>NC_136670.1:0-1200000 GCF_903797595.1 Erithacus rubecula
TGGAAGAATGCTTAAGAGAAAGCGTGCACAGCACACCGCATTCCTGGCCTTGCACTGAACCATACTAATGTCATCTGTTGCAAACGTCAGCCGGATTAGCAAGCATCTTGTTTGCCACAGAAAACTGCATGAAGAGTATGTATTGCAGCAGCTAAGCTATGAGAAGTTGATCTTCCTTACTAGTTCTGTGCTCTTCTCTTGCAGGCTTCCAAGAGTTTATGGCAGTCATACCAGAAGGAAAGAAGACTGGTATGGAACTGAGGCTTTAGAAGAATAATGCACATGCCAGGCGTGTTTTGGCAGTAGCAGAAGCTAGCAGCAGAGTGTACTGAGTGAGCAGTATAGACAATTCACCTCTGGTAGAGAGAAATCGCTGTAAAACACAAAGCGCGATCAAGCCAGAAGCAGAGCAGCAGAGTGTTCTGCGCAGTGTACTGTGTGTCAGTGAGTGACTCCTGCTAAGAAGGAAGATCAACCACAGCTAACTTTGCTGCTACATGCAAATTCTACATGCAGCCTCCTGTGCTAAACAGGATCTTGCTGTTAGGCTTTGAAATGCAGAGAACACACTGGCCTGTACAGTGGAAAGGGAGAAGTGCTGTGTGGTGCGCTTGCTTTCTCTTTAGCTTGAAGTAGCACTTTCGCTTTGCAGACTTGAAAGAGTGCAAGCTACTCTTTCAGGAAGCTAGACAGACTGCTGTGCTAGAGGTGGCTTAGGAGAAAAGTGCACCTCTCTGTGTGCCCTGCTTCTTCTAGGAGTACCATGCACGTTGATCTTCCTTCTTAGCAGGAGTCACTCACTGACACACAGTACACTGCGCAGAACACTCTGCTGCTCTGCTTCTCGCTTGTCGCGCTTTGTGTTTTACAGCGATTTCTCTCTACCAGAGGTGAATTGTCTATACTGCTCACTCAGTACACTCTGCTGCTAGCTTCTGCTACTGCCATAACACGCCTGGCATGTGCATTTTTCTTCTAAACCCTCTGTTCCATACAAATCTGCCCTGCATCTTGGAAGAGTGCTGTGCACTCCTTGAACCCTGCATAGCGAACAGCACAGTAGTGGAAGTAATGCTTAGGAGAAAGCGTGCACAGCACACAGCATTCCTGGCCCTGCACTGAACATACCAATGTCATCTCTGCATATGGCAGCCGGATTAACAAGCGTCTTATTTGCCACAGAAAACTGCATGAAGAGTATGTATTGCAGCAGCTAAGCTATGGGAAGTAGAATTTCCTTCTTCCTAGTTCTGTGCTCTTCTCCTTGCAGGCTTCCAAGAGTGTATGGCAGTGTTACCAGAAGGAAAGAAGACTGGTATGGAACTGAGGCTTTAGAAGAAAAGTGCACATGCCAGGCATGTTTTGGCAGTAGCAGAAGCTAGCAGCAGAGTGTACTGAGTGAGCAGTATAGACAATTCACCTCTGGTAGAGAGAAATCGCTGTAAAACACAAAGCGCGAACAAGCGAGAAGGAGAGCAGCAGAGTGTTCTGCGCAGTGTACTGTGTGTCAGTGAGTGACTCCTGCTAAGAAGGAAGATCAACCACAGCTAACTTTGCTACTACATGCAAATTCTACATGCAGCCTCCTGTGCTAAACAGGATCTTGCTGTTAGGCTTTGAAATGCAGAGAACACACTGGCCTGTACATATGGAAAGGGAGAAGTGCTGTGTGGTGCGCTTGCTTTCTCTTTAGCTTGAAGTGCACTTTCGCTTTGCAGACTTGAAAGAGTGCAAGCTACTCTTTCAGGAAGCTAGACAGACTGCTGTGCTAGAGGTGGCTTAGGAGAAAAGTGCACCTCTCTGTGTGCCCTGCTTCTTCTAGGAGTACCATGCACGTTGATCTTCATTCTTAGCAGGAGTCACTCACTGACACACAGTACACTGCGCAGAACACTCTGCTGCTCTGCTTCTCGCTTGTTCGCGCTTTGTGTTTTACAGCGATTTCTCTCTACCAGAGGTGAATTGTCTATACTGCTCACTCAGTACACTCTGCTTCTAGCTTCTGCTACTGCCAAAACACGCCTGGCATGTGCACTTTTCTTCTAAACCCTCTGTTCCATACAAGTCTGCCCTGCATCTTGGAAGAATGCTGTGCACTCCTTGAACCCTGCATAGCGAACAGCACAGTAGTGAAAGTAATGCTTAGGAGAAAGCGTGCACAGCACACAGCATTCCTGGCCTTGCACTGAACATACGAATGTCATCTGTGCAAACGTCAGCCGGATTAGCAAGCATCTTGTTTGCCACAGAAAACTGCATGAAGAATATGTATTGCAGCAGCTAAGCTATGGGAAGTTGAATTTCCTTCTTCCTACTTACTAGTTCTGTGCTCTTCTCCTTGCAGGCTTCCAAGAGTGTATGGCAGTGTTACCAGAAGGAAAGAAGACTGGTATGGAACTGAGGCTTTAGAAGAAAAGTGCACATGCCAGGCGTGTTTTGGCAGTAGCAGAAGCTAGCAGCAGAGTGTACTGAGTGAGCAGTATAGACAATTCACCTCTGGTAGAGAGAAATCGCTGTAAAACACAAAGCGCAAACAAGCGAGAAGCAGAGCAGCAGAGTGTTCTGCGCAGTGTACTGTGTGTCAGTGAGTGACTCCTGCTAAGAAGGAAGATCAACCACAGCTAACTTTGCTACTACATGCAACTTCTACATGCAGCCTCCTGTGCTAAACAGGATCTTGCTGTTAGGCTTTGAAATGCAGAGAACACACTGGCCTGTACAGTGGAAAGGGAGAAGTGCTGTGTGGTGCGCTTGCTTTCTCTTTAGCTTGAAGTGCACTTTAGCTTTGCAGACTTGAAAGAGTGCAAGCTACTCTTTCAGGAAGCTAGACAGACTGCTGTGCTAGAGGTGGCTTAGGAGAAAAGTGCACCTCTCTGTGTGCCCTGCTTCTTCTAGGAGTACCATGCACGTTGATCTTCCTTCTTAGCAGGAGTCACTCACTGACACACAGTACACTGCGCAGAACACTCTGCTGCTCTGCTTCTCGCTTGTTCGCGCTTTGTGTTTTACAGAGATTTCTCTCTACCAGAGGTGAATTGTCTATACTGCTCACTCAGTACACTCTGCTGCTAGCTTCTGCTACTGCCAAAACATGCCTGGCATGTGCACTTTTCTTCTAAACCCTCTGTTCCATACAAGTCTGCCCTGCATCTTGATAGAGTGCTGTGCACTCCTTGAACCCTGCAGAGCGAACAGCACAGTAGTGAAAGTAATGCTTAAGAGAAAGCGTGCACAGCACACAGCATTCCTGGCCTTGCACTGAACATACTAATGTCATCTGTGCAAACGTCAGCCGGATTAGCAAGCATCTTGTTTGCCACAGAAAACTGCATGAAGAGTATGTATTGCAGCAGCTAAGCTATGGGAAGTTGAATTATCTTCTTACTAGTTCTGTGCTCTTCTCTTTGCAGGGTTCCAAGAATTTATGGCAGTCATACCAGAAGGAAAGAAGACTGGTATGGAACTGAGGCTTTAGAAGAATAATGCACATGCCAGGCGTGTTTTGGCAGTAGCAGAAGCTAGCAGCAGAGTGTACTGAGTGAGCAGTATAGACAATTCACCTCTGGTAGAGAGAAATCGCTGTAAAACACAAAGCGCGATCAAGCCAGAAGCAGAGCAGCAGAGTGTTCTGCGCAGTGTACTGTGTGTCAGTGACTGACTCCTGCTAAGAAGGAAGATCAACCACAGCTAACTTTGCTACTACATGCAAATTCTACATGCAGCCTCCTGTGCTAAACAGGATCTTGCTGTTAGGCTTTGAAATGCAGGGAACACACTGGCCTGTACAGTGGAAAGGGAGAAGTGCTGTGTGGTGCATTGCTTTGTCTTTATCTTGAAGTACACTTTTCGCTCTGCAGGCTTGAAATAGTGCAAGGTACCCTTTCAGGATGCCAGACAGACTGAAGTGGCGTAGGGGGCTTAGGAGAAATGTGCACCTTTCTGTCTGTCCTCCTTCTTCTATGAGTACCATGCACGTTGATCTTCCTTCTTAGCAGGAGTCACTGACACACAGTACACTGCGCAGAACACTCTGCTGCTCTGCTTCTTGCTTGTTCGCACTTTGTGTTTTAGAGCGATTTCTCTCTACCAGAGGTGAATTGTCTATACTACTCACTCAGTACACTCTGCTGCTAGCTTCTGCTACTGCCAAAACACGCCTGGCATGTGCACTTTTCTTCTAAAGCCTCAGTTCCATACCAGTCTTCTTTCCTTCTGCTAACACTGCCATACACTCTTGGAAGCCTGCAGAGCGAACAGCACAGTAGTGAAAGTAATGCTTAGGAGAAAGCGTGCACAGCACACAGCATTCCTGGCCCTGCACTGAACATACCAATGTCATCTCTGCATATGGCAGCCGGATTAACAAGCGTCTTATTTGCCACAGAAAACTGCATGAAGAGTATGTATTGCAGCAGCTAAGCTATGGGAAGTTGAATTTCCTTCTTCCTAGTTCTGTGCTCTTCTCCTTGCAGGCTTCCAAGAGTGTATGGCAGTGTTACCAGAAGGAAAGAAGACTGGTATGGAACTGAGGCTTTAGAAGAAAAGTGCACATGCCGGTAATTTTTTGGCAGTAGTAGAAACTAGCAGCAGGGTGTACTGAGTGAGCAGTATAGACAACTCACCTCTGGTAGAGAGAAATCGCTGTAAAACACAAAGCGCGAACAAGCGAGAAGCAGTGCAGCAGTGTTCTGCGCAGTGTACTGTTTCTCAGTGACTCTGCTAAGAAGGAAGATCAACCACAGCTAACTTTGCTACTTCATGCAAATTCTACATGCAGCCTACTGAGCTAAACAGGATCTTGCTATTAGGCTTTGAAATGCAGAGAACACACTGGCCTGTACAGTGGAAAGGGAGAAGTGCTGTGTGGTGTGCTTGCTTTCTCTTTAGCTTGAAGTACACTTTCGCTTTGCAGACTTGAAAGAGTGCTAGGTACTCTTTCAGGAAGCTAGACAGACTGCTGTGCTAGAGGTGGCTTAGGAGAAAAGTGCACCTCTCTGTGTGCCCTGCTTCTTCTAGGAGTACCATGCACGTTGATCTTCCTTCTTAGCAGGAGTCACTCACTGACACACAGTACACTGCGCAGAACACTCTGCTGCTCTGCTTCTTCCTTGTTTGCACTTTGTGTTTTACAGCGATTTTTCTCTACCAGGGGTGAATTGTCTATACTGCTCACTCAGTACACTCTGCTGCTAGCTTCTGCTACTGCCAAAACACGCCTGGCATGTGCATTTTTCTTCTAAACCCTCTGTTCCATATAAATCTGCCCTGCATCTTGGAAGAGTGCTGTGCACTCCTTGAAGCCTGCATAGCGAACAGCACAGTAGTGAAAGTAATGCTTAGGAGAAAGCGTGCACAGCACACAGCATTCCTGGCCTTGCACTGAACATACCAATGTCATCTCTGCATATGGCAGCCGGATTAACAAGCGTCTTATTTGCCACAGAAAACTGCATGAAGAGTATGTATTGCAGCAGCTAAGCTATGGGAAGTTGAATTTCCTTCTTCCTAGTTCTGTGCTCTCCTCCTTGCATGCTTTTAAGAGTGTATGGCAGTCTTAGCAGAAGGAAAGAAGACTGGTATGGAACTGAGGCTTTAGAAGAAAAGTGCACATGCCAGGCGTGTTTTGGCAGTAGCAGAAGCTAGCAGCAGAGTGTACTGAGTGAGCAGTATAGACAATTCACCTTTGTTATAGAGAAATCGCTGTAAACACAAAGCGCGAACAAGGAAGAAGCAGAGCAGCAGAGTGTTCTGCGCAGTGTACTGTTTGTCAGTGACTCCTTCTATGAAGGAAGATCAACCACAGCTGACTTTTCTACTACATGCTAATTCTACATGCAGCCTCCTGTGTTAAACAGATCTTGCTGTTAAGCTTTGAAATGCAGAGAACACACTGGCCTGTACAGTGGAAAGGGAGAAGTGCTGTGTGGTGCGCTTGCTTTCTCTTTAGCTTGAAGTACACTTTCGCTTTGCAGACTTGAAAGAGTGCAAGCTACTCCTTCAGGAAGCTAGACAGACTGCTGTGCTAGAGGTGGCTTAGGAGAAAAGTGCACCTCTCTATGTGCCCTGCTTCTTCTAGGAGTACCATGCACGTTGATCTTCCTTCTTAGCAGGAGTCACTCACTGACACACAGTACACTGCGCAGAACACTCTGCTGCTCTGCTTCTCGCTTGTTCGCGCTTTGTGTTTTACAGAGATTTCTCTCTACCAGAGGTGAATTGTCTATACTGCTCACTCAGTACACTCTGCTGCTAGCTTCTGCTACTTCCAAAACATGCCTGGCATGTGCATTTTTCTTCTAAACCCTCTGTTCCATATAAATCTGCCCTGCATCTTGGAAGAGTGCTGTGCTCTCCTTGAACCCTGCACAGCGAACAGCACAGTAGTGAAAGTAATGCTTAGGAGAAAGCGTGCACAGCACACAGCATTCCTCGCCTTGCACTGAACATATTTGTAGGAAATAATTCTGACTCCAGCAAAATCTCTTTCCCAGGACCCCGGACAAAAATGAGGGGCTTGTTTAACTGTGCAATATTGATCACTTCATCACTTTTGTAATGTCTTTTTTGAGGAGCCTTTTGTCACTCAAAGAATAACCAGGTTTCAAAGTTGTTGCATCTTTAGTCTCCAGGAAATCCTGATCCATAGGGAATTTTAACCTGGATATGCCCAGTCACAATCCCAGGGCCCGGGACGCAAACTGAGTATTATTTCTCAGTGAAATATAGGTGCTCTCACCACTTAAGGAATTGCAATTTGCAGGATGTGTTTGGCACTCAAACCACAGCCTGGCTTCTAAGTGCTGTCGTTTTTAGTCTGGGAGAAAAACAGTACAATATGGAATTTTGGCAGGGAGAGGCCTGCTGTCAGTCCAAAAGCCCTGGACCCAAACTCAGGTTTATTTCTCAATGAAATAAAGCTCAATTCACCACTTTTTAATGTCTATTTAGAGGAGGATTTTGGCACTCTAAAATCATCCTGGCTTCTCAGTGGTGGTACCTTTAATCTGCTAGAAATCCTGATCCATAGATAAATTTAGCAGGCAGAAACCCAGTCGCAGTTACAGGGCCCTGGGCACAAACAGAGCTGTATTTCCCAGCGAAATGAAGCTCAGTTCACCACTTCCATAATGTACATTTGGAGGATTTGTTTGGCAGTCAAAGAACAAACAGGCTTCAAAGTGGAGGCATCTTTAATCTCGGAGTAAACCTGTTCAATATGGAATTTCAGCAGGGAGATACCCAGTGTAAGGCACAGGCCATGGACAAAAACAGGGGCCCTTTTCCCTTTTAAAAGATACACACCCTCTCTGTTTCCTAATAAATTTTAGAGGAAGCCTTTATGACTCCACTTGTAGCGATGGTTCTAAGTGGTGGCATCTTTAGACTGGGAGTAATCCTGTACCATAGGGAAACTGGGAGATGCCAAATCTCTCTCCCAGGGCTTGGGACAAAATACATTGGCTGGTTTCACTGTATAATAAAGCTCTCTTCATCACATTTGTAATGTCTATTTAGAGAAGGCTTTTGGCACTCAAAAAATAACCAGGCTTCTAAGTGGTGGCATCTATAGTTTGGAATCAGTCCTGATCCATCTGGAAATTTAACAGGCAGAAGCTCAGTCACAGTTTAAGGGCCCTGGACAAAAAAGAGCGGCTTGTTTCTCTGTGAAATAAAGCTCACTTCTTCAATTTTGTAATGTCTATTTAGAGGAGGCTTTGGGCACTCAAAGAAACATTGAGCTTTTAAGTGGAGCCATTTTTAGTCTTGGAGAAATCCTAATCCTTAGAAAAATTTAGCAGGAAGATACCCAATAGCAGCCGCAGGGCCCTGGATAAAAAGAGGGGCCTGTTTCTCTCCAAACAAAAGCTCAATTCACCACTTATGTAATTTCAATTTAGAGGACATGTTTTGCACTCAAAGCACAGCCAGGCTTCTAATTGGTGGCATTTTTAGTCTGGGAGAAAACCAGTTCAATATGGAATTTTAGCAGGGAGAAGCCCAGTCTCAATCCCAGTGCCCTGGACCCAAACTCAGGTTTCTTTCTCAGTCAATTCACCACTTTTGTAATGTCTATTTAGAGGAGGCTTTTGGCACTCAAAGAACAACCAGGCTTTAAAGTGGTGGCATCTATAGTTTGGAATCAATCCTGATACATATGGAAATTTAACAGAGAGAAACCCAGTCACTATCCCAGTGCACTGGACAAAAAAATCATGGTTTTTTGTCCATGAAATGAAGCTCACTTCCCACTTTTGTACTCTTATCCTAGAAGAGGCTTTTGGCACTCAAAGAACAATGGGACTTTTAAATTGTGGTACATTTAGTCTGGGAGAAATCCTGATCCTTAGGGAAATTTAGCAGGCCGAATGCCAGTGACAGTCCCAGGGCCCAGGACAAAAAACAGGGGCTGGATTCCCTGTACAATAAAGCTCACTTCATCACTTTTGTAATGCCCATTTAGTGGAGGTTTTGGGCTCTAAAAGAATAACCAGCTTTCTAAGTGGTGGCATTTATAATCTGGGAGAAAACCAGTTCAATACGGAATTTCAGCAGAGTGAAGCCCAGTCTCAGTCCCAAGGCCCTGGACACAAACTCAGGTTAATTTCTCAGGCAGATAAAGCTCAAATCACCACGTTTGTAATGTCTATTTAGAGGAGGATTTTGGCACTCAAAGAACAACCAGGCTTCAAAGTGATGGCATCTTTAGTCTGGGAGAAATCCTGATCCTTTAGGAAATTTAACAAGAAGAAACCTAGCGTCAGTCCCAGGGCCCTGGACAAGAAAACTGAGTTTTATTTCTTAGTGAAATGAAGCTGAATACACCACTTTTGCAATGTCTATTTAGAGGAGGATTTTGGCACTCAAAGAACAGCCAGGGATCTTAGTGGTGGCATCTTTAGTCTGGGAGAAAACCAGTTCAATAGAGAATTTTACACGGAGAAGCCCAGCCTCAGTCCCAGGGCCCTGGACACAAACTCAGCTTTATTTCTCAGAGAAATAAAAATCAGTTCACCACTTTTGTAATGTGTATATAGAGGAGGTTTTTGGCACTCAATGAACAGCCAGCCTTCTAAGTGGTGGCATTTTTAGTCTTGGAGAAATCCAGATCCTTAGGGAAATGTAGCAGGCCGAAAGCCAGTGAAAGGCAAATGACCCTGGACAAAAACAGGGGCCAATTCCCTTTGAAAGGAAATACACTCTCCCAGTTTCCTAATACCTTTTGGAGGAAGTGTGTGTGGCCCCAATTTTAGCAAGGGGTCTAAGTGCTGGCATTTTTCATCTGGTAGAAATCTTGATCCTTAGGAAATTTCAGCACACAGAAGGCCAGTCTCTGGTACAGGGCCCTGGACCCAAACTCAGGTTAATTTCTCAGTCAAATAAAGCTCAATTCACCACTTTTGTAATGTCTATTTCAAGGAGGCTTTGGGCACTCGAAGAACCATCGGGCTTCTAAGTGGAGCCATTTTTAGTCTTGGAGAAATCCAGATTCTTACAAAAATTTTGCAGGAAGAAACCCAGCCTGAGTCTCAGGGCCCTGGTCAAAAACAGGTGCCTGTTTCTCTCCAAACTCAAGCTCAATTCAGCACTTTTTTAATGTCTATCTAGAAGAGACTTCTGGCACTCAAAGAACAGTAAGGCTTGTAAGTGGTGGCATTTTTAGTCTGGGAGAAAACCAGTTCAATAGGGAATTTTAGCAGGGAGAAGCTCAGTCTCAGTCCCAGCGCCCTGGATACAAACTCAGGTTAATTTCTCAGTCAAATGAAGCTCAATTCATCACTTTTGTAATGTATACGTAGAGGAGACTGTGGCACTCAAAGAGCAGGCAGGCTTCTAAGTGGTGGCGATTTTAGTGTGGTAGAATATCAGTTCAGTATGTAATTTTAGAAAACAGAAGCCCAGTCTCAGTCCCAGGGCTCTGGACAAGAAAACTGAGTTTTATTTCTCAGTGCAATGAAACTGCATTCACCACCTTAGTAATGTCTATTAAGAGGAGAATTTTGGCACTCAAAGAACAACCGGGCTTCTAAGTGGTGGTATCTTTAGTCTGTGAGAAATCCTGATCCTTTAGGAAAATTTAGCAGTTAGAACCCCAATCCCAGTCCAGGGCTCTGGACACAAACTGGGGTTTATTTTCTCAGTGAAGTGAAGATCAATTCAACCCTTTTTCAATGTCTATCTAAGGTAGGCGTTTGGCACTCAAAAAACAGCCAGGCTTCTATGTTGTGGCATTTTTTGTCTTGGAGAAATCCTGATCCTTTGGGAAATTCAGCAGGCAGAAAGCCATTGCAAGGCAAAGGACCCTGGACACAAACTGGGGCCATTTCCCTTTGAAAGAAAATCCACCCTCCCAGTTTCCTAATACCTTTTGGAGGAAGTTTCTGTGTCTCCAATTTTAGCTAGAGGTCTAAGTCTTGATATTTTTAGTCTGGGAGAAATCTTGATCCTTTGGAAATTCTAGCAGGCAGAAACCCGGTGTAAAGCACAGGGCCCTGGACAAAATCCGAGTTATATTTCTCAGTGAAATGAAGCTCACTTCACCACTTTTTAAATGTCTATTTAGAGGAGGCTTTTGGCAATCAAAGAACAGCCAGGCTTCTAAGTGGTGGCATTTTTAGTCTGGGAGAAAACCAGTTCAATATAGAATTTTAGCACACAGAAGCCCAGTCTCCGTCCCAGGGCCCTGGACACAAAGTCAGGTTAATTTCTCAGTCAAATAAAGCTCAATTCACCAGTTTTGTAATGCCTGTTTAGAGGAGGCTTTTGGCACTCAAAGAACAACCAGGCTTCTAAGTGGGGGTATTTTTAGTCTTGGATAAATCCTGATCCTTTAGGAAATTTAGAAGGAAGAAACCCAGCTTCAGTCCCAGGGCCCTGGACACAAACAGGGGCCTGTTTCTCTCTAAACTGAAGCTCAGTTCACCACTTTTGTAATGTCTATCTATAAGAGGCTTTTGGCACTAAGAGAACAACCAGGCTTTTAAATGGTGGCATCTTTAGTCTGCAAGAAATCCTGATCCATAGAGAAATTTAACAGGCAGAAGCCCAGTCACAGGCACAGGGCCCTGGACACAAACTCAGGTTTATTTCTCAGTGAAGTGAAACTCACTTCACCACTTTTTTAATGCACATCTACAGGAGGCGTTTGGCACTCAAGGAAAAACCAGGATTCCAAGTGGTGGCTTCTTTAGTCTGGGAGAAATCCTGATCCTTAGGGAAATTCAGCAGGCAGAAGCCCAGTCTCAGTCCCATGGCCCTGGGCACAAAATGAGTTTTATTTCTCTGTGCAGTAAAGCTTATTTTGGTAATGTCTATTTGTTGCCCGATCCGAAGAAAACACAAACAACCGAAGTCGTTTATGCGGTGCTTTATTGAGGGCCCGGGAGCCTGTGGACTAGCGTCCAGAGACAGAGCCCCATTTGACAGAAAATTTACAGGGTTTTTATATGTTTCTTTACATGATTTCTTCATCTTAACAAATTCTTACTTCATTCTCGATACTTGGTACCATAATCTCTCTGACATTTAAGATTCTGCCTAAAGGTACATTCCCTAGATAAATGGATACACTCCTTAAGATAAGTAATTATTTCTCAACTACACTGCTTACATTACAAAATTTGCTATAAAGTTCGTCTGCAGGTTACATGCGGCCTACTAAGCCTTAGCATAACTACTACTAATGTCAACTAATGTCGATTACTAAGGTTTACTACTATTCTAACACAATTTATTGTATCAAAATGGCAACATATTTAGAGGAGGTATTTGGTAGTCTTACAAAAACCCGTGCAGACTGATGAGGAAAAGAACATATAGAAGAAAATTGCATATCCCAGGTGTATTTTGGCAGTAGCAGCACCTAGCAGTACAGTGTTCTGTGTGAGCAGTAGCTGTCAGTTCAGTTCCATTCCAGATAAATAGCTGCTGGACACAAAACCAGAACAAGGAAGCACTAGACTTGTTAGTCACTCCTGATAAGAATGATGATCAAGGTACATGGTACAGAAGGTACAAGGTACAGAAGAAGCCTAGCACACAGGGAGGTGCGCTTTTCTTCTAAACCACCTCTACCACAACAGTTTGCCTGGCTTCCTGTAAGAGTGCCATGCACTTTTTCAAGCCTGCATAGCAAAAAGCACGGAAGTGTACTTTAAGGTAAGGAGAAAGTGTGCACTCCACAAAGCATTTTTTCCCTTTCCACTGAACATACCAATGTGCTCTCCAAAGCTTGCTCAAAGGCGGTGTCAGCTTTGGTCCCTCTTTCTCTGTGAAAGAGCAATGGCAGCTCTTGACCATGTCAGTACATTGTGCTAGTCTTCTCCAATCACTTTTACTGTTCCAAAACTGTTTGGTACCAAAGGCATTCTAAATGCACGTGTTCTCCAAATAGCTTTGAATCAGCCGAACTGTTGTCAGTGATTAGTGGTAAGAAGGAAATTCAATGTCTGATAGCTTTGTTGCTACAATACATACCCTTCATGCAGTTTCCAGCGGTAAACATGACGCTTGCTGTTATGCTCCGAGAGGCAGACAACACACAGAGGTATGTGCCATAAAAGGGGAGAAATGCTGTGTCGTGTGCTCGCTATCCCCTCAGATTCAAGCACACTTCCGTACTTTTCTCTGGAAGGGAGCGGAAATGACATCTACTGCTCCCACAGAACAGTGCAGCTGGGTTTTGCTACTACCAAAATACACCAGGGAGATGAAGTTTTCTTCTAAACCTCGTGGTCCCTTATCAGTTCGCCCTGGTTTTTATAAGAGTACCAAGCAGTCTTTCAACTTTGCACAGCGAAAAGCACGAAAGTGTATCCAAAGATAAGAATAAAGAGTGCACACCACACAGCATCTCTCCAATTCCACTGCACACACCAATGTCTCTAGGCA
Organism: Erithacus rubecula; assembly: GCF_903797595.1. NCBI lineage: Eukaryota > Metazoa > Chordata > Aves > Passeriformes > Muscicapidae > Erithacus > Erithacus rubecula. Next base: position 12,889 of record NC_136670.1, read on the forward strand.
TCTCGGAGCCTAATGGCAAGTGTCATGTTTACGACAGAAGGCTGCATGACAGACTGGTAGGTAGTAGTAAAGCTAGTAGAGAGAGATCTTCCCTTGTAACATGTGTGTTGGGGGTTGAGTGTTTTCTGTTACTGTGGCAATTGAAAGAATTTTTCCAATTATCATGCCAATGGAGCTGGCCGGGCTACACCCAGGATCTCTGATGAGTCGAGACAAAAGGGGTGGGTGGGAACGGCTCCCGGAGGGGCCTCTGAGGCTTCCGGGAGGGCACTGGGGTTTCCGGCGAGCTCGGAGGAGGACACCCGGGATTTTCAGCCACGCGGCGGAGGACAGCAGAGCCAGACCATCTGTGATCACCTGCCCTGCATCTGCCCCGTTCCAGCCTCCTGCCTCTGCGGACACAGGTGATCACCCGGACACACACGGTGAGCGAGGAGCCACCGCTCCAGCCCGTTCCCGCCCGGGGACCGGCGTGGCCGCTGCCGCCCCTCCCCCCCTCCCTCCTGCCTCCGTTCCCACCTGCCCTTCGGCAGATCCGGGCTGTGGACTAAGCACGGAGACAGCGTGCTTGCATCTAAAGGGACTGACACCGAGTTATCCATTTCGTTCTGTTAGCAATTTTAACTGTTATTGTTTTCTGCTTGTACAGTTAGATATATTAGTAAAAGAGCTGTTATTCCCACCCCCTTATCTCTGCCTCAGAGTCCTTGATTCAAACAATTATAATACTTGGGGGGGGGAGTGGAACCAAAGTCTCTATTCCAAAGGGAAACTTCTGCCCTTACTGGCAGACACCTGTCCTTTCAAACCAGGACAGATTTTGGCGCCCAACGTGGGGCAGAGGGCACTGAGTTGAGACTTAAGACAGGAATAACAGCTCTCTTAAGTGGCAATATGTTGTCTGGTTTAATCTGGTTTGTGTTCCATGTGGTCACAGCCATCTCCCTCCCATTTGTAAGCCCTTATTTGAATTTGGGCCCCCTCACCAAAGTTACTGTAGCTATTATCCGATTAGTTTGGTGGATTGATTATGTCAGGAATTCATGGGTTTTTAATTTTTTCTGGGAAGCGATTGCATGGATCCAGAGCTATCGTACTCTAACTCTGCGTGTTTCTGGGGCTATTTCAGTAATGGTACTTACTGTGAGATAACGAGTGCAAGGGAAATTTTCTCCCAACCCATCACCCAGTTTTTTGAGGCTACCCCACCGGTTCTCAAGGATTTCAGATCTGTTTTAATTGCCACTGTTATTATACAGTGGCTGGTGTTGCTGATAGGCCTGTTCTACTTAGCATTCAGAAACAAGGGAATATTGGCTTGGACGACAACTCTGATACCTGCCCCAGGGACTAGGGATGCTGCCCCAAAACCTGCCTCTGCCCCATGGACTAGGGATGTTGCCCCAGAATCTGCCTCTGCCGCAGGGACTAGGGATGCTGCCCCAGAGCCTGCCCTGGGAATAGGGATGCAGCCCCAGAGCCTAACCCTGCCCCACAGCCCACTGCAGAAATGAGCCACTCAGAGTGGGTGGGGGCTCTAGTGAAGGATATAGGTCAAATGTTGAAGGAGCAAAGCCAGATGTTTAAGAAGCACAGCCAGATGATGAAGGAGCACAGGAGATGATGAAGGAGCACTTTTCTCCAGATGGTGAGAAACCCTCCCCCTGCCCTAAAGAGGGAGAGTCAGATGGTGCTGCAGTGGAACCCGTAGATGTTGTATCTGTCCAGGTTCCAGCTGGATCACAGGAGCAGCCACAGCCAGCAGCAGTTGCTCCTGTGGAAACTAGGAAATCTAAGATTAAAACGAGGCATTTAGATAATGGGGATCAGCAAGGAGGGTCCTCACAACCAGCAAGGGAGCCAGAGGTTGAGATTGTCACCGAGTCCCTCTCATATGATAGTCTCCGTAACCTGCGTAAAGACATTGCTCGGCGGGGCCGTGAGCCTTTTACAACTTGGTTACTCTGGGTCTGGGACCTTACTGGAACAGGTGTACAACTGGATGGAACTGAGGCCAGGAATTTGGGATCCTTGGCCCAGGATTCAGGTGTGGACCAGATATTTGTAAGGGAGCAAGGCCTCCTTTCCCTCTGGGACCGGCTTTTAATGAGTGTGAGAGAGAAATCTGTACACAGAGAGAGAATGCAGGAGCACCACCGTAGGGTGCGCTGGAAGACCCTCGAGGGTCCAGCAGCTGAGAGAGACAGCAGTATTAGAGGTACTCTTTGGGAGGGATGGACAGCATGACAATGACCCTGACAAGGTCAAGTACACAGGGCAGATGTTATGGAACTTGGCAACCTTGGGTCCATCTCAATATACCACCTACATAGCAATGATTAATGCTGACAACCATCCAGAGACAGTGTGTTCTTGTTGCCAACAAACTCAGAAATTTCGAGAGCATGATGAATGGCCCAATGCAGGCTAATGTCTCTGCCGTGGCCAGGGACCTCCAACAGGTTGAAGATAGTATGAGGGATATGAGGGAGGAGATGATGGAGAGAATTGAGGAGGTGAGGAAGATCAGCGCAGCACCAGTACGAGTCACAGGCCCCCAAGTCAGAGCTTCACGTCCCTCAGCTAGGGAGAGAGGGTACACCTCACGAGCTGACCTGTGGTTTTTCCTGCGAGACCATGGGGACGACATGGGAAAATGGGATGGGAAACCCACTTCTGTCCTGGCAGCACGGGTGCGTCAGCTCAGGGAGGGAAATGCTAACCGAGGGAACCGCACTAAAATGAAGGTAGCCTCAACCTCCCACAAGCAAGGTGCAGGGTATTACAGCAAGGAGTATGTTCTGTCAGATCCCCTGGAAGGAACCTCCACTATGTATGCCCAGGAAAGAAATAATAACCAGGTCTAGAGGGGCCCTGCCTCTAGCCAGGGACAGGCATGGGATGACAGGATCTATTGGATAGTGTGGGTGCGATGGCCTGGCACATCAAAGCCACAGAAACATAAAGTGCTAGTTGATACTGGTTCACAATGCACCCTGATACCATCAGAACATGTGGGGAAGGTACCTGTTTCCATTGTTGGGGTGACGGGGGGATCACAGGAATTCACTTTGCTGGAAGCTGAGATTAGCCTGACAGGGAAGGGGTGGCAGAAACATCCAATTGTAACTGGCCCAGGGGCACCGTGCATTCTAGGCATAGACTTCCTCAGGAACGGCTACTACAAAGACCCAAAGGGGTTCAGGTGGGCTTTTGGAATAGCTACTGTAGAGACAGAGAGCATTAAGCAGTTGAACACCTTGCCTGGACTGTCAGAAAACCCCTCTGCAGTAGGACTCCTGAAAGTGACAGAGCAACAGGTGCCAATTGCCACCATGACAGTGCACCGCCGGCAGTACTGGACAAATCGAGATGCTGTGATCCCCATCCACAAAATGATCCGTGATCTAGAGAGCCAAGGGGTGGTCAGCAAGAGCCACTCACCCTTCAACAGTCCTATCTGGCCTGTGCAGAAATCTGATGGAGAATGGAGACTGAGTGTGGACTATCGGGCATTGAATGAAGTGACTCCACCGCTGAGTGCTGCCGTGCCAGACATGCTGGAACTCCAGTACGAGCTGGAGTCCAAGGCAGCAGGGTGGTATGCCACCATTGACATTGCCAATGCATTCTTCTCCATTCCTTTGGCAGCAGAGTGCAGGTCTCAGTTTGCTTTCACCTGGAGAGGCGTGCAGTACACCTGGAACCGACTGCCCCAGGGGTGGAACCACAGCCCCACCATCTGCCACGGACTGATCCAGGCTGCACTGAAGAAGGGTGAGGCTCCAGAACATTTGTAGTACATCGATGACATCATTGTGTGGGGGAACACAGCAATGGAGGTATTTGAGAAAGGAGAGAAGATCATCCAGATTTTGCTGGGAGCCTGTTTCACCATTAAAAAGAGCAAAGTCAAAGGACCTGCCCGAGAGATCCAGTTCCTGGGAGTGAAGTGGCAGGATGGACGGTGCCAGATCCCCACTGAGGTCATCAATAAGATCACTGCAATGTCTCCACCAACAAGCAAGAAGGAGACACAAGCTTTTCTAGGTGCTATCGGCTTTTGGAGAATGCACGTCCCTGAGTACAGCCAGATTGTGAGCCCTCTCTACCAGGTCACTCGCAAGAAGAATGATTTCCATTGGGGCCCTGAACAGCAGCAAGCCTTTGCCCAGATCAAACAGGAAATCGCTCATGCAGTGGCCCTTGGCCCAGTCAGGACAGGACCAGAGGTAAAGAATGTGCTCCACTCTGCAGCTGGGAACCATGGTCTGTCCTGGACCCTTTGGCAGAAGGTGCCTGGTGAGACCCGAGGCCGACCCCTGGGATTCTGAAGCAGAAGCTACAAAGGATCTGAAGCCAACTACACTCCCACAGAGAAGGAAACCCGAGGTTCCACTAACCGAGCAGGCCCTGCCCAGTCAGAGCCCTTGAGAGCAGCATATGGAGATAAGGTTCCAGTGGTACACCTGAGAGGCATGTTAGGGAAAACTGTCTGGGTGAACTCTGCTTCCAGCAAAGACAATCCCGTTCGTGGGGTGGTTTTCGCTCAAGGACCAGGTTGCACTTGGTGGGTGATGCAAAAGGATGGAGAGACCCAATGCATACCCCTAGGGGACCTTTTTCTAGGGTGAACTATCTATGATACTGTGCCTATAACTATATGTATGTATATAATTTAAAGTTTTCAATATGATGCAGCATGTTGGCATGGAAAAAATTCAGGGTGGATAATGTTGGGGGTTGAGTGTTTTTCTGTTACTGTGGCAATTGAAAGAATTTTTCCAATTATCATGCCAATGGAGCTGGCTGGGCTACACCCAGGATCTCTGATGAGTCGAGACAAAAGGGGTGGGTGGGAACGGCTCCCGGAGGGGCCTCTGAGGCTTCCGGGAGGGCACTGGGGTTTCCGGCGAGCTCGGAGGAGGACGCCCGGGATTTTCAGCCATGCGGCGGAGTACAGGAGAGCCGACCCTCTGCGATCACCTGCCCTGCATCTGCCCCGTTCCAGCCTCCTGCCTCTGCGGACACAGCTGATCACCCGGACACACACGGTGAGCGAGGAGCCGCCGCTCCAGCCCGTTCCCGCCCGGGACCAGTGTGGCCACTGCCGCCCCTCCCCCCTCCCTCCTGCCTCCGTTCCCACCTGCCCTTCGGCAGATCCGGGCTGTGGACTAAGCACGGAGACAGCGTGCTTGCATCTAAAGGGACTGACACCGAGTTATTCATTTCTGTTAGCAATTTTAACTGTTATTGTTTTCTGCTTGTACAGTTAGATATATTAGTAAAAGAGCTGTTATTCCCACTCCCCCTTATCTCTGCCTCAGAGTCCTTGATTCAAACAATTATAATACTTGGGGGGGGAGTGGAACCAAAGTCTCTATTCCAAAGGGAAACTTCTGCCCTTACTGGCAGACACCTGTCCTTTCAAACCAGGACAATGTGTCACTGACAACCGGTATGCTGCGCAGAGAAATCTAGCGCTCTGCGGCTTCCTTGTTCTCGCTTAGTGTCCTGTTGCGATTTCTCTGTAACGGAGCTGAACTGACAAATACTGCTCACACCAAACCCTCTGCAGCCAGGTTTTGTTACTACTAAATATGTCAGGGATGTGGATTTTTCTTCTAAGTCTTCTGTTCTGTACCATTCTGCCTTCCTTCTTGGAAGAGTACCATACACTCTTTTGACTTTGCCTAGCGAAAAGAGCACAGCAGTGTAACTAAAACTAAGGAGAAAGCATGCACACCAAACAGCATTACTCCCTTTCCACTGCATATAGAGATGTGTTCTCTACATCTCGGAGCCTAAGGGCAAGTGTCATGTTTATGGCAGAAGGTTGCATGATGGATTGGTATACAACAGCAAAGCTAGCAGACATTGATCTTCCTTTGTTCCAGGAGTCACTGACAAGCGGTAAGCTGTGTAGAGCACTCTAGCGCTCTGAGGCTTCCTTGTTATCCTTTGTGTCCTATAGCGACTTCTCTGTAACGGAGCTGAACTGACAACTACTGCTCACAAAGAACACTCTGCAGCTAGGTGTTGCTACTGCCAAAACACGCCTGGGATGTGGACTTTTCTTCTAAACCTTCTTGTCCATACCATTCTGTCTTCCTTCTTGTAAGAGTGCCAAGCACTCTTTCAACCCTGCATAGCGAAGAGCACAGCAGTGTAACTAAAGCGAAGGAGAAAGTGTGTACACCACACAACATTTTATCCTTGCCACTGCACATACCTATGTGTTCTTCGCATCTCAAAGCCTAACAGCAAGGGTCATGTTTACCACAGGTGGCTGCATGACGGATAGGCATGTAGTAGCAAAGCTCGCTGATGTTGAACTACCTTCTTACCACTAGTTCCTGACCACCGGAATGCTGATTGGAAGCTATTTGGAGAACCTGTGCATTAAGAATGCCTTGTGTTCTGAACAGCTTTGGAACAGTGAAGGTGCAGAGAGAAGACTGGCCACTAGCTGGAGTTGCTTTTTCATGGAGCAAGAGTGACTTCAGCTGACGCTGCATGTGAACAAGCTTCAGAGAACACATTGGTATGTTCAGTGCAAGGGGAGAAATGCTGTGTGGTATGCACGCTTCCTCTTGAGCTTTAGTTTCACTATTATGCTATACTCTATGCAGGGTTTAAAGAGTGCTTGGCCCTCTTTCAAGATGTGGGGCAGACTGGTATGGTACAGAGGGTTAAGAACAGAAGTGCATGTGCCAGACATATTTTGTCAGTAGCAAAACCTAGCAGCAGAGTATTGTGATTGGGCAGTAGGTGTCAGTTCAGCTCCGTTAGTGAGAAATCACCACAGGACACAAAAAGCAAGCAAGGAAGCAGCAGAGCAGCAGTGTTCTGCATAGCGTACCAGTTGTTAGTGACTCCTGCTAAGAAGGATGATCAAGGTGCATGGTACTTATAGAAGAAGCAGGGCAGACAGGGAGGTACATTTTCTTCTAAGCCACCTATACCGCACCTGTCTGCCTAGCTTCCTGAAAGAGTAGCATGCACTCTTTCAACTCTGCACAGTGAAAAGTACGGAAGGGTACTTTAAGCTAAGGAGAAAGCCTGCACACCAGACAGCATTTCTCCCTTGCCACAGCACACACCAGTGTGTTCTCTGCATCTCAGAACCTAACAGCAAGAGCCATGTTTACCACAGAATGCTGCCTGACCAATAGATATGTAGTAGCAAAGCTATCTGACGCTGAACCTGCTTCATACCTCTAGTTGCAGACAACTGGTACGCTTTGCATAGCGCTCTGGTGCTCAGCGGTTTCCTTGCTGGCACTTTGTATTCTGCGGCAATTTCTCCCTAATGGAGGTGAAGTGTCTCGTACTCCTCTCTCAGAACACTCTGCTGCTAGGTTTTGCTACTGCCAAAATGTACCTGGAACATGCACTTTTCTACTAAACCCTCTGTAGCATACCAGTCTTCCCTTCCACTTGTAAGAGTGCAATGCACTCTTTAAAGTCGCCATAGCAAAAAGCACAGAAGACAACCTAATGCTAGGGAGAAAGCATGTACACCACACAGAATTTGTCTCTTGCTACTGCACATGCCAGTGTGTTCTCTGCATCTCGGAGCCTAACAGCAAGAGTCATCTGTACCACAGAAGGCTGAATGACCAATAGGTAAGCCATAGCAAAGCCTGGAAATCACATGAACAATGGCCCAAAACCTCCTATAATCCATACTAAAACACCTAAACTCTCCCAAAATGCCACGGACTGCTGGGAAAAACATCAGGATAAATCTAGGAAAAATTGAGCTGAACAAACCAGAAAAGTCCCTGCAAATTCACACTAAGAAACGAAAAATCCCCTAAGAATCAAATGGCAAATGTGTCCCACATTCCCAAAAGTTGCACTGGAACACCACCCCAAAGTTCACAAAAATTATTGGGAAAAACATTTGGAAAGAGCTAGGAAAAACTCTGCCCTAAAAATAGGAAAAATCCTATAAAATTTGCACTAAGAAACACAAAAATCCACAAGAAATTGAACAAAAAATGGCCAGAACAACTCCTAATATCTGCCCCAAAACCCAGTGAGTGTCCAGAGACTTCTAAGGAAAAAATGGGAAAAATGGGTGGGCAAATTCCCAGAAGAAATGCAATTTAAAATGGCCCAACCCCCCTAAAATGGTACAGAAAATGGCCCAGGAATGCCTGGAGTCTGTACAAAACAAGCTAAAATCTGCCAAAATCCCAAAGACTGCTGGGAAAAGAATCAGGGGAAAATACAGCCTAACAAATTCTGCCTAAGAGACACAAAAATCCCCTAAAAATTCTTATGAAAATGATCAGAAATTGTCCTAAAATCGACACTGAAACACCCCAAACCGGTCAAAATTCCAGGCATTCTTGGGAAAAAGGTCAGGAAAAATCCAGAATAAATTCGGCCTTGACAACGCATTAAATGCCTAAAAATTTGCACTAAGAAACCAAGAAATTCCCCAGAAATTGCACAAAAAATGGCCAGAAAAACTCCTAACATCTGCACTAAAAACCCACAAATGGCCACAAAATCTGGTGAAATTCCACAAATTTCTGAGGAAAAAACTGCAGAATTGAGTGGGCAAAATATCCAGAGGAAATGCAACCTAAAATGGCCCAAAAGCCAGGAAATCGCACGAACAATGGCCCAAAAACTCCTGAAATCCATACCAAAACACCTAAACTTTTCCAAAATGCCAAGGACTGCTGGGAAAAGCATCCGGAAAAATCCAGGAAATATTTAGCTGAACAAAACAGAAAAGTCCCTGCAAATTTGCACAAAGAAATGAAAAATCCCCTAAGAATCAAACCCAAACTCTGTCAAAATTCCAAGGAGTGCTGGAAAAAGCTTCAGGAAAAATCCAGGAAAAATTGAGCCTAATAAACCAGAAAAGTCCCTGAAAATTTGCACTAGGAAACGAAAATCCCCTAAGAATCATACTGAAAATGACTCAAAAATTCCCAATAGTTGCCCTGGAACACTCCAAAGCTGTCAGAATTCCAGGCGTTATTGGGAAAACATCTGGACACACCCAGGAAAAACTCTGCCTTAAAACCAGGAAAAATCTGCGATAATTGATAAAAGATTCATGTTAATCATGACAGTATTGAGGTTTGTATAAACCAGAATAGTTTGGTCTGAAATGAAGCATGACACTAAAGAAAGGGAAATATATAATTAAATAATTTTATTTTAAATCTTATGTTTTCTAAACAAGTTGTATCTACTGACAGCTTGCAAAACAAGCCTTTCACACAGCCCAACACATTCTGCAGAATCAGATTTCCTGCCTTTGTGTGATCAATTGCACACTATCTGCTAAAAACCAGGCTTCCTACTTCTTCTGGTTTTTTATCTACCAAGACCAGATGGTTACATGTCCAGTTGTCTGAAGAGCTGTTCCACAAAGTTTGGAAGTTCCTTTGACCAGCACTGCTTACCTTGCAGAATTACTACACAAAAACAAGAACAATTATTGATTACTACAAGGAAATGCATGCTATAAAAAGCGAGCTGCAAACCAAGTTTGGTGGAAGTGTGGAGTGGGCCGTGACCCTTCATGTTTTCCCCAGCACGATGCTTGCTCTGTCTACGTAAAATAAACCAATGAAAATTCTGCTAAATAAAGAGACTTTGTTTCTCATTTATAACAAATCCTTTAAAATTTGCACTGAGAAAGACAAAAATCCACAAGAAATTGCAACAGAAATGGCCAGAAATACTCCTAATATCTGCCCTAAAACCCAGTGAGTGTCCAGGGATTTCTAAGGAAAAGACTGAAAAAACGAGTAGGCAAATTTCCGGAGGAAATGCAACTTAAAATGGCCTAAACCCCTCTAAAATGGTGAAAAAAAATTGCCCAAAAATGTCCTGGAATCTATACAAAACCACCTAAAATCTATGAAAATCACAAGGATTGCTGGGAAAAGCAGTAGGAAAAATGCAGGGAATATTCAGCCTAACTAATTTGCACTAAGAGACAAAAAAAGACCCTAAAAATCAATTTGAAAATGGCCAGAAACAGTCCTAAAATCCACAATGAAACACCCCAAACTGGTCAAAATTACAGGCATTATTGGGAAAAACACTGGGGAAAATCCAGGATAAATTCCGTCTTAGCAACCCAGGAAAATTCAGCCTATCGTATTCGCACTAAGGAAGAAAAAATCCCCCAGAAATCGCGCAAAAAAATGGCCAGAAAAACTCCTAACATCTGCACTACAAAACCAAACATGGCCCCAAAATCCAGTGAGATTCCGGCAATTTCTGAGGAAAAAACTGCGGAAGTGAGTGGGCAAAATATCCAGAGGAAACGCAACTTAAAATGGCCCAAAATGCTTGAGATCACATGTACAATGGCCCAAAAACTCTGAAATTCATACTTAAACACCTAAACTCAGCCAAAATTCCAAGGAATACTGGGAAAAGCATCAGAAAAAATCCAGGAAAAATTGAGCCTAAGAAACCAGAAAAGTCCCTGAAAATTCTCACTAGAAAACAAAAAATCCCCTAAGAATCAAACCCCACAATTTCTGGAGAATTGCCCACAATTGCCTGGGAATTACCCACAATTCTCTGGGATTTACCCACAATTCCTGGGTATTACTCAAGGCTCCCTAGGAATTACCCCCAATTGCCTAGCAATTACCCACAATTCCTAGTCAATTACCCACAAGTCTCTGGGAATTACCCACAATTTCTGAGATATACCCATAGTTCTTGGGAAATACCCACAATTCCATGGGAATTACGCACAAGTCCTGGGATTTACCCACAATTTACCTGGGAATTTCCCAGAATTCCCTGGGAATTACCCACAATTCCTGGAAATTACCCACAATTCCCTGGGAATTTCTCACAATAGCAAGGGAATAACCCGCTGTCATGGTGTGATTAGAGGGTTTGCCAATTTTAAATGTTTAAAATTTTTTAGAGATAGGATTTAGGAGTAAAGACAACACAGGCTTAAAACTTAAAAGTACAAGAAGAAATTTATTAATAACACACACAAAAAAAGAATTCAGAATAAGATTCCTAGATTATTCCCTCCTCCCTTCATTCCACATTTCTTACCAAACACATACAGAGAACACTTCAGTCAGTTATCCAATCAAATAATCATTTCAGTTCATTTAAGAGAGAAAAGTTCCTTTTTCTGTTTTAGACTTAGAGGGTGTCTTCACCTTTACAGTCTGCATCCGCCCAGACCTATAGAACAATGAATTTTCCTCTCATTCCCACAGTCCTTCCAGAGGCGTGTTATGGGTTACGATGTTACGGGTTACAATGCATACATGGGATACTGCCTACTTTTAAAGGCAGGCTGCTGAAAAACAAAATTGTCTTCATCATCTTCTCTAGCAAATGTCTCTGTTCATATTCCAGACCCGAAACAAAGAGCTCAATTTCCCGAGGCAAGGAAAGTCTTCAACCCAAGCACCCATCCTCCCCAAGCACACCCCACAGTTCAAAGGAATTCCAGCAAAGTCACAATCCCCTCACAGCCCCACAAAGAAAAGGTTTTCAGCTACTCATCAGCTGCATCCCCTCAATCCCCTCCCATCAAGAACTCCATCCCCACTGCATTGACCTCTGTGGACCCCATGCTCCACTCCCCCTCATCAAGGGGGTTCAGGATATCAAGAACCCCCATTAAGTCACCAAGAAGCCAAAACCTCATCCAGATCACCAAGAGGAAAGCATGTGGCCAGTGGAAGGGGGTCCACGCAGCCGGCGCCAGGGGTGCCATGTGGCCCTGTCAAGCCAAGCCAGGGCCGGACCAAGGGACCCCCTGAGAACCAGCACCGGGCAGGGGCACCGGGCCAGGCCCCAGACCGAGCCTGGAGCCGGGCCAGGGCCCCGGCCGGGGACTCCCGCCCCTCCAGAGGCCAAAAGACAAAAGACCCACCAGAACTTCATTCACTGTGATTTGTGAAAGCAAAATAACTTTTCATTGGTTTCCCGAGCTGTCCATCACCAAATCAGCTCTCTGATTGGTGCCAGAAGGTGACAGGAGAAGCTCTCAGAGACAGGACAGTCCCTCTGAATCCCCAGACTCATGGTGTTTGGCCGGAGAGGAAATCTATCCCTCCCCCCAAGCACGTGAAACCAACACACCCACAATTGCTGGGAATTACCCACAATTGCTGGGAATTACCCACCAGTCCTGGGAAATACCCACAATTTCTGGGAATTGCCCAAAATTCCCAGGGATTTACCTAGAATTCCCTGGGATCTAAACACAATTCCAGGGAATTACCCACAATTTCCTGAGAATTACCCACAATTTCCTGAAAATTACCCACAATTCCTTAGAATTACTAAGAATTCTCAGCAAATTATCCAGAATTCCTGGGAATTGCCCAAAGTTTCCTGGGAATTATCCACAATTCTCTGGGAATTACTCACAATTCCTGGGAAGTAGCCTAAATTCCGTGGGAATTACCCACAATTCCCTTGGAATTAAGAAAAATTTCTGGGGAATTACCCACAATTCCCTAGCAATTACTCACAATTCCCAGGGAAATACCCACAATTTCTTGGCAATTTTCCAACATTCCTGGGAAATACACACAATTCCCTGGGAATTATGCAAAATTCCTGGGAAATATCTACAATTTCCTGGGAATTTCCCGCAATACCGAGGAATTATCCACAATTTCCTGGGAATTACCCAGAATTCCCTGAATTCCCAGAATTACCAAGAATTCCTGGGAATTACGCACTCTTCCTTGGAATTACTCATAATTCCTGGAGAATTATCCACAAATCCCTGGGATTTTCCCACTAATCCTGGGAATGTACAACAATTCCCTGGGAATCACCTGTAATACTCTGGGAAATAAAAACTATTCCTGCGGATTTATCCACAATTTTCAGGGAATTACCTAAAATTTCCTATAATAAATCACTATTCCCAGGCAATTACCCAAAATTCCCTGAGAATAACCCACAACTCCCTGGGACATACCCACAACTCCCTGGGAATTATTCACAAATCTCTGAGATTTAACTGCAATTCCTGGAAATTATCCACTATTCCCTAGGAATAACACACAATTCCCTTGGAAGTACCCATAATTCCCGGGAATTGCGCACAATTCCCTGGGAATTACACACAACCCCCTAGTAATTTCTCACAATTCCCTGGTAATTATCCCCAGTTCCCAGGGACTTACCTAAAACTCCAGGGGAATTACCCACAATTCCTTTGAAAATGCCCACAACTCCTTGGGAATTGCCCAGGAATCCCTGGAAATAATCCACAATTTCCTAGGAATAACACACATTTCCCTGGGAATAACCCACAATTCCCTAGTAATTACCATCAATTTCCTGGGAATTACCCACAACTCCTTGGGAAATGCCCAAAATTTCTGGGAACTACTCACAATTCCCAGGGAATTACCCAGAATTCTTGAAATTACCCTCAATTACCAGAGGATTACCCACCATGCCCTGGGAATCAACAGCTATTCCCTAGGAATTAACCACAATTCCTTGGGAATTACATATAATTCCTGGGAATTACCCAAAATTCCAGGGGAATTACCCACAATATCCTAGGAATTATCAGGAATTATCCACAGTCCCTGGGAATTACAAAAAATTCCCTGGGAATTGCCAACAATTCCTGGGAAATACCAAGAATTCATTGTGAAAAATCCACAATCCCTGCGAAATTACCCACAATTCCCTGATAATAACCTACAATTCCATTGGAATCAGTCCCAATTCTCTAAGAATTACCCACAATTTCCCAGGAATTGCCCTCAATCCCAGGGAATAACCCATAATTCCTTGAGAATTACCCACAATTCATTGGGATTTGCACATAATTACATACAATATCCTGGGAAATACCATGAATTCCCAAGGAATTACCCATAATTCCCGGGGAATTACAATTCTCCGGGAATTACCCAAAATTCCTGGGAAATACCCGCAATTCCTGGGGAATTTCCCACAATTCTCATCGAATTCATCGCAATTCACTGGGAATTACCCATAATTCCCTAAAAATTCCCATAATTACTAGGGAATTACTCAAAATTCCAAGGGAATTACCCACAATACCTGGGGGATTATCCATAATTCCTGAGAATTACCCGCAGATCCCTGGGAATAACCCACAATTCCCTAGGATTTACATACAATTCTCAAGGAATTTCCCTCAATTCCCTAGGAATTACCAACAATTCCGTGAAAATTGCCCACTATTCTCTCGGAATTATCCACAATTCCTGGGAATTACCCACAATTCTCTAAGAATTTCCGAGAATTCCCTGGAAACTACCCACATGTTCTCGAGAATTACCCACAATTCCTGGGAGTTACCCTCAGTTCTCTGGGAATTACCCACAATTATGTGATAATTACTCACAATTCCATGGGAATTACCAACTATTCCCAGGTATTACCTTCAATTCCTGGGAATCACCCACCAGTTCTTGGAATTACCCACAATTCTCTATGAATTACCCACAATTTTTTGGAATTAACGTCAGTTCCGTAGGAATTACGCACAATTTGCAGGGAATTACCCACAATTCCCTGGGAATTACCCACCATTCCCAGGGAATTTTCCACAGTTCCTGGGAATTGCCACATTTCCCAGGGAATTACCCACAATTCCTGGGATTTACCCACCATTTCTTGGAAGTTACCTACAATTCCCTGAGAATTTCCACATTCCCTGGGAATTACCCACAGTTTTTTGAGAATTACCCAAAATTCCTGGGAATTACCCTTAATTGCTAGGGAATATTCCACAATTCTGGGGAATTGCACATAATTCCCTTTGAATTACCCACCATTCCCTGGGAAATACCCACAATTCCCTGGGAATGACCCATGTTGTCTGGGATTTACCCACAATTCCCTGGGAATTTCTTACAATTCCTGAGAAATAATCCAAAATGCCTGGGAATTGACCACAATTCCCAGGGAATTACCCTAAATTTCTGGGAATTGGGCACAATTCCCAGGGATTTACCCACTATTCCTGGGATTTACCCACAATTCCCTCGGAATTACCCACTGTTATCTAGGAATTACAAATAAATTTTTTAATTATCCTTAATTCCCTAGGTATTACCTATAATTTTTGGCAATTACCCATAATTCCCTGGGAATTACCAAGAATTCCCTAGGAATTACCCACAATTCTCTAGGAATTACCACCAAATTCCCGGGGAATTACCCACAATTCCCAATTCATTACGCATAATTTTCTAGGAATTACCCACAATTGCAAACAATTTCTTGGAAATTAGCAACAATTCCAGGGAAATACCAACAATTCATTGGGAAAACCCCACAATTCTTGGGGAATTACCCACAATTCTCTGAGAATCACCTTCAATTCCCTGGGAAATTTCCTGGGAGTTACCTGCAACCCCCTGGGCATTACTCCCATTCCTATAGGAATTAGCCATAATTCCCTGGGAATTACCCACAATTCCCAGGGAATTGCCCACAAATCTTAGGAGTTATCCACAATTCCCTAGGAATTACCCACAATTCCCTTTGAATATCCCACCATTCCTTGGAATTACCCACAATTCCCTGATTTTTACCAATAATTCCCTAGGAATCAACCAAAATTCCTATTAAATTCCAAGAATTCCCTGGGAATTACCCAAAGTTTCCTGGGAATTACCAACAACTCCTGGAAATTACCAACTATTCCTGCGAAATTACCCACTATTCCTCAGGAATTTCCCAACTTTCCTGGAATAACATACAATTCCTTGGGAATTTTCCAGAATTCCAGAGAGTTACCCACAATTCCCAACAAATACTCTGCCATTCCCTTAGAATTACCCTGAAGTCCCAGGGGTATTACCAACATTTCCCTGAGAATTACCCACAATTCCTTGGGAATTACCCACAATTCCTTAAGAACTACCCACAATTCCCTGAAAACTGTCCAAGTAATTACCCACAATTTCATGGAAATACCCACAATTCTATGGGAATAACAAACAATTCCCTGGGAATTGCTCAGAATTCCTGGGAATTACCCAAACTTTCAAGGGAATTACCTACAATTCCCTGGGAATTACCAACAAGTCTCCGGGAATTACCCACAACTCCCAGGGAATTACCCACAATTCCTGTGAATCACCAACAATTCCTTCGGAAAGACCCAAAGTTTTTGGGAATTACCCACAATTTCCTAGGAATTTCCCACAATTCCTGCAACGTACCCACGATTTCCTTGGAATTTCCAAAAATTCCCTGGAATTACCTACAATACTCTGGGAATTACCCACAATACCAAGTGAAATACCAACAATTGCAGGGAATTACCCACAATTCTCTGGGAATTACCCACAAGTTTAGGGAATTGCACACAATTCACTCAGAAGGCTCACAATTCCTTGGGAATTTTCCAGAATTCCTAAAAAATACCAAGATTGGCCTTGGAATTACCAACAATTCCTGGAAATTACCCACTATTCCTGGGAATTACCCACTATTCCTTGGAATTCCTCACAATTCCTGGGAATTACCCAGAACTTTTGAGAGTTATCCACAATTCCCGATGAATTTCCTTCCATTCCCTGAGAATTACCCACAATTCCCAGAGGTATTACCCACAATTCCCTGAAAATTCCCCACAATTCCCTGGGAGCTACCCACAATTGCCAGGGAATTGCATAATTTTTTTTTTTTAATTACCCACAATTCCTTGAGAATTACCCGCAATTCCTGGGAATTACACAAACTTCCCAGGGAAATACCCACAGTTCCCCGGGAATTGTCCAATATTCCTGGGAAGTACCCACAATTCCTGGGTATTACAAACAATTCCCTGGGATTAGCACACAATACCGAAGGAATAACCCACAATTCCTAGGAATTATTCTCAACTCCTGGGGAATTACCAACAATTGCTGTGAATTACCATCAATTCCTATGAAATTTCCCAATATTTAAGGGAATTACCCACAATTCTCCAGGAATTACCCACAATTCCTGGGAATCACTCACCAGTCCTGGGAATTATCCACAATTTCTGGGTAATTACCCACAATTCCTGGGAAACTACCCACAGTTCCCTAGGAATTACCCACAATTCCAGGGAATTATCCACAATGCCTTGGGAATTTCCCACAATTCCTAAGAATTCCCCACAGTTTTTGGGAATTACACAGAATTCCCTGGGAATTACCCACAATTCCCTGGGAATTAAAGATAATTACTGGGAATCACCCAGAATTTCTGGGAACTATTCACAATTTTCTTGGAATTGCTCACAATTGCCTGGGAGTCACCCATAATTCCCCTGGAATTAGTCATATTTCTTGGGAATTACCCACAATTCCCTGGGAATTTCTTGCAATTCTTAGGAATTACCATCAAATCTCAGGGAACTACCCAAAATTCCTGGTAATTACCCTCAATTCCTTGAGAATTACCCACAATTCCTGGGAAATACCAAGAATTCTCTTGTAATTACCTACAGTTCCCTGGGAATTACCTAAAATAGTCTAGGAATTGTGCTCAATTCCTCAGGAATTATCCATAATACCCTGGGAACTACCCACAATTCCGGGAATTACCTAGAATTCCCTGAAAATTACACACCATTCCTGGAAATTAGCTACAATTCCCTGGGAAATACCCAAAATTCCTGAGAAGTAGAAGAATTCCCTGGGGATTATCCACAATTCCCTAGGAATTACCCACAATTCCTGGGAATTGGCCCCTATTTCTTGGGAATTACCAAAAATTTCTGGGGAATTATACACAATTTCAGGGAATTTCCCACAATTCCCTAGTAATTACCCACAATTCCCTGGGAATCACCCAAGGTTTATGGAAAATACCCACAATTTCCTAGTAATGACCCAAAATTCCGGGGAATTACCCCCAATTCCGTGGCAATTACCCAATATTCCTGGGGAATTACCCCAAGTTCTCTGGGAATTACCCACAATTCCTGGAATATACCCACAATTCTCATGTAAACACTTACAATTTCTGGGAATTACCTACAATTCCCTAAGAATTACATGTAGTTCCCTGGGATTCACCAGCTATTCCCTGGCAATTACCCACAGTTCTGTGGGAATTACCCAAATTCCCAATTGTGGGAATTATCAAAAATTCACAGGGAATTACCTAAAATTCCTGGGAATTACCCACAAGTCCCTGGGAATTGCCTACAATTTTTGAGAAATACACACAATTTTTTAGAATTACCCACAAAATTCCTGTCAAATAAAAGAATTCCCTGGGAATTACCCTCAATTCTCAGGGAATTAACCACAGTTCCCTGGGAATTACCCAAAATTCCCTGGTATTTACTCCCAATTCCTGGGAATTACACACAGTTCGTGGGGAATTACCTACTCTTCCCTGGGAATTACCCTAAGTTTATGGGAAATACCCACAATTCCCTGGGAATTACCCAGAATTTCTGGGGTATTGCCCCCAGTTCCATGGCAATTACACAAAATTCCTGGGGAATTACCCCAAATTCTCTGGGAATTACCCAAAATTCCTGGGATATACCCACAAGTCCCAGGTAAATACTCACACTTCTTGAGAATTACCCACAATTTCCTAGGAATTGCCCACAATTCCCTGGGATTTACCAACAATTCCTTGGGAATTATGCATATTTCTTGGGGATTACCCACAATTCCCAGGGAATTATCCACAATTCATGTGAAATTACCTACAATTCCTGGCAATTACCCACAATTCCTGTGAATTACCCAAACTTCACAGGAAAATACCCTCTATTCTCTGGGAATTGCAAAAAATTCCTAGGACTTACACAAAATTCCTGGGAATTACAAACAATTCACTGAGAATTGCCCACTACTCCTGAGAATCCCCCACTAGTCCTGGGAAATACCCACAATTCCCTGGGAATTACACACAGTTCCTAAGTAATTACACACAATTCCAGTAATTACCCTCAATTCCCTGGGCATTACCCACAATTCCTAGGAATCACACACCAGTCCTGGAAATTATCCACAATTCCCTGGAAATTACCCGCAGTTCCTGTGAAATTACCCACAACTCCATGGGAATTACCCAGAATTTTTTGGTAATTTTCCACAATTCCTGAGATTTACCCACAATTCTTTGGGAATTACCTGCAATTCTCTGGGAATTACGCACAATTCCCAGGGAAGTACCCACTATTTCTGGGAAATGCCCACAGTTCCCAGTGAATTATGCAAAATTCCTGCAAAATACCAAGAATACCCCAGGAATTCCCCCCAAATACTTGGGAATTACACACAATTTTCTTGGAAAATACACACACTTCCCACAATTTCTGGAGATTTATCCACAATTACAAGGGAATTATGCAATTTCGGGGAAATTACCCACAATCCCTGGGGAATTGCACACAATTCCCTGGAAGCACCCACAAGTCCTGGAAATAACCCACAATTTCCTGGTAATTACCCACAATTCCCTAGGAATTACCCACAATTCCCTTAGTATTACCCTCAATTTTATGGAAAGTACCCGCGATTCTGTGGGAATTACCCAAAATTCATGAGAATTACCCAAACTTCTCAGGGAATTACCGACAATTCCCTGGGAATTGCACACAATTTCCTGGAAATACACACAAGTCCTGGAAATTACTCACAATTCCCTGGTAATTTCCCACAGTTCCCTGGGAATTGCCCAAAATTGCTGTGAATTACTCGCAATTCCCGGGTAATTATACAAAATTCATGGAAATTACCCACAATTCCTGGGACTTACCCACCAGTCCTGGAAATTACCCACTAGTCCTGGGAAATACCCACAATTCCTGGGAATTAGCCACAATTCCCTTAGAATTTTCCTGCAGTCCAGTGAATTACCCAGAATTCCTTGGGAATTACCCACAATTATGGGGAATTGCCCACAATTCCTGGGGAATTACCCACCATTCCTGAGAACTACCTGCAATTCCTGGGAATTATCCACAATTCCACAGTAATTTCCCACAATTCCAGGGAATCAGACACCACGTGAGGGAATTATTCAAAATTCCCAGGGAATTACCCACAATTTCAGGGAATTACCCGCAATTCCCAGGGAATTTCCCACAATTACGGGCATTTATCCACAATTCCCTGAAAATTACCCACAATTCCTGGGAAGTAACCACAATTTCTGGGAATTACCCAAAATTCCTGGGAAATACCAAAAATTCTCTGGGAATTATGTACAATTACCCAGGAATTAGGCATAATTCCTAGTAAATACTCACATTTTCCGGGGAATTAACCACAATTCCCTGGGATTTGCCCACAATACTTAGTGAATATCCCACAATTGCTGGGTATTATCCCCAATTCCTGGGGAATTACCCACAGTTCCTGGGAATTATCCACAATTCCCTGATAATTACCCACAATTATTGAGAAATACTCAAAATTCCCTGAGAATTCCTTACAATTACCTGGGAATTACACACAATTCCTTGAAATACCCACAGTTCCCTAAGAATTACCCACAATTCCCAGAGAATTACCCACAGCTCCTGGGAATTACCCAAACATTCTTGGGAATTACACAAAATTCTCTGGGAATTTCTAACAACTCCTGGGAATTACCCACAATTCCTGGAAATTACCCACAATTCTCCGGAAATTACCCAAAATACCTGGAGAACAACCCACAATTGCTAGGATTTACCCACAATTCCAAGGGAATCACCCTAATTGTCTGGAAATTACTCACAATTCCCTTAGATTTTTCCACAATTCCTGTGACTGACCCACAATTCACGGGGAATTGCTCACAATTCTCTGGCAATTACCCACAATTGTCAGTGAATTACCCAAAATTCCTGGGAATCACCCAGAATTCCAGTGTTCTACCCAGAATTTCCTTGGAATTTGCCACAATTCCCAGGAAATTACCATCAATTCTGGTGACATACCCACAGTTCCCTGGGAAATACCAAAAATTCTTGGGAATTTCCCTCAGTTCCTGGAATTACCCTCGATTACTCAGGAATTACTCACATTTCCCTGGGAATCACCAACAATTCCCTAGGAATTATCCACAATTCTTGGGAATTACCCAAAATTCCTTGGAAATTGCTTTCAATTTCTGGGAAATACTGACAATTAACTGGGAAGCACCCATAATTCCCTGGAATTACCTGCAATTGTGTGGGAATTACACACACATTCATAGCAATTACGCACAATTCCAAGGAATTACCAGTAATTTTAACACGCTCTGCAGAATCAGATTTCCTGCCTTTGTGTGATCAATTGCACACTATCTGCTAAAAACCAGGCTTCCTACTTCTTCTGGTTTTTTATCTACCAAGACCAGATGGTTACATGACCAGTTGTCCAAAGAGCTGTTCCACAAAGTTTGGAAGTTCCTTTGACCACCACTGCTTACCTTGCAGAATTACTACACAAAAACAAGAACAATTATTGATTACTGCAAGGAAAAGCATGCTATAAAAAGGGAGCTGCAAACCAAGTTCGGTGGAAGTGTGGAGTGGGCCGTGACCCCTCACGTTTTCCCCAGCACGCTGCTTGCTCTGTCTACGTAAAATGAACCAATGAAAATTCTGCTAAATACAGAGACTTTGTTTCTCATTTATAACAAATCCTTTAAAATTTGCACTGAGAAAGACAAAAATCCACAAGAAATTGCACCAGAAATGGCCAGAAAAACTCCTAAGATCTGCCCTAAAACCCAGTGAGTGTCCAGGGATTTCTAAAGAAAAAACTGGAAAAAACAAGTAGGCAAATTTCCGGAGGAAATGTGACTTAAAATGCCCCGCACCCCACCCCCCCCCAAAAATGATGAAAAAAATTGCCCAAAAATGTCCTGGAATCTATACAAAACCACCTAAAATCTATGAAAATCACAAGGATTGCTGGGAAAAGCATCAGAAAAAATGCAGGGAAAATCAGGCTAACAAATTCGCACTAAGAGATGCAAAAATCCCCTAAAAATTGATATTAAAATGGCCAGAAATAGTCCTAAAATCCACAATGGAACACCCCAAACTGGTCAAAATTACAGGCATTACTGGGAAAAACACTGGGGAAAATCCAGGATAAATTCAGCTTTAGCAACCCAGTAAAATGCCTAAAAATTCGCAGTAAGAAAGACAAAAATCCACAAGAAATTGCACCAGAAATGGCCAGAAAATCTCCTAACATTTGCCCCAAAACCCAGTGAGTGTCCAGGGATTCCTAAGGAAAAACTGGAAAAACTAGTAGGCAAATTTCCAGAGGAAATGCGACTTATAATGGCCCAAACCCGCCTAAAATTCACCAAACACTTCTGAAATCTGTACTAAAACACCTAAATTCTGCCGTAATCCCAAGGATTGCTGGGAAAAGCTTCAGGAAATATCCAGGGAAAATTCAGACTAAAATATTTGTACAACGAGATGCAAAAAGCCCCCAAAAATCGATATGAAATTGTCCAGAAATAGTCCTAAAATCCACACTGAAACAACCCAAACTGTCAAAATTACAGGCATTATTGGGAAAAACTTCAGGGAAAATCCACTAAAAAATGAGCCTTAGCAACCCTGGAAAATGCCTAAAAATTCGCACTAAGAAAAACAAAAATCCCCCAGAAATAGCACAAAATAGCACAAAAAATTGCCAGAAAAGCTCCTAACATTTTCAGTAAAAAACCAAACATGGCCCCAAAATCCAGTGAGATTCCAGGAATTTATGAGGAAAAAACTGAAAAAATGGGTGGGCAAATTTCTGGAGGAAATGCAACTTAAAATGGCCCAAACCCCCTAAAATGGTGCAAAAAAAATGCCCAAAACCTCCTGGAATCTGTACAAAACCACCTAAAATCTATAAAAATCCTAAGGATTGCTGAGAAAAGCATCAGGAAAAATCCAAGAAAAATTGAGCCTAACAAACCTGAAAAGTCTCTGAAAATTTGCACTAAGAAACACACTGAAAATGACCCAAAAATTCCCAAAAGTTGCACTGGAACACCCCAAAGCTGTCCAAATTTCAGGCATTATTGGGAAAAATATGTGGCAAAACCCAGGAAAAACTCTGCCTTTAAAACAGGAAAAATCCTTTAAAATTCGCACTGAGAAACACAAAAAACACATAAGAAATCGCACAAAAATGGCCAGAAAAACTCCTAAGATCTGCCCCAAATCCCTGTTAGTGTCCAGGGATTCCTAAGGAATAAAATGGAAAAACGAGTAGGCAAATTTCCAAATGAAATCAACTTAAAATGG
This sequence comes from Erithacus rubecula, assembly GCF_903797595.1. Lineage (NCBI taxonomy): Eukaryota > Metazoa > Chordata > Aves > Passeriformes > Muscicapidae > Erithacus > Erithacus rubecula. The sequence continues at coordinate 36,110 of NC_136670.1, forward strand.
CCCAAACTCCCCTAAAGTGGCTCAAAAAGTGGCCCCAAAACTCCTGGAATCTCTACAAAACCCCTAAAATCCATTAGAATTCCAAGGATGGCTGGGAAAAGCATCAGGAAAAATCCAGGGAAAATTCAGGCTAACAAATTCGCACTAAGAGATGCAAAAATCCCCTAAAAATCAATATGAAAATGGCCAGAAATAGTCCTGAAACATGCACTGGAACATCTCAAACTGGTCAAAATTGTGGGCATTATTGGGAAAAACATCAGGAAAAATCCAGGAGAATTTCAAACTACAAAACCCCAGTAACTAACTGCTGTACGCCGAAAATTCTGAACACCTTCAAGCATGGAGCCAGGTATGCTGCCAGCAGCTCTGCAGTGGCTAATGCTATTTTGCTGAATTGGGCTGTGGCCTTGTCAAAACTGAAGGAATTCAGCGCAGCAGCTAAGGAAGTCTAAAAAGAGGAGTAGGTATCATCCTGCATATTCCCACATAATAAAGTTATGCACGCTTTTGTTTAATATCACTGTGTGTGCTACTACATACCTATTCGTCATGCAGTCTTCTGTGGTGCATATCCAAGATGCAGAGAACACATTTCTAGGTGTAGTGGAAAGTGAGGACTACTGTGTGGTGTCCACACCTTCTCCTTAGCTTTAGGCACACTTCTGTGCTCTTTGCTATGCAGAGCTGAAAGGGTGCATGGCACTCTTACAAGAAGAAGGGAAGATAGATATTACAGAGGATTTAGCACAGAAGTGTTCTTCCTAGGCATGTTTTGGCAGTAGCAAAACCTAGCAGCAGAGTGTTCTGTGTGAGCAGTAGATGTCAGTTCAGCTGTGTTAGAGAGAAATCGCCGCAGGAGACAAAGCCCAAACAAGAAAGCCGCAGAGCACTCTGGTGGTCTGCGCAGCGTACCCCTTGTTAGTGGCTAGTGCACATTTCCTCTAAACCCTCTCTACCATACCAGTCTACCCTGCTTCTTGTAAGAATGCTTCGCACTCTTTAAACTCTGCAGAGCAAACATCGCAGAAGTGTACCTGAAGCTATGGAGAAAGTGTGCACACCACAGAGCATTTGTCCCCTTGCACTGAACTTACCAATATGCTCTCTGAAGCTTATTCACAAGTGGCCTCGGTTGAGGTCGCTCTTGCTTCATGAAAATGCGTCTGCCAGTTATTTACCATGTCAGAACATTGTGCTAGGCTTCTCCCTGCACCTTCACCATTTCAATGTTATTCAGAACACAAGGCGTTCTAAATGCACGTGTTCTTCAAAGAGCTTTGAAACAGCGTACCAGTTGTCAGTGACCCATGGTAAGAAGGAACTTCAGCGTCAACTAGCTTTGCTGCTACAATACATACTCTTTATGCAGACTTCTGTGGTAAACATGCTTCCTGTTCAGCTCCGAGATGCAGAAAACATATAGGTATGTGCAGTGGAAGGAGAGTAATGGTGTGTGCACGCTTTCTCCTTAGTTTTTAAGGTGCACTTCTGTGCTCTTACCTATGCAGAGTTATAAGAGTGCATGGCACTCTTACAAGAAGCAGGGCAGACTTACATGGAATAGAGTGTTTAATAGAAAAGCACACATCTCAAGCGAATTTTGGCCGCAGAAAAATCTCACAGCTGAGTGGGGAGTAGACAGCAATTCATTTCCGTTAGAGAGAAATCGCCGCAGGACTCAAAGTGCAAACAAGGAAGCTGCAGAGCTCTAGAGTGCTCTGTGCAGGGTCTCGGCTGTCAGTTCCTAGTGGTAAGAAAACAGATCAACGCAACCTAGCTTTGCTGGTACAAACATATTTGTTATGCAGCTTTCTGTGGTAAACATGACATTGCCGTTAGTCTCCAAGATGCAGAAAACACATAGGTATGTGCAGTGGAAGGGGAATAATGCTGTTTTGTGTGCAGGCTTTCTTCTTATCTTAAAGTACACTTCTGTACTTTTCGCTATGCAGACTTGAAAGAGTTCATGGCACTCTTACAGGAAACCAGGCATACTGGTGTGGTATAGGAGGCTTAGAAGAAAAATGCACCTCCCCGGCTGTCCTGATTCTTCTATGAGTACCATGCACATTGATCTTTCTTCTTACCTGGAGTCACTAACAACTGATAGGCTGTGCAGAGCACTAGAGTGCTCTGTGACTTCCTTCTTCAGGTTTGTGTCCTTCAGTGATTTTTCTCTAACGCAGCTGAAGTCTACTGCTGACACAGAGTAGCCTGCTGCTATGTTTTGCTACTGCCAAAACACACCTGGGATGTGCACTTTTCTTCTAAATGCTCTCTACCATACAACTCTGATCTGCTTCTTGTAAGAGTTCTGTGCACCCTTTTAACTCTTTAAAGCAAATAGCACAGAAGTGTACCTGAAGGTAAGGAGAAAGCGTGCACACCATACAGCATTTCTCCCCTTGCACTAAACATACCAATGTGCTCTCCATAGCTTGTTCAAAAGCAGCCTCAGCTGAGGTCTCTCTTGCCCCATGAAAAAGCAACACTCAGCTATCAACCGTCAGAATGTTGGGCTAATCTTCTCCCTGCACCTTCACTGTCCCAAAGTTGATCCGAATACAAGGCGTACTAAATGAACATGTTCTCCAAATAGCTTTGAAACAGCAGACCGGTTATCAGTAACTAATGGTGAGAAGGAAGTTCAACGTCTGATAGCTTTGCTGCTACAAGGCATACTCTTCATGCAGCCTTCTGTGGTAAATATGACACTTGCTGTTAGGCTCCGAGATGCAGAGAAGATATTGGTATGTACAATGGACGAGGAGAAATGTTGTGTGGTGTGCATGCTTTCTCCTTAGCTTTAAGCTGACTTCCGTACTTTGCACTATGCAGAGTTGAACGAGTTCATGGCACTCTTACAGGAAGCCAGACAGACTGATGTGGCATAGATGGTTTAGAAGAAAGGTGCACCTCACTGTCTGCCCTGCTTATTCTATGAGTACCATGCACATTGATCTTCCTTGTTACCTGGAGTCACTAACACCTGGTACGCTGCGCAGAGCTCTCTGGTGCTCTGCAGCTTCCTTCTTCAGGCTTTGTGTCCTGCAGTGATTTCTCTCTAATGGAGCTGAACTGACGTCTACTGCTCACACAGAACACTCTGCTGCTAGGTTTTGCTACTGCCAAAACACACCTGGGATGCACACTTTTCTTCTAAACCCTCTATACCCTACCAGTCTTCCTTGATTATTTTAAGGGTGGCAAGCACTGTTTCAACTCTGCATAGCAAAAAGTACAGAAGTGTACCTAAATCTAAAGGGGAAGCATGCACACCATACAGCATTTCTCCCCTATCAGTTGACATACCTATGTATTCTCTGCATCTTGTAGCCTAACGGCAAGTGTCAGGTTTACCAAAGAAGGCTGCATGACGATTAGGCATGTAGTATCAAAGCTAGCTGACGTTCATCTTCCTTCTTACCTCTAGTCATTGACAAGCAGTATGCTGAGCAGAGCACTTCGGTGCTCTGCGCCTTCCTTGTTCGTGCTTTGTGACCTGCAGTGATTTCTCTCTAACGGAGGTGGACTACCATCTACTCCCCACACAGAACACTCCGGTGCTAGTTTTTGCTACTGCCAAAACCCGCCTGGGATGTGCACGTTTCTTCTTAACCTCTGTAATATCGCAGTCTGCCATTCTTCTTGTAAAAGTACCAAGCACTCTTTGACTCTGCATAGCAAACAGTACAGAAGTGTAACTAAAGCTAAGGAGAAAGCGTGCACACCACACAGCATTACTCCCTTTCCACTGCACATACCTAGGTGTTCTCTACATCTCGGAGCCTAATGGCAAGCATCATCTTTATGACAGAAGTCTGCATGACGAATGGGTTTGTAGTAGCAAAGCTAGCTGACACTGGTCTTCTACTTACCATCGGTCACTGACAACTGGTATGCTGTGCAGAGCACTCTTGGTGCTCTGCGGCTTCCTTCTTTGCACGTTGAGTCCTGCAGTGATTAATCTGTTTCGGAGGTTAATTGGCGTCTACTCCTCTCACAGAACAGTCTGCTGATACTTTTTTCTGCTGCTAAAATATGCTTGGGAAATGCAGTTTTCTTCTAAACCCTCTGTAGTATAGCAATCTGCCCTGCTTCTATGTAAGAATGCCATGCAATCCTTCAACTCTGCATAGCAAAGAACATAGCCTTGTACCTAAAGCCAAGGAGAAAGCGTGCACACCACACAGTAGTTCTTACTTTCCACTACACATAGAAATGAGTCCTCTGCATCTCAGATGTTTACCACAGAAGGCTGCATGAACAGTATGTTTTGTAGCAGCAAAGCTATCATACGTTAAACTTCCTTCTTACCACTAGTCACTGGTAACTGGTACGCTGTGTCAAAGCTATTTGGAGAACACATGCATTTAGAACGCCTTGTGTTCTGAACAGTTTTGGAACAGTGAAGGTGCAGGGAGAAGATGACACAATATTCAGACATGGTCGGTAACTGGCAGTTGCTTTTTCATGGAGCAAGAGCGACCTCAGCTGACGCCGCCTCTGAACAAGCTCTTCCTGCACTTTTGCACTTTTTGCACTCTGCTCAACCTGAGATCATCCCGGGCCCATCCGCACTCCCCTCCTCCATGGGTCGCAGCGCAACCTGGGTGAGATGGCGCAGCTCGAGAGGCCCCCAATGCTGCCGAGCCCCTTGGAGAACAGCTCGTTTTTTTTAGTCACTCCACATTCAGCAACTGACAGTCGCCGCACTCAGCAACGTCCCCTCCACCCCCCCCCCCCACCTCCCTGGGCTTCCGGGACTTCCTGGGCTGCTGCTCAGGTACCACACGGGCCGGGCCTTGTACGGGCTGGGCAGGCAGCAGGCCCGGGGATCTACTGCCCTGCTCCATCTGCAGAAGAAAAAGAGACATTTTACATTTCAAAGACAGCAGGCTGTGGAGTTCAAAATGATCATTTGTACTGCGACAGTAACTATAAGAGCTGAGACTAAGATGCAGTGGCCCAAGTAGCCAGCACGTACCCACAAATAACAAGGCCCTACTTTAAACAATTGGAAATGGAATAAAAAAATAATTAAGTGCTCTTTGGAGCTTCTGAGAATCACTGCACTCTTTCTTCTTACTGCTTGATGGGAACTTGAGTCAAGTTTGTATTATCTGGAAACACAGCCAAGAGCCTAAAGCCAACAGATTATGGAATAAATCTAAGTAAGGAGGCAAACCTACATGGCAACAGAGTGATATTGTAGGTTGCAGTGATGTTGCACAAACATCCCCAAAAGCACACCGCACGTTGTTGGAAGCTAAAGGCCCCGAGCCATAACTCTGCTTTTCTTAAGTAGTGAGACTCATGAGATTCCCAGTCATCCTCACAAGCTGCCACTCCCACAAGGATAAAGGTGGCCTGGGCAAAGAGAACAGAGGAAACACAGTGGTGCTGACCTGAGAACACATCACTCCCACATTCTCACTTTTGCAATCCAGCAAAGCTTCAAAGCAGAGAGAGAGATTGCCCTTGCTTAGAAATTCAAATTTAGACACCCAAATGTATATCAAAGAATCCAAATATCTAACCTGAATTTAGGGATCTGCTGCCACTCCCATTTAAATTCCACAGAAACTGTGGCATACCCTGTTGAAATTAAGCATTTCTATCATTGTCCAAACAGGAATTTAAAGACTAAAAACAAAAGCCTTAAGCCTGAGATCAGTTTGTTAATTAAACAACAGTTTTCTCTACCTTGTGGCTTCTTTATTTCCTAAATTATCAAATGACAAGTGTTATCCTCCATCACTCACTCAGGATTCAGATTTGAGCTACTTGCAAAGGATGTACAATGCAATTACGGCACCTGTCAACAGAGTCCAACAGCAAAATCATTTCTGCCTTTGCACAGCTGACACAGATTCGAGGTAAATTTTAAAATACCAAGTCATCTTTGGATTCTGCAATAAAGAGAGAAAGCACTGGAATTGCCATCGTTCATGTCCCAGGAAGCGTTTTAGCAAGAGTTACTCAGACTGCAGGTAAAGCATTTGGCATGGCAGCCAGGAAACACAAGCAGCCTGACAATCTAGAGGAGCTCAGACCCAGAAATCAACATATGGGAGAGCTTACATCTCTGTAAAAAATTCCAATTTCAAAACCTTATGCACTTTGATTTAGCGAAACAATGATACTCTAGTGGTAAACAGTAGAGAAGGACAGATGCATTCAGCAAGCACATTGTTCCTTCCGATGAGTAGCCTTCTGGGGAAACCCACCAAGAGAGAAGAGCTGAAGCCTCTCTAACTAGTTTGGATTGTACAAGTAATACTTAGATTGCAAAAATTACTGCATGAAAGATCTGCTTTCCTATCTATGCAAAGATGAGACGAAGGCTGAAGCCCCATCAAGGATCTTTAGTGAGAACCTGGCCCAAAATCCACCATGAAAATATTGAATGCTTTTGCAACACAAACAGTAAAACTTGTTTAATAACCATGCCAGCTTTCAGGCCTTCCCAGAACAAAACTACAAATCAGCGAAACAAAAAAAAGCTAGGGAGGGACTCTAACTAAATGCCAACTACAGCAAGAAGAAATTCAATCGACAGGAGCAAGTAACAGCCCTTTCTTCTTCTTCTTCTTCTTCTTCTTCTTCTTCTTCTTCTTCTTCTTCTTCTTCTTCTTCTTCTTCTTCTTCTTCTTCTTCTTCTTCTTCTTCTTCTTCTCTTCTTCACCTTCATCTTCTTCTTTTTTATTTTTTTTTATTTATTTTTTTCCCCTGCTGTCTTTATGCTTAAGACTAAAATAGTCAATATATATTTAATGCATGGAACCACGGCAGTGGTATGTACTTGATAATACTCAACAGAAGGGCCTGGGCTAAGTCTCATCAGCAACAATAATTGTTTACCAGGCACAAATATCCCACAGGTGTGAGACGAAAACCTGCCCAGGTGACACAGGGGAAAAAAACCACTGTCCTGAGGTATCACAAGGCAGAAGCACAACTGTGGAATTACTCTGGCAGACATTGGCACAGCTAATAACATGATCATTTCAATCACACATTAGAGTCTTCATGAAATCTGTAATTTGTTAAAACTCCCCATCTACCACTTCAATATGAGAACACAAGGAGGAAGTAAGCCTGTACTCTGCCTGTCTGCACATAGCTTAGCTCAGCAGCATTTTCCCCATCTTTTCCAGCAATTCTGCTAAAATGCCATACAGGCATTAGGGAGAAAGCATGGAGAAGACTAATTTCTGTTGCTCATACACATAGGAGACAGCAGCACAGGCATGCCAGGGAAAATAGCTTTTGTGAGATTCCACACCAACACCTTCAGAAATACAGCAATTGTGATTCAGGTGCAAAGGTAAACCACTGGAACCATTAAAATGAACCCTGCATTGCTGAAATTCCAATTGTACAAAACTGCTGCTATTTCATTTTGATTGATATACTGCACCTGGTGTTTACGGCTTTGTGTTGTTGCCAGAGCTCCAGGAGTTTTGGTCTGGAAGCCAGGCCAGTGTCTACAAAGTTAGTTGCACTGCTGTGGATACACAAAGATGCAATATTGCTCTGATTTAAAGCTTTTGGGCAGATTTTTCACAGATTTTGTTTTATTTATAGCTAGCACGTGTGGAGATAAGCAAAAGAGTCATTTAAAATGCTGTGCCACTGTGAGACTATATCTTCCAGTTTCATATTTCAGTATCTTCTTTTGTAGCCCAGAGAAATGGAAATCTGGTTATTTCTACATAAAGATCCATTTGCGGAGAGACAGATTCGGTAAAAGATTGCCTCTCCAATAAAACAAAAAAAAAAACAAAAAAAAAAACAAAACAAAACAAAAAAAAAAAGAGTATAGGAAAAAGAAAAAGAAAGGAAAAAGAAAAAAGCAAATAAACCTTTTTGTCACAAAAGCTGGAAACGTGGCACTATTTATCCAGATGGTTATTGTCTCTGTTACAGCATGCAAAAATTCAGTGTTTTTCCTTCTCTTATTCATTATGGCACAGATTCTTGCTCTTCTGTTACAGAAAGCTCTGATATGTCAATGGAGATGCTCCAGGTATTGTGAGGTTTTCCAGTTTCAAGGTTTTCTTCTGCTTGGAGAGGTGATCTCCATCCTTCCCTAGAGAAAATCCAAAGAATTCTGATCTTTAAATTGAGGGAAGATAAAATTTAAAAGTGGGAGGCTGTAGTCTAACAAAATCAAAGAGAATTAGTAAAAACAAAGAGTTTCTCCTCAGGGAATATTTGAAGTGTCTGCACAGACAAAAGTATTAAACAAAAATGTGCATAACTTTATTTTGTGGGAATATGCAGGATGATACCTACTCCTCTGTTTTACACCTTCATGGCTGCTACACTGGATTCCTTCAGCTTCAACACGGCCAGAGTCCAATTCTGCAAAATAGCATTGGCTGCTGCAGAGCTGCTGGTAGGATACCAGGGGCACGGCAGCATTGGGGACCCCTCAGGCTGCCGCATCTCGCCCAGGTCATGCACACACTCTGTGGCCCGCAGGGGAGAGGAGCTGGGACCGGTGTTTATAAGTAAAATTTGGTTGATGTTTGTTGTGGGTTGTAGTTTGTTGTTTTTCAAAGTTAATTGTTAAAATGTTGTAGCTCCAAGGGGGGAGTTCGTTGATTTTGGGGGTTGGTTGAAGTGTTGCAAAAATTTAATTAATGTTTTTAATGGTTTAAAGGGGTTCAGGATGTGGTGTGGACTGTTCCTGAGGGGCGTGGTAACACTTTGGGGTGAGGTCAGAACAGTGACATCAGCGCCATGGGCTGTGACAAGTGGAAGGAACTGTCCAATCACTCGACACCCTGAGAGAATGATTGGACAGGAATGAACGTCACTAATGACCAATGGAAGCCCTGGAGACGGACCAATGACTGAGAGGATCCAAATCCTACCAATTCTAGACCGGAGGGGCGGGGTGGGGTGGGGGGGTGGTGATTATTAGAGGGCGTGTCGGGGTGCTGCTCAGTGTTCTCTTGTGGAGCTTGTTTCCAAGGGAGCACCGTGTGTGTCAGGGATGATGATACACTGCATTGTTTTTCAGCTTCCTGAGAGGGGACTCGGGCTTATCTCGGGTTCTCTGCCGTCTACAGCTGCTTGCAAATAAACGAGTGCCGGTTTTTACGAGAGAGTCTCTGCTCCGTTTTTATCAATCAAGTTGCTCTCAGATAGAAGCCCTGGTCTTGTTCTTAGCACAGGGGTTGTGCAGAGTGCAGTGTACTCATTTGCAGAAGTGCAGCAAAAGCTTTTTCACAGGAGGCCTCAGCTGAGGGCACTCTTGCTCCATGAAAAAGTAACGCCCAGCTATTGACCATATCAGAACGTGGTACTAGGCTTCTCCCTGCACCTTTACTGTTCCAAAGCTATTCAGAACACACCACGTTTTTAATGAATGTGTTCTCCAAATAGCTTTGAAACAGCACTTAAGCAAGCCCCTCTCAGTACCGTCCTCCACAGAGAGGTATGTCGCCTACATTTTGCACTCTCGCAGCTCAGCTGCCAATTTTCGGCAGCTGTTCTAATAGCAAAAGGCTCCAGAAGCAAAAGCCAGTGCAGGGCTGCACTTCCTGCTTTCCCCGCTTAAGTCAAGCGTCAATCTCACCTAACCGCTTGTGCCCTTCCCTGCTGCACTGCATCTACGATTACATTCTTTACACCTCAAAGCCTAAAGGGAAGCACAATTGTCTCCACATAGTGCTGGAATTCAAAGAGGCAGCAGCACAAGTTGCACTCTGAGAACTACTTCCTTATGGCTTTCCACTGTGCATTCAGCTGGAAGACTAGCAGCAGCCACGTTTTTCCTATACGCAGTACACTGCGCACAATCAGCCTGGAGCTCTGTGGATTTGTTCGCCTTCTGTTTCCTGATGCGCTTTCACTCTCCTGGAGGTGAATCATCACCTACCCCTCACTAAAAACACTCTGCTGTCAGAGAAGAGCTCCTAGCTTTTGCTTCTACCAAAACACAGCTGCGTAGTGCACTTTCCTCCTAAGCACTAATAGAGCAAAATAGTCTGCCTCTCTTGGTGTCCAAATGTTATCTTCTCAGAAATCTTCTCATGTACATCTGGCCCAGAGATCTTTGCCGATAGACCTACACACACAAGCCCAGTTCTTTGCTGCTTCATCCTTCACCTGATGTGATCTGTACAGAACTGGAGCCTAGCAATAGTATTGAGCTTTGTCGCTTTTCAGCACGTCTGCTCTTCATAAATGTTTTCTTTGGTGCACGGTTTCCCCTCAGCTTTAGGTACACTCCTATGCTTTGTGATTTGCAGAATCCAAAGTCTTCATGTAGCTCTGCCTCAGCGGAATTATCAGGCAAGAAGCACTTGCTGCATTAGTCATCTTATGTGCAAGATATTTCACAAAACACCACAATCTGGGAGACGAGGGGACACACAGGACATATTGCTTCATTCCGCTGGGAGGCCAGTGGTAGCCGTGCTTTTCTCACACCCAGTACGCTGCGCACAACCAGTGCAGAGCTCTGTGGCTTCCTTTGCCTTCTGTTTCCTGGTTCACTTTCACTCTTCCGGAGGCAAGACGTCATCTATCCCCCACTAAAACAACTCTGCCAGGAGAGAAGAGCTCCTAGCTTTTGCTTCTTCTGAAACACATCTGGGTCATGCACTTTCCTCTTAAGCACTAACAGATTAAAATAGTCTGCTTCTCTTGGCATCCAAATGTTACCTTCTCAGAAAGCTTCTTGTGTACATCTCACACACAGAACTTTGCCAGTAGACCTGTATACACTTATTATTTGCTATTTGTAACCTGCCCCATTTACGTTCTCCCAGAGGCGAATCGTCCTCTACTTCATGCACAGAATACTGTACTGGCAGCAAAGCTCTCAGCAAACTGCTTCTGCCGAAAGATGCTTGGGTCATGTACTTAACATAGTTAGAAATATGTACCATATCATTCTGCCTCTCTTGTCTTCTGAATCTGAAATGAAAGCTTCTCAATTATGTCTCAAGCAGAGCACTGTATGAGGACAATGAGGTTGCCTGGAGCTTGTTCCAAAAACTTGTACAAACTTATATTTGAATCACAATCAAGGAGCAGTCCTTTTTCATTTACAGCCTACAAAGCACCACCAGATCGCCACTCTTTCTGCACAATTCTTCTCAGCTTGAAATAGCACTGTGCACATTTCAGCCTTGCAAGGACTCCTTAGGAATTATACAATGAAACCAAAATGGAGATAATTTAAGAATACCGGTTCATGATGCCTTAAATAGAAGCAAAAGAGAGTTATTCAGAAAAATTGGAACATATCAAAAGTGGGGAAATGAGGAGTAACCTTCTAAAGGAATAATACAAACATATGGTCCTACCACCTGGGCACAGGATGGGAATTGGGGATATTATACCCCAATTTTATATGTTAAATCCTATCATAAGACTCCAAGCAGGTGTAGAAATTATAACTAATTAAACAGCTCTAGCCTTGGAAGTAATAACTAGCCAACAGAGGCAAACCAGAGCTGCAGTGTATCAAAATGGGGTGGTGCTAGACTGTTTATTAGCAGAAGGAGGTGTCTGTGAAAAATGTAAGATATCTGATTGTTGTCTACAAACTGATGATAATAGAGATGCAGCTTTGGATATAGCCAAAAACATCCGGAAAACAGCCCATGTACCAGTCCAGGAGTGGGAGTCTATAACAAATAAAGGATGGTGAGAAGGTTTTCCACCATCTTAGTGGGAAAATATAGGATTTATAATGCTGTGTGGTAAAGCAAGTTTTAGTTTTTCTTCTATGTTTAATTCTATGTCTTATCTGCTTAATTACTTATGTGGTTCAAAATATACAGGTACAACAATGCCCACCAATCCCAAGTCGGGAACCTCAAGAGGAACATAGAAAATTTTGATATTAAAGAAAACAAATTTTAATAAGAACCTAAAAAAGCTCTTAGGATCTACAAAAGGTATCAGTGTGCCAAAAATATAGAGGCTTAAAATAGTAGCTCAAGCCAAATAAAGTAAGAAAAAACAAAGGAGGGGGAAATTGTTATAAATAACTAGGTAGTCATTTGCTTTCATTATTATATTGGCTTTTGCAAATTATTTTATATAATCCAGTTTGCAACCACTGTTTAACTGCTTTTGATATAGTATAATTTGTAAGGTTTTTTCCTCCTGTGTAGATTATATAGTGTCATTAATATATTATAGTTAGGCTCTCATAAAATATCAAAATACAGACTATGTCCTATTAACTGTTGTTTTTATTTGTGCCTTTATTTGTGGAAGTAAACAACAATAGTGAGAATAACTCAGATAATGTTGACTTAATGTACTTGTGGAGTATCTTGTCTGTATGATAAGATAACATTGAGAAGAACCAGGAAAACATACATTGAAAGGTAGAATGTAAAGAGGAATTTAACACTGACCCTCTGGTTATCAAGAATTATCAAAACACAGAATAGAGGGCCTTGTGAGGACATAAAAGATATAAATTTCATCTACAGTATGGTATGTACTTTAAGAAGACGGGTCAAGGGTAGAACCAAGCGAAGGAATTCCCAGAAAATTTGAACTGAAAGGAAGGTATGAATATGTATGATTGTCTTGAATATGCATGTAACCAATGCAATGAAAAAGTACATAAAAATTGTTTTAGGCTAACTGGCATGCCTCTGGCAGTTTTCCAAGTATCCAATGCTGTTTACTGTCCCTCTTATCCCTTATTAAATTTTTAAAAATTGCAAAGAGGGGGACTTGTTTCTCACAAGAAGGCTGACGACCACCACAGTAGGAACTGACACGTGTGAAAACAACAACCTGCTATAAAACCAGGACACAGCTTTATGCAAGTATGACTATGGTAATAATATATTGTAAATGAGACGTTGCAAAGAAGAAATTTTAAAATATTACTGAAGGCTAAAAAAGATTGGGTGAGGTTTTGGCAGAGAGATTCTCCTCACTCCCAGAGCTGAATAAACAGATACCTGCTCTGTAGCTGAGTCGACTATAGAGTTTTATTTTCTTGTCTAGTTTTGGACATCAGTAGTCCCCAATGATGGTGGCTCAGGGGAAGCCATTCTTGGGGTTCCCAGACCCCCCATACCCCGGCCCTGCACTGGTGCCAATCCACATGGAGTAAGTCAGTACGGTTCACCTGGACACTCACCTGGACCTGCACAGGTGAGAGGGTGGGGCAGGGGTGAGGCAGGTGAGGGGCAGAGCAGGAATCATGCAGGGTGGGAAGGATGAGGGGAAGGGTGTGGGAGGAACGAGCGAATTGTGGGTCAGGTGAGGGGCAGCCCAATGACTTCCCCAGAGAGCCCAAGAGCTCTCGCAGAACCCCATAACTCATCTCCTGTCCCCCTGTCGAGGACTCCCCAGAGACCTTCAGGATTCTGTCCCCCCATATTCCCCTCTCAGAACTCCCAGTACCCTCCCCAAAGATGTTCCTGTATGTGGCAGTAGAAGGCTGGTATCCACCATAGACGAGAAGGCCGTGGGAGGGGGGTACAAAACCATGGAGTAGCTGACAGTGGGTGGGGGATTCCTCCCTGCCCCAAAAACCCCAAGCACTCCCTCGACCCCCCCACAGCGGGAACTAGAGCAGCTCCAAGGAGAAAACATCCTCGGCTGTGCAGCCTGGGGAGGGGACCCCAAAATCAGGGGGTCAGAACATTAGGGGAAACACCTACAATAATAGATGGGACCCCCAGATGCCCCAGGCCTCCCTAGATGAGAGGAGAGACCCCCAAGATCTGCCCACTCCCTCCTGGTGGGAGGAGAACACATATTGCGTGGTCCCCAAAATCAGAGGAGCTCTGAAAATTAAGGGAGATCCAAAACCAGGGGGCATCCCAAAATCTTGTTGGAAGACCCCAATATCAGGGCAACACCTCTGCCAAAGAAGCTGGGACAGTCGAGTCTCCTCAGATAAGAGAACAGGTCCTTGAATGTATGTCCTGGGGGGAACGCCGAAATTAAGGGGTCTCCAAAATCACAGGGAAAACCAAAAATCAGGAGAGACCTCAAAATCAGGAAGGTGCTGGAAATGCTACAAAGGTTAAAATTTTTATGTAACTTTAGCCAGTTTTGTTCGCCTTTGGCACGGGGAAAGGGAATTGAACTTTCTTTTCAGGCACTGGTCCAGCAGGTGAGGTCTGACAAGCTTAGCAACTCTGGGAGTAGCACAGAAGATACACAAGAGATAATGACCATTAGCAATCATTAACAGCAATGAACTCCAAACATCACTGGTAGCATGGTTGGAGATACCTCCTCTGGGAAAAGAGATAAGAATCAGAACGTAATTAGCATCAGAGGTGAAGAGATTCCTAATGAATAGGCAACCAAATACTGAGAACTGCACAATGTGGGACCGGTGTACCTTGAATGATGCATTTTGATGGGCTTTGACTGTGTAAGTATCTGAAAAATCTAGTAAAATTCATGAGTGATGGAATTATTTTCTCTGCACACCTGGACAATATGTGGATGAAATGATTTGTTGCACATCCTGGCAAGAACAACATCCTGGCCAGAATAAAGTAATGACTTCGATTCTTTAACACTAAAAATGCTGCTGAAGAAGCTCTCTTTTTTTTAATTTATTTTTCCCCTGCTGTTTCGGTGACAAAGGGACCCCCCACAAAGACGATGGGATCTTCACAGGTCACCTCCCTCCCGGACAGGAGAACAAAAGAACCCTCGGCCCTTTGCTGAGGTGTGGGGAGGTACCCGATAATCAGAGTGGACCCCAAAATCAGCCACCCAGTCCCCTCCCCACCTCTAAAATCATAGAAGACCTTGACCCCCCGCCCTCCCATATTCTCCCCCATTCCAAATTGCCCCCATGCCCCCAAGATGCCCTGAAGTTCCCCAGCAACTGTAACCCCTGCAAAGCTCCTCCAGAAGCTGCCCTGGACGTCCTGAGACCCCTTCCCACCTCCAAATACATAGAGCCAGTTATCCACCAGTTCAGCTGCATGACTGAGGGGCTGCAGGGGCCATTTCAGGGTTGCAGCTCCTCCCAGCCTCCCCTGAAGGGACTGAAGCCCTACAGGTTCTTGGTCAGGACACCCTCACCAGCTCCCACCTGAAGGCCACCAGGGTGTCCCCTCAGGCCATGGCTGTGTGTGAGTACCAGTGACATGGGGGGGGGGGGGGGGGAGGGGAAGGGGAGAATAACCTTTTGGCTTCAGCAAGACATCACCTCATCTCTCACTGTCCTATGAAGTCTTTGTTCTTCTACACAAAGTTCAGGAGTTTAGCATGAACCTGGCTGAGGAGCAGTCCATGTCAATTAGTAAAGTTTACAGAAAATATAAATTGATTCAGCTAGTTGTAATGATCATGGATCCTGTGATTTTTGGAGGGTACACACTAAGCGGGGCATGGATAGGTAGATTTGGATGTCCCGAGTACCTTCCAAATACCTCAGCCAACGGGGAAAGTGAATGAGAAGAAAATGGCCAGGAAATGAGGAGAAAAGAAGGCTACTTGCTCCAACTAATTAAGAGAAACCCCACTGGACACACACCTCATGGACTCTCTGCCTTTTACAGGACTCCACTGCTTCCTTTATGGACACGAACCTCTAGCGATGTGAATTTTATGCTCAAGGGGATAGGGGGCGCTGGAGCTCCTCTGCCTGGGGA
This sequence comes from Erithacus rubecula, assembly GCF_903797595.1. NCBI lineage: Eukaryota > Metazoa > Chordata > Aves > Passeriformes > Muscicapidae > Erithacus > Erithacus rubecula. Next base: position 51,739 of record NC_136670.1, read on the forward strand.
AGGGGAAGAATAAACCAGTATAAACCAGTCCAGACTGGGGCAGCTGGGGAAAATTCAGAGTCACGAGGGGCAGTGGGAGCAAGGCAGGGGAGGGGCGGGAGTGATCGGTGAGGGGAGGGCGGAGAGAAGTTCCCGCCTCGGCCAAACCCCCTCAGGGATTGACAATGGGGGGGCGGCTCCCGCTCAAACCGCGGGTGGGGAAAAGCGCCCTCAGGGATTGGCTGGGCGGGATGGGGGCAGGGCGAGAGTAGTTCCCGCCTCAGCCAAACTTCCCCCAGGGATTGGCTGGGTGGGACAGGGGCAGGGCAGGAGCAGTTCCCGCCTCACCCAAACTGTCCTCGGGGATTGGCTGGGCAGGACGGGGGCAGGGTGGGAGCAGTTCACGCCTCACCCAAACTCTCCTCAGGGATTGGCTGGGTAGGACGGGGGCAGGGTGGGAGCAGTTCACGCCTCACCCAAACTCTCCTCGGGGATTGGCTGGGCAGGTACTCAGAATAAGCCAAAAAAGCCTGAAAACCTCCTCAACATTTCAATTAAATGGACAAGAATGGAATAAATTTGAATAAGTATGAAATATTTAAGGCTATATTTTAGTTACATTTAAAAATTGAGGGTTGAAAAGGTGCATTGTGTGTTAAGACCTGGCAAAACCAAGAAACCCCCGAAAAAAATCCCCAAAATCCTTTTAAGAATCCCTTGAAAATAAGTCAAATGAAGTAGAAGCGTAATAAAGATTAATAAATACAAACAAGTTAAAATATTAAGTAAGGTATAATTAAAAATCTGAGAGGTATAAAGTGAGGCTTGGGGTGTTAAAAACACTTCAAGAAAGCACCAAAATCCCCAAGTGCCAAATTCCTCTTGCACCTGGGCTGGCTATCCCACAATTCAGGTTGAAGAGTCCTCCAGTAGCTCAGGGGAGCAGCAGCCCTCCTGCTGATGCACAGAAATGGTTCAGTGGCCCAAATGTGTGCTTTGGAAATCAGAGTTGGATTCCTAAATGCTGTTGGAACTCTCTCTAATAGAGCTCTGGTGGCTGAGGGATGTACGTGGGAAGGGCTTTCCTGCCATGAACTGGACTTGTTGATCATCTGAGCTCTGTTCAGGGGCAGTCTGGGAACCTGTTCCTTTTCCCTTTCCCAAGGGCAGAGTGTTGGTGAGGGCTGGAGTTGGAGGCTGTGTGTGCCCCGACAGCCGGTACCGTGGGGCTGCGGATGCTGCTGCCAGCGTGGGCTTGTCTGAGCTGGGCCCTGTGCCTCTTCCAGGTATCCCTGCTGCAGTCACAGCTGGCCTGGGACTGACAATACTGGCAGAGCTACACTGAGAGCTGCTCAAGGACCAGGCAGGAGCTGTCAGACCTTCACCAGGAGCTCTCCTGCTCCTTTGCAGCTCCACTTAAGAAGCCTAGAGCTGCTCTTGTGGAACAGAGACTTGAAGCTGTGTTAATCTTTGATCTGATGTTACTTGGCAGTGACATCTTTGGACCATCAGTCTCTGCAGAGACAGGCCCTGGAGAAGGCAGGTGCAGCTCTTCTCTTCCACGAAGGATTTGTGCCCTGCCAGTTCCTGTCAACTGGGACACAGAAATCCTCCGCAGGACACAGAAGAATGCTATCGAAGATGAGGGCAAAAAACACTTACCAAAGTTTTTCCAGGCAGACCCATTTGGTTCTTGAAGGTCTGTTCTTAGCGAGGAATCTTTGATGTAATAAACAAGAATTTTCTTCTGCCTAGAAGATCTAGATATATTGCCAAACAAAGTGCAGAGAAAAAATTGCACTTGTGACTGTGTCATTTTTGATCTATTTTATAAGCCTTAAACACTGCAGCTCTTGGCATTTCTCTGTAGGAATTTCAAAAGCCCCTGAAACACCATTTTTCCTCCTCATGTGACTGTTCTAAACACAAGGCTTTATTTTCCATAAATATTTGTAAGCACCAAGAACATTTTTGGGCTTTTTCTTACATCTCCCCTGTGTCAGGGTGTTGCCTGACAGAGAGACACGAAACAACTAGGTTGTTTAGTGCGGTGCTTTATTGAGGGTCCTGGGGTCTGAGGACTAGCATCCAAAGTCAGAGCCTACCAGATTACAATTTCTCAGAGCTTAAATACACTTCTTGGAGAATTTCTTTATCCTTTGATTTTCTTACTTCACTACCCCTACGTGATTTTCTCAAGGTTCTCCTAATCTGTCTACATTCCTCTAAGTAATAAATTGTTACACTCGGCTAGACAAGTCACATACATCATGTAGATAAACAATGCACTATTCAAGAGAGTAACATTTCTACTGTTTCAGCAAGTTCTACTTCGGTACACACATAAATTTACTTAACTGAATACCCCTCACTCTTGCCAACTCAGGGCCTAAGCTACTTGATCAGTCCTTAGCATAACTACTACTAATTTTATATTTCTATTTTACTGAAACATACTGCAACAAGGGAAGACAGAAGAATTTCTGTGACTCAGGAGCTAAGCACATCCCTAAAGTGTATGTGGTTCTTGAGAATGCCGAGCCTTAAAATTGATGCTGTCTGGACCACCAATTTAGAACTCATGTTATGAGCCAGGGCCCTGCCCAGCATGGCTGTGGGGACACGGGGGAGGCAGGGCAGGTGCCAGGGCCAGCAGGGAGCTGGCATGGGGAGAGCTGGGGAGGGCCATTCCACCAGCCCCTGGAATGATGGGCTTCGGATCCTGACAACTGTCAACAGGCCATGGAATGTTGGAATGTTGGGGGTTGGACCCTGGAAACAATCAACAGCTCCTGGCTCATTGGGGTTTCGACCCTGGAGTTGTCAACAGCTCATAAACATTGGAACTCAGACCTCACAAAGGCCAACGGCACCTTGCTTGTGTGCTATTGACCTTGCAAAGGCCAACGACATTTGGAGATTGGGGTTAGACCCTGCAAAGGCCATGAGCCTTTGGAGATTTCGGTTTAGACCCTGCAGAGGCCAAGGGCCTTTGGGCACTGGGGTTTAGACCCTGCAGTGGCCAAGGGCCTTTGGGCACTGGGGTTTAGACCCTGCAGAGGCCAAAGGCCTTTGAGCACTGGGGTTTAGACCCTGCAAAGGGCAAGGGCCTTTGGGTGCTGGGGTTTAGACCCTGAAAAAGTCAACGACCTTTGGACATGGGGATTTGGTCACTGTTCTTGCCAAAGGGGCAGATGGACACCCGGCGGGTGCGTGAAAAAGCCCCCGCTCTCCAATGTGCCAGTCCCAGCAGGGACCTGGCTGGGCTGGGGCTGTGCCTCAGGGGAATTGGTTCCCTTTGGGAATAGCAAAGGATTAACAATTGGCTGTTCCAGAGCTGGCAGCAGTTTTGGTGCTTGATGTGGGGACAGGCCTGGGAGGGAATGGGGGGCTCCTGGCCACATCTCCCACTCCATCCTTGTTCCACTGGAGGCCGTAGGCACAAACAAGGGGGCAGCTTTTCATTGCCTTCCCTTCAGCCCAATTTACAGCACAGCCTCAGTTCTTCCCAGAGGCAAGAATGGGTTTCTCCCTGACACCTCCAAGATGATCCCCAGAGTCCCAGAGGAGGCCATGGGATTAATAGGAAGATGCTCCAAGGGCTGGAGCACCTGCGCCAAGGGAAAAGGATGCAAGACTTGGGGTTGTCCAGCCTGGAGAAGGTTCCAGGGTGACCTTAGAGCCCTTTCCAATGCCTGAAAGGGCTGCAAGAGAGCTGGAGAGGGACTTAAGCCAAGGGCCTTCAGGGACAGGACAAGGGACAGTGGCTTCCCACTGAGACATGGCAGAGATGGATGGGATATTGGGAGGGAATTCTGCTCTGTGAGGGTGCTGAGGCCCTGGCACAGGTTGTTAAGAGAAGCTGTGGCTGTCCCTGGATCCCTGGAGTATTCAAGGCCAAATTGGACTGGGCTCTGGGCAGCTCCCTTTCTGGTGTTCTTAAAAGTGATGACACCTTCCAGCATGTTCATTTGTTCTGCTGTCAAACTACTGGGCTGGAAATATTCCATAGGAGGGGAGGAAGAGCTCAGCTGGAATTGCTATGCTTTGGGACAGGCTGGGAAGCACTTAGAAGTGGCTGCCTCAGGAGCAGCCATGCAGTCTGAGTGTCCTCTGCCCTGTGGTCTTCCAGGAAGCTCGAGGCCTTTCTCACCAGGGATGTTCCTCCAGATCTCCTGAGGTGAGTAAACAGTGCTGAGCTGGGTGAGATTTTGAAACTGGTTCTCCATGAATGGAAACTGGTTCTTGTGAGATCAGAAGAGGCAACTCAGTGGTACTTTGAAATAGGAACAGAATAGCTGACTAACAGCTGAATGTGGGCTTTCAGGTGCTGTTAGATGACAGTGGCAGCATGGGCAATTCCATCATCTGCACTGACAGTCCTGGGAACATGCTCTCAACTCTGACATTCACTAATGAACAGGATCCCTTGGAATTGGTTCAGGAAGCCACAGAGAATTGTGGGCTCTTGCAGCAACATTTTGAGAAAAATGGCAGAGAAATACCAGAGGATCAGAAGCCACCAGCAGCACATAGACTGTCTGCTAGAAGAAATCAGAAGCTGAGCGTTTCTTTCTCCTGCGTTCCAGAAACCATCTACTTTCAGGCCTGGGAGTTCAGGGCGTCCGGGGAGAAGAAATCCCCTTCCCTACCATGCATAGGCCTCAGTGTGGCTCTTGAGCATCATCCTGTTTGGGTTTTTTTCATGCTCTACTGTGACTCCTAAGGCTGTCTGGGTGATGCACAGCCATATTGGAAGAGAAGATTCCTTCTTCTCACCATGCTGCTTCCCTGAATTCTGTTCTTTGCATGCCCCTGCCCAGCTGCTGCTTCTCACTGAAGGAAGGCAAAATCCTGCCTTCCTTTCCCTTTGCCTCTGGAGGATTTCCTTGGGAGGGAAAGAGCAAGGTCTTCCTTAGCCCACTGCACCCTGGTCCATCCTGGAGTGCAGAAAATGGGATCGTTGACCCTTTAGGCTTCTTTGTTCTTCTGACTGAGCCTTGTCTCTGCAGTGACTGTGAAAACATGGAGAAGTCCAATGAAAAGCTGCAAAAAGTCATTGGAATCCCAGAGCCAGGAGCCTTGAGTCTGCATCAGAAGAACACCAAGCAGCAGAAGGGAGTGTCAGCCCAGGCAGAAAAGGCAGAGCAGAAGGACAGGATGGAGGTTGGTTTTAGAAATGAGAGTTTCCCACTGGAAACTCGTCTTGCCCCTTCTTGCATAGTGGAGGACCTAGCTGCACTTGAGGGAGAAGACCCATCAGTGCAAAGCAAGCTGAAAGTCAAGACATGGACATTGGAGGAATTGCAGTTTCAGAGGGATCTGCTGGAGCAAGAGAGGGATGATGTTACCAGGGCTCTGGACACCTTATTCCTAGGCAGCACCTGAGGGAGTGGGAGTTGTGCCAGCCAGATCAGCCCAGATGCTGTTTCTGGCTGTAGAAGACAGAGACACTGCTGTGCATACCTGGCTCAACATGCTCCATGCATTTCTTAGCCAGGGATAGACATGATGGTGAGCAATGTTCTATATGCGTCTGCAAAATTTGTTTCTTTGGGCAGCTTCAGAGCCTTAAAGACAGGGATCAGAGCAAGGAAAGGGTCAGGAACACAGATGTGACAAGGAGTGGCTGAGGGAGATCCCCTGCCCATCAGTCCTTGTGACTGGAGCATCAGAGAGAGAAGGTGACACTTCCTGTTCTGAGTGGTTGGACTCGATGCTTGGGAAGACCTTTCCCAATAAAAATGATTCCATGAGTCTGTGATACTTGCACCTGCTGAGTCTCCTTTTAAATTCCCTGACAGGGCAGAGTTTGTGAATGCAGAAAGCCAGTGCTGTTGTATTTTCAGGTTGTGGGAGGGATGAAGCTTCACATTTTTAAGCGAGGAGCTTGCCTGAGACTTCATCTTGAAGAATTTTTCCTCCCCTCCTCAGGCAAGTGAGTGTGAAAGGCACCATGCAGAGATGCAGGAGACACTGGAACAATGGGAAAAAGAGAAGGCAGAGAGAGAGCAGGAGCACCAGAAGGTGCTGTCTGAGATGAGGCAGAAAGTTGCCACCCTGGAGGCCCAACAAGAAGCAGAAAAAACAAGATTTGAAAATGCCAAGTGAGAGGTAATTATACTGAAATGAGAACTGGTGTGATTTTTTACAAGGCTGGAGCTGTGGGAGATGGCAGGACATGAGGCTGTGTGGACCACGTCATCCATGTCTTCTACATTGAATTTGACTTTTTTCCGTGTATGCAGTGATGGCATCCTGTAGAGGGCAATCCAGCACTTTCAGTTTAGGAATCCAAGCATGACACTGCATCCATTGCAAAACTGGATTTTTTATCGATTTCAGCTGAGTATTTTGTGCTGCTTCCAGAACACTTGCCTGTAAATCTGGAGAATGATACATATACCATGCCAAGTCCTCAGCTTGCAGGGGTACATAGATATTTGCTGGTTCAAGTCCTGTTATTTCTAGACATCTAAGTCACCCCTTTTTTATTAAAGCAGCGAGGTTAGCAATATGACTTTGTATTGTAGTGGGAGGCTGCACAGATAAAGTCACTAGTAAAAAAGCCACTAAAAAAGCCAGTAAAAAGCCACTCCAAGACAAGTGTCTGATGGTCAGGTATAGTCTGTGTAAGGGCACCCACTATGTATTCTTTTCCAAGTAGAACAGTAATGTCTGGGTACTTCTGCCATCTTACAGGAGACAGCCCTCTCCACAATAGAGGTGGTTAACTGCTGTAGCATCTCTTTTTGCTGAGTAGTTACAGACAGAGATGCAGCAGAGTCTCTACCTTTCAGCAAAGGTCGAAGGACTTTCAACTCATTGTTGGAAAATCCAATTACCGGTCGGAGCCACTGGAGGTCACCGAGAAGACGCTGAGCATCATGTAATGTGTGAATAGCTGTTTTTAACTCCAGTTTCTGGGGTCATATTGTAGCATTAGGTATCTGCCAACCCAAATACTGCCAAGGAGCAGTGTGTTGTATTTTGTCAGGGGCAACCACCAGTCCATGCTTTTCCAGAGTGTTGATTATTATATGCTCATGTTCTCTTGTAAAGATTTTTCCCTGTGCAAATAAGGAATCATCCATAAAATGGAAGATCAAGGTGGTCTTCCAATGCGCCCACAGGGGTTGTAATGCAGCTGCTACAAAAAGTTGACAAAGTGTTGGTGAATTTCGCATGCCTTGTGGCAAAACAGTCCACTCGTACTGTTGTGCAATTGCCTCTCTATTAATGACTGGTAAAGTAAAGGCAAACTGTTGTATGTCATGAGGGTTCAAGGCAATTTTAAAAAAACAGTCTTCTAAGTTGTGAGAGTCCATCTGAGCCTCTTGTCTGTTTCTGCCCAGCAACCCTTGCCTGAGGCCTACACTGGCCAGGGATGGGAGGAACGCCAAGTAACTATTTCGCAGGTGATGCCTAGGTCATGTTTTCTCATGACGACTAGTCACGGGGCCCTGACTCAACAAAGCTCCCACAGATGGAAGAATGATGGCCTGGTCCAGTATGGGGTACCCTGCATTTGTCCCTAACGTCAAAGACAGTTTGGTGTTCCTTGAAGCGTCCTGTTTCCACCTGTTCCTCAGGGTAACGATCTCCACATACAATAGTTCATAAATCTTCCCACCTTTTGGCCAGAAGCCACTCACTTTGGGAAAGGACTATATAAAAGACTTTCTTAAAGGAGACCCCCTTGAGATATCCCCAGATGGCAACAGACATCTATTGGCTGGTTCCACGAGGATTCGTCTGCCCATCTTGGTAGCTATAATCCCGACCCCCCTTTCTCTCTTTCTCTCTCTCTCTCTCTCTCTCAGTCCCACTATAGAATTTTGGTTGGCACTAAATAAAGTGCATTTCTGCAAAAGTAAACTGGTTTTGTCCCCTGCTGTGTCTTTTGCGCTCTTCATACCGAAATAATGAGAAAAAGGACTAATGTCGATATAGTAGTAGTCATGCTAAGGCTTAGAAAACTGCAGTTTTCGGACAGGCCCTGAGAACCTACCTTGTGAAACAACAGTGAAAAGAATTAGTAGAGCATATAGAACATTTAGAACTGTAAAAACAATAATCAAAGGATTTAGTAAAGCATATAGGACATCTAGAAACTTTCAAGATAAGGCTAAAGTATAATAATAATAAATAAAGGGTTCTGGTGATGGGCAAACATACAAGGGGGATTAAGGGGGGTAGCCTATAGTTCTAAGTAGACAAGCATGCAGAATTTATAACTTTTAGGAATGATACCTGCAAGATTTATGTATCTGTATTGTTTTGAAGAATGTGTATTTCTGCACGTAGACCACTTTGTAAAAAGGTATAAAAACCTGATGGAAAAAGGGAGCTGTGGGATCCTGACTTTGGACGCTAGTCCGCAGGTTCCCCGGGCCCTGAATAAAGCACCGCATAAACTAACTCTGTTAGTTTGTGTTCTGTTTGGGGCATCGGGCAACAGTTTTCCTGGCGACCCAGATGGGACTCCGGAGGTGGCTGGGGCGGTTCGTGGGCTGATCCACTCCACGCCGGCACCAGGTGATTTCTGGGGAGAACATCAACCCATGCCCGACCCCGCACCTGACGGACGACCTGGAGGTAAGCCTGAAGGTGCTTTATTCTTTTTTTTGAGGGGAAAGGGGGCCTGCCGATTAAGTCGGAACGGCGATTCCGCACGGGGGTCACAGACGTCTTTAAGGTTGTGGAAAAGCCTAGGCACTGACCGTCAGACGCGGCAGTGACTGCGCAGGTTCAGCACTTGCCACTCGCGGCGACGAGAAAGGCAAGATTGGTGGATTGGTGGAAAAGGGTGTGAGTGTTGTGTGTGGTGTGCAGTGTGGCAAAGTGTGTGGAAAGGGTGTGAGTGTTGTGTGGTGTATATTGTAAAAAAAAAAAAAAAAAAAAAAAAAAAAAGAAAAAAAAAAGAAAAAAAAAAGAGGTGAAATGATGTCTTTAAAAACGTTTAGAACTATGGCAAGTTCTGGGATAGAAATCCCGGACGATTCACCTTTGGGCTGTTTATTACAACATTGGAATGTGGGGAATTTTGGTCAAGAACTAAGTAAAAGGAAATTGATTGATTTCTGTAATCATGTATGGCCTTTATATGAACCCGATGGTATGCAATGGCCTAGGAACGGTACACTGAATCCTGACATTATTACACCTTTGATGCATTTTCTGCAAAGTAATGAAAAATGGGATGAAATACCGTATCTAGACCTCTTTTATTATTTGAAAGATAAACCGGAGTGGCAAAAGGAGTGTGGGATCATGGTTTTGAAAACATTAAAGCAGAATTGTGATGGATGTAAGGGTTGGCAGAAAGAGAAGGAATGCTCGGTTAGGTTTTCGGAACCTGAGGAGGATGTTTCTTTGCTGATAGCCCCTAGTGCCCCTCCGATGGAGGAACGTTGAGGAAGTATGCCAGAGGTAGAAAGGGAGGATCGGGAAGCAAAAATAGAAACCACTGATATACCACGGACCCCCTTATGTGAAAGAACTCGGAGAGGGCGGTGGGAGGTGGAAAGGAAGAAAAAGGAAGAAGGTGCTCATTTAATGATTCCTCTCCGTGAAGCTGTCGGGCCGCAGGGGAAACGGGTCATAGTGAAAGTTCCCTTCTCTCCGAATGATTTACTAATTTGGAAACAATCAGCGGGGGCGTATCGGGAGGATCCTGAACGAACTGCGCGGGTGGTAAAAATGGTAATTAAGACTCAGAACCCAGATTGGAATGATTTACAAGTTTTGTTAGACACAATAATGGATTCTACTGAAAAGGAAATGGTGTTTAAAGCTATGACAGAGAAAGCATGAGAAATGATTAGGTTGCAGCTTGTGGATGGTACAGTAAATGATTTGGTACCTAGGGAAGATCCAGAGTGGGATCCCAACTCGACGGGCGGTTCTCGGAGACTTAAAGCTTATCAGGATTTGTTAACAGAAGGAATACGGAATGGAATACCAAAAACTTTGAATTGGTCTAAGTTGTATTCGGTCAGGCAGGAAAAGAATGAGTCTCCGTCAACCTTTTTAGAGCGGCTTAAGGAGACAGCTTGTAGATACACTAATTTAGAAGTTGAAGGGAAATCGGGAAAATTACAGCTAGCATTAATTTTTATGGGGCAGTCTCAGGAAGATATTAGAAAGAAATTACAAAAATTGGAGGAAGAGGATACTCGGAATTTAGATAAACTGTTGGAAGTTGTGTGGAAGGTATATAATAATAGGGAAAAAGAAACGGCCAGGAAACAGCAGGCTACTATGTTGGCGGTGTTACAGCAAGCGGCTGGAAATAATATGAGAGGGGGGAGTCGTGGACGTGGACGAGGAGGAGGAAGGGGAATAGCAAAGGGGGGAATGCCAATGGGTGCGGGAGGACTTATGGGTTAATTTAATATGGGAAGAGGGAGAATACAGCTAGGGATAGATCAATGTGCTCTATGTAAAAATAGATGACATTGGAAAAATGAGTGTCCTCTCAACCAAGGAATGGGTTTTGGGGGAGGAATTATAGCCAGCGGGAATGGAAATCAGGGATTGATGAATAATACAGGTGCTTTCCCAGGAAATCCCCAAGGTGTCGCTCAAGCCCTTATGATGGGGAATTACCAAAATCAGAGCTGACTAGACCAGGATTTAAAGGTAATAATGGAAGTAGATGGGGAACCATTAGAATTTAGAGTAGATACGGGGGCATCATATTAAGCTGTTAACACTAAGCTAGAACCTTTGAGTGATTCTACTATCCAAGTAGTGGGGGTTACGGGTCAAGTTAAGGAACGAACATTTTTGTGGCCATTAGATATAAAATTTGGGGGGAAAGAATTTGATCATCAATTTTTATATATGCCAAATAGCCCAGAATCGCTATTCGGGAGGGATCTATTGTCAATGTTAGAGGCAAAAATAATATTTGAAAAAGGTAGAGTAAAATTGGAATTTCCTGAGGAGAATATTGCTAAGTTGTTTGTAGTAAAAGAAGTTGAAGCAGCAGAAATACCACAAGAAATAGAACAAGCTGTAGTACCATGGGTATGGGAAACAGGAGTACCTGGAAAATCAAAAGCAGCACAACCGGTTGTAATAGAACTAAAGGAAGGAGCCTCCCCAGTAAGGGTAAGACAATATCCTTTGAAATTGGAAGCACGAATAGGAATAGCACCCATGATTGAACAATTTCTTAGCTTGAGAATTTTACAGGAATGTGAGTCAGAATTCAATACTCCGATATTCCCAGTCAAAAAGCCAAATGGTAAGTATAGATTAGTTCAAGATTTAAGAGCAATTAATAACATCACTAAAGATATACACCCAGTAGTAGCTAATCCGTATACATTGTTGACAGCTGTGTCGGAAAGGTTTAAGTGGTTCACAGTGATTAATTTGAAAGATGCATTTTTCTGTATCCCCTTGGCACTTGAAAGTAGGAAATACTTTGCCTTTGAGTGGGAGAACCCAGACACGGGATGCAAGAAGCAGCTCACCTGGACGCGTCTACCACAAAGATTCAAAAACTCACCAACTATTTTTGGAAATCAATTGGCTCGAGAGTTAGAAGAATGGAAGACGACTCAGGTAAAAGAATCACCTTTCTTATATGTTCTCCTACAATATGTTGATGACATCTTTATAGCCTCCACAGAAAAGAATGTTTGCCTCAGACTCACTATTGGATTACTTAATATGCTGGGATAAGCTGGATACCGAGTATCGAAAGAAAAAGCTCAGCTGGTAAGAACCCAAGTAATTTACCTAGGCTGCGAAATTTCACAAGGGGTGCGAAAGTTGGGAGTTAATCAAATACAAGCAATTTGCACCATACCCACACCACGAAATCCACAAGAGTTAAGATCCTTTTTGGGCATGGTAAGGTGGTGCCGCTTGTGGACCCCAGAATTTGGACTAAAAGCAAAACCCCTGTATGAGGCAGCCAAAAGCCCTGTGTTTCAGTGGGGACAAACTCAAGAAAAAGCATTCCAGAGTCTAAAACAAGCCTTAAAAGAAGCCCCAGCACTAGGATTGCCAGATCTTACAAAACCTTTTCAACTATACGTAAATGAGAAACAGAGACTGGCAATAGGGGTGCTCACCCAAAAACTGGGCTCATGGAAGCACCCGGTGGGGTACTTCTCAAAGCAGCTAGACACTGTAAGTGCCAGATGGCCAGGTTGTCTTAGAGCTGTGGCAGCAACAGTGCTTCTAATTCGGGAAGCCAGAAAATTGACTCTGGGGAAAAGGATGGAAGTATTTGTTCCCCACATGGTCATTGCGGTTTTGGAACAAAAGGGGGGGCATTGGCTCTCATCAAGCCGCGTGTTACAATACCAGGCACTTCTCCGAGAACAAGAAGACATTAAATTAAAAATAACTAATCATCTCAACCCAGCAGAATTTCTTAGGAGCAGCAGCCAAGAAAAAGGAAGCAAATTGACACATGACTGCGTAGAAATCATTGAACAGGTGTATGCCAGCCGGAAGAACCTAAAAAACAAGCCTTTAAAAAAATCCGGAATGGAAACTGTTTACAGATGGATCCAGCTTTGTAGAAAACGGAACCAGGTATGCAAGATATGCAGTAGTGACTTTGACACAAATAATAAAAGCTCAAGCTTTAACCCCGGGAACTTCAGCCCAGAAAGCCGAAATACATGCTCTGGTAAGAGCCTTAGAATTGAGTCAAAGGAAAAGAGTAAACATTTAGACTGATTCAAAATACGCCTTTGGAGTAATATATGTACATGGAGCACTATGGAAAGAAAGAGGACTGTTGAATTCTCAAGGATCAAAAATTAAGCACAAAGAACAAATATTAGCACTATTGGAAGCAGTGCATAAACCTCAGGCAGTGGCAGTGATGCATGTAAAAAGACATCAAAAAGAAGAGGGAAAAGCGTTCCAAGGAAACCAGTTGGCTGACAGAGTTGCCAAACAGGTTGCCCGAGAGGTATGGACACAATTAGCTTTATTGCCAGTGCGAATTAACCCTGCAACTTCTTTTCTTGAGCAGAAACCATGGTATACACATGAAGATAAGAAGCTTGCTCAATTTCTCCAGGCCCAGAAAAATGAAAAAGGATAGTATGTCACAGCTGTAGGTCAGGTTGTACTGCCAACAAAAGTAATAAAAACAATTTTAGAAATCGAACATAACAAGTGCCATTGGGGAGCAGACGCATTGGTACAATTTTTAAAACATGAGGTGATTTCCAACCAGATGTTAACAATGGCAAAACGGATTAACGCCACGTGTCCTGTCTGTATTAAAAATAACCCAGTGACACGAAGGCAAATACAACTAGGAAAGTTACAAGTAGGGCCGCAACCAGGAGACTATTGGCAAATAGATTTCTCAGAGCTACCAAAAGCACAAGGGTACCGTAGTTTACTGGTGTATGTGTGTACTTTTTCAGGGTAGCCGGAAGCTTTCCCATGCAGGACTAACCAGGCAAAGGAAGTAATTAAAACCTTACTACGAGAAATCATTCCTAGATTTGGAATCCCATTAGGAATGTCCTCAGATAGGGGACCTCACTTTGTAGCTGGAGTAGTCCAAGAGGTAGCCAGAGTATTAGGGATAGCCTGGGATCTCCATACGCCCTGAAGACCACAATCTAGTGGCCAGGTAGAACAGATGAATCAGACATTAAAAGGGCAAATTAAGAAAATTTGTCAGGAAGCAAAGATACAGTGGCCTCAGGCACTACCTCTAGCCTTGCTAAGAATCAGAATTAAACCCAGAAAAAAAATAGGAGTAAGTCCATACAAAATTTTGTATGGCAAGCCATATCATGCTGCAACTTACAAAGGGGACCCTCACTTAGTAGAAAATCAAGTATTGTTGAGTTTACATTTTGTCTTTAAATAAAGTCCTTACAGCGCTGCGGGGAGCATTGCAGTGGAACCGGCCTCTGCCCTTGGAAAATCCTGTCCATGACATCCAGCCAGGAGATCAAGTATATGTGAAGAACTGGAATACAGAACCCTTGAAAGAAGTATGGGGCAGTCCTCACCAAGTGATCATGACTACCTACACGGCAGTGAAAGTCCAAAGGATCGACAACTGGATTCACTACACTCGAATCAAGAAGGTCCCGTCAAGATGAGAAGTACAGCCTCTGTCAGCAACAAAGCTGGTGTTCAGGGCAAAGACTTAGTTCTTTTAACATTAGTCTGTATAATGCAAGTGAGAGAAGCATTTGTTAAAATTACAGTTCCGGAGCCAGATGTAATGGTGCCAGAAAGAATGATTGCCAGAAAAGGAACTAATACTCGACGTGTCATGAGAGCACTGACCCGGAAAGAAGTAATCCTGCCAACTCGAAAAAAAGACTCACCGTTCTACATAGAAACCACAACTTGAAGAATTGAGCATCCTTGCAGAAAATCTGAAGAATGCTCAAAAGGGGGGAGTTGATACTGAAATAATGAGAAAAAGGACTAATGTAGATATAGTAGTAGTCATGCTAAGGCTTAGAAAACTGCAGTTTTCGGACAGGCCCTGAGAACCTACCTTGTGAAACAATAGTGAAAAGAATTAGTAGAGCATTGCAGTATTTTCTCGTGTAGCCCTTTTGAAGGCCTCGGCCTGTACTAATCCTGACATTATCTCAACTCCCACTAACACAAAATGTTTTCCTCCTGATCGCTTAAAGGGACCAATATAACCTATCTGCCATGCATCCCATAAGCCTTTCCCTCCTCTCAAGTGTAATGGGTCATCCTCTAAAGGATGTCTCTCCACCCGTTTGCAACACTGCTTGCAGGCTGATACACAAGTTTTACACATTTCTGGTAACATTGCCATCCAATGTGAATTAATTGTTGGATCTCTTGTTGAACCCATACACAGCTGTGGTATAAGACCTCATGGCCATGTTTTACACTGTGAGACTCAAAATCAGAATTGTTGGTTGAACCTAACTGATGTGCAATTCTTTCACAAGGGGATATGTGGTGAGAACAACACTAAACACTGGGGAGAACTTGATGTCAATGTTGTAACACCATAACATCCACTACTCAACCACCATTTGTGCTGAAGCCAAATATTCTTGAAATTGGGCCTTACATAATTAAGAAAACTGGACAACAACAAATATTGTTTAATTCGGCGTAGTCCCTTAAACAAGTTAAATTATTGATACAGAACACTGTTTCACAAATTCAGCCAAAATGTTCACCTTTTTTACAAATTTCGCTACAGAGGTGGACCACCTGGCTGTGGAGGCAGATTCTTTCCAAAAAACGCATGGCAAGGGACTTAACCGGTGATGTGGGAACAGGATTGGGAATTTTAAATAGCATTGATTCAGAGGTATTAATGAACAAATTGGTTGCCACCACCAGAGACCTGACCAAATTGAAACAACCTCTGCAGTCCTCTTTAACAGCTCTGGGGACGCAACAGTGGTTATTATCAAACATTTTACCAAATTGGGAAAAGGCAAGAGTAAATGATCACAAATTAATAATTGATGCTCTTGGTACTGCTCAAAACAACATCTCTTTAGCCCTCAGCTGTATCCAGGCACAGCTTCGGATGCAAACAGTTGTTGCCTCAATTATAAGGGAAGGGGAAGAAGGCATCTTCCCTACTGAAATTCGGACAATAATTTGGGACAATGCTAATGATTTTGAAAGGAAGTTTCAGTCCTGGTGGAATTTGGTAAACTTTACCTACAACCCCAGCACTAATACAGCCACAGCCTTTGTGTTGACAATACGCTTCAGTGCATTTGATATACCCCATCATTGCATTAGGATTGAATCACAATGGAACTATTCTCTATCCTTTCGAGCATAGAGAATGAGCCCGTCAAATTGGTGAGAAATGGCAAACTGTTAATTTGGAATCTTGCGTTGTTCGGGAGCAACAGGGTTTCATTTGTGAAAGCAATGCCATTGTGACCCAAGACATCTGTTTAAACACAGAGCAAAATATCTGTCATTTTGAAATACACCTTGATGAGACTCCTGCAACAGTGCTGGTGTACATAGGTAATGGATGTGTGTGTGTAAGAACTGCTTGCAACTCAGTGTTTCTAGAAAATGAAACAGTGGATCTAAAAAATCATTTAAATTCTTGTGTTTGTAATTTTACCACGATCATGGGCTGTGACTTTTCCTATACTGTTCCAGTTATGTCTTATCACCTTTTGCAATGCAGTTTTACACTGATTCATCAGTTAGTGCCTGCTCCCATCGGGATGAACCTCACTTTGATTAAATAATTGTTGCTTCACCAGGACTTAATTGGGATCTTGGGAAAGATCAAGAAAAATGAACAGAAGACCCTGGTGACAGTTCATCACTATGTGAAAGAGATACATCAGGTTTTAGAAAGGGTAAAAGGGGATGCTGAACCCAGGTGGTGGGATACTCTTTTTGGGCGGTCACCTACTGCTACCAGCATCCTAAACAAATTGTGTCATCCCATTGTTGTGCTTTTGATTTTGGTTTTGATCGGTTTTGTTTTGTCAGTCATTCTATACATCCTGAATTGGGGAATGGTAAAATGGCTGACACAATTAGCATCAACAATGGAAGCACATAATTTGATCACTACTCCATCTGCTAAAGATACCCCTAAAGTTATTGACACCAGACAAATTACATGAGCAATAAAATTCAGGCCTTTAACAGCAAACTGATTAGAATTGTTTGTTGCTTCTTATGATTGGTATGATTAGTTTTATTAATGTTAAGCTTTTGACTGAAAACGGTTTTGGAAAATAATTGTTTTAATCATAAAAACATATTATAATGGATACTGAATTGTTTTAATTGTAATTGTTTTCAATTTTAATTGTTTGGATGTAATTTCATTGATTTTGTTTTAATTGTTTGAAAGTTATTTTAGCTAATTTGATTATGATTTGTTTGAAAAATTGTTCTAATCAATTTTGTTGTGAATATTTGCTTTATTATTTTCCTGTTTATTTTCCCTTTCTTTTCCTTTTCCTTTTCCTTTTCCCTTTTCTTTCTTATCCCCGGGTTTTGTTTACCCTGTCCCTGTTCTTGGGATGTGCTACCAATGATGGATCCTGAAGCTGCTAAAACGTCACAACATCATGCTGATGGAGTTTCTCAGTGACGCTCATTGGTCATGGGGTGATGTGAGAGTCCGTCTGAGCCTCTCGTCTGTTTCTGCCCAACGACCCTCGCCTGAGGCCTACACTGGCCAGGGATGGGAGGAACGCCAAGTGACTGTTCCGCAGGTGATGCCTACCAGGACTGGTTTCTCATGACGACTAGTCACGGGGCCCTGACTCAACAAAGCTCCAACAGATGGAAGAATGATGGACTGGTTTGATATGGGCTACCCTGCATGCGTTCATAACAACAAAGATGGTTTGGTGTTCCTTGAAGCGTCCTGTTTCCACCTGTTCCTCAGGGTAACGATCTCCACATACAATAGTCCATAAATCTTCCCACCTTTTGGCCAGAAGCCACTCGCTTTGGGAAAGGACTATATAAGTGACTTTCTCAGAGGAGACCCCTGAGATCTCCCCAGACGGCAACAGACATCTATTGGCTGGCTCCACGAGGATTTGTCTGCCCATCTTGGTAGCTATAATCCTGACCCCCCTTTCTCTCTTTCTCTCTCTCTCTCTCTCTCAGTCCCACTATAGCATTTTGGTTGGCACTAAATAAAGTGCATTTCTGCAAAAGTAAACTGGTTTTGTCCCCTGTTGTGTCTTTTGCACTCTGAGATCCCTAAAAGAACCCATCACGACTCCCACTCGGGTTGGGCAGATCATGACACTCCCCTTCCAGATAACTTCCACAACTGTAAGGAGTTAAAAAGAAGGGGAGTCCAAACATTACTTCATATGGAGAGGCCCCAATATCAGATATTGGTCGAGTTCTAATAGTAGGGCTAGGGGAAGACATTTTAGCCAATTTCCGTTTCCATAATTAATTTGGTTAATACATTTTTTAGGGTTTTATTCATCCTCTCAACTCTCCCTGAACTTTGGGGGTGCCACGGGGTATGTAACCTCCACTTTATTCCCAAGGATTTTGTTATATCCTGTATTACTTGTGCAGTGAAATGTGGCCCTCTGTCTGAATCTATGTCATTTACAAGGCCATACCTGGGTATAATTTGCTCTAACAATATTTTGGCTACTACCTGGGCAGTTTCCCTTTTGGTAGGAAATGCTTCCACCCAGTGAGTTAGGTGGTCCACAAAGACTAGTAGATGTTTATATCCTTGTACTGGGGGCATACCTGTAAAGTCTACTTGGATGCTCTGGGAAGGTCTCAATGCTATTTCCCTTCCTCCTGGTATGGCCTTCCTCATCTGTTTTTGGTTTGCCCTTTGACACTTTAAGCATCCTCCTACAATAGCTTTTGCTAAACTATACACTCCTACACATAGGTGATCCCTTAAGAAGTGATCACATATCTCTTGAATTCCCCAGTGCGTTAGATTATGTATCTCTTTTAGGATTTCCCGAGCTAGTGCCTTATTTATAAACTTTCTTCCATCCTTATTTCCTTTATCTCTGTTTACCTAAATATTGGCTCCCTTTTGTCATTCGGTGGTGTTTCATCTAATTTTAACACATGAATTGGTTTTTCCATACTCTGGGCAGCTATCTTGGCCGCTTGGTCAGCCGCGTGGTTCCCTCTCTCTTCAAAAGTGTCTCCCTTTTGGTGTCCTTTTATGTGTAGTACGGCAATTTCTTCCGGCTTCATGAGAGACTTTAACACTGATTTAATTAAGTCTTTATGGGTTATGTCTTTTCCTTTTGAGTTGAAGAAGCCTCTTTCTTCCCATGTTTTTCCAAAGGTGAGCACTATTCCATAAGCATACTTAGAATCAGTATATATTGAGCCTCGATCTTTCTCTAACAGATCCAATCCCCTTTTCATGGCATACACTTCACAGCACTGGGCTGACCAATGGGCCGGTAACTTCCCTTGCTCAAGGATTTTAAAGCAGTGTTTGTCATTCCTTCAATTACTGTGTACCCTGACATTATTTTTCCTTCTATTACTTTAGATGACCCATCAATAAACAGTACTCTCCCGTAAGGCAATGGTAAATTTCCTAAGTCTTCTCTTAGCTTAGTTTGTAGATTTATAATTTCTGAACAGTTGTGCTCAAGATTACCTCCTGGTTTGCCCATCAGAAACTGTGCTGGATTTATGCTCTTGGAAGTAATTAAGTCTAACTCTCTGGTTGTTATTAGGATGGCTTCATATTTTAGCATTCTAGGATCTGTCAGCCACTGTTGTGCTTTTTGGCTTAGTACTGTTCACAAATCATTGGGGCTGTGTACTCTGATTTTTCCTTGAAAGGTTAATTTTTTTCCTTCTTCTACTAAAACTGCCGTAGCTGCCAGAGCTTGAATGCGTGTTGGCCATCCTCTCGCTACTGGGTCTAGCAATTTTGAGAGATAAGCCACTGGTTTTCTGTGTCCTCCCCATTCCTGTGTCAGTACTCCATATGCGATTCCCCCTTCTACATTTACAAACAAGTCAAACTCCTTTTTGAGGTCAGAAAGACTTAGAACTGGAGCAGTGGACAATTTAGCTTTTAATTTTTCTAATTGTTCATCATCTTTACTTGTCCAATTTACTGGGTCAGATTTTACTAATTTTTCATATAAAAATTTAGCATTTTTTGAATATTCTTCTATTCATAATTTACAATAGCCGAATAAGTCTAATAATTTCTTTATGTCTCTTTTTGGTTTTGGTGGAGGGATTGCCAATATTCCAGATATTCTTTCAGGGGTTAGCTTTTTATACCCTTCTCCTATGATGTGCCCTAAATATGTGACTTGTGACTGTACAAATTGCAATTTTCTTTTTGATACTGTTAAGCCTTTTCGACTTAAAAAGTTTAAGAGTTCGATACTGGTTCTTTTAACTTCATCTTGATTTTTTCCAGATACTAGTATATCGTCAACGTACTGCAAAATTTGCACTTCACCTTGGGGGGGTAAATTCTCGTAATAGTCCTTCCAATGTATGTCTAAATAAATCTGGGGATTCTGCGAATCCCTGAGGAAGTCATGTCCATCTAACTTGTTGCCTTGTCTTGCTTTCTGGCCATTCCCACTCAAACAAGAACCAGTTTCTACTTTCTTCTGCTAAGGGACATGCCCAGAAAGCATCTTTTAGGTCAATTACGGTGAACCATGCATGATTTCTAGGTATTCTGCTTAATAATGTATACGGATTCGTTACTAGGGGATACTGGGTTACAGTTCTTTTGTTTACCTCTCTTAAATCCTGTACAAGTCAATATTTATTTTCTGCTTTTCTTACTGCTAAAATTGGGGCATTGTGGGGTGACACACAGTGCTCCAGTATACCTTCTGCTAACAAATGTCTGATGATCTTTGCCAGCCCTCTCTGGCTTTCTGCCGATATAGGCATTGCTTGACCCTAATGGGTGTCCCTCCCTATTTAATTTCTACTTTTATAGGTGTTATATTTAAGTAGCCATATTTTCCTTCTTTTCCCCATACTTCGAGTTCTATATCATCTATATCTTTTGCTGTTAGACTCATCAATTTGACAACCATCTTGCCTTTTTCTGAGGTTACTCCTATGCCTAATTTTACTTGTAAACCTCTCCCTAATAGATTGCCTTCTAACCAAGGTAAATATATGAAATCCGCAGTGCATTCTGTAGAGTTTCCTTTTATTTCAATATTATCTATGATGTTTGCCATGAAGGGTTTTCCTCCTGCGCCTAGTACTTCACATGTCCTTTTTCCAATAGTCGTGCCTAGGGGTAACTGGCATAAACTTGATTTATCAGCTCCTGTATCTACCACAAACTCTAGGTCTTCTTGATAGGGACCTACTTCTAGATTTACAATGGGCTCTTGGTGTTTCTTTAGGTCGCCTAATGGATAGAGCCCATGACACCCCTGCTCATCATCTCCTTCCCCTTTTAGCAACTTCTCAAGGGTTTCTTGCTCCCTAGCAATAGCTTCATCAAAAGTAACTTTACGACAATGTCTTTTTATATGTCCTACCTCTCCACAATAGAAGCACTTTGGTGGTTCTCTTGGCCCTTGAGGGGTTAACCAGGGTGGCTTAATCTTTCTTCCCTCTCCCCCTGTTGGGTGTGGATGTGCCTCTTTCCCCTGCGGGTTTCTTTCTGCACCAACACTTTCCTGAGCTACTGCAACCATTACCCTTGCTTTTGATTTATTTCTTTCCTCCTCTCTTCTTAAATAGACTCGCAAAGCCTCCCTAAGCAGCTCATTGATATTTTTTTCTTGCCAATCATCTAATTTTTCTAATTTTCTCCGTATATCTGGCCAGGATTTTGAAACAAATTGTAATTTCAAGAATGTTTGGCCTTCAGGATTGTCTGGGTCTATATTTGAATACTGCTGGAAATTTTTGCAAAGTCTATTTAGTCAGGAGGCAGGAGTTTCATCCTTCTCTTGGGCTGCGTCAAATGCTAATTTAGAGTTATTGCTATGGGGGATTGACTCCTTGATGCCTCGTATCATGAGACTTCTATAGTCTTCCATATTTCTCCTATCTTCTTGCCTATTTGGCTGCCATCCTGGGTCTGCTACTGTCAACTTGTGATCTCCTGGTGGTCCCACTTGGTTTTCTTTTTCCCAAATTTTAATTCCGGCTGTTCTAATCAATCATACCTCCTCAGGGTTGAATAATATTTTTAAAATGGAATTTAACTCTCCCCAAGTGTAAATGTTTGGTCCTAGGAATTGGTCTACTTGGTTGGCGATGCTCATGGGATTCTCTACTATGTTTCCTAGCTCCTTCTTAAAACTCCTTACTTCTCATGCTGTAAGGGGAGCATTTACAAACCCTACCCCTCCATCTATGCCTCCCATTGGGACTTCTCTTAAAGGAAAGAGCTTTGTTTTCGAGCGTGTACAACACGGTGACCCTTCAGGAGCTTTTATAACTGGCGGTGGTACAGCAGAAGGAGGGGCATGCTGGGTTTCAGGGGAAAAATTAGCATTGGGGTTTGGTAGTCTTTGTCCCCAACTTGGGAGAGGTGCTGGGACAGCAGCTGGCAAGGGAGAATTAGCATTGGGGTTTGGTAGTCTTTGTTCCCAACTTGGGGGAGGTGCTGAGACAACAGATGGCAAGGGAAAAGGGCTTAGTTCAGGGTGCAGATGCAGTGGCAAGGGGGAAGAGTTCAGATCAAGGTGCGGGAGTGGTGGCAAGGGAGGAGAGTTCTGATTAGGGTGTGGGAATGGTGGCATCAGGGTTTGGGCATAGAAGGGGTTAGTTTTAGACAGAGAGCACTGAGGTGTAGGGACAGCAGTTTGGCTCGGGAGACACAGGGGCTATAGGCTGCAGCGTTGTGGGGGCTATAGATTGGTGGGAGGAATGGTGGTGTACCATTGGATAAGCTGAGAGAGGAGGTGGTAGGTATTCGAGAGGGTCCCATTTGTGCTCTTCCTTCCCCCCCCCCCTTTCTCTTTCTTATCTTCTTTTTGACTTTCCTGTCCTTTGAGCCTACATACTTTTACCCTTTTGTTATTTAACTTACACCCTTCCCAACAAGCAGCGTATTGTAACTCCTCTTCTTCGAGACTCCCTTTGGTCCTTAAGTGCTGATTTAACATTGTACACATCCAGGGGTCTCTCGTGCCGCACCATAGCCACCTTTCAGGGAGATCTATAGTCAGCCAAATTTCTACACAGAAATGCATCATTTTAATTTTATTTAAGTCTTCGGTGTTCTCACTGATTTCCCACTTCTCTAGCATTTGTCCAAGTGGGCTATCTGGGGGAATGTTTTTCATTTTTTTACTTTTTCCCTCAGTTCTTCCCTTTTTGCTCATACACTTCCCCATGGTTACTACTTGAATTAGGTCTTCAACAAAAACTCTAAGGAGCCTCTACCCAAACAGAAAATGATGGACAGGCAACACAACTCTAAAGCAACTGAAACTTCTTTTAGGCCTTTTTAAAATTACAATTTAAATTCCTTAACTGAAACTATAAGGTGCCCCTACTCGAACAGAAATTACTGACAGGCAACACAACTCTTAAGCAACACAAACACCACACTGGCACACTGGGGCTTGTATGCCCCTGGGGTTAGGTCCAAATAGAGCTTGCTATCACGGCTTGCTCCTCCCTATACTCCTTTTAAACTGGAGTTAAGTCCCAACAGGGCTTGCTATCTCCGCTTGCCCCTCTCTCAACTCCTATCCCTTCCAGGGTTAGGTCCCAACAGGGCTTGCCACTTCCACTTGCCCCTCCCTACACCCCTACTTGAGCTGAAGTTAGGTCCTGATAGGGCTTGCTATCTCCACTTGACCCTCCTGAAACTCCTATCCATCCCAGGGCTAGGTTCCAACAGGGTCCCAGTTACCCCCATCCTATCCTGACAGGGCTTGTTATTTCCGCTTGTCGCTCCTTAAACTCCTATCCCTCCCACGGCTAGGTTGTAATGCGGTTCCAGTTACTCCTTCCTATACTGACAGGGCTTGCTATCTCCGCTTGCCCCTCCTTAAACTCCTATCCCTCCCAGGGCTAGGTTCCAATGGGGTACCAGTTACGCCTTCCTATACCCCCTTCCGCGCGCTACACACACCCTGCCCAGGCCTCTGCACGCCCAGAGTCACCTGGGCCTTGACTTGGACTTTTTACGTGCCACTCACTCGCTTAATTTCCTCTGCACGCCCGGAGGAGGGCCCACTATACCCCCGAAGGCACCTCTTACACTCTTTTAAGCCTCAATGGGCCACACTTGCTTCCCCCCGTTCGCGGACGGCCCCCTTGCGGGAGTCCAGAAACGCGGTACTAGAGGTCCACACTCGCTTCGGGGGTCCGAGCTACCGGCCCCCGTCTCACTCACACCACATTTACTCACCTCCCACACCCGCCGCCGGTTTCTTTCCAGCTCTCCCCATCGTCCAGGTCCCGTTCTGTCCTGGGTCCACGATGCCCAGCTGACCCAAAGGGCCTCCCCTGGGTGGTGCCGATCCCAGATGAGGTGCTCTTCTGGGCATGGTCTGACCCTGGACGAGCCCCCAAAACTGCTAAAACTAACCAGGGCGGAAGCCTTTATTTAAACAGCTCTTTTATTAAAAGCAGTGGGGACCCAAGGGATGGCTTATGCTGCTGCTGATGCTGTTTAGCCAGTCCGAACACCGGAGAGAAGGTGCCACGTTGATCCTGCCAAGAAGCAGGGTCAGGGGTTCCAGCCTCATGGGCATTCTCAGGAACTCACTGTGACTCATATTGTTTAGGGGTGTTTCTCTGTATGGTCGCTTTATAGAAGATAGTGAGCTGATGATCAGAGGACGAGGGCAATCTTTGGCAGTTGATAGCATAGCTAGCGGGATGGTGTTTTGCGGGTTCTCAAATCTTGTATTGGCTCGCTGTCTCAGGGGCTTTTTCTTTTCACGGGAACTTCCGCTAAAGAGTGGTGTTTTGGGAGTCCTGCCATTTTACATGTTGGGCATGGTCTTTCAATTAAAGAACAGGCCTGAAGCAGCAGCAGCTAGGCCGGAAATGAGGTAGGGGAGAGGACGGAAGTGGGAAGTAACAGGGAACCAACTGGAACAGGGAATACAACAAACTGGATTTAAGGAAGGGAATACAACAACTGGATTGAAGAATGAACTGGGGTCATACAGAACAGTGTATCAAACAATAAGGTAAGTGACAATTTCAACTCTTTAACAATTTTCCTTTATTACACCAAGCATCAACACTTTTCTTTTGTGGGCACGTGGAGGGTGCAGCAGGAATGCTGACACAAAAGAGAAAAATCTTTTTAAACCTCATCTGGAGTATTTCTGAACAGTAACCCAGAGATGTCATCTGGGCTGTGTTCTAAGTCACGTCCTGGGGAGCTGTGGCTGCCCTGGGGCAGAGTGGCCCAGGGGAGCAGCAGCCGAGTGCTCTGAGAGTGTGTGAGCCCATCAGTCTCTGCCTCTTGCCACACAGATGTTGCAGGGCAAATGTGAAGCTCTCTGCTCTTTCCTTCTGTGCAGGTGCTGCTGGAAGAGCAGAATGAGAGGAATGCTTTATCAGAGGCACTGCTCCAAACTCAGGGAGAGTTCAGTCAAGCCTGCCAGCAGATCCAGCAGCTCAGGCAGGAGGTGAAAGAGCAGCAAGAGAAGGAGCAGGTAAGTCTGAGTAGGCAGGGAACAGAGTGCAGGGCAGTGACAAGGTCACAAGAGGCAGCTCCTGGGACTAAGGAGGCAAGGGCTGCTTCAGGCCCTGGGACCACAGAGCCTGGCATGCTCCAGAGCTCAGGCCCAGGAAGGAGGGCTTGCAGAGGAAGCAGAGCTGGCTAGAGAGGTCAAAAGAAGTAGCTGAAAGTGTGGGATTTTGAGACAGTGTGGAAAGTGGAAAAAGCTGAACATGAAGGCAGGTCTCAAGAAGTTGCCCTGTATTTTGTTGCCAGACCTTCAAGGCAGAGCTGCAAGCTGAGCTGCAGGAAGCTCGAAGTGAAATCCAGGCAGGGCAGAGGAGGCACAAGGAAGAGCTACAAGCCATCAGGGAGGAAATTAATCTCCTCCTTGAGCAGAGGGAGGCTCAGTAGCACCACAGTCATCCAGGGAGGGATCTGTGGCCTTCTTGCTTTTCCATGGCAGAGTAGCAGTTGATGGGGTGATCCCTGGGGCTGCCTGGTCCTGTGCTCTCCATGGCAGCTGCTCACAGTCTTCTGTGAATGTCCTAGAGAGGGAAAAAGCCAGGTAAATGAAAGCCTGTGGGACTCTGCATTGTGGTGAATGGATTCCCTCTTTGCCATCTTTGCACATACCAGGGGCTCTGGCAGCATTTCCTAACTGGCTGATTATAAGCTGTACGTGCTGATACATTTTATTATCTGAATATTGTGGGTCAATTTCTTTTTCTTTAGCCATCAGTTAAAGTTTTTCTGAAGAAAAAGGCTTTTGGGGTAGCTCTTTCCCTCTGGCGACTGTTGTGTTGTTGGATTAGGTGGGTGTGTTAACACTGCCCAAACTGCAGTGTAAGGAGGTGGATACATGCATCAGCTCCGCCTTGGGTCCTGTAATTTGAAGCCTCTGGGATCTGGATCAGCCTGGCATCTGATGTCTTTCCTGGGCAGAACCATCTTAAGGCCCTGATTGCTGATCTAGGCCAGATTGCCCTCAGTGTCACCCAAGAAACAAGAATGTCTCTGTTGTATCATTCCTCAAAAACTATCCCCCACTGCCTGGAGGGTGTCTGGCAGGGTCCCTGGCACTCTCCACAGTCTCAGGCATTACTGACTGTACAAAGATTGCAAGAAACAAGACCGAGGGTAGGGGAGCTCC
Organism: Erithacus rubecula; assembly: GCF_903797595.1. NCBI lineage: Eukaryota > Metazoa > Chordata > Aves > Passeriformes > Muscicapidae > Erithacus > Erithacus rubecula. Next base: position 77,982 of record NC_136670.1, read on the forward strand.
TCCAGCTGATCAAGTCCTGCCAGTCTTCAGTGCCACAGGATCTTCCAAGAAGAAGACAAAGGAAGGCAAGGGCACTTTTGCTTGCCTGGAGGTTTCTGCATGTTCCATCAGGTTGTGCTCCAAGCCTTTGACCTTTTTTTCTCCAGCTGAAAGTAGGATGGGTACTCGTAAATCTTAGGGAAAGTCCCAGAGATCCCTGCTGTAGGGGGCTGCTTGTCCTACCTGGGCATAAGGAAATGTTTTTTCCATGTTGACTAAACCTCCCCCCTTGGAGCATGGTTAGTCAGAAGAAAATTGTCCCTCACCCCTAATGTCTTCATTGCAAGACTTTGTAAGGTTTGTATTCATATTCCCATCTGAAAAAAAAAAAAAACAAAAAAAAAAGGCAGGGCATGTACGCAGGGACTCCCCGTTATTTCAGGAACAAAAGGAGTGTGGATACATGCTGGGCTGTGACTGCAGGGGGAGCAAACAGCCAAGTTGTTTAGACAAAGCTCATCAGACAGAGAAGTTTTTTCCCTGAGGTGGTGCAAATCCTAGGAGTTTATAAAATGTCATACCATGTAGTAATGAGTTGCATACTTTGCTTCTAGGCTGATTCTGTCTCTGGAGGAAAAGAACCTGTGCCTCAGGATGCTGGAAGAAAAGAACCTGGAACTGAACAATCAGGTGTCTCAGTTTCATTCTGCTCTTCAGGAGACTAAGCAGCTCTGTTCTGAGCATAGAAGAGAACTGGAGGAGCTCAATACCCAGGTAAGCTGTGCACTGGCATCCTCTTCTCCACGCACACACACCACCTTTGGCTTGGAGGCCCCAGTCTCTTTCTCCTCCCAGCAGCATCCACTGCTGATGTGTTCTGTCTATGGCTGCTGCTGCACCCTGGCCAAAGCTGGATCTGGTGTGTGCTGCTGACGTTTTCCCCCATTCTCTCCTGGGTCCCAGCAGGAAATCTGGGAGGAGAAGCAGCAGCAGACTCCTTTGGAGCTTCTCTGTCCCTGTGTTCGCAGAATTGTCTCAGATAGAGTTGGTGCCTGTGCTGGGCACTGTGCAATGTGGGGACACAGCTGTGGCTGTGGCAGGCTGGGCAGGGCACTTGCACCGCAGCCAGTTCAGGCAGTGTTAGAGCTGCAGCCTCAAGGGTGTCCATTGCCTTCCTTTCCTTTTTCTCCAATGGAATCCTTGGTTCTGCACCTTCTGTTTCTTTCATGTTTTTTACCTGAAGTAATTTCTCCTTAGTTGCTCTCCCTACTGCCCGCTCTGCTGCCTCAGGAGCAGCCCTGTCCCTGAGGCTCTGTGCATCCATCTTCCAGACCTGGGCCATTTTGGAGGCAGTGACAGAGAAGGCAGCTTGTCAGGCAACTCAAGAGAAGCAGCTGCTGAAAACTGAGGTGTCTGAGCTGCATGTGGCTGCATGTGAGGCTCCAAAGCTCTGAGGAAAGAGCAGAGGCCATGGCCACACAGTGTAGGGCTGTGGAGCTGGAGCTGAGGAATACGCAGGCTAAGAGACAACAGCTAAAGGCCTGCAATCAGGAGCTGCAGAAGAAGTTGGAGGAAAGTGAGCAAGGTACAGCTTCTCTCCCATCCATTCACTGCCCTATCCTCTCTCTCGCCAGTGGGGATTTTTAATCCCATGCACAGGAAAAGGGCACCGCCAAGACTGGGCAGATGAGAAAAAACAACCAGCAGGAGATTTGTCTACTGTGGTGCCAGTGAAAGCTTTTTCTCAAGAAAGATGCCATTGCTGGCAGTACCGTCTGCTTATTCTGGGGCTGATAACATGCACAGCTGTTGCCTTTCAGGTGCCATGTCTGTGCTAAGGAGCTGTAGCTGGATGCCTCAGCTTGATTCCCCCAAACTCCAGGCCCTGCCAGAGCCTCCAGGCTATTGATCCCTTTGGAGCAGGGCTGCATAGGCATCTCCGCTCCTTTGTCTCTCTTGAATTGCTCACTCTGCACAAGCCCAAGAGCAAACACACTTTCCTATTCCTCTGAACCTTGCCCCTTTCACTCCTGCTTTTCTCTCTCCCTGGAAGTTTCCTTCATTTCTGTCAGGTTTGGAGCCCATCTGGGCTTAGGACCTGGCAAACACAGGCAGGCAGAGAAGACAGTACTGTTGTCTCTGCAAGATGCACATCAGTTTGTCTTTGCTTTGCTTTTCCTCTTCTCCTTCCCTGCTGCAGTGATGTGGAGGGCACAACACCAGAAGACCACTCAACAAACTGCCCAGAACAAAGAGGCCATTGCCCTGCAGGAAGAGGCTGTGACCCTTCATCAGGAGATGGCATCTCTTCAGAGGAAATTAGAGAACCTGGAGAAGGAAAGGAAGGATGTGCTGATGAGATGGGCAGATGCCACAAAGGACCATTTCCTAGATCTGTTTGGACCTGGTGTTAATAGTTCTAAGGAACACCTTTTTCCAGTTTAACTTTTCTAATTTCAGTCTTCTGAATAAGGAGGAAAGGATGTTGTAGTCATGTCAAAGCCATATAGTGCTGAGGGTGCTAATTTTTCTCCATGATGGAGTTCTGTGCCCTAGAAGCTTTAGTTCTCAATGTCCACACTGTCTCTGTTCACATTGCATGGTTTGGGCAATTCCTCATGTGCTAAGCCATGTTCAGATTAATAAATATTTGGACCTGGAAAGAGGGGTGAGAAGACCAAGATTGCTGTTAATAGAAAGGTATTTGGCCTTGGCCATCTGAGAGCAGCCAGTGGGGAGAGAAGAGAGGAAAGCCAAGTGCTGATGCAGAGAAGGACATGTGTCTGCAAGGGGAGAAGTGGTCCTGAGTGGCAGCAGAGAATGACAGCCTGATCTGGCTTTTGCTGCTCCAGGAGAGGGCAGTGGGGCTCTCGGGATGGTGCCATGGAAACTCTACACAGGAGAGCTGGAAAACCACTGCTGTTGCCCCAGCCCCAGGGAATGGAATGCTGGGGATGTTTGCTCTTCCCTTCCTCCCTGCTGGAGAGCACACCCTCGTGGCACTGCCTAAATCCTGCTTAGCATGGACTTGAAATCCTGGCTGCAGTTCTGGCAGCTCCTTCCCAAAAGAACACTGAAGTGGAGCTGCAAGTGGTCGGGGAAGGGCAGGAAGGGAGCTAGGACTGGCTGAGTGAGCTGGGAAAGATGCAGCATCAAAGGGAACCCAGCAAAGGTCTGCAGCATCCTGAGAGGCAGAGAGAGAGGGGCAGCGCCTGTGCCTGCCACTGGGACAGGAGTCCAGATCTGGTATAAGAAGCAAACCAAGAGAGGGAATGAGTGACCCTTTTTCTCCCTGTTTTGCAGCATGAATGGGAATTGTACCAGCAGCAGATGAGGGATCTGGAAAAGAAGAATGAAATGCATGCAGCTGAGATGAGAAATCATGGGGAAAACAGTCAACAATTGGAAGTGGAGAGGGAAGGCATGCAGGAAGAGTTAGAGCATGGGACTGCTGCTTTGAAGAAATTGATAGACAGTGCTCAGGTCCTGAGGACTGGACTGAACAAGAGTGAAATGTCCAAAGGGACTCTGAAGAAACATTTGGACATCCTGAAGGGAAAGACTTGTATCCAGGTATGCACTAGCATTGCCCTTCAGTCCACTGCAACATCCCTGAATTATTCCAATGATGCTTCCCATAAAGAATTGGGACCTCCTATCCCCGTCAGTCCAAACCTGCTTGGGCAAAGGATCCTGGGCTGCAGCAGGCAGCCTTGTTTGTGTGCCTGGCTCTATTCAGAGAGCATCGACTGCCAGATTGTCTCCTGGCATGCCTGGAATGACTGATACAGCTCTGGAGCTTGCAGTTCAAATCATCTCCTGGCCAAAGGCTGGACATGGGGAGCTGTTTCTCCTGTGCCCTGGCAAGGGGAGGCAACACATGGGGATTTGGATTAGGTGTGAGAAGGAATGGAGCAGGTGAGCAGAGTGATGAACTAAACTGAGCAGAGTTTTGTACCGAGAAGTCTGAACAGCAGCTTCACTGCTGGTACTTCGAGGATGCTTCCTGTGATGAGTATTTCTGAGGTACAGCTCATGTGATGTTTGAACAAAGAGAATCATCTCCTCTCTGTATCCCCAGCCAGCATTTAAAGCACAAGTGGAGCAGCTGTTCTGTGTGTCAGATGCCAGCCTGGAATCTGAGCAACAGGTTGCATCATCAGAAAAGAAGACGGAGTGGCCTGAATGGAGCACTGAGCCCAGGAGAATTGGCGAGCAGGTAAAATGGTCTTTCGCTGTCTCTGCAAAGCCTCAGGGTCCTCTGGAATACAAGTCCATGGTGTCCGGAAAGAGGAGTTGGAGGAGTTTGAAGCCCTCAACAGTGCTTGAAGGCTCATTCCGCCCCTGTGCTTTGTTGCCCACATTGTTCCCTGTTCCCATGTGGAATGCTCTGAAGTTTGGGAGAGGGAGAGTTTGCTCCCTGCCTCTGGGGTGGCTGTGCAGGAGCTTGCTGTTCAAATCAGCTCAGGCCAAAAGCATGGCATGGGGAGCTGCTTCTCCTGTGCCCAGGCAAGGGTAGGCAACAGGTGAGGGCTTGGATTCTGCATACAAAAGAATGGAGCAGGTGAGCAGGGTGATGAACTAAACTGTGCTTCGAGGATACCAAGATTTCTGAAGGACAGCTTGTGTGGTGTTTGAACTAAGGAAATCATCTCCTCTCTGTATACCCAGCAGGCTGCTGGAGCAGAAGGGGAGCAGCTGTCAGAGCACTCCAGGAAGGCCATGCAACGTGTGCAGAATGTGATTGCAACATCAGCAGAAGACAAGACAGAGAAGTGTGAAGCAACCACTGAGCCCAGGAAGACTTACAAGATAAAATGGGCTTTCAGTGTCTGTGCAGAGCCTCAGGCTCCTCTGGAACAGGGCACGTTAGCCCAGGCAGCACTTTGGAGTCCTCTGCTTGTTTCCTTGCCTCTCCCTGTCCCTGCTGTGGGCACAGTGTTTTGTTTGTTCTCTGTGTTGTGGCAGCCCATGGCTTTCACAAAGGCACCTTAACTCCACTGCCTCCCTCCCTGGCCCCATGTCCCTGGACACACACTGGCCTCTCTTGCACAGCTGCCAGCAAGAGCTTTTTGTCCCCAGTGTTGTCTGGTGCAATTCAGGGTGTCTGAATAGAGATCTCCTTGCCTTGATGTCCAGAGGTCCTTTTGCTCCACGTTTACTGACAGGTTTCTGTGGCCCTCTCTCATGTCAAGAGGCAGAAGAAAGAACTTTTAGGAGTGTTCTCCCCAGACTACTTTACATTGCCTGTCCACGAGTCTGCCCAGCAAAATATGTCTTCTGAAAGAAAGGAGTCCTCCAGTAGCTCAGGGGAGCAGCAGCCCTCCTGCTGACTCACAGCCTGTGGAGAAAGGGGTCAGTGGCCCAAATGTGTGCTTTGGAAATCAGTGTAGGGTTACTAAATGTGTTGGAACTCTCTCTAATAGAGCTCTGGTGGCTGAGGGATGTACGTGGGAAGGGCTTTCCTGCCATGAACTGGACTTGCTGATCATCTGAGCTCTGTTCAAGGGCAGTCTGGGAGCCTTTTCCTTTTCCCTTCCCCAAGGGCAGAATGTTGGTGAGGGCTGGAGCCCCGACAGTCAGTACTGTGGGGCTGCGGATGCTGCTGCCAGTGTGGGCTTGTCTGAGCTGGGCCTTGTGCCTCTTCCAGGTGTCCCTGCTGCAGTCACAGCTGGCCTGGGCCTGCCAGGACAACCTGGAGATCTGCGCAGGGAGCAGGCTGGAGACACTCCCACTGAGGCACAAAGTGCAGAAAGGACCTCCTGACTTCCTAAACTTCTCAGAGAGGAGCCAGGGAGCAGCTGGATGCAGTCTTAGACTTAGTCAATAGTTGATGTTTATAGGATAGTATAGGTGTAATTGAACCTTTATACAAATGTGTTCCATAGGATGAGGGATATATTTATAAAAAAATAAAGTGTTTATTATGATCACAATTAAACTCAAAGATCTTTTTCAGAATTACTTACTACTTGGTATAGAGAACTATAACTTCTGCTATAGTGCATTATATTTCAAGCAACAATGAAGCAATTCTATCCAAACCAATTCTTAATGAAAGATTGATGCTACTTATCCAAACCAATGACCATGGGCAAACATTTCTCTCAGTTTCAAGGAGTGACCTTGAAGGGGCATCCTCACACCAGGGAAGAATCTCCAGAAGGGAGACATGTGACATTGACAACTTTGGTGATATCAGGAGAAGCCTGCCACGTGTGGAGCTTTTTCATTTGTCCTTGGGAAATTGCAACCTGTTTTTTCTCGGAGTCACAGAATGACAGGGTGAGGCTGGAGGCACCTCAGGAGGTCACCTTGCCCAGCCCCTGCTCCACCAGGGCCCCCCAGCTGCCAGGATGCCCAGCTAGCTGCCCAGGATGTGTCCACATGGCCTTTGATCTCTCCAGCCATGCAGACTCCACCACCTCCCCGGACACCTGCCCCAGTGCTCAGCCACCTCCCAGTGCAGAAGTGTCTCCTGAGCTCAGAGGGCCCCTCCTGTGTGTCACTTTGTGCCCGTGGCCCCTGGGGCTGTCCCTGGCCCTGTCCCCTCTGCAGCCTCTATCCAGGTATTTATCCCTGGGGATGAGATGCTCTGGACCTGCTCTGCTCCAGGCTGGGCAGTCCCAGCTCTCTCAGGCTCTCCTCATGGCAGAGGTGCTCCAGTCCCTCCATCACCTTATTGGCCCTGTGCTGGACTCTGTCCAGTCTGTCCCTGTCTCCTGTACTCGGCAGCCCAGCTCTGGGCCCAGCATTCCAGGGCTGGCCTCACTGGTGTGGGGCAGAGGGGAAGGATCCCCTCACTCCATCAGCTGTGACAGAGCTCCCAGTGCAGCCCAGGATGCTGTTCTGCATTGCTGCAGGAGCACATTGCTGGCCCATGGGCATCCAGGTGTCCAGCAGGACCCTGCCAAATTTTTGTTTTCCAGCTGGCTGGCCCCCAGCAGATACTGGTGCCTGTGGTTGCTCCCTCCCAAGGACAAGACTCAGCTTTCATTGGCTTTCATTGAATTGTCACCCTTGTTAAAATATCATCCCTGTGGGTGGCAACATTTCTCTCTGGCAGATCAGCCACTCCTCCTGGTTTTGTGGGAGGGTACACTCTGCCCCATCACTCAGTTACTAAAAAGGGTCAGAAAGGACTGGTCTTAGCATTGTCCTCCAGGGCACACTGCTGGACTTTGTGCCATTGATCACCAGGGATCCAAGAAGGCAGATTTTGTGCAAGGCATCTTTGCTTGTATGTACATATTCAGAAAGAATTGGTAGGATTCACAGCAGGGATTTCTGTTCCATATCTTATGTGGGAAAAATGTAATGATCCATGGTGCCTCTCACTAGTGGTGGGTAAAGTGGACCTGTTCTTGGTGACAATGGATGTCAGCTGCATAGGAACTGTGCCAGTCTGGTGTGACATACTCTGGGAAGAAGCCCTCTGAGGGAGGTAAAAGTTGAGGTGTAGAGATCCTTCAAAGATTATTCTTCAAACCACAGAAGCCCCTGTTTTGTGAGGATCAGGAACAATTCCTAGGCAAGGGCTGAAACTGTGCTTCTGTGAGTTTCTTTAGCTCCAAGGTCAATTTTTCCATTAATGATGACAGATTGTCCTGGTTTATTGATGATTGAGAGAGAGAGAGACAGGGACTACTGACTTGTGATCAGAATCTCAATTAACTGTGAACTACATATGCTTACATACCATTTTTAGGAAGGTAGTAATTTTTTACTACATTCATGGAGTTAAATATCACACAGACAAACTTTACATTTCTACTTAGTTAAATCATCTTTCCTGTTGTCAGTCTTGATCCAATCTTCTTCAGAGTTCTTTTTGCTCTTGCCAAGGCATCTTGGTTATCAAACTGCATATGCTAATTAAATCCACAGTACTCTCTGTGTTAGCTTCCACACTAGTTTAAAAGACACATGTCTGTCAAGAAGGCTGGGGATCTTCCTGGAATGGAAAGTCCCTCCCTCCAAATTATTATAACTTGAAATTACAGGGCTTCCAGGCTGTTATGAGTTGATGTTTTGACTAGCTCCTCTCCTTGCCCCCCCGCCATGCAGCTGCTGGCCCCTCCCCCGGGCTGTTTTATCTAGGCTGGTGGTTTTTTCGGCTGGCCTGCTGCTGCGCTTCAGTTTTGGGCTGCTCGCTCACTGCTGCCGTCACTTAGCTGCTCCCCCGGCTGTTTTAGCTGCCCCCGGGCTGCTTTAGCTGCCCCCCGGCTGCTTTAGCTGCTTCCCCCCTTCCCCCCCCCCCCCCCCCCCCCAGCTGCTTTGGCTGCCCCCCTGCTTTGGCTTGTCCTGGGCTCGCTTTGGCTAGTCTTGGGCTTGCTTTGGCTTGCTCCCAGCTGCCCCTCCCCCTCTCTCCCTTCTCTCTGTCCCAGGGATTTTCGCCGGCTCCGGCTCCGGAGAACACAGACCTGAACTTCGGGGACCACCTCTGAAAGTCTGCCAGGGAGGCTCTGCTGCCCTTCCCTGCGAGGATCGGCTGGGTTCATCTCATCTAGGTCTGTGCTGGGAAGTGTTTTCTTTTGTATTTTTGTTAATAAAAAAAGTTTTTTTCCACTTTTCCCTGAAGAAAAATTCTTTCCAAGCTTGGTGAAGGAAGGGGAAGGGGGGCCTTTAGAAGTCTTTTTCCCCAAATTTGTCTTACACTTGGACACAGGCAAAGATATGGGAAAAGGAATATCAGTTCTTTACTAGAATATATATATATATATATATACGTAACAAGAGAGAACAAACAACAAAAACAAGGGCTACAACCCCCCAAAGCATTAAGAGATTCGTCCCACCCATTAAGCAGTTTCTCCCATTGCTGTAGTTATGCCACAACCGGCAGAGGGCACTGCAGGCTCATGTCGAGCCAGAGTGGCTGCAGCAACTCTGACATGTCTCCAGGGGGTGCTGTTGGCTCAGGCAGCTTCAGGGGCCACCTTTTGTGCTCTGAGCCAGCCCTGGGGCTAACGGCACCCTTGGGGAGATAGAGAACATGGGGCTTTGGTTTTCCTAGGTTCTAACCTGTCTGTTGCAGTATCCTGGTGTGGCAGCTTTGCTGAGGTTCCAGTCAAACAGCAGCTGGGGTTCCCTCTCTCCAGACAGAAAGAAAATAAGTGGAGTAGTTTGGTTTGCCCTAAAGTGCTGACACAGACCGTGAGGGTCTTCTTGGCAATGGGAGTGTTCAAAAGTCCCTGTCAACCAGCAGCTGCCGCAAGCAACAGGCTCACCCATGGGTGGCAAGGAGAATTCTGAAGCAGTGCCAGGTCCAACACTAAAAACTGCCCAAACTGCCCTGCTCCTAGCATAGCCACCTGGTTCTTCCCTCAGCAAGCCAGTGCCCAAACCTGCTCTCCCACCTTGGAAGCTTCCAATGGAATGGGAGGGTCACTGGCCAATTCTTTCATATCTCAGCTGCCCATCATTTATTCCCCACAGCTGTCAACTGCCCTCTCCTCTCCATATCCTCTTTTTCAGGTAACAAATGGGAGAAAATTCACCAAAAAGTCCTTCCAAACCCACAACATTTTCCACCTTGAATTTCTTCCTATACCAATATGTTACATCAAACTTAAACTTTTAAACTATATACATACATGTATTATCCTATATTATATACATACATACATGCAGATGCGGATACAGGCACAGTGTCTTGAGCAATTTACCCCAAAACAAGGTCCTCTTGAAATACACATCTTGTTTCTCCATCTTTCTGCATCACCCACCAAGTGCAACCCAGGCCCTGACAAAGACAACCCCATGGATGTGTTTGTCTTTGCTCAAGGTGGAATTAATCCAAACAGTCTTTTCTAGTATACTTCTCATGCACCACCAGAACCTTGTCTCCATCTGCTGTACACAGGGGTTTGGATTGGGCATGGCCAGCTCAGCTGGTAGAACCTCTGGTATTAACTAATCATTAAGCCCTGGCTAAATGCAGCTCCTGCTGCTTGAAATTCCCACCCCACCAATGCCTTCAATGTTGTTTTTAAGAGTTCATTGCACTGCTAAACTTTCCTGGCAGCTAGTACGTGGTAGGGAATATGATACATCCACTGAATGCCATGTTTTCTGGCCCAGGTGCTTATAAAGCTGTCCTTGAAATTAGTCCCGTTGTTGGACTAAATTCTCTCAGGGGTACTGTGCCTCTAAAGAACCTATTTTACAAGACCCAGGTGTTATGGGCTGTAGCATGAGGCACAGGGGAGATCTCCAACCATCCTGTGGCGGTTTCCACCATTGTGAGCACACAGCATTTGCCTTGGCAGGTCTGAGGCAGTGTGATGTAGCCAGTCTGCCAGGCCTCCTGTCCTGGTTTTGAAAGAACAGGTGTCTGCCAGTAAAGACAGAAGTTTCCCTTTGAAATAGAGACTTTGGTTCCACTCCCCCCAAGTATTATAATTGTTTGAATCAAGGACTCTGAGGCAGAGATAAGGGCGTAGGAATAACAGCTCTTTTACTAGTATATCTAACCATACAAGCAGAAAACAACAGCAGTTGTTAAAATTGCTAACAGAACAGAATAGATAACTCGGTTTCAGTCCCTCCTTTAGATGCAAGCACGCTGTCTGTGCTTAGTCCCAGTCCTGCAGCTGCAGAGGGCAGGCGGGAGCAAAGGCGGGAGGGGGCGGCAGTGGCCACGCCGGTCTCGGGTGGGAATGGGCTGGAGAGGGCGGCTCCTCACTCACCGTTTGTGGCCGGGTGATCAATTGTGTCCGCAGAGGCAGGAGGCTGGAACAGGGCAGATGCAGGGCAGCTGATCACAGAGGGTCTGGCTCTCCTGTGTTTGGCCACGTGGGCTGAAGATGGGGCGTTCTCCTCCCAGCTCGCTGGAAACACAAGTCTCCTCCAGAAGCCCGAGAGGCCTCTCCAGGAGCCACCGACCCCTTTTGTCTAGAGTCATCAGAGATCCTGGGTGTAACCAGGCCAGCTCCATTGGCATGATAATGGGAAAAATTCTTTCAATTGACACAGTAACAGAAAAACACTCAACCCCCAACATTGTCCACCCCAAATTTTTTCCATGCCAACATGCTACATCATATTGAAACCTTTAAATCATATACATACTTGCAGTTACAGGCACAGTATCATAGATAGTTCACCCTAGAACAAGGTCCCCTTGGGGTATGCAGCAGGTCTCTCCATCCTTTTGCATCACCCACCAAGTGCAACCCGGTCCTTGAGCGAAAACCACCCCACGAACAGGATTGCCTTTGCTGGAAGCAGAGTTCACCCAGACAGTTTTCCCTAACATGCCTCTCAGGTGTACCACTGGAACGTTATCTCCATCTGCTGCTCCCAAGGGCTCTGATTGGGCAGGGCCTGCTCGGTTAGTGGAACCTCGGGTATTCACTAACCATGTGGCCTTTGGTAGATTGATCTCCCAGTTCTTGAAAGTCCCCCCACCAAGTGACTTTAAGGTGGTTATCAGCATTAATCATTGCAATGTAGGTGGTATATTGAGATGGACCCAAGGTTGCCAAATTCCACAGCATCTGCCCTGTGTACTTGACCTTGTCAGGGTCATTGTCATGCTGTCTATCCCTCCCAAAGAGTACCTCTAATACTGCTGTTTCTCTCAGCTGCTGGATCCCTTCCTCAAGGGCCTTCCAGCGCATCCTATGGTGGTGCTCCTGCATTCTCTCTCTGTGTACAGATTTCTCTCTCACACTCATTAAAAGCCGGTCCCAGAGGGAAAGGAGGCCTTGTTCCCTTACAAATATCTGGTCCAAACCTGAATCCTGGGCCAAGGATCCCAAATTCCTGGCCTCAGTTCCATCCAGTTGTACACCTGTTCCCGTAAGGTCTCAGACCCAGAGTAACCAAGTTGTAAAAGGCTCACGGCCCCGCCGAGCAATGTCTTTACGCAGGTTACGGAGACTATCATATGAGAGGGACTTGGTGACGATCTCAACCTCTGGCTCCCTTGCTGGTTGTGAGGACCCTCCTTGCTGATCCCCATTATCTAGATGCCTCGTTTTAGATTTTCTAGTTTTCACAGGGGCAACTGCTGCTGGCTGTGGCTGCTCCTGTGATCCAGCTGGAACCTGGACAGATACAACATCTATGGGCTCTACTACAGCACCATCTGACTCTCCCTCTTTAGGGCAGGGGGAGGGTTTCTCACCAGCTGGAGAAAAATGCTCCTTCATCATGTGGCTGTGCTCCTTAAACATCTGGCTATGCTCCTTCAACATCTGTCTTTGCTCCTTCAACATTTGGCCTATATCCTTCATTAGAGTCCCCACCCACTCTGGGTGGCTCATTTCTGTGGTGGGCTGGGGGGCAGGGTTAGGCTCTGGGGCAGCATCCCTATTCCCTTGGACAGAAGCAAGTTCTGGGGCAACATCCCTATTGCCTTGGGCAGAGGCAGGTTCTGGGGCAACATCCCTAGTCCCTGGGGCAGAGGCAGGTTCTGGGGCAACATCCCTAGTCCATGGGGCAGAGGCAGGTTCTGGGGCAACATCCCTAGTCCCTGGGGCAGAGGCAGGTTCTGGGGCAACATCCCTAGTCCATGGGGCAGAGGCAGGTTCTGGGGCAACATCCCTAGTCCCTGGGGCAGAGGCAGGTTCTGGGGCAACATCTCTATTTCTTGGGGTAGATGTCAGAGTTGTTGTCCAAGCCAATATTCCCTTGTTTCTAAATGCTAAGTAGAACAGGCCTATCAGCAAGCCACCTACTGCATAATAGCACTAGCAATTAAAGCAGATTTGAAATCCTTGAGAACCAGTGGGGTAGCCTCAAAAAAACTGGATGATGGGTTGGGAGAAAATTTCCCTTGCACTCGTTATCTCATAGTAAGTATCATTACTGTAATAATCCCAGAAACACGCAGTTAGAGTACGATAGCTTTGGATCCATGCAACCGCTTCCCAGAAAAAATTAAAAACCATGAATTCCTGACATAATCAATCCACCAAACGAATTGGATAATAGCTACAGTAACTTTGGTGAGGAGGCCCATATTCAAATAAGGGCTTGTAAATGGGAGGGAGATGTCTGTGACCACATGGAGTCAAAACCAGACAACATATTGCCACTTAACAGAGCTGTTACTCCTGTCTTAACTCTCAACTCAGTGTACTCTGTCTCCTGCCTGGCTCGCCAAAATCTGTACTGATTTTGAAAGAACAGGTGTCTGCCAGTAAAGACAGAAGTTTCCCTTTGAAATAGAGACTTTGGTTCCACTCCCCCCAAGTATTATAATTGTTTGAATCAAGGACTCTGAGGCAGAGATAAGGGCGTAGGAATAACAGCTCTTTTACTAGTATATCTAACCGTACAAGCAGAAAACAACAGCAGTTGTTAAAATTGCTAACAGAACAGAATAGATAACTCGGTTTCAGTCCCTCCTTTAGATGCAAGCACGCTGTCTCTGTGCTTAGTCCCAGTCCTGCAGCTGCAGAGGGCAGGAGGGTGCGAAGGCAGGAGGGGGCGGCAGCGGCCGCGCCAGTCTCGGATGGGAACGGGCTGGAACGGGCGGCTCCTTGCTCACCGTTTGTGTCTGGGTGATCAGCTATGTCCAAGTAGGCAGAAGGCTGGAACAGGGCAGATGCAGGGCAGCTGATCACAGAGGGTCTGGCTCTCCTGTGTTTGGCCACGTGGGCTGAAGATGGGGCGTCCTCCTACCAGCTCGCTAGAAACACGAGCCCCCTCCGGAAGCCCGAGACGCCCCTCTGGGAGCCGCTGCCACTGACACCTTTTGTCTAGAGTCATCAGAGATCCTGGGTGTAACCAGGCCAGCTCCATTGGCATGATAATGGGAAAAATTCTTTCAATTGACACAGTAACAGAAAAACACTCAACCCCCAGCACCTCCCCATACCTATATTTGGACCACTGCCCCCCATCCCAGAGGGGCTTCACCTGCTTGGCCTGTTTGATTTTAGCACATCTCACAATCATGGATAACCAGAGAGATACTGTCCATGGTTCAATCCACTCCTCGGTCTCATGCCCACTTATAGTTGGCATCTCTGCCCTGATGACTTGAGGCATCATGGCCCCATCAAGCTAGGAACAACTGTCCCTTGTGTTGCCAATCCAAATCTATCTGTAACACCTCAATTTTTGCATCCTGATCCACCTGTTCATTGTTTCATGCTCATTAGCCCAACTCTTGGGGACACGGGCATTTAGATTACACATTTTCACAAGGAGCTTCTCTTCTCTATCCGAGTGGCAATGTCTTGCCATTCATCAGCAGCCCAGATTGGTCTTCCCCTATGATGCCAGTTGGCCTTTCTCTACCTTTCCACCCCAGGAAACAACTCCACAGAAGTCATTGTCTGCCATCCATGAGTCAGTGTGGAGGGAGAGTTCTGGCCACTTGCACAGCAATGTCCTGGGCCAACTGGATGGCTTTGAGTTCAGCAAGTTGGCTTGATCCACCTTCTTCCTTTGGTAGGTTCTGCAACCTGTCTCATGGGGCTCCAAACAGCTGCTTTCCACTTTCAGTTCGTCCTTACAATGTGACAAAGAGCATAATCTGTTTCTTCTTGTGGCAGTTGGTTGTAAGTTGGAGCTTCCTCAGAACATGACACCTGCTCCTGTTCCTCTTTTTCTGGTACACCAAAGGTCAAATCATAATTATCTCCAAGATCTTAGAGCAATTTGGGTTTCCACTACTGGCATGCTGTGTGATAAGGCAATCCATTTGCCCCATGTGGCATCAGTGGCATGGTGGGTAGAGGGAGCCTTTCCTTTCAACATCCACACCAACACCAGCAGTCAGGGTGTCAGGATGAGTTGTGCCTCTGTGCCAGTCACCTCTGAGCTTGAACTCCTTCATAGACACTCCAGCTCTCTGTTGGAGTGTAGTTGGCTTCAGACCCTCTGTAACTTTGGCTCCGTAATCCCAGAGGTTGGCCTCGAGTCTCGCCAGGCACCTTCTGCCAAAGGCTTCAGGACAAACCCTTGTTCCCAGCTGCAGAGTAAAACACATTCCTTACCTCTGGTCCTGTCCTGACTGGGCCATGTGCTGCTGCATGAGCGATCTCCTTGATCTGGGCAAAGGCTTGCTGCTCTTCAGGGTCCCAGTGGAAATCGTTCTTCTTGCAGATAACCAGGTAGAAAGGGATCACAATCTGGCTGTACTCAGGAATGGGCATTCTCCAAAAGCCCATGGCACCTAGGAAAGCTTGTTTCCTTGTTGCTGGCTAGTGGAGACATTGCTGTGAGCTTTTTGATACCTCAGTGGTATCTGGCATTGTCTGTCTTGCCACTTTACCCCCAGGAACTGGATCTCTCAGGCAGGTCTCTTGACTTTGCCCTTCTTGATGGTGAAGCCGCCTTCCAGCAGAATATAGATGATCCTTTCTCCTTTCTCAAATACTTGCATTACCATGTTCCCCCACACAATGATGTCATCGATGTATTGCAGTTGTTCTGGAGCTTCACCCTTTTCCAGTGCAGCCTGGATCAGCCCATGGCAGATGGTGGGACTGTGTTTCCACCCCTGGAGCAGTTGGTTCCAGGTGTGCTATATGCCCCTTCAGGTGAAAGCAAAGGCCTGCACTCTGCTGCCAGAGGAATGGAGAAAAATGCATTGGCAATTGGTGGCAATACCACCTTGCTGCCTTGGACTCCAGCTCTTCCTGGAGTTCCAGCATGTCCGGCACAGCAGCACTCAGCGGTGGAGTCACTTCATTCAAGGCATGGTACTCCACAGTCAATCTCCATTCTCTGTCAGATTTGTGCACAGGCCAGATAGGGCTGTTGAAGGGTGAGTGGACCTTACTGACCACCCCTTGGCTCTCCAGATCATGGATCATCTTGTGGATGGGGATTATGGCATCTCAATTTTTCTGATACTGCCAGCAGTGCACCATTGAGGTGGCAACTGGTACTTGTTTTTCTTCTTCCATCAAAAGTCCAACCGCAGAAATATTTTTGGACAGCCCAGGCAAGGACTTTCAATTGCCTAATGCCCTCTTCCTCCACAGCAGCTATTCCAAAAGCCCACCTGAGTCCTTTTGCATCTTTGAAATAACCACTCCAGAGGAAATATATGCCCAGAATACACAGGGCCTCTGGATTAGTCACAGTAGGGTGTTTCTTCTATTCTTTCCCAGTCAAATTCACCTCGACTTCCAGTAGGGTCAATTGCTGCAATCCCCCTGTCAGCCCAGCAATAGAAATAAGTTCTGTCCTCCTCATGTGTTCCAATGAGATTACACTCTTGCACCAGTGTCGTATTTCTATGGTTCTGATGTGCCAGGCTATGGGATCCACAGAGCCCAAAAGACACGAGACAGTTTTCCCTGGCTTCTACCTGGCTAGAGGCAGGGACTGTCGAGCCAGTGTTCCCTCCCTGGGTATATATTCTGGATGTTCCTTCAAGGGGATCTGACATACCATCCTCCCTTCTGTTATACCTGGCAGTTTGGTCACGGAAAGCTGGGCCTACATTCATTTGGGTGGAACTTGCTCCCTTAGTAGTTTCTTCCTTCAGCTTGCATACCCATGCTGCTAGAACAAAGATGGGTTTTCCATTCCATCTTCTCACGTTTTCCCCATGTTCACACAGGAAAAACCACAGGTCAGCTCATGAGGTGTACTCCCTCTCCCTAGCTGAGGGATGTTGGGCTCTGACATTGAAGCCTCTGGTTTGCACTGGTGGCACATTGGAACTGTACTTCCTCATCTCCCTCCTCATCTTGTCTCTGAATGTTTCCTTTTCATCCTTGAGATTCAACCACAGCAGAGACATGAGTGTGCATCAGGCCATGGACCATGGTCTCAAAATTCCTGAATTTGCTTGCTACAGAACTCACTATCTCTTGATTGTCCTCAAAATGCATTGTTCCCATGAAGCTGGAGTATTCAGATGGCCCCTGCTGTGCAAGGCGCTGTGTGACCTTGTCATGGTCATTATGCTGTCCATCCCTTCCAAAAAGTATCTCCAACACTGCCATTTGTCTCAGTGTTGGAGGTCAGGATTTTTCCTTTTTTTTTTTTTCCTTCTTAGGGAATTTTCTCACATTTGTTGCTAAGAGACTGATACTTGAGAGACCAAGGCTGGGAGCAGGAGGAGGTGGAAGGGTACAGCTAGCTACTGTCTTACCTGAGGGGTTTTCTCTTGGGAAAGGCAGAGACACCACAAGATTTTGGCCAGGGGGTGAGGGGCTCTGGTCCTCTCATCCCTCAGAATCAGAGGAGGGACAGCTTGTCTGCAGTCACTGCTTGGAGGATTCTCTGCCACTATAGAGCTTTTGTCTTCCCACTGCTTCTCCTACCATGCTTGCTGCTTTCATGGTTCCTGCTACAGCCCATTTCACCATCCGGAGGTGCACAGGGACCGGGTGCTCGCCGTGAGTTCCCACAGGCAGCCCCTTGTCCATCCCTCCCCCAGCCCACCCGCCATTCCCGTGTGGAGAGGGGCGGCCAAGCCCGCGCCACAGCGCCCCCTGCAGCCGCGGGGGAATCATCGCAGCTGCCCTGCCCGGCCGGGAGCCAGCAGCGCCCCTGCTGGCTGTGCCTGGAACTGCACCGCAGGGGAAGGTGCTTGTGTTAGGACAAGGCTGGGCCTGGGGCTCTGCTCAGGGCTGTGCTGGGGCTGCTGTTTGTTTGCCTTGCTGTACACACGCACACTGGGAACCAACTGCTGCTGCTTCTCCTGTAGCTTTGCCTGAAAGCCCTGTCATTTCAAAGTTATCATAATTCAGAGGGAAGGGGGGGGGGTCATATTTTCCATTCCAAGGGAGGTTCCTGCCTTCCTTGGCAGACACCTGTCTTTCAAAATGAGACACTCAGGCATCAGATCATTTCTTTTCTGGTCTTCCAGGGCTTTTTATGATGGTGGTTCTGCAGACTGTCCCTGTAAACAAACCTCTCTCTTATACTTGTTATAAGCTGCTCCCAGAGAGAAAGGGGACCTGGTTCCCTCACGAACACCTGTTTGATCCCTACATCCTGGGCCAAGGAGAAAAAAAAAAACTTTGGTTGTCCTCAAAATGCATGGTTCCCATAAAGCTGGAGTATTCAGATGGTCCCTGCTGTGCAAGGCTCCACCACATTTGTGCTGTGCACCTGACCTTGTCAGGGTCATTAGCAAGTTGCACACCTGTACCAATAAGGTCCCCAAACTTGAGTCAACCAGGCTGAAAAAGCCTCCTGCCATGCAATGTCTTTCTGCAGACTGCAGAGACTAACAAACAACAGGGACTCAGTGATGATCTTGGGCTCTGGCTCCTCTGCTGGTTCCCCATCATCATTTACTGGGTGCATCAGTTTGGTTTTACACTTCCTCCTCTGCAAAGGGGTAACTGCTGCTGGCTGTGGCTGCCCTTGTGGATGAGCTGGAACCTGGATGGTTGTAACGTCCATGGATTCCACTGCTGCACCATCAGCCTTTCCCTCTGACTGCAAGTGGTACTGCTGCATCATGTCCCTGACTCTGTGCCAGGTTTTAAGGTAGCTACCCAAAGGAATCCTTACCCTGTCTCAGAATGGTGAATGGACCTTGCTGAATACACACAGCAAAAGCATAAACAAGCATATGATCTCTTTAGCTTCTAGATGAAATTTAAACTCTCCAAAAGCTGTTGGGTTAGGGCCAAAGAAGTGAGTGAATGGTTGGGAGAAAACTGCCCCCTGTCTTGCTTCATAATGATAGGTACCATTAGTAAGGAAATCCCAAAACATTAACTTAGTGCATGATAGTTTTATATAGCCATGTGCCCACATTCCAGAAGACGTTCACAAGCATTGAATTCCTCACTTTGTTGACCCCTTCTACAAACTGGATCACAACAGAACAATGATCTTACTCACAGGACACAGGCTTCAAGAAGGAGCTGAAAATTGGAAAAATATAGCCACAATCATGTGCCAACCAAATCAGGGTGAGCTGAACCACAAGGTGCCACTTAACAAGGTTCTTTATCCTGTACACAAACGGGTTACTCAAGAACAGTGATTCTCTTTTCACCATCTCCTCTAGATGCCCTTGTGCTACTGGGTGCCAGTAATTGTCTTGGTTTTAAAAGACATGTCTGCCAAAAAAAGCAGGAACCTTTCTGGAATGGAAAAGATGACCCCGCCCCCTCCCTAAGTAAAGTTATAAGTAAATATAACTTCAAAATTACAGTGTTTCCAGGCAAAAATAAAGGAAAAGGAATAACAGTTCTCTACTATATATCAAACAGAACCAATGACAAACAACAAGATAAAACAGTAAAAGGAGTTTTCTACCCATCAAGCACCACTTTCCCCATTGGTGCAGTTACAGCCAAATCCGGCAGAGGGCGTGGGCAGACCCCAGTGAGGCGGGGCAGGGCCATGACTCCCCGTGGCCAGTAGGGGGCGCTCCAATGCGAGCCCAGCATCCTCACCAGGTGTGATGGAGTCTCGGGTCAGGAGCAGAGGGGAAATTGGTCCTTTTGTAAATTCATGGGCAGCAACAAGCCCCAGCACCATCACTGCAGCGGGAAGGAAACAGAGAGGGCAGGCAGATCGGATCAAGCAGCAATGGATCAGTTTTACTCACTGGCAGCCAGCAGAAATGCTGAAGGCAGGCAGATGTGATTCTAGCACCAAGTTACAACATAGCAATACCCCCGGCTAGATAAACACACACACACCCCCACAGCCACTCCTCCAATCCCCTCCACTGGAAGGGAAGAGGCAGCCCCAGCCCCACCCTCTATGGGATCCTGGGATCCTGGAGCTTATACCTCTCCTGATATCCCCCAAGCCGTGAGAGGCCTAGGGTAGGAAACAGTGACAGCTCCTGGCATAAATTACCATGGGATATCCTTCTATCACCATGAATCACCCCTAAAGACAGCTTGAAAGTAACCCTCTGAAAGCCCAGAAAAAAGGGTCTGTCACATTGAAATGTACTCCAACAATGATCTTGAATCTATCCCAGCATGGATAAGATAAGAATGTCTGTGTTTCAGAACCCCTGTGACAACAGTAGATAACATATCCAGCTTGCCAACCACTCAAAAGTCAGCATTCGTAACTTCACTAACAGAGCAGGACGTGATTCCAGCTATTACCTACCAGAAGCTGTGTGACAGAGCCTATATGTCAACTTTTCTCCAACACAAATTGAAATAAATATTACCATGGTCAAAAAACTGCTACAACAGCGAAGAAGAAAAGTCAGAAGACACTGATCAATGTCCATCACAATATAGAAAAGGCACATAATGTCCTAGAACAAATAAAGAGGGATTGAGAGAATTACTGGTGAGAAAACTTGCTTGGATGGTCCCCAACTGCCACAGGCTTTTCCAACATAAGCTACATCCGGCAGTTGTGATACTGGCACTAAGTGGGATTTGGTTTGTATTAATAATTGCAGTGTACATAAGAGTGTGGTACCTAATTAATCAATAGAGAAAACAGACTTGAAATAAATAAAATTTCTTGACAGAAATAAAAAGGCTGAAGGAAGGAAAAGTAGCATGCTTGTTTTCCCAGAACCAGATGCTGTGTTTTAGTTCATAGATGCCGCTAAGTTTTAACATTTTGATATAAGAACTGATTTGCTCCAACACTGAGCCAAGAGTCACCTCAGAGACCAAGTCAGTGAGGTGGGTATTTGCTTTAGTGGCCACCAGGTACATAGGGGATCGCTCCACCTAACACGCACTTTGCACAGCACAATATACTGTTACATTTCATGCATATTTATGTCATTCTTCGGTTAGGAGTGGTTACAGAAATTAATTCTTGGAATTTCTATCATTAGCATACATTCTGCACAAGCACAATGTCCTCTGGTGTTCCCACTGAGGAAGGGTCTGACTCTTCCTCAGGTGTCCTTCTTATGAAGGCCGGCAGTCTTATCCCATCTGCCCTTTTCACCTTTCTTTCCAAAGCATGTACAGTCCTTCATTGGCTGGCTCAGCATTTTCAACAGGTTTTCCTCCTCTTTGTTTTCACAAGGTGTGTTCTGTTTCCATTATCTTAAAATGTCTACAGCACATCTTCCTTCTTAGGCTTCTGATTAATATTTGCTGACTCTTAATACTTAACTCATGCATACCTGAGTTAACTACTGCTCCACCCCGTTTCAGGGCTGAAGCAGCAGAGCAAACATCTTCTGTCTGCTGGTACTCTCTAGTGCTTACCTGGCTGAGAAGAGGCTCCAAGGTGCCAAGATGCTCAGGAGCAGAACTGGCTACCTGCAGCGAGCACTACCCTCCCTGCCAGCAGTCTGAATTGCCGGAGAACAGCAGGGAGCTATGATCTGGCCTGGTAGGAGGGAAAGGCTCCCGCAGCCTGTGAGAGATGGGGCTGGCTGTGCACGTGTCGGGGGAAGTTCTGCTGATCCTGATGTGCTGGAAGTGTCCTGCGAAATGGGGTGCAAAGGAAAGGAGAGAGACTGGTGAAGTTCGTGGCTGAGCTTGATCCGCAACCAGGTACCTCTGATATACAGCAGTTCATCTGGGATGGCCTTCCACAAGCTAGAGCTAGTAAGTTTGTGCACGACATAACCCTCCTTCCCTGAGGAATGTCCCTGCTGACTGCCCCTCCAACTGTCCTGCCGTCGCCTACCGGCAGCTGACATCACATTCTCTCCCGGAGATGGTCACCCCGAAGAACAGCTTTTCTTAAAAAAACTTTGCATGTTCCACGCTTTGCAACATGCCGACCGGTCACGACGACCCGCGGCCGCACTCCCCGCGGGGCAGCCCTAGACCGACCAGCAGAGGAATCCATGGATTCCACTGCCCCCCTTCCCTTTCCCCGGTCCTCTTCCCCTCTTCCCCTTCCGGGTAGCCGCGCAGCCGCAGCCGCGGCTCCGCGCCGGAGCACTCGGAACCCCGCCGGTGCCGAGCCAGGCCTGGCCCCGGCGGGGCCATGGCGCGCTGCCCGCCCCGAGCGCTCGGCACGGCGGGGCCGCTGCTGCCGCTGCTCTGCGCGCTGCTCCGCGCCGCCGCCGACACCAGTACCGGACGGGTAGGTCCGCCAGCGGGGCCGGGCGGGGCCGCGGTTGCCACCGGCGTCCTGGGGCCGCGACGTGCGCTGGGTGCCTCGGGGTGGGCAGTAAAGCCAGGCGGGCAGTAGGTCTTCCCCTCCTCCGCCAGTAGCCTTCCATCATCTCCCGCAGGGCCTGTCTGAGCTCGGGTGTGCGGGCACAGTTCCTCCGCCCGCGCCTTGGCAGCTTGGGACCGGCGAGGAAGCAGCCGTGCCCCTCCTGTGTGATCATAAGCATCAGTCTTCGGGGACAGCTTCTCGGACTGGCCGTGTGGCCGTGGTGTGGTGCCCCGTTCCCGCTGCCGCCTTCGAGTGCGGCCGGGAGGGAAGGGAGTACGCGAGAGCAGCCCCGCTCCGACATGTTTTAGTTACTCTGCCCTCGCTGCTCGATGGCAGCTAATGTTGGTTATAATGGAGTGTCCCAGCATTGTTGTGCTTGCCAGGGACCAAAGCAGATGTAACAAATGGTCTTGAGCGGTTTTGCAGCTTGGCTTTGCCTGGAGCCATTGGTGATGTCCATGTTTAGCAGCGCTGTGTGTGCCCTTGGTGAGCTTCGGCGTGCCCAGTCCCATGTTCTCGTGTTGCTTCCCTAACCCGCCCGGAGCACTGCCCCTGGCTCTGGGGCTCCCAACACGAGACCAACGAGGAGCTGCTGGCACAAGGCCAGAGGAGACCACGGAGATGTTCTGAGGGCTGGAGCTCCACTGCTCTGAGCCAGACTGGGAGAGCTGGCTGAAGAAGAGAAGGCTCCAGAGAGACCTCAGAGCCCTTGCCAATCCTGAAGGGGCTCCAAGGGAGCTGGAGGGGGACTGTGGACAAGGGCCTGGAGTGACAGGACAAGGAGAATGGCTTCACACTGCCAGAGGGCAGGGTTAAATGGAATATTGACAAGAAATTTTCCCTGTGAGGGTGGGGAGGCTCTGGCACAGAATGCCCAGAGAAGCTGTGGGTGCCCCTGGATCTCTGGAAGTGTCCCAGACCAGTTTGGAGCAACCAACTAGATAGTGGAAGATGTCCCTGCCCATGGCAGGGGTGTGGAAAGAGATGGGCTTCCAACCCTTCTATGATTCTTTCTCCTGCTTTGAAAGCAAGACCCTTCTCTCTCCCTAATGGCTTCTGACATCTTCTTGTTGCCAGAAAGAAACAAAGATTGTTTTCCCACTTGTGCTTCTCCTGACTTGAGCCCCTTTTCTGCTCATAGCTGCTGTGCTATGTTAAGACAGAACAAATGTTTTCTCTCCCCTTTCACTGAGTGATCATGCTGTCAGTGGGAGAGCAGGTCATGCAGATGATTTATCAGTGGTGAAGACTGTTCTGTGGGTCAGATGGATTGGGAAAGAGTTTATGGGATAAATGCTGGTCTCATAATAATCCTGGTCTAAGAATTTAATCAACATGAAGAGTGAAGCACTAGGGGGTGTGCATGAAAAGCTATGGGAAAAAGTTTTTGAAAACAAGTTTTTATTCTCTTATTATTACTTAATATTCTGGTTTCTTCTCATATCAAAGTGAGGGAGGGGAAGAGAGGAGAGGAAGAAATATCCTGAATAATTGTATATTTTTGAAAATGCTGTCGTTAACATTTTGACAAGTTTAATATGCAGTTTTATCTAGGGCTGCATTTTAGGATGGAGGCAGGAAAAAGGGATGGATCTCCTTGAAGAGAGTTGGCTATTTTCCTGTTCTGGCAGTTTGCTGGTATTAGCTATTGGTTGAGGAAACACCCACCTAATCAGGGTCTTCAGATTTTCTGGGTGTGGTTTTTTTTTGGTTGTTCAATTTTCTGTATGTGTTTTCAGTTCTTTGGGGGTTTTGTTGTTGTTTGTTTGTTTTGGTTCATTTGGGTTTTTTTAGAATTACTGCTGTGCTCATTGCAAGTGCAAAGCTGAACTTGTGTTTTCAGAGATTTAAGCTGTTTTCTTGGAATGATGGCCCAGAGACAGCAGTGGATAGTGGGCAGTGGGCTCTTTGGAGCTTGCTGCTGTGGAGACTGAGGAGTCTCATTATTGCAAGGAGACAGAATGCACAGGAAATCACTGGAACAAGAACAAAGCTTCTTGGACATTTCTGGTGCTCCAAAGGCCTAAGTCTGCCCCAGTTGCTCAGAAGGGATGATGCTCATTTTTAAGTGGCAGGCCTGCCTTGTCATGTCAGGACAGGTGATCCTAAGCTGGGTCTTCATCCCTTCCTAGGAATCAGCTGATGTTACCAAACCTAATAAAAAAATAAGAGATGGCTGGATTTTTTTGGGCTAGTTTGTCACTTCTTCTTTTGAGGAAATATTCTGAACTGTTATGTTGGAAACTTACTGTGGCATCTTACCATCTGTTTCTTTCTTTTTCAGGGTTGGTTAAAAACTTACGGCTACTTACTTCCATCTGACAGCCAAATGTCTCCCTTTCAGTCAGGAAAAGATGTGCAGTCTGCAGTTGCCACTATGCAACAGTTTTATGGAATCCCAGTAACAGGAGTTCTGGACCAGACAACTATTGAGTAAGATTAATATAGGCTGCTTTTGTCTTTCTCTTTCTTAATGTGTTGTCGTATTTCCTGGGTAATTATTCCAGGTGCAAGAAGTCCTCAAAAGGGATAGATTTGCCTGACTGACTGTACCAGAGAAGTCTTGATTATGAAAAGGTGTCTCTAACAAAAAGCTATGGACAATTCCACTTTTCTTTTTGCCAACAGTATTTTTTGTGAGTATGAGGAGAAATTCTTGTTACTATTGTCCTTGGAACACAGATCCCCACTGCTGGTGCACAATCAAAGTGTGAATCTTGTGAGTTTCTGAAAGTGGATGGCATCAAGGGTTTATTTCCATCTCTGTCTGAATTTAGGTTAAATTCTGGCTCCAGAAATGGCTTCTAATCTATTTTTAATTATTTGGATTTGTGTATCTCCATAGATGCTGTTTGTGGAGATCCACAGTTTGAACTGAAGCAAGTTGTTATAGTCTGATGACAGTAGTCAAGGCTACTTAGCTGCCCATAGTTGCCATTTTTTGGACATTGGGTGTTCTCTGCTGTATGTTGACCATGTGTTATTTGTGATCAGAGTTTTGGTAGCTCAGAAACGTTGGTGTAAGTCACTGGTGCTGGAGGGACTTTGTTTTTTAGCCTTCTCTTCAATATGGGCTGCAAAGGGTGGTTTGGAAGTGGCTCCTTGTTTGCTTGTGTAGTGGCTGGATCCATCTGCTATTGGTCTGGGGAGCATCTGCTAACTAAAGCAGAATGCAGAAAATGTCTTCCTAAGGTCTTCTGGGGAAAAAAGCATCTCATGATGAGCAAAAAGAGAAAGCTCCATGGAATTTGCTTAAGCCCTGCCTGATTGTTCCTTTCCCTTGCTACATTAGCAGACCCTTTCAGAGCATGCTCTGCCAGGCTCTTCATCTCTCCTTGTAGGGCACACTGCTGACAAAAGGGACATGGTAGCCCAAAAGAAAGGGCCACAAAGTAACCAAATAATGTAAAGAACAAAGGAGTTTGGTTTTATGCCTTCCGGATTGCAAGAAGAGGGAGAAATAGAAGAAATTAGTGTATTGGACAGGAGGGGATCATCCTGGACTGGGACTACCTCTCCAGTGAACGTAACATTCTCTCCTGTAGCTCACAGGAAGAGCCCCTTGTTCTCCATTGAGGGACAGAGAAAATCCTGTTTGCTTTTCAAATGAGTTGAAAACAAAATGCTTTTTAAAGGGAGGGATTTTCCATGTGAGATCTCTGTGCCATTAATAACATGTTTTGTAGGTGAATGCCAAAACAGAGCCATCGAGCAAGGCTCTGTGTCTGCAGTTGGTGTGTAGAAGCTTGGATTTGGGATGGTGATGTTTTGGAAGGGGATGGGGAAAGATGAGGCTCTGATATTGGGGGGCTAGTTTGGAAAGTTAAGGAGCTGCTTCTTCTGCCTTGTGGGTGATAAGGAAAGGGAGCAAACTGTATGTGGGAATCCTTGCTTTAGTTAGGAAAAGTTTTCCTGAAGGAAACAAAGGTGTTGCTCACATTTTAGTGAGTTTGTGTTTATGGGCAGGGCTTGATCAGTGCATGAATACCCAAAGGCTGATGAGTGAAAAACCTGGATGGGTCACTCTTCTGAAACTCAAGTCTCCAAAAGCTTGAGACCTCAGCTGCAGCCAAACACTGTTGTGCTTCAGAGGCGTGTTGGGTTGCTCTGCCTCCATCTGTCCTGACTCAGTGGGTCCATATGTTATATGGCAGAGTGGAATTTGCCTAAAATTTGCATGAACGGAAAAAGAGGTCCAGATTGCTGTTAGCAGTGAGCCTGTCGTTTGAGCTGGAGGGGCATCTATCTGGGTTGTGTTGGGCTGTCACTTCCTCAGACCTGGCTCTAGAAGCTGAGCAGAAGGAAGAGAGCTGGCAAGGCAGGTTACCTCCAAGGGCTCTGAATTACTCAAGCATTTACTAAGCTGTTGTTTCAGTCTGTGATAGGAGTTTTGAGATTGCAATTAGGAATTTTTCTGTCACTTCTATCAGTATCATAAGTTCTGTCTCTTTAAAGTGACTTTAAGAATCAGAGTTATTTGCACTTCATATGGAAGCCTAAAATTTCTCATCTCCTTTCCTACATAGCCTCAAATTCGAAGCTTGTTTGGTACCCAAGCATGTGGAAGCCACCATGCAGGTGCTGCTAGTGATAGATGGAAAGAAACACCACCACTGGTGATGTTTTTTGGTACCCAAAAGGAGGGCTGAGTGGGGATCCGTTCAGCAGAGGATATGTAGTTTCCTGTAAAGAGAGCAGGAAGAATGCATTAAACAGCCTCCTCAGACCCTGCAACTGATGATGGCTCAGCAAATTTTGTGTCTTCGTGCACCTGGTGGGCTGCACTGTGGTTTTGCTGAGCAGCTGGGCAAGGATATAGTCCAGGAGCTGAACCGAAGCAGTGATTTGTCTTTGTCATGGTCAATCACATGGCTTTGGAAGGAGCCAAGAAATTAACTTCCTTGTGTTGGAAGTGTCTTGTGCTTTGTCTTGAGCCTGTTGTGCAGGTCTCTCACCTTGGGGTGCATCACAGGTGTTTAAAGTTACCACTGCCACCAGTTCCATAGTAGGGGATTAAGAGTTACATCTCTCTTTTTAGGAGAGCCTTGTGAAGGGCCTGGAGCCTGAGCTGGGGAAAGCAGCTGAAGGGACCCCCTGGCATGTCATCTCCTGAGATAAGAAATCCTTTCTTAGAATGATTCATGTTAGAGGAATGTTTACCCCCCCCTACAGAACCTCTATTATCTTTTAGAATTTATATCGGTCTTTAACTTTATAGATGATTGGTCTTTTCTTACCTAAAATCTTAAAGTAATTGGGTAGTTTTCAGCTTAGGATTTTACAGGCTAGTTGTCAATCCTCCATAGCCCTATAAAACCCCCTTGATATGCAATGTATTCGGATTTTGCTAGTGGAACCCTTTGAAGAAATAAAGTTATCTTTGGAACATCTGCAGCAATCCCAAGATCTCATTCCTAGCTAGCTAAGAAGGTCTGCAAGTGAAGATGAATCTCACAAAAGAGCTGTCTGCCTAATCGTTAGGTATTGCTCGCATTTAAAGACCTTGTAGCTGAATCCTGCCTCAAGGTAGCCCGGAGTTCCTACTTGCAATGCACATCTGGGCTTGCTATGGCAGCCGAGGGCAAGAACCATCCCAGCCCTGGCAGCTACAACTGCTTTTGGAAATTGCTTATTTTCTGATGCCAAGCAGCTGGAGGAATGCAATAGTCTGTGCTCAAGTATAAATTATGATGATCCAATGTTACTGGTGTTCCCATTTAAAAATTAAGGAGGGGAGAATCAACCATAAGTATCTGAATCTTGCTTGAAATAATTGTTTTTTCTTGTTTCTGATGTGATGATTTCCCCTGGAACACAGAGGGGGTTATCCAAACTGCTCAGTAGAGAATGATGTCATAAAGCTCAGCTACAGGTAATTAATAGCAGCAAGCTACAGCTTTATGGAGGACTTAGGGGCAGCATGAGTATCAGCAACTCTACCTTGGGAGTTTGGCTCAAGAAGTTCTTGAAGCCCCAAGTGTCAGTATTGCAGCTTCCTCTGGAACAGCCCCATGCCCTATGCCTGTACCTGGAGCTGGCAAAAGGACAGGGAATTTGACTGTTGGAGGGAATTCTCTTTCTGTGGGATCTCTTTGCAGTTCTGGCTTTAATAACAATGGGCTGAGCTGTGTGGGGATGAATTCCTATGGCCAGCTAGGCATAGGGCAAGTGTTGTGAACTTGGCAAGGTGTTCTTACAGGAAACAGATGCCGAGGTGTGAGGTCCTGCTGGTGTGTCAGCACTGCCCTGGACAGCCCCAGTGACTTCTCCTCATATGCAAGCTGGTTTGGTAGTACTGCTGTGTTAATTTTTTGTCTTCTAGATGGTATTAGTAAGGATGAAACAGAAGGTCATTTTCTGACTGTAGTCAGCGCCTGATGATGGTGATGTTCAGAGTACTGGAGTTCCCATGAGCTCAAGAGGTGGAAACCTGATTCACAGTATGGTTTGTGTAAGGTTATGATAAAAACATTGTATCGTAACATGAGTGGAACTGAAAAAAACTCTGAAAACTCAGGAAATATGTGGGAGAATACAGGTGACAGTAAGCTTGAGGTCTCTCTAGGAAAGTGCTAGAAGCAATGCAAAAGAGCACAAATAAAGGATGCTTAGAAAAATACTGTATGTTCAGGTTGAATTGATATTTTTAAAAGCAAGTCTTAGATGTACTGCTTTTCTTTAAAGGTGGCAGCAGTTGTGTGGGCAAGACAGATCGAATTTCCACAGGTTGCCTGGATTTCTGGAAAGATGTGCAGTGCTGATGAATGTGATGTAAGTGGGGAAAACCTATGCTGGCTCTGTATACACAGCTTGGGTTCTTGTCAGGTACAATCTGTTATATAATGTGTATAACAGATCTAGTTTGCTCTGTTGTTGGTGGGGAGATGATGACTGCACTGAAATTCATAAGAAGCAACCAGAATTACATATAGGAGGTGGAATCAGGAAAGGGCTGCATGACTGCCTGAACTGGGAGCAGGTGTTTGTGTTCTGAAAGAGTTTTCTGGTGAGGCACAGTTTCTGTCTGTCTGGTTGGTTTTAATTTAAAAGGTGTTCTGGCAAAAAGTCTTGTAAATTATCTACTGCTGATGGGAGACTCTCCCTTCCTGAGGGTCTGGGGCTAATATTTTTTGGTGAATAACATGTGCTTTGTTTAGGCACAAGCAGGGACTACTTGCCATTGGCTGGCTGCAGTTGATGGAGGAATGTCTACATTTTGAAGGCCAAAAGTTGTCCCCTGGGTGGCCAAGGATGTGGGAGAATATTTACTGCAGAGGAGGAAGAGAATTTGTTGTCCTGTGAGAAATGGGCCAGGACTGACTAGAATGCTTTTCTTGTGTTTAAAGAGGCAGTGGCATGTCCTAAAAAGTGTTCTTAAGGGCTCTGTCTTGTTTGCCTTTGCCATCAGAGTGAGTGGATCAAATGCATGAAATGCTTGAAGAATTCCAGTGGCCGAGGCAGTGCCAGTCTGCTTAGGGGGAGACTGTGGTCAGAGACTGCTTGCCTTATTCCTGGGCTTTGCTCTCCTGTCCTGGGATGCACTGCAAAATCTTAAAGGATATGACTGGGGACCAGTGCCTGTAGTTCCTCAGTCTCTGTCTCCTTCCCCAGTTGTCACATGCAGTGATGGGCAGATTTTTTTCCTCCATAAGCCACTTCTAGCTTCTCTGGAGCATGCCCACATGAGCAAGTGTATTTTGAGGAGCATTCTATTTCTCATTGACTCTCTGTCAGAGAATCATTGAGGTTGAAAGGAATGTCTTGAATTTGTCTACTCCAACCCTCTGCTAAAACAGGAACATCTGGAGCAGGTTGCTCAGGACCATTTCCAGTTGGATTTTGAGTATCTACAAGGATAGAGATTCTGCCACCTCTTTGGGCAACCTCTTGCCAGTTTTTGACCACCTCCAAGTTGCTGTAAAAAAGAAACAGAAGATCTGACTAGGCCGGAGGTCAAGGAGGTAGGGAAGGAGAGGGGACTTCTCTGGTAATACTGCCTGGATCTCTGTGCAAGGGACAGCATTCTTGTTCTTTCAGTTCACTTGGCAATAGAGACTAGAGTTTCCTGCATCATGAGTGACATCAGGAGTCAGGGGTTATGGGGAGAACCTAATGGAATTTGGTGTGTGACCCAGAGACTGGAGGGATCTGCTCTGGTCATTCCAGATGAAAGCCTTAGTTATTATCTGGGAGGCTTGTGTTTGCACTTGTTCAGTTTTACTTAGTGAGGTATGAGTTGGACTTTTTTTCAGTGGCACAGGGCCACTTTACCAAATGTCAAGAGGATCCAGTAGGTGATAGGTGAGGTGATAGGGCATACCTACCTGCAATTTTGATTTGCGTCTCTTGTGGCATTATCATCATTAAGCTCTTGTCAAGCGTAGGGACTAGCTGATCTGGAATCTATGTTTCCACAAGGAAAAATGAACCAGTTTTGGTGTGCTGAGGTGTGTGGATTGACAGCAGAGGTGGGTAGTATGGCCCTGTGCAAAGGATAAACCTAGAGGGAAGACTTGAACCCTTCTTGGGGGCAGCACTGGCCATATCTCAGAGGTCGTCCAGTCATCCCTTGACTTCTTTGGAATCTCTTTTCCAAACTCTCTGTAGCTTGTTGTTTTTGTTTTTTCTTCCTTTACTTGCAGGTGGATGAAGAAGCCTCGGTGTGGAGTTCCAGATCATCCCCATCTACGTCGCAGCCGGAGGAAAAAGCGGTATGCACTCACTGGCCAGAAGTGGAGACAGAAGCACATAACCTACAGGTACAGCCCCCTCCATCCCCCTTTTTGGTGGAGAAAAATGGTCTGTACTAGTTTGGCATGCAGAATTTGTAAGTACTTTTACCCAGAAACTGGATGCTCCCTGTAATGTCTAACCCAGGCTTTCATTCTCAGAATGTGGTGGAGGAGAATGCTGTGAAAGCACTGGAGTAACTGAAGAGTCTGTTATCAATTACAAAATAACCGATCAGTAAAAGCACCTAAATTGTTGCCATCAGTTGTGTAATTTTGGAAGAAAAATCTTAGTAAAAGGCCCTTTTTCTTCTATTAGAAATCTAAGGCTCTAGCCTTTAGATCATGTGCCACCTTTAACAGACCATTAAAGCAGAAGGAACATCACTGTTTGGGGACAAGGTGCTTCCTCCTTCTACTGATTTGCCACATTTCTTTTTGCAGAGGTTTTATTTCTGCTCCTGTAGTAGAGCCCTTGCTTTTATCCAGACTTAGGCCAGCTGAGGTTACGCCAGCTGGGGTGAGCTGCAGGTGTCAAGGGAGTGTTGCAGGGGGGCAGTTGTTTCCCAGAGATGTGTTCTGAGTCAATCAGGCTGTGAATTTTTGAAAGACAGTTGCTGAAAGATGGACAGTGGAGGTTTCTGGCAATAAGAATGTCACTTCAAATTAAATTAACCCACCCTCTAGTTGAAATTAACAACGTTTTAAAAATTTTGGATGGGGAAAGGAGACTGCAAAGGAGTGAAAATTAGAGATGTACTCATTAAGGGGAAGATCTGGGTAATACTAAGACAGAAAATCTGTGGTGAAGAGGTAGAAATGTGAGTGACCAGCATGGAGAAGGTGCCAGAATGTGTAGGAAAGGATATGATGGTGTGAGGGGAAAGAGGATCAGGGACTGGGGCCCTCTGTCACTTCTGCCAAGAATTCTGAGGAAGGACGAGGATGCTTCAAGTGACAGTGAGGGACTGCAGGGACTGGGAGGAGAGACTTGTTCTGGGGACTAGTTCAAATTGAGCCCGCTTCATTAAAGACTGAAAATTGTTCCCATGACATAGATACTTCATATTCCCCAAGTCAAGTTTAAGAGATCATGAGGCTATTACATGCACATGCACAAAATACCTCAAGAACAGCATTTTTAACCACAGATTTAGAATTATGGATCATTTATGTGTCGTTAAATGCCCCTTACTCTCCCCTTTTTTGTATCTTTAGCTGCCGTGGCCTGGACTGCACAAAACTGACAAATCCATCACTCTTACGAATTCTAAAATTTTTTAAGTAGTTCAGAAATGAAGCAGTTCACATAAGTAAGGTTGTGTAGTTTACTGGAAGTTTGTTTCTCAAAATGAATTTTAGTGGTTGAGTGTTTTCATGTAGTAGAGTCCATTTTAGCATAACCTTAGACAAAATCTGAAGTAATTTACATTTTTTTAAAAAATTTACTCAGCTGTCTACAACCAGATTTGAAAGGTTTGTAGAAAGTGATCCAAAATCAACCAAAGCATTATCAAGCTTCTTGTTAATAAATGTAGACTTCAGATCAGGGTGGTAGTTCTGTTGGTAACTTCTTTGTAACAGCAAAACTTTGCATGCACAGCGTACTGTCTGCAAAAAATTTCCCTTTGGAAGTTGAAACTGTGTGGCCATAGAATGATAAGTCTCAAATGTGTTCTGCAAATTGAAACATTCCTTTTTTCTCATTCCCACAGTGTACACAACTACACTCCCAAGGTTGGTGAGATTGATACAAGGAGAGCCATTCGTCAGGCCTTTGATGTTTGGCAGAGAGTGACACCACTTACCTTTGAAGAGGTCCCTTACCATGAAATTAAAAATGACAGAAAGGAGGCAGATATTATGATATTTTTTGCTTCTGGTTTCCATGGAGACAGTTCTCCCTTTGATGGAGAAGGTGGATTCCTGGCTCATGCTTACTTTCCTGGACCGGGAATTGGAGGTGACACTCACTTTGACTCAGATGAGCCATGGACCCTGGGAAATTCTAATCATGATGGTAAGAGTGTAGGTCATCTTTCCCAGCAAGGTTAAGTTGGATACAGACATGCTGATGGGCTTTCAACTAGAAAGCATTTGCTTGGTGGAGCTATAACCTCCCATACAGTGGTTCAGATGCTTTCTAAATATGTATTCTATCTTAAATGGGAAAAGAATATTATTAGTTTGTTTGTGGCTGTGCATGGTGTGAATTTTAGGAACAGAGGAGTGTATCTGCTGGCTTCTTACATATATCAAGATTTGCGCCTTAATTGCTAGAAAAACCACAACTCTGGGAGGGAAAAGTTGAACAAAAAATACTTTCCAAGGGCAATTAAAGTTAGTTGTGAAGGTGAATAGAAAGTTGAAAGTGAAGACATTTGAATGTCAATTTGTTTTGATCCATATTTGTTTTATTACACTCTGGAATTCCTTATCCTGTCAGAGTTTGGGGCTGGCTGACTAGTTAAGGGAGACTGATGATTGGGACAACTGTTTTAGTCTTATTAAACATGAAGAGTATCTTCATTTTATAGCTTTATCTTTCTGTCTAAAGACAATGAGCCCTTTCTCCTCTGTTTTCAAACATTTGATTGAGGATAGTGATGCCTTGTAAAATGTTTAGGCTGATAATCAGAATTTCACAGTGGCCTCAAAAAATATCTCTTCAGTTTTCAAAGTTCTAATGGTTTGGGTTTTGTCTTTCAGCCTTTATGGATTCAAAGTCATGTTTTGA
Organism: Erithacus rubecula; assembly: GCF_903797595.1. Lineage (NCBI taxonomy): Eukaryota > Metazoa > Chordata > Aves > Passeriformes > Muscicapidae > Erithacus > Erithacus rubecula. Next base: position 111,429 of record NC_136670.1, read on the forward strand.
TATTTTAATAAGGATTAAAAGTTTACTTGGACTGTAAATATGTCTTGATTTTTAAACTGCATAAAAACAGTGGTGTTGTGCCTGTGATACCTAAGGACATATGGAGAGGTGATGTCTTTCATTAGACCAATGAGTGCAGTTTGAAAAGCAGAAAAGCTTTCAGGCACACAAGCCACTTTCAAGCCTGGCCTAAAGGTGGCAGCTTGTTTTCAGGATGGATTTCAAATGGGGAAAATCCCTCAGAGTTGTGAGTCAGTGTCAGATCATCTTTAACAGGAAATGGAGCTGTCAGGTTCAGCGAGGGAGTGCGAATTTCTAGGAAAGCAGAAATGATGCGATACTTGTCTTTGTAGGAAAAAAGAAGTAATGTTTCTTGGCATACTTAAATGGCTAGAGGAGGTGTAGACTGAGAAAGAGAGAGGTGGGGTGTGGAGAGGGGAAGGGTATGGAGACTGTGGGAAGTTATAGTGTGACCAAGAAGCAGCGTTTTGCTATCTTGAAATGTTAGGAATTTTTATTCCGAGGTTTGTGGCTGGAGGTCTCCCTCCAGGAGTAGGAGTGACAGACAGTTGGAGGCTGAGTGGTTACCTTGTGAGAGTTGCAACCAAGTGTGTTTGTGTATGTCAGTGCTCTGTGCCGCTTCAGTCTGCTCTCAGTGGTCATTTGAGCTCACTGTGGGAGTGTGGGAGGCCCAGGCATTGGTTATGACTTCCTGGGAAAGCCCGTGTATGAGACGTGGGAGTGCTGGTGTCTGGGATAGAATGTCCTTACAGGGAAGGAGAACGGAAGGTTTTGACAAGTGTTACTTGTCTTTTTCTATTCTCATTTTCTCCACAAAACACTCCCTTTTGAGATAAGCTTAGCAAGATTGGGAGCCAGCTTAAAGACTGTCAGAAAGACTGCAGAAAATTTTCAATTTTTTAATAGGATGTTCTGCCATAGGTGATCACTTCTTTGAGGATTTCTTTTGATGCAGTTTTTAGGATGGTGTTTGAGAGCAATGCATATGAGTGGAGCGTCTCTCTTTTCATAAAATCTATTTTTGTGCTATTCTTATCCATGTGGCTCTTTCAAAGACATGATGTATTTCTGTTCTGTGCTGAGTGAGTTCTCAAAGGTCATTAATTGGTATTTGAGGGGCTGGTGTGCACTTTGTGTAAGAATTGATAGAAGAATTGAGATTTCCTTTTCAGAGGTTGTCACCTATGTATTTGCTTTAAGATTGATGTGCTGCATAGACTCGGCTGCCCAGGCTCTTTTAAAAAGTCGCCAGTGAGGATGTTGAGAATGGTGGGGTTGTATTTGACCCTTCCATGTGGGGGAAGTGTTGATGATACAAGGGGAATTTGATGTTTTGAGGGTGACAGGGGTAAGGCTGTAGTCAGAGCATTATAGATGTATTGTGTGGGAATTTGGTTTAGCCTGCATCCTTATCTTTGGTGTGCAATTGTGAAGGTGTCCTGCCTCCTCACTGGATGATCCAGGCCTCTTTAGGAAGGGGTTTCCTTCTGTTTCACTATTCCTTGTCACTGGAGCGCTCTCTAGCTTCAAGTTCTCACCTCTGAAATGTTCTATTTGAAATGCTTTTAGCAAGGCTTGAAGAGTTTCTTTATGGTCAGAGGTTTCTTGCTCAGTTCACTGTTGATTTTCATTGAAAATGAGGTATTAATGGCAACAATATCATCTGTTTAACAGGAAGTGTTTCTTCAAACATGGCCTTGCTTGTCCTTAGGATAGGATTTTTATTGTGACTACAGAGTCGATCAGTCCGGAATTGGCCCTACCAGTAAATCATTAGCAAAGCTCTCATTTATTCATGTGCAAAAGAGGAACTGGTTTGGCCATTCAGGATCTGTTCAATGATTATAAGAGCTTTGAAATAAGACTGAAGTAACAGTGGTATCTTCACATCAACCCACAAAATATCACAGTGTAAAATACTCCGCTCCTGACAAGAATGTATTAGTTGAAGGGAAAATTTGAGCCATCTGCTCTGGATCTCTCTTAGCCTCACAGTTGTGAAGGTAGATCTCTTGTCACAGTGCAGAGTGCTGAAACTGGTAATTGGTCCTTAGAATATTTTGATGCCCTCTCACCCATATAGTTTTATTACAATTATTCCAGTCTGATCTGAAGCTTTGTGCAGAGGTCCAGTCCCTCTGTGTTTGGATGCAGCTGTCACCTCACAGAAGAGCTGCTTTGCAGTCTTCACTAGCAGTACAAATTATATGGGTAAAAATGAAACATTTCATATGAAATTTCATCCACTCAGGAAAAATAAGAAAGTTTGGAGCAGATCTTTCTATGCAAACAACCATCTCCAGTTTGTACACAGAGAATGCGGTGTTTCCTGTTTATGAAAGCTTCTGTCTTGTAAAGATGCCTTGTGGTAATCCACTGGGGTTATTGGCAACTTTATCATCCCAGCTAGGGTATAGTTAGTTGTACTTGATATACTCATTATCATTTTGCATTGTCATTAATGTACTGACTTAGCCCTTGTGGACAGCATGGCCACTACCATGTCCCTTGAATTTTTTTGTATTTAATATTCTGTTTTCTTCTGCTGTGAAGAATGATCCCTGCATAGGTTTTCAAAGTGAATGCAAAATTTCCTTTTCCCTGGATATTACTTACAGTTCCACTCAGGCATTTGGTTTCTTTAGCCAAGTAAGACTGCACTTTCAGTTTATAGTTGCTGATTTATCCTCATAATTGTACTGCCTTCTCTGGAATTCTCATAAGCAGGCTGTGGAAGATTAATTTAAATAATCTTACTATGAGGATGGGCAAAACCAGATACGAGGTTGAACTCCTGGAGCAGCTCGTATTAACTGGGATCATGGGATTCAAAAAATGTCGTATCCCATTTGTTTTCTGGTGATAATGATGATGAGAGCAGCTGGAAAAATGGAGCAGAACATTAGAGTTTGGAGGAACCAAGGCAGATCAGAGAAGTGATGCAGCACACAAGAGGGGGAGTATTTAGAGATAAATCAGCTACACAACCACACATGAGGAGCAGCTGGCATGGTCACAGTGTTGGGGGCTGCTGTAGGGTTTTTTCTGAAAGGTGCTCTTCAGTGGGAATGAAAGCAGCTGTTGGCCTTTAGGTGGTCCCACACTCGTTAGGCTTTGGTGCCTGGCACATGGAGGCAGGGGAAGCTGTTTGGAGTCCCTGTCTTTCAGCAGGACCTGTAGTGCAGCTACTCCCTGGCCACAGGGCCCCTCTTGGCTGCTCAGGTGCAGCATTTGGTCAGTGCAGACTCAGTGTCCCAGCTGCTGGTTCTATCAGAAGGAGCACCAGACTTTCCTCTCCTTTCTTGAAGTTTTGGATATTTTTTTCTTGAAATGTGCTATAGAAAGGGCGAAGCAGGCTTTGAACTTCCCATCTCAAAACTTGAAACACTGACATGTTCCTCTGGGAGCTAAAGCCTGAAAGGGGGTGAACAGACTTGGCAGTGCTGGGATTTCTCTCCCTTGGCACCTCATTTGGCTCAAGCATAGAGGTGATGCATGAAGTACATAATTAACTGGCCAAATTAAGTGTTCACCAGCCTTTATATGGATAATTATAGATGTATGTAACTCCAAAAACAAGTTGAAAAGGAATCCTGAGTGGCTGAAACTTAGCTCTGTCAGTTTAAATATCCACATGACATGTAACAGCTCTTACACATCTCTGACAATTCAAACATTTATTTAATTACAGAAAGTAAATTTTTATCTCCAGTTTAACATTACAAAGAGTATTAATAATAATCCCAGGCAAATCTCCCTCCTGGTGTTTTAAAAGCAAAAATACATTGCTGTTATGCATGTTGCTAACACCATACCACTAAATCTATGGTGTCTGTCAGCCTCCTGCAAGTAGATTAGAGAATCTTTTTAATAGTAAAGTGAGGTAAGACCATACGCTGCCAGGGATCACCGGATTTTTTTTCTTTCACCGTGCCCAGAGTTGATCTCTAAGACCCTCCCTGTCATCTGTTGTCATGTAGCATTGCAGGTAGGAGTGTGCCCAGGGCAGCCACTGCAGCTCCTTTAGGAAACACCCGCAGCTGAGGATTTATTTTTGTGCACCAGATCCAGTGTGGCTCAGCTTCACATCATATGATCATTGTACAGATTACAGGCTTTACCTTTCAGCGCCTCTCTGCCACACCTGTACCAAGTTTTCTCTGTAAATGTAGGATGACCACTGTGGTAGCTTTTTAGATGTTGGCAAGAAATGCTGAGCTTTGCTAACACCAAATAAACAAATTTTATACTTGTTCCAAGTGTGTGTGTCCCCCACAGATCCCAGCAGGTTCCTGCAGAGGCTTCTTTGGAAAGCTTCCTGTTCAGCTTCTAAAAGAAAGCCAGCCAAAAATAATGCCAGCATTTGGAAGACACTGGCAGAAACAGTATGGGAGATGAGATTTCACAGATCATCTTTATTTAATTCAGTGCTTATTCGGTCCAGAGCTTCTGTAGAAGAGGAAAAGGGCTTGCACCACCTTTGGGAAGGTTCTGTCATCCACAGAGGAGAACTGGACAGCTTTTTACCTGTGATTCTAGCATAAGGAATAGCATTGTTTCAGTGGACATCTACCTGAACAGCAAAGCAAGCACTGCCATCTGAAAATGGCAGGTGTTCAAGGAGTCTGAGCAGCTTCTTCAGGACAGCCAAATGTTGTCTAGGCTGACGAATGTGAATATTCAGCAAGGATCTCAAGGAGAAAATTTTGATTGGGTGTCCTGGTTTGAAAGGACAGGTGTCTGCCAGTAAGGGCAGAAGTTTCCCTTTGGAATAGAGACTTTGGTTCCATTCCCCTCCCAAATATTATAATTGTTTGAATCAAGGACTCTGAGGCAGAGATAAGGGGGTGGGAATAACAGCTCTTTTACTAATATATCTAACTGTACAAGCAGAAAACAGTAACAGTTAAAATTGCTAACAGAATGGAGTAGATAACTCGGTGTCAGTCCCTTTAGATGCAAGCACACTGTTTCTGTGCTTAGTCCACAGTCCGGATCTGCCGAGGGCAGACGGGAACGGAGGCAGAAGGGGGTGGGGCGGCAGTGGCCATACCGGTCTCGGGCGGGAACGGGCTGGAGCGGCGGCTCCTTGCTCACCGTGTGTGTCCGGGTGATCAGCTGTGTCCGCAGAGGCAGGAGGCTGGAACGGGGCAGATGCAGGGCAGGTGATCACAGAGGGTCTGGCTCTCCTGTGCTCCGGCCGCGTGGGCTGACGATCGTGGGCGTCCTCCTCCGAGCTCGCCAGAAACACGAGTCCCCTCCCGGAAGCCTCAGAGGCCCCTCCGGGAGCCGTTCCCACCCACCCCTTTTGTCTGGACTCATCAGAGACCCTGGGTGTAGCCCGGCCAGCTCCATTGGCATGATAATGGGAAAAATTCTTTCAATTGCCACAGTAACAGAAAAACACTCAACCCCCAACATTATCCACCCCGAATTTTTTCCATGCCAACATGCTACATCATATTGAAACCTTTAAATCATATACATACATGTAGTTACAGGCATAGTATCATAGATAGTTCACCCTAGAACAAGGTCCCCTTGGGGTATGCATTGGGTCTCTCCATCCTTTTGCATCACCCACCAAGTGCAACCTGGTCCTTGAGCGAAAACCATCCCACGAACAGGATTGTCTTTGCTGGAAGCAGAGTTCACCCAGACAGTTTTCCCTAACATGCCTCTCAGGTGTACCACTGGAACCTTATCTCCATCTGCTGCTCCCATGGGCTCTGATTGGGCAGGGCCTGCTCGGTTAGTGGAACCTCGGGTATTCACTAACCATGTGGCCTTTGGTAGATTGATCTCCCAGTTCTTGAAAGTCCCCCCACCAAGTGCCTTTAAGGTGGTTTTAAGCAGACCATTGCACCGTTCGACTTTCCCAGCCACTGGTGCATGGTAGGGAATATGGTACACCCACTCGATGCCATGTTCTTTAGCCCAGGTGTTTATAAGGCTATTTTTGAAATTAGTCCCATTGTCTGACTCAATTCTTTCAGGGGTACCATGCCTCCAGAGGACTTGTTTTTCCAGGCCCAGGATAGTGTTCCGAGCAGTGGCGTGGGGCACAGGGTAGGTCTCCAGCCATCCGGTGGTGGCTTCCACCATGGTCAGCACGTAGCGCTTGCCGTGGCGAGTCTGAGGCAGTGTGATATAGTCAATCTGCCAGGCCTCTCTATACTTATATTTGGACCATCGCCCCCAATACCAGAGGGGCTTCACCCGCTTGGCCTGTTTGATGGCAGCGCAAGTGTCACAGTCATGAATAACCTGAGAGATGCTGTCCATGGTCAGATCCACCCCTCGGTCTCGTGCCCACTTATAGGTGGCGTCTCTGCCCTGATGGCCTGAAGCATCGTGGGCCCATCGAGCCAGGAACAGTTCTCCCTTGTGTTCCCAATCTAAGTCTATCTTTGAGACCTCTATCTGTGCAGCCTGATCTACCTGCTTGTTGTGCCTATGTTCTTCATTAGCCCGACTCTTGGGAACATGGGCATCCACATGACGGACTTTCACGGGGAGCTTCTCTACCCGAGTGGCAATGTCTTTCCACTCATCAGCAGCCCAGATTGGTTTTCCTCACGTTGCCAGTCAGCCTTTTTCCACCTTTCCAGCCAACCCCACAGAGCATTGGCTACCATCCACGAATCAGTGTAAAGGTAGAGCTTTGGCCATTTCTCTCTCTCAGCAATGTCCAAGGCCAGCTGAACAGCTTTGAGTTCAGCAAGTTGACTCGATACACCTTCTCCTTCGGTAGCTTGTGCAACCTGTCGTGTGGGGCTCAATACGGCAGCTTTCCACTTCTGGTTCATCCCCACAATGCGGCAGGAACCGTCGGTGAAAAGGGCGTAGTGTGTTTCATCTGCTGGCAGCTGGTTGTACGGTGGAGCTTCTTCAGCCCGGGTCCCTTGCTTCTGCTCCTCTTCATCAGCGAGACCAAAATCTTCACCTTCTGGCCAGTTCGTAATTATCTCCAAAATCCCAAGGCGATTCGGGTTGCCAATACGGGCGCGCTGCGTGATGAGGGCAATCCACTTTCTCCATGTGGCGTCGGTGGCGTGGTGGGTAGAGGGAACCTTTCCTTTGAACATCCACCCCAGCACTGGCAGTTGGGGTGCCAGGAGAAGCTGTGCTTCTGTGCCAATCACCTCTGAGGCAGCTTGAACTCCCTCATAGGCAGCCAAGATTTCCTTCTCTGTGGGAGTGTAGTTGGCTTCAGATCCTTTGTAGCTTCTGCTCCAGATTCCCAGGGGTCGGCCTTGGGTCTCACCAGGCACCTTCTGCCAAAGGCTCCAGGACAGACCATGGTTCCCAGCTGCAGAGTAGAGCACATTCTTTGTCTCTGGTCCTGTCCTGACTGGGCCAAGGGCCACTGCATGAGCGATTTCCTGTTTGATCTGGGCAAAGGCTTGCTGTTGTTCAGGGCCCCAATGGAAATCGTTCTTCTTGCAAGTGACCTGGTAGAGAGGGCTCACAATCTGGCTGTACTCAGGGACGTGCATTCTCCAAAAGCCGATAGCACCTAGAAAAGCTTGTGTCTCCTTCTTGCTTGTTGGTGGAGACACTGCAGTGATCTTATTGATGACCTCAGTGGGAATCTGGCGCCGTCCATCCTGCCACTTCACTCCCAGAAACTGGATCTCTCGGGCAGGTCCTTTGACTTTGCTCTTTTTAATGGCGAAACCGGCTCCCAGCAAAATCTGGATGATCTTCTCTCCTTTCTCAAATACCTCCATTGCTGTGTTCCCCCACACAATGATGTCATCGATGTACTGCAAATGTTCTGGAGCCTCACCCTTCTTCAGTGCAGCCTGGATCAGTCCGTGGCAGATGGTGGGGCTGTGGTTCCACCCCTGGGGCAGTCGGTTCCAGGTGTACTGCACGCCTCTCCAGGTGAAAGCAAACTGAGACCTGCACTCTGCTGCCAAAGGAATGGAGAAAAATGCATTGGCAATGTCAATGGTGGCATACCACCTTGCTGCCTTGGACTCCAGCTCGTACTGGAGTTCCAGCATGTCCGGCACGGCAGCGCTCAGCGGTGGAGTCACTTCATTCAATGCCCGATAGTCCACAGTCAGTCTCCATTCTCCATCAGATTTCTGCACAGGCCAGATAGGACTGTTGAAGGGTGAGTGGCTCTTGCTGACCACCTCTTGACTCTCTAGATCACGGATCATTTTGTGGATGGGGATCACAGCATCTCGATTTGTCCGGTACTGCCGGCGGTGCACTGTCATGGTGGCAATTGGCACCTGTTGCTCTGTCACTTTCAGGAGTCCTACTGCAGAGGGGTTTTCTGACAGTCCAGGCAAGGTGTTCAACTGCTTAATGCTCTCTGTCTCTACAGTAGCTATTCCAAAAGCCCACCTGAACCCCTTTGGGTCTTTGTAGTAGCCGTTCCTGAGGAAGTCTATGCCTAGAATGCACGGTGCCCCTGGGCCAGTTACAATTGGATGTTTCTGCCACCCCTTCCCTGTCAGGCTAATCTCAGCTTCCAGCAAAGTGAATTCCTGTGATCCCCCCGTCACCCCAACAATGGAAACAGGTACCTTCCCCACATGTTCTGATGGTATCAGGGTGCATTGTGAACCAGTATCAACTAGCACTTTATGTTTCTGTGGCTTTGATGTGCCAGGCCATCGCACCCACACCATCCAATAAATCCTGTCATCCCATGCCTGTCCCTGGCTAGAGGCAGGGCCCCTCTAGACCTGGTTATTATTTCTTTCCTGGGCATACATAGTGGAGGTTCCTTCCAGGGGATCTGACAGAACATCCTCCTTGCTGTAATACCCTGCACCTTGCTTGTGGGAGGTTGAGGCTACCTTCATTTTAGTGCGGTTCCCTCGGTTAGCATTTCCCTCCCTGAGCTGACGCACCCGTGCTGCCAGGACAGAAGTGGGTTTCCCATCCCATTTTCCCATGTCTTCCCCATGGTCTCGCAGGAAAAACCACAGGTCAGCTCGTGAGGTGTAGCCTCTCTCCCTAGCTGAGGGACGTGAAGCTCTGACTTGGGGGCCTGTGACTCGTACTGGTGTTGTGCTGATCTTCCTCACCTCCTCAATTCTCTCCATCATCTCCTCCCTCATATCCCTCATCCTATCTTCGACCTGTTGGAGGTCCCTGGCCACGGCAGAGACATTAGCCTGCATTGGGCCATTCATCATGCTCTCGAAATTTCTGAGTTTGTTGGCAACAGAACACACTGTCTCTGGATGGTTATCAGCATTAATCATTGCTATGTAGGTGGTATATTGAGATGGACCCAAGGTTGCCAAGTTCCATAACATCTGCCCTGTGTACTTGACCTTGTCAGGGTCATTGTCATGCTGTCCATCCCTCCCAAAGAGTACCTCTAATACTGCTGTCTCTCTCAGCTGCTGGACCCTCGAGGGTCTTCCAGCACACCCTACGGTGGTGCTCCTGCATTCTCTCTCTGTGTACAGATTTCTCTCTCACACTCATTAAAAGCCGGTCCCAGAGGGAAAGGAGGCCTTGCTCCCTTACGAATATCTGGTCCACACCTGAATCCTGGGCCAAAGATCCCAAATTCCTGGCCTCAGTTCCATCCAGTTGTACACCTGTTCCCGTAAGGTCCCAGACCCGGAGTAACCAAGTTGTAAAAGGCTCACGGCCCCGCCGAGCAATGTCTTTACGCAGGTTACGGAGACTATCGTATGAGAGGGACTCGGTGACAATCTCAACCTCTGGCTCCCTTGCTGGTTGTGAGGACCCTCCTTGCTGATCCCCATTATCTAAATGCCTCATTTTCATCTTAGATTTCCTAGTTTCCACAGGAGCAACTGCTGCTGGCTGTGGCTGCTCCTGTGATCCAGCTGGAACTTGGACAGATACAACATCTACGGGTTCCACTGCAGCACCATCTGACTCTCCCTCTTTAGGGCAGGGGGAGGGTTTCTCACCAGCTGGAGAAAAATACTCCTTCATCATCTGGCTATGCTCTTTCAACATCTGGCTATGCTCTTTCAGCATTTAGCCTATGTCCTTCACTAGAGCCCCCACCCACTCTGGGTGGCTCATTTCTGCAGTGGGCTGTGGGGCAGGGTTAGGCTCTGGGGCAGCATTCCTAGTCCCTGGGGCAGAGGCAGGTTCTGGGGCAGCATCCCTAGTCCCTGGGGCAGAGGCAGGTTCTGGGGCAGCATCTCTAGTCCCTGGGGCAGATTCTGGGGCAACATCCCTAGTCCCTGGGGCAGAGGCAGGTTCTGGGGCAGCATCCCTAGTCCCTGGGGCAGGTATCAGAGTTGTCGTCCAAGCCAATATTCCCTTGTTTCTGAATGCTAAGTAAAACAGGCCTATCAGCAACACCAGCCACTGTATAATAACAGTGGCAATTAAAACAGATCTGAAATCCTTGAGAACCAGTGGGGTAGCCTCAAAAAACTGGGTGATGGGTTGGGAGAAAATTTCCCTTGCACTCATTACCTCACAGTAAGTACCATTACTGAAATAGACCCAGAAACACACAGAGTTAGAGTACGATAGCTCCGGATCCATGCAACCGCTTCCCAGAAAAAATTAAAAACCATGAATTCCTGACATAATCAATCCACCAAACTAATCGGATAATAGCTACAGTAACTTTGGTGAGGGGGCCCAAATTCAAATATGGGCTTGCAAATGGGAGGGAGATGGCTGTGACCACATGGAACACAAACCAGATTAAACCAGACAACATATTGCTACTTAAGAGAGCTGTTATTCCTGTCTTAAGTCTCAACTCAGTGCCCTCTGCCCCACGTTGGGCGCCAAAATCTGTCCTGGTTTGAAAGGACAGGTGTCTGCCAGTAAGGGCAGAAGTTTCCCTTTGGAATAGAGACTTTGGTTCCACTCCCCCCCCAAGTATTATAATTGTTTGAATCAAGGACTCTGAGGCAGAGATAAGGGGGTGGGAATAACAGCTCTTTTACTATTATATCTAAATGTACAAGCAGAAAACAATAACAGTTAAAATTGCTAACATAACAGAATAGATAACTCGGTGTCAGTCCCTTTAGATGCAAGCACACTGTTTCTGTGCTTAGTCCACAGTCCGGATCTGCCGAGGGCAGACGGGAACGGAGGCAGGAGGGGGTGGGGTGGCAGTGGCCAAGCTGGTCTCGGGCCGGAACGGGCTGGAGCGGCGGCTCCTCGCTCACCGTGTGTGTCTGGGTGATCAGCTGTGTCCGCAGAGGCAGGAGGCTGGAACGGGGCAGATGCAGGGCAGGTGATCGCAGAGGGTCTGGCTCTCCTGTGCTCCGGCCGCGTGGGCTGACGATCGTGGGCGTCCTCCTCCGAGCTCGCCGGAAACACGAGTCCCCTCCCGGAAGCCTCAGAGGCCCCTCCGGGAGCCGTTCCCACCCACCCCTTTTGTCTGGACTCATCAGAGACCCTAGGTGTAGCCTGGCCAGCTCCATTGGCATGATAATGGGAAAAATTCTTTCAGTTGACACAGTAATAGAAAAACACTCAACCCCCAACATTGGGGTAGCTAATTTTGGAGTTTACTGACAACCTGTTTGGGGGAATGCAGACAGAATTGGAGTTCCAGGAACTTAAAAGCAAATTGTAGTGACTTCTTATGGCAGCTGAGCCATAACAAGGTATTCAGCTCATAAATTTTCTGTTTCTATCAGCTAGTTGCCTTCTATAAGCAGAACTGATTAATATTGAAATCTTTCATGAGGGAAGACCAGTGATGCTCACAGGTGCACGTATAGGCAATATTTTTTGCCAGTTGTTTGATCCTTTTGAAGAACCAGCTCCAACTGTTCCTTTTTTTTTTTCTTTTTCATGCCTTAATGTACAAGGTTTCTGGAGCATTGACTAGACTAATAAACATAGGATGTTTATTTTAGAATCCTACAAACATAGAATGTATGTTAGAATATCCAACAGATTCCGTGATATTAAAGAGGATGTATCAGTAGGTTTGGCTTTTTCTAGGTAAAGACTAGTCATGCAATTATTCATTATCAAAAACTTCCAGGTGTTTCCAGTCACTTTGGAAACATTGCTGGCTAAACATTATTTATCCTATTTGTCTTGTTTGATTACAGTTGTGATATTTTATGTGGAGGGAGGGAACTAAAACAAATGCAGAGTATCCAGCTGTTGCTTTCTTTTTGTCTTTGATATTTGTACTGCCATCCATTTTCCTAGGTTGACTCTCTACTCTGCTCCCCACTTACCTGATTTATGCAAGTGCAGGGCCTGCTTGGAAAAGAAAATGCACCTTAACCCCTGTACCTTCACCCAGCAAATTGCCAGAAATTGTAGTCTTTTCTCCTTGATTAATTCCTGTTTCCTCTGTGTGTTGCCTTGCTTTATCTCATTTCTTTCTTCTTTTCTATTTTACCACTTTTCTCATGTTCATTTTCTATGGAAGTACTAAGAGCAATCTACAGAGTGTGAATACAATGAGTAACTCACAACAGGGAGCATGTGTAATTTTTGTGCTGTTTGGTTGCTAAGTCGATTTTAAATTTACTTTCTTTGATTTCTCAGATACAGAATATCTCCACATATGAAGAGTTTTGTTCTAACAAATGGCATTTTGAACGCATCATTATTTTTCAGGCTTTTGACACTGTTGTTGGAAATGAGCGTTAGCATTTTCCAGAGCAAAAACCAGAGCTGCTTTGAAGTTAAGTCTTGTGTCCCTTAACACAGAAGACCTGGAAGACTTTCATATACATGTTGGAAGTCAAGTGGGGCAAAAATTGTATTAAAATTTCAATTTATTCTCTCAGGCCTTTTGATGATACATCACCAGGTCAGTGAGCTGCTGCTCAGTACTTTGTGCATTGCAGATCAGTTCAGTGTTTAATCTCTAGGACAGACCTACTTAACACTGGTTTCATCCTGTAGCTGCTAGGAGAGAGATTGATTCCCCTAAGCCAGAGCTCTCTCACATCCTTTGCTAATGTTGAATGGATTTGATATAGATACATGATTTCAAGACAGCTGGCCACAGTAAAAAGAAATCAAATCAGGCAACTTAAATCAGCAACAGTTTGAGATTACACCCCTGTCCTGTCAACCTAAAGGAGAAGAGAGGAAGCCCATCAGCACACAGGGAGGATTTCTGTCTTCAGATTCTCTTCTCCACCCCTGGACAGCCTCTCTGTAAGTAGTGCTTTCTTTTGGTGTATTTGCTGTCATTCTGCAAACAGCAGTTGGCTTCACAATGCAGGCTGGATTTTAAAGCTTTGCATTGCAAGTTACTGATTACAGCTGAAATTCATTAATAGGGTTAATCTCCAAGTTCCAAATTTTCAAAACACTGTACTTGTAACAAGTACCTGATAGTACTTGTCAATACACTGGATGTTACAGTGTTCTTTAAAGAAAAATGTTATCCCATTGCATTTGTTAGTAATCATTCAATACACAGAGTATGAATATAGTTACATAGGTGTTTGGACTGATTTATAAATAATGAAAGTAAAGTATTTTACTTCTTTTCACAGAGAATTAAATACTCTGGGATTCACAGGAAAGAGCCAGTAAGGATCAAAATGATAATGTTGGCCTTAAAAAGGAAGAAAAGACCCAAACAACTGTAAAAAAAAAAACAGGTCATGAGAATCAAGGTGAGCCAAAAAATATCTTTTTATCACTGTCCTTTTGTAAAGCAGAAACTGATGGTGTGACATGAGCTAAAACAGAGCAGTGTCTTTAATAAACTTGCAGCAGTCCACTTGCTGAAGGGGGGAGGAAAAAAACAGCAAACCATCATGAGAAAAAAAAAAGAAAAATTGAGGAATTCTTGAAAAGAGTTTACAGGTCATCGCAGAGAGAGGGAAAATGGCATCCAATACTCGGGATTTTGACATCACACTCAAACAGCAAACTTGGGAATTGCCTAAATTACTTTTTTCTTTCATGTTTCTGGAGGAGAGCTCACTGTTTCAAAACAGTTTGAGTAGTATTGCTTTCTCTATACAAATCCATCAATACTATGACTCTGAGGGGGAGATCTCTTCCATCCCAACTCTTTTGTGTCTCAAGGCTACTCAATCTTTACAGCCTCATCAGGAACATATGTGTCAGGGGAGCACAAATATAGAAAGTTTCCTTTTCTAGAGAACACTCTTGCTGTGGCCCAGAGCTGCTCTCATAGCTTCCAGAATAACACTTGCTCTATTGCCAGCAACAGGAATTAAATATCATTTAACCCGATGGGCAGGAAAGGATTCCAAATATCACAGACTGGATTGTCCACACTGACTGTGCCAAGACCTGGGGTTTTTTTGTTACCTTCCAGTGTTTCCACACAGCTGGGTCAGGACTGAATTCTGTCAGTAGACCCTGCTGTATATAAATAGCTTTAAAATACAAACAGTAGCTTTTTTTCAAGGCTGATGGACTGGAAGTCATATCTACATTTTTTGTGTTTCTATTATTTTTTTTTCTTTACTGCTTTACTGTCTGTTTTACCAAATTCCCTGCTGGTACAGGCAAATAATAACTTTCATTTTTGAATTATTTGTAATTATTTGACAATGAATTGTTTATGGAATTACAACCTACATTTGTGAAAAGTGGAGTCAGTTTTTCAGCAGAACACTGTTACTCCAGTGTCAGGCTGCTAAGCTAACTGAAATGGCACAACTGCCCCTCTTTCTGGATGCCCACTTGTCAGTTTTGGTCTCACCATTCCAGACCATTAGTTTGTATTTTTTCTTTGAGTTTCTACAGGAGGTTGTCCTCATAGTGCCCTCTGTGCATGTCAGATAAAGCATAGCTTGCCCTATTAGTAAAGTGTATAACACAGCTACCAGCCCTGATTTGCACTCTGCCTTTTGGGCAGTAAAGGCAAATTACCTTTCATGTTGGTAACATAATGTGGTTCTTTGTCCTTCTGCAATCCCTTGGTCTCGTGGGGATCAGTTTAACAAGGCTGTGGTACAGTTGTTGTTAAAGCTGCAGATCACTCCTTTCTCCAGGGAAGTCGTTTAGACACTAAATTAGTTTTCATTAATTCCTTAAGAAGCAACATAATGTTCATTGCTATATGTCACAATAAGTACTTATGAACTAAGTAACACTTGTATTTCTTTTTAACATGTATTTTCTTCCTTTCTAGATGGAAAAAATGTTTTCCACAGAGTTCCACAGAGAGGTACCAGCCCTTCTTCAGGGTCTGTAGAAGACTGAATAGCTTTCGTTGAGCAGAGCGTGTTGTGGAGGTGAATGAAGGAACACGGACAAATCACAAGTTCTTCTGTTGGGCAGGTCAGACCTACCAGGTCTGGAGATGCAACAACCAAGGCATAGCTTAGAGTAGCCCTAAAGCTTCTTTAAGTTGTGCTTGGGAAAGCATTGTCTCTACATGGAACAGATCATTTTAGTGTATTTAAGGCATGTTTAGTTCATACCATCTCTTCTGTAATTACCTGAGATATGCTATTGTCACACACAATCAATCATCTGACTTCTTCAGTATCATTCTTACTTTAATAAAATTTCAGAATATTACCATTATATGTCTTTTTGTTTCTGAGTACACTGCAATATGTAAGTGTGTTGGCAGAGTGATACAGTTCATAAGGTATGAAACTAACACTACAAAGAGCAGAGATTCAGTCTCTTTTCTGCTGTTAATCAGATATGCAATGTTATTTGTACTTCTATTGTCTTAGAAGCTGTGTGATGTATTTGCAGTCCCCAGTGCTGTATGGTCTCCAGGCCTACCCACATGCACAGCTGTGTTCAGGGCTAAACACTGATGGCAATAACTGATAGCACTGCCCTAATGGAGTCCCTGTGACTGCTGCTGCCAACTGACAGGCATTTCAGCAGGTGGCTTCACTGATTACAGGAATTATTCAGTGAGTTACTTAGCCAAATAAAGCATTTTGATATGGATTTTCATAGTTAAAAGGAATGACAACTTCACCAAAAAAAAGCTTTCTCAAGGTGTCTGTTGCTCATTGAATGTTTTTTCTAGAGGAAGATTAAAATCAAAGAATCAGGAGGGATGGAGTTTGAGAGTTGAAGGAAGTTCATAGGTAAATGGTTTATCTATGACTCCAGTGTACTCTGGAATAAAACCTTGTGTTTCTTTACTCTGCAGGGAAAGGTACAATGTTACAAACAATTTGAGAGTCTTTTCATCAAAGATCTGGGTTTGATGTGGGATTATATTGCAGTTTATCTAAAATAAGTTAGCTCATCTGGGAGTACACCAGCTAATGAGGTTTATCCTGAACACAGATTGTTTTTAATTAAGAAAATTCAACTTAAACCTATGTTTCAAGGTGTATAGAACCATTGAGCTGGATGTATGGTAAGCAGCATATTCACCTGGTGTAACATCATGATAATGGAAGATGCTTTTATAGTGCTGTAGGTGTGTCCTCGGTTGTCATTTTCTGTGGTGATAACATTGTGCTGGTAAGGAAAACACATCAGCAACTTCACAGTTAACTGTTTCTTTGTGTTTAGCATAGCAGGTCAAACTATTTTGCTCAGTGAACCGACTTACTCCCTCCAGTTTTACAGGGTCATCTTCTTTCTGGTGCCCACTGATGGACATTGGGCTGCCTCCTGAGAACTGGGAAAGAGGAAGCTCAGGCAGTTTGTTTTGTACAGATGGTGCAAATGAGCAAAAATTGTTGTATTTCTCTTGGGACTGCTTCCTCCAAGCACAGATATTTCTTAACCCTACTGTCTTATCCGGGTGCCTAGGATACTCTGAGTGCAAGTTTTTGTTGTTCCTTGGTCTTGAGGGAGTGCGTTGAGCAGGAAGTTAAGGAGCTGTACCCCATTGCCTGACCTTTTTTCCATAGCAAAACATCAAGCTAGACTGTTAGTTATCCATCTGAATCTTGCTCCAAAAAGGTGGATACTACGGGGAAAGCTGTTTGGATGAGAAATGTGGAGAACTGGGAGGTGAGAGACCTTTCTGTATGTTCAAGAATCAACAGAAACAATGTGAGAGGTACAAGGTACTTTTCAGATTCTTCCATCTCAGCAGTGGATGAGAACACAGAGAGCCCTCTCAGCTCCAGGCTGAGTGCAGTGGGAAGAGAGAACCACTTTGGCTGTTTTACACCTCAGTATTTTCAGAGCAAATCCTTGCCCACCAAGGATATGAACCATATGAACTCTTCCATACTGTGTAATTTCCTACCATTAGCAAATTAAAGGGAACTTGTTGCTTAACCATATCGTTTTCAAGTGACCCTGATGATGAATCCAGAACTGGATTTTTGGGAACTCTGGGGTTCTGATATGGTCTTAAGACTTCTTTCTCCCATCTCCTCCTCCCATTAAATGCTGTCTCACTTGTTCTCTGAGAATGATGTAGTTGTTTCAGATCTGGGACTCCCTTAGAGTACATCAGGATGGAGAAAGGAGATGACAGGGGCATGCTGGAAGGAAAAGATGAACCTATGTGTCTGGGAGGAGGCTGGAATAGAAAGATGAGGGGATTAAACCCTGTTGTGAATTTTTTGGCCAGCGCAGGACACGGAAGGAGAGGGAGCTGTGTGTGCTTCTGCCATGACTGCCTATCAGCAAAAGCAGATGAGAAGCAACCACAGCACTGAGAATCAGGGTACGTGGAGAGAACTAAGAGGAGCTTCTTGTCCTGCTTTCTGTGAAGGTCAGTTAATTTTCTAGGAATTCTCTTAAGCTCTACTTTATCTGGTCCAGGCACTGCCTTGGGTTTATCACTGCTCTGGCTTGGGTGTAGTCTGGCCACGGAGGAGGAGAGCTTTTCCACTCCACTGTTGACCTGCCCACCGTGGCTGTCCTGGAACTGAGGCAGTTCATTTGAGAGTTTCTTACCCCTAGTTGCAACAAAGCTTCCCAGCCAACAGTTTCTGTGCTCTGTGACATCCTCACACACAACTGCCAGTTAGAATGGTGATTTAAAACTGGGCAGCAGCAGCTGTTTACCACGGCTGTGTTTCCAGGAATAAGTATTTCCAAAGCATAGCTGGGAAAAGGTGTGTTTCTTTTCCATACTGGAAGAGCTGGTTGGCCTGAGCACTGTGGTGGTTGAGGCACTTCTTCAGGAATGAGCCTTCATCTTGTTTGTCAGCACGGAACTCTTACTGGTTGTCCTGCTGGTGATCAATGAGCAAACAACAATTACCTGCTGGACCTGACAGCTGAAGAAATGTAGTTAGTGTTAAGATCAGTTCCTTCCTTGGCTGCAGTAACCACAAGATGAAGAAGTTCAGGATATGTGTCAGAAGAGTTGCATATGATGAGTACTTGCTCATACCTTGATGAAATGACATCAGAGATGTAGAAGAGTGCACATTCAATGAGTTTGAAGATGACAGGAAATTTGAGGAGTGGTTGATAACACTGCCCAGTGATGCTCTTGTTGAGAGACCTCAAGAGGCTGGAGGAACAGGCTGACAGGAGTCTAAAGAAGGTGAGCAAGGGGAAATGCACAGCCCTGCTATTGATGGCTGTTGGTGGCCCAGGGACTGGGAAGCAGCTTTGCACAGAAGGACCTGGGGCTCCGGGTTGTCAGCAAGTTGAACATGAGTCAGCAGCACAGAAGGCCAACAGCATCCAGGGGTGTCTCTGGAAGAGCGTGAACAGCAGGTCAATGCCAGCAGGAGATGATACTTCCCACCTGGCACATCTGGAGTGTTCGGTGCTTGGCTTCCCATTATGAGAAACTTGACATTCAAAACCTGACAAGACAACCTGCTTTACTTGACCTTGCTTGAGCTGGCCATTGGACCAGACAACCTCCAGAGGTGACTTCCAGCCTCAGCCTTCCTGTGAGCCTGTGGGGTTCATTTTCCACCTGTAAGGTGGGCTGGCATTTATTTTGGGCAGAAACAAGTGATTGAAATCTATTTAAAACTAATTTAACTTAAGATAGTGCCTGATCTTATGCTTCTGGTAAAGGTTTAGCACACAGAGGCAAGTCACTTCCATAGATTTTTATGTAAAGTTACATAGAGACAAGTTCTAAACCTGCTGGCAGCACAAATACTGCAGATAATTTAGTAAGGAGGAAAATGCCACCAAGGGAAGCTGAGGGAAGAGGAAACTGAGCACGGGCACAGACTGTCAGCCTATGGTGAGTGATGACCAGAGTCTCATGAGGTCAGCTCTGTACTGAGTGACCTTTAGTGTGGTGGACTTCCATATGTGAGTGGTTGTGGTAGCAGTGAAAATTATGCTTTCATGAGCATTTAGGTGATACAGGAGACTAGGTCCATTCAATTTTGCAAAAGGATATTGAATCTCTGAATCCCATTTGGAATCTGGGTGCATCTTGTAAGCTTGAGTGTTTTTGAAAACCTGTGAAGAGTGATCAGTCCTCCAAACTTTACCATAAAACTACTTCATGGATTTTATACTATCTGTTAGAGATTGTATTGATTTGTTCTGCACACACCAGATTTTTCAGCAACAGATGAGAAAAAATTGCTAACTACGCTTCCATTTGAATTTCCGAAATACAAACATTCTAAAATTTTTACATAAATATGTGACTAAATTTGAGGCTGTATGTAGTTTTGGACAATAAATTTTCAAATGTATTTGAAATGCATTTGTGTATTGTAATATGTCCTGCATATTCAGATGCCTTCACCCTCCAACTCAAATGTTTAGCACATTTAACCACTTTGGGATGGCATGTGTGGCTGGGGCAGCACTGTTTGGTACTGACCTCTGGTGTTTTCAGATGCTGGCAAAGCTCCCTACTGTGGAGGCTTGCAGACCCCTGAAATTGCTTTGTCTTGTTTTTATGTGTAACAGTGAAGTAGTAACTATTTGAAAAGTGGAGATGGTTCTGTGTGAGTCACTGTGAGGCAATTCCTGCCTCAGGGGAAGCTTAGCATAGAACTGAGCTTTGGTACCTCCAAGGCAGGTGCAGTTGGAGGTATGAAGAAGCTCTTTAGAGAGGCTGCAGAGCAGCCACTGAGCTGCCACTGACAACTGATTGCCAGTGTCTGACTGCAAGTGTTCTTGGTTTCTGCCTTGCCCAAAGAAAAGCAAAACCAGAGGAGCTCAAATTCAGGCAGAATTGAGGGCTCAGGCATTTTGCTGCCATGAGGAGACCCTTACATCAGTTCTTCCCGGCTGTGTCTTCATCCCTGCACAGCATTGCCTGGGTACTTTCCAGTGCCCTTACAGAATAGGACATCCAGGGACCACACTTGATCAAAGAGATGAGGGTCCCAGGCCCGTGGGACTGAAGAGGAATGTGTGCCTGTCAAGTTGAAGGTACCCCTACTTTGCATTGCTCCCAGCTTCTGCACCAGACAGGGCTCTTCATCCTTTCTTCCTCCTGTCAGGAAGAGTCCTGACCCTTCTTTCCTCCTTCTTCCTTCTGTCTTCCACCACTGGGATCCAACCCAACCTTTTCCCTGTGAGGGAGTGAGGCGGGATGGAGCTACCTTTTCTCAGCTCCTGCACACATGGCAGTGCCATGGGTTCAGCAAAGTAAAAGTATGCTGAGGAGCACATGCTGGAGGAGATGGGGCTGCCCACATGGGACAGTGGGTGTTATCCTGGTCTTCTCTGTCCTTCCTCCTGCCTTGCCAGGTGCCTGCAGACCTCCTCTATGATTTGTTGGTCCAGGGCAGATCAGAGTGTCACCAGAGGATCCCGAAGGAACTCAAAGCACTCAGAGCACTGCCCCTGATTAGGAGACAATCCGTGCTCTCACCTCTCCTGGCAAAACTTAGATAAGGAGCCAGTGGTATCACAGTGACCATTTTGTTGGCCATTTTCTGTAAATTCTCTACAAAAGAGTCTAGTCAGTATCCTTTCACTCTAAGCACTGCCAGTTTTACCTGCTCTAGGGCTGGCAGCATCTGGCTCATTCTGTGACAATGGCTAAAGGCTGTTCAGACTTTTGGGACTAAAACCATCTCCAGGAGCTGACCCTGGCATTGTGACCAGCTGTGCAGTAGGAGAGCAAAGCATTTGCTTCTGGCTTTGTGGGCAGGAGGAGTTTGGGATGGGCTGAGGCCGTGGCTGTGTGCTGAGCTGGCTGTGTGTTCCTCCCACAGGGAACGATCTCTTCCTGGTTGCAGTCCATGAGCTGGGGCATGCGCTGGGTCTGGAGCACTCTAATGATCCCAGTGCCATCATGGCTCCTTTCTACCAGTACATGGAAACACACAACTTCAAACTGCCCCAGGATGACCTCCAAGGAATTCAGAAAATCTATGGTGAGCAACCCTGCCTACTTCTTTACTTACACCAAGTTTGAGCCTAGGGTGTATTTTGCAATTAGCCCCTCCATGCCTGCAGATGTTGAGCTGCATTTTGTGCCAGAGCTGAGTGGGGAACTCTTTAAAGCCTTTGATCCAAGTACCAGAAGACTGCACAAGTCTGAATAACCAAACCTCTGTTGATCCTACTGCTGCTCCATCCCTCACTGTGTCCCCAAATCAAGGAGTACTGCAAAGGGAAAAACAGGCTTTGCTGTGTGCCCAAAGTTTGTGCGTTAGGAACAGCCAGTGCAAATAAAGGAAAAGAATGAAAAGAGGCTGGAACATCAAGGAAAGGTAAAAAGTATTTATGCACTCTGTTTTGGTTTTTTTTTTCCTCCCCTCATTATATATAAAAGATAAGGGAAAGAAAGTTTGGTTCTGCTTAAGGAGCACTTTGCTTCTTTTAATCTCCAGCTGAACATGTACAGCATGTCCCACAAAGATATTGGGCGAATAGGAAAATAGAAAAGGGACAGAGACATTATGGGAGAAAACCAAGGGACTGCAGATGATGTGGTCCCATGTGATGGGATCATGGATACCAGGGTGTGAGGACAGGAGCTCACAGAATTGTTGGCTGAAGGAAACTCTGAGGGCAAAGAGAAATCCAGGTTTTAGGAGCTTAAGGGGAGTCTGACACTAATGGCTGCAGTCTGCAGCAACCTGTGGAAGATAGGTTTTGTCAAACATCCTTGATTTCATTCTTTGTGGAAAGTACAAGTTTGACAGAGAGGTTACTTAATAAATGCAGCACAGAGCAGTTGTGCTGTGTAACTGTGCAGTTAAAGTCAAATATTAGCTCCCAGAAGAAGAGCAGATACTATATGAATTAAATGTGAAAAAATACTTGTAAGGGGATTGTCAGTGGGAAAGCTGGTGTTTCTCAGGGCTTGCTGCAAGGATTGGTGGCAGGCCTGATCCTGGTCAATGTTTGCATCAGTGATCTGCTGGTGAATTTGAAATTGCTGCTAATAAAATGTGTGCCAAGACCTGTAAGATTCTAAAGCAGTGTAGCAAGTCTTCAGAGGTCTAAACTGCATCTCAACTGTTTGAGTCAGATAGGGTGTTTGTTTTCTGTGACTGAATTGAGATTAGTTTGTTTAAGTGCAGATGCCTGGAAAAATATTTCTGGGCTAATTTCTCTGACTTGTGAGGGAAAACCAGGCATTTGTAGAGTGCAGTCGAGCCTTAATGTGAGACAGATATGCAAGTAAGGTCCAAAATGTAAGATAACATTGCTTAAAGTACACCCAGGGGAACTATCTTGTCTCATTTGTGCATCTCCTTATTGATCATTACCAGGGTGAAGTTGTATGTTGATTGTCCTATGGTATTATTTAATTATGAATATATAAACATAGGACATGTTCTGGTGCTCAAGATAGCAGAGACTCTGGAAGGTTTTGAAATCAAATGCTGGGGTAGTCAGTGTTAAACTTTCATTAAGTAATAGATCTAAGTGTTAATTTTTGAAAGCTGCCAAAATGCCATTATACTGTGTCTGTTTTGAAGTGTTGTTTTAGCTCCTGTGAACTTTGATTAATCGGGAAGAAAAAAACATAATTTATTGCAGACAGTGGAAGTACAATCAAGAAAAAATGACTGGTTTCTCTATTTTCAGACACGTTTTTGGAAAGGGAGCAGATAAGGAACTGACAGCCTTCCTGCTTCCCTTTTGGGATTCAAACCAAGATCAGCAGGGGCTAAGCTGGGACCAGCACTCCCTAGAATGGGATTCTGAGGCCTTTGAGCTGGAGTGGGCTGGGAATGGTGTTAGGGGTTGTAGAGATAACTCATCCTGTGAGTAGAAGGAGAAGCTTCTTCAGCAGAGGCTTTTCTTCCCCAGGAAGAGATTTCAGCCCTTGGTACAGAGTTACAGTCAAAAAAAAAAAGTTGAATTTAAAAATAGG
Organism: Erithacus rubecula; assembly: GCF_903797595.1. NCBI lineage: Eukaryota > Metazoa > Chordata > Aves > Passeriformes > Muscicapidae > Erithacus > Erithacus rubecula. The sequence continues at coordinate 134,566 of NC_136670.1, forward strand.
TTTTACGCTTATGATTCACAATGAAATTATGGAAAATGCAGGTGATGTTTCTCCATTGAACTAATGGTGAAAGAACAGAACCCTTCATCTCATCTTAAAACTGAGAAGGGCCTGCTGAAATATCCTTCTTGTAGCTTTAGCAAGAACATTCAACTAATGTATTTTATTTCCTCAGTGCCACTCTATTGTGCATTGGGAATGCCAAAAGCCCATCTACCAGAGAACCTTTCCAAAAACCAAAATCTCCTGCTTTCTTGCTGCTTTGACCTTCTCTACAATGCAGCAGCATGTGCTCAATATGTATTATTTAGTAACCTACTCTGCCAAGTCATAGAGCCACCGTCTTGCTTGTAGTGTCCTTTTAAAAAAATAGTTACAATCAAAACTTCCAATTTTTCATTCCACTGAAGTTGCTAGAACAAAGAACAGAGGATTTACTAAAGCTGAAGTCCATCTTGTTTCCTTTTGAGAATGGTGCATTTCGAATGTGGTTTATATTGTATCTGTGTTTATCCATTAGTAAAGAAACATATCCAGATCTGTCATATAATGATGTCTGCATTTTTAAATTTATTTTCTGCTGAATTTATTTCAAAACTCACACAGAGAGACAGTAGGTGATGTGAACTCTTGTTTGTGCTTCATGCTGATTAGTATAAGGCCAGTGTTTAAAATGTTACTTCCATTTTGTGTCACTGAGGGCCAGGCCAGCAGCTCTCTTTGTGACAGAGCTGTAACACAAGTCAGCAGTATTCCTATCTTCTGAGAGCTGCTTCTTGTAGCAAATTCCTTGACAAAACAAGGAAATATCAGGGTTCTACTTTATGTGTGTTTCTCAGAAGGATATCTTCCTCTGTATTTATGTGCCTGTTTACTTCCTTATGGAAGGAATTAAACTGGAAGTGATACCAATTTGGTCCCCTGTATACCCTGTTGAGTTGTCTCTTAACTTTGGAATTGTTGAAGCCAGGGCTGCAGGCAGCTGTGGAGAAAGGAGAGATACTCAGCTGTGGCTGTGTCCTAGCGCCTGAACTGGTCACTCTGCAGCACTGGTCGCCTTGTTCTAGCAGGAGGGTGCAGACAAGGGGAGCTCAGGGTTTTCCCAGGTAACAAGTGACAGCATGAAAGGAAACAGCCTCAAGTTGTGTCAGGGGAGTTTTAGGCTGGATATTACGGAAAATTTCTTCACTAAGAGCGTGGTCAGGCATTGGAACAGCTTCCCAGGACAGTGGGTGATATTCATCCCTGGTGATATTCAAAAAATGTGTGGATGTGGCACTTGGTGACATGGTTTAGTGGTGGCCTTGGCATTGTTGGGTTAAGGGTTGAACTTGATAATCTCAGAGGGCTTTTCCAACCTGAATGAATCTGTGATTCCATGATTCTTCACGTCCTGCTATCTGTGCTGGCTTGCAGTGGGTAATGAAGCAGCCTCTCATGGGAAGTGCTCTTGTGACGCTGTGTCTGTGAAGCCAAGGGCTTCACATCATGTACAGGGAAAACTCATGCCCACATGGCTAGTTAACCCTTTCCTTCAAGGGCCTTTCAAAGCCTAAGATCACAAAGGGGAGATCTCCTAATCACTCAGAGGTAGACCAGATCATTAACCCTGGAACAACCTCAAAGATCTAGGTCATCCCAAATCTCACTGAGTAGGTCTTAGCCTCACATGTCTTCCATGCAGTTCAAGAGAAGAGATCCCAGTCAGTGCAGATGCTGCATCCCTGAGGACTGAGGTCCAGAGTGGGCATGAAAACCACTCCAGCCCCTGGCTGAGGATCTGGACAACAGCAGCTCTGACAACCAGGAACAGGGGATCAACAGTGCACAGTGTCCATGAGAAACCAGGACCTTCTGCCAGCCTCACCTTTTCAGTGCAGCATGCACTGGTTCCATAACCTCCCTCCCATTTTCTCAGTGGCAGCCATAGGGATTCTTGTAACCTACAGACCTTCCCAAGTCACTTGTAAATTGCACCTATGTGTGAGATGGCTTGTGAAGAAACAGCAGAAAGACCTGGTGGAGAATTACCATGTGGTGACACTGCACAGTGAGTGGGACCATCAGAGCAAGCTTTGCTGACATGTGGAACCTGAGAATGTTCTCTGAAAATGTCCTCTTGGACATGGGGAGGAATATAGAGTAACATCCAAGACCTCATCTGTAGAAGCTGCAAGATTTGGGACTTGTGGATCTATGCCCCACAGTACTGTGCTCGTAGGAGAAGAGGGGAAAGAAAATGCTTGGCAATCAGGAATCTGGAAGGATATTCCCTGGTGCCACATCTGTGGCATGCTGCAGAGATACCAGACACCCTCTCTATGTTGCATCACTTCATTTGCACCTTTCCTCCTGTCCACAAGCTCTTTCAGCAGGAAACACCAAACTCCACCTCAGGTGCATCCACAGAGCCTCACCGTATGCTAAGTCTTCATTCCCACTCCTCTGGAACACAGGGAGTACCTTCCTGGTTCCCAATTCTGTCCTTGGGCTGACACCTGGAGGACTCTGCCAAAGGGGAGGATGAGAGGGAGCCCATCTCTTTTGGGAGCTTTCTCAGCTGATGGAAAAACACTGGTGTGTGTTCATGGCTGGGCAGGAAATACTTTTCTCACCCTACAGATTCTTCTGAGTGTAGAAAAATGTTTTGTTTTGCCATGGAGCAGATGTCAGGCTTCTGAAAGTCTTTCCACAAGGAAACTGGAGCATCTTGCAGAGCCCAAACCTCTCATCATTTGCCTGCCTAAGCCTAGGAATTTTTGACCCAGTTTTCTGGCACCCAAAGCAGAGAACCCAAGTGCAAGGTGAATCACCTCATCCCAGAGCCTAAGAGGGTATTCCTATCTGGGAATGATGTCTGCTGTGGACACTTGTCTCCCAGGTCAATGCTCTATCACCTGGGGGGCAGTTGTCATTCAGAGGAGAATGTCTGTGTGAGAAGGGCTTGAAAAACTCTTCCTGACACCCAGTGATGATCAGAGGTGCCTTGACTATCAACCCATTTTTCCATGGGTGCTGGGACTTGTTCTGCATTGTGGCAAGGATCCAGGCTAGCTGGGACATCTTAACTCACTTTAGCCCTTTAGCCCTGAAGGCTGAGCCCAGAAGTGCAAAGTGCTCTGTGGGTGAGTTTGTCAAGTGAGTGAAGGAAAGGAGTCCTTCCTGCACTTGGAGTTTTGTGGACAATCTTTGGCCCCTGAGATTGCTTGTTGGCAGCTGTGTCATGTAGTGTGAACAGGAGTCTCTCTGCACTGCCCTGGAGCCTGCAGAGCAGCCAGGTGGGTTTCTTTTGCTCTCCCTGGCTCCTTTGGATCATAGGCTTTGATTGAAGGAAGGATGAGGAGCCTCACCTGTGTACCTGGACAGCTGTTTCAGTGCTGCAGAAACATACTGGCAGCTCAGCTTTTTCAAACCAAAACTTTCCTGTGAGTTATTCAAACTATAACTGTACTCTGGAGGATAGTTTTCTTCTCAAGTGGATATTAAGAAGATAAGGACAGGCCTTTGTTTGCAAGTGGATGGTTCTCTCTCCTGAGCTGACCCAAATCCTCCTCTCTGCTGGCAGGCTCGGGGAGCCGCTGGCTGGGACAGGAAGGTGCTGAGCCTCCAGGCAGGTGCTATGCAGTTGAGGGAACACTCTGTCAATAGCCAGGAGGACAGTACAATTATATTTTGTCCTCAACTATCGACACAGTGGCTCCTAAATGCCTCCTCTCTTTGTGTTATCTTCACAGGTCACCTTGATATTCAGATGGTCTCCGACAGAGGAAGCATGAAGGGAGGAGGCTAAGTGCCAGTGCTGGAAGTCACACTCTAAAGGTGATCTGCTGTGACCCAAAAGCTTTCTGACATTCTTTGCCTTTCTTCTGATAGAGAGAAAGAAACATCTTCTCCACACAGTATCTGTAAAGTCCCAGCAAGTTGCTTTCCTCCAGAACATAGGAAAGTTGCTTTCTTCCAGCTCCAGGAGATTTCTTACCTGCTTTCCCTGTAGAAGTGGCTGCGGGATCAGTCCCATGGGCGGACTTGGCTCTGGTGTTGGAATCACACATGATAACTAGGTGACTGGGTTCAGGCCCATTTGCAGACTCATGCAATAACCTTTCTCACTAAGGTTTTTCGAATTAGATACTTTTCCTCTGTCTGATTTTCTGAAGTGTTATGGCAGAGGATGTGGTTTGTGTGTGATGTTTCCTGGTCTCACTAGTGATTTGGTCAGTCTCTGTATTAAATACCACAGTGCCGGCATGTCTTAGGTGACTGTTCACACAGTCATCTCTGCTGCTTTTAAAGCTGTTCCATCCTGCCTTGAGCTGTTTTGGAAGCAGGGTGCTGTGATGGGAGTATGGAAATAGGAATGACTGGTGAGCTTCCCTAATGGACAGGGTCTGCTCATTCTGCTTTTGTGCCTGGTTGGGCTCTGCAGCGCCTTAGGTCTTATGAGGGAGCGTCTTTCTCCACCAATGGGCAGGCTTGCTTCTGCTTGCTGCCCCCATAACGATACACCAAATTCTGCTTGAGTAGCACTTGGACCTGAGGATTTCCATGTTTCCGGTGTGCTCCTCCATTCTTCAAATTTGCACAGCTGTGGGATCACCTTCCACCTTAAGCCACACTCAGGGACTAAGTAGAGACAGCAACTAAAAATGAAAAGGCAGTCTGTGTAAATATGGGAGGAGACAAACCTTCAATCAGAATCAATTAGAAGGCCTGGGTTATAAAATAAAAAAAAAAAACAAGTGAAAGGTAGCAAGGGAACATCCATGGCTAGCAGGAAAAGACAGTAAGAGGAATATTAGAAGTGAAATTACAAAGTCTACATCCAAGCAAGTTGCAGACCACCTGCAGCATGTGTGGGAAATCTTGCAAGGGCTAGTTTGGCCATGGCCAGTTTGGCCACGGCCAGCTCTGGTTTGGCTGTGGCCAGCTTCCCTTGTTGGGCCTGACTTGAGATCTCTCTCCACTGGTCTAGCAAATGTCTTCCCTAAAGCAAATCCCTGGTTCATCTGAATCCTTGCTGCTTGGCACCACCTTGACCACAGTGTGTACAGCTGCCTCTGCCATGCCAGTTCTGTGTGGGCTGCCTCAGTGGTGTTTTAGAGCTAATTAAAACCTTTACATTGGTGCCCTGGGTTGCAGGTGCTGTTTGAACTTTCCTCTTCTCCACAGATGACTGTGACAGGCCATGGGCACTGGAAGTGAACAGGGGAGCTGTACAGGACTGCCTGTATGGGCAGGGCAGGCTGTGACTGGGTACATGAGTGGTCCTCACTTGTGCAGAGACAGGGAAGTAGTAACTCCAGTCATGGAGGGGTTAAATTTCCGTTTTATAAGCATAACACTACAGTCCCTATTCTGCATCTTATGGTGATATTCTCTGTGTGTCAGATTCTCTGTGTCCAATGGGTCTTTGTCTGGCACATTCATCTGTTTTTTATTTAGGTGCTACTCCTGTCTCACCCTTTATTATGTGTTTTTTTAAAAGAGAGGGAAAAGGAATTACCGTCATGTCCTCATCTTACTGCTAATGGTCATGTCTGGTTTGGTCAGTGCATGGCAGCATTTACCTCTTGCAAAGGAGTGGAACAGCAAACTACACCCCCCCTTGTGTTTCTGTGACAATGGGCTATAGCTGACCCTTGTGCCAGGCTGTTGGCTGGGGAATCCCATCAGGTAAGACAGACATTAGAGGTTTTCCATGTTATTTACCAGCCACATCCACCCAAAGCCATGGGGAAGGCATCACAGGAGGGAAGAGGTCATGCTGCTGTTTAATGATAAATGTCTGCAGTGCTCAGTAAATCACTGGTTATTGTCCCCTTGCTTAGGTCCCAGTCGACTTCTCTTTTCTAATGCAAGCATTTCCATCTTCACTAAACATGTGAATTCTTGGTTTTCACACTTCATTTACTTGGGTTCTGTCACTAACACTAAGTGCCATTTTTGGCATCCAAAACTGGTTGTGAACTGCCTGCTCCTGCAGTTGTTGCAGGCAGGAGCTGAGCACTGCTGCTCCCTTGCATGTGAACAAACCAGAACCCCGCTGTTCTTGTGCAGGGTCTGTCTTTTTCTGCATTCCCAGCCCTTCCTGTGCATGTCCCACTGTACCGAGCCCTGCCTCCAGGAGCTTTCCAGCCTGTGCCAGACATCCAGCTGATCTGCTGCCTTTGGGGAGGTGCCTTTGCTTCACACCACAGAAAGGTCCTGTGGGTCAGTGGCTGCCAGCAGGAACAGCAGCAGCATACATGAAGATCCAGCTGCAGGGATGGTGTGAAATAAAAAAGATCCTGAGGGCTGAGACCCCCACACTGTATCCACAACACTTGCACACAAGATTCTTACTCTTACACCCTTATTAACCATAATTGAGGTGGCTTTCTCTGCCGACTTCTTTGTCATTAGCTGTGAGGATATTCCTAATCTGGTCACCTTTCCAGAACATGCTAAGTACTCATTCATTTAGAACTCTTTGAAAATGGAACATTTAAGAGTAAAGCTGCCATGGGGACTCAGGCACCAAACCATTATTTCAGATTGCACAGTTCAAAATGTTTGTCTGCAAAAACCCTCTTCTAGCCCCACAGATGTGTGGCCTCCATGCATACCCAATCCTTCCTCAGAAATCCCTGCCCTGGCTATGGGCAGGTGCCCAGCTCAGGATGACTCTTCTCATCTTCAGTGAGGATGAGCCTTGTCCAGCGCCAGGGCTCACCTCCAGCTCACCTCCAGTGCAGCACCTTGGCCCCAGTCTGTGACACTGGAAGAGCACCCATGACAGCAGCTCCTATTCTGCCCACAGATGGGGGTTTATCCTACAGGCTTAGAATGAAATTGAAACCATAATCCCTGCAAATAAACCGTCTTCACATCTCAAGCCTGCCAAAATCCCTTCTGTTTATTGCTGTATTAACTCTGAGAAACAATGAGAAATGTGACTCTCTGAGTGAGATTTGGCCCATATATGCCACCAACAGTTAATGAAAACATTGTATGGCAAGAGGCAGTTTGAGATCTCTGCTTCAGTCCAATTCACTTGTATTTTTATTTCTCTGTACATCCCCATTGCCTTGTTAGATCCCTGAGTTGGGGAAGCATGGAAAGGGAGAGCTGTACTTGGAGGGCATCACTTGAGTGGGATAAGGTCCTTTAAAGTCACAGCTGTTTGCCAGGGAAAGCACAAATTGGTCACTGATGTGTAATCAAGTACTCCCTGTAGTTCCCCTTACAATGTAGCATTGGTTCTCATACCCTAACTTTTTTGTTTTTTCTGATTTTGCTTTGGTTTCCACATTTTTTGTTGCCTTTTTTATGGTCTACTAAACATTTATATTCAAGTCTTACCGCCTTTCCTTTCAGTTGGTAACCTGACTGGTGTGGCTCCTCTCCTCCTTCCTTTTAGCTCCACCCTCCCTGGGAAGATCTACAAAAACATTCTGGCTCTTCTTCAGTTCTTATCATCTGTCTGTTTTGGGATAGTTTTCACATGTGGATGTGTCTTGTTCTGCTCCCCATTTCTATGGAATGAGCTCTCCATCAGGAATACATAAATCCCTGGCAGCGCTATCCATCCAGCCTGGAATTTTTTAAAGCTTACAAAAAAAACCAAGCTTGTCCACTTTGCAAACATATTCCTTTTTACTTCTAGGTCCTCCTATAGAGCCTCTGGAGCCAACCAGGCCTTTACCGACTCTTCCTGTTCGCAGAATTCACTCCACTTCAGAAAGAAAACACGAGAGACAGCCACGACCTCCCAGTCCTCCTCTGGGTGACAGGCCAGCTCTCCCTGGCTCCAAACCGAACATCTGTGATGGCAACTTTAATACTGTGGCTCTGTTTAGAGGAGAAATGTTTGTTTTCAAGGTACTAAGAATTCCCTCTTACCCATGAGTCTTCCCTTCATTTTATTTCTGGAGAAGGTTAATAGAAGTATTTGATAGTAAGATTTGAAATGTCTGTGAAAATAGCTCTGTTTCTCTGAGGGGATGTCTGAGTAATATTAAAAGGAAGTGTGAGCAGATTGGCTCTGTAATATTTGGAAACAGTGCCTGATGGGATTTACAAAATGCCCAGGCATCCTGTGCTCCAAAATGTGAACTGGGTGCATTGGCAGAGAATTCAGATGCCACCATGCGTGAGAGGAGCCACCTGTAAAGCCAGGAAGTAGTACCAGTACCATGGGTGACCATGGAGTCCTGGAGTGGGTTGGGTTGGGAGGGAGCTTAAAGACCACCTTGGTCCACCCCCTGCCATGGACAGGGACACCTTCCACTAGAGCAAGCCCCATCCAAGCTGGTTCGAAACACTTTCAGGGATGGGACAGTCACGGCTTCTCTGGGAGCAAGCCTCCTTATCTCAGAGGTGACATGCATGGAACTGGGGCTTTGGGAGCACTCAGCCTAGGGGAGTTTGAGTCAACTTTTCTTGTCAGCTACAGCCCTTTGCTCAATAACTCATTAGAGTACCTTGATATGGATATCCATGATCCCATTCCCAAAAATATCAGTAGCTTTCACTCTTCTCAATGGGTGTGAAGTGTCGAAAGGGACATATTGAAGGTTATTAAATGGACAAATCACATCAGTTGCAGAAGATTCATGAAATGGAACTAGTTGAAGGTTGCAGTGGTGTCTGGGAAAAGTCTCAAATGTTCTGTCCTGCTCACACTCATCCCTGAGCATCCACTGCAGCTTTAACTGATGACCAAATATCTGAAGTGATGTTTCATAACTCCTTTGTGCCTTTAAACTGTGTTTCACACAGTCACCAGGTGATGTTCAGGCTGTCTGGCTCTCCTGGGCTCCGAGAGCTGAGCTTCAATTGAACCAGGACAAACATGACACCTCAGTGACAAGATATGGAGAGGTCACAATGCTTACAGCTATGGACTTGCTTCCCTCCTGCTCCTTTTCCCTCTCTTTCTTTCCACCCTTTTTCACAGCACCATCAATCAGTATCTCCCCCTTTGGGCTTCCATCTTTCCCCCGCAGCACTTCCCACACTGGAGACAGTGCTGGACTGGGTTGGAGCTGTCACCTGAAGCAGGACTTGTATCTGTCATGGTTGTGGGGCCTAGGCAAGGATTAGCAGTGCTGGATGCTGGACTCAGCCAGGTCTGACTGCAAGACAAAAGTACTCAGTCTCAAGAGGCTTCTGGTTTCCTCAGGATCGCTGGTTCTGGCGTCTGCGCAACAACCGGGTGCAGGAGGGGTATCCCATGCAGATTGAGCAGTTCTGGAAGGGCCTCCCCGCAAAGATCGACGCAGCCTATGAGCGCTCTGATGGCAAATTCGTTTTCTTCAAAGGTACAGTACAGTTCAGTAGGAGCCAACCACTCCTACCTCACCCCTGACTGCTTTTCTGGCATGAAAATGGTGAAAACAGGTATGTTGTACCCTTGCCCTTTTCCAAGGGGGCACTTCAAGAAGCCACTGATCTTTAAAATGGGCTGGCCTTGCTAGGACAATCTCTGTATAGAGTTAATATCAGTTAGGAGAAGTTGGCTTTCATGTGGTAAAAAGAAACGGCTCCTTTTTTTCCCACGGAGTGTCAGTCCCCTGCTTATTTCCTTGAGCACCTTTTGCCAGGGCACTGAGGGCTCTCCAGGTGCAGGGCACTCCCAAACCTCATTTATGGACAATTGTCTCCTAAAGAGACAAAATGACCAACCTTGTGCTGGGGCCCATTTAAGTTCCTTGTATGGTGGCAGTGCCTGATCAGGATCCTGTAACTTGAGAGCAAATTGTGAGCAGGGAAGGGTGGCTGGAAAGCATGTCAGGTACAAAACCACAGTACCTAGGCTTCTGGATTTGTGTCTGCAGCTTCAGTACCTCAGCTTTCTAAACTGCACTAAGACTTGAGAGGCTTGGAGAAAGGCAACAGAAATTTCTGAAAAGTGTGGGCTGATCAACATTTCAGCTTGAGCAAAAGATGGCAGACAGGGGATGAGACAAGTCTTTGAAATCAGGACTGGCATGAGAAGGTAAATGGGAAAGGGCTGTTCAACAGCTCTCCCAAAACAAGAGCACCAGATAAATAAGGTTCTGATTTCAAAATGAAGTGGAGGAGCAGCTTTTTCACAGATGACAGTTAAGACTGGAAGCACTCAACACGCTGTGGTTCACTTGATCCAACTCCTAACAGGTTTGTTTGTTGTTTGTGTCCCCACTCACCTCTAGGAGATAAATACTGGGTTTTTAAGGAGGTGACGGCAGAGCCAGGCTACCCTCACAGCCTGGTGGAGCTGGGCAGCTGCCTGCCCCGGGAGGGCATCGACACGGCACTGCGCTGGGAGCCCGTGGGCAAAACCTACTTCTTCAAAGGGGACAGGTACTGGAGGTACAACGAGGACAAGAGAGCCACGGACCCAGGATATCCAAAGCCCATCACCGTGTGGAGAGGAGTCCCTCAGTCTCCACAGGGGGCTTTCATCAGCAAGGAAGGCTGTACGTGTCTGCAGTCATGACACCTGTTAGGTCAGGAAGAGCTGGTCTGTGCTGGGAGCTGGGCGATTGGATGTGGAGTGTTTTGAGTATTTTCTGATCCAGGAATAAGTCTCAGAAGCCCTTGGGTCAACTGGGCTTTCTGAGCAGCCACAGTCTGAGATCCTTCCCAGCCCACACACCACCTCAGCTGCTAAACCACATTGTGAAAATCCAGCTCTGTGGGAATCGAACTTTTTCTGTCAGAATAGACCCTACCCAGCTTTTCCTGGGCCCTGGTTCTGGGGATATTGGAACTTACATTTCCTCCTAGTTTATCTGTAGTGAGCTCTGGCTCTCTGCTAAAGGCTCCAACCTGTCTGTTAGCAGTTAGCCTTGAAGTTATGCTCCAAGTAGGGGCTTGGAGGTCCAGAGACTCCTTCCTTTCTCTGATTTGAAGATTTCCTCCTCTTCCAGTTAGGGAAAGAGTCAACAGAAGGAGCTTGTGCCGTTCAGGCTGTGTTCAAATCTGGAGCTGTGTTGTGAGAGGAGGACTGGGCCAGGCTGGAGGATGGCAGTGAGAGCCAGCCAAGCTGGGGAACAGTGCAGGAGACCAACACTTTTACCACAGCTCCCTTCTCCTGTGCTCTTTCTTTTTTTCTAGTAACTTGAGAGTCATTAGAAAATAGGTCATCTGGGGAGAGGGAGGTGCTTCAAACAACATGTAGCATAAAGCATCACTCTTTTATTAGCAGCAGGACAACACTGCTCCTTAACACAGGCCAAATCTTCGGGGTGCTGTGGCAAAAGGACTCAGCATTTGCTCCCTCAGGCTTAATGAACAGAAACCTGGTGTGCTTCCAAACACTGTCACACCCAGGCACATGCTGGCTCCCTGCAGATGATGTGCACCACTTGGTAATGATGAGCACATATTTACAGATGCTTTAGTAAAAAATAACTCACTGCAGAACCCTTCCTTTAAAGTTAGTAGGGTTTTCTTTTTTAATTCCCAGCTTGCTTGGCCAAGGGGAATGGTGTTCCATGGGCAATGTTGGACATGCTAGCCAGGGTTATGGCTTCTCCTTTAAATCCCAGCTCCAAAACTGCATTCACTTTCCAATGGTGTGGGAATACTGTGGATAAATGTGTTATATTGACTTAGGTAGTGGTTATCTTCAGGTTGTCCAGGCTCCCTTAATGTCCTCCCACAAGCACAGCTCATTAGCTGGAAATAGTGAGAAATACTCTCTGTTTTGTCTCCTAGTTTACACCTACTTTTATAAAGGGAAGGAGTACTGGAAGTTCGATAACCAGAGGCTGAGTGTGGAGCCAGGCTACCCCAGGTCGATCCTCAAGGACTGGATGGGTTGTAACCAGAAGGATGTTGAGCGGAGCAAGGACCGGCGCCTCCCTCACGACGATGTGGACATCATGGTGACAATAAATGACATGCCCAGCACTGTCAATGCCATCGCAGTGGTCATCCCCTGCATCCTGTCTCTGTGTATCCTTGTCCTGGTATACACAATCTTCCAGTTTAAAAACAAGGAGGTGCAGCAAAATGTTGTGTACTACAAAAGACCTGTCCAGGAATGGGTATGACACAGCCTGCTGCACATTTCAGCTCATTGAGGTGATGAGGACTATGGACACACACAAAAAAGAGGAAAAAATGCATTGAAAAGCCTACCAAACAAAACTACTTCAGTGACCTACAAGTTTTGGACACCCTGGGATGGAAATAAGCAGAAAAACTGGAAAAAATACAGGCAGGCAGCCTTGCAGTGTGGAACCTCTTTCCTTTGTATTGCTTTGGTCACCTGCCAGTTGTGGTGCCATCCACAGGCCAGCACCAGAGTCTTTGAGGCAGGTTTCAACTGATCTGGGAAACTTCCCTACGCCAGTGCTCCCTGTTAAACCCAGCATTCTCCAGTGTAGCTAAACCACCTCTATTATTTTTTTAATAGCTGTCTCATAAGTGAATTAAGATCATGAAATCTATGAACAAGAACAATTTCAGTGTCTTAAGTAGAAGACATTCTGATGCTGAATCATTCTAAAAAATCTTCTTAGTTTATTAAAAAGTCCAGGGATCTACCTGGATACAATTTTCCAATACCTGCTGGTCAGATGTTTTGTACATTCATAACTAATCAATGCTGCCACTCAGCACAGTGCACGAGGAACCACCGAGCACTCAAAGAGGTACCGGAGTGCAGAGCAGAAGTTCAAGAAGCACCAAACCAGACACCTAGCAAAATCAAGCCCTAGACTGGGACAATCTGAAGACAAAGTAATTGGGTCTAAAAAAAAAAAAACAACAAACAATCATGGTTTTTGTTTTGGGAGCCACTCATGAAAGAAATATTTAAATGTCATGTAAGTTGGTTTAAGCTCCTGCCAGCAAGAACCCTGGAACCAATGGTTACTGAAATACCAGGAATGTGTATAGACAGACTGCACTTAGCCCGTTAAGATGCTGGGAAATGATGAGTTGTTGTTCCGTGGCATGTGTATCTAGATTGTGGAATTTCTGTGTTGGGCTTCAGGAGAATGGAAATGTTTGTTTGAAGTTGTCATTATATTTTGCTGAAATAGTCAAGGTACAGTAAGAATTACGCCCGTTTATAAAACTAAATCCAACCCCTGTAGATGTTATTGTATGCCTTCAAAATTTGGGGTTTGTTCTGCTTACTTCTTCACAGGCAAATATTTGGCAAGGACCATAGGAAACATGCCACTCAGTAGAATGAGTTTGCCAATATGAGCCATAAAAATCAGGTAAAGGCAAGGAAAATACCTTAACTTTCAGCTAGTAACTTTCCACAGGTCTCTTCCTACAACAGTAGCTTCTGCTTGTCCCTCTTACAGTTGTAAGTGGTTCAGGACATGGTGCCCTAACCACAGACTTTTGATTTTCATGTTGACGCTGATATTCTTACCATGTTCAATAAGAGTAGAAGAGTCTTTTGCAGTGCAGTGTAACAGTGAAGTCCAGCACTGTAGAGAAGTGCCATCCATGTCAGGAATTGCTTTGCCCACTCACCATGGGGAACACTCTGCCTATAACTGAATTTTATTGAATGCAATGGAAGTGCAATGCACAGAATATCCACTTAGTGTAGAAAAAGTACAGCTTTGTAATGTCAGCTCTGAAAAAAATCCCCAGGGACAACAAATACGCTAAAAGTATTCCTAATTACAATGAGGAACAAAGCTGCAGAGAGATCGTTAGCATTCCGGATTGCTAATTAGTGCTCAAATATTGCTCTGGTGAAGCAGGATAGACACGTAGATTCATCTGGTGAAGCCCACTAGGACTGCATTAATGCGTGGTCTCAAACTGTATTTTGTCCTCCATAACTGATTTCCATAGCCAAGCTGTTTATTGTGTTTAAACATAAACTATTACTAACATATTACAAAGTAAGTGAGAAGCTCGTAGATGAGAAACTTTGAACTGTAGTGACAAAATGTGCTAACGTCTCATGATGAGTGAAGGAGTGCGAAGGACCAGATGAAATCAGCTCCTGCTCAGACACCCCCACGTTACTCCGCGTTGCTCTGTGTACCAGAGGTGTGGTGGGCACACCACAGATGCCACAGCCACATGGCACCTCGGGCTCATCTGTATGCTGCCATCTCACCAGGACTGCGACAGCCCAAGCCTTTGAGCAACTTCCAACAGCCATCATTAAAAAAAAAAAAAAAAAATTAAAAAAAAGAATTTACAACAGAGAGCAATGTCTGGGTTCCTTTGTGTTTTCTCCCCACCCTGCTCCAAAGTTAGGTTTTTGGCCTGCCCAAGGAATGAGCTGTTCAGGCAGCAGTGCCTGGGAGGCCAGGAGGCTGAGATCTGCGCCCAGGGTGGCTGCAACAGAGCAAGCGGCTGCCTTGGGCTGCCAAAAACCCAGCTTCATCTGCTGCTCCACAGAGCCACAGAAATACCCCGGGGCCTTTTCTACCTGCCCTTTACCTGGCTCCTGGGGCAGATGTTTAGTATGGGAGTTTCCAGGGGGTGAGGTATTCCAGGAGGTGTTCAGGGGGTGAGAACAGCCCTTTGCAGCCACAGGGGGCTGCAGGGAGGGAAACAGCTTTCCTCCAGTACAATCCAATTCATTACCACCTGTGTTTTGCTAAGATCCGCACATGGGCAGTCCTGGGATAACTTGGATCTGGGCACAAACACGGGTTTTTTTTGTGTAAGGGACAGCTCTCACCCCTGAGCTCTTTGCTGGGATCCTGTGCTGTGCTACAGAAGCACTGGACTTGCTGCCCATCAGCCGGGCCAAAGCTCTCTGTGGGCAGCAGCTGTGTTCCAGTTTGTGTCCAGAAGTGCAGGACGTTCCCACAAGGGAGCAGGGATCAGCAGTGCTAATTAAGATGCAAAAGGCTGTTGTGTGTTCCTGTGATCCTGCTCTGCAACATAGGGGTTTGGACAGCCCAGGGACCTTGGAACACCCTGGACAAGCTGCAGCCACACTCACTATACTGCACTCAATATCCTATTTGGTTTTATTTCAGTTTTTGACTACTTTGAATAATTTCATTATCATTCAGACTCATTGTCACAGGAAATTTAGACATTGGCTGGGATACTTGATCACTACATTCACAAAAGCTCGTCCTCCATTAAGACAGATTAATTATTCCTAACTTATAACAAGTCATTAAACCTCAAGATCTCCAATTTCATACTGTGAGGACTTGGAGAGTTAGAAATTCTATAAAGGAGCTTGACAAGATTTTGGCCAGTGAAGCACACAAAGCTTTACACCCCAAGACCTTCTCACTGAATTCAGTTATGAGACTTTCATTTCTCCCTCCTGTCACATTCATCCCAGAGCTAGATTCCAGCCCTTCTCATAGTATCACCTATTTGTCCAGCACTTCTTTAGTTCCTTTGATAATCCTGCAACCCTTCCTAGCACCTGAGGTCACGTGTTGCCTTCCACTGCCTGATGGAAAAGGTGCCAGGTGGCTTTAGCCATGCTATGTAACCCACACCTTTGTAGCTCAGCAGTTTCATTGTTAAGAATCCCAAGAACCCATGGGAACCCAGCTCTGGGGACATACAATTTGATTTTATTGACTATTCCTTAACACCTTTTGGCATCATCACCACACGTGCTGCTTTGGAGATGAAAGCACATGAAAAGGGTCAGTCACGGGCTGCAGTGCTTGTGCCCCAGGCTGTCATGCCAAGGGCCTGTCACCTGGACTCCTGCCATTCTGGAACCCTTCACCTGGGCTCTCATTTCACCCTTGCTGTGGCACAGTGCAGCAATAGGCAGCAGCATGAGAATTTCACCCCTTATTTCCCCAGCTTCTTTTGGACTTAGAGACCCAAAATTTAATGTAGATGAGCATTACCCCAAAATATCTATTTGCAGAAACACCTGGCAACCACAGTGCAACACTTGCATCTCATCTACACATATTGCTCAGGATAAAGATGCATCATGGATTTTCAGCTAATGCTGTTTTGGGCTTTGTTTTCCTAATTAGCTCCAGACATTGTTTGCTTTCTTGACCACTACTGAAGCCAGAGCATATCTGTTCCAATATGGACCTTCAGTCAGAACATGTGCTCCTGCACTGCTCAGAATTCACCACTGCTGGGTGAAATTTGGATTCTTAACCACAATGTGCCTCGTTCACACTCAGCTGCACTGAGTTTACCTTTCTATCCAGTCCTCATCCTCACTAGTCAGAATAAGTCAGTATGGCCAGAATTCCCTGCCCTAACGCATTGACTTTCCTAAATCAGGCAAGTTAGAGAGCTTCCCTCATTTCATGGAGTCACTCACCCAAGGTCCTCAAATGCCTTTTAAAAATACAACAGTACAAGAAACCTTCTTCCTATCCCAGCTCTTTGAAGAGCTGCACAGGTCTTCTGGGACACAATCTGCCATTGAAACACAAAGCTTATCCTCTCTCTAAATCCATTCTTTATTATAGTTTGTTTTCTTTGTTCAGAATTCCCACACACCCACATTTAAGACAGGAATCACATTTGCTCCACCCAAGAGCTGAGTCCTGTGAGGTGGCCAAAGAGAAGCAGGTTCTCCCTCTAAATAGCAGGCTGAGAGGAGGACCACTGGAGTCAGGGCCAAGACAGGTGGTGCATGATATGAAAGGGTTGATATCTGATCATAAATGATCATGGCATTCTTTATTTTGAAGTTTAAGGAGTAACCTTTTATATCAGCCAAATCTTATAAAGCCTTCCCTGAACATCCAGATGGTAAAACAAAAATGGAAATTTATTCTATTTTCTACAAAGCCCAAAGCACCAGGGCTGAAAAGAGCTCTGCCCATGCTCATGCTCATCTCAGGTCATCATTCCCCAGGAGAACCCAGCTGAGAGCAAGGCAACTGTGCGGAGACAACTGAGAGCTTCCTCTTACCCTCAGGATGAGAAATGGAGGCACTTCCATGCCTTCAGTGCACCCTTAATGGACAAGCAGGAAAGCAGCTGAAATAAGCTATCACTGAGCAACAACTGTGTAGAAAGACATTACAATCTTATGCCTGAAAGTAGCACCTACGGCTGCTTTCCATCTGGCACAGGGACAGCTCTTCATGAGGAAGCTCTCAAACCTGTAGCCTCTGACTGACTGCTTAGGACCCTGGTTATTTAACCTTTGTCTCCAAGGTAACTCCAGATGAGAGGGTCCAAACCTGTTGGGATTTGCTTTCTAAGAGTTTCCTGTTGTAGGAGGTGAACTCCTGCAGGACAAATTAAGCCCACTGGCAACAGTGTGCCTTTTGGGCCTCCTGCAGGTGCCTCAGAAGCAGCACAGGTGACACCAGGTGAAATATTGGTCTGGGGACTCCCACACTGTTGTTGTTAAAAGCACTTGGATTGACACTGAAAAACCCCAGTTTTTATCCAAGCTTATAATTTCAGAATCACCATCCCATGGGAACAGCTACAAGTCAGGGCAAAAGAGCAGGTGATGACTTTTGAATTATTTTGTTGCAAGCAAACTACTGTGTTTTTGATACTGGACATACAAAGGGGTCTTACATGTACCTAGAGCAGAAACACCACTCAAGCAGGAGTGTGGAAAGAGAGGGCAGCACAGAGAGTGCCAAAGCAAAATAATCTCTAGTGATCAACACCAAGAGCCACAAGAGTAAATATTATGGGGAAATTTGAGGCATCACAAAATCAGAGAGCTGAAGAACTAAGCAAAGGGATAGAGAGCATTCCTTATTTGTATCTTATGCATGTTATTTGTCAGTTTTTGTGGTAACAGTTTACAAAAGATAACAAAAATTTGGTTTTGTAGCTTCTCCCTTGGGCCAAGCCTGCAGAAACATCATCAGAAGGTCTGGATGTCTGTAATTCAAAGTGCAGCTCAACACTTCACTCCTTAGGAGCTTTCTTGGAAGTAGGAACCGACACTGCTCATGTCAGGCTAAAAGACAAAACAGAAAGAAGGTTTAGTTGTGCCAGAGTGCAAAAGGCATTTCAAAATACCAGCTTCAGTCAGTTCTCACCTTTCTACTACAAAGGCCCAGGAGAAATTTCCCTTCCTAAGAAAAGACCTATGAAAAGAGGGAAGCAAGACGTTGTGGCTGCTAACAGCCAGCCACGGGAACAGACATCTCAGGCTGGCAAAGGCAAAATGTACATTTAGCCTGGCCCAGGTAATGATCAACAGCTCAAAGCAGGTTTAATTACAGTTCTGATATGCTCAGAGACATCAGGACTTTGTACCCAAACTTTAACAGGGCAAAGAATTCTTCAAAGGGTTCCCCACTGAAGGAATTCCTTATGCCATAAACAATTCCCAGATTGTGGCTGAGAACTCAGCAACCAAGTAACAATGCTCAGGTAGTTCAGGAACACACTTTCAGTACCACATCAGTGGTCCTCAGGGTTGTAACTCAAGGCCCAAAACCAGTTCCTACAGGACATTTATATGTCCTTATGCCTAAATGTAAAAACATTTGCTTATGAAAAATATTTGCATACATTAATGAATAGATATCATTACCACTCCGGACAGAAAACAATACCTGCCTCACATTAAAAAGTAACTTGGGCAAAGCCTTTAACAAAAAGGCTTTAAAAATTTCAATTTAGCAGTTTTAAATATACGAGGTTTAAGGCAGCAGCAGCTGACAAATTCCACAGTCTTTCTGGCTCCAGAAATGGTTACAGCAAGCATTTGAAATAGCAGTTAATAACTACAGCGATCAAAAGCCAAGATGACAAGCAGAGTCACTGGTATTTTAACTTTTAAAATAAGATTTGTTTTTAAAAAGCCCATTCATATCATAGCTGAGCACTGAACAGTTAGGAAAGAAAATGTGCCAGCTGAAAAGGATATTAGTTCTCACAGAAAGGATTCTCATTGCAACAAAACATTCCACAACCCAGTGAGTAATTGTTATCAGTAACCAACAAAAGGGGAGAGGAAGTGAAAAAATTGTAATTAAAACAGATAGATCAACTGCAAAACCAGCTGCTTTTATAATAAAATCTCGCTTCTTTTGATCATGATTCTGCCCAGAGGTAGATCCTCCCTACCTGTCAATCAGGGAATCCCTCATGTTGGTGGCGATGGTGCTTGGCTGAGCCTCGTTGAGCCTGAAGATGCTCTCAATGACGGAGAGCTCGGTGCTGGTGGTGTCCAGCCCGCAGAAGGCGCACCAGTCATTGACCACCATCCCCGCTGCGATCACCTCGCTGCCGCGGTTCACCGTCCCTGCCTGCCAGGACACAGCAGCCATGAGCAGGAGGTGGCACAATTCCTCACACAGCTCTGGCACAGGTCTTTGCTGGGGGGCTCAGCTCACACCACTGAAGAGAGGAACTCTGCCACCAGCAAAGTTCTGAAGATGCCAGATAAAATTATTAATGAACAGCCTTTACTTTCTGGTAAGAAACTGGTATGGCGTTCAGTGAAAGAGAATCCAATCAGCAGGAAGGATAACAGCATTCATACATCCAACTGAGGAGGCACAGGAGTTTCCTATCTTTTTAAACACTGGCTTCAGCCAAACCACAAACAGCCCTACATTCTGTATCTGCACAATGTGCACAATCCCAGCAGAGCAACATTTCAGAAGGCAGCTAAAAGCACTGAGCGGCTTGTTCAGACTCAGGAAAAACAGGAAACTGTCTGGAAGACTTGTTTCAAGTCTTCTCCTCACCTCCCACTCAGAATCACTTCACAGAAAACAGTATCTGGGAGCCCCTGAGCTGGAGAAACATTGCAACTGAGTTGGAGAAGAATGGGAGGAGCAAACATCCCACAAATGCCTTACCACAAGTGGAACCTGCAGCAAAGACGACAGCTCATCCTGGTCATCGATTGAAGTTTTAGGGTGCACGATTCCTCCTTGGTTACTAAAAACACAGTAACTTCCAACCAGCACCTGGTCTGCTATCGTTTGTCTGAATACCTCCACCTTCAGCACATCTGCCAGGATCTCTTCTGTCTCCTGCAAATGAAAGGAGGATAAAGCCTTTGGCTAAATGGTATTGTCAAGTGGGAAGTCAAGCTGTTCCTGCACACAGCCCCCAGCTGGAAGCCTCCCACACTGCACAGCCTATTTGCAACCCAGCCATGATAACACACACAGCCAAGTTCCACACTCCACATGTCACTATGAACACAACCTCATGCCTTTGCTGAGAAATGCCCAAATCCCTCTCTCTATAGGGAATTCTTTACTTGCATCAATTCTCAGCAAACCCATTGTCTTTGCTCCGAAACCACTGAGAAAAAATGGTCTTATGCTTATCATAACTCTAATAACTCTAACAATCTCCCCCAGGTTTTACTGTGAATTATTTTGATTTCTCTCTCTCTGGCCATCTTACTTTACTTTTTACTTAGAAAAACATACAGTGCAAAGCCTTCCCCTTATTTTTCCCTTTACACTCCCGCCACCAAGTCCCATTTCTTCATCACCTTTATCACAAGCTGGAAGCAAACACTGTCAGGACTTGCAGCCACACAACACATCTCTCTCAATGCTGTTAAGGTATCACTTCTCAGATATAAAACAGGAGTGACTTTGTCTCCTCTACCCTTATTTAACTCATATACAAGAACCTTCTATTTTTCTTTCAGACCCCTGTAATGATGCACATCCATGATCTATTTCAGCTATGACACGCTCTGGCTCACTCAGCTGTAGCTCATAACTCCTTCTGTGGTCCTCACTGCACTCCTCCTTACACTCTTTATTAGACATGTGCACTCTAATTCACTCAATTTTACACACCCAAAGCAGACTGCACCCAATGATCACTGAATCATAGAATGGTTTGGGTAGAAGGGATCTCAAAACTCATCTCATCCTACCCCCTGCCATGGACAGGGACACCTGCCACCAGACCAAGTCGCTCCAAGCCCAGTCCAACCTGGCACTTCCAGGGATGGGGCTTACAGCTTCTCTGGGCAACCTGTGAAGGGCTTCCCCACCCTCACAGGGAAGAATTTCTTCCCAATATCCCACCTAACCCTACCCACTTTCAGTGAGGATTGTTCCCCCTTGTCCTGTCCAATGATACACAGGACCCCCCATTCCTTCCCTTCTTCAAAGCACATTCCCTACAGCTGAGCTGCAGGGAACAATTCCAGCCTCAGCGTGGGCAGCATTTCCCAGCCTCACTCGAAATGTGGGAGTGTCCTAGAGCCCTATACCCTGTCCAGATCCGGGTGAACCAGAGCCACATAGTCATTGCAAGTGGTGACATTGCCCAGAGCTGACAGCCGCTCCTCCACGCGCTGGATCCGCACAGAATCCGGGAGGCTGTTGCGGATGTGCTGCAGCTCTTGGTCTGTTGTGCTGCTCGGGACCAGCAGCCCATGTCTGTTCCCTAAAATGACAAAAGGAAAAGAAAACAGAATTAAGAGAATGTTTCCACAGGGTGTGTTAGCACTTCCCTCCTGTTCACACATGGCTTGAGCTGCTCTTGTTCTGTGTGTGTTCTTTCCAAGCCCAGAATTCAGTTTAGGAGATATAAAAACAACCAGCACTACATGAAAGGAAAAACCAGGCTGAAGCACACTGGGTGAATGACACTATCTTTACTCCCTTCTCTCTTCCAACAGGACTAAAAGAGGCCCAAGGCTCTCAGTGAGACACTCTACAATGAACTCCCATGAAGATGCCATTTGCCCTACAAAAGGCCGGTGCTACTGCTTGTGTGACTTTGGCAGCACGACTGAATTGTAAAAGGAACAAATAAGCAAGAAGCTGCTCTAACCTAACAGGGTTTCACCAGACAGAGACACGTGAAAGGCTTCTCCCTGACTTTTACATTCGGTAATGCCTCTCCCTGCACGAGCCAGCTCTGAGGAGCAGCAGAGCTTCCCTGGGCCCGAGAGCCAACATTCCTCCCACCCCGGCTTCCGGGAGAGTTTCTGTTTCCTTACGTCCATCACAGAATCAGCCAGGTTGAAAAGACCTTTGAGATCATCCTTCCTCCTCCCCACACACTCGAAGCATTAAAACGACCCTCAGCGGCTCCGACCGAACCCGTGACCTCTCCCTGACCCTCCGAAACTCCCTCCGCCTCACGTACCCACACACATCCTGCCGATGATGCGGCAGCCGGCGATCGAGGCGTGAACCACTGGGATGGTCCCGAAGAGTTCCCCCTCGAACACGCTGCAAGGAGAAAGCGCCGCGTTAGGGCCCCGCGGGCAGAGCTGGGCGGGGCCGGACCGGCCGGGCCGGGTCAGGGCCTCCTCACCTGTAGAAGTTCTCGGAGCCACCGATGGCCACGAGGCAATAGGCGTTGGTGAGCTTGGCGAAACAGCCCAGCTCGTTGTTGTTCTCGAAGCTGGCGCGGACCGCCATGGCAGGAACGGGAATGGGAAAAGGGCCGCAAATGGGAACGGGACCGGAAATGGGAACGGCAATGGAGCCGGGAACGGGACTAAGAAGGGGGTCGAGAACGGGAACGGAGCTGGGTCCAGGAAAGAAGCCGGAACGGGTCCAAGAATGTGAGGAGAACGGGAACTGGGGGGTTCAGGGCCGGGAAGGAGGCTGAAGTGAGAACGGAAACAAGAACTGACCACGGTGATTCCGATCGCCTCTGCCGGAACCACGAGGTGCCGCCGCTTTTGCTTCCGGCGGGGCGCACGTGGGACAGAGGGGCGCCGGCTGCGCTTGTTGGGGACAGCGCCCCCGAACGGCCGGGAGGTAAGAGCGCCCACATGCGCCGCCATTGAGGGGAGGGGGGGTGGGGCGTGCCCGAGACCGGCTGAGGGACCGAGCGGGAGCGACCCCGGCCCAGAAGGGACCGGTCCGTGGCGGCAGCACCTCCGTAGGCACCGCTCGCTAGCCCGAGCCCGCCACGGCCCTGTGGGACACAGCCCGTCCCGGTGTGCCCGAACCCACCTGAGGCTGAGCCGGGCCGTGTGTCCTTACAGCCTGGAGAGGCCACCAGGGGTCCAGGTGTGGCATCGCTGCCCTTGTCCCTGTGTTTGTCTCAGGTGTGGCATTGGTGTCCCGGTCCTTGTGCTGGTGCCAGATGTGCTGTGGTTGTCTTTGTCCCTGTGCCCGGGGTGCCATGGCTGTCCGTGGCCCTGGCCACTGTGGGCCAACTCCATATGTGTACAGCCCCAGTGCAGGTTCTAGTGCTCCCCAGGTGCTGACACTGACCCTGTCCCAACATGAGCCATGCCTGGGCACCACCTCCATGCTGACACCTGGGGTGTAGGACAGCAGATGAGTCATCTGTGAGCTGACAGGCCACCCATAACCCAAATGCTACCTGAGTGCCTCACTGTGTATAGGGGCCACCTGTGTCAGCTGCCACCAGTGTTCAGGTGGGTCCCCGGAGCAGCCCCCATTCATGTGCTGACACTGGTGGGCCGATGTCAGCTGTGTGCAGGTGCCAAATGTGTGCTCAGATATGTCCCTGTCCCCTCCTGGCCTGGCACAGCTCAGCACGGCGGGACCTTGCCACACTCAACCCTTCCCCTGCCACCAGGACCCAACACGGCTTTTTCCAGCAGAACAACTTTATTTTTCATATCCCCCTGCCTTTGGCCATTTCATTTTCACCATATGAATACAGGGAGAGGAATTGCTCAGCTTAGAGAGAACCAGGGCTCACCCTGCATACCACAGTGGCCAATTTCCAGCTGTAGCAATGGCTTTGCTGTAAGTTTGAGTGGAAATGGTTCTTTCCCAAATGGGTAAAAGATTATATGGATTATATTTATGTGCTTTTCTCCCTCCTGCCACAATCATGTAATTGAAAATTTGAGCTGCAGTTGCTAATCTAGTCTGAATCAGTCACCTACATAGATTAGATGCCTTTTAACAGGAACAGGACTAATGTTTTGATTCCAAGCCCCAGGTGTGATGATTGGCGGAGAAAAGCAACCCCTGGAAGATCAGACCAGAGGCCAGCTCAAGGCCCAGGTCAGAGTTCGAACCGACTGTGTATGTGTTTGGATTTTAGCTTGTTGTACTTGGTGATCAGATCCAGCTTGCTGTGCCCCAGAGTCATTCTCTTCTCTGCCCCATATGTGCTGTTCTTTTCTAGCAGCACGTCCTCCGGGAACTTGTCATAGCAAGGCTTTACAGACTTTTTATCCCGTTTGAGCTGGGTGTATGGGGAGAAAAGGTCAAACTGGCCATGTCCAGGGCTCTGTCTCTTTTCCACCTCATAAAACATGTTCTCATTTTCAGATGGAAGCTCCCCAGAGGTGGCCACAGGTGCTCTCTGCTTCAGGCTGGTCCCATTGCTGCTGGTACCCTCCAACAGGGACTGCAGTGGTTGCTCTGCTCTTGGTAGGGAGCAGTGGCTGCTGTTGGCCT
The DNA here is from genome assembly GCF_903797595.1 of Erithacus rubecula. Taxonomy (NCBI): domain Eukaryota; kingdom Metazoa; phylum Chordata; class Aves; order Passeriformes; family Muscicapidae; genus Erithacus; species Erithacus rubecula. Next base: position 158,796 of record NC_136670.1, read on the forward strand.
TACTGTCCCCCTGGCTACCAGGTTTATTGGAGGAAGGCTCTGGCTGCATGAATGTCCTTGCTGTTACGAGGTTTGATTTCAGATATGAGGCTGGTGTAGGTCTACTTTGAGGACAGTTCACCAAGTCTGGTGGTTCTTCTTGCTGTTTAGGGCAAGTGGGCTTCAGGAATGTGTCTTCCTTCCCCTTATTATCAGAATCAGAGCTGGAATCTTGCTTTTCCTGGTGTGCACTGCAGCTGGAGTTTTTCATAAAGGGAGAGACTTTTATGCTCCTGATGCTCACATTTGAAAGGCTGCTGGAGGGGCTCAAGGTCTCAGTATCATTCCCCTGAGTGGGTTTTAGGAGATAGTTGTCAACTTTTGAGGTATTCCAAGAAGAGAGACATGTCCCAGGTTCTGGCACACAGAAGCTGGTCACTGCTCTGGACTCTGCATACAAGTACCGGAATTCCTTGTCAAACTCTGCAACAATTTGCCCGCGGAAGTGGGTCACCAGACTGGTGTGCACTTGGCTGCAAAGCCAGGTGAAACTGCAGAAAAAGAAACAAAACACATGTAACTTTAGTTCACAGAGTACCAGCATGCCTAGCATGGATTTTAACATTCCAGTGATAGATTGCCACCTGATTTGTGTTGCTAAAACTTTCTTCAAGTAGGCAGGTGTGAGATTGCTCACATGCAAATGAATGTACTCATCAACAATTATGAAAGAGCAACCCAAAAGGGGTTGTTTGATTTCAGCTCGGGGTCCCCTGCTCTTCCCTTGCCTTGGCAGGAGCTGTGTTCTCATGTCCTGACATCTGCAACACATGATGGGCTTGTAGGAGCTGCTTGGACCAGCAAGAAATGGAGGAACTGCCTTGAGGAATGGAGGTCTCCAGAGACCACAGGAATACCTCAAGACAGGAAGGCTGATGATTGCTGTAACTATTGCTGTGGGATTCTCAAATGCAATAGAAGTTAATTATTGTCTCAACAAGTCCAGTCCCTGCCCTCACAGTTAAGTGTTTTGGGATCTTTTCTGGGAGCTTGTCATATTCTGCCTTAAAACTAAACTGGTTTTGCCCTAACTAGAGAAAATCTTCCATTAATTGCCACTCTGCAAATTTTCTTATCTGTTTAACCCCACCTCTTGTTTGTGCCCAAACTGTAACCTAATTAACTCTTCCCCAGTATAGCTACAGATTGTATCACATTCTCCTAATCTTCCTTTTCCTGATTAAACAGGGAAGTTCCTCTCCAGAGTGGCATCCCCAGGCTCCTGATCATCCCAGTTATCAGTTGATTTTTTATTCTTCCTGTAGTCAAACCTGACCAGCAGACTAAATATGTCAAATAAACCAGAATTTTCAGAGGTGGCAGTACCAGCTAAGGTCTGTGTTATCGGCTGCTAAAGCAAGACACTGATTCTGAAAAGCAAGATAAAATGACAGGAGCTCCAGGAGAGCAATTGTCATAGGAGATTACATTCTCAAGTAAATGTCATTTCAGGATAAGATACTGAAACTGTGTTTTGGGACTTCATCAATGTTTAGCTCACAAGACATCTATTTCGTAACTTCTGCTAGGAAACCCAGCTCCTGGCCTGTCCCTGGGCACTCTGCAGTTGTTATAGGTCAGGGTGGTGTTTGGTATGTTTACATTCAGCAATTACAACCAAAGAGAAACATAAAATGAAAAAATACTCTGCTGCTTCATATCAAACCAGGTAAATTAGGTAAGAATGCAAAAGTAGTAAAAGAATGAAAATATATTTGTGGGTGGTATGAAGAGTACTCAGAAATACCATCCTGAAGGCTCAAAACAAATGCATCCCTTCACAGAGATATTAGGGTGAAAAAGTCAAACCAGAAACTACTGGGATGGCTAAATGACAGAGGAGAAGCTCCTAATCCCAGAGAGGCCATCTTTGAAAAGAAGTTGAGTCACACATTGCAAAAGGGGAAAGAAAAAATATTCAGCTCTTTTTGAGGCCCATGGTTCATGTGCAACAGGAGTGTTCAGATAATTCCTCTGCATCCATTTATAGTACAGGAGCCTGGGCTGCCCTGAGCCCCCTTTATACAGAACACAAGGGAGGATCAGTCTCCTGTTGAGATCTCTGTAGAAGAGATTAGAAAACATCAACAGAGCAGATATCAGAGACTAGGCAGGAGCACAGATCATCAACCCAAGAATGCCAAGGGAATGCCAGGATGAAATAGCTCAGCTCCTAACCAGGCTATGCAATCTCCCACTTGAAAGGGCTCTGGCTATCAGGAGAGTGACAGGGTACTAATGTGATAGAATGCTTTTAATGTTCCAGACCATTAAGTCTCACAAATTAGATAGATACAAGTTGTGTAGATACACAAATTAGTAGAGACTCTTCTAAAGAATACAATTAATGGCCATGTAGGAAATATGAGATAATAAGAAAGGAAGCTTTGGCAAAGGAATGTTATCTCTCAAAAAGCCCTGAGGTTCTTTGAAGAAATCCAGGAGTCCAGATGGGAGATTTTATGGATTGACACTGTCAAAGGTGTCTGTCCCAGGGCACTTCCTGGCTCCCAGGAGTGCTGGTTACCCTGGCCACATTGTCACAGCATTGTCCCCAGTCCTCCAGCACCCAGCCATCTCCTCTCACTCACTTGAAATGCCCTTCCCCTGTGAGGGGAGAGCACTCCCCCAGCCTCATGACTGTCCTTGCCAATGATGCCTCTTGCCCCAGTCTGGGCATTCGTGTATCCCAGTTTCCTGTGCCAATCCAATGGGGTCCTGCTCACTCTGTATCGTGACAGGATCTGGAAAGAATCTTCCAAGTCCCCTGGTGGGGACAGCCCTTCTTGCCACACACAGGTTTCCAGGATGGATGGAACAATGTGGTCTTGCCAGCCATGGCTATTTCCATTTCTACAAACTGATAAAGGTCTTTTCTTCCCTGAACATCATAGCCAGGGAATGATTTCTGGTATAAAAATGAGGCACTAGATGAAGTTCACGGGTTACAAAACCAATACAGATAGGAAGAGGTACTTCCTTGTACAACACAATACCCACATGGGCTTTGGAGCCCCTCCTGTTGCAGGCCACCCTGGATGCTAAAAGATCATAGGAGCTTCTGAGAGGGGTAGGATTTTCCTGACATTTTTTTCCCCTATAACAAACTGCTGCTCACAGCAGTTCTATATCACCCTGGGACACAAAGAACTCTGGAAGAGGATAGCCGTAGCATAGGATGCCCTCCCTGCCCTGCTTTCAGACTCTCTGGGTGTGGTGCAGCTCAGCCCTTGGCCGGGAGATGGAGGTGCAGCATGACCTCCTGGCAGTGAGGGACACCAGCCGGTCCTTGCTGCACCCCTTGCCCCGGGACTCTGGCCTGGGCCAAGCAGGGGCAGGAAGAATACCTGCACTATTCCACAAATCTCCGTCTCAGCAGCATTTTAGACTCCCGGATTAGTTCCCTTCATGCTGCTCTGTACAGCCGTGTTCTGCTTTGGGGTCACAGTGGCCTTTGCCTTTCCTCAGATGTTTGTACAGGTGACTCTGGATCTCCACATTCAGCCTCTCTGCTTCAGCTCTTTCCAACATACAATATAACGATTTGCAGCAGAAGGTTTCTTGCTTCTTTCAATAGTTTCTCAAACTTGTTTTTCTGTCATTTGGGCTGTAACAAAGCCATTCTTTTCTTTCCATATGCCAACACAAACCTCTGTGTTTTGTTTTTGCTCATGGCTAAATGCATGTACTACATAACACCTATTGCAAGACCTTTCATTTCAAGTGACATTTTTTTTTATAACCTGCCTTTATTGCAAGAAGCTCTTTTAGCTTACTCCCAACACACTTGAAATAATTTCCATTCCTTGATTTTCATCTTTGTTTTGATCCAAACCACTGCAATGTATTCAGCTAATTTGGGCACCCATGTCTGTTATCTCTTATTCATTCTTCCAACAGCAGACCTTGTCTCTTTCTCCCAGATTCACTTTTTATTTATGCACCTGAGGACTTACTCCTCCCTGCTTCAGTGTGCCCAGCAAGGCTGTAAATACCCATCTCCTGGCAATGTCACTGCATTGCTACACGTGTCACCTGGGGTTCCCTTGTGGATGCACTGTGCTTTCCACTCCTTATGCATTCCCTTCCTGCTTAATTAGAATTTCTTTGTTGAGGTGACTCCTCATCAAGCTAGATCTGGAAATCCCTCTTCAAATCTCTTTCCTCTTGATTGAGCCATAGATATCTGTGAGTATAAGCATCTTTGAAAGAAAATCCAGGCTTCCTTCAGCTTCAAATCCATGTATCTTTATCTGTTCATTGCCAAACACTTCTGTACTTCAGTTTTATTTCTTCTGAATCCATGTGTGGAAGCATTTGCACTCTTGTAGACTTTTGCCTATCATTTTTGAGTTTCAGCTGCTGTGTCAGCTTCAACCCCAGATCTTGAATTTCTCCCTATAGCAAACACTGGGCTCCTTCTTCCCTGTGCCCATGGCAGGACACACGATACCATGACCATCTGTCATTTTCAGCAGAGAAATTCAGTCTCCTCTAAGGCAACCCAAACTGCCACATAACTCCCTTTCAGACTGACAATACCAGCTCTTTTCTCTGGTTCTAGTCTATCTTCCCTATTCAAGATCCTATTTAGATCTAGCCCCTATTGGTTCTTGGGTTTCTCTCACCTGCTGAAACAGTAAATACCTTAAGTGCTTAAATAAACACGCTATTTCTTATGGTGCCCAGAATAAATCTAAATAGCTAAAAATATAATGACATTCAAGATTTTAGATTATTGCTTTGCCTAGATACCTCAATCTAGTTTTTTTACTTCATTTAAAAGAAATATAATGTTAAACATTTAATCAGTGTGCACATAAGTGTTCAAGGGTCTAAACTACATTTGCTTGAGATAAGAGTAGTGAGCTTGGTTTCCATATTTAGAAAATGCTGCAAAAATATGCTTGATCTGTATCAGTAGGGAGAATAAATTAAAGAATCATAGAATCACAGAACATCCTAAATGGGAAGGGACACACTGGGATCATCCAGTCCAACTCCTGGTCCTGTGCAGACAGTCCAACAACCCCACCCTGGGCATCCCTGGGAAGCGCTGTCCAAACACTCCTGGTGCTCTGGCAGCCTTGGGGCCATGCCCGTACCCTGGGGAGCCTGAGCAATGCTCAGCACCCTCTGGGGAAAGAGCCTTCCCCTGATCTCCAACCTAGATCCTTCCCTCTGCCCCCTGACACAGCTCCGTGTTGTTCCTATTGTATGAATGGATAAAACCTGTGGAAGAAGAGGGACTATTTCTGCATATTTATGTCCTTCATTGCCCATCTCCTCCTCATTGCAGAGCTGCCAGACTGGAGTAACCCAATGGATAGCAGGGTGGAGTGGATGGCTACAGACCAAAGCTGGGATGTGTAGAAGGTCACACAGTTAGGGATCATGCACTTCACTTTAAAAATAAATGCAACAAAATTGTATTCTGATAAAAGGACAGGACAGAAATCTGGTACACTTGGGTAAGTAGTTAGAATCAATGGAAAACATCTGAACAAATAAAGCTGTGTTTAGAAAAATGCATGGTGGCTGTGCTGTACTGTACTGTACTGGAGCTTTGTGAGCAGAGTGCTGATGGCAAATAAGCCACATTGAGGGTGTGCTGAGAGACTAAAAGGGCAGAAAGCATAGTGATAAAGAGAGATCCTGCCGGGACGAATGGGGGCCACTATGAGGAGAGTTGCCAAAACCACATTTTAGACACTATAAATGACAACTTATTGGAAAAACTAGCCAGAAAGCCAACAAAAGGAGAAATAACACTGCCAGTTCAGAGAGCTTCTTTGGGAAGGCCACTCAGCAAAAAGTAACTATGACCTAGCCATATCAAATATTCTTTCACGCCCAAAATAATTCATAACAGTAATGCTTAACTTCAAAGACCAAGTGAGGAATGCTGTTAAAAAGAAATTTAAAAGAGTAATCAAAAAGGTTAAACGCTTGAGGCAGAAAGAAGATTGTTTAAAGATGCTATGTTAGAGTCTCAGAAAACGTACATATCAAAATAAAAACATTTTAAATCATAAAAATCTCTCCATAGTTAAAAGGTGCATTAAATAACAATATTAAAGCAAAAAGCCTTCAAAAACTGGAAGTCAGCAATTTTCCAATTATGAACCAGGGAACAACCTATCATTTAGTATTGAATATAGTAGGAGAGAAATGGAAAGTTTTAGATCTGAATCTTTTAAAGAGCTCCTGCAAAAATACAAACCAGCCAGTCTTATTTCCATACTGAACAAACTGGTAGAAGTAAATAGAGACTAAAATTATTAGATGCATAAGTAACTATAATCATAATGCTGAAGACTCAGCATGTTTTTGTGGAAAGAAGCCATGCCTCAAAAGCCTCTTGCAAATCTTTAAGGGAGGCAGCAAGCATACAGATGTGCTTGATGTATCAAACTTGAACTTTCAAAGAGATTTTGACATGGTCATTCAGCAAAGAATGTTGTTAGAAAAATTAAGTGATCATGGAGTACATACAAAGGAAGGACTTCTCAAGAAGTAGCAGCTGATTTTAAAGATACAAACACTAGGAGCAGGTTTAATTTACCCACTGGAAACCCACAAGTTTTGTGCTGGTATCAATGCTGTTTAACATGTTGAGGAAAAAAGTGTAGAAACTGTCCATGTCAGACCTCGTGACAGAATTACCATGGATCAAAAGAAAACTGGATAAACAGAAGCTGCAAGATGATCTTATGGTAAGGGGGGGATATGTGACAAAATGATGGACAATTTAATGTCAATAAATTCAAACTCTGGATACAAGACCTTACTGAAAAGCCAAGGATACTTTACCTGGAGAAGAGATGGCTCATATGACAGATTGTAATGGAGGAGGACAAAATCATGGATGCTGTCAAGGAAGTAAATAGGAAACACTAATTTTCTATGCCCAGGCTGTGGGAATTTGGGGACATCAAATATAATTATCTAGCAGTAGGTCTACTGTAAACACCACAGTTTGCTCCTTCACACAAAACACAAATTAAACTGCATAAGCCATTGCCAGAGGGCATCATGGAGGCCAGACATGGTGGGAAACATAGAAACTGAACATAGGGAAGCATGTACAACATAAAACCCTGGAGTTCTGAAACCTCTGATTCTTGCACACAACATTGATGAATTGCAAACCTGCTGCTGGGTAAGAATACACTTACCCTTGTTCCTGTGTCATCCTGAGACATCCGTGGTTCCACCCTGGATCTTTGGCTTTACTCCAGTAGCTGCTCTCATGCTTTGGATCTGGCTTTCCCTTCTGCAGGGACAGTAATCTAAATATCTCCTATACAGGTTGCACAGTACCCAGGGGCAGACATCCTGATTTTCTGCTGTTAAAGGGTTTCTGACAAATGTTGAACAAATTCCTTGAGAAGAGACTGTTTCTGTTAGTCCAGAACATTCTGTGCTTACTGACAGAGCACAGAATCAGATGTAAGACCCTACTCAACTGAAATACTATCTTCCAGAATTCCAGAAGTTTCAGCTTTGCAGAGATCTGTAGAAAGGGAACACGTGACAGCCCCCAGTGCCTGCCCTGAACAGCACAGGGAGGAACTGACCCAGAGACCTGCACCTGCATTTTGAGCAATTCCCTGACTCTGGGCCACAGGGAAATCAGATGTTCCTCCAGCTGTGCAGTTCAATCCAGCTGACACATGCTCAGCCTCAGCCATTCGAAAATGAGTGATCCATTTATGTACTCCTTGCCCCCACCGCCTATGGAGATGGATTTAAAAGATGGGTAGATGTGACATGGGTTAGTTGTGAGCTCAGCACTGCTGAGGGAACACTTGAACTCAAGGCTCTTAGAAGGCTTTTTCACCTAACCAATTCTATGATTCTACCATCCTGTGTTTCCAGTGATTCGCTCCATTATTTTTAGGTGTCTTAGGATGGTCAAAATGCCACCAGACACTGCTCTCCATGTTGTTAAGAGATTTGACATAACCAGTTTAGAGTTTTAACACACCAGTTTGAATGTACTTGCTTTTTTTCATTCATTTTGCCAGAGTTTGATGAGGTGAGACCTCCAGTCTTAGAAATGATGAAGTCAACACCAGAGGAGAAGGTGCAGCTTGAAACTACAGTGCTAATAAGGACACTGGTAGCCTGGTGGTCCAGTATATGCTCACAGAGAGATGGAAACTGAGAGAGGTGGAGAGGGAAAGCAGAAAAGTGGTGGAAAAGTAACTGGAGTCTAGTAATAAAAATATAGCACAAGAACAAGTAGTCCTGACCCTCTGATCAAAACTGTGGAGAACAATATTAACTGAGATCACAGAGACTATAAAATTAGGATGGGCAGCAACAGTGAGAGATTTCATCCACTCATACACATACAAGTTAATGCTTATCTGGGATGAACCATGGAGAAAAACTTTTTGGAATCAATAAAAGATTACATGATTACAGAATTAACTAGTCTTAAATTGTTCAACCCACAAGAAAAGATATGATTCAGGATGTGGTCTGGAATGGTTTATAAGACTTGATCCCAGAGGCAGAAGTGGAAGAACCTGTTTGCAAGAATGATCACAACACAATTTTAACTCTTTAGTGGAGAGCGAACTAAATAAATGCAGCAGGTGGAGGTTCAATTTCAAGAAAGGAAACTATGTAAAAATGCAGCAATTGGTCAAAAAGAGTTGAAAGGGAGCAGACCAAAAATCTCCAGGATGACTAGGGCTATAGGTTGTTCACAAATGCTGTACTGGCAGTCAAGGAATCAGTGGGCTCATTTGAGGCCTGGGTGTCAAAAGAGCAATGAGAAGGCCGTAGCTGAGAACCTCGATGAAATTCCTGCATCCATCCTGGTGCTGGTGACACTGAGATGTGTTTCGCTCCTGTGTATCAGCACTACTATAAAGGCAAAGGGCTGAGAGGTTTCCCATGTGATCCCACCTACAGAGAGGGCTCCGAATGCAGTCTTGAGGCCCATACAACCCTGGAGCTGCCCTTTACCCTGGGGCCTGCAGAGTGTGCTTTGAAGAATGAGATTCCTGCTAGCATGGAGAAGCACAGCCTCTTGGAAAAGGACAACAGGGCAAAAGCAAAAGCAAGCCCAGCTCACCAACCTGCTGGAGTTTGGTGAGGGAGCCAGTGAGTACATGGATGCCCTCAGGCATGGAGGAGTGCAGTGAAATCCCCAGGTTTTCAAGTGATCCTCAGGTCCTACAGGTGATTGGATACCTCACTGAAGGTGAGCAAATTCAGAAGTCCACAGAACCGAGCAAGTGGACAAATATGTGGCAGATTAACTTCAGTAAAGGAAAATGTGGTGTATGCATAGGGGAAAATTATCTGTGTGATGCTGAACCTGGAACAGCTCACAAAAGAGTTCAGAAATCAGCAGCAGCAGTTGTCTGACATCATGAACTCCGAGTTTAATGGCAACTAAAACATGCTGTGAATGTTGGCCCCTGCCAGCAAGGGCCACAATCACAAATCAGAGTCTGGGCGCCTTTTGCCCCTCTTGAACACGTCACTCCAGCGTATCAGGGGAGCCACATGCAGTTCTGGTCTCTGCACCTCAAGAAAGAGGTAGTGAAGTCACAGAGGGTACAGAAAAACAGAATTGAAAAGGCTGAGGGATTCAGCAGCCATTGTATGAGAAGAGACTTCTGAAAAGTTCAAGGTCTTCAAGTAAGAAAAGGGCAGGGAGGGTGTATAAGACGAAGGCTTGGAAGACTGTGAAAGCACTGACTGAGGTGAATGCAGGGTAGCTGTTTAACCAGCATGCAGCACCAGGAGTTACATTATTCAGTATTTTGGTAAGGAATATTTCCTCAGTGTCACCAGTCTCTGCCACAGTAGTTGCTGTATTTTCTTACCTGTATGTTCCAGCAAGAACTTGGTCACAATCAACCAGGACAAATTTTTCCAGAACCTGGCCTGTAAATTTCTTGCCTGCTTTGCTGTAGTATGTGTCTCCACTTAGGCATCTTATGCGCATGTTCTGAAACCAAAGCAGGGAGAGTTGGTAAGGGGCCACATGCAGAACTAAACTGAGATGTTCCCTTGTGCATCACTGCTGGACTCCCTCAAGCTCCTGGTCTGCTCTGAGAGGTAGAACTTAGCAAGGTATTTACTATTTCTTGGCTCCTACATGCCAAATATTTTGTCACACTGCCTGCTTCTACAGGATAAAACCAGCAAAACATCAGTAAGTTGCACTCAAGTACAAATTCTAATTTGAAAAAAAAAAGCTTGGGCGAATCCTATGAGCTTACAGATAATTTCTGACATATGTAAAATTACCCAGTTTCTTCCAAATTATTAATAATATTAATGCCCCACACTAGCTGATGGCTCTGCATTGAACTAAATTTTGATGCATAACAACTAGCTAGTTTCTAATCAATAGAGTGTGCTGCTCTGATTTTATACAATGGCAGGCTTAAAACTAACACATCACTCAATGAACAAAGACTTACAGAGAGGAATATATACATTTTAAGGAACTCCTTTTTATCAATACATTTTTAAATGATATTAAAATTTTCAGCTGCTATACTCAACTGAAGCAGACCTGATGCTCACTGCAAATACTTCTCTGATACAACCTTGGCCTGTTAAACCAACTGCCCAGAATAAAGTGGGGAATATGGCTTGGCATCCAGTGGGAGCCTCTTTCATAATGTGAGGCACTTGCCTGTAACAGAAGTTATTTGCACCTCAGGTGAGGAAGACAAAAGAGCAGAAGAGTCACTAAACTGTTACTGAGCTGCTCTGTGTGATGCAGTGCCAAACAAAAGATCTGGCATGTAATAAACATCCTTAAGGCTACATCTAGGTGAGGCTGCCAGGTCATTCCTTCCAGCCCGCCAGGTCAGCTCCCCTGACACCTATAGCACCTCTGGTATAGTAGGAGCTGTCACAAGTTGTCACCACCTTCATTTGACCTGGCAGATACCTCTGTGGGCAGCTCATTCCTGCCAAGCATCAGCCCAGCTTTAAACAAAGCCCTACAGTGGCTGGTTCTGCACTGGGCCGATTTGGTCCTGGCAGAGGTGGGCGCTCAGGGAATGTGGGGATGCTCCTCTGCCACCCAGCAGATTTCTGGCCAGGTACAGGCAAGGGACAAGCACCAGCAGCTGAGGGTTGCTTACAGATGTTCCCCGTAGGGTGCAGTCCTGTTGCTTTCAGCCTCTGGGAGCTGCCCCTGGGTACCCCGTGCCCCCTTTGCCCTCCTCCCAGGGGCTCAGGGCAGCCACCCTTGGGTGAGAAGCGAGGTAGGGACCCTGCGGCACCGACTTCACTGTGGATGGCTTTCAATGCTGTCAAATCCCCGCGGGCAGGAGCTGAGCTTCCCTCCGGGAACAGCCGCCAGGTGGGAAAGGCTGGTCTCTCCCATGGCAGTGAGGGTCTCCCAGCCCACCCAAAGCATCACCTCCCTCCAGGGCTGCACAGCAGCAGCAAATATGCTCCTGACCAGAGCCCATCGAGGCTCTCCTTTGCCTGGATGGGCAATGACAGCTGGGGAGAGCAGGAACAGGGGAATCATTTATGGTGCTGCCCCTAATACTGCTGTGTTTTTCTGGTGCTGCATTATTCCGTTTTCTGCTCAGAGATTTCCTGAGCTTCTTGTGGTTTGTCTCAATGGGAAACCCACCATGATCTCGTCTCCAGGTACTGGTCCAGACTCTTCTTGAGTTCATGGAAACTTCTAGCAAGGACAGAGCTGAAGCTTCTGAATTTTGGCACTGTGGTTCTCACTTGTTGGCTTTTTATGTCCCTGAACATATCCTCATCTGCCACTTAGGAGAAGAGAGAAACCTTTTCGCTATAATGACAGTGGTGCATTGGAACACAATACCCAGAGAGACTGTATGGTCTCCATGCTTGGAGATCTGCCAGATGAGACCAGGTAAGGTGACTTCACAGGTGACACTGGTTTGAGTGGGAGGCTGGGCTTCATGACATCCTAAGGTCCCTGCCAATTTGCATTAAACTGTGATCCTCTGAAATGACAATACAAGTTGCTGATTCAGACCTAGATAATGCTGGATACTTGGGAGGGTGTCCTTGTCCTGTGGACAGTCAATACAGGGATTTTTTCTTCCAAAATGCCGAATTTTTATTAATACTGATTTTCACTGGGAGGAGCTTCTTCCCCCCACTCTTCCCTGGGGAAATTAAAACAGCTTCAGATAAGCAGTGTTCCATAAATTTGTCACCACTCCCTTTCTTCACTCTTCACTCCCTTTATCCTTTCCAAGACTGGGCAAGTTTCTGATATCTGGTTCATTTTTATCATCCTCTTCTTCCTCTTGTCAATCCAGACCTTGGATCATTCCAACAACATGAGAAAGCTGCACTCTCACAGGAAAGACACCCATGTACTACTTTTGCTCCATCCGGACAGTAGTTCCAGGTTCAGCAGACGGATGTTTGAAAACTCCAAGTTAAAGCTTCTGCTGTCACTGCTGCCAGTGCTCCACACAGGATTTTTTGATGCTCAGCACTGGAATTTGCCACCAGCAGACTCACACGTTGTTTTCAGAAGTAAGATACTGGAGGGGCAATAACCCTGAATTCCCCATTCAACCCCAAATCATCACCAATTTTTCCAAATGGAGATTTACCACCACATCCTGTCACATCTTTGAGGCAGGAATAAAATATGAACTCTCATTCCACTCAGATGTGTATTCAGCCTGTAGCCAATGGACTGCTTAGGTGCATCAACATAAGAGACACTTCAGATGGAGAGCTGCTAGTGAGTCATGGAATGGGGAGGCAAGTGTTAATTACCCATTCAAGCACATGGCATGACATCAAGCTTAGCAAAGAGACATAGACATCTCCAGAGATATAAATTCATTCTAATTTTAATTTTTAAAATGGACACATCTTGTATAAAAAGCAATAAAATATATTTTGGAGAGATGGAATTAATCTGAATGTACCAGATCACTTCAGTGTGGAAGCTATTTATGGAAGCAAACATTCTCCAGCATGGAGCAGTTTTCCGCAAGAGCTGCCATGTCAAGAGTCAGGGTGAAATGGGTCTGGCTTGTAAGAAGCAAGATAAGACAGACCTTCACCAGCATATTGGAAGAATCACAGAATCATTTAGGTTGGAAAAGACATTCAAGGTCATTGAGTCCAACCTTGACAACAGAGCACGGAGTGCTTCTCTAGAGAAGCCTCTCTAAATTAACCTTTATGTAGACAGGTTAAAAATTAGGGAAAATTAAGACATTTTAACTGTATCTATTTGGAATACCCTGTAAAATATTATTTTTGTATTGTCCCCAGCTTTTTTTTTTTTAAGCTAGGAATACTTTTGAGCTAACTGGAAAGTTTCCAGTTGTTCCCCACAAAAATGAAGGGAAACTGGTGGCTGGAGTGGAGCCAGTGATCCAAGGAATCCTTCGCATCGAGGGAAGGAGCACAGCCAGGACTGCTGGCCTTACAGAAATAACAAATTACAATTAAAAAAACCCAAATTCTGTTGATAGGTGGTAGCCAGAAATGGGGATCAGCAGAATACTGGGATTCCTCTCTGAGGCTGCAAGTTCCCAAGACAGCTTGTGGCACTGTCACATTCCTTTTTAATGTTTATCTGCTCTGGCCACCACGTGCTGGGTGATAGGTACCCACTGAGCAAGAATTGGGCTTTTCACAAATCCCTCATGTACCCACAAATAAATTGCAAAGCCTAAAAGCAGAACTTAATGTGAGATTTTTTACCTGTAGGTTCAGCAGAAGGAAGTGATGGGGTTTGTAGCAGGACATCTGAGGGGACTCACTGTTCCCCTTGTCCTCCCAGCTATTCTGCAGCAGCTCTGGGCAGAATTTAAATTCCTGAGCTCAGGAATCTGAACTATGAGCAATTTAAGTCCTGCAATTCTATGTCCAAGAGCAGGGGCTGTGTCCTTTCCCCCTATGTCCAGATGATACAGGTTCACATAAACTAAATTTTCTGGCCTCCCTCTGCATCTCTAGCAAAGTGTTCAGCGACTCACTGCATCTCATTGCCCCAACTTCACACTCCTTGCATGGAAAACTGAAATGAGGACCGCAAAACACTGATATATATGGAACTAGGAGGCTCCTGCACACCTTCCTCTCTGCATCAAGACAGATCTCAATTTCCTAGAGCAAACAGCCTTGGTTTCTTATCCTGTGACAGGGAGAGAAGGGATGAGTCCTAGGGACCAGGCAGAGGGAACAGAACACAGGGTACATAGTTTTTATCAATTCCAAGACCTGTTTATCATATCCATTGAGTAATTGAAAACTTACTGGGAAGCTGTCCTGAGTAAGAGCCATTTTATTGCACATTTCCACAAAATGCTTCAAGTACTCTTCATCCAGGATCAGGTAAACGGGGACGTGTTGTCTGCTTGAGACCTGCAGTAGGTCACACAGAATTTCCATGTCTGTAAACAGATCCATCACAATTGCTATCACCTGGCCAGGAGAAAAAAGGTGTGGGAGAAAAGAAACACAAGACACTGTTGAAATTTCATGCCCAAGTGAATTGTGCTTTAAAGTATTCAAATCTCCTGAGTTACTGAGCATCTTTGGCCACCTGAACAGAGATGATTCTGGACCTTTGTGTTTAACGGCTCTTACCTCATGTGGCAGGTAAAATCAAATTTTAGTAACTAGGAAGACAATCCCCTCCTGTCTCATCTGTTATTCACAGAAAGGAATAGTTGAAAGGGTAACACGTGCATAAAGTCTGAATGTCGGTGCAACAAGTATGTGTTGCCTTAAGAAAATATGCCAAGAATTAAGTATATAAAAAAGAGCTAAGACTGAGCAAAATCATTGTTCAATCAGTAAGTGTGACTCTACATGACTGGTAGATCAATATGGAAAAGTAAAATTTATTTTCAGGACGGACACACTTCTAGGTGAGGAAAAGATATTGTGATAAAGTATGTGCAAATCCTCATTCCAAGATTAGATCCTAGGGGTGCCTAGGCAAAATCAGAGAATAATGTGTGTGGAAAGGAACTCTTCCCTTTCCCTGCTGGCAGAACTCCTGCTCATGCAGCCAGCGATGCAAGTGATGGGTATGAAACCTGACAGGAGGAAGAAGAAATAACACTAAGATAATAAAAAAAAAAAAATAAAAATAAAAATAAAAATAAAAATAAAAATAAAAATAAAAATAAAAATAAAAATAAAAATAAAAATAAAAATAAAAATAAAAATAAAAATAAAAGTGTCTCAATAAAGCAAAGATAAGGTCTCCAAAAAAGGGATTTTAAAAAGAAAAATAATTTTAAAAAGAATTGCCAGTTCTTTAAGGAATGAGGTTGAAAAAAGCCATGGCAATCCATCCCACTGTGAAGATGGAGTGGGAGGCAGCAGACTGTCATGGCTGCATGAATACCAAAAATGTGAATGAAAATACAGAAAACAGAAGGTAAGCCATGACAAGTAGCTACTACGAGTTGACCCAGGACCAGACAATTCAAACTACAGAATGACCTGCAACAAGAACAATGCATTGAGGTAAATCAGCCATAAATAGATTCAGATGGGATTGGAGACCCTGATATTCTGTTCCTCATGGAATGAAGCTGCCAGCAGCCAATACTGAGGGGGCCATCATCTGGATGAGGAAGTGACTGTTGGGATCCATCTATTGGCTGTCACTATCACTGTCAGGGTCAGGGGGACACCTTGGAGAAGGAAAGAACAGACAGGAGAGTACTTGCTGAGTCAGATGATTTGTCACTGCATCTGAGGGTGCAGAGCACCTGGTGAGTCAGACCTTGAACCATCAGCAGTTAACACTGAGAGCTCATGGAAGATGGGAACACACTGCAGGATGGAAAAGGGTAGGGGAGGATTTACCGTCAGCCAAACTTCCTCTCAAAAGCTGAAAAAAAGAAATTAATCTACTGCCCAAGTAGTTAAGTCCCAGTCTTTACCATATCATAGTGAATAAGGTAATTGGTGCTCCTAAGTTGGGTTTATAACCCTGATTTGTGTTTCTGCACCTACCAGAGAATGCCCAAATAGAGATGACTCAAAACCCACTAAATCTGGGAGTGAAGCCCATGGTCTGCACCACACCTGGCCCACAAAATGCATGACAGTCAATCCTGCTGCCATCATACCCCTGTGAGGCAGGAGCCTGTTTTCCAACAGTGTTTTCCAACACCTCTCCTGCCTGCGTTATGTGCATGGCCACAAATGCAACTTTCCATAGTCCAAATAATCGCTGCAGGATGAGACTTCCTCCACCACTGCTGCTCACCTTCTCCTCTTCAAACCAAGATCTAAATGCAGAGGATGGCAGTGAAATTTTACATGTGCAGTCAAAGTTTACATGTGCAGTGATTCAAGCTTTAAATAGGAGCGAGGGAAATTGCAATCATGCCATGGGACTGATCTGGAATAACTTCAGAGAAGAGGAGAGGAGCTTCAAGTTTAACTGTCTTTGGATTTGTGCTCCAGATTGCCACACTGGCCCAGATTGCTCACTGCCCAGTAGCTCCTCTGCTCCCTCTTTCCAGGCTCACACTCATGACCTAAGTGCTGCCACAGGCAGAGGGGGGGTGGGGGTGGTGCCCTGGGATTCCCCATACTCTCCAGCCTAGTCTTCTGCTTGGGGAGCTGGCTCCTCTCAGCATGTACATACCATGGAGAGACCTTTGCACTGCACTACAGCAGACAGGGCAGCAATGTCAGAAGGCTGATTCCTGCTCCCTTGGGGATTGAGCCCTTTTGTAGATGGATAAGATTTTGTGGCTCTGTTTTGTCCCCAAAACCCATCTCTGTGATGATGCCCTGCACTGTCATTAGTCCTCAACATCTTGCAGGAGGCCCCAGGCCCAGCTCACCACAGGAGGGTTTGGAGAAGAACCTTCTCAGAGGGTGGTGCAATCCCAGACATCCACGTGGGACACAAGGCAGCTGTCAAGAGCTAAAAATCATTCCTGCCATCTAGGCAAAAACTATATCTCCATCCTCTCACCCCAGTCTCAGGAGATACAGGCTGCAGGACATAACTTCAAAGGCACCTCTTTTGTAGCCGTTGTCAGTGTTGTCTTCCCAGAAACTTTACAAGGCTTGGGCAAACTTCTCCCCTTTTGAAACGTGCCTGTCCCTTATGGAGAGCAGTCAATAGATGAGCTTTGCAAGCACTGAGAAGCATCTTCAGCTTCCCAAGTTAATGTTGGTTCTGGTCTATCAGCACAAGGCACCACTGAGGCCCATAGTATAAGAGGACTTTGCTACAACTCTCCACACTGTCCTCCAATCAAAGGCCAACTGCAATTTAGCCAAATTTCTTTGATGGGTCACACATCCTCTGATGATGAAGCACCGCGAAAAAACTATAGCCCACCCAGACCTTGTGTAAAGCCTCAGGCAAGTCCCTCTCAGCCAGACTTCGCCTCATGATATTTGAGCTCATCTCAAACCCTTAGGTTTGAGGCAGGTTTGCCCTGGGGACAATCTAAACTCTCTTAGGGAAGTCAGTGTGATGGAGTCAAGGAAGACCAAAGCTCCTTTGTCCCCACATTCCACATGTTCAGGGGCAATGCCTGTACCTGGGGTGCACAGGAGGTCCACACCATCTTCCATTCCTCTACCAATGCTTGCAGGCTTTGGCAGGGCTGGTAGCCACAATTCAGGCTGATCCTTGACCAGAAGTGTCAGTGCCAGGGCCGCAGTGCCCATTGTGAGAGGGACAGGGCTGAGCAGGCAGCAGCACATAGCACAGAGTCCCAGTGGCAGCCTATGCCCAGGTTGGATGCGAGTGGCCAGGCTGCAGCATCAGCGAGAGCCCCAGGCAGCAGGGCCAGCTTATGCAAGCTGGGTGGAGCACGGATAGTCACACTCAGGCTTTCCAAAGCAGGTCTTGACTTGGTCAGGAGGTGGAGCAGGCTGTGAGCTGGCTGTGAGCTCTGCTCACACCTTCCTTGGCAGTGCTCCCGTGTGCAGCACGGCTGGTGCTGGGCAGGAAGGACGGCAGCCCCGTGTGTGCTGCAGTGGGGACAGAGGGGACAGCACACAGGGGCTGTTCCCTCCCTGTGGGGAGAGATGCAGGTGCCCGTGGGGCTGTTGTTTATAACTGTGGGTATCTATAAGGGCACTGAGATCAGCACATGCTTCTGGAAATCAAAGCAGACAGCTCTTACATTAACATCAGATCAACCCCAAAGCTGTGACATTTTGAGGGAAGAAAACCCTGGAAGTTTTTTTCCCCTCAAAACTCATAAAGTGCGAGTTGAGTATCCAAGTACCATCTGCAATTCAGGCTCCTGACAGGTCATGTCTCACATTTAAAACTTTGGGCATTCAAGTCAATCAGGCCTTACAAACTTAAACCTGTGTCAGTGCCTCCAGTCCCTCTGTTTCAGTGGTGGGGGCTGCAGGGCTGGGGCTGCCTCAGGGTGTCTCTGCTCCTCATCATGCTGATCACAACCTCTGAGCCCATGGCTTGGCCTTGGTAGGTCACCATGTTAGAGACACAGCTGCCCCACAGGCTTTAAAAAAATTCATGCCTTGCCGTTGTAGAGTTAAAACACAACATTTCCAAACCCGCTTCTGGAAGCTCACAATTCAGCAGTTACTGGAGTCATTACTTTAGGAATTACAGTGCTTCCCAGATTCCCACTGGGGTTTGCCATCTGTCTGGTTTGTAACCAGCACAGCTGGTTTTACTGGTATTTGCCAATAGCAGTGTAGTTTGGGTCATTACTACAGTGGTGCCATTTGATCTCTTGCTTCCCTGGGACGTTCAAGGACCCTTTTGCCACTAGGCACAGACACTAGTGCACAGCCAGAGTCTGAGGGGCACAAGAGGGGTGAAAGAAATAGCATGGACAGTTCAATCCAGATTGGAGCTCATCCAGCAAGAACAAATTTGTAATAGTATTGTCAAAGGATGGCAAAGGTGTGGCTGCACTGCATCTTCTTATGTCTGCAAAGAGAAAAGCTCAAATCTGAACATCTGTCTTCAAAGGGAGCATATTAAATACAGTGAAGGTGCAAGAACAACTGCACCAGCAAAAAACACCCATGAAACAAATGCTCCTTTTGCTAATTTGTCAGTGCAAATGTGCAGTTGCAAGAGATATCAGCTGACATTGCTCTGCGTGACTACCGGGGAAGAACAAAGAGCATTTCAAGACACACACCTCCCTGTCTAGAGGACCTGGGAAAAGCTTTAGGGATCTCAAAATCTTTCCCATACACACCAGCACTATATCCCTCATAAGAGGAGAAACACTCTAAAAGAGGAATCCATGACAAAAACTAAATGTCTAGTGGCAAAAATGTTTCAAATGTAAAAGCAGCTGCAAAACAAAAAACCAGATGGTTCTCCAAATGGTTCTTACTGGCACTTCAAGCAAAGGAAGTTTTTACCTCTGGTTGCTCTTTTGTCATTAAGACCCATAAGTAACATCCTTTTGGATGGTTTTTTGAGCAAAATGACTCAGTAAGTACTTAAATATGTGTAACTGGGGTTGTGAATGAGCTGGAATTGCCATTAATCATAGAGTTAATCATGGGAAGCACTGGCCAGAGCTGTTTACCCAGAAGCCAGTAGAACACCAGTCAGATACTTAATCAGTAAGATACTTAAAAACTCATTCTCATATTTCACACAATAGTAAAATAACACTGTGTGAAACCCTCAATTCAAACATGAAGGATAGAAGATTTTCAGGACTTTGTCAACCCAAACAAAGAAAGCAAAAACTCGGTATGTACTGAAAGTACAATAAAGCATCTACTGCCTGGGCAACTTGCCCGCAGCAACTGAAAAGTTTCTGTGAACTGAGAAAGGAGCAAGAAGTTTTTCCTGTGGCTTAAAGGATCATAATATCACTTAAGATCCGGGACACGTGCTAAGTGATGCAAGGACACTTCTTTGCAGTCATTTACTCTGTGCATACTGCCATGACTGTGCCTTAATCCCCACTGCTGACAAGCATGTGGTCAATATCACAGAACTATTCAGATCATTCAGATCATAAACTACCATAAATCAACTGCCTGCAAGGACAAACAAAGCTTTTAGTCACTTATTTCCTGGACCAAAACTTCCTGTAATTCCCTGTAAGATGCAATAGAAGTTCATGCATTAAGCAACGGCTGAGTACAACTGAGCAGCAGCTCATGTGTCAAAATGGTCTTTTGGGCAGTAGAAAAAAGATCCTCATTCACCTCATGTCATGCCCAAACTTCACTGATATGTGGCTCTTTGAGGATGTTTTAATGCTGCGCAACAATCTGAGCTGCTTGGAACACATAAATTCATTTGCTCAGCTCTGCTGAGGGTTATAGAAGATCATACTTGAGCTGCAGTGATCCAGGTGATTCCTTATCCCCAGATTTTGCACAAGCAACAGTGAATGTAACGAGTGATTGTAAAGTTAAATAGGAAACTACTGGAGTGATAAGAGAAACTGTCAGAAGCTGAGTGGTTAAAGTGGACTTTGCTCAAAATGTTTCCTCAATATCTCAACATAAATATTACAAAAGAAGATTGATGTGAAACAGCTGAAAATAACCATAAAGAGGACAAAGACAAAAGCTGAAAATGTGTCTGAGATAGTTGTCTGAGCTGCTGCTTTCACATAGAGTGGCAAAGCAAAAGAAACAACAAGCAGCATAATTGAGTGAATAAGTTCATGCCAGCATTATGCTTGGTAGGCAGGCACTGTAGTCATCCAGTTTTTATTACGTCCGAGGGTTGTAATAACACACCAGAAACTGTGCAACGGGGCAAAAAGGGCTGATCTTACTCATCCCCGGGAAGCACAGACATCAAGCCTAGGAGACAGGATTCTTAGCTTAATTCAAACCACAAGCAGGGGTTTTCAGTCCCACAAATTTACTCACGTCATATGTGGTGAGGTCCTGGCCCAGGTTGCCCAGAGAAGCTGTGGCTGCCCCATCCCTGGCAGTGTCGAAGGCGAAGTTGGGCAAGGCTTGGAGCAACCTGGCTTAGTGGAAGGTGCTCCTGCCCATGGCAGGGCATGGAATGAGATGGCCTTTAAGGTTCCTTCCAACACAAGCTATGCTGAGATTCTCTCTGTGACAGCAACTCATCAGTGATATTGTCTTGTCCAGCTTAAAATGATGTCTAGGACTCCAGAAGAGCCCCAGCTGTGCAGAGGGAACAGGGCTCGCTGGGACACACAGAGCCAGGGATGCTGCAGGCCCTGCCATGTACCCACGCCGGGCTCTGGGACTGTTCTGCATCCCTGCAGCCACGCACACAGAGCTTACAAGGGCACTGCCTGGATACCATGAAATCCCAGGCAGAAAGAAATTACAAGAAAGGAAAGGGGCAGGAATAGCCACAGGTCTGATGCAGAAAAAGCAATCACATCATGCCAGACATGTAGAAAGCAGCGACAGCGCGGGGTGTGTGGTCACAGGTGTGGGACCAGCCACCAGCCCTTGGCATGTGGTACAAGGCTCCCCTCAAGAGACACAGCTCTGTACCTACCGTCCGTGCCCGGCTGATCAGGGACCGCACCAAATCCTTAATGCTGTTCGTTTTGTTTCTTTGGAAAATCACAGTGGCTTGAGTCTGGCCAGACACTGTGAGGAGTGGTGTCCCTGGCCACCCCAGCTCCAGCTCTGGAGGGTGCACATCAGACATGATGGGGAAATAGGTGCCCGATGTCAGTTCAGAGTTGAGGGAGACCCTGTCTCCAGTGTCTGCATCACCAGGGTCAGCTTCTTCATCTTTCACTTCACTGGGATCTGGGAAGCTTTGGTTCCTCTGATGGCTGATATATTCCATGTCCAAGGTGGAGAGGAATGGCAGCTCCCTCTCCTCGGTGATGGCGCTCAGGTAGCCACGCTCCCCCTGCTCGAGGAAGGCATCGATAGCCAGCCTGGCTGTCTCACTGTGCTGGAGCACCAGTGGGGTGGGCTCCCTCCACCACGGCTTCTTCAGCTGCTCCAGGCGGCTCTTCAGTGGCCCAGACACCCCTTGTTGGCTCCCATAGC
Organism: Erithacus rubecula; assembly: GCF_903797595.1. Taxonomy (NCBI): domain Eukaryota; kingdom Metazoa; phylum Chordata; class Aves; order Passeriformes; family Muscicapidae; genus Erithacus; species Erithacus rubecula. The sequence continues at coordinate 180,804 of NC_136670.1, forward strand.
TGCGGTGGAGCTGGGGCCTCACCTCGACTGCCAGGTAGTTGAACATGACTGGAGATGTTGATGCCGGGAGGTGTCTCTCCTGCTGGATTAGTCCTGTGTCTGTCTTTAGGTTTTTTCTGCCCCTCCTGCACTCCTGAGCTCCTCCCAACAGGTTCCTTCAGGACTCAGCGTAAGCTCAACTCTTTAATCACCAGGTACAGCCTCCCTCTCCGGGGGAGGAGCTGGCTTCCCTAGACACACACCTGATACTCAGTGCCCAGACTGTCCCTTTTAGAAGGGGAAGAGTATCAGCTCTTCAAGCTTCTCCTTCCTTTTCCTTGTAACTGATTAACGTACCTCCCCTTCCCTTCCCTTCCCTTCCCTTCCCTTCCCTTCCCTTCCCTTCCCTTCCCTTCCCTTCCCTTCCCTTCCCTTCCCTTCCCTTCCCTTCCCTTCCCTTCCCTTCCCTTCCCTTCCCTTCCCTTCCCTTCCCTTCCCTTCCCTTCCCTTCCCTTCCCTTCCCTTCCCTTCCCTTCCCTTCCCTTCGTCCCCACCCTTGGCATAGCAGGCTCTAACCTGTTTTGTCCCTCACTGTGCTCTCACTAGAAATGCAGATGCTGGAACTTGTTCTTGCTTGAATCTTTTTCCAAATCAAACATGCTTCTTAGTGTCAGTTATAATGAACCACAAATATCCCAAATGGGTAATCAGACTCGGCAAAGAAACTTACTCATCCCTGAGCCACAGATAATGCTCCTCCTTAGCATTTCTTGGGAGCCCAGCTCTGCTACACCAGCACCTGGCAGAAAAGCCAGAACAGTCTATTTTTTGACACACAAAGTCATGGTGTTTGTAGGAATCACAGAAGGGATCTTGGTCATTAGACACTGCAGGAGAGAAGAGCAATATTTCATGTGCTCTTTTAGCATCTCCCTGGAAATCCTTCAAGGACACTCACCCTTAGGAATTTGGTGCTGTGCAAATGATGATACTGCCCACATGTTGTTTATTGGGGATTAGTTAAATCCAGCTTCCCAAAAGCATCATGGATTTATTTTTGGAGGAACAGTACAAGCAGGCATTGCTATGTGAGTTAAAGCACTTTGTACTAACACACCATGAGAACACAATTCATGGTGTGAAGAGCTGCAGAGGAGCAGAGATCAGTTCACTCTGGAGCTACTGGACTCCACACAGGCAACCAGGGAATAAAGAACTGGCTGGAGAGTTGATGTGGTCAATTGGCCTTTTATCTGCAAAATCCTCTGAGATGAAATAAAGTCATGTAAAAGCTAAATGTGTGCTCTGGAATAATCATGGAGCAATAGTCAATGGAGAGAGACGGCCATGCCTGAGTGTGAACCAGCATATCCAGACACCAGCCTCTAAATCAGCTGGGATGAAACATGTCCCCAAGGGACGGTCACTCTCCACGGACTACAGCTGAGTAGGATGATTAGTTTGGATTAGCTGTCTAGTCTCTAGATGCCTGAAGTCAGGACGAAGCCTCAGCAGGATTGCAAATGGAAAGAACATTGCATTGATTGAATCAGGAAACAGAAGCTGACTGCCAGTTGGCTGTGATGCAGTTGAGCAAGGGCAAAGTAGGAATGGGACAAAACTATACCAAAGCTGCTGGCACAGAAGTGTTACGGTGAAAGTAGATGTTAGAACAGCTTAAAGAATAACTTAAAATGTGAAGCAAACTGCCAACCCAGTGTAAGGAACTTTGGGGAAGTAACAAAGGGAAGGAGCTGTAACATGGTGCGTGTTTTTTCTGGAGCTGCTTTGCCAGAGTGATAACATAAAAGTTAGTTACCAAATGTAAGTTACCATCACCCTACCTTTTGCCTTCCTAAACAGATTAAAAGAGTGTGAATTTAAAAAAAGTAATGAAATACATATTTTCTGCTGCTGATTCTGTGAAGGGGATTTGTAAAGGGATTTGCACTGTCTCCAGATGGTGTTTGATAATTTCTCATAGTCCTCAGCACATGAAAGCACACAGGTTGTAAACATCTCCAGCCTACCTTGCCAGGCTGGGCTCCTTCAGGGTTGGTGGGGAGAGGCAGAGACTTCTAGGAGTCAGTTACCTCACCCTGCAGCAGACACCTGGAACAGGTCCCATGAAATATGCCTTGGAAGCCTTTCCTCACTGAGCAGCAGGAGCTCAGGCTACCCAAGTCAGTGACAGAGGTTTACCATGCAGACATCTAAAATTAGATGAGAGGTGTCCTGTCCCTGCTGTCTGGCTCTAATTAGCACTCCAGAGGCTGATTGGCCAACACAGGATGCCAGCTAAAAGCAGGGATCTTATCTGGAAGCATTGTCTACACACCTTCTGCAATCAACAGAGAAAGATGAGGGAAAAATTCCCTCTGGCTGAGCAGATGCCCCAAGTGCCACTTCCAAGTCAATGTCCCTGGGCAGCTCTGCTCTGGCTGATACCTGAGCTCGGCTGGGATCCAAGCATTAGGCAATACTTCATTCTTCCATCCCACAGATGTTCTTGGAGCTCAGCAAATACAAACACCTTGCCTGGGCTTTCCACAGAATGTACCTGCTGCTTCCTCTTCACGCACATGGGAGGCAGCCTGCCAACCTGTTTCCTGATAGATCTTGGAGAGCATTCACCTGGGAACACGAGAAACCAAATTTGCTTATTTTTCCCCTCTATTTCAGACTGAAACCTCAATCTTCCATCTCAAAACATCAGGGTGCTCCTCAGTGCTGTACCAGCATTTTTGGAAGGCACCGGATAGCAGTGCTCCATTGTGCAAAATGCACTGACCAGATGCACTCAGCCAGCAGAGCTGGATGAAAAAAGTCCCAATTTTAGTTCCTGTACTGAGATCTGTCAGTGCTGAACCCACAGAGCAAAGTCAATTCTCCCTATTGTTGTCCAAGGTTCCCAACTTACAGAATCTAAACACAGTGGCAGCACACAGATTTTGTGTTACATCTTTTCCATTCATTTGTTAAGACCTTCTCAAATCAGAGGAGAGACAGCCTCACACCTGCATAGCTGAAGGAGGGCACTGGACACCAGTTGCCAACCACAGGCCAAATGATCCAACCACAGATGATGTCAGGGGAAATAGGGACCCTCCCATCCCCTGCTGCCCCTGCCCAGTGGTGTGCCCAGCACAGAGGCTCTATCCTGTTGCAGCTCCAAGGTCTCTACCACCCCTGTGCCATCCAGGGAAGCCAATGTGGGTCCATGGAGCTGCTGTGGGGCTCTCTGAGGTGCAGTCCCAAGCTGCTCTGGGGGCTGATGCACTGCTGGCAGGAGAGGGATCACAGTGTGCTGCTTCCCTCAGCTGTTGCCCTGCACTGAACATGGGAAAAAGCACTTCCAGAAACCACTTCTGTGTCTCCTTCCAAATGGAATCCACAGAGACAGAACTGGGTGTTGTAGTATCACTGGGTCTGATGGAAGGAAGAGGGTGCACAGGGAAGGATGTGGAACATTGAGTAAATCTACCTAAGATGCCTGGTTTTGACAGGATGTGGAGCAGGCCAGGAGCTGGCAGGTGGGATGAGGAATGAAGGATCCCAGCTCACTGTGATGTAGCCGTTAATGAAGGCTTTGTGTGTGCAGGACTCCTCACTTCTAAAACAGGCATGAGGGAGCTCTCAGCCCCTGAGAGAGCTGCAGCAGCTTCCCAACAGGATCCAGGCTCAGCAGCTTGTGCAGGGCCCTCTTACACAAACACACCTGCATGAGACAGCAACAACAGGACAGCAGATGTTGCTGGTTACAGATGTTGCTCTTCACATAAGTTAAACTGAGGAAGTTTGCCTTGGAAAAAGAATTGAAAATGCCTTTTCTTATACACAGAAGGCTCTCTAAAAGAAGTTTAAAAAATTCAAGGCAGCGTTTGGGAATGTTTCCACTAACCTGTTCCCAGTCCCTCTGGCAGATCTATTGCCACTTGACCTAAACTCTCTGGCTGCTCCCAGCATATCACATCTGGACCAATCACTGAGATGTAAAAGCAGAAGGTGGAATCACTTTCATGTGAGCTCTACATTCCCAGTGGAAGGATGAGGCTCAGGCATCTCGTCTGTCCCACAAATCAGTAGAACAAACTGCCCAGCAGGTAGAATGACTGTAAGCAAAACAAGTACTCCCTCAACATGTTCAGCAGCTTCAGGAAGAACACACGTAGAATGCAAGGGGCAGTGGTCAAAAAAAAACCTCTTCAGAGGAGTCTGGAAAGACCACAGGATTGTTAATATGCAACTGCCCCATCAGGGTCCAGAAGGCCGGGCAGTCCGTGGCACCCACATGTCCCTCTGCGGGAGGAAGAGGGGCAGACACGCTGCATAAGCAGCAGAGCCCACTGTTCACTCATGCTGAGACTCAGGGTCTTCCCTATGTCCTTGCCAAATTTCCCAGGCTCTCACATAAGCCCTCTCCTTGCCTTCTCAGACCTTCAGGAAAGCATGGAGCATGCTGAGGGCCAGGCTGTGCAGACACAATGTGCCCAAAGATGGAGATCATGCTCCTTGCAGCACAGGAACACCATCACCCAGAGAGCTGGGACAGGTGTCCCTCCAGCCAGGGAGAGCTGGACACAGTACAGGTCAGTGGCAAGGAGAAGACATGGATTCATCACAGCCTCTTGCAGAAAAAAGAGCAAAGAAGCCTAGATTAGAGTTCATTGATCAGAGACAAGAGAGATCAGAGAAAGCAGGGCAGATGTGAAGAGGTAGATGGGGAGAAGCCCATACAGGGGGGTCTCCCCTAGGAAACCTAGACAATGCTCTCAGACACAGGGTGGGATTCTTGAGGTCCTGTGCAGAGCCAGGAGCTCGACTCAGTGATCCTGATGGGTCCCTTCCAGGTCAGGATATTCCACAATTCTATGATTCCAAATTAGCTGCAACCAGCATCACTCAAGAAAAATGCTCGTGTACAATGCTGTTGCCATGACCAAACCCCTGCAGTGGGACATGAAATAACCACTGCATTTGTGGCACAGCTCTCTTAGCAGAAGAATTCGGATGATACAGCAGTTTCTAGGTATGGATTAACTTAAACACAATTCCCCACACTGGAACTTTCCTCTTCCTGGAAGGAAGCACCCAGTGCAGCTTTGAAGTCCAATGCCTCATTCAACACCTCTGTAGAGGGGATCAGCAAACCTCTCCAAATGCTCAAGCAGTACTTCAGCACATCCCTGGGATGCAGAAAACCACCAGGATTAAACCCTTCTCCAACAAGTCAGAGAATGTGGAAAATACAAGTGGGTCACAAGGTAGGACATGGCTCTCACTGCTCCACACAGTGGCACTGGCACATTCACAACTTGCACAACCAGTCCCCTCCCAGCTGATCCTCAGCGCCCCCCCCCCCCCACAGCTTTGCTACTCTTTGCCTACTCTGCATTCATCTAATTGAAAGCTCTGGTGGAAAAATTTGTTTTTAGTGTCCAGTTTCTGCTTCCCACATTTGCCATGCCGAGAGCAGGACAGTGGTTAATTCCAACTGCCAGGTCAGAGCAGCAGTTCTGAGCTGAGGGCTTGGTGGGGCAGAGACACAACTGAAAACATCACTTTATGGAAGGTGAGGATGAGAGTCACAAATCTGAGAAGTGGCAATTGCATGCACTTCAACAGGGCTTAAGCAGTGGATAGCACAAGAAATGTGGAGATCATCGAGGATGCCTGTGCTCTCAGCACTGCAGCACTTGGAAGATGCAGGAGAAAACACCCAAAAGTGGTGTAAGCAAAGCAGGCAAGGTGACACAGGAAATATTTAACCACCTAAAATAGAGAGTGAGCATTTAAGAGTATCAGATGACTCCCCCTTAGTCCAAAACATCTCAAAAGTATCACCCTAAAGCAAGAGACTTCCCAGGTCTCTATGAGACAAAACATGCTGCTATCCTCCATGGTGCAAAACGGAAGAGAAGGAAGACACTGAGTGCTGTCCCTTCTACCCACAGAATGCAACCCAGAATCCAGCTGAAATCATGAGTGCTTCCTAGGGGCTCATATCTCTTCATTTTAAGATACCTGGAAAAGTTGAAGAGTAAGTCCTTTGGAATCCTAAGCAATGTCCAAATGCTGTATATGAGATAGGAGATCAGGCTGTATGATAAAGTGGTTCCTTCCAGAAGAAATTCACACTGTTATGTTCATTTAAATACAGTAAGTACCTCTAAGCTGATGGTCTGAGACCACTTTCCAAAAACACAACAGCATAAACAAAGAACTGTCTATATGAAAAATACCTTCAATCATTCCCTCTGGACAACTTTGAAAATAGGAAAAGTTGGCTTTACAATGTTTGATTAACTCCCCCGGTTCTGCAACCCTCAAAGCAGAGTTGTGCATAAGAATCACTCACCTGACAATCTTTGCTGCTGGAAACACTTGCAGAAGGCAGATTTTTCTACCTGGAATGTATTTTCTTTCCTCCTGGCTGGAGAGATGTCTTATATAAGATACTGGCAATGGCAGCTTTCTAGCTCACTTTTCTTCACCTCGTGAGAGCAATAGGGGTCACATTAAAATCCCAGAATGGTTTGGGTAAGAAGGAACTTTTAAATAGAGCTCATTTCATTCCACGTGCTGCCATGGACAGGGATACCTTCCACTATCCCCAGTTGCTCCAAGCCCCATCCAACCCGGCCTTAGGCACTTCCAGGGGCAGCCACAGCTTCCCTGAGCAACCTGTGCCAGGGCCTCCCACCTTCACAGGGAAGGATTTCTTCCAGGTATCCAATCTAATATTGTGTAGGATCCCATCTCTGGGTAGTTAGTGACTGGGAAGCAAAGTCTTCCCTGGTCCTGTGTAGTCTCCAGTGCATTTTTACTCTATCAAAAATTAACCTTTTAATTCATAGACAGTATCTGCCTTGTTTTTTCCCGAGGCTCCACACACCCAAGTACACCCCAGTGCTGGCTCAGCCCTTACATTGAGTGGGTGAAAGCATTTCATGGCCCAGCCAGAGCCGTGATTACAGGCCTTTATTATCACCCTAATAAAAGGTGCAAGGGCAGGTGCCAATGACTGCAATCTGGCATCACCACTTGTGAAGCCTCCTGCCCATAAACACAGGGGAAGGTTCAGTTTGACCACATGCTGTCCCACATTCAGAGCACAAAGGTGTTCTCCCATCCAGGCCAGCCGGCCCAAGAATTCCAGCAGCTCTCTGACCTCTGCAGTCACACACGGTCCCGGGACTGGACGGTGGTGTTCTCCCAGCCCTGTGTTCCCATGGCATGGACAACATGAGCTCAGGGTTAAATTACACAGCAGGAAAGGGGTTAAAGTTTAAATAACTGTTTTGTATATGAATTAATGTACGTAGCTTTGAGCCAAAATATCTACCATTAATTTTTCCACCTATTTCAGGAGCAGTAATATACACAAAGTAAAGTTTATTTTGGTACTTGGTATACTTCACTCTCATTAAAAATAAATTAATCAGCAAATTCCTACACAGCTCAGCCTTCTTTTATGTAAATACAAGCCAGCTGTAATGAATTACAAGGTGTTATTATCTCACACACACTGTATAATACTCCACACATAAAGAGGTTTCTCTGCTTAGCTCAGCTTTCAACAAAAGCATCTTAAATAAACTGCAAGCAAGTTGTTTGGGCTGTAATATTTTCACAGAGAAGGGATACACCTCACATAGAGAGAGGGGCTCTTTACATGACTCATTTTATAAGAAGTTAATCTGAGGAAGCTTGCCCTGGAAAAAAATAACAAAATGCCTTTTTTATACACAGAAGGGTCCATAAAAGAACATTTTAAAAAAAACCCACAAGGCAGTGTTTGGGAGCCTCTTTGCTGCATCCCACTGCTTTTTACATGGGGAAGGGATGGCAAATATTCCCCATGCACTATGATGAAAAGTAACTTGGGAAGGAAGAATAGTCACGGTCAGACATAGTTACACTTTCACCAGACTAAGGAGCCAAAAAATCAAAGATTAAATCCACAAATTAAGGATTATCACCTTCTACTTTTGCTTAATACTTTTATTAGGAACAAATCTTGATTTTGTAGGGATTATTCTTATCAAAAGCACACATGGAACAGAATACAAACACACAGTAATTTAACCCAGAATGACATTTATTATTGGCTGAGATTTTGTACAGGAGAGAAATGAAAACTGTTTTTGCCACTGACCTGGAAAACAGCCTGGTGAACCATCCACCCACACAGAGCACCTTGGCATCTGCTGATTTCACCAGTGCAGCTCCTGCTCCCCTAATTAATTAAAATGGTGTTGGCACCATTTGCCTGCACAGCCATAGAAAGTTTTCATTGGTGTTGAAGGATCTTGCTAAAAAGCCCTGGACCACTGCTTTGGGGGATGTAGGATGGGGCAGAGTTATTTTCATAAAGGAATTCCTAGAGCACAATTCTACAAAGAACGTGGAAGTATCAGCAAGGCAGACTGCAACATCAAGTACTGAGACAGCTTTTATTGCCAGCCCAGCCACAATTTGGTCTTTTATCTCCCTAAGACAGCCAAAGCCACAAAGATTGCTCAGGACTGTGCATTATTTTTTGCATTCTCTTATCCTTGTGCAACAAAGTGGAGAGTTCCTAAAAGGGATTTTCATAGAAAACCCTTCAGAATCTGTTAAAGCAATTCTTAACTCAAATAAAGCAAAGATGGACCATTCCATCTTGATACCAGGCATTTAAAATATATACTTAAATCTAAATATGCAAAGTTTAGATTTACAATTACAACCATTCAGGGAGCAGAGGACACTGCTGTGTCTCTGAGTAGCAGCTCTTTAAACGAGGCAAGGTACAGAAATGTCTTTCTGAGAGATCTCTACATCATGGCGAATACCTGGTTTCCTAAAGGCAGAAGGCAGCTCTGTCCATTTGTCAGCAAGGGCCACTTGGAGCCATCAAAAGGACAGAGGTTCTTAAAACAATGAGCATTTATTTGTAGGTGAAGATTCAGGAGCACGGCTGTCCAGGAGGCTACTGAGGCACTATGGATGGGAGAGCTAATGAAATATTTTTCTTCCAACTGCACACTGTTCTTCCTGACCACACAGCCTCAGCCAGTCCCATTCCAGGCATACTTCCCAAGCTGTTCTGGCACGTGGATCTCAGAGTCCTTCATCATTGTAAATGGGGGACAGGGGCTTGAGGATGCTGCGGGCATTGCTCTCCACCAGCGGCCGCCAGCTCACCTCGCCCGTGAGCAGCAGATCCTCCCCGCTCAGCGCGTCCAGGTGCTGCACCTGCAAGCACAGCAAGTCACTGCCACATGTCCCATTGCCCAGCCAGCTCCATCAGCAGCTACACAAACACCTGGCTTTCCAAAAAGCAAGCACAACAAGGAGACTTCAGCCTACTCTGCCATTTGTGTGAGGTAGACCTAAAAAGGTCACTTCCAACTGTGAGACATGATGGAAAGGCCAAGATAAGGATCTGCAGATCCTCTGGAATTCCCTGCATCACTGCTGCCTTGGCTAATGCCTCCTCTGAAGCTTTGGCAACAGGGCAAAGAGGAGCCACACAAAGCTGCCATGAGTCACTTCATCCTCCTGCTGGTTACCGCAGGGAACACTGCCCGGACCAGCACCCCACGGACAGCTCCCATCCTGCACACAATTGAGACTTTAGCTACAGAAAATTGGCCAGACCAGCAGGGAACTCCTGGGATTTATCACAAAAAAGGACATGTGCTGGAAGATGTGAACATGGAACAAATGCTCATCCTCACAACAGAAGAAATTCCTGAATGGTTTGGGTTGGAAGGGACCTTAAAGCCCATCCAGTTCCACCCCCTGCCATGGGTAGGGACACCTGCTATTAGACCAGGCTGTTTCAAGCCCTCTCCAGCCTGGCTGTGAACACTTCCAGGGATGTGGCAACAACCCCTCTGGGCAAAACAGTTGATATCTAATGTCATTTTAAGGTGCAATGTAAGCAAAATAAATAAAAAAAAAACCCTCTCATCATACAGCAGAGGGTCAGCTTGCTGCCACTGGTCAAGATAGATATGGCACATGGGGGGGGGGGGGGGGGGGGGAAGAAAAAGTCACTCAATGAACAAAGACAAACCCACCACCATTAGCTCAGGAAGGCAAGGAGAGCTGACCAGGGGCACAGTACATGTTGTCCTGTCAGTATGTTCTCCTCTGGCATCCACTAATAGCCATTGTTAAAGACAGGATCCACAAGAAACTGTGGGGACTGCCTAGTACACAGTGTTACTGGAAACAAAGGATAATTGGACAAGGAGTTTCTCAATAGGGGAATGAATGCACCCATGGCCACAGAGGGTCACACTGGAAAGCCACCTAAGCACAACGTCCTGTTCCTGACAGTCACCACCAGCAGTCTTCCCAGGAGGAGTTAAATACAGTGCACAATGCTCTTTTCCTTGTTCATCTTCCCTCCCTCTCAAAATCTGTTCATTCACAGATTTTGAGTTTGAAGTGGTTGTGGATTTAAGAGCCCTGGTCAAACTTTTCTTCCATAAACCTTGCCAGTGGCTTTGGAACCCACATGCAATTGCAGCACCCCAACTGTGACAATGTTCTGTCCCTGCATTACTGTGTCCCTGAACACCTTTCCTTGTTCACCTTTCACATGCCTTCGAGATTTCCCAGAGATGTCTCCCATTTTTTCTCCAACTCTTTTTTGGGCAGGAGATTCTACTCATTCCTAATAAAGGACCAGTTTCACTATCACCCTTAGTGCTCCTCTCTGAGCCTTGTCAGTTAATGTTTTATCCATCCTGGTAGTCAGCACTCAAACTAGACACATTATTCCAGCTCAAAATGGTACCAGAGATGTAAAACTGGCATCATAGCAATATTACACCCCTATTTCTTCCCTTGTAGTTCTGAACATTTTTTTACATTTTTTTAAGCACTATGGAGTGCTGAGCTGACATTTTGATAATACAACTGTAATCTCAAGGCCTCATTCCTGTGGTAACAACTCAGAGCTCATTGGTACCTATGTAAAGCTGGGAATGTTTTCCTCAAGTGCACCACTTGTCTGCAGAAATGACCTATCTGCACAGAACGTGTGCTCATTCCTCTCCAATGTGCCACATTTTCCTGCCTGATCGCTCTTTCCCATTCAACTGCTGATTGCTTCAGACCTAATCTTTGCTTGAATATCCAGAAGTGCAACAAATGCCCCATCTGCCAAGAAATTAACCCAAATTGCATACTTTTTATATGTGTTTATCCCCAGCAAACTTTCCTACAACTTCACCATTGAGCATCAGCAACTTTCAGCATTTAATTAAGTACCTCCCAAGAATTCTCTGGCATTCCCAAAGCGTCGTCAGTCCCTTTATTTCCCATTTTCTCAGACACACACTTAAGTACTTGTCTCTCCATACCTTTATCTGATCCTGAATATGGTATTGGAAACATTACAGAAAACGATGATGTGAAAGTTCTGGTCTTTAATTTCCTGTCCAATACCCTCCACTTTTCCTCCACAACCTCTCTTACCCCTTTTCTTTGGCGCACACACGGACTTTATCCTACCAACATTTCCTAGAGATCTGGTTCACAAACCTCCTCGGCTGAGAGGACAAACACTACCACTACTCAGTGTTATCTCCTCCAGGTAATAACTGAAAGAAACAGAAATAAATCTGGAAAACAAAACCCATTTGTTTCTTTTCTTTAAAGGTCACTAAGAGACTTTCAAGCTCTAGGCGCTATTTCACTATGAGGAGAATCCCAACTCTCTAACATTGATAACAATTCTACAAAAGGTTGCAGACTATTTCTGACACATTTTGCCAAATGTGCATGGGTCCAGAAATAGGTGAGCAGGATTGCTTTCAACATTCCATTAATTTCTCTGCAGCCATTTGTCATCAAACTCTAGTAACAAACTGTTCTCTCTGGTGACCAGGACAGGACTTGAGGGAATGGCTGGAGCTCTGCCAGGGGAGGGTCAGGAGCTCAGGGAGAGATTCTAGCCCACAGGGAGCAGGCATGGCCCCAAGGCTGCCAGAGCTCCAGGAGTGCTCTAGGACAGTGCTGCCAGGGATGCACAGGGTGGGATTGCTGGGGTGTCTCCACAGGGCTAAGAGCTGCCCTGGATGATCCATGAGGGTCCCATCCAGCTTAAGACATTCCATAACTCTATAATAAATATCATCCAGTTTCCAGATTTTTACCTTCTTCTCCTTAAAAATGATCATTGGATATTAAAATCAGATTTATTTATGGGAAGTGAGCTGCATAGCAAGCAACAAAAGCAAGCACTCCCTGTTCTGAAGCAGAGGCTGAGGAGAGCGGGGCCGTACCTGTTTGCGCACGTACTCCACCAGCAGCTCCAGGTGCCGAGGGTCATCACAGTTCCTGTTAAAAAGGTTTCTCCAAAGAGCTGCTGCCAGAACACGATCATCACACAGTATTCCCTAAAGGGAGGTACATAAGGGGATTAAAAACTGTATGTGAAGAAGGTCTGAACACAAACCACTCCCATTTGTGTACTTGGCCTCTGGCCACGGCACCTGTCCCCGAGCCCACAGCTGCCATGGGCTCTGCATATGGAAAGGCAGCAGCATCACTCTTTCCCAGAATGGAAAAACAGCCCTGGCCTTAAATTAATTTACAGAGCAGCCTGTAACCAATTTTCTGGCAAGTTAATTTGGAAAAAACCTAGGTCAGGGTATTCCTAATGTCGCAGTTGATAACTGAATTTCTATGTTATGAAATCTTTACCATGCAAATGGTGATATTACAGAGAAGGCAGATACGTAATCCAATGTTGCAGAACTGTAGTCTTGAGTTTGCTATTTTTCTTTGCTTTTTTACTTTTTATTCTAAATGAGAGAGAAATCCTGCTTATCAAGAACTATCTAGATTTTTCCAATTAAATCCAGCATTAGCTTTGGTTTATACAAGAACCACATCCATGTCATTTGTTATTTATAATGTTATTTGTCACAATTCTCTTGAACTTTTATTGTCTTTTTAGATTGTGGTGTTGTCACCACAAGCTCATAACTCCTGTCTTCTGCTGACACATTTGCCAAAGGCAAAAGACTTTAAAATATTCAGTTAAAAATTTAAAAAGTCAACATTTGTATTTATCAATTAATTTAATTAATTAAAGCAAACATTTTGTTTCCAAAAAGAATGTCAGCAAAGCACAAGCAGCCAAATCCTAGCTATACTTAAAACTGGATTAAACCTTGCATGTGTAACTGTCTACAAGTCAATGAGAATATATTAATAATGCAAATCAATGTGCAAAAAAATAGTATCATGATGTAAGAGTATCTAAAGAGCAACACTCACTAGAGCAAAAAAATTATGTAATCATATTTTCCTCTTAAAAGTCTTGCAGACACTTGTGCAGAGTAGTGCTTTTGCCTCCCTGCATTATTAGGTACTGCCTATAAATATTCTCACATAGACTCCCTATTAATACTCTATAAATCCTCTCTTTGCTTTCAAAGCACAGTAGAGTACAACAGGATTCAGAGGGAGGAAATGATTTAGTAGTGGCCAAGAAGGGATGGTGAAGCAGCACAAAGAACACCCTACCTTCCATACCCCATGGTTTAAATCCATATGCTCTGTGCTGTTTTATTCTAAGAACTTTCACTTAAGGCTGCTTCCCTAACATAATATTTCTCCAAAGAAATGGACAGTGAGCATTTTAACCATCTGGACTATTCTGTGTTCAGGAATTAGATGGTCTATTTGTTGCACATTCCCTGAAAACAGTCTTCTTACCTCATCGTATCCAAACAAAGCTGCATAGAAATTTTCTACCATCCTTTTCAAGTCTTCTTTTAGAACAGCAGAATTAATCTGAAAAACAAACCAGAAAACCATCAGTACAGGCTCTAAGGAAGAGGTGAGGAGAAAATATTCCCAATTTCACTATGAGTGGACAAAGAACCGGCAGTTCCCCAGCCCACCTCACTGAGATTTGGCTGCAAGGAAGAGACAGTCACTCTGGAACCTCCCGTGACAGCTCCATTAATTCGACACAGCTGAGGTCGGTGTTACTCAACACGCAACTGGCAGGAACATCTCAGCCAACAGCTCTGCCACCAGCTGCAGGAGTGGAGAGAAAATGCTGCAGGGGGAGTGTGAAGCAAGGCTGCCCTTGCAGTGACAGCACAGACCAAGAGTATGGAGATGCCTCTGTAGCTTCACTATTGAGCAGCTATTCCAGACCTTCATCCATCCATAGAAACTCAAAGGTTTTTCAACATTTTTTTTCCTCCAAAGCACACATTGCAGGGCTGGATGTACTACTACAGTGGAAGTACTGGAATGCAAAAGACAGAGACACAACCCTGCCACTGCTCCTCATGTACTGTCCAGTCCAGTCTGACTCTCAGCCAGCAAGAACATGAATTCTGCCTCTCCAGCATCTCTAGCAGCTCGGACTCACAAGTTTTTGACTATGATTAAACTTCTTTCAGAGCCTGTGATGACATAGCAACTTCCCCCATGCTCTAAGTGTGACTCAGTCCAAGTTCCACACTGACCTTTAACTAAATTTAATAACTGTATAAGTATTTGCTGAACTGGCCTAAGCCACCCATTAGTGTGAGAACTGATCCCATGTGAGCTTAAAGTGGGACTGGACCAACTACTGGGTGCAGAGGGATGGATGAAATTACTCCTTTGCATCTCCATCATCCATACTGCCTGTCCGTCTTACCTCTACTCATTATCTCTACCAACAAAGTGATGCAGCTCCTCTCCCAAGGGCCCAGCTACACTTTGGTAAAACTTTTTCTTTGTACTGACTCCCATGAGGGATCCAAAAGATGCAAAACATTTCTTTTCTGCAGCTCTCAGACGCTCCAGAAGTACAAATTACAAGGCTCATAAAGCCTGCACACCAGCAGGATCCTCAGGTGTGACACTGCACTTTACAGAGACAGGACTTACACACAAGAGACATGAGCCCATCACATCCACCACACTGGGAACCCTTTGTCCTGAATTCTCTCTCAGTATCCTTATTAGTATTCACCTTGGCAATTATACAAGTTTTCTATCAAAATATTAGCTAGCTTCTGCCAAATGAACAAATTTCCAGTTCATATACTCTTCCCTTAAACCACTGTCTTTTTTCATCTGTTGATTTTTATAGAAATGCACATAGTGCAAACATAAGGAAAATTCCTTTTATGTCACTTACTCATATTTTTCCATTAATATAAACTATTAAAATTCATGCACATATTTTATAGGCTATCAAGATTTGGAGACTGGTTATTACTGAATGTTTAAAAAAAGAACTAAACATAAGAAATCAGAGGGTTAAATGATGACTGCAACTTCTGTAATGACTTAATTAAATTTTTATTGAGTACATAAACTATGATGTCATTTCTACCCAACCATGCTCAAACCTTCTATGCATGTCAGAGATCGTGGTTTTTCTCAATAGAACATACTTCTAAATAAGCTGCACTTCTACAGCTCTAATAAGGGGGAGCAGGTTTCATGTAACACACTCAATAAATTATCCTTCCATTTTAAACAAACAAATTCCATGAGTTATTATATATTTGCCACGCACTTTTTATGACATAATAAAAATGTTACCTCAAGGATTACTTAACACATACTACAAACGTTATAGGAGGCAACTGCAAGGGGCAAAGAAAACAAATAGCCCCATTACAGAGACAAGTCCTGGACTAAACATCCCTGGGGAAGCAGCTTTCCCTACTAAAACCAAAGAGCAGCAGCTTTAAGTAGCAAGAAACAGATCGATAAAGGAGATAACCAAGTTAAACAAACACGGCAATAAATACATCTTAAAAGACAGTTTCAGATATAAAATCTGAATTTGGGGATGAAACCCTATCTTAGGCAATGAAATTATATTTAAAGGAATATTGCAGTTTCTGAAGCATACAACTGGCATCAGTCAAGTAGAAATACTGAAGGAAAGAAATCCTTCTTTATAAATCAAGAAAAATGAGCAAATCCAAAGCCGTGTTTGCTGGAAGCGCTTCTTCTTTCAAAGCTTGGACAAGCTCTAACCACTGGCCAGTTTCAGGATCTGGTTGGTCAAGATTCTGCTGACTCTCCCACAGTTTGTTATAAAAAAGAAAAACTGCTAGAAAATTCCAAGTGAATAATTGCTAATAACAAGGAAAAAATCAGTAACATTTGGAGCTCTTCTTGGAACTTTGCCCCTTTGCCTTCCTTGGAAGAGCCCAGTGCAAAGCTGTCATTGAACAGATTTATGTGCCGAGTGACACAGGACTGTTAGTTTAAAACAAGGAACCCACTTTTGGTACACATCTGACCTTTACAACACCTCTGAAACAAGGAAATATACAGCAAACATTATCCTCCTGCTACAGGTCACAACTGTTCTCTGAAAGACTCCCTGGGCCCACATTCTGCCTGTGGGATATCTGCAACAAACAGTTGCTGAATTTTCCATATGACAGTGAAGAAACCATCTTCAGCCTCAGGAAGTTCATGTGCATCATCCAACAGCCATGTGCTGAGGGTGACTCTGCAGCCGACAAGTGACAGCCAAGTCTCACAGAAGGTTTTGTATTCTAAGAAGACTGCTAGGGAAGTAAGAGCATAGTGCTCTCTTGTACTGCTGGACACGTAGCAAAAGCCCTAACACATGGACATGGTATTTAAAGTGAATGCTGCTCTAGAATCAGTCCATATCAGTGTCCTGTGATGGACCAAGAGCTTCCTCTGGTAATGAATCTCCTCCTCCCCACTTGCTTTGGCTCACGGTGCAGAGAAGGATCACAGACTGGAAGGTAACAAATGACAGGGTAAAAGGAATGGCCTCACGCTGTGCCAGGAGAGGTTTAGATTGGACATTAGGGAAAAGAAACAACAGAAAGACTTTTAAAACACTGGCACAGGCTGCCCAGGGCAACGATGGAGTCACCATCCCCAAATCAAAAAGTGTGCGTGCGGCATTTGAGGTTTAATGTAGACCATGGAGATGGTGTTGCACTGACTGATGGTGACTGGATGATCTGGTGTTTCCCAATCTTAACAATTCCATGGGCTCTGATGTGCTCTGCCTGTTAACAGCCACCAGCCCAGGCACCAAGGTGCAGCCTATTTCCTCAGAGCAGGACAGGGGATCCCTGGCAGTGTCACTGCACACCTGGGTCCTGCCAGCGCTACCCCAGCTGGGATAACCATGGGCTGCACTGTCTGAGAGCAACAGGAGTTTCTTTCTGCTTTCAGCTTTTGCCAACGTGTTCCACCCTTAAGCCACTTTAACACATTAATCCTTCTATAGACTATAAAACCAGAAGGGGCACTTCTAACTGCCTCGTACCAGCACTAGTCATTGAATTCCAGGCAGCAATTCCTCTCTTTAGGCTGTAAGTTATGCCTGAACTAGACTTTTTTATGAAGAGATTTCAGCCAGAAGAAATTATTAGATCATAGAACCTGACCCTCTGCATATCACAGACCATTACATTTCACTGAGTTCCCCCTGTACTAAACTCACTAAATTGTGTTTGGCTAAAGCATATCACCCTCACAGTTGAACATGTGTATCTTATTTCATATTTGAATTTTCTGGCTTGGATTTCCACCCCCTCATTCTCATTATACCATTCCTGCTAGAATAAATATTCTCTTCTGTACAATGTATTTGCTCCTGTACCTGTACACAATGGATGTGTCAGCACAGTCATCTTTTCAAACCAGGATTGGGCTCTTCCTGGTGCACTGTCACACCACACCAGCAGCACACTCCTGGAGTGGTCAAAGTTGCAACAGTAAAGTAGTGGTTTATGCTGATTCTGTAAAAATTAGTCCATCCTCTGGGCAAAACAAACTCCACAGGTCTGAGTGCACTCATCTTGTCATGGCTGAGTCCATTCTGGGGACTTCTGCAGCCCCACTGCCATATACATGGACCACTTTCACTGACACTTCTGACTGCTGGAGCAGGAATATCAGCAAAAGTTCCTGAAGGAGATATGGGACTGATCTTTCATAGTAAAAAATGTCAGTCCACAAATACTTAGGCTTTTTTATGCTCCTTTTCTCAAGTTGCAATTGGACAGAATTACTTGTAATATGGTTTATGTTATTTATAAATAATATATAAGCACTTATATATAGGCTTTTTGAGTGTTTGCTCAAAACACTGTCTTAAAACACACATGACACTAAATGGACAAACATAGCCCTTTTATTTCACCCTATAACATCACGACTGCTTGCAGGACAGTAATTTTGACATGATTGAGACTGCAGCTAGGATAAAAATATTAAATTCAGAAAAAAGATTAGGAAGATTTCTGTAGCAAGGGGCCATAATGGCCAATTCATTCAGGCACATACTCATGAAATAACAAAGTTATTGAAGAAATTTTTTTTCCAATATTCAATCTTTGAGTCTTTTAAGTGGTCTGCTACTTTGTCTGCAAAGCAGATCACTGCTTTTAATTAGCCACAGCTTGAGTTCTGTATGCTTTAAATATTAATTCTTCTGATAAATTCTCTATTATTTAAAATTCTAATGAACTTTGTAATACATCTCCACAAACATTAACTTCAGAGAACAATCTTTAAAGCCTTCCTCAATAGTCAGTGATAACCTACTCCAATATTCTTTTAATCTAGACAAAAGCTAAATGTTGGGTTCTAACAGAACCAGCTCCTGCCAAAACCTTCAACCCATATAAACAACATGTTGATGGAGAAAGTTGTGCATGCTCTACCTTCACAACAATTGTGCAATTTCAGAGCAAGTTTATTCCAAAAAAGACACAGAAAAGCAAGTTACACAACATTACCTACATCTTTCAGCAAAAGCAGATGCTCACCCCTACCCTTCTGCTACCCAGAAAATGAGGTTTGTTCCTATCTTGCAGTTTATTAATTTGGAAGCTCTGTTATGGTAACAGTTAAGATGCAAAGGAGATCACAGTACAATCTGAACTGTATTCAGTGGCTTATTCCAAATTCCTGCTTCCCTGCGGGACACGGCTGGCAGAGCTCATTGATAACCTCTCAAGAGAAGGATCAGGGAAAAGAGGTCAAATTGCTGCGCTCTGTCAAGTTGTGCTGATTCTCTATAAGGTGAGCAGTTGTCAAGGGATTTTCCTGTAATGCCTCTCGAAAAAGCTAGTTGCTAAAATCTTAAAGCTAATTACCAGCGTGTTTCTGAACACACCATTGTCAGGAATTCAGCCCGATAAAATGATAAAGGATACTTCAGAACCAAGTTTGAAAGCAGCACTTGGAGAAGACAGTGATACAGGCAGTTAAGTCATTAAGGTAAATATACACTGTGTGCACTCACAGAGATCCTGTAAAGCTCGTTCCTCACTGAGACAAAACCTCAGGGGCTGTCAAAGCGTCACAAACCAGGAACGCGGATCAGAACAAGAGGCCTCCTAGCAGGGTATCCTGCCTTCAACAGCAGCCAGAATGCCTGAGAAAAACAAAAGCTGATATATACTTCCTCCAAGATTCTCCCAATCAATTTCAGCTAAGAATACTTCCCAACTTTCTCTATTTGTTTAGAGAGTAACCTCCAGAAGGTCTCTATGTCCAGCAGCTTGTTTAGGGAACTTTCGGTGCTCATCATGTGCTTCAGCAAGAAGTACCCTGGTCTGCTTCCCCCGAGGAGATCCAACTCCTCCTGTGGGTTTCCTCCCTGAAACTGGCTCCTGCTGGCTTCCTCTGCAGGCCCAGTCTTTCCACAGGATTAGGCAGTGCTCACTGCTCCATCACCTTCTCACAGCACTCAGGACTTTGAGAGCCAGAGAATGATCCCAGAATGGTTTGGGTTGGAAGGGACAAGCTCAACCACTTCTAACCCCCTGCCATAGGCAGGGACACCTTCCACCAGACCAGGCTGCACCAAGCCCTGTCCACCCTGGTCTTGGACAGTCTCAGTACATCATACTCCAGGTGATATGATCCAAGAAAGGCATCCAATAACAGTAAAAGTCAAGAGCAACAAAATTCCAGGGATCGTAAAGTACTAAATTAAATGAAAATCTTAGTTAACATTAGCAAAGCTGCAGAGATAGGAAAGGTGGCATCCACTCTGAAAAGTCTTTCATCAGAAACAGGTTAAGTACAAATTAGTAGAAAATACAGTAAATGAAAATTAAAATAACAGAAAGTTATGACCAGTGGTATTCAGTGCTGATAAAGGTACCAGTAGTAGGTGTTAAAAGAAGTAATCCATAAAATCTGTTTAACAACATGCACACATTTGGCAGCTACAGTTTGGAAATGGATCTTTAAGGCAAAAAATGTTAAGTTCAGCAATTCATTAGTGAAGAAAAAGATAAATAAATTTTAGGAATTATTACAAAATAAATATAAACCAAATCAGGAACCCTATTCTGCAAAAATCCATAATGTACTGCATATAAAATGCTCTGCATAATTGTTACCTTTTAATCTCTGAACAGATCTAAAACTAGCAGAAAACACACAGAAAAAACTATGATGACAGGATGAGACAAATGAAGAAATACTTAGGAAACTTTTCAGGATGAAATGAGGAAGATGATCATGGAGAGGTAAAATCCTGAGTGGTGTCAAGCAGATAAACAAGGAATTATTGTCCACTGTTTCTCATTAAAAAGGATGTAGAAAATAATCTAATGACATGACCAAATAATATTTTAAAATTTAGGTGTTTTCTCATGCAACACATTTAAAGTGGCAGAAGTCATTGCCACATTGCCATGGGGCCTTAAAGAGCAAGAAATATGGAAGAAGTAACAAAGGGCTTCACATTTCTTGAGGATTTTTGTCAGTGACCCTGAACCAGCAGTCCCTGTGCAGCTCTTGGGTTACTCGTTAGTGAATGCCAGGAGATTGTACCAGAAGGAACTGACCCACAGTTCTGTTTCTCATCCTTTATCCCAAATATCTCTGGTTATTGGCAGCCACAGCACACACTGGATCTTCATCTGACAGGAGTAGGAGCTCTGAGCATGTTCTGCTTCATTCATTTTTTGCTGACCTTTGCAGATATTGGCTGGTATCTCTCCTGTCTGGGCCTCTGTTCTTTCCTGTCGTGACTTCCAGTAGGATAGGCACAGGTCATGAGATGGTCCTGGACACCAGACACCAACTCACTTTGCTGACTTGGCAGGAATTTCACCTGAAAAGTGCTAGTGCTATTAAAAAGTTTGCTCCCTTTACCATAGCCTTTAAAACCCTCATGGGAAGAGACTACATTTTATGTAGTAAAATGAGCAAGTATGATCCTGCTCATACAAAATAGGTCATCCTCCCCTAGGGAAAAAATAGTAAGAACACCATAAAAAAAAAAAAAAAAAATCTTTCTCCAGAATCTGGGATCACAAGCACAAGCTTCTTTGGAGGGGAACAGCAAGGCACCCATCTCCTCTCCTAAAAAAAAGGGCAAAAAAAAAAGTTCATTTCATTTCAAAATCCTTACTGCTACAACTTTTATCCAGTGACAGAGGCCAGGATAAATACAAATACTCACAATAACTATCAGCTTCTCCAATTCATTTTTGTAGTGCCTGGCAGACTGGCTTGTTTCTGTTTGCTCCATCAACCTCCCCACTCTCTCCTAGAAGGGACCTGTTCATACGTGACCTGTTTTACATTCTCCTATCAGTTCCACATTTGGGTAAAATTCTAATTTGAAGTCACATTGCTTTCACATTCTACTAATATTCTGCACCTTCTGGTTTCAATCATAAGCTGAAAAAACCCGATTTCCCCAAGCATTCTTCCTCCCCAGGGCTTCAAACACACACAGGCCACAGAACAGTTAACAGTTAAATATTTTCTTGCCAATATTTTAAGAGTGCAGAAGGTTCCAAATTGCTGGTAAAATAAACAATGCCAGACTGTGAAAACTCCTGCCTGCCATATACTCTGATGTTAACAAGAGTTTCTTTATTACTGTAACCTTTCAGAAGAGAACAAAAATTATTTCTCTACCCTAGTTCTGCCCTCAAGTAAAAGGCAAAATAGAAAAGCAAACCATGAAAATGCTGCATGGTAAGATATTGTGAGTTTTCCATCTTATTTTTGCATTTCATTCAGACTCAATGCTGCTGTGAATAAATAAACTTCCAGAAGATCCTTAAAACATGGGCAAGGATTTTAAGAAGCCAAAATCTTTCTTACATAGTTTCCTGAATAACATGGATTAAACCAATATATGGGTTATCTTCCCTCCTGCAAGGACATAAAAAAACAGGGCAAATTTAGGATGCTCTCAAGGAGACACACTATTTTTAAGCTCTTAGTACCTGGCTTTGTCATCTGGGGCTTTAGTCCTGTTTTTCCACCAATTACAGGGGCTCTGCCACTTCCCCACTTTAAAAAATGAAGTCTTAAAACAGCATCTCCAAACAGAATTGCTGGGACTCAGCAACAATGAAACAAATGACTCCAAAGCTCAGGGGACCCCTAAAACTCCTCTTCACCCCCAGGCCTGCCTTCTGTTCCCTGCCAGATCCTTCTGGATGCCCAAGCCCTGTGAAAAACACCCCATCCTGACCAATGTTGGTCATTTCACATTGACCAAGACTGTATTGATCCCATCTCAATCCATGACATCCCAACCATAAAACTGTCCCTTTTACGCACACTTCTTCTCCTGGCCTCAAGGCCTCCTGACTAATTTGAAAATCAACATGATGAACACTTTGCTATTAACAAAGATTAGATATGCTGGTATTTTAAGCTTTGTCATTATTTCCTGACCTTTGAATGAAATAAAAACATTCAAGCTCTGTTGCTGTAAGATTACGGAGCAGAGAGAAAAAACAGCAAGACACTGTCTTGCTCAGTGTAAGAAAGAGCAAGAAAGAGCAATTTATTGAAGGAAGCCATTGCCTTAAATAAGGCAGTTTGTGCAAAACAAAAGACAGACAGCTCATTGGTCAGAGAAGGAGACACCTCTTTTCCCTGGCTTTCCCGTGGACCTTGCAGGTGTTTATCTCTTATTATTCTTTCTCTTGTGTTTATAGTAGAGAAAGAGCCTCTAGCTTGGGAAAAATCCTAGCTGAGGCTGAGAAAGTTTCATGGCCTGAGAAAAAGACTTAGAACTTGAGAAAAAGGCCTGGCAGATTTTGCCTAGGCCTTCAGCAGTGTCCACAAAGCTCTTACAAAAGTGTAATAGTAATTGACTTATTAACAGAGATAAAGCAAGTGCTGTTTAAGACCAGAAAGAGAAAAAAAGAGGACAGAAAAAAGGAATAGAATCCACTGAGTTCTCAGACCAGAATGGAACACAGAAAAGCACCTCAGTTTCCCTAGATGTATACAGAAGTATCCTGTGCTGTTGATTTAGTAGGGTTGTAAAAGAAATCAGAGGAGCCAGCAAGTGTGGAAGCAGGCACTGGGATTAATGCAGGGATTGCACTTGTGCTTCCCAATCGTTACCTTTTGTTCTCTTGTGAGAGTAGTTAGCAAAAGCAGAAAAAAAAAAAATTCAGTTTCAAAGAGCTGCCAGTTCTGTAAATGGAGAAAATGGGCCAGAGAACTCAGAAAATGGAAGAAAAAATAAACCAAACTCTAACAAGAAAATACAAGACTCACTCCCAAACTGGAAGCAGAAGATATCAGTGACTTTCTATCTGCAGAGAAAAGCACAGGTAACAATGTGATTAAAATGTATGGGAATGACAGAGAAGCTCTCCATGGCTTGTTTGGTTTGATTTAGAACAGACCCGGGTCTTGGTATTATTTCTGTTTTTTTTGAAGGAGCTTAAAAGCACATTTTAGGGGAAGAATCTTTCCCTATATAATGCACATAGAGTAATATAATTCTGAAAAATATTGCAATATTGAAAAAAAGGTATGTCTAGAAAACGTGCCACATGGCAGCTTCCAGTGTAATTCCTGCAGGCACTCAAGCAAGGCACCAGAACAAGCCAATGATACCACCTCACAGTAACAGGATCCAACACATCTGGGAAATTTAAATTGATTTTTTTGTGCCAGAATTGATTTTTTTTATTCCAGAAAACTGGTGCAGGCCATCTGAAAAGAACCCAAGTATTTACTATATCTTGACTTCAATATCAGGTATCCTCAGCATGGCCCAAACATTTCACCCAGGTGTGTTGGTCCCATAGATGCTGTCTCTAGAACAACTACATCACAAACAACCCAAGGAAGAGATGCATATTTCAAAGCTTCATGCACTGGTAAAGCTACATTTGCATCATTACAGTTTGTTCCAGATACCATCACAGTTGAGATAATTCAAGGTAATATTCCATACACATGCACTATCCTACATATTTAAGTTATTAAGATTTCCAGAATCAAATTTACTGAATTTCCTCTGGAAAACTACCTACTATTATTAATTTATGAAATGACAAAGTACTGGAAACTTTATGTGAACTTTCAAGCTCTTTGAGAAAAAACCAAGAACATCACAAAAAAAAGTTGATCAACGCTTGAAACAATAACATCAGGTAAAACTAATTGTACAATGTCTGGTATCCTATTAAAACACCCCACAAAAACAATACAGAGCAATTTTGTATCTCACTCCTTTGGCAAGGGTTTCGTTTCTTTGGGTTTTTTTAAAGGGGACACTAGAAACTGGTGAAATTTTATATATTCCAAGTGGTCATCAAAAATCATAACATTTTTCTCCGCAAAACGTCCTAGTAAAGCATTTCAAAATATACATAGATAATTTAAAACTCAAACTTCTCTACTTTAGTTTTATAGGTTTTTAAAAACTTTTTCAACTGTACTGAACGTGATCCTCTGTCTCATATCCCAGTCCATTTCCTCAAACAAAATTAGTACCTTCTCTGCAATGTTTTACTTCAGTACATTCCCTTCATCCAAACTCCCCATTCCAGCCTCAAAATACTGCACCACTTTTCTTATGCCCCATTCTATCTCAAAAATGTAGTTTCACTCCTGCACATCCAAACTCGACTCCATGACTTCTCATGAGATTTTCGAGGCAGACCTGGAGAGCACCGCTGAACACCCCAGTACAGCAGCTTCCCACTTCAATTCATACAAAGATCAAGTTTGATTTTAAAACTGTATCCATTTTACACCCTGTCCTCTTATCCTCTAAAGCCATTCTACAACTTGCTGGCCTCACTCAGACCATGCCTTCTGAGTCTTTAGTTACAAGGTCAAACTTTTTGTTCTCCAATGTAAGAATAACTTAAACAAAATTAAACTGAGTTTAGGAAATTCTGTAGCTCCTGTAAGGTAAACTGGAACTTTTAATCAACTGAAATTTTCTAACTGTGAAAAGAGTATCAAGACAGAAAATGGTAGTCAAGTTCCCAGAGCCAGTTTCAGCTCTCAGTTACATGTATTGATTCTGATGCTCTTACTTCAGATGTACATGAGTGTAACTGAGAACAAATTATGGGTCACTGGGTATAAACAGCTCTAGCTAAAAGTGTAACAAAGGCTGTATTGTGCTACACACAGCAGAGCCAATAAACGAATTCAAAAGACACCTAGATGGGTTCCTGGGGAAAAAAAAGCGGGTAGGAGCCTAAGTGGTCTGGTGGGAAAACAGGAAAGTGAGATTATGATAAATTAAACCAGATTTGGTACACTGGACTCGACAGCCCCTACTAGTCCCATCTCTTTTAGAACATTTATTCACTATAAAATGAATTAGCAGCTTTTAGAACATTTATTCATTATAAAATGAATTGTCATTTTGCATTAAAAATAACTTTAATTCATTTCAGCAGCAGAATTCCATCACAACATACACAACCAAGGCAGGTAAAGTGAGCCTACAAACAGTTACAAGCATTGTAATAAAGCCTAATGGATCTTCCTGAGACACCACAGGATTTGCACACAAAAGTATTAGTGTGAAGTGCTTGGAGGAGGGAGAAGGAGTGTTGGGGTTTTTTTTTGTTTGGGGTTTTTTGAGTGGCTGGAAGTCTAAAATTTATTTCTTTAACCCTCATATCTCTTGTCCTGTTATCACCTGAAATCCTCTTCTAGGGAATACCTAAATGTCCTTCCTATCAACCCTGCAGCTTCATCTAAACACATTTAAACTTTTACAACAAATTTTAAATCCACACAGGTACTAAAGCACAATACTGAGATCAGCCAGTTTAATTCTCAGGTGGCTCCAGAACTCTCTTAGAGAGAAAACAGCAGCAATGTCTACTCCTGAGAGAATTCCCTTTCCAAACTGATGAGGCAGCCGTCAGCTTGCACAGGATAAATCTATTCCCTGCAAGCCATGAGGTGGAGACCTCTGGCAAAGCAGAATCCAAAGGAAGTCTTTTACCCAGCCTAATGTTACTATTAACATTTGAAGCCATTGCATCAAGCCAATTTTTCCGCTTGTTTTTAAAGTTTGATAGAAATGTCACCAGTGGAAAAATTAAGTAAAGAGCACTGGTTAGCCACAGAACTGGACACACCTGGCTGCAAACTCACTAAAAGAGACTGACTTCATTAGTAGTAGGGACAGCAGAGTAAAATTTATATCTGAAATATGCCTGCACCAGTAGAATTTGCTGAGGCCACAGACTCTCTGTGTGTTTTTACAGCTGTGTCAAGTTTGGGTTTCTGACTCTTGCTGACATTCAGGAGTGCTGAAGGAGCTCAGGCTAACAGGTCCCAAAACTTTGTAGCAGAGATTTAGATCTCAGCAGTTTTAACAACCTGGTTTTGAAATAATACAAACTCCATTTGGAGCTGATGTACATGTAAATTTGAAGTTAAAATGCTTTACATTCTACCTCTTTTGGGTCCAATGAACTAGTTAAGAGCAGATGGGACATTTCAATAAACCATCAGTATCACTTCAGGAATATAGTGTCCAGCATCAACTGCTGGCATTGTTGTTAGGTTGCTAAAGAACTGCAACTTTGTATGTCAGCAAGTTAAACTAACTGCGTCCAGCCAGCAATTCCACCCAGGTGCTCTGTCATTTGTACCACAATACATGAATCGGAGTTAAACCTTGACCTTTGATGCACTGCATGACAGAAAAGGCAAGGAATGGAATTTCCTAACCTCCTAGGATCTATGCAGATGATAATTTAGTTCTCTGAACGTATTCAATAAAGTTTCTTCTCATTTATCTTACTTCTGAGAAAGACTCAGATTCTGAAACTTAAAAGCATTGACACAGGAACATTAATGTAGTTTTCTTTTTATCTACTATTCCTATCTATGCATTTGACCACCTTCTTTTGGAGGCAGAATATTTACTGATTGCAGGACTACATTACTTGAAAATAAATTGCTGTTACACATATCCCTTCATCACATCACAAACCCTCTGTCATTACTTCAGCTTCAGTTTTAAAAAAATCATTAGGGATAAAGATGTCAAGATGAATAAAAAGAATGCAGCACTTGGGAAACTGTCCCTTATTGGTCACTCAAAACTCCTTGCAATTGCTAAAGGTGAGAAGTGAGAAAGATTTCAGTCAGGGTACAGCTCTGTGAAGGGAAGGAAGATGAATGAACAAGAGTGAACAAGCACAGAAAAAATAGGAACTGCCCATGCAGGGGCATGAGTGAAGTGGGATATGAAGCCAGAATCATTGGCACTGAAGAAGGAAAATAAAGCAGTGATAAGGAGCAACAGAACTGGTTAACATCTTTTTTCATCTAACATACAATAAATATTACCAGAAGAAAACCGAGAAGTTTGTTCATCTCAACAAAATCCCAGAAATTTTGGGTTGAAGGTACTTCAAAGCTCACGCCATTCCACCCCCTGCTGTGGGCAGGGACACCTTCCCCTATCCCAGGTTGCTCCAAGCCCCACTGAAGCTGACTTGGACACTTCCAGGGATGGGGCAGCCACACCTTCTCCAGAAAACCTGTGCCAGGGCCTCAGCACCTTGACAAAGAAGAATTTCTTCCACATGTCTAACCTAAATTCCCTCCCTTCCAATGTGAAGCCATCCCCCCTTGTCCTGTCACTACAATTCCTGAGGAAGGGTCCCTCTCTAGCTTCCCTGTAGCTCCTCCAGATTCTGGACAGATTTCTGAGAGGTCTCCACACAACCTTCTCTCCACCAGCCTCAACAGCTCCACCTTTCTCAGCCTGCTTCCATAGGGAACTGACTATGAATAATGACTGAAAGATCAGAAATAAATAAAAGATGAAAAAAACCAAAACAAAACAAAATAACCCACAGCAAGATAATGAAAGTGCTCACTAAGACTACAGTGAAGAGAACAGTCCTGATTTCCAAAATTAGCCCCAGGACAGTCCACTCTGCTTTGTCACCCCCTTCTCAGTAGCTGCACAGGAGATCCCTTCTCACCCAAAGAGGCTCATTAAACCAAGGGGCCTCTGTACAGCTCAGTTGTACTAAATACACACAAAGGTGTAACTGCCTTGCAGATTAATCCCTGAAATGTGCAGGCTCTTTTGAGCATCTGCTGTGGCCATATAAAGGTTGAGTTAGCACCTGGCCACAGTCTGGTGTATTATAGGAATCACAGTACTGCAAGCTAAGCACACTGGAGACTCCACTGCAGAGTCATTCCTAAAATGACTGCACAATTTAAATTCAAGGATAAACTAACCAGATGCTTAACCTGACAAGGCAGGGAATGAATGTCATTCCAGCAACTCCAGAGCTCACTGCCGTTGCATAACACAGCAACCATGCTACTGCAAAACGCATGTATAAACACCTCAGGGTACAGACGGCACGGAAATATAAAGACACTGATGGGTTTTTTTTTACTTCAGCGGATTTTGTGGAGCAGTGGAATAGTTTAGTTTGCATAAATGGAAACCCTGTGCATCCCTTTAAAAAAGAACTGACTGTAAGCACTCTCTTTTTTCCCCCTAAGGTTTACTGTAACGCTCTCAACACAGGCCTAACCTGCAGCATTCTTTACCTTGGAGCTCTGCATTGCTTGGAAGGGCAGCAAACAGCCAGCTTTGCACCTCTTTGCTGTCTGCTGCTTCCAACCCTACACAGAAAACTACAGGTCACTTCGTTCATGTAAGACAAAATCAGGGTCAAAAGAAAAGATAAATATTTTTCTGTTAAAAAGGTTCATTTTCTCCCTGGAATCAGACAGACTCTTTCAGGTGCTTTGGAAGTTGACATATTTGTCTAGGGTTTGTTTCAAGTTGGTTTTTTTTTTTGTTTTTCAAGAAGAAGAACCTTAAATTTACACCCACAGTACAGATCTGAGCTGTGTATAGTTCCTAGAGAATGCAGAATCAACCAGCAATGTGATATCAGATAAGGACAAAAATGCAGAAGATCTTTCATTCAGTCTTTTCCTCCAATACATCTAATTCGTCAGGCTCATTCACACTGCCCTACCACAAAGAGGAGATTCCCACAATGGAATTCATCTGAGTACATTAAGGTAGCAAAAAAATTCTCAGATGTGCAAATTTAGATTTAATTCAAAAAAAGATTACAGAATGTCTTGCCTTAGAAAGCAACGTGTAACAAAGTAAAGCTACGGAATTCCCAAAAACGAGGACTATTTTTTTTTTGTGATAAATATCAGATATAGTGAGAATCCAAAATTAAAAATACTAAGGACTAGTTATAGTTATGTCCAGGAACTTGGCAAAATCCCCTTGTTGATTAACTTTCCTTTAATCACTTTAGATACACAAAAAACTCAGAGCTCTGCTGGAACTACTGATGTTGCAACTATAGATTTGGCACCAGTTACATTCCTCCCTATCCCAGTTGCTTATTCTTTATCCCAATTTTGTTGTAGCAGCATCCATTTCTGCAATGACATGGCAAATCATGTAGGAAAATAATTAATTTCAGACAAATCAGTACCTTTGTCTAGGCCACAATCCGCTTTCAGAAATAAGGTCAGTGGCTCAATAGAGCAGCTGAGGGAATAAATGGCTATGAGTGAGGGCTGCAGGTATCAGCTTAAGCTAGTAAAGGTATCAACCAGGTTGATTCTCAGGCATTTTTCTAAAATATTTAAATCCAGAAAAGCACTGAAAGATGGGAATCATCGGGATTAACGCCACCAGAGTGGACTTACCCCCATGACCTTCCCACGCTGTTCCACGTCCTCCCACATGCAGTGAACAATGTAGCGGCACATGTACTTCCCTGTGCGGCCCTCCTGCTTCAGCCGCACCAGGCACATCCTGCAAGAGCACACACCAGTCAGAGCTCCTTGGCTTTTTTAAAAACGAGAGAGAGTAAATTAAATACATTTCATTATATATACACTCCATTATACTCATTTAATGTTCTTCTTACAGTATATGTTTGTGATTAGGAAGAAAATACACAAGGTTTTTTTTTTGTTTTTTTTTTAAATAGATCATCACAAATGTTTCATTCTGTACTCAGGAGCTGTATCTGCTGGATTTTGGCCAATCCAGCCAAGGAAGAGCGACAGTGGACTCTATTCATGTTGACAGCACTGTAATCTAGTTAAACACTACTGCAACCTAAATTCCTCAGCCTTAAGAACACCTCACCCTCTGCAGCAGGAACACACAGCTTGTCTAATCCCAGGCTCCAAGCCAGCTGTAGCTCAGCTAGGTGCACTCAAGTGCTGTGAGAGCCCAACTAGCCAAAATGGGAAAGCTTAAGAAAGTTACAAACTTCAACCAATCTATATTAGCAATGTCCCAAATGATTTCAACTACAGTGGTATTTGGCTAAATGTTCAGCCACCTGGCAAAACTGCCGCAGGCAAGACCAGCTCAGAGGTTTGTAAGTGTACTGTGAGATCTTAATGAAAATATCACGTTGAGTTGTTTGACCTTTTTTTAAGCATTAAAGATACTTGAACTTCATTGCTGCTGTTCTGTCTACAAAATAAAATAATAATTCTTTTTGCCTTTTATAAAACATCTGGAAAGAGCACAAACTGAAGCCCACGCTCATAACTCACCAGGCTGGGACCAGTCCCATCCCCTGTCCCATCCCCTCTACCTCATTCAGAAACTCTGCTCTTGTGCTGGAAGACAGAAGTGCCTGTCCAGAACTGACTGAATGACTGTAGACAAAGTAATGCTCAAACACTGGAGTTGAGAGAACCACTGCTTTTCACAGACATGCTAGGAGGAAACTGCTCCCAGATCCTGTGAAATCAAGACAGCAGAGCTGCCGGAGGTCACTGTGGAGCTGCTGCCCACTGACAATGGTGAATATGCCACAAGAGCTAAAAGGAAAATATGACTATTTATTTGTTAATAGGTTCATTTCTTTATTGAATCTAAGATCAACAGGCGCTAAAAATTTTTGGTGACCCATGAATGCCAGCTCCACAGGGAAAACCACAAACACCTGAAGTGTGCTGAGATGACCTGTTAAAGGACAGATATCCATCTTTATAATGGGTTCTATCTTGTGTATGGATTAATAAAGGAAACATAATTTTTAACCTGTAAAAGAAGTAAAACTTACTGTCAGGGACAATCAGAGACAAAAACTGAAGGTAGCAATACCTGCAGAAGTTCTATATTCTTCCTGCTAGTCAGAACCACTGTCCCACCATAAAATACAATTAAGATGGTACCAAAACTAAATCCTCATTTTCTCTCCGACAGATGACAAAGCTTTCTGTTCAAACAGTGGTCAGAGAACAGCTGTCCGGGCACCAGACCTTCCACAAAAAAAATACACAAAGAGCTTAAAACTTTTAGTTTCAAAACCTATGCTCCTCTTGTGCAACTACAGAACTGAACTGTACAAAGAAGTGAAATACATGATTGAAAATTCTTACTTACTCTTAAGTCAAAGAGACTCAGTTTAAAAGACTAATTTTGGGGGGGTCAAAGAGACTCAGTTTAAAAGACTAATTTTGGACTAAGAAAAGCATTTTGATACTTCTTTGCTGAATAGCTGAACTTGGAGGTGAAAAACTCAGGGGCAAGAAAAGCTCTCCAAGGGTACATACAGTGTTTCCTATCCTGTGTGCCTTTAGTGGTGGAGAAGCAGGAGACAGTAGTGTAGACACCACGAGGGAACAACTGGTCAATGATGAGCAGGACTGGACTGGTGTACAGGGGGAGACCTGCTACACATGGAGTCTAAAAGGGAGCTCTTGTGTTTGGATGAACAGTGCTGTCACAGAGCTGTTCTGCAGCACCACGGGTGAGATCATGGAATTTTGCAGCTTATTTGAAAGTTTGGTAGTTTGTTACTACACCTGCTGTCTGAGGTGACACAGACTCTTTAAAGCCTATAAACCTCCTAATTAGATCACCACAGTGCGAAACATTTCATTTCACTGCACAATCTGTTCTGTATTTTAGTCAAATAGTGACTCATCTTCATCAAACCCTGGAAAGGAAAATTACTCCAAACTATCTTTAAAAAGCTGTCTACCTCAAAGTAGTTGAGTTGGATCATTTTTGCTGTATTTAAATTATGCAGAGAGATTATCTTAGAGCAAAATTATATGAAAGGATAGCTGAAAAGGATCAGGAGCACCTGTAACTCAATCCATGTCAGCTGAGATGTAGTTTCTCCTAACAGCCTCAGCTACAACTGCTTCTGTCAGCGTTCCTTGAGTGCCAGACTGGCCTAAACACCAGAAGAGGTGGCTGATACCTCCTGACCACTGCTTGAGGTGCCCTGTACCACACATCAAGGTGTGATGAGCCATTAAAAGTAAAGTCCACTCGGACCTTCCACTGTACCTGGCCACTCCTGCTTCCTCAGTTGCTCCAGAGCAACTGTTTCTGGAGCTATGCTATAGTTGTTTGAAGAAATTACTCTGGTCTAACAACACAAGTATCAACAGCAGTTTTGGAAGGCTTTATTTGCTTAACCCACTCATCAACAGCTACCAGCTTGGCAGACAGCAGGAAACACCTGAACTGACTTTTCTATCAGCTCTGTTGTGACATTACACTTCAGTGAATGATGATCACCAGCAGAATAGGTCCTAGTTAGGTTTGCATGTTCTTCTGTGTTCCAGCCTAGCCAGCTCCCCACCACTGCTCTATCCAGCAGACAGAACCCAGCCTGGCTGTGCAGCCTCCTCTCCCCTGGGGCCTTTGTTTAAGCTGTTGTAGCCCATTCCCTCATGATAAGGCAGGATTAACTAAATGCTGGAGACATTCCAAATAAATTTATTCTTAAAATCTCTCTCAAGCAAGACTATCCTGATGGAATTAAGACACAAAACAGAGAGTTTATTCTCTTTTTTCTGAAGCACCACATTTCAAAATGGTACTGTGTTCTCATGCTTCTCTATGCAAATCAGAGAAATCTTTTCCTGCAGGAACTATTTTCTACATATAGTCAGTGGTTATCATTTTCCTCCAGACCTCCTCAGGATGATCAAAACTTTCCTAAGTGCAGATTTCCTTAAGGACAACAATGTTTAGAAGAACTTTTGCAATAGGTCTCTGAGTCAGAATAGGAATTGTAGCACCAGTCTATTAGATTCTTAATACTGCAGAGATGCCACCATGCTTGGTCTGGTGAAAATATGAAGGGAGCTCTAGGTACTTACATGATAAAAAATGAACCAAGACAGTGACCTCAGCAGTCACCCAAGTAATTTCTTTGGCAGTTTGGTAACAGCTCTGGATTCAGTCAATACTCCATTTAGATGCATGGGAAAATGCAAACCCAGCAGAAGAAATACAGAGCTTTTTTTAAACGTCTGGACCTCTAAATATAAACCAAGCGTCCTCATGACATCACAGGTGTGAAGTAACAGAAACGGCCTATAAAAACATGACATTCAGGAAAGAAAAATCATGGGTTGGTTTTCTAAGTAAACTGTATCGATGGGTTGGCTTTTTAAAGCATATTTTAGCACTGCATTGGAAGGCACTGGAGTGTTTCTAAAGGAACATTATCTTGAAAGAAGTTTGCAAAAGCAGAGGCTAAACATGAGAGCCTAAATTCCTCTCTTTTTGAGTGAGGCCAGTAGGAATATTCTATTCACAGACAAGAAGAACAAGCCAGAGATTCAAAGAGAACCCACCAGAATGTGTAACACAACAACGTGCCCTGACAAGCACCTTAAGTCTGTAAAAGCTGGGATGCAAAAACCATGGAAAAGTTGACTACAAGATGCTGGACAATGGCAACAGTAAGAAAAAGAGACAAAGTTTACCAAAGTAGGGAAAACTCTCATTTTCTCTGACTCCAGAAGACACTCTATCAGCTGAAACTAAGCTGCTGAATAAGAAGGAAGAAGTATGTAAAAAAGTGATGCAGACTGCTCTGCTAGGGAGAACAGGAGCAGATGGTGATCAGAATCTCCTGACAGATCAGGAAGATTTATAG
This sequence comes from Erithacus rubecula, assembly GCF_903797595.1. Taxonomy (NCBI): domain Eukaryota; kingdom Metazoa; phylum Chordata; class Aves; order Passeriformes; family Muscicapidae; genus Erithacus; species Erithacus rubecula. The sequence goes on from NC_136670.1 coordinate 214,973, forward strand.
TCTATGAGGCAAATGGTCCACCAGGAAAAAGAGAAAACTGGAGCCTTCAGAGAGGGGTAGGATGTCCTTGATCTTGTCAAAGCTAGCAGAAGCACTTCTGCTCCCACTTTACTGAGGATAAAGTGCTTAAATGAAAAGAGTTCCAGAGAACATAGCAATAAGCCTGCCTGGGAAAGCAAAGTATGTCATGGCAGGATACTGGTCACTGATCTCATCACAAGCAAAGCTCACAGCATTTCCCAACAACCCAGGTAGCAAGCAGGCCTGTCACAGGCTTCTCTGTGTCCTGCAATACCGAACTAGATCTCTCATTTGTGATCTAGAATGACAGTGCTCTTTAGGTGAAGCTGCCAGGAACACAGAAGAGCCAGACTCATAAACCCTAGAAAAACTAACCTCTAGTGCTAACTTCCACTCTTGAATTTTCACTGCTGTCATGAGGCAGAGGGATTTGGTTCTTTCCTGCTTGTGCAGGATATTGCTATCAACCTGTCCACCACATCTCACATGCAAGAGTATTTAAATTCTCCTCAGCAAATCTCTCCAAAACATCACCAGCTTGAAGTGCAGCAACTCTTGGCCACCTTCAAAAGAAGCTAATGTAGATTTCATCTTAGAAACTTGTGCCTATCCTATACCAGTTTCACCTCTCATATAGTTCTCTTTTTTATTTTTATAATTAAGCTCTAATTGATGCTGTGTATTAATCACAGAATACATTGTCCTGTCCATGAGAAATCAAGATGAAAATATTGTGATCTCTGAGGATTCATCTTTGAGATGAAACTCTCTTTGGTTTTACCAGATACTACAAACAGTCTGGTTTTTAAAATTTATTGCACTAGTTTTCAGAATACTTACATGAATTATTAGCTTATCAATTAATTTTTAAAACCTTTTTCCCACAGGGAACAGTAGGAAATAAATAAACTGCAGATTTCAAAGGTCTTCCTTACTTGGTTCCACTGATTTCATTAACTGATTACAATTTCAATGGTTCTGCTCATTTACTCACTTTTCAGTGTAATGAGCTGCCCCATCTTTTACTATACTGAGGAGTCAGGAAATTAAAAGGAAGGAAGGGTAAAAGGAGGAGGTAAGGAAATAAGGGGCCTTAAGCGCAGCTATTTCTGTACAACCTTCCTTTCAGCCTTTGGACAGCTGAACCCAAGTCTATGGATTTCAGTTCCCTGAAAGATCTGACACTTAAAAAATTATTGTACTCCCTTGTGCATCTTCTGGTCTTTATATGTAATGCTAGATGAAAACCTGATTTTTTTGGCTACTATTTACACAAACAAAAAAGGGAAAAAACTTCACATTTAAGGTGTTAAATACTTTTACACACAGCAAAGCTGAGATTCACCACCCTGCACATATCTTTCAGAAGTGAAAGAATAAATGCCAGTGCTATAATTTGTTAAATGCTTCTCATCGCCACAAATTCTCCCAATTTAAATGACATTTAAATAAATTTAAACCTTTCCTAAAACATCCAAGTAGGATTTTTCCACATAGCCTGAGCAAGGCTTTTAGAAAACTCATGGCAAAGATCATTCCACTAGTGAGGAATTTTGAGATGTAAGAGATGTCAATTTCTCTATGGGACTTTTTGTTCTTCAGCAGAAAACTGCTGAAATTCAGTCATCAGTAAAATTAATATGACCTCTATTATCAATCATGGAGAGAAGGCTCTACTTTTTCTCACATTAAGTTGTATATAACTCCACTTCCTTATAGTAAGGAGAGAAGGCTCTACTTTTTCTCACATTAAGTTGTATATAACTCCACTTCCTTAAAGTAATTATATTACTATTTTTTTTTTCACTTACCAGACATGAAGCTGGGCTACTAGAAACCATGAATTCAAAGTATCAGGCATTTGGCACCCTTGATGGAAGGGGAAAAAAAAAAAACATAAAGCCAAAACATTAAAATAAATTTTATCACATTTTGTGCTTAGCAGAAATTCACTGCACCAAAATCTAAAAGTATTTTAGTAATTTATTTTCAGCAATAACAGTACATACTGGAAGCACACATCATTCACTGTCATGTTTTTGCTTAAACTCTAGAACATGCAGTCAGTCATGTTTTTGCTTAAACTCTAGAACATGCAGTCACAGGATGATTTGGATTCTGAAAGATTTCAGTCATTTAGCGCTCACTTAGATAACTTTTAGGGGGGAAAAATTCCACAATGGCGAATGAGACAAACATATGGCTTTTAACTTGTAGTCACAAATCAGCAGTGAGTAACACAGAGGAATCAATGGATGTCTTGCTCCATTCTTACAGTCTTCCTTCCCATGTGCTGCTGTCTCCTGCCAGGGACAGAATTCTGTGTTACCTGGGTTTCTGCTCTAACTCCACTGTTTGGATTCACTCCATGGCTACATAGTCCACAGCAATCCAAGTATTCCAGCCAGACTACATTAGGATTAAACCCATCAACCAACCACAGAAACAATCTCTTTCCAGATTCAACTCTACTCTCACAGCCACTGTTTTCCCAGAGATGGCTTGTCCATATGTGTGTCCACATTATAGATTTCCATGTGCTGTTAGAATGTGAAGCTGGAAATTTAGGCCACACAGCACAGAAACCATATTCTTCTTCCTCATGCTTGAAAAAACCTGTGGGTTCTGTGCATGCCAAATCCTTCAGTTCCTGTCAGTCTCAAACCTTCCTCCCAGGTACACTTCGGCATCTGTTTCCTGGTGTTTTTAAGACAAGTCCCTAATGAGCAGGATCTTAGGAAATCACCCTGGCAGACCTAGCACTTGGGCGTTCTCTTCTGAGCTGTTCAAACCTAGCTGGAACAAGGACAGAGAGCCTTCAGAAAGTAACTCTAGAGTCAGATGTACCCTAGGGAAGTCAACCTCATCTTTTCTGTGCTGAATAGATTTCTTCCCGGCTCCTACACTTCTCTTGGCTGTCAAGTACTACAAAGGAGATTCACCCAGCTCATGAAGCAATACTTTCACAGCATATTTGTTTTTATATGCCAGCTCTGGTCAGATGAACAAAACAGAACACTACTATTCATCCCTCCCCAGAGAGATTACTCCATCAGTCCTAGGAGGTGCCAAGCTTCAGCACCACTGCTCATACATTACCTCTACGACAGTACAAAGACACTAACAGTCCATGTTTGGAGATTAAACACAAGTCTCCCTCAAACTTCTACGCTTTTAGCTCTCTCATTCCTTTTAGAAATAATTCCTGTGCCTAGAAATGACTACTTTGACCTAAAGCCACGCCAAGGCATCTCTAACTAGGGCAGGAGCACACAATGCCTGCATTAACCAAACCATCTCAGTAAATTAATGTTCCACATGCAATAGTCAAACACTCAGCTCAGACAGAAGTTTCTCCAGTAAAAGTTCCCATGGATCAGTCCCCCACCACAGAAATCACTCTGCAGTGGAAAGCAAAGCTCACACCTTTACTCCTGCAAATACGGAAAGTTTTTAAAGACTTATTCAATACCCAGGAGGCAGTAATATTTTCTCTAACTTTCCAACAGTTGCAATTCTATTTTTATAAATAATTTTTAACTTCTATATTTGGACTGTCTACATGGTAAATTTAAAGGAAGGGTGGCTCCCTTTAAGCAAGAAGTTTGGCCTCAGCTTTCAGCTTTGTAAAAAGAATGGAATTCTAAAATTTGTGGGGTTGAAACACCTTATTATGGTAAACTATGTGAGGAGAATAATTTTCTGTTTCAATATAGGATGGACCATTCTCCTCAGAATAAAACTGGATAAAGAAAAAATATCTGATGACAAAGCTACCTATGAAATTACTGTGGTATTATTACCTGGGGAATAAACCTGTTCTATGCACAGAACCATCCTGGCCACATGTCTGGAGCCATTAGAGACAGGAATGCTCAGAATTATGAGGACATGTGTTTTCCCATAGTCATATTCTGGACTTTGAATTCATCAAGTAAGGGAGGCAAAACTTGACTGTGAACTTCTTCATGATGGATCATCTTTGCCAGTACCACAACTTCAGGAAGGACATAATGGAATAATACTCACATATCCTGCAAAAGAACAGGTGTGCTGTGCCAGTGTTCCCCTGAGTGTGGTAGGCAGCAGTAGAACCTGGAAGGCACCGGGTAGGGTATAGGAGACACAAGAATCAAGAGTCCTGTAAGCTCCAGTCTTTTTGAGCTGAACTGAGCCCCACTAGGAGCCATCCAAAAGCTGATTTGGTAGGACAAACTGTCTACTGCTGCAGCTGCCTGACTCAAGAGAATTAACAGTATTAATAGTTCAATTTGAATTCAAGGTAACCCTTACAAGTCCATATTCATCAGCCAAACACCAGTTCAGCTCTGAGCATAACCTGCCTGATCCTAAAAGTTCTTTTGACCTTTCAAGTCTCTGAGGTCAGGCATGAAACTCTCTCTTCACAGGCTGCCTCCTCTGTTGCATTGGAACTACCCAAGCTGTGTGCCAAACCTGGCAGCATCAACTTTGCTATTCCCTCTGCTGCTTCTCTCGTCTCCTTTAAACAAGAAACAGCTGACGTTCTAAAATAGCTCCACTTTCCACATAAGCAGCACAGTGCAGACATTTGGTACATGGGCTGTAAAGCAGAGATCCCAAAGTTTTGTCCACTAGTGATCCAATATCAAGAGACAAAGGGATGGAAAGCATAATAAAATTAACTGCAGTTTCATATTCAAGAGTGTCAATTAAAATACCTTCTTTATTTCCTATAGCAGCCTCATGATTTGCATACCCATAGTCTGTATTTTGGGAACTGGTGTTCTAAGACAGATATAGAGACAGGAAGCTCACAGGGCTCTCATACTGTGCCACAAAAAGCCTCAGAAATTCCACTGGGCATCAGCAGGAAATGCAGTGACATAGAAGAGAGTCCTAGTAGTCACACCACACTATCCACTTTTTACACTGTCGCCTCTGTAAGAGAGCTTCCCTACGAACTCCACACACCAATTCAAGTTCCATAAGGTCACAGCGCCATTGTTCCTTATGCCACAACACAACCAGATCACAAAAGTACATCCAGAAAACACTGAGGAAGGTTCCGTGAAGAACTGGCTCTGCTCATTCAGGTTACCGAGCCCATGAGTGGTTTCACACGATTGGCTGCAGGTTTCCCAGGTCAGCTCAGCAGGTTAACAGGGCTCACCTACGGCCAGGAAGGAGCTAATAAGCTCTCCAGAGCAGAGCTGACTCTGAGCAGTTCACCTGGGTATCAATACCCTCCAGCTAGAGCCAGAAGTGCACAAACACAGCATGGGTCAGCATACACCTGTGGCTCAGACAGCACCATCCTGCCCTGGGGCTCCCCATGGGCACTGGGAAGGGCACAGCACCCACAGAGCACAGGCTCAGGCACTGCTCTGCTGCTGCAGCACCAAAGCACAGTTTGCAGGTACTTGCTTCTCTTCCTACCAGTTCCCCAGGCTGCTGCTTCAGGAGTGAGCAATGGGCTTAAGCAATGTTTTTAGCTGCAAAAGGAAAAACCCAGCTCCTGACTGACACAGTTTGATGAAGACATGGTGAACTCAAGTGAAAGTTGGGTATCTTGCTCTATGTCATGTTCTCCTCTCAGTTATGTACTCTCTAGCACCTACTTTGTGCCACAGCTGCTCTCCACTAGACCCTTCCATGTGCCACTTTAGCTGGCACCCATACAGCAAAGCAGGATGTCAGTAAACTGAGCTGCTTTCTTTCAGTGACCTGAACATTCACCAAGGACATAACTGTGCAGTCCAGAACAGAGGCACAGGAAGATGGAGACATGAGATTTTCACTTTTGGCTGCTACTTCAACTCAGCTGCTCATTGAACCACAACTTAAAGCTTCTCCAGGGCAAAATCATGTTTAAAACTTCCTACTCATCCCCTCTGTTTTAGGGGAACTACTTTTAACATAGATCACAAGCCTGTTAAATTTTTGAGCTAATCCCCCACAACAGCTGCATTTCTGTGTAAAGAGAAGGAAAAGAAACTTTGATTAGTTTTGATACGAAAACAAGTATTTCTTTGGAACCACAAGCACTGACCCCCGCACCACAAGTGTTCTTACAGCACCAATGGGCGCCTCATGCACTCCCATCAATTTAACAAAATTGCCTTGCTCCTTAGGCAACAACTGTCTCAAGTCCATCCAAACATATCCTACTCTATAAAATGCATGTTTCCTTTTAAGACAGTAAGACAACATCAAAAGCACAACTGAAGCTATTTTACTCCATATTGAACCTGAAGATCTGTGCCAGTATTTTTTCCACAGACACATTTAGAAATTCCTTTACATTTTAAGCTAGCATAACACTTATAGATTGTACAATTAAACTGGGATAGTGAAACACCAGTTAAAGACAGCAAACCCCTTGTCTGAGAGATAAATAGCACAAATAGAGGAGACAATATCTGAGCAAGCCTGGGAGGGCACACAGCTGGGAGAATGAGGTTGTCAAGTTTTGGTCACTAGTGATGAATCCTACTGCTCAGAGTTCTCTCACTCCTGCAACCACTGAAACCACATTACAAATTTGGAAATTCTTCTGAAAAACACTTGAAAATTTTGAGTAGCAACACCTGCAATGAACCACCCTCAATAAGCTCTGCACTGGATGAAGGTGTCCCTTCAGCTGATCTCTCATGAGGCAGCGATCCCAACCTGTGCTGTAAGAAAACATCTGGTAGCTCAGGAATCCAGGTGACAGGCCAGATCCAGCTAACAGGTTTTCTACCAGGTAAATCACACTGACACGAGAAATAATTCACGTAAGAAAAAAATATTATTTCAGCTTACATAGGTCTCAAAATTACATCTTCCCCCTTCACCAGCCAGATTTGAAACTATTCAAAGCTGCAACAGAGTTTTTAGCTAATAGGTAAAAAACACTGTGTAAACATCAAAAAAACCATCCCAATCCAATCCACTAATATACCTACATATTTATTGGAGGGATTTGTATCTCTGTTCTAGTCGTACTCTCTACGCAGTCAAGATATGTGTCTTGATTTAATGTTGTCAGGGTCAGAAAAAAATGTAGAAAGTCTCTTAAGTGGTACTCAAACCTACTCCAGCCATGATAGAGACAGGTGACCCCTGAGATCTAATTGACCTTGTATCATAACAAAGTTGCGCATTAGTAGATGGTGGTGATTACCTTACCTGCACACCAGTTATACTGGGGATGGCACAGGGTAGGACACAGAGACCATCTAACCACCATAAAAAGAGAAGAGATAATTGGATTCTTGTTTATCCGATGCCAGTAATAAAAAATGGCTATATCCTTTGAAATCCAGGATATTTCAAGTTGTACCTACCCCACCCCTGTTCCTGTTCTCCACTGCAGCAGGGAAGATGTAACAATGCCAGACTCCAGACTCTGCCCTTGTACCATTGTCACTCCAGAGCCTAAGGGAATGATGCAGCACAGTCCTCTTCCAGCTGACTATGCCCTGGTAGGGTCTGACAAGCCTTTTTGCTGCTGCATTTATTGGCATAAATATATCCAGTGACATAATTCCATTGAATGTTCTCTTACCAGGGCAGCAGTTTAAATATCATCAGTCCACCACTTACTGTTAAAGAACTCCTCGTAGTCAGTTTTCTCCACACAGCATGTGTACATGCGCAGCGCTGCCACCTTGATCTTCTATATAAAAAGAGACAACACTTGAAGCACTCATCACTAGAGCTGGTGAACACTACTGGCTTTGTTCCACACATTGCCATTTCTGAAACACTTATTTTGAGATCCACCACCTCTTGAGATTTTTCAGGAGCACACTAAACTATTAGGTCTCTCAGTAATGGCATGAGCATAATTAATTTTGTCTCGAAAGAAAAAAAAAAAAGAAAACATCTTCCTAAACATCCTTCCAAATCTAGCATATTAAAATACTTGATATAATTACAGAAAATATAAATTAAATGGCTTTCCCTACACCATCTCTGAAGATCACAATTCACAATTCCTTGTTTCCTCCAACACATTTACGTGACGTTTGCCACTAAGAGTGTGTTGTATAATTTAAGTTTTAAATATTAAAGAAGTCACATACCAGATATCCTAAAAATAGCACTTTTTTTTTCCCTAGAAAAGTGAGACTTGACTGACTATAAAAGTGAGAAAGGAATCCCAAATGATAAACAACATGAGGTACTCTCGGATGCTTTGACATTTCTCATTTTGTTCCTGACCTGCCATTGCACCAAAAACACTTCCGGTGCATCATCTACAACAAAGACATATGCTGAACCTTCAAAGAGCACAATAACTAACAGCAAAAATCTTAAAGAGAAATGGCATTGGGTTTGGATTGCTCTGATTTGGCTTTTTATTTTTCTTAGTGACATATACCAGTGAACATCTCAGTGCTCACCATACTGCAGGGATGAGCACCCTGCCTGCTAAACGGCAGTTCAAATCACCAAAGTGTCTCCTCCAACAATAGGAAAATAAAGAAGATGTAATTGATTGCTGAGAAAACACAGGAGCCCATAATTTTTCTTATTCAGTAATCTCAGGCTTCTGTCAAAAATCAAACATATATCTAATCTTGAAGTAAACTTATTTACATGGCTTACAGGAGTTCTGAAGGTTTCTCTTTTAAAGGAAACACTGCCTGGCCAGTAGCAGAGATCTCCCTGGTGAGAGTCACTGCCTCAGAGGAGGCATTACTAGACATCAAAAACATATTGTAAAAAACAGTCCCCACAATCCAGGCCTTAAATAGTGCAGGTAACAAAGGAGAAACTGATGAAATTTAATCATGAAAGTTTTAGGGTGTAGAAGAAGTGTGGGGGAAGGGAGAATAAAACAGAAGGCAAGAGAAATATTAAGAAACTTCCCAAAGATCTCCTAGAGAGCACAGGCAAGGCCAAAAATGAACTCAGGTCTCTTGGGCCCTAACCACAAAATAGCTCTCTCCCAACCCAGGCTCCCCAGCCAAAAGCAGGTAGTAAAGAGCAGCAATTAAAGAGAACTCTGAAATCGACACTTAGAGCTAACAAGAATCTTTATTACAACAATACGTACACAACTACATGGGAGACAAACGACACTCTCAAGAGGTTTAGGATCACCTGATTAAAGCAACTGATTTTAACCAAAATAACTGAACCTCTTACAAGTCATTTATCTTTGCTTTACACTTTCTGAGGAGCAGCATGCAATCAGCAAGTTTCAGATCAGTCTCTGAAGAGGTGCACTCTGCCTTTCAGCTACTCAAAGCACCTTAAAACTTTTATTATTTTTAATCTTTTTATTCAAATAACTGGTTTTAATTTTAATACAATCGTCATTCTTTCAAGATGCCTTTTCCTCTCATTCTTTTGCACTCTTTTTTAGCTCAGAGAAAAAGAGTTATGAATTTCATCTTTTTTCTTCCATGCAAGGAACCAAAAAGCATGTCTCACTGAGCTGCTCTCAGACAGTGTTAACAACCGTTTTATGAAAGGGCTATTTAAAAAGTAAAGGAGAAAGAGAAGGACCTATTTGTGATTCTGCCCTAGTCAACTACCATTGAACAGTGATTTGAACAGCAACCACACCATATCTCACCACTCACTGCTCAGCAGACCCCTCCTGGTAAGGCTCTTAGTCTATTCTTTGTTTCACAAATGAAGTAAAAATCAGATATCTGAAGAAATTCAAGGATTTAAACTCTACAAGCCAAATACAATATTGTTGCATATGTCAATGATGGCAATACACAATGGAAGTTCAAGATCTGGATTATTAAACCCTTACATCAGAAAACAGGAATTTACATTAAATTTTTTTCATTAAGCACTGCTCCTATCATAAGAAAAAACATGTGGGATGGTTTTGGTCTGCTTTTTAGAACTACCAAACAATCAAAAGAATTACTAAATTATTGCTTTACCCATCTGCTGTACTTGAGTGGTCCTGTGAACCCCATTGCTTCTATTATCCTTGTAAAAGCACCCACTTTTTCTTCAGATGGCTGCAAGGAATCTTTTGCAGAAAGATGCTGTAAAATTGAAATAGCACATATTTCAGTTTCACCAATTAAATCTGACATATTTTAGTTAGCGAAGTTATAAACTTTGAGAATGTTAAGGATTTTTTGCTTACTTTCCTTGTTCAACAAAACAAAACAAAATAAAACAAATCAAAACAAAGTACTCTTTAGGTCTCCCCTGAAAATATTCCACTGGTTTTCATATGTGCAATTCCTCTGTTTATGAATACAAACATTGCATAACCATTGTGATAACAACATCCCATTGGAAGCTCACATTTAGATAGTTACAGAAACCAACTTTCCAAAATATGGCTCCTATCCTACACTCCCATATTCATTCTAGGAGTCTTTACTTGAGCTTAAGTTTTTTGCAGATAAAATGAGGAAACAAATCACAGAAAGAGTAAATAAAGCTAACCTTTCATATTCCCTCTCTTCCTCTCACAGGAAGATATAGTATATGTAATTACTATACAGTAATTATACATTATACAAACCAATCAGCTTGGTTTAAAACCAATGAAGATACATGAACCCACCATTCTTACCAAAGAGCTCCCCCAGACTGTTATTCCCCTTACAGTTAATCTACAGGATACTTGCAGAAAAACCAGAGCCACAAATGATCAACAGAAATGATCTGCAGTGTCTTCAAACATGAACGTTAATGTCCTTTTCCAGACTCACCACACACTTTAAAATACCCTTGGGCTGATGCTGTGGCTTAAGCCCAGTGGACAAGTGGGGATAGGGGAGAGAACTGGGAGGGTAAAAGTGAGAAAATTCAGGGGTTGAGATAAGGGCAGTTTAATTAGTTAAACAAAAGTCACAGACACAAGCAAAGCCAAAGGAGAAATCATTCCCCACTTCCTCAGGGCAGCCAGGTGCTAAGCAATCCCCAGGACAGCTGGGCTCCATCACTGTAACATCACACCAATGCCCCCCATGTCCTCCTTCTTCCCAAGCTTTATATGTGAGAATGATGCTGGATAGTCTGGACTGTCCTTGGGGTCAGTTGGGATCAACTGTTCCCACCGTGTCCCTGCTGTGTCCTCATGACTCCTTCTGCACCCCCAGCTACTCCAGTGGTGGGGTGAGGACCAGGAAAGGCCTCAACCTTTTGTCAACCCTGCTCAGTAACTAAAACATACCTGGGTTATCATGGCTATGTCCAGCACAAATCCAAACCACAGCCCATACCAGCTATTAGGAAGAAAATTTACTCTGCCCCAGCCCAAAGCAGTACAACTGGTAAGAAAACTTCATGGCATTCTGCCTCTAAGCACTCCAGCAGCAGCTATCAGCCAGCGGTAATCACCACTGGTACTTCAGCAAATCATTTCCATGAATTAAGTATGCAGTATAGATGTTTTGCTATCAACAAATTACTTTTAATATATCCATTGCACATGAATCTTCTTCATATACTTGAGGAAATACAGCTGAGAGCCATTATAATCTGCAAAAGTAATGAGACCAGGATGCCATCTCCAGCAAGGATCAGGAACAGATCTTTAGGGATAATACAAAAGCAGAGAAATACAGCACATACCATCTCAGCCTTCTGGGACCTACCTGCCCAGCTTTTGACAGACATTCTCGCAACAGAAAATGTATCTATTCATTTTTCTATCAGCTCCAGCTGGAGGAGTTTGAAACTATTAAACTCAGTAACACAAAGTTGTAGTATGTTGGGTTTCACAGTTTAATTTTGCTAAAAAAAACCCTTGAGCCATATTTAAATCCAACTTTGTAATTTGGACTAGATGCCCTTTAAAAGTCCCTTCCAACCCAAACTATTCTATGATCCTTGGATGCTCCCAATTTTTCCATAAGAACCTGCAAACAACCATTTCCTATCCCACTTTTCAGTAACTTTTATTAGTTTTATAGGCCAGGATACACATATACACTACTTAGTTTAGAAGTGCTCTTGAATAGGCTATTCTCATATTGAAAGTTTTTCCCTTTTCGCTATAGACTTCCTAGCACTAATATTGTAGGTTTTAAAATGGCAAAAATGGTAAGTAAATACAGATTAAAATACAGGCCCGTACTCTGCACAAGTTGCTACATTTAACTAAAAACCAACTATAAAGGTGACAAAAATTATAGCTCTGAGACAGAATCCATCCCTGTGTATATCCACACACAATCCTGAGCATTTGAGATAAAATACTCTGCACTTGTGCACTGTCCATGGATGGCTATCAACGGCTTGAATCCTGCCATGCCCAGCACTCAGGTAAATGGGGGGAAACCCACCCAGCACCATTTTAATATCTGTCAACCAGCCAGACAGTGTAACACTGCCCAGGACCTCCTGTGATACTCAGTTCCTCCTCTGAACGCTGATCATTGAACCTGTTAAACAAGACCCCTCTTACCAAGGTCTGCACATCCCACCCTCTGCCACATGGGATGCACTCAGTGATTCCACTGACACACGTGGATATTTAAATCAATTTTTTGTACCTTCTCTTCAGGATTATGCAATGCAATACTCCCTGCTACACTACAAAGGGCTCTTAACCTTCCATCATAACTCAATAATCTCCTTTCAGCCAGGCAATGATAGGAACTGCTCAAGGCAGAACTTGTGTCTAATAACCACTGCAACACTCAATAATCAACATTTATCTCCCCCACAGGAATTCAAATCACACTGAACCTCCAATGAACCCACACAGAACTTCTTTACATGCCTCTTATCTATAAATGCATATGAAGTCTCCCTCTGTACAGGTTTTTCATAATACAGAGAAAGTTAAAAACCAAAATTATCTCAATTCATCTGTTGTTAGCTCATCACTAAAACAACAGCTAACCAACAAGCAGGTTTTTCAAGGAAATGCCATGTTTCTTGCTTCATTCTTCTGCAAGGCAGCCTGGACTAGGTCAGGAGATGGTGAAGGAATTTAAGCAGAGAGTGCTTGGTTCAACCTATGGATAGAGGCCTGAAGCTCATCCTGCCAAGGCCAGGACTGCAGCCAAATGCAATTAAACAATCCTATAAGCATCTTTAAAATCAGACCTAGGAAACACTGGGGTGAGGAGGGGGGAAGCTGCATGGTGCTTAGTTGCCAGTTGGACTAAAACTCCAACACAAAGAGAGAGAGCGAGCAAGCAAGAAAACTTAAATATAACTCACACAAAACAAGCTCATCAAGACACTGTGCAAGGGACATAAGCCTACCTCAGGCTGCCTTTCCTGCTCAATACCTGAAACACAGTGCTTAAAGCAAACAATCATTTCAATTTTGACACTGAACATAAAATGAAACATCTGGAGCTCACCATTAATTCCAAACCACTTTCCCACCAGGACTGCACAGTCAAGTTCACATTTCAAAGATGAGTAAGTACTTCTCTATTCAAAATAATGAAGTTGCAGTCCAAAAACCCACCTCAAACCTACAGTGTTGTAAACTGCTTCCTCTCTGGTCATAAACCCTGCCTGGCTTCTTACACCATGGCTATTTTAACTGGTAAGTTTCCTCATCCATCTTTCCACCCTTGTACCCCTCCCCTTGCCCTTTCAAATACACCAAAAGCAAATTTTGAATCTTGCCTTGATGATCTCTATGGCACTCCTGGTTTGTTTGATCTATTCTCCTGTCACCCACTGCTCTCCCAGATCTGCTTTGCAATTGCTGCCTGTGCAGGTCTCAGAGAAGTGCAGGAAGGAATAGAGACTAGGGGCATACATGTTTGGGAGTTTGGATTACAACTTTAGCTCTAGCCATGATAAATTATGCAACTCCTTTGTGTATGCTTCAGTCTCTGTCTGCAAAATGTTTGGTTTATCAGGCAGGGGTTCTTCCCCTGCACACTTACGGGTTTACTTCATTTTTTCTATCCATGTCAAAATAATTAACTTAAAATCCTTCTTAGTATGTACTGCTAACTCCACACCAGCAAAATGCACTATTAGCTAAATTGCAAACAGGGATTATTGTTTTCATGAAAGTTTTACCCATCAGTCCACGACTCTTTTTCCTTCTGTCCTCTCCTTTCTCATGCACGTGTTCCATTCTGCCATTTTCTTTACACAGATTAACAAAAGCAGTATCAGGGTATTCATTAGTTGAGAGATGCTAACACCCTTGGTTTAAGTGGTAAATTGACCTTATGAAGTTGATTCATGCCTCAGAAAACTTCTACTCCAAGACAAAAGACAATAGATGTACAAGACACATACCGGAGATTAATACAATAGTACAGATGATCAGTAAATTATTGCACAATAATTAGCTGTTATTAGTAAACTGCATGACAATTTTCAGTGTTCCCAACTGCCCCCAACACCTTAATTTCTTTCCTCACTGGAAGGAAGCCCTCAGCCTTGTCAATGGAACCTTCACCCTGCTAACCCAATTGTAACTGCACCTTCCTATGTCAGCCCTTCATATTCTGGAACAGAAAAGAATTCCTTCTCAAATTACCAGACCCATTGTTCACATCTTAGAGAAAAGTTGAACCCTCTCCTATGTGTTCTGAGAAGTGTTTTGCCTCTGTAGAATCCCTAGCACATGTTCCCTCCAACAACAGAACTACTCAACTCTTCTCACCTTACTCATATTGTAAAAGGATCTGTTTTGCCACGTGATGGCTCCATTGGCTTGAATCAATCCATCACAGAATTTAGAGAGTTGGAAAGGGCCAGCTTTGTGTCTCTAGTAGAAAAGATAAAAGAAAAGAAAAAAAAATTAAGAGACCACTGACTTAACTTTACATCAATTACCCATAGTTTGCTTCCAAGTCAATTAATTCTGGCTAATTCTGAAAAACTCTATCACAAAAAGCACAAATTTATTATGACAACTGTTGCACACAAAATAGCTATCCATGCTTAATGCTCCACACCCCATTTTCCAGTGTTCCATAAATGTACTGATTGAATGGACAGCAGAACACAGCACTCAAAAGCCACAGGCTCTCTGCTTTGACTCTCACACTACTTCTAATTATTGTCTCTTTATAAAGAATAAATGTTTTTTCTGACTTAGCAGACAAGCAGCTATTTTTATCTACAACTTCATAGCTCATTCAATTGTTTTTGTGGCCAGGACTTGAGAAAACACAAATTGCAGTGTAAAAGCTACCACTACAGCTCCTATGACTTCAGAGCACATGACCTCATTCACAGAGCTAGTGCACAACAAAGAAAACTCTCAAGCAGGAGCTCCCCACGAAAGAAAACGCACACTGAACAGAACACTCTCACAGCCTCCTAGCACATCCAACTTAGCAGCAGCTTATTGATCAATTAATTCAGACAAAGTAAAAATGCTTTTCAGAGCAGTCATCCCCAGATGTGTACTGAATGTAGAGTAAGCCCAACATAATTAAACTCCGCAACTTCTCATATTCACCTCTAGTCCCAACATCACGAACTGCTGGTGTCAACTGGTGCTTTAATAGTAGGTTTGGCATCTATTCCTATTTTCTACACATTTTTCACCCCTTCATCATAAACTGCTATTACATGATGTTTTAGTTGATTTACTCTGGATGGACACACTGGCATTATGCTGGCTGTCCCACAACTGCGAGCAAAACTGCAAAGCTGCCACTGCAGCAACACTACATGTGCTGTGCAAGGTAAACATCCATCAGTACTAGGAAGTCCAAGGCCACTGTATAGTGGAGATATTCTATCAAATAAAGTGTTCTCAAAATGAAATGCTGGAAACACCACACAAACATGACTGGCTTGTAATAGCTCGTTTGGAAAAGCAACACCTCCATTTGGACTTCTGCATTTAATCTTCTCACAACGGATCACTTAGATCTATTAAAAGACACATCTGGGTATGCAACAAGAGTAGGAGATCACTCTTGCAGCAGCAAAGAGCTCTGGAGCTGCCTTGGTATTTCCACAATACACAGTGAAGGCATCACTTCTGGAAGCCTCTTTATTGAAAAGCCATTACTTTTTCCTGGTAATTTAAGATCATTCAATTTTTCACACACTTCAATACGTTCTGATGTCTCACCTGGAAAGTACTGCACAGCATCCGCTGACAGCAGCCCAGGACTGCAGCAGTCCGTAGCAATCCACTCCACCCTGCTATCCATTGGGTCACTCCAGTCTGGCAGCTCTGCAACGAGGAGATGGGCAATGAAGAAAAGGACACAAATACACAGAAGTAATTTAACTGTCCCTCTGCTTCCACGGGTTTTATTCATTAATACAATAGGAACAACACGGAGCTGTGTCAGGGGGCAGAGGGAAGGATCTAGGTTGGAGATCAGGGGAAGGCTCTCCCCCCAGAGGGTGCTGAGCACTACCCAGGCTCCCCAGAGAATGGGCACGGCCCCAAGGCTGCCAGAGCACCAGGAGTGTTTGGACACCACTCTCAGGGTGGGATTGTTGGGGTGTCTGTGAAGGGCTGAGCATTGGACTCAATGATCCTTGTGGGTCCCTTCCAACTCTGGATATTCCGTGATTTTAACAATCCTCAGATTCAACTCTCAACCTCTGCTTGACAACAGCATAAATTTTGATATGAAAATATTTTGCCTTCCAGTACAAGTATCCAACCCAAGTCTGATGGCAGAAACAGATGAATGGAAGGAAATGGTGGGCTGTCTACACCATAAAACCACATCACAACTTCTCTGTCTATACAATAAATTCAAATGTTTAAGATGCACTCTTCAACTGACTAAGTTCTAAAAAGCCTTCCTCCAACTCAGCTTTTATGCATCTTTCTCTTACTTTACTCAGGAATAGCTAAGAATTTTTGTATTCCAAAAGCACATACTGTCCCAATAAATTTCAGTGAAGATAATTACTTTCTGTCATGAAAATGTCAGCAGTACAAAGAAGAGGTGGGGCTTTTTTTGCCTGCACTTTCTTTGCATCTTTCACTTTCTGCAATATTTCTGCAATATTCTGCAAATATTAGTACAATATTTGCCTCCTTCAAACATGCACTATATTAATACTGGAAATAATGTATATCTTACTAGGATGGAGTTTCCATTTTCTAATAAAAATAGCTTCATTTCTGGTTGGCCACAAAGATGACTAAGAGACTGAAGCACCCAACATATGAGGAGAGGATTAGTTTTCAGAAAAGAAGACTTTAGGTAAATCTTACCAATTTGTATTAATATCTGGTATGGTGCGCAGTCAGACTGTCCCTGATGGTGCCCAGTGAAAGAACTAGGAAAGCAGCAGATCTGCCCAGAGATAAGAGGAACCAACACAAACCAACCTGAGCTCCTGTTCCCCTTCTGTGATCTGCACAGTTACTGCAGTCCTTCAGGGGTGACCATCAGCCTCACACGCTGTCCCTCAACTCCTCCCAGAGCTGCACTTTGAATCCATTAAGGGAACTGATTTGGGTTTTAAAAACTGCAAAGGGAGACATGCTGTCCTATGACAAATATGACATAAACAGTTTAACAAACATTTCAGTGAGAAAGTAGTAACCTTTTTATGTGAACAATTACTACAATACACCAAGGATCTGACAAAACTTTTTTGAGGCTTTTTCTCATTAACATGCCCAAGTTGGGATATGGCTTAAAGCTTGAACATACTGAGGTTTAGAACTGCTGAAACACACAAATGCAACAAAACTGGACAGAGACATATGAAAACAAAAAATAAGCATAAGCACACTTAAAAGCTGAGATGTGATAAACAATTCAGCAATAAAGAAAACAGACACCAGGAGATAGCAGGGAATACAAGGAGCTAAGGAATTTTCTCTAAGCCAGCATCACTTTGCAGAACACAGCTTTCCTTTCAAATTACAAGTGCTACTTTTGCTTCTCCCCTTGGCTGAAAGAAAATGTACCAAACCTAAACTGAACAGAATTTCTCGGGAATAGTCTGCAGACAGCTGCCTTGTCAAGATAGAGATGAAAGAATATGGCTGGTCTTCTAAATCCTCTTGGCAACATTTAGGAAAGTCTTAGGTAGTAGACAAACTATTTATCAAGGCATCTTGGGCAAAAGCCAGATTTATCATAATGCCATTATTAAGGAGCAGTGCTGAAATGTCAGGTATCACACCAGGAGCTCTAAATAAGACAACAAACAAGTTTTTCTTATTTCCAGTAGGAGGAAGAAAGACAAAGTTTTAAGACTCGTTTTCATACAACTAGGCAACCACTAAATTCTAATGCAGAAACAGGTGCTGAGAAATGCCAGGAATGAGCAGTTCTTGAGCTGAACCTAAGAATACTTCAGGTCACAAAAATAGCAGGTAACTACATCATCTCGTCTCTAAATAGAAACCTTTCTGGTCGGGCTGAAAAATCCAATCAACTTACTTTGCCAACATCAATGACTGAGCGGCTGGAGCTGGCTGAAGAGCTGACCAGGGTTAGGTAAGCCCAGCAGGCAAATCCTTTCCCTTCAGAAGCATTTTCACTGCCCTGGGGCTGCGGCTCCACAGACAGCTGAGCCCTTCTGGTGCCTCACTGCTTCCCTACTGCTCTCCCCACTCCCTGCCTGCTGACCATTGCCTCTTTAATGCTTTCAAGCTGCAGAACCTGTTAACACTGTTCTGCCACTCCAGCACTTGGATCATGGGGGTCAAGAAAAAGGCACGGGTGGGAGGAGAAAGCAGGAACTCAAGATCGCTGCATTTCAGCTGCTCTCAGGCAGGTTTGTACTTGGCTGCTTTCACCTTGAGATCAGAAACAGCAGGGTCACCATGCTTGGGGAAACCACACCCTGAGCCATCAGGACAGAGTATCTGGGAGGCTAATTTCATATTTTCCTTGTACCAAAGGCATTTCCTGTTCCTGGGAAATCTGTCCCCACTTAACAGCACTGGCCACTCTATGTGGTGATAGAAGATCACACCCAGGTACAAAATTCTGCTTTCTAGACAATATGTTAAATAGAGGAACTCTGCTGCAGATGCTTCAAAGGCTAATAGAAAGAAAAACGCACATGAATGGGAAAGAAAAAAGGAGTGGAGTCACTGGAAACCCACACTTTCACAGCAACCCAAACACTTCCAATCTGAGTCACAAAACCACTAGGGCTCTAAAATGATCAAGTCCAACCACTAACCCAGTACTGCCAGGTTCATTACTAAATCATGTCAGCAAATGCCACATCCACATGGTGTTTGAACACTTCCAGGGATGGTAATTTCACCACTGCCCTGTGGTGGTGCCAGTGCCTGACCAGTAACACAAAAATTGGGATACTCACGCTATCCTTGCTATCAAACAGCTCCAGAGTGAGAAGGGAAGGTCCCATAAGTGCAATGCCCACCCCCTCAGGGCACACACTGAGCTCAGCAGAGGAGTCCCACTGGCAGACACGTGTCTCCAGCCCCCAACAGGAACCAAAACCCTTACACAACAGAATCACAGGATCAGTTGGGTCGGAAAAGACCTCTGAGATCGTCGAGTTCAACCTATGACCCCAACACCACTACGTCAACTAGACCATGCCACTGACTCCCTTAAACACCTCCAGGGATGGTGACTCCACCACATGCCTGGGCAGCCCCTTCAGTGAAGAAATTCCTCCTGATGTCCAAGCTGAACCTCCTCTGGCACAGTCTGAAGCCGTTTCCTCTCATCCTGTCCCTTGCTCCCTGGGAGAAGAGCCCGATCTCCCCGGCTGTCTCCTCCTGTCAGGGAGTTGTGAAGAGCCAGAAGTTCCCTCCTGAGCCTCCTTTTCTCCAGGCAGAGCCCCTTTCCAGCTTCCTCAGCCGTTCCTGGTACTCTAGCCCCTTTCCTAGCCCTGTTCCCATCCCTAAACACGCTCCAACCCTTCACCAAACCTTCTGCAAACACAAACTCCGCGGGAAATCTCGCCCCGTTGCTTCGCCAGACATCGGGCGCGAGGCCACAGGGTGGGAAAGGGAGCAGCCCGCGCTGACACCCCTCGGGCTGCGGGGGAGGCCGCCACAGGGGCGGAGCGGGGACAGCCCCGGCTCCACACGCCGCTCGGCCCCTCAGCACCAGCCCTTCCTCCTTCCTTTACTCACCACGGCCCGCGCCAGCGCCGCCATCAGTCCCCAGCGCCGCTTCCGCCGGCGCGGCCCTGCCCCTTCCGCGGGAAGCGCTGGGCAGGATGGGGGCGTGAGGCCGGGTGGCCGCGCGGCTCTGACCCAGAGCGGCTCTGTATCGGGAGCGCTGCCCGGTGTGCAACAAGCTGCTAACGGCACGCTCCAGAGAGTAGTTACGTAATTGTGTCTTCATGGAAAAGAAAGCACCTTTCCCCACTATTTAAAGCGCAGGTTATAGGCTGCCCATAGGAGGTAAATATTAAGGAAGTTTCCCATTCTCACCGTTCTGTAGTGCCCTGGCAGTCATAGCGTCAAAGATCAGAGACTCTCACTGCTGGAACCGAAGTCTCCCCACAGTGGGGAGCTCAAATGAGCCGAAAGAAGTCTCTGCATTCTGCACTCTCACACGGAGCAGGTCTCATCTCTCTCATTCCACAGAACAATTTATTCACAGGGCAGGAACATAGAAACAGCTCGAGCCGGTGCCTCCAGGGAGCGACCTTGAAGCCCTGGGCTGTTACACCTTCACAGTCCAAGCACAGCAAAGTCTCAGCTCTTCCTCGTAAGTCTTTGGCTCCTGTCCCCCTCTCTATGTTCATCCGCTTCCCTGGCTCCTGCGTTTTTGAGTGTTGTCACCTGGGCCTGTCTGTGCCTTGTTAACCAGAGGTTGGCAGCTCATGGCTCCAACCCAGAGCTTAATCTCCATTTCAATCTGCAGTTTTTGCAGGCTGAGTTACCTGGACCAGATTTATTTCTCAACAGTAAAAACCTAGTGAGAGGAATGTTACATTTGTTTTTACAAACAAGCTGTAGATTTGATGGTAGCACCTAGAGGTAAGAGAAACAATGGGAGGAATTACACTGATTGATGAATGGGAAAAGAGATTTGCCTTTACAAACTGTAGGTTTGCTGGTAAATGAAATTGGGTAACAGAAGATGAAAGAAGGAACCGGGGGGGGGGGGGGGGAACTATGAATTCTATAAGAATTAAAAATTAAAAGGGAGGGTTATACATTAGAGGGGAATGTCAGGTGTCAGGCGTTCCGGGAAGTCTGTGCCTCTCGAGTACCTCAGCCAATGGGGAAAGAGAGGGAAAAGTGCCGGGAAATTAGGATGAAAAGGGAGTTTGCATCCTCCAAAAATTTGAGAGATCCCAGGGGAATTCCCTATGGCCTCTCCCTTCATTCGAATAAAACATGTCCTTTTTGGACATAAACCTCTGATGTTTGTGGATTAATTTTCATTACTAGCAACAGCTTTCTGACCTCTCGAATCTTGTGTAGGAGCAATCGCTGGATCTCTTCAGTTTTGGAGCAAATTTTGCAACCAAATTGCAGAGATCGGGTCTGGAAAGTGAATCAAAGCACCTTTTCTTGGGAAGGGAGACACCTGTTCCTCCTGTTGGTGCTGCAGGTGATCATCTGCCTAGTGGTGGTAAAGGCCAGCAAGACTTTTCTGTCCTAGCATCTTTTGTGTGTGAGCAATCCTTGCATGTATTCACTATTGGAGGTGGTATAATAAATTTTGGTGATGGGTCCCTGAACGGAAGTGACTGTGCTTTTCCATGGGAAGGAAAGCAAGTATTCCCAGTGTTCCAGGTGCAGATGATGGGCTGCCCAACAGGAGGTAAACGCCAGCAAGACCTTTCTTTCTTGGAACCTGTTGTATTTTAGCAATCCCTGGATGTTCAGCATTGGAGCTGAGCTCTTGATGCCAAACTGGGATCTGCATGTAGATGACACCACTTTTACTTGAGAAATGAAGCACCCAGTCCTGCTCTTGGTGGTGGATATGATCATATGATAAAGGCCAGCAAGATTATTTATTTCAGAGTTGTGCAAGCCTGGGTGCTCAGTGATATTCAACAAATCCAGCATGCCCTACCAGACTTTGCACAGCATTTTTTAGACACAGAAATTCAGAGTTTGTAACTTCCCAAGTACAGCCCCTTTATTAGGATTGGTTAGTAGTTTCTGTACAGTTACATAATCCAGGAGTCTTTTTGACCTGTAAGCATGATGTAGGTATCACAACCAACACAGTTCACCTATGGGATACGTGGACCTTGAGTATTTTGCCAGATTAGCAATGTAGACATAGGCATATATCAGCATCTTGATTTACTATGTCCTTAAAGCTTGTTAGTTACAGGATGTCCATGGGTAGGGAATGCTCCTGCTCCCTGTTCCCACTGATGGGGTTTCGTTTCTTGATAATTAGGCTTGAAAGTACACAAACACCTTACACCTGAGAACATCCTGACTTAAGACGATCTTGACATAGTCCATAATTTTGCAACAGTGTGGGAGGCTCCATGTGCTGGTCTGTGCTGGGTTTTGAAAGGGGCAGAGGTGGCAGATCCATGCCTGCCTGCTGCTATCAGCTGTGTCCTGGGGCATGGTGGCTCTACCCCGGGGCAGCAGGGAGAGCAGCATGGAAGCAGCTATAGCTCCTGTGGCTGAGGTTGCTCAGGCCATCCTGGCTGCCCCAAGCGTCTGTGTGAGCCTGCACACGTCAGCACTGGGATAGTACAGAGAGAACATGGCAGAGTCTCTCATCGAGAGTCCTCCAGAGCCAGCAGCTTGCTACCAGGAACCATCCTGCCTGTCCCTGTTGCATATTCCCGGCTCCTGGCTGCTGCTGGCACCAGCTTTCACGAGGCCACAGAGTGAGCCTGAGCAGTGACCCAACAAGGTGAACTGAGCTGGCTTGTTTAGCCAGGTTAGACTAAATCTGGATCACATCCACATCACCTCACAAATGCCAGTGCTGGTGCAGATGTGAGCAGCAGCAGCTGGGGCAGGGAGCGAGGCTGCGCTGCCAGAAGCAGCACTGGCTTAGAGGGCTTAGGGATCTATAATATTCTCCTCCTCTCTTTCCCAGCACATTAACTGGGTTGTCAGCTTCTCAAGAGAGCAGTAGCAGCTGCTTTAATTGCCCTGAAACTTCACAGTAGTCCTTAGAAATCTTGCATATGTTCTTAAATATCAGGCTCAGGGGGCCAATGGAATCACCTGTCTGGACTTCCTATCCACAGGCATGCCAGATCCCTGTGCTTGCAGCCGCTCTTTCCCAAGATGTTCTGACTCGCCACAGCTATCTGCTGAAAGGGATTTAACTGTGTCTGAACGAGGTGTTTAATGAACAAGTTGTTTTGACAAGAGGCAGGATGTTAAACAATGCAGGGATCTGTGGGTTCTCTGTTGAGGAAATGCTACATTTCATTTTGTTCTTGTGCCTGCAGCGAATACCAGGCAGGAAGGTTAAAGCTGGTTTTGTTGCTTTTAATTTTCTAGGCTGCCCTTCGTGCATTACACTCAAACCAATATTAAATTTTATTCCCCTTTACATTCATTTTTGCTGTCCTCAAGCTCCTCCACTCAGCTCTGCTCAGTGGGCAGCTCCACAGCTGTGTGGGTCTTACATCTGAGATAATGAATCTTTTCTTCCTGGGAGATTGTCACCTGAGACCACTAAAGAGGCTGAGAAACTTGCTGTCACGTGCTTTCTGAAACGTGTTGGGGAATATCAACCATGGCTTCAGGTGTTCATGTGGCTGTACAAGAAAGAAGGACCAGAAAGGATATGAGCATGTTTAATGTATATAATTATTAATAAAATAAATTTATTTTTATTATTTATATTAATATTAATTTATTATATAATATATTTTATATATTATGTATTTTATATATTATATATATTTAATATAGCATTATAT
The DNA here is from genome assembly GCF_903797595.1 of Erithacus rubecula. Lineage (NCBI taxonomy): Eukaryota > Metazoa > Chordata > Aves > Passeriformes > Muscicapidae > Erithacus > Erithacus rubecula. The sequence goes on from NC_136670.1 coordinate 238,691, forward strand.
CTAATGAGCCTCCTGATTTGGCCTCAATCTTGTCTTCTCCTTAACCTCTCCCAGGCTGTTTCAGTGGTCATTACTACAGCTCTCTTTCCTTTTTCTCCTAATTAGCAAGGAATGATAAATAACTTTTAAACAAAGACATTTAGATATTTGATCTTCCTGTCTTCCTCATTCGCCATCAACACATCAGCAAGTGTTATCATAGCACATTCTCTAACTATTTTCACACAGAAAAGCAGACTGGTCATTTTCAGGCAGGCCTGTGTTTTTATATTTTAAAATGTTAAATATACAGGTTAACTGACCATCTTGAAATAAAGCCCTGCAACAGCATCTTGTCTTTTTCTCTTCTTGGACACATGAAGAATCAAAATCAACTTGATAAGGCAGTTGATTAGCCCAACATTTGCTGGGGGGAGCTCCCACCTTCTGAAAAACAAACAGAGCTTTAGACCAGGGCAAAAGTACAAATCTTTCAACTTCTTTCAACTTCTTTCAACTTCTTTCTTCTGCTCATTCTCAAATTCCTGTCCAAGTAAAGATTTAAAATTGTATTAACGTTCCTTCTTAACCACCTGCTCCTGCTTCTGCAGGAAGTAAAGTCAAGGAAGTGCTTCCTGCAGAAGTAAAGCCAAAAGAATCTCATGGTCACGTGAGGATAGAGGATCTGTCCATGTTACCTGGGACAAGCAGGGCTGGGACATTCTAGCTAACAAGAGAAAATACTCCATATGGGTATTCCAGGACACTCTGGAGATCATGATAAAGAGAAACCCAATAGAAAAAACTCAGTTGAAGTCCAGCAGATCTTATTAATTCCGGTTCTGTGACAATAGTGCAGAAGTGCCAGCTGACCCCCACAGCTACGGGAGTGTCTTTGCCAGTGCTCCAGGTTCTGAAAGGGCTTTGTCTGTACACCCGAGCCAGTGTGGGTCTGGCACTGCATCCTGCCTCATATACTCCTGGAAGTGCAGATCAGTGATAACGTATACCTTGGAGAACTGGTATATGTGGATTGACTTCTTCCAGAGCTTCCTCGATGTGTGTGCACTGCTCTTAGCAGAACTCTGAGTTCCAGCAGAGTGGTGAGGGGCCATCTAACCACATGGGGAAACCCAGGTTCACTGGATTCCTGCCTTTGGCTGTTGCCGAAGGAAAAGGGCATATCTAAACTTGAACTGGTAATTCATAAACAAATTTGTCATACTTTACTCTTGCAAAATTTTTCTCCTTTTCATATGGAGTAAATCTCCATGTAAATCTAAGTCCACCCTTAGGAATACGTTACAAGCTGAAAAAGGACTTTTAATGGAAGAAAATTATATTTTATCAACATAAAAGGTGCTTACTCCTCCCCGTAAGATTCAGTTTGAGGTGTCAGTGTGCATGCATTTTTCTATTGCCATTTCCCAGGAAAAATGCTATTTAAAAACATGAAATTAATATATATTTTTCAATAAAAATACAATCCTTACAATTCTCTTTGGAACCTGAAAGGTTTGGCAAGTATGGAGATCAATTCCCTGATCTGGAATTCCTTGGCTAGAGGTGCAAAGCAGTCCTTGCTCAAGTCTCCAGAAGGGAGTTACCCCTCTTCAGCACCAGTGCTGCAGGAGGAAAAGCAGACGTGAAGCAGAACAGGCTGCTCAGTGCCGCACCTTGCTGAGTTTGATGAAGCCTTGCAAGCACAACCTGAACTCCATGGCTGAACTGTTCAGGGGGAGTAGAAATAGAACCTGGTTAATTTTTCCAGGCTTTTATATCGTAGTGGCTGCTGCTACTCTCAAGTATGATAGACTCCTATTTGTTCACATTAGCCAGCCATCAATACTCCCTGTTTGCTGGGCAAGCTCAGGACATTCCCCTCCCCACCTGTCAAATCTGGAGTGTGCTTTGGCACCCTGCCACTGCAGAGTCTCAATGACTTGAGCAGAAATGAGACATCCCAGTACTTAAGCTGCCTCTATTTCACGAGCTTTTCTTCCCATCTGTCTACTTTCAGAAGAAGAAAGTGCTTGCTGGTCAGAGAGGTTTTCCACTTGCGCCTCCTTCAGCTTTCCATTACCTCTCCAGGTTATATGGGGTGCAGGGCTATACACTGTACTGTACTATATGCAGAGGTGTTCAGACTTAATTTATTCCCTTCTCCTGGATAAAGATTATTGCAGCTGTGTGTTTTGGAAAACTATCAATGAAGGGAGTACAGTTCACACAACACACTTTCAATAGGGTACTGTACTCTATATTTCCAGGTTCTGTTTTAATTACACTTGCATATTACCTTGGAGGAAGCTGAAATCTGGAAAATATTTTCTCATATACCATGTCTTAAACCTTCCTGACCTTCTGTTTTATACCAAATACTTTTATGTTTGTGGTGAAAACTATATAATATGGGGCAAAGTGTGGCTATCCAGGATAATCTACCAGAGACAAGCTCCTAGTCCTTTCTAGCAAAGACTGAGCAATTCTAATCAAGAAATGTCTCCACCATTCCTCACTGCATCACCTTCCAGCAGTCATTCCTTCTTCCCTTCATTCATATGGCTCCCAACAAGAGCCCCATGCTGTGAATAGGGCATGCAGTGGCAGGGAGAGCTCCTGCTGCTTCAAAGAATCTTGAGGGACTGAGCTATGACATGGCTGGTGCAGTGCCAATCTACTTCCTGCATCCCAGAAAAACAAGGAAAAGGCCCAGCCTCATTAGAGGGGCTGTGTCCAGCAGTGCACTCCTGCAGCTTCTCAGAGGCTGGTGAGCCAGAGCAGCCCAGGAGCCCTTGGGGTACATGAACAGCTCCTCCTGGGAGCAGATACTGCTCTGGAGTGTCTCTACTGGCTGCACTGGGAACCACTGGGAAAAAAAAAAAAAAAAAAAAAAAAAAAGCAACCACCCAGTGTCCAGAATTTAAACCTCCTCAAGACAGCTGGCACTGTGTCGGAAGAACATGGAATTCGTGAGAACTCTGGCATGGCACATGCCCTCTGCCAGGAATAAGTGGCTACAAGCAGTTTGCAAACAGGTTACAAGCAGGTTACAGAGATGCCCTATGGATTTACAGCAAGAGGTGCAAACCTCTTCCAGTGATCTGAAAGCAGACAGCCTGTGCTTCCCAGGACTGACAGCAGAACAAAATGTGTAGGAATCAGACATTTAGTCCAGAGTAGCTTTCAAGCAAACTTTAAATCCATGCCAAAGAGAGCACAACTTGATTTTCACATCCTTGCGATGTCTGGAGAATGTTCTGGGACAAAGGGAATATATGTGAATATGTATGAGCAGCAGAGAGTTTGTCAGTCCCCTCTTGGCTCAGCTCTTGAAGCCCAGCACCTCACCATTCCAGAAGTACCAATTGCTGCCAGCAGCCTTCTTCTATGATTTCTTGAGGAGCTCACTCCTCTTGGAGGCATGGGATGGTGGCAAACCCTCCAGCCTGGGACCCTGGGCTCTGCTCTGGAGCCTGGCACTGATAGGGCTCAGGAGGTCCCACCTTCACTTGTCCCAACATCTCACCCTAAAAAGCAAAGTAACTTTTACTTCATAATGAATAACAGGAATTCATAAATCATGTCAAGCAAAGATTTTCTAGTAACACTGAACTGATTTTTAACTCAGCTGTAAACAAGGATTTTCAACTCTGAGGCAAGAACTTATAAAATGGAAATCTTTTCATTATAAAGCAGTGATTATGGAAAAGCAGGGCTGGTCATGATAGAAAGCTGATTCTGAACTCCTAATGTGATGCTGGAGCTGAGAGGGAAAGCTGATCCACAGACTGTAAAGGTCAAAATCCAGTAAAAGTATAAAGTTAGTAGTGCCTCTGTGGCGTTGATGAGATGGTTACTGCAACATTAAATGAGTTCTGGTGTTTACATACTAAATGTACTTGGAGAAGCGAGACCCTAAAGGAAAAAAACCCAAGAATTAAAAGTCTGGTAATGAAGGTGCACAGGAAAAGCAGAACAAAGTCGATCGACCTCTTCCACAGAAAATAAGAGAAAAATATTCATCACAGTCTGCACAAGTAGAACAATGCCCATGGGAGTAATTTTTTTTATAAAGCAGACAAAGAAGCCAATTCAGTAATTCAAAGTGGAAACTGAACAGCAAGTACAAATAGCTGCTTATTAAAAAATGAAGTGCTAATATTCCCAGAATTAGCTTCGAGCTGAATGTGGTGAGCTTTTTAAAACTTTCTGTTTTTAAATCAATCCTGGATCTCTCTTTCCAAATATGTAATCCCCAGCTATTACATAGCGTCATTTAATTCCACGGAACTCTAAAAATAGGCTTTAAAAAATATAGATGGGAAAAGAGACACCACATCAGACAGCCATGCTCCTCTAACAGGACAGTGGCCAACCCCTGGTAAGTCCTACTGGTTTGAGCCATGATGTCCCATTGTACAAGTTTACTCTGAGTTTTGGCCTTCATACAGAAGAATAGTTTTGCCAGGTGAGACTATGCATCCCATGGAGCTCACCTTCTATAGGGAATAGCAGATCCCTACAAAGAAAATAAAGACAGGACAAATGTGCAGCAAGGTTTTCTTGGCAGAGCTTTTGAACTTCCAGCTGCCAAGGGCTCAGAAAGTCCCATGGACTCATGGGCAGCAGCTTTTAATGGATTTTTTTTTTTTTAACATATATAAAATTTAGCATCCCAACCAGGGTGTACTCATGAGTTCTGCAGCTGGGCTACCCTGAGGGAATCAGTGTCTCTGTGCTGGCTTCAAGCCTGTCCTGAGCGACTATCATTTAGTGTACTGTGGTTCTTGTTTGGGAGAAAACTTCCTCCCAGTTCACATTCTTAGGCCTCATCACTCTTCCTTCTTGCCCCAGTCGCCTTTCACTGAAGGGCTCCAGTCTCATTGGTTCTCTCACAGAAGCTGTTCCATACTTCCTGTCCTTCTTACTGCCCTTCCCCAGCTTTTTTGTACCCTAAAGTGTTTCAGAGTTGTGTGCAGTGGCTGCATATTGTCTTCTCATTTATTTTCTATTTCCCTCGCAGTCATCCCTAAAGTTGTATTTGCTTCCCTAAGAGCTGTAAAAACTGAGCTGACACTTCAGGGACTCAGAAGCAAAGATTTTTACTTGGGGTAAGCAGAGCTTATCAGACCAAATGATCATCATTGCTCTTCTTTCCCTTATCACCTGTCAATTAAATTGCCATTCTTCACCACATTATTAGATTCAGTCAGTATCAACAGCTTCAGAATTTGCTAATGATTGCCAGTTCAGAATAGTCACCCTTTAAGGTACCAGACTAAGTTCCTTTTCTCTTGAGACTCCCAAACCTCAGAAATTTCCCCAAAATCCCAAGATTTATTAAAAATCAGTAGACTTACCAGTGCAGGTTAAATGTTTTTAAACTCTGAAAATGCCAACACATGCTCCTCATCACTTTCTTATCTTATTGGCATGGGAAATATTTCATTGTTGCAAGAAGTGAATTATTTATTATGATTTTTTCTCTTACCAAAAATATCATTTTGAGGGACAGATAGCTCCACTGTGTTTTGAGATCAAGTGCAGGTAATTTTTCTGAAATTCTAAAACATCAATTTAAAGTTTCTGTGCCACTGAAAAATTTCATCTTTTATTTTCCAGAGCTTACTGATCAAATATTGTTATGATCCTGCCAGTTGCAGGAGCAAGTCCTTTCTTTCTCTCCTCTCTCCTTCCTCACATTCAGTGTTTCTTACCTGTCTCTTGACTAATCCAGCAGCTGTTCTCACAAGGCTCCTGAACCACCAGGCTGTCTGTGACCAATTGTTTATCTAAGAACAAAGGAAGTAAAATAATCAGTTATATGTGGAAACATGTACTTTAACTCATTCCTTGAGGTCAGATGAGCTATTCCCCAGAGGTTGCAGAGGAATGGGTGTCTGTCTCAGCCCTGCTTTGCAATCTGTCCAGCTTCATATGGGCACAGGCAGGAATGTGACTTTCCCAGTAGCAGTGGGAGATATGGGGAGTTCCTGCTCCTGGTGCCTCCAGCCAGGCAGAAGCACAGCAGGGGAAAGGAACTGGGCCCAAGCTCTCATCACCTAAGCAATTAAAAAACCTCCCAGCAAATCCAGAGACTCCTGTGTTTAATAGGAGCCTCTCCACTCCCTTTTTCTCCTGGACAGTATGATCCTCTCATGCCTGCAGCTGAATCCCAACAGGACAGAGGGACCCAAATACCAGTACCTGTCCCCATCCTGGAAGTTCATTTGGGACACTGTGCCTGGTGTCACCAGCTCCTGCTCAGCACAGACACTTCAGCTCCCTCTCCCAGGGCCTGGCTGTTCCCTCTTGCTGTTGGGGAAGTTGCTTACTTGTTGTTTTCTCTGAATCAGCTGCTGGGCTGCTAAGAAAAGCACAAAAATGCCAAAATTAAGCACCTCGTAAAGTCCAGAGACACCTTTAACCCCTGGCTGCACATGGTTAGAAGACAGCCAGTTTGTGCCTGGGGCCCAGCAATGACATCTGTGGTCCACCTGAAAGTCTCATAAATGAAAGTCCCTCATCATCCAGACTCAGATTTCCAACCTCTATTGGTTTGGATTCCACAACAGCACACATGGCCACAGTCAGTGTTGCAGAAAAGGTCCTGCTGTTTCTGTCTGTTCAATGCTACTGTCAGAAGCTATTTGCCTCTGCTGAGCTTCTGAAGTATTGTACCAGCAAAGGTACTGCTGGCCAGCAGGTCCAGGACAAGGATTATCCTCTGGTGATGGGCACTGGTGAGACTGCACCTTGAATCCTGGGACTAGTTTTGGGTCCCTCATAACAAGAAAGACATTGAGGGGCTAGAGCATGTCCAGAGAAGGGCAATGGAACTGAGGAAGGGTCTGGAGCACAGGCGTGATGAGAAGATCTGAGACAGTTGGGCAGGTTCGGCCTGGAGAAAAGGACACTCAGGAAGGAAGGAAGTTGTAGCCAAGTGGGGGTTGGTCTCTTCACCCAGGTAACAAGTGACAGGACAAGAGTAAACAGCCTCAAGTTGTGTCAGGAGAGGTTTAGGTTGGATATTGAGGCAAATTTTTCCATGGAAAGGGTAGTCAGTCATTGAACAGGCTGCCCAAGGCAGTGGTGGAGTCATCATTCCTGGAGGTGTTCAAAAATGTGTGGATGTGGCACCTGGGGGCGTGTCTTAGTGGTAAATCTGACAATGTTGGGTTAAGGGTTGGACTCCAACCCTTATCTTGGAGGTCTTTTCCAACCTTAACAATTGTGTGATTGCGTGATCCAGCAGCCTGCTCTTGCTCTAAGCCTTCAGCAGCTTCTGGGCTACAGCTCTCAGGAAAGCCCTGGAAGCCACTAGCATGGGAAGGACAGGAAAATGCTAAGAAATAATTACTTGCACCAAGCTCTGAGAATAAGGGATTTTTTTTCTGGTAGGCACATAGAGAGAATCATAGAATCATTTAGGTTGGAAAAGACTTCTGAGATCATTGAGTCCAACATTTGACTCAGTACTACCATGTCAACTAAACCATAGCACTGAGTGTCACATCCCATTTTTTCTTCAACACCTCCAGGGATGGTGACTCCGCCATCTCCCTGGACAGCCTGTGCCAGTGCTTGACAGCTCCTTCTGTGATGAAATTCTTCCTGATGGCCAACCTCAACTTTCCCTGGTGCACCTTGATACTGTGTCCTCTTGTCCTCGTGTTTGTTAGCTGGGATGTGTCTGCTCCCCCAGCAGCACTACCACCCACCCAGCTCATGTACACTTGGAGGTACATCCACTCTACAGTTACTCCTCCATTTATTCCACCTTATTATTCAGTCTTTCACTCAGTCTCAGTCCCTGCCATCCTCCTCTGCTGTGAGGGCTGCCTGTCTGCCTGTCCCCCTGAGAGCCACTTGTCCCCAGGTCCTCTACCAAGCCACATTCCTCAGAGCACCTCCTCCTACTTCTCCCCTCTCTGCCTTTAGCCCTTTAATCCTGCCTAGCTGGGTTCCTGTAACCTGATCACTAACTCTATGAGTTAATGACTTCTTTGCCATCTGAGGTTTATGAGTCTTATTTCACCTTTGCAGAAAAGAGCTGTGAGGAAGATATCCATCCACTTCTCTCAGCATGGGGAGGACCCAAGTTGTGTTTCTCTTCTTAAATTTCTGGAGAAAGATTAATGTTTTGAAGGCATTTACATGAGCAAACTGAAATGTCTCTGGTTTTATCAGCCTTATTTCTGTCTTTATGCCACAATAAATGACATTGTTTAAAAACAGGCAGAAGGAAAATGGATGTGCAGAATGAATACTTTCATTTTAATTCAATTTAATTAGTTTAATGGCATTTCTCTGGCAGTATATAGGGCAGAGGCTGCTCAGCATGGATTCCTGGATGGCAAAGTATTGCTCAAGATATTATATCAAAGAGATTCTAAGAGAAAAAAAACAGTGAAAATAACATTTTTCTGTCCTCTAGCAGAGGTTCAGCCAATTAATCACTGTTATTGTTGACTAAGTAATTTTTTCTTGACAGCTGTGCCCTTCAAAATGACATCAGGGGTAACTGAATCCATTTGCATTGCTTCAGCTGGCCAAATTGCTGCAGAAAGTTGAAACTAGTTTTGAAAAAAAACAACCAGGAAAACAGGACATCAGTGAACTCGGAATGACAGAATAAATGGGCTATTCTGAGCACTCAGCAAAGAGCATTTACTGCTTTGTATTTACTGTTTTGCAAAAAATGTTAAGATTGTTGTTTATTAAATTTGTCGAGAAGCAATGAAATCTCCTGCAATTTTATTTCTAAATATCATTTTACTACCCAACAGCAATAGTAAATCCATAAAATAACACAATTGACCAGGACTATGGAGCAAAAAAAAGTATTGTTTGCTTTGTACATTCTCATTAGTCTTGGCTAAGATGTTATAAAAGCAGTATCTTTTAACACCTTTTATTATACAAGGGTCAAGGGGTTTTTATGTTTCTTAAAGAAAGCTTCAAATAGCCCACATAGCGGATTCCTGCATCTTTCATATGGCTGCTGTATAAACAAGCCCATTTTACATAGGAAATGACATAACCATGTAAAAGTGTACACGGAGTTTAGGCACATATTCAAACACTAATGGGAATGCATTGTTTTCAATGGCATACTTTTATGTTTACCTATTGAGCTTAGTGCCCATATTTTAGCCAAATACAACAAAAATTATCCACACATACCTGTCTTATAGTGTACTGTTTATTTGAAATTTGGACCTTCACAAAGACTCTCATGGGACAGATAATGACACTAGAAAGTAAATACAAATGAGGCATTCTCAGTGAGAAAGTGAAACCTGCCATCGTAAAGGTGGAAAGCTAAACTTTTAACCTGTACTGCTTTACAGCTCAGGTTTCTGCCATCCAGTTGCTCACACCAACTCACCCAGGGGAAGAAAGCTGTAACAATAATTTAGGGTGTCTTTCTTTGCACGTTACATAATGACCTGGCTAAAGAAAGCAGTGCCAAACTCCTGCAGTCATAGCATCAGAGAATCACTCTGACTGGAAAAGACATCCACTGAACCACATCACCAAATGTCACATCTGCTTGTTTGCTGACCACTTCTTTAGCCAATATCAAGATTCCCTGTTTCCCTCCAGTTTCTGTGCTGAGTGTCAACTCCAGTGTGTACCTTATTCCTAAACCCCTGGGTTTGGAGGGGAATCAAGATTAGGTGAATCCTGCCTGGATCTTTCTTTTGTGCTTATCTTTGCCATTCATGTACCTTGGGAAGTTTCAATGTCTGTTTCTGTTCACATGCCAGGTAACTGAAACTGCAGATTGCAGTGTAAAGTCTTGACAAGATTGGCAAAAATTTGTGCGAAGACAGAAGTTTGTGGCAGGGGATTTCAATGCCTCCAGCAATGTACCAATAAAGCACCTATAGGCTAGTACACATTTATACCATGGGGAAAGTTAGTAAAGGATTCCAGAATAAAATATATAATTTTGAACCGCAATTCCTACACTTATTGAACTATTTCACAATGTAAATGCAAAAGGACACTGTGGACATCACAATATTGGTTATGATTTATGGTATAAATCAAGAATACTCAATTTAAGACCTAAAAGTGAGAAAACCCTACCGTATTCCTGTGCTTATGATTTAAACTCCTCACTTGGAGCTGAATCAAATTTGAGCAGAGCCAGAGCTGTCCCTTATGGATGTCACCACATTTGAGAGACCTGCCAAGCAAACTGAATGTCATGTTACCTCCTAACCTGGACACCTGGGATTAAACTGCTTCTGTTTTGGCCAAACCCATTACTGAAGCAGGAGTAATCCATTATTATTCCAGAATTTTACTCTCTGTAGTTTCAAATTTGTTTAAACTGATATTATAGACCTACTGGTGGTTTGGGTTTTTATTTTCCTTTCTAGATATAACTCCCACCAAGCAGAATGTGAGATTTTGAATGATTACCAAAGAATGATTTTTAAAACTTTAGTTTGTCAGTATTTATTTAAATTTTTCCTCAGATTATACTGCTTGCAAAACCTTGGCCTATTTTTCCATTTAGGTGCTGATACATACCCAATTTAAATACCATTCACCTGAGCCTTTATCTAGCTTTATTCATGCATTGAAAATGTCATACAAGGACAGCAAGAAAGAACCTCAGAGAGGTTTATACCTACTAGGTTTTAGAAACTTTCTATTGTGACTAGCTTCATCAGGACTCTCAGGCTGGTTACCAGCTCTGCAGTGTGAACAGAACAGGAATTTTCCTCCTCAAACTTTTCAAACTATCATACCTTGTGTGTAACATCAGTGCTCCTGTCCACCACACTTGTTATAGCATCTGATGAATCCAAGTGGTACTGAAGCAAACTGCCCTGTGCAGGCAGTCCTAATCCTGGGAATTAACTTGTCTTAATTTTGCTTCAAATGTTTTTCAATAGGCAGTATTTGCTTTTTTAAACTGATCATCCTGAACCATCAAGGAACGTGCCTGTGTGGTTAATAACTGGCATGGCACAGCTGTGTCTCATACGCCAGAGAAGAGATTTCCCTGGGAATGTGCAAACAGCATTCCCAGAGAGTGGGAGCAGAATTTACCTAAGGAAGAAAAGAGACAACCCTTTGTCATGGTCATCTAGCAAACCTCTCCAGGAGATAGCTGGAGCCAGTGCTGGAGGAAGCTGCAAACACATCTGAGAACAGCCAGGAGCAAGAAAATAACTGCTTGAACAGATTGGGGAAAGAAAACCCAAGCTGCCCTCCTAGCTTTGGACTTGGCTGGCAGAGAATGTTTTTCCTCCTACTGTAGCAATGGTAAAAATCAGCGGTATCTTAATCAACTTTTAGTAAAACTTAGACTTGTAGTTTTGAAAGAGTGGCTGCTGATAAGCAGTTCGTGCTGGGGTCAGTAACTGCTGTGCCTGCCCTAAGGCTCCATGAGGATGAGGAAGAGCAGGACCTGGAAAATGCACATTGAGAGTCTGGAAGGGAGATGGAGAATCCCTGCGGGCAGCCCTGACCCACCAAAAAGACCTAAAAAATGCCCGAATTTCTCACACACTTGTTACAAAGTAGCTTCAAGTGCTGATCGTTCTGTGCCTGCTGCCCTGCACTCGGGTGATTCACTGTCTGGGCAAGGGCAGCTAGCTTTCTGGTCTCCAGGTTTGCCGCAGGAAGGCAGTCCCTGCAGGCAGAAAAATCAGGAAGAGTCAGCCCCTGCAAACCAGGCAGTGTCAGTCTCTGCAGGCAGGAATGACAGCACTGAGCAAATCCTGCAGACCAAATCTCCAAGCTGCAGGTGAGGGCACAGGGCAGGTCACCTGCACAGGGGTTCCCCAGGTGTCGGCAGCAAGGCTGCTTATCCAGGTTAAGCTGGTTGAAGGCTGAGCTGCCCAGAGAGTGCAGGAGGAAGGGCAGAGCTTTATGTCACTGTTCATGGCTATTGACCAGGAATTGATGTGAGCTTGAGCATGTCCAGACTGGGGTACTGAGCAGAAGGACCTTGGGGACTGTACTCAGCTCCTTGCCTCTACCCACACCAGTGATGCTGTGCAGAGCCAGGAAATCTTATGACACAATGTCTAAGCAATATAAAACCTTAGCATTTATATTTTGTACTATTGATAAACTCCTTCAGTAATTTCTGATGGTTCATAGGACCTTTCTGATCCATCTGTAGCTGAACATTTGATACCTTCTTTTGTGGGTAGAAACATACAGGGGTAATCCCATTTATAATCCATGTCTGTAATAGATAAAGTACACAAGCCTTGGAAGGTGGAATAAAGGGATACCAAAGCTCTTTTGCAACCGTCTGCATATCTCATTTTTGCCCCAAACACATCAAGTCATAGAGTCATTCCTCACCAGATCAACCACATTTTCCTTTCAGATCTTTCTTTCAGTGTTTCCACAGTTTCTCTCTGTGGCAGCAAAATACACAGACATGTTTTGCATACCCCTAGTATTCTGCTGCATGGAAAAGTCCCTTTCACTTTTATTTATTGTACAAAAACATAAAACAATTTCTTAATTGCGTTATAATTATGCAGAGTTGGACAGGTAGGCACAATGCAGCACTGTGTCAATAATTTATTACATCTTATGCCATAATAGAACACTTTTACTATGAGCATTTGAGAACAGCTTGGACTTTATACAGCATAATATATTTTGCTATGTAATAATGGAAAGGTGGATACTTAAGAAAGATATGTAGCTTGGAGGAAAACATACATGGAAGCAAATACCTCCTGCATCACCTATCTTCATATAAAACTTAAAACTAAATCAACATATTATATTTAATGACCCCTTTTTATATACGCTTAGTTTCAAGAGCTAATCAGAAAGAAAACATATTACAGTGCAACTATTTACATCAAGATGGGGGCACTCCAGAACACTGGGACTCTTTTCTCACATTTATGAATGAACAAAGCACAGGGGAATTGGACAGAAATTCAGTCTCAAGAACAATGTTCAAGGAACAAACAGGTCATATCCACAGTTCGCTGATATCATTAGAGATGCCTCGAAGCTAAAAGCAGGAGATCTCAAGGTGTAGAGGTATCATCTTCTCTGTCATGGACTTCACTTAGAACTAAGTCCTGTGTTGCCACAGTGGCACAAGGCCTTAAAACCAGCTGTCTGACAGCATCCAAATACTACTGAAATATGTCCATGGAGAGACATATAGAAACACTGGATTTATTGCTGTATCTTTGTAAACATACCTACCCTAGGGGTAAGAAATCTAGTTAACCCTGTTTGAGGAGAAGTTGTGTCCAATGTGCCATATCACCTTTCATAACATATTCACATGAGCAACCGTTCTGCTACCTACAACCACACGACTCCACCACCATGTCCTCGTACTGCTTGTAGACCACATTGTTTGCAGAGTCAATGAAAAGGATGCTGATGGGGCTCAGCCGGGTTGGCACACAGCAAGTCGGGGGGGTAGATTCGGGGTCCATCGAGTTCATTAATGTCTGGATAACTGCATGGTTGGTGGGCTCCAGGTGGGATCGGAGAGGGAATTCACAGAGCCCTTCGCAGTGATACGCCTCATACTCCAGAGGGGCTATTATCCAGTCATCCCATCCCATATCCTTAAAATTCACGTGGAGGGCTTTTCTGCTACACCTCGCCTTCAGATTCTTGGTGGGCCTCTTCCCTTGCCGTGTTGCTAGAGGAGCTCTTCTCTTCCGCCTTTGGCTGAATAAGTACTCATAAACGGTTTTGTCATCTTGGCCGGATCTAGCTTTGATTTCATTGAAGAATAAGTCTCTTTTTTTTGTCCTTCCAAACACCAAGAACAGAGCCTTTTCATTGACCTGTCTTCCTGTTCTATTAAATCCCACACTCCTGAGATCAACTGCTCTCCCCCTGTCAAAAGTTTCCAGTTCAAAACACAAATTAACCAAGTTTTTAAAGTTTCTGAAAAGTTTCCAGATGTCAAACACTTCCCACTTGGGTGTATCGGTGATACTGACAGTACGAGAGTCCAAGAGTGTTGAGGCTTGTCTGTTTTTAGAGCAACTAAACAATTTTACTTGGGAAGTTTTTCCAGAAGAATGAGACTTCCATGTATCAGAAGGTTTTTTTCTCAATATTCGAAGCTCTGCTCCCAGCAAACCATCTTTTTCTAATGCACTGATGTCAAAAATATATTTTTGTTTTCTTATAGCTGGTGTTCGCTCATCTAAAAAAAGCACACAGATTTTTAAATGCATATCAAGCACAAACCTTGCTCACTGTCACTCATTTAGTTTTTAATGGTTTTCCACAAATTTGCTCAGAAGCCTTGAAGTTAGCCCACTGAACAGAAAGAGCAATTTTTGTCTAAGGAATTAGCTCCATGCAGGAACTCAGAAGAACTCAGGGACTCACCAGAGAAATGAGTTTCTGCATCTGCCCTGTGGAAATCTGATTTCTTTCACCAGTGGGCATTTTCTACCTTCAAAAGATTGTGATTAGCCAGTTGTGATAAGCCAGTTGAAAAATACTAATTTTTCAGAGCTGAGCATTCACAGGACCTATTCACCACTTATATCCTACCTAAATTACTGACACAGAGCTTCACTGGTGGCGAGGCCTTATGCTGGCTCCAAACATGAGCAAATTTACCCTAAGATGACACAATAGTGAATTAGTCCTTTAAAACCAGCATCTCCAGGAATTGCCAGACACAAAGATAATTGCCTAATTAACTAAACCCCACATGATTCACAATTTTTCAAACTGGAAAAAAAAAACATTCCTCTCTTTATCCTGACTTTACATTTGCTTGCTTCAGCTGGTGAGGAATATGGCTGAGCCAGCCTTCTAGTGACATGACATTAACAGTGCCTTCCAGTGGCAAGCTGTGAACCTGAAGGCAGCACTTGTGAGCAGTGTATCCCCTCCTTCCCGGCAGCCAAGCTGTTAATGTAGAGGTGGCAAAAAAATCCAGTCCTGGTGAGTCTTTCATCACAATTCCTTCACCAGCTGTGTTGTTTCCTTGAGAATGTGACAAAACTCTTACAAATGTCACTGGAAGCAACATGGCATTCCTAAAGCAGGGTAATGAGGTGGACATCATTTGTTGGGAGGCTCATTATTTCTCCTGTGAAAACATACACTAGCCCAAGTTTCCAAAAGTGTTTGGATCAGGAATGTTGAACTGCAAGTTTTAGAGTCCTGGATGTTATTACCTTTGGTAGCCTGTGCTAAGCTGTGGGCTCCTTGGTAGTACTTGAAAGTTTTAAGCTAGTACAGATACACCCACCCCACAGGATAATGACTCCTGGGTCTGCAGTATAGTTCCTCACAATTCTGCCTTGAACAAAACAGACTGGCCCTTTCATACGGAAACTTGTGGGGTTTTTTTTTCACAGAATAGCTCTGTTCTTAGCATATTATATGTTTTTAGGCACACTACAATCTAATGTTAGCTGTTTCTATGAGCTAGTTTCCAGCTAGCTAGAAAGAAAATAAGATAAAAATGTGAAAGGTTTTTAAACACCTAAGCATAAAAAGACTGATTGATTTTCAACAATATGTATCTAAAATACTTCCTAAATGTTTTGTTTGGCTGCCACACAACCATCTAGTTCTGTCTGTAAATGAGTTTTCCAACATAAGGCAAGAGGGGAAAATCTGCAGCAAAGTGATGTGATTTCATTGACATTAAAAAGAGTTATTTGACTTTACCAAGTATGATTATTTTCCAATACTCTCTGCATTTATAAGCACACTCAGACATCTCTCTCTCTGTCCACAGTCACACACAAGCTCCTTTCTTACCTTGTCCTTTGTCTATAAAACTGGTTATAGTATTGGCAAGTCCAGCCTCCAGTTTTACACTTCCATTAACACCCTTTCTTTCTGCATCTGAGAGAGTCCTGTACAAAGAGAGCATGTATTCATGTGGCGTTATCGGGGGATGTCGGAAAGTTTCCTTAGCTTCCCTCTGGGTTACAGGCTCTTTAGTCTTTTTGGTTTTGAAAGAATCACTGTCAGTACTGCTTGTGCCAGTTATTTTCAAAGCCACCTTGCTGCTAAGATTTTGAACCTTTGGAGTCACTGTTCTCACTGAAGAAGGTCTGCTGGGGAGATGTCCTACCTTGCTCTCCGTGGCTGCTGTTCTTGAGGGAACCTTCTTTGAGTCATCGTTCTTAGCCAGCAGAGCTCCAGCCTGAACAGCACTGCTTTTAGTCCTGGCCTTTGAGGTCCCAGCACTGTATCCATGACTTGCAGTCCTCAGTGTACCTGCCCGTGTGGAGGGATTCGTCTCCTTTCCTTCTGCTTTCAAAAAACTTAGTTTAGATCCTGGATTACCCTGTCCTGCTTCAGAATTACTCAGCACTCCAGGAACTAGATCCAGAGACAGCCAAGTCAAATGCCAAAGCAGTAAAGTGAGAAAATGCAGGATTTTCATCCTCTGGTCTTCCTCTGAATGCCACTAAAGAAAAAATCAGAAAAGGTTCCTCCAGTTTGGCAGAAGAAAGCATGAAAGAAATTAAAAACCACAGTAAGCAAAAATGGTTTTTGTTTGAGATTAAAACATTTCAAATATTGCTGTTCAATACTTGTATCCAGTCCCATAGTGGAAATGCTCATGTATTCAGATACAATCTCCCCTGACTTCAGTTAGCAGTTATAAAGATCTTGTTCTTGAAAAGAGAAAGTTTACCACCTCGTTTTCTTCTGTAAAACTGACTGAAAACTTGAAGGAGTCTTGTTTAAATCCAAGGGTGGTTTTTTTTTTTTTTTTCCGAGAAGGAAGAATGGCGTAATGCTGCCTCTGTGTTAAAAGGTTTTTTTAAAGTTTTGAGTTTTGAATCCTTTCCAGTGAAAATATTTCACACACAGAGGCCTGCAGGTGCTCAGAAATCTTTTACAAACCTGAACTCTGGAATTGGAAACGGAATTCCAACAAACCTATTTAATTACTCTCTGATGTCATGCCGTCTAAACTAATTTAACTGCAATATATTTCCTTAAAAAAATCTTCCCTACCCTTTTCATTAGCATGAGTCATACTCTGCCTCATGTGAAACAGCTCCACAGGCTCAAAACTCCAGAGGATGCCTTTTCAAGTGGCAGTATGACCTCTGCCTCAGCCCCCGATGAACTTCACGCTTAGATAGGACAAACTGCAAGATCAACAACTAAGAGAGCTGTCACACAGTCCACTGGACACACACATAAACTAATTTAGAAATAATTCATATGGCTCTTTTTCCAGAGAATATAACAGTGGCTTCACTTCGTCCCCCTGTGACTGAAGGGTTGCGCTGTAATGCAGGCGCTTAACGAGGGTAACATTTAATTTTACACAAACGGAACAGGGCCGTGCCTGCACTCAGTGTATTTTCGCTTATTTATTGCTGTGCTTAAAAAAAAACCGAGTCAGCCCTGCTGGAGAAGCAGCTCCTGCCGGAGAGGATGCCCCGCAGGGCGGGCGCGGTGCAGCAGTGCACCCTGCAGGCAGCCATCCTCCTCCTACCCCGTCCCTCCTCCCGAGACTGCTCAACATCGCACTTTGTTTAATTTTAGATGCAAAATGTCCAAGAGCTGCTGATCTGGGGCCCTAGGAAGGTTGCAGATCAAAACCAGCGCTCCTCGCGGTCAAGGCTGTCCTGCGGCTTTCAGCCATTCAGAAGAGAGTGTAGAGCAAATGTGTCTTTCACAAGATACAAAAAATGAACTGTTGTTCTACGTGAGCCTTCGGGAAAAGAGACACTGGGCTGGACTCAGCAGGGATTACTGGGACCCATTTCTCATTTTGAACTGATGCTAAACTCAGCCCTTCTCCTGCAATTGTTTTTTTCTCTGAACTAAGATGAAAGGGAAAAGATACATCACCTTTAAGCTTGTTCTGTGTATGCTGTAGCATTCCCCACCCACCCTGACTAGTATCAGAAACATTGAACTGCTTTCATAAATAACAATCTGCATGACATGAGGAGCTCTGAATGCTTTGCTTGTTTTGATGGAGGAATTGAAGCATAGAAAAGTGATTTTACAAATGTCACAAATAAAGTTAATTCAAATCATGATCCTCCTGATTTTGATCTAATGGCCCTTCCTCTGATGTCAGCTGTGCGTTTGATATTTCCCTACAAAATAAAGCAGCTTCTCTTGGGAGTTACCTCTGGGGAGACCATTCCCCAGCAGTCAGTCCACACCATCCTATGGCCCTCCCAGCCATGCCATCACTTTATCCTTCCCATATTGCCCACCTTTTTGCTGTGTGGTGTGCTGTGCTTGGTTCTGCTCCATAGGGGTACTGATCAGCTTGACAGTAAGCCACAAAAGTAGCTAAATGTTGAGTTTCCACTTTTAATCTATCCAGCTTCCAGTTTTCCAACGCTTGTAAGAATTTATTATCTTTAAAAGGTCATTTACTTTATCAAGCTTGGCTGAAGATTTGCAAACAGATTTACAAATTATTTAAGGGATAGATGTAAAAGAGCAGGAGGTTGGACAATGTGATTACGTGGGCTTTGTCTTAGCAAATTAGATTAAAGCATGATCATTCATATATTAAAAGAACGTTCATGTGTCTCAGATTAAAATGTCTTAGTGGTCTAGACAAAGCTAGACAGAAAGAAAAAGGAAAAGCAAGCAAAGCAGGGTGTGCAAACTAATCTCTCTCTTTAAAAGAGGCTCTCTTGAAGCAAACTCCATCTCAAACTCTGCTTGGAACCACAGGAGCACAGATAGTGTAGAGCAAACTGAGCCCAAAGACCCCAGAGCAGAATGCTGAACTTGAACAAGACCCACGGACTGGGGGGTTTCTATAAACCCTATACCAAAGTGGAGTTATTCCAGCTGGCTAAACTCAAACTCCACTGGTAGCTTCAATATGTAGCTAGAAACCCTCCTGCTGGTGAGGCTTTGTATACAGGACACAGTGGAAGCAGTGCAAGCCTCTCACTGCTCACCAGCAGGCAAATCTCTGTGCACTCTCGAATTGCTGGGTTCCTGCAGCCCACCCGTCCTTCTCGGCCTGCTCTGTGACAGCAGCTCCTCCCTCTCACGGTGTGTGCAGGGATTTGAAGACGGAGGGCCAGCCGTGTCCCTGCTCCCTGGAAGTGCACTGACTCCTGTTCTCCAGATCCTGACATTATGCCCACATGAGCTGTGATGCTTTCTCAGGGTATCCAGCATGGTCTAGAGGAAAGGATCACTCTGGGGAGCCAGAGTAAGGTTTCATAGTGTTGAAAACATTGCCATTCCCTGAGGAAGAACAGCTCTGTTGCATGTGACGCCAAAGGTTAGAAATTTTTTCCTGCTGCAAAGTTAAAGCTGCACATGGGAGTCTTTATTCTAGTGATCTAACAGGGATTTCATTGTCCTTTCCCAGGTGGATTAATTTCCAGAAAGCATTTAAGGATTGAGTATATATACTCCATATATTTGGCCATTTGCTGTTGCATTCTTCTGTTTATTGAAACTAATTATCATTCTATTTCTGTGAGGATATTTTGACCTCTGCATCATAGCTCTTGGAGAACTGTTTTTTAAAAGTATGAAGTTGTAATTTTAGGAAAGAACTCAACAGCTCTGCACTTTTCAAAAAGAAAGAATTACACAAAACTTACAGATGTTATAATAAAACTTGCTTTTCTTTGGCCAGAGCAAAACAAATATAATAATGTTTCCACGTCCATGTGAAGGTGGCATAATTTTAAAACACTGTACTACAATGTTGTGATATTAAATAAAAAATTGGAAGCCCAAAGAAATAATCATGTCATTGATTATGAAGAAACTTGGCTACACCTGCAAACAGTAGTGACCTACAAAGCACGGAATCATAGAAACATGGAATATCCAGAGTGGGAGCATTATTCCTGTTTCTTGATTCCACAGATTCTCCCAACCCTGAATTAAGTGGATTTTTTTTTCCCTAATTTTTGGTACCTCTGCCTGTTACCAGTTTGAAAAATTCAACATTTGTTTCAAGCTTCTTCAAGCCTATTCACTAACAATCCCTCCATTTGGTTTACGATGTTAATTAGCCTGAGGCGTGTTTGATAGGCATTGCTCATCTTTGCAATAGAAGCACGTTTAGATGATTCAAGATTTGAGAGAGATTAAGAGATCCAAAATTACTTAACTGACCAGAGAGAACTTTGGTAGCAATTCATTTATTCTACCCTTTTCAAAAAAAAAAATAACAGAATGTCAGTCATGAAGCATTCAGATTCACGGGAAAAACAAGGTCTGAAAACAAGTCGGTGTTATTCAGCAACCAAATACAAAATGAAACATATTTTTAGCGATGAGGTTAACTCCCAGAACAATTCCCGATGAAATGCGGACGGCTCACTACCACTGTTTGCTCTGATTACATTCGCTGCCGCAGCGCCAGCAGGCCCCGCCGCGGAAGGGAAAGAAGGCCTCGCCGCCCTTCTCGGAGCCTGCGCTGCCGCCAGGCGCTCTGGCGGAGCCGCTCAGCCAGCGGCCGGCGGGGCGGGACCCTCGGGGCGGGCTAGGCTAGGCTGGGCTGGGCTGGGCTGGGCTGGGCTGGGCTGGGCCGGGCCGGCTATGGCGGGCAGCGCGGGCAACAGGGAGCGCAGCCCGGGCTCGCTGCGGCGGCGGCTGCGGAGCGCGGAGGAGGTGCAGCAGCGCCAGGCGGGGCTGGTGCAGCAGCTGGAGGACGAGGTGAGGAGCTGGCGGTGCCCGGCGGCGGGGAGGGTGTGCAGGGGGGCTCGGCGGGAGCCCGCGGGGCCTCCCCGGGCGGGCGGTGCCGAGCTGGGGGCCCGGGGCGGGGAGGCTCTGAGAGCGCCCGTCCCGCCGCGGTCTCGCTGCCGAGCGCCTCCCGAGCTCGGTGCCTGCAGCATTGCTGCTATTAGGCCTCGTTAGTAGGGTTTGTCCCGAAGGAGTCGGGCCGGTTTGCTTGCAGAGCAAGTTTGAAAACTCATTTCCGTCGCTTCAAGGACCCCTTTGACCTGCCAGACGTTGGCTCGGGGGGGCCGTAGATCAGGTAGAGCCGCACACTCCTGTCCCATCGTTCTGCTTGCAGCCGCTGTCTCAGGTGAGCAGACAGTGCTAGGTGTGAAAGAAGCCCCGCCCCAATCTCTGTCATATTAAAGTGAAACGTCCCTATATTGCAGTGATTTCTTGTGTGTATCATCATCACTGTGCTTATGCTGGACAGACTGAGGGAAAAGATGATATGGAGTGAGTAGAGTCTATTTCAAGCTGCTTCTCTCATCTTCATTCTCTGTATCCATTCAGGTACTGCAGTACCAGACCTGGTGTCGAGAGCTGGAGCAGCAAGTGAAAGCTGGAGGGGTGAGTGTGCAGGTTGTGAACTAAAAAGGGTGTATCTAACGTTCCCAAATACAGACCAATAAAAACCCTCCACAAATGAATGACAGGAAAGCAGATTTTTAGTGTCTAAAGGTTTAGATAAGTGCTGTGAGTTTTCCCATCAGTGTTTTGTCCAGCTGCCATTCTTAGAGCAGTCAATAGTTCCAGAAATAGTTCAGAAAACCCAGCTGAGGATTTTAATTTTGTGAAAGAATGCATCATCTGATTACATTTGTCATGGGTCTCAGGAGAGGGCTGTACTGCATGTTACGTGATATAGCTGTCCTGGAGAAAGAACCAGTTGAAACAGCTTTTTGCAAGTCAGGAAGGCTGGCAGTCAATATACAGAACTGGCTCTGTGCTTTTCTTTTTGCTTCATGGCTAAAGTAAACCTAGAAGCCAAAGGGTGGAAAAATAGAGCATTCCCAGACTTCAAGTCCAAGTCAGCACTTGAGGTCATGAGCTGAGGTCAGCAGTGGGAGAGTGAGGAGAGCTACTTACACTAGCACCCTTCCCCTCCCTTCCTCCCTGTAGTCACAATACTGTCACACCTGGAATATACCATGAGCTCCTGAGATACCCAACAAGTAGACAAGGAAAATGGTGCATGCTGAGAGTGGTGAGTGAAACTCCATCATTTGGCTAAACACTTCCTTTCTTCTTAAAGGGATCCCTTCCAGGCAGGTGGGAAGCCACAGCAGACCACAGCCTGGAGAACGCACTGCTTCAGGTGGAAGAGAAGCATCAAAGGTACAAGGAAGAAGCATTTCTTCATACTTGGTGTCCTGGATGCTCATGGAAGTAAGGGAAAACATGTCGGTGGTACCTGGTCTCCCCAAGGGAACTGGTTGGGCAAGCTGCTTTGACAGGAGAAAGGTCCACAGTCTGCTTTCTGTGGTGCAGTAATAGTGCTGTGTGTTGAATAGCTCTGCTTTGAGTGGGGAGGTGTTGTGTGTATTATGGGTGAAGGGTCCCTTTTCAGACTAAATTATTCTGTAGTTCAGTAGATTAACAATTCTAGATGCTGCTAGAGAAAGATGATACATCCAGTAACCATCAGCATGGAGGGGGACAAGTTGTTTACTTGTGGACATTATCAAGGTTGAAGGAGAAACCAAAATAATGGATGGAAATTGAAGGCTCAAGGCACAGAGAAGCAAATGATGTTTTCATCACAGAGAGATCTTAGTTAACCCTTTAAAGTGCTTTTACTGCCTCTCAGAGACCCAAGTCAGTGTAGAGGGAGCTGGAAAATCACAGGGATCCTGGAGAGCTGTAGTTCAGTGACCTCATTATTGTTTCTTCTTTTTCAAGGTGTGAGAATCTGGCAGAAATGAACACTTTCCTGCAGGAGCACCTCAATAAAGCCAATGAGGTTAATTCTGCCCTCAAAGAAGATGTTGGAAAACTGACGGTGGATTGGATGAGGGCCCGGGAGGAGCTGGAGTTGAAGGAGAGTGAATGGCGCAGTGAACGCAAGGTGAGGATATGGGAATGCCAGCCGTGATGCCAGGGGGGATTGGGAATGTGCTCGTTCCTGGCATAGAGAACTTGCTGTGTGGAATCTGTGCCTCTGCTGATGATATACTGGTGCTAGACAGGAGTGTGGGAGGGAGGAGTGTCAGCAGAGGATGCTGGGGAGAGATGCTCACCTTCTTAGGCATACTTGGTCATGAAATCAGAGCCGGGCATTGTAGGGCAGTCACAGGAACACTTGTCGGTTTAATAGTTCCTAAGACCTTGTTTTGAGCAATGGAGACCATCCTGATTTGGAGGACAGGTATCTGCTAAGAAAGGCAGAAGACTATTTGGAGAATGTAAACCCCCTCCCTCTGAATTATTATAGTTAAGGGGCTCTCAGGCAAAGATAGGGAAATTATGAATAACAGTTCTTTACCAGGGAAACTAAAATAGAAATACAGTATACAGTACAAAGAGCAGACCAAAAACGCTGACAGAGTCAGAATACAACCCAGTCAATCAGGATGTTGGTAGCAGTCCCATTAAATGGTGGCTGCAGTCCCCCTGGCGTGACAGATGTGGTTCAGTTGAAGCAGTGCTCCTGTAGAAGGTGCAGTTTTCCTCTGGAGGTCCAGTAATGGTGTGGGAAGGTCCAGTTTTCCTCAGGAATCCAGTGGAAAAGCTGCTTTGATATTCCAAAATTTCAGTTTTTATCTAGGTAGGAAAGGCTTGGCTCCTCCCCCTGGCTGGAGCATCTCCCAATGGAATGATGTAATTTTATCAGTCATGCAGTGGGACACAATGGCCCTTTATCAGACGATATCTTCCTGGAAGAAGGATGGGTTGTGGAAAAGATAAAGATGACAGCCCCATCTGGTTTTAATAGATGGCTCATTAGCAGAGAATATCTCCCACAGAGATAAGGATCACTGCCCCACTTGGTTCCAATAGATGGTGATAGAATACATACTTTTGGTCACATCCTGTATTGCAATTTAGAGAGACCCAGAGAGGTCTGTGTGTGTTCAGGTTCAAATTAGCCAACCCAGGAAAAGACAGGTCTCCTGTACTTACTGCCTGTTGTAAGCCAACCTGGCTCTAGGCTTGGAGAGGTTTATGTTTGTTTTCCTCTGCTGAGACTTTGAGGTGATGAATCATGATCAGCTTGCTTTGCTGCTACCCACTGCTACAGGAAAAGTGATGTTCTCTTCTTGGGAGCTGCTGTGGGCCTCTGTCGTACCTCTTCAGTCCTTGATGCCCCTGGTGCAGTAGTTATTACAGACCACCTGGTGATGGTGATTTACTCTCTCCTGTCTGAGAGATATTACCGTGACAATGAAGGCTGAATTGTTTTGGTTTTTTTTTGTCTTTGCCTGTTTAGCTTTATGACAACTACTTAAGGGGGGAACATAACCGTCTGCTCAGCCTGTGGCGGCAGGTGGTGACCTTCCGCCGCCATTTCCTGGAAATGAAGACTGCTACAGACCGGTAAGTGGAAGATCTCAGAGTAGGGAGGCAAGATCTCCTGCAGAAAAAGCGTGACTCGCTTGCTTTTTGGTCCTGCTTTTTGAACCTCAATGTTACATTAGTTACAGCAGAGGTAGGATTTCTCCTCCAGCAGTCAGAAGCAATGCCATTCAGCACATTTGTTTGCTGTTGGTCTTTAGATAAAGCTAAAAGGCTTGGGTCATGAGGATTGCAGAGGCTCTGAGCAGGTGATGACTGTGGTAATGTGTGGGCATGTGAACACAGGCAGAGAAATGCATGGACACCTGGGGGCGATTCACTGAAGCTGTGCAGGCAGCATATGCAGTGGTCCCTTTTATGAGGTTATAAACCTGTGTATTGTTTCAAAGCAAAACTTGTTAGAGACTCCAAGTGAGAAATACAATTTAATAGGAAAAAAAAAGAGAGAAAAATAAAATACATGCAATAGTACAAAAGAAAACCACAGACAGAGTCAATATAACCTGACACCCCACTAGTTAGGGTGGTGGTAACAGTCCAGATGAAGTGGTCTTGTTGAAGTAGTGATCCTGGAAGAAGGACTAGTAGCTGTTGTCCTTGGGGACCAGTGGCTAAGAGCATCTTGTTCTCCCAAATCCCAGATTATATCCAGATGGGGATGCTTGACTCCTCCCCCCTGGGTGGAGCATCTCACAATGGGCTGATGTCATTCTATGAGTCGTGTTGCGGGTCCTTGATTGCCCGTGAAAAAACGGCTCCTGGAGGGAGTTATCGATGAGTCATGCGGCAAGGTGTTGGTGTGCCCATTAATGGGAGATATCTCCCCCGGAGATGAGGATCACTGCCCTACCTGGTTTCAACAGATGGTGATAGAATACATACTTTTGGGCACATCTTTACATTGTAACCTAGGACAACCTGCCTTTAAAAAATCTTACCAGGTTGCTTTTTCCATTGCTCCTAAGTGAAAGGTGATTAATGCATACTTTTTTTCATTTCCAGCATACATTTATTCTGGTCAGTTTGTATCCACTAACTTGTCTTTCAGCATTGCTGAGAGAAAGAGCAGCTTCTCTTCCCTGTTACTGCATTTGTCCAATTTATTTTGCTTAGTTTGATACCTCTTTTTATGATTGTTTTCTTTTTCTTGGGCTCTCTGAGATTCTTTTCTCCCAAGAAAAATAGTGTAGCCATAATAGTAGCTTCTGATGTAAGCATGCACTTTCAAACTCTGGGTTACTGAAAGCCATTTGTGTTATTTGATTATAAGTCTTCACTATTGTGTAGAGTCTGCCTGACCTGCTATTTAGTCCTTGTGTTGTCTGTGCTATTATGTTACAGCATTTCAGGCTAATTCTTAGACCACTTTTCTGAAATGTTTTATTATGTAGGTATAATCTTGAGCCTCTTAGTAGTCCAAGTGGGGATGATAACAGGGTACTTAAGAGCACAGTGTATAAAAGCTGGGGATTTTGGTAAAATTTCTGATATCTATTAATGATAATTAGAATATGGTAATAAGTTTAATTAGAAGTACTTGAGGCCTTCTGACCTGTGCCATATCTTACTTCTTATATCTAAGGAGAAAACAGACTCCACACTTGGCTACCTGGTAAAGTCATTGCTCAGCAGTTAGGATGTGTCCTGGTCCCTAAATGTCAGATGCATGACTTGTCCCTAATGAAGATGTCACCTTGCTTGCCAGCTCTTCCTGATGCATGATTGCATGCTTCAGAAACGAGTCAGCTGATAAAGATGGTGGAGTGAACATTGGCTCTTTCTTGGTTCCTCTTCAGAGATTTGTCAGAGCTGAAGGCAGAGCAAATAAGGCTTTCTGGATCTATTCTTGTGAACTTCTCCTACCTGAACTCCTGTGTGCAGCTCAGGGAGTCCATACCTCTGGGTAATCCTGTCCTGAAGGATCAGGCAGAGCAGCAAGTGGAACCAAAAATAAACCAGACAACTCAGGAAGTGATAGCCTTACAAGTCAGGTGGGACATGGAGAAGAAAGAGCTTCAGGAGAGGTAAAAGAGTTTTAACTTTGCTATTACCAACATTATTTTTTGTGGTAGCTTCTTGGATTCACAGATAGGCTGTGCTCACATTTAGAACAGCCTTTCACAGTCCTGTGTTTGTCTCCAGTCAAACTCTTGCCTTCAGTAGAAAGGATGGAAAAGGTACCTGCCTGACAGAAATTTTTCCAAGTAAGACAAGACTGAAAAAGACATGGCCTCTGATAGTGCTTTTGCTGTTAACTGAGTCTTGGTGAAAAACTGAATTCAGCATAAAGAGAGCTATGTTTCTTGTACAGCCCTTTTACTGCTCAGGGCTGTGCTGAAGGAGTTGGGAAGAATTTGTCCAGGGCCATGATAAGCCTGCAGCACCTCTGTGCTGGCAATTCCATGCAAGACTGAGTGCAGAGGCCTTTGAGGCAAGAAGTGCTATTTTGCAACATCAAGCCTATTAACCTATAGAGATGAGTGCTGCCTTTGCTGTGTTTTCTGGGTTGAGCTTTGCTATGCTATGCTTTGGGGAGCTGCTTGGCTCTTTAGCAACTGCTGGTGTGCAAAGCTTTTGGAATGGCACATAGACTTCTCTTCTCAGGGTGATGGAACTCTCAGCCTTGCTTGTACAGTCTCAGAAGCAGAACGAGGAGAAGGAGAAGACCGTGAAAACACTTAACGACACAGTGGAGATTCTAGTATGTTTTGCCTTTACTTGGGAGATAGCCCAGTGTTTGCTCTCCAGCCTGAACACAGAGGCGTGGCTTCCTCAGGAGAAGCAGTGGTAAAGATGTCCAGTGTGTGGGAACATCAGGCACCTTGACAAAATATTCCTTGTGTGTTTGGCAGATGTGGTGTCAGTCCAGATGCAGGCAGTGGCAGAGGAACTGCAGACAGTTCAAGTGTCTTCCTCTGAGGGGTGGCACCAATGCTCTTCTGCCTGTGATTCTAGGTGTACGAGAATCAGAGTTCCTTGGAACTGACAGTTTAATAGCAGTCTATAAAAACTAGCCTTTGGTCTTCCTCTTAGTTTTAGCAGAGAGGAAATGGAATAGATATGGGCAGGAATATACTGGAATAACTAGAGCTGAGACTTAGCAGTGTGTCTGTTACTGAAGATGGGAACACTGCAGATGGGAGCAGCTCTTCCTTTTCTTTATTCTGTTCTCAGGAATCAAGTTGGATAGAAAAAGAATTTGCAGCTTCATTGACTAATAGTGCCAAAGAAGAAAATCTTTTCCTTCGAAAGCTCATAAGAAATATCACTGAGGTGAGTACAGACCTGGTACAGGGACCACATCCCTGTGAATTTGCTTTTGAAGTACTTGAGGAAGGCACCAGACTGGCCTACGGACTAGAGATACATTTTGTGTACTATCTGTGTTAATGGCCATTGCCTGTTTAATTTTTAGTCCACTTTTCAGAGACAGAGCCTGTTCTAGCTTGTCCTGTGACAGCTGAGTCATTAGAAGTTTCAGTACCTTTGCCTTCACTGCCCCACTAAGGTCTCTTTTGGAGTGTGTTCTCGGAGTGTGCTACTTGACATTTGTATTCCAGTGTTTCTTGGGCAATTCCCTCACCTTCTTTGAGCAGTGAGTCTGTTTTTCTTCACACCTTTATGAAAGGTCACTGATTCAGTCAATGTACTTGCCAGCTCTGCTCATTTCCTCTGTGTTCACTGACCATTATAATTTCCCCAGAATCGCAGTTTTCAGGGGTAGCCTTAACTAAAGTTAGTAGAGGCCTAAAGTTCTCTTAATAGAGAAAGGTTTAGTTGTCATTTCTTCTGCACAGCTGCAAAAAAGTGAGTGTTCGGGCAGCCTGCTGTCACTTCACACTCGTGAAAAGCAGCTGTATTCAAAAATTTCTGGAGTACTTCTAGCCACAGGGACAAACCTTCTTTGTTGACTGAAGAAATTATAGAATTTAGGTTTTAATGATTCCAGGGTAAAGTGTGAGGAAAAGGAGAACAAGATAAAGGAAACAAAGTAAAATGAGCAAAGACTAACAGCTGGATATGGGCTTTCAGATGGTATTAGATGACAGTGACAGCCTGGTCAGCATTATCTGCACTGACCGTTGCCAGCATGCAGACTCTGGAGACATCTTCTCATCTCCGAGATCTGTTGATACAGGACAAGCCTTTGGATTGGTTCTGGAAGCACTGGCAAGGATGCGAGGGGCAACACGGGTGAGAACTTTTGTGTCTTCCCCAGTGGCCACAGACTCAGTGCTGAGGCCTTGCTCAGCTTGAAATATTTCCATTTGCTCAACCACTTGAGGCACTTTTTCTTGCCTTCATGCTCATGCTCCTGCACTGCTTTGTTGGTCTTCCCAGCTCTGTGTTCTACTGCTTTTCTCTCCTTGATGCCCACCCCCTCAGCACAGCTTTTGCCTTCAGGGGAGCTGTCTGTTCTATGTGTTTCTTCCAGCTCTCTGGAGCCACCTTCCCTGCTCTTTATTGCTCATCTGTTCTCCTTCCCTGCCTGTTCCTTCAGGCCCTGAGAGAAGAGCTTTCTGCTATGCAGGACTCAAACAACTTCCTGCTGCAGCAGCAGAGACATCAGGAAGAGAAGTGCAGTGAGGTACAGCAAAGGCTTGAGCAACTGGAGGACAAATGCAAGAAGTCCAGTAGCCACCAACAGCACCTTCAGTCTTTAGTAGAAACACTCAGGAGGTGAGTGTTTCCTCCTCCTCCACCTCCTGCTGTGTTCCAGAGGCAATCTGCATCCAGGCCTGGCAGTTCAGAGGTGTCCTGGGTGAAGAAATCACCTGCCCTACCATGCATAGGCCTCAGTGTGGCTCTTGAGCATTATCCTGTCTGGGTTTTTCATGCTCTACTATGACTCCCAAGGCTGTCGGAGAGATGCAGAGCTATATATGCTGCATCCCTGAATTCTGTTATTTGGGTGCCCCTGCTCTGCCACTGCTTCTCACTGAAGGAAGGCAAAATCAATCCTGCCTTCCTTTCCCTTTGTCTCTGGAGGATTTCCTTGGAAGGGAAAGAGCAAGGTCTTCCTTACCCCATTGTGCCCTGCTCCATCTTGGAGTGCTGAAAATGGGATTGGTGACCCTTTAAGCTTTATTCTTCTGACTGAGGCTTGTCTCTGCAGTGACTGTGCAAACCTTGAGAAAACTAGGGAAGAGCTACAGAAACAGATTGGATTAATGGAGCGAGAAGCCTCACGTCTGTATCAGAGTAATGCTGAGCTGCAGATGAAAGAAGAGTCAGCCCAGGCAGAAAAGGCAGAGCAGCAGGACAGGATGGAGAGAGCGTGCCGTAAGCAGGAGCTCCTGTGAGTGTTAAAGCTTTCTCTGGTAGTGCTGGGTTTGAGGAGACCCAGTGTGAAGGAGCAAATGGTGCCTGCTCCTCTCTTGTACCATGGGCTGTTTTTCTATGAAAAACTGTCTCCCCTCCTTATAGAGTGAAGGACTTGGCTGTGCTTGAGGAAAAACACTCATTATTGCAGAGCGAATTGGTAGTCAAGAGACAGACACTGGAGAAGTTGCAGCTTCAGAAGGATCTGCTGGAGCAAGAGAAGGATGAGCTTGCCATTGCTCTGAAGAAGGTATGGACACCTATTCCTAGGCAGCACTTGTGGGAGTGGGAGTTGTGCCACCAAGATCACCAAAGATGCTGTTTCTGGCAGAAGAGAGGGATACTGTTGTTGTTCTTGAGAAATGGTGATCCATTGGGTCTTTGGGGTCATTGGTCTCCTTGATCTTATTGGAAGCTCTGCCTTAGGAATAAGTTACAGACACCCAGGGGAGGTGGAGTTGCTGACTGCAGTCTGGGATTTTGCTGCCTTTGTTGTTCCATTGTTCTTTTGCCTCTCCAGGCAGAGCAGTCAGTGGCAGAGTTGACAGGGGCTCAGAACAAGCTGAATGCTGAAAGAGCTGATCTACAGGCTGCAACAGTGAAGATGAGCAGCATCAACGAAGCTCTTGCATTGGACAAAATGCAGCTGAACAAATATGTGTGGCAGGTGAGCAAAGTTGCCAGAGATGTTTCCAGGTGTTTGCTTCCAACTGCTGCTGTTTCTCAGCCTTCTTACCTTGGCAGAATCTGACCAGCTGACTGTGACAACGTTCCTTTTGTGTCTGAGACAATCTTTCATAGTAATTCTTTCTGTACTTTATTTCCTCTATGCTTCTGTGACTGTAGCTGGAGCAAGAGAAGGAAGTTTTATCTGCTAAAGTGGATGAGATGGAGAGAGCAAAGATCTGTGAGCAGGAGAAGCTGAACTTCTGTGAAAGAGCAAATGGAGAGCTCTATGCAGAGAAAGCCCAGCTAGAGCAGCTGCTGAAGGAAGCAGAGGAGCAACAGAAGGAGCTGTGGCTGAAGCTTAGGGCACTAGAAGAGGAGAAAGCAGAAACCCAGGAGAAATTCCGTCAGGTGACCTTAAGTATGATGCCTCCATGTGGGCACTGGGCTGCTTGGGTGAGGGAAGCTTTACCTGTTGGATTCTGCAGTGGTTTTGTCAAGGCAACATGTGGTAGTGCTAGAGGTCACAAGGCTTTGTTTGCTTCTTTTTGGAAATGTGTGGGTGGCTTGCAGAGCTGTTCCACAGTTCTCAGAGTTGTCCTCTGCTTCTACAGAGTTTTCTAGTCCACCTGTCTTCGTTGGCCTCTTTTTCGGCTCTTTATAAGTGTCCTGGATTGAAGGACAGGTGTCTTTCAATGAAGACAGAAGTTTTCCTTTGAAATAGACTTTAATTCCACTCCCCTCAAGTATTATAATTGTTTGAATCAAGGACTCTGAGGCAGAGATAAGGGGGATAGGAATAATAGCTCTTTTACTAATATATCTAACTGTACAAACAGAAAACAAAAGCGGGTGTTAAAATTACTAGCAGAGCAGAATAGATAACTCAGTTTCAGTCCCTTCTTTAGATGCAAGCACGCTGTTTCTGTGCTTAGTCCCAGTCCTGCAGCTGGAACAAAACCCGGAGCTGCAGAGGGCAGGCGGGAGCGCAGGCAGGAGGGGAGGCAGCGGCCACGCCGGTCTCGGGTGGGAACGGGCTGCAGCGGCGGCTCCTCACTCACCGTGTGTGTCCGGGTGATCAGCTGTGTCCGCAGAGGCAGGAGGCTGGAACAGGGCAGATGCAGGGCAGGTGATCACAGAGGGTCTGGCTCTCCTGTGCTCCACAGCGGGGGCTGCAGATCAGGCGTCCTCCTGTGAGCTCGCCAGAAACACGAGTCCCCTCTGGAAGCACAAGAGGCCCTCCACACTGCCACCTACCCCTTTTGTCTAGAATCATCAGAGATCCTGGGTGTAACCCGGCCAGCTCCATTGGCATGACAATGGGAAAAATTCTTTAAATTGACACAGTAATAGAAAAACACTCAACCCCCAACAATAAGCTGCAAAGAGATGATTGTGTTGTCCAGGAATCTGAGTGGATGGCAAATGGAACAAACTGGGTAGCTCTGAATCCTTTTTCAGAAATGAAAAACCAGGTCTGCATGTTCCTGTTGATGCTTTTTGTCATGAAGTTGGAGCATATCCAGAGAAGGGAACGGAGCTGGGGAATGGTCTGGAGCACAGGTGTGATGAGGATAAGCTGAGGGAGCTGGGAGGACTCAGCCTGGAGAAAAAGAGGCTCGGGGCACCTTCTAGCTTTCTACAACTCCCTGTAACAGGAAGGTGCAGCCAGGTGAGGGTCAGGCTCTGCTTCAAGGGAACAAGGGACAGGACAAGAGGAAATGGCCTCAAGCTGTGCCAGGGGAAGTTTGGATTGAATGTTACAGGATAGCTGCAAAAAAAGGGTTTGTTTCTGATGGTCTGTGTCAGTCTCAGTTCTGGGGTATGTGGTAGATTTGGCAAGTACATAGCAGAGGTTTTGCTTTTGAAGAAAAGAGCTCAGAAACACGGTTTAGTTTTCAGGCTTGAATACCAGCAAAGGCCATTAGGACACCTTTGTTGTGTAAGACAAGTAAGTGGTATTGGTGTGAACTACTGCACAAAGAGAGTCTGCTTTGGCCACATCAGCCAGACTTCCATCAATCACTAAATGACTGCTCACCACAAGAGCCATTTCCCTGCCAAGCATTCCCTCATTGCAAAGAGTTGCTTTGAACACTGGAGGAGGTGAAACTTTGATGTGGGTTTTGTTCTAGAGGGGGAAATCCTGTATCTTTTCCTTTGCTTCAGCAAGCAAAATTGTTTTCCCCAACCTTCCTGAAAATGTCCAGTACTGAAATAGATCCTGACAAAAATTTTGTTTGCCAAGTGGCAGTTGTAGAAGATGCAGTATTTCTGGGTGACAACATTGAGTCAGGAGTAGGGATGTTTGTTGGGAAGGTGTTGTCTGGTCCCAGGCCAGCAGCAGGGCCTGACACAGCACTTCCAAGGGAACAGTGCCAGAGGCTCATGGAGCCCTGGCTCTCAGAGCTGCACGGGGCAGATGCTATGAAACATTGAGCCCAGAGCACAGGTGCTCCTTGTCCTCTGGCTGCCTGCGAGGTGGCACTGGCTGGCTCTGCACAGGGCTCCTGAGGAAGGGCTCGAGCTCTACCTTGTCCTGCTTCCAGGTTTCCCAGGAGCAAGAGTCATCGAGCAGGACTCTGCAGCTGCTGCCCCAGGAATCCTCTGGCCAAGGGCACCTCCTGGCCCAGGTGTGCAGAGAGAAGGAGCTGCTGGGCCAGGAGAAGGCTGCCCTTGAGGGCCGACTGGCAGCCATGGAGCAGCAGCAACATGACCTTTCCAAGGAGCTGGCAGAGACTAGGTAAAGGCAGGGAGCAGACCCTGGGCAGGACAGGGCTGAAAAACTGTAATAATAAAGTTGGTAAGTACTACACAGGGGTTTATTGTATCCTCTGCTTTTCAGACGTCGATTTGGCTGTTGAGGTCCAGTTGAGCTGGGCTGTCCGTGCTATGCCAGGCCATAAGGAGGGCCTGGGCACTCCCTGAGAGGGCCCTGATTTGCTGTTGAAATGGCACACGTGCTTTCTCTGGACAAGTTTCCTTTTCCATACTCAGCAGTGGAGATCTCGAGCCATGTCATCCTGGAATAACCAGCTGTGGGCATCAGGCAAGCAACTCATGTGTAACTGTATTTGCAACTTGTAGGTCAGCAAAGGAGAGCCTGGAATCCAGCGTGTTTACTGCTCAGCAGCAGGTATCTCAACTGGAGATCACCAGGAACCATCTGGAGGCTCAAATGCTCACAGTCATGCAGGCCAAGGAGGTGATACAAGGTGAGAACCTCATGTGCTTTGTTTGTGGTGCTGTCCCTGCCTAGAGAAGCTAAGCACCCTGTCAAGCCACCTCTGTCCACAGGGCTTCTGAGGAGTGGTGGGGCTGGAGGCACTGAAAGGGCCTGAGGTCAGTCAAATCACTAAAGACTCTGACTCTTGCTGTTGGTCATGTTTGCAGGAGAAGTGAAGTGCCTGCAACATGAGCTGGAAGCGGAGAGAGCTCTCAGGAGGCAGGAACAGGAAGACACAGCTCAGCAGCTCTTGCAGGCAGAGCAGCAGCATCAAGAAAGCCTCAAACTTCAGAGAACTGCTCAGCAACTGGAACTAAACAAGCTCCTGCAAGACCTGGTAGGGGACAGTAGGCTTCTGAATTGTCCAAGCTGGACCTGTGGGTTGGTTTAGCACAAGCAGAGCCTGAGGGTGTGCAAAGGCAGCAATCCTCTGCCAGAGGCCTCCTGCTGCTGGGCGGGGCAGCAGAGCCAGTGGCTCGGGCTCGGAGGCGTGTGAAGGGCCCCAGGATGGTGCAGGGCAGGAAATGCAGCCATGGTTTCAGTGAGGGCGTGAGACGAGTTCCAGAGCAGGTTGGGCAGTGCCCACCCAAAGCGTGGCAGCCCAGGGCAGGATCGTCCCGGAGTCCCACCTGCCATGGACCAGGTGCCAACGTGGGGCTGATGCCAACGTGGGGCAGATGCCAGTGTGGGGCAGATGCCCACAGTGCTGCCTGCTGCAGGTGTGGGAACTCAGTTCCTTCCTTGCTGTGCTTCCATGGTGGACACAGGGATCAGCTTTGGGCTCGAAGCAAATGGAACAGGCCCCTCGTGTCCGGTGCTTCAGTCCTTGTGACTGGGGCATCAGTGATGGGAAGGTGACACCTCCTGTTCTGAGTGGTTGGACTGTGTCTGGGAAGGTCTTTCCCAACAGAAAGGGTTCCATGAGTCTATAATTCTTACACCTGCTGAGCCTCCTTTTAAATTCCCTGATAGGGCACAGTTTGTGGAGTGCAGAAAGCCAGTGCTGTTGTCTTTTCGGGTTGGGGTTTTGTGGGAGGGATGAAGCTTCACATTTTTCAGTGAGGAGCTTTGCTGAGACTTAACTTGAAGATTTTTCCTCCCTTCCTCAGGCAAGTGAGCATGAAAGGCACCATGCAGAGATGCAGGAGACACTGGAACAATGGGAAAAAGAGAAGGCAGAGAGAGAGCAGGAGCACCAGAAGGTGCTGTTTGAGATGAGGCAGAAATTTGCCACACTGGAGGCCCAACAAGAAGAGGAACGTACCAGATTTGAAAATGCCAAGCGAGAGGTAATTATACTGAAATGAGAACTGGTGTTATATTTTACAAGGCTGGAGCTGTGGGAGATGGCAGGACATGAGGCTGTGTGGACCATGTTATCCGTGTTTCTACATTGAATTTGGGGTGGGGAAAAGTGAATGGGGCTATCTTTGGGACCAGGAATGAGCCCTCTGATAGGAAGCCAGGCAGAAACATCAGCTTTCAGCTGAGATTTGTGTGCTGCTGTTGTGCTCTGTTTTTCTAAGACACACCTCAGAGTATCTTCACTGTTGTCTTCCCATTCCCCTTTTGTTTTGTACTGGTGGGTTTTCATCGCCAAAGTGAGTTTATGTGACTTTTGTGGGCATGGGGAGGGTGCAGCAGGAATGCTGACACAAAAGAGAAAAATCTTTTTAAACCTCATCTGGAGTATTTCTGAACAGTAACCCAGAGATGTCTTCTGGGCTGTGTTCTAAGTCACTTGCTGGGGAGCTGTGGCTCCCCCGGGGCAGAGTGGCCCAGGGGAGCAGCAGCCGAGTGCTCTGAGAGTGTGTGAGCCCATCAGTCTCTGCCTCTTGCCACACAGGTGTTGCAGGGCAAATGTGAAGCTCTCTGCTCTTTCCTTCTGTGCAGGTGCTGCTGGAAGAGCAGAATGAGAGGAGTGCTTTATCAGAGGCACTGCTCCAAACTCAGGGAGAGTTCAGTCAAGCCTGCCAGCAGATCCAGCAGCTCAGGCAGGAGGTGAAAGAGCAGCAAGAGAAGGAGCAGGTAAGTCTGAGTAGGCAGGGAACAGAGTGCAGGGCAGTGACAAGGGCACAAGAGGCAGCTCCTGGGACTGAGGAGGCAAGGGCTGCTTCAGGCCCTGGGACCACAGAGCCTGGCATGCTCCAGAGCTCAGCCCCAGGAAGGAGGGCTTGCAGAGGAAGCAGAGCTGGCTAGAGAGGTCAAAAGAAGTAGCTGAAGGAATGGGATTTGGAGACAGTGTGGAAAGTGGAAAAAGCTGAGCATGAGGGCAGGTCCCAAGAAGTTGCCCTGTATTTTGTTGCCAGACCATCAAGGCAGAGCTGCAAGCTGAGCTGCAGGAAGCTCGGAGTGAAATCCAGGCAGCGCAGAGGAGGCACAAGGAAGAGCTACAAGGCGTCAGGGAGAAAATGAATCTCTTCCTTGAGCAGAGGGAGGCTCTGCAAAAGCAGGTGAGCAAAACAGCAGTAGCACCACAGTCATCCAGGGAGGGATCTGTGGCCTTCTTGCTTTTCCATGGCAGAGTAGCAGTTGATGGGGTGATCCCTGGGGCTGCCTGGTCCTGTGCTCTCCATGGCAGCTGCTCTGAAGGACACTCAGTGCTCTGCTGAATCTCCTTGCTGCCCTGGACAGCTGGGCTAGTGCTCTGGGCTGTTGGCCAGCAACCATCAGCAAGGATTCCTGCTGGCCTCTTCTTGCTAGCCTTGGTTTGGAAGGTGCCCTTGGTGGCCCACTTAGAGATTGAAACAAGCTGTCCATATCCATTGTGAATCTGGTGCTGTCAGGACAGGGAGAAATGCAAAGCTGTCCTTTACTTTTTACTCACAGCCTCTGCTGTGGCTGTAGCCTCTGACTGCTCTGTTGTGTTTGACTGGAGGTGGAAGAGTTGACATCTCAGCTGGCAGCCTCCCGAGAGTCCCAGGAAGCGATTGTCCAGAGAGCACAGCAAGATGTGAGCTGGGCGCAGGATCAGTCAAGGCAGAAGCTGTTGGAGGTTGAACACACCAAGAAGCTGCTGGAAGAGGCAGAACATCATAACAAGGAGCTGCAAGTGCACCTGCAGAACCTGGAGAGGGAAAGGAGTCAATGGGAGGAAGTGGCTCAGCAAAATTCAGAATTGCAAGCTTCTGTGAATGTCCTAGAGAGGGAAAAAGCCAGGTAAATGAAAGCCTGTGGGACTCTGCATTGTGGTGAATGAATTCTCTCTTTGCACGTGCCAGGGGCTCTGGCAG
The DNA here is from genome assembly GCF_903797595.1 of Erithacus rubecula. Taxonomy (NCBI): domain Eukaryota; kingdom Metazoa; phylum Chordata; class Aves; order Passeriformes; family Muscicapidae; genus Erithacus; species Erithacus rubecula. The sequence continues at coordinate 275,336 of NC_136670.1, forward strand.
CATTTCCTAAGTGGCTGATTCTGAGCTCTCTGTACCAACACATTTCATTATCTGAATGTTCATTTCCTTTTTCTTTAAGCCTTCAGTTAAAGTTTTTCTGAAAGCAGAGGCTTTTGGGGTAGCTCTTTCCCTCTGGGGACTGTTGTTTTTTTAGGTTAGGTGGGTGTGTTAACACTGCCCAAGCTGCAGTGTAAGGAGGTGGATGCATCCATCACCTCCAGTAACTTGAAGCCTCTGGGATCTGGATCAGCCTGGCATCTGATGCCTTTTGTTGACATAAGACATGTTAAACCCATGATTTTTTATCTAAGCCAGATGAAGAGGATCACAGAATGCATAAGGTTGGAGGGACCAGAGTAGCTCGTCTGGTCCCACTTCTCTGCTCAAGCAGGGTCATCCCAGAGCACATGGAACAGGATGGTTCTAGAATGTCTCCAGTGAGGGAAACTCCACTGTTCAGATTGTCCAGATCTCTTCAGTGCTTGGTCTCTGCACAGGAAAGAATTTCTTCCTTATGTCCAGGTAGAACTTCTGGCCATCAGGTCCTGCCCATTCCTTTGATGTTGTTACTGGGCCCCAGCAAGCAGAACCTGGGCCCTGCTTGGAGCCATCCCTGCAGACAGGGACACCCAGGGCTGAGGGCCCCTCTCAGCTAGGACTCCTCTCCAGGCTGAACAGCCCCAGGTTCCTCAGCCTTTCCTCATCAGGAAGATGCTCCAGGCCCTTCCTTATCTCTGCAGCCTCTGCTGGCCCTGCTCCTGGAACTCCTCTCCCCTTGTCCAGAGGAGCTCAGAGCTGGACACAGCACTCCAGATGTTCCTCAGGACTGAGGAGAGGGACTGCATCACTCCCTGACCTGCTGGCAATGCTTTTCCCAGTGCTTTCCAGAATCCCAGTGGCCACCTTCACCACAAGGACACTGCTAGCTTGTGCAGAGTTTCTTGTCCACCAGGACCCCCAGGTCCTACTACACAGCGCTGCTTCCCAGCAGGTTGGCCCCAGCCTGTGCAAGTGCCTGGGACTGTTCCTCCCCAGGTGCAGCTGTGTAGTCCCTTGCTGAATTTCAGAAGGTTCCTCTCTGCCCATCTCTCCAGCCTGCTGAGATCCCTCTGAGGAGATGCACAGTGACCTTGATGGAGAGGCATCAACCACCTCATCCAAGGCATTGATGAACAAGTTCAACAGTAGTAGGCCCAGGAGTGAATCCTGGGGGACGCCACTAATGACAGGCCTCTTAATGAGACCTTGTGCCACTGATTACAACCATCTGGCTTCTGCTGTTCAGCCAGTTCTCAGTCCAGCCCATTGTCCACTCCCCCACTGCCTGAGTTTCCCCAGGACGATGTTGTAAGAGACAGTGTCAAAACCCTTGCTGAAATCAAGGTAAACAATATTCAGTGCTCTCCCTTTGTGCACCTGGGTAGTTGTTTCATTGTAGAAGGCAACCAGGTTGGTCAAGCATGATTTACTGTTAGTGGCCCATGCTGACCATTCCTCATCACCTTCTTGTCCTCCTATGTGGGTAGAGGGGGCCTCCAGTATGAGGTGCTCCATCACCTTTCCAGGGATTGAGGTGAGCCTGACAAATCCATAGTTGCCTGTGTCTTCTTCTTTGCCATTTCTGAAGACCAGAATGACATTTGCTTTCTTCCAGCCCGGAGGCACCTCTCCTGATCTCCAGGACCTTTCAAAGATAACGGGGAGTGGCCTTGCTCTGATGTCCACAAGCTCACTCAGCACTCATGGACAAATCCTGTCAGGGCCTATGGGCTTGTGGATGTCGTGTTTGCCCAGGCAATCACTAACCCAGTTGTCCTTGAAAGAAAAATCTTGCCAAGAGATAGTCTTCCTTCTAACATTCCTTTGGCCTAGTTTCCTGGGCCAGAGATCCCTGAGGGTTGGTCTTGTCCAGTACAGACCAATGCAAAGGAAAGGCACTCAGGAACTCTGCCTTCTCTGCATCCTCTGTTATCAGGGTCTCCCTTCCATGTAGGAACAGGCAGACACATCAACCTTGGTTTTCCTTTTGTTATTGATGTATTTTTAAAAGTCCTTCTTGTTGTCCCTGACATCCTTGCCCAGATTTAATTCCAAGGTGGTCCTTGGCCTTCTTTGTTTCATTTCTACTTACTCCAGTAATCTCTCCAATGTCATTCCTAGTGGGCTGAGCCTGCTTTCACCTCCTGTGTACTTAAGAAATGACAGGAGTTCTTTGCTTATCCCCTCAGGTCTCTTTCCCCCTTTGCCCAATTTCTTGCACACTGAGATGCATTGTTGTTGAGCCTAGAGGAAGTGATCCTTGAATATCAGTTTGGACCCCTTTATGCTGCAGGACCTGTTCCCATGTGCTTCTTTCAAGAAGATCCCTGGAGAGGCTAAAGTTTTTGTGAGGTCTGTGGTTGTAATCTTGCTTTCTGCCCTGCTTTTTCCTCACCCCCAGCTGACCTTCACAATCTCATTCATAGTCAGTGCAGCCAAGGCTGACCCCAAGCTTCACATCTCCAGCAAGGCCTTCCCTGATTGTTAGGATAAGGTTGAGCAGTGTGCTATTCCTTGTGGGATCCTCCAGTGACTGTGACAGCAAGATGTCATCAGTACTTTCCAGAAATGTCCCGCACTGTGTTGCTTCTCTAGCTGATGGCAGGGAAGCTAAAGTCCCTCACAAGAACCAGGGCCTGTGACCTTGAGGTTGCTTTATGTTGTCTGTAGAAAGCGTCATCTACCTCTCCTCCTGTTCAGGTGGCCTCTAGGAAACACCCACAGCAATGTCACCCTTGCTTGTCTGTCCTTTTATTCTGACCCATAAGCTGTGGGCTCACTCTCATCTACCCGACACAAAGCTTGTCACATTCCAAGTGTTGTCTCACATAGTGGTCAACTCCACCATCCCTACTGAGGCACCCAAAGGATACGAATGTCTCTCATGGCCATTTGTTGCCTTGTTCCACAGGCTGACTCTGTCTCTGGAAGAAAAGGATCTGAACCTCAGAACCCTGGAAGAAAACAACCTGGCCCAGATCAGTCAGGCATCTCACCTTCGTTCTGCCCTTAATCAAGCTGAGGAGCTCCACTCAGAGCATAGAAGAGAACTGGAGGAGCTCAACACCCAGGTAAGTTGTGCACTGGCATCCTCTTCTCCATGGACACACAACACTGTCTTTGGCTTGGAGGCCCCAGTCTCTTTCCTCTCCCCTAGCATCCACTGCTGCCATGTTCTGTCCATGGCTGTTGCTGCATCCTGAGGCCAAGGCTGGATCTGGTGTGTGCTGCTGATGTTTTCCCCCATTCTCTCCTGGGTTCCAGCAGAAAATCTGGGAGGAGAAGCAGCAGCAGACTCCTTTGGAGCTTCTCTGTCCCTGTGTTAGCAGAATTGTCCCAGATGGAGCTTGTGCCTGTGCTGGGCACTGAGCAATGTGGGGACACAGCCGTGGCTGTGGCAGGCTGGGCAGGGCACTTCCAGCACAGCCAGTTCAGGCAGTGTTCAGAGCTGCAGCCTCAAGGGTGTCCATTGCCTTCCTTTCCCTGTTTTTTCCACATTTGTCTCTATTGCAATCCTTGGTTCTGTGCCTTCTGTTTCCTGCACGTTTTTTACCTGAAGTCCTTTCTCCTTCATTGCTCTCCCTACTGCCCAGTCTGCTGCCTGAGGAGCAGCCCTGTCCCTGAGGCACTGTGCATCCATCTTCCAGATCCGGGCCCTGCAGGACACAGTGCTGGAGATGGAGGCTGCCAAGGCCACTCGAGAGAAGCAGCTGCTGCAGGAGCTGGAGGAGTCCCGAGCAGGAGAACGGTGCATGAAGGACTCTGTGCATGCGCTGGAGACTGAAGTGTCCCAGCTGCATGTGAGACTCCAGAGCTCTGATGACAAAGCAGAGGCCTTGGCTACACAATGTCAACAGGCCAGTGGTGCCCACCAGGAAACTCAATCCCAGCTGGACAAACTGCTCTTGGTTTTCCACCACATGATCAGGAACAGTAGAGACTTGGTCACTTGGAACTCAGGCAAGTGTAGAAGGGTAGAAGGGTGAGCAGGTGTGGGAGAGCAGGTGGAGTGAGGGGGTAGTTCCTGGTCATCCTGGTATGACACACTCACCCTGACAGTTTAGGCTGACTCAGGCCTTGGGAAGTCTTGACAGTTTGACTTCCCTGCAGACACACAAGTCCATGTTTGTATGTAGAGAAATGATCAGAGTCAGAAGGGAGAAGGGCCCGTCTGACTCATGGGACTCATACTGTTGTCTTTGGGGCAGTGCTGACATTAAAAGTCATCAGAATAATGTCAGACTGTGGCACACATCGTGCTGCAAGATGAGCTCTAGGGTGATGACAAAGGCACCTCCTCCTAGGTAGAGAGGCCTTTTTTGTTTGCCTCTGGATTAAATCTTGAACCAAAATGTCTTCTCTTTTCAGAAGAGGGTCATGTCGTGGGTCTAACTGCTTCTCAGGCTGGGAATGTCCCTACAGAGCTCACAGTAGACAGAGTGGCAGCATATCTGCAAGACCTGCAACAGCACCTGGAGCATTCCCAGAAAGATCTGGTAATTTGTCCCAGTACACCCAGAAATTCTGTCTTGCTGCTGGGCTGCTGGACAAGCACAGTGCCAAAGCCAGGATGGCTTTTGGTCCTTGTAGGAGATTTGGCTCACTGGCGTGGGGAGGAAGGAGAATCACAATCACATCTACCAGTACAGTCCAGCTGCCTTCCCCCACCTGGGCTATTTCTGCTTTAGTGTTTGTAGCCCTTTGTCTCCTGTGAGCAGTGGCACTAACAGGTGATTCTGCTCCTCTTAACTCTTCCAGAATGATGCAAGGAAGAAGATGCAGGCGTTGGAGCTGGAGCTGGGCATGGGGCAGGCTCAGATGGACAATCTCAAAGCCATCAATCAGGAGCTGCAAATACAGTTGGATGAAAGTCAGGCAGGTACAGCTTCTCTTCTCCGGTCTACTGCCCCACCCTGTCTTGCCAGCTGAGATTTCTGATCCCATGCAGAGGAAAAGGCCAGTACCCTGAGATGGCAGAGGGGAAAAACAACAAGCAGGAGATTTATCCATTGTAGTACCTGTGAAAGCTTTTTCTCAAGAGAGATGCCATGGCTGGCAGTGCCATCTGGCTCTGCTGTGGCTCATCCCATGCACAGCTGTTGCCTTTCAGGTGCCATGTCTGTGCTAAGGAGCTTTAGCTGGATGCTTCAGCTTGATTCCCCCAAACTCCAGGCCCTGCCAGAGCATCCAGGCTATTGATCCCTCTGGAGCAGGGCTGCACAGGCATCCTCAGTCCTTTGTCTCTCTTGAATTGCTCACTCTGCACAAGCTGAAGAGCAAACACACTTTCCTATTCTTCTGAACCTTGCCCCTTTCATTCCTGCTTTTGTCTCTTCCTGGAAGTTTCCTTCATTTCTGTCAGCTTTGGAGCCCTTGTGGGCTTAGGGCCTGGCAAACACAGGCAGGCAGAGAAGACAGTGCTGTTGTCTTTGCAGGATGCACATCAGTTTGCCTTTTCTTTACTTTTCCCCATCTTCTTCTCTGCTACAGCAATGTGGAGGGCAGAACACCAGAAGACCACTCTAGAAACTGCCCTGAAGGAAGAGACCATTGCCTTGAAGGAAGAGGCTGTGACTCTTCGTCAGGAGGTGGCATCTCTGCAGAGGAAATTGGAGGGCCTGGAGAAGGAAAGGAAGGATGTGCTGGTGAGATTGGCAGATGCCACAAAGGGCCATTTCCTAGATCTGTTTGGACCTGGTGTTAATAGTTCTAAGGAACACCTTTTTTCTGTTCAACTTTTCTAATTTCAGTCTTCTGAATAAGGAGGAAAGGATGTTGTAGTCATGTCAGAGCCACTTAGTGCTGAGGCTGCTAATTTTTCTCCATGATGGAGTTCTGTGCCCTAGAAGCTTTAGTTCTCAATGTCCACACTGTCTCTGTTGAAATTGCATGGTTTGAGCAATTCCTCATGTGCTAAGCCATGTTCAGATTAATAAGCTTCTGGATCTGGAAGGAGGGGTGAGAAGAGCAGGTTTGCTGTTGATAGAAAGGTATTTGGCCTTGGCCATCTGATAGCAGCCAGTGGGGAGAGAAGAGAGGAAAGCCAAGTGCTGATGCAGAGAAGGACATGTGCCTGCAAGGGGAGAAGTGGTCCTGAGGGGCAGCAGAGAATGACAGCCTGATCTGGCCATTGAGGCTCCAAGAGAGGGCAGTGGGGCTCTCGGGATGGTGCCATGGAAACTCTACACAGGAGAGCTGGAAAACCACTGCTGTTGCCCCAACCCAGGGAATGGAATGCTGGAGATGTTTGCTCTTCCCTTCCTCCCTGCTGGAGAGCACATCCTCGTGGCACTGCCTAAATCCTGCTTAGCATGGACTGAAATGGTGGCTGCAGTTCTGGCAGCTCCTCCCCAAAGGAACACTGGAGTGGAGCTGCAAGAGGTCGGGGAAGGACAGGAAGGGAGCTGGGACTGGCTGAGTGAGCTGGAAAAGATGCAGCATCAAGGGGGACCCAGCAAAGGTCTGCAGCATCCTGAGAGGCAGAGAGAGAGGAGCAGCCTGTGCCTGCCCCTGGGACAGGAGTCCAGATCTGGTATGAGAAGCAAACCAAGAGAGAGAATGAGTGACCCTTTTTCTCCCTGTTTTGCAGCATGAACAGGACAGGCTGCAGGCAGATAAAGAAAAACTGGAGTATGAGATAAATCTTTTGGAGGAATCAGTTACGGCCTCTGAAACCCGAGCAATTACAGCAATAGACAAGAATCACTCCCTTGAACAAGAACTCCACACTGCACTGTCCATGTTAAAAATTAAAAATGAAGAAGTTCAAAATCAGGAGAAGAAAATGGAGATTCTTCAGAAAGAGGCAGCAGAGACCAAAGGTTTGCAGGAGCATCTTACTCGTGTAACTGCCATCCTGTCAGAGAGGGAAGGAGAAGTGAAGTTGTACCAAGAACAGATGAGAATGTTGGAAAAGCAGAAAGAAATGCATAAAACTGCTCTTAATCAGGTTATTAAGGATATAACAGAGAAAGAACAGAAGACAGAATCACAACAGGAACAGATAAAGGAGCTGGAGAAGCAGCAAGAAAAGCAAAGGCTTGTTTTAAGCAAAATGAACCAAGAGCTGGAAGAAAAGGACCAGGAGATCAGATCCAAACAAGAACTGATACAGGAACTGGAGAAGCAGTTAGAATTGCAGAACTCTGCTGTCAGCAGGGTGAGCAAAGACCTGGAGGACAGACACCTGGAGATCAAATTCCAGGAGGAGAAAATAATGATTCTAGAACAGCATGGTGCAGTACAAGTCAGAAATCTGCTTGTGGATCTTGATGATATGCAAAGAAACCTGAAGGAGAAAAGCTTGGAGCTTCTTTCTCTGTCTCAGCAGATTCAAGAAATGGAAAAGGAGAGAGAAGACATGAAATCTCTAAATGCTACCCTTGAACACCTGAGGACTGTTCTTAAGGACAGAGAGAGTGAGTGTGATACTCAAAGGGAGGAGTTAAAGGTCTTGCAACAACACAAGGAACAGCAAGATGGGCATCTGCAAGAGCTTCTTGGTAAAGTAGAAATCATGACACTTTCTTTATCTAAAAAAGATCAAGAGCTTGAGTCACAACAAAAGCAAATGCAGGAAGTTGAAGTCATGGAAATGCAGTTAAAGACTGTCTGTGACCAACTGGAGCAGACCTTAGCAACCTTAAAAGAAAAAGACAGACTTATGGACGTCCAAAAGCAACAAACAAAGAGCTATGAGGAAAAAGTAGAAGAAAAGATAAATGTCTTGCACAGAGACTTAGAATACTCTAGGACAGTACTGAAAGAAAAGGATCTATTGATTGAATCTCAGAAGGAACTGATTGAGACCTTCCAAAAACAAAAGCAAGATTCTGAACAGCAGAAGCAAATTCTGCAGCATCTTCAAGTGGAACTAAAAGAAAAACAGCTGGAAATTTTGTCCCTTAGAAAGCAATGTGAAGCATTCCGGGAAAAGGAGGAAAAGCATGAAGCTGAGCAAAAAAATTTCCATGCAATAACACTGACTCTGAAAGAAAAAGAGGAAAAGATTTGTGTTCTGGAGGATGCCATCACAAAGCTTGAACAGCAAAAGGAAGAAACAGCAGTGCAGACTAAAGCCATACTGCAAAAACTAGAAGATGCTGAATCTTCTCTTGAAGCTAAGGATCAAGAGATAGTTCCTGGACATGCTCTTGCAAAGACAGTTCGAGAGCAAAAGGGGGTGGCAGGCCAGCAGGCCAAAAATCTAGAGCAGGATCTAGACAAAGCAAGCCTGATGTTGCAGAAGAACCATTTGGAGTTCCTCAAGCAGACAGAGCAAGTGAACACATTCCAGCTTCATGAAGAAAGCATGAAAATAGCACTAACATCCTGCCAGAAGCCAGTGACTCTGCTTGAGGAAGTGGTGAAGAAAAAGGATGAAGACAGTGACGCTCTTAGGCAAAAACTCCAGCACATAGAAGAAAAACTGAAGACTTCGCAGAATCTCCAGCTTAGGCTAGCTGAGAAGAATGAAGAGATTAGACATGATGGAGAACTAGAGTTCCTGAAAGAAGCCTTCCCTGAGAGAGAAGAGATCAAGGCTCAAAGTGAGCGAAATCACTTAGAAAAGGAAATAAGAGCTCTTTGGGAAGATCTCCAGCATGTTCAGCAGACTCTGACAAAGAAGGATAAAGAGATCAAGTACCAGACAGACACAGTCAAGTATTTAAAAAAGACTCTGATAGAGAGAGAGCATGAGCTTAGGAGGCAGAGTGAACTCCTGAAAGAATTAACATTAGCTTTGCGATGGAAAGATGAAGGGGAAACCCTGAAGGAACAAATAAAAAAACTCCAAAAATGGGAGGAAGTAGAGAAGAGGAAAAATTTCCAGGAGAGAGACCATCTCTTACAAAGGCAGAAAGAAGTTACCCAACAATTGGAAGCTGAGAGGGAAGCCAGTGGCAAAGAGCTGGAGCATGTGGCTGCTGCTTTGAAGCAGAGAGAAAGCAGAGAACATGAATGGAGAGAGAATACTCAAGTCCTGAGCACTGCACTGTGCAAGAGTGAAATGGCCAAAGAGAATCTGAAGAAAGAAATAACCATCCTGCAGAGAATGGTTTCAGAGAGAGACGCAGACCGATTTCATCAACAGGTACGCACTGGCATTGCCCTTTAGTCCGCTACAACATCCCTGAATCATTCCAATTATGTTTTCCTATAAAGAATTGGGACCCTCTATCCCTGTCAGTCCAGGCCTGCTTGGGCAAAGCAGCCTGGGCTGCAGTAGGCAGCCTTGTCTGTGTGCCTGGCTCTATTCAGAGAGCATTGACTGCCAGATTGTCTCCTGGCACGCCTGGAATGACTGATACAGCTCTGGAGCTTGCTGTTCAAATCATCTCCTGGCCAAAAGCTGGACATGGGGAGCTGCTTCTCCCGTGCCCTGGCAAGAAGAGGAAACATGGGCTGGTTGGTGTGTGAAGGAATGGAGCAGGTGGGCAGGGTGATGAACTAAACTGAGCAGAATTTTGTACCAAGGGCTGAACAGCAGCTGCACTGGTGGTGCAACGGTGCTTCCTGTGATGGAGACTTCTGAGGGACAGCTTTTCCAGTGTATTAAAAGAATGGTATTTCTGTTATTGCCTGGTCAGGTTAAATGGATAATTATGCATTCAGGACATGCTTGTACTGCTACCCAAAAATCAGAGAGGCACACTTGTGTGTATTTCTCCAAAGTGAAATTATTCAGGTCCTGCTAGTTGAACAGCTGCAATAGCCTGTCCTGCAGCTTTGCAAGAATTTGCCTATATTCTAGTGTCCATTAGAATATTGGCGTGTAAAAAGAAAACACTGTATTTATGCATTATACAATCACTTATGACTTGAGAAATACTACTTGCAGCCTGATCCAGGATGCTGACAAGTATTGTGATCTGTTGAAGGGAAGTAAATATGTGACAAGGGCCAGAAATGTGAAAAGAGCATGAGATTTCAGTTACATCCATGTAGGTCAGGTATTCAAGAAAATTCAGTCATGTAATGCAGTTACATCCACACAGATTGGTTTAGTGCTGATACCAAGACTACATTTATAGGTGGTCCAAGGAGCAGTTCATGCAGAAAGGCACAAAGAAGGAGGTGGCTCCTGACTTAAATTCAGAGCAGTGCATATAGCCTGATTGATAACATGATATTTTCAAAGAGCAGTTCTGTATGAGGATGTAACAGGTAAAGAAAATAGAGAACAGAACGTCGTATATTATTATGTTGCAGAAATATATGCTCCACCCACATCTTGCACATTTGGTTGTCTAAGGACAGAGAGTAGAACTATAGGTAAGAGAATTTACAGTGATGATCAAAGAGGATTATCAAGGATGATATATAAGTCCCTTAAGAGAGAGATGTAAATGTGTAGGTATTCACAACTGACAAGAAATAGCTGAGAGAGGGAGGAAGAGTGGAGATATTACAGAGCTTTGTAAAATCATGAAGTGGCTGGATGGAAAACTAATGCTTCCAGTCTCTCAAAACCAGAATGGGGAACACTGAACAAAACTAGAAGGAATCAGATCCAGAACAAATTACTCACTCAGTTCTCCAAGGTGATTTGAAGGAAGGCCCCTCGAGAGAAGGTGTGTTGCTTTAGCCTCTGGACAAGGAGGAGAAGGGCTTTAGCACTGTCCATTCCTGCTATAGTCACTCTCCCTGATATATTGGTTGTGACATTCTTCTAACCTTTATTGGCACCAGCTTATGGAATCTCCTCTCTGAATGCCCAGCAGGCTGTTGCTGAAGGGGAGCAGCTGTCATGGCTCTCAGAGAAGAGATTCATGTTGCAAAGCCTGGAATGTCTGCAGAGAGCAGTTGCAAAGCTGGAAGATGAAAAGGTGGAGCTCAAGCAACAGAACACTGAACTCAGGAGGACTCTTGAGCAGGTAAATTGGGCTTTTGCTGACTCTGCAGAGCCTCAGGCTCCTCTAGAGCACTTTAGAGTCCTCTGTTTCCTTGCCTCTCCCTGTCCCTGCTGTGGGCACAGCCTTTTGTTTGTTCTCTGTGTTGTGGCAGCCCATGGCTTTCATAAAGGCACCTTCACTCCACTGCCTCACTCCCTGGCCCCGTGTCCCTGGACACACACTGGCCTCTCTCGCACAGCTGCCAGCGAGAGTTTTTTGCCCCCAGTGTTATCTGGTGCAATTCAGGGTGTCTGAACATCTTGCCTTGATGTCCAGAGGTCCTTTTGCTCCATGTTTGCTGAAAGGTTTCTTTGACCCTCTCTCCCATCCAATGTGCAGGTGGAACATGAACGGAGGAGACTGAAGAGATGTTTTAGGGGTCAGTTACTCCCAGATGCCTGTGGATATTCTCTCTCTGAGTCTGAGCAGTGCAAGTTGCCCACTTCGAGACAGGTGAGATCAACATTTTTTTTTTGGTGCAAGGAGGCTTTTGGTCATCAGAGGAATGATGGGAAATCCCAGTGGCAGCAGCCCTCCAGTAGAGACCTAATAAAAGTTGAGTATTGCCTGTGGCCGTGACCAAAGAGACTGAAAGAACATCCTTTCATTTTCTTCACAGGAGGAGTCCCATGCTCACTGCAATCAGCGCTTAGCTGAGTTACAGAACCAGGTGAGGAGTAGGAAAACTTCCATCAAAGGCTGCTGTGGCTGTACTCATGGGCACAGCTGTGCATGCTGCTGCAGCCCGAGTTGTGTTTGGCTATCAGGAAGTGAGTATAGCGGGTGTTGTCAACCATGCACCTGTTGGCAACAACCAAATGACATCCTTTACCTTGGTCTTACCTCTGACTTGTCTGAAGATTGGGCAGTGGAGGAAAGAGATGGGATCAAATTCAGAACACTGGAAGTCACCTGAAAATATCAGAATCAAAGAATCATAAAATGCTTAAGGTTGGAAAAGACCTCTGAGATCATCTAATGCAGCTATTAAGCCAGTGTTGTCAATCTCAACACTAAACCATGGCCCAAATTGCCAGAGCCGCATTTTCTGAACACTTCCAGGGTCAGTCATCCCACTACTTCCCTGGGCAGTCTGGACCAGGATGTTCTTTGTTGCCTGTTTCCATTTTGCTTTGGCTATGTAACAGTAGAGCTTGCATCTTAGCAGAAATCCAGGAATCTGAGGCAATGCTAGAGGCTTATTATTCCACTGGCCTTAGTTGCTCACATTGTGGTGTGCTCCTGTGTGGAATGCTCTGAAGTTTGGGAGAGTTTGCTTTCTGTCTCTCAGCTGCCTGTCCAGCAGCTCAAGTAGAAGAGTCCTCCAGTAGCTCAGGGGAACAGCAGCCCTCCTGCTGACTCAGAGCCTGTGGAGAAAGGGGTCAGTGGCCCAAATGTGTGCTTTGGAAATCAGAGTTGGGTTCCTAAATGCTGTTGGAATTTTCTCTGATAGAGCTTTGGTGCTGAGGGATGTACGTGGGAAGGGCTTTCCTGCCATCAACTGGGTTTGTTGATCATCTGAGCTCTGTTCAGGGGCAGTGTGGGAGCCTGTTCCTTTCCTCTCCCCAAGGGCAGAATGTTGGTGAGGGTGGAGTTGGAGGCTGTGTCTGCCCCGACAGCCGGTACCGTGGGGCTGCGGATGCTGCTGCCAGCATGGGCTTGTCTGAGCCGGGCCCTGTGCCTCTTCCAGGTGTCCCTGCTGCAGTCACAGCTGGCCCAAGACCGACAGCAGCGACAGAACTACATTGAGAGCTGTACAAGGACCAGCCAGGAACTGTCAGACCTTCACCAGGAGCTCTCCTGCTCCTTTGCAGCAGTGCTCAAGGAGCCCAGAGCTGCTGTTCTGGAAGCAGAGACTCGGAAGCTGGATCAGTCTCTGAACCTTAACTCGGCACTGACATCGCTGGGCCATCAGTTTCTGCAGAGGCAGCCCGAGCATCCAAGAGCCAGACCTGCCAGAATCAATGATGACCTGAGGTAACAGCACCTCTGGTCTCCACCTGAATAGAAGTATTTCTGCTAAGACAAAGAGCTCATGGATGTGAGAAATGGGATCAACTCCTCAGGGCATGGCTATTCCCTGCCTTTAACATCTGTTGGACTCACATTCAGCTGGTGCCAGACCTCACTTATGTTGAGTATTAGGATATGTGAAGCATTATTTGGAGCATATAGTAGATGATTCTGGGGCCAAAATATGAGTATGTGAGGACAACAGCATAGGTAAGGAGAGAGAAAGATGTATGAAGAAGGAAGCCCAACCAAGAAATGAATAATCCCTGAACAGTAAGACTTGTGGGTGACATCTGTCCAAAGGCAGCTACTTAAAATAAAAGAACACAGAGTGTGCTACAAACAAAGTAACATAACATTTTGTGGAATTTGCATTTGCAAGCATCTCCTAGGGACAGACTTTTTTTTTTTTTAATATTTTTTTTTCTGAAGAAAATTATTTCACTGGCACAGTGAGGCTATTGTGAGCTCTTATACAATTTCCCTTCTTCAGGACAGAGGTGTTCCCTGGAACAAGCAATGGGAATTTGAGCTATTACCAAACAAAGGGGTGAAGAGTGCACAGCAGGGATCCAAGTTCAATGAGAAATGGGGCTTCCTTTCCTTTCTACCTTCCCTTTTTCCCTTCAACGCACTGGTGGCTTTGCCCCAACAGCTAGCCTGAGGGACAGCTTGGCTGCTTTCCACAGGCTGTCAGTGCCTGGCTCCAGCCCTGTCACAGGTGGAGGCCATGGACGCCTTGGGGAGGGTGTCCTGGGCAGGGGGACCTACTTTTCAACAGGAGCTGAATCCCCTCCCTCCCATGCTGCCCACACTGCTGGGGATGCAGCCCAGGACATGGGTGCTTTCTGGGCCAGTGCAGAGAGAGGTGTCCTCTTATCCCCACCTCTCAGCCCAGCAACCCTGTGTTTATAGGGTCTCTAGGTCACCTATAGGGTCTCTGAGGAGCTGGCCAGGCTCCAACACGGCTGAAGGAAGCTGGAACCCCCTGCTTGGATCCCTCTTACAGCTGCTTTCCTGCCCTAAATCCTCTTTTCTAGTTCCCCCAGGATGTGACAGATTGCAGGGAGGAGAGTAGAGTAGGATGTGGTTGGGGGAATGTCTCGCCTCTCGCCTCCAAGTCCAGGGTGTTGCTGACAGCAGACCATTCTATCGAAGAACATGTGGTGTAGCACTGGCAGCTGTGGCAGCCGCTGTCACCTTTCAGCCAAGTGACTGGGCACATACTGCTGTGCATGTGACCCTCACAAGAGGGGAAACAGCTCGTCCCTCACTTCATTCCCCCACCATGGCCATACTCCTATTGCCAGGTAGCTCTCAGAGCTGTATCCCCATAGTTATGGCCTGATGCCCCTAGGCCTGTAACCATATCCCCATATCCTTGCCCCATAGCCATGGTCCCCTCACCACCCATGTATGTCTTCCTGCTCCTCTACAGCTGCTATTTCTGAGATAAAAAGTTACATTGCCTGTGTGTGCAGCAGGGAATCAAAACTGTTGGGCCAAGAGGAGGTGTCAGGGCTTCAGTGCAGGGGGGCAGAACAGAGCACTGGGCATCAGGCACTGTGCAGCAGCAGCAGGAGCTCTGGGCAGTGGGCAAGGCTCTCCCCACAGTGTCCATCAAGGCCCTCAAGCAGCCAAAGGCCTGAGTGGGTATGGGGCTGTCACTGGGGTTTGTGGGGGGACACAGCACGTGGTTGGAGCGTTCTGGGGGCCACAGGGGGCTGTTGGTGAGGCGGGGGCTCGGGATAGTGGCGAGAACTGAAAGGTGACTCTGAGGGAGGTGGGGACTGCGGCTGTCAGGGCTCACAGGGAGGGGGTTTTGGGGGCTGCTAGATGTCTTGTGTTTGACCGGGGGAGAGAGAATTTTCTCCCCAGAAGCTGCTCCAGCACCATGTTTGGGATATTCAGAGTGAGAGCAATGTTGGTAACACACTGAGTTGAAGCCCCATCAAGCTCACTCCAAGTCAAGGATTTTTCAGTGTCCCGTGTTCTGCCGGAAAAGGGGCAGCATGGCCGGGAGACCCGACACCAACTGGCCAAAGGGATATTCTGGACCACATAACCTCTTGCCCAGTACAGAAATTGGGAGGGTTTGGCCAGGAGCCACTGTTTGCTGCTGGGGGATGGATGGGGCATTGGTCAGTGAATGATGAGAGACTATTGGGCATTGCTGGTTTTTCTACGTTTTATTCCGTTCTCTCTCTCCTTTTCACTGGTCAAAATAGAAGTAGTAATTACAGTAATATAAATCTATTTAGTTGTGTTTCAATTATTAAACCATGTTTGTGTCAACCTGTGGGTTGTGGGTTTCCTAATTCTCCCTGCCCCATCCCACCAGAGCAGTGAATAGCTTCATGGGTCTGTCTGAGGTTAAACCACGACAGTCCTTACTGGTGCTCAACTGGGGCACAAAGAGTTGAGACAGCAATAGATCTGAGCAGCATGAGTTTAAACAAAGTCGTTGTAAGCAACTCTAATATTTATTTAAAAGCTGTGGTTCACAGTTTGCTCTCCGAGTTCCTGCCCGTGCACTCCCAGGTGCATTTTATCAAACGCTTCCAGGTGTGTGTGGTCCCGTGGGAATGTCCATCCTCCCTGGCTCTGGGCTAAGGTTACCATTCTGTTGAGGTTGGTAACACCAGGCTGTGGTACGAGAGAATGGCTGGAGCTGGATCCAATCTGCCGGCTGTGCTCAGCACTGCGTCCCCACTGGGCTTCAGGAGCCATCCAGTGGGAACTGTCAATAATTACACCTCTAGGCTTTTCTCCTGCTCTAGCCGAGCCATCAGATAAATCTTCCAGCTTGGTCTTGCTTTTGCCTAGCCTTGCCTTGCCCTCCCTTTCCCAATGCTCTGCGCCTACCTAAACACAGAGGTCAAGTCCTACAGGATGGGCAGGCAGAGAGAGGGGTCTGACAAAACTGGGGCTGTGGTTCAACTTGTTCCGTTTCCTTTTCTGCCTAGCTGCCTTCCCCTGCCCAGGGAAGTCTGCTGCACCTTGCCTGGTTTCATACGGGCAGAGCCCAGCAGGTGCATGGCCTGGGCTCTGCTCCAGCTCTCAGGCAGCCCTGTTGATAAGGTAATTTCCCTTCTGAGCATCCTGGAAGCACTCTGACAGTCACACTCCCACCACCAGACTGTTCCTGCTGGGACCAAATCCCCTTCACAGAGGGTGGCTCAGGTGAGCTGAAGGGTGTCCTCTTTAACTGCCTACACTTCCCCCATTCTCACACAGTCAGATCAGGTTTCCCAAGCAGAGTCTCACGTGTCTCATTCCACAAAACAATTTATGGTGCAGGAACACAGAAACAGCCGGTGCCTCCAGGGAGGGACCTTGAACCCCTGGGCTGTTACCTTCACAGTCCAAGCACAGCAAAGTCTCAGCTCTTCCTCCCAAGGCTTGGCATCTGCCCTGCCTCTGAGTGGCCCCTGACCTGCTGTGCCACAGGTCCCCAGGCTCTTTGTCCTGCCAAGGGTCTGCAGGTCATGGGTTCTTGTCTCAGGCTCCTGCCAGCCAGAGCTGAGCCTGGAGCTGGCACTGCAACTGAGCTGAGCTACCTGCACCAGGTGTACTCCTCAGAACATGTGCTCTGCAGCTGCCAGGAGCTGCACACAGGGCTCCTACTCGGCCTCCCAGGACTGCACACTGGAGCTGCCGGAGCTGCCTGGGCACTGCCCCAAATGCGGGTGTGTGTGAATGTTCTGGGGTGCTCATGGCCCTCATGGCTGAGCAGCACATGTGGCACAGGGGAGCTGGGCTGCAGCCAATGCTCCTGCTCCACTTGCCAAGCTGGAGAAGAGCTGTGGCTGGAGCGTGTGCCAGAAACTGCTCTGGGAGCAGAGGGACACCGTCCCTGGGCTGTGCCCCTCGCTGTTTCCCAGGAGTCCCGTGCTAATCAATCACTGCACTCCAGCAGATTGCTCTGCCTGGTCTGGCCTTTGTGCACCGAGCGAGGCTGGCAGGGCTCTGCAGCCTAAAAGCTGCTCCAAGGAACCAGCGGGGTGGAGGAACGGGCACTGGAGGCTGCGCCAAATCCAGCCTAAAGGGGTAGGAAGTGAGAGGGTCACCAAACAGGACAAAAGAAACCTCTCCAATACCAATTTGATGTGAATAAGCAGACACTTCATTCAGGCACTGGGAACACAGGGGATAACTCCTCCAGAAACATGTTCCACTTAACGAACAAAATCCATCCATTTTATGTACTTTTTCTGCTGAATCATCATTACCTATATTCTTTTACATACATTCTATGCCCGCTCTTAAATTTAACTTTTATATTGATTGGTTCTAATAGTTAATAACTTCATCAATTTTCTTATTCTAAAACAATTATTGGGCATCTCTCCTGAGGTCTTCTGATTGGAATCCTTAATATTAAAATCAAGATGGGAAGCGTAGTGGGTTTCCAAGCAGCATTACTGGTGTGCATGACCACAGCAGAAGGGTCCAATGACTTCCTGGGGAGGTTTCTATAATTACATATTCCAAACACAGCACTCCTAATATTTCTATGCCTTATATTTCACAATTTTCTACTTAAAATCATAGCTTGTTGTAATCCACTATCCTAGATGTATTAGAAATGGTTTATCCCAAGGCCCCTGTAAATGTCCCATGGTTTAACCCTTGCCCTTTGTTTGTATCCTATTGGCAGAATGCCAATCCTCCCCCGCCCCTCTCCTAGAAAAGATTGCTGTCCCATAACTTCACCCTCTTTTGCTCCTGGATGCCATCATGAAATAAAGCTCTAATTCCCAGAAAGGGCAAAGATCCTCTTTTGTAATATTTTACTCTGTCCTTGCGGGAGTCAGGCTGCTTCTTACTAACCGACCTAGTCTGTGGCCAGGAAGTAGTCTCAGTGACCCCCCAGTAGCTAACCCTTTTATATTATTTGACTATTTGATAAAAATATTCATAACAAGACCAGACAGGAGCAGCAGAAGCCAGGGCAGGGGAGACTGAGAAGTTGGCAGAGAGGTGTCTGAGCTGAAAAGGAGCCTGAGGAAAGGGAAGGAGCGGGCTTTCCCTCAGCCCTTGCTTCTCTTCTGTTTCTCAAAACATGACCAAGTGTCCTGGTTTGAAAGGACAGGTGTCTGCCAGTAAGGGCAGAAGTTTCCCTTTGGAATAGAGACTTTGGTTCCACTCCCCCCCCAAATATTATAATTGTTTGAATCAAGGACTCTGAGGCAGAGATAAGGGGGTGGGAATAACAGCTCTTTTACTAATATATCTAACTGTACAAGCAGAAAACAATAACAGTTAAAATTGCTAACAGAACGAAATAGATAACTCGGTGTCAGTCCCTCCTTTAGATGCAAGCACGCTGTTTCTGTGCTTAGTCCACAGTCCGGATCTGCCGAGGGCAGACGGGAACGGAGGCAGGAGGGGGTGGGGCGGCAGTGGCCATACCGGTCTCGGGCGGGAACGGGCTGGAGCGGTGGCTCCTCGCTCACCGTGTGTGTCCGGGTGATCAGCTGTGTCCGCAGAGGCAGGAGGCTGGAACGGGGCAGATGCAGGGCAGGTGATCACAGAGGGTCTGGCTCTCCAGTGCTCCGGCTGCGTGGGCTGACGATCGTGGGCATCCTCCTCCGAGCTCGCCAGAAACACGAGTCCCCTCCCGGAAGCCTCAGAGGCCCCTCCAGGAGCCGTTCCCACCCACCCCTTTTGTCTGGACTCATCAGAGACCCTGGGTGTAGCCCGGCCAGCTCCATTGGCATGATAATGGGAAAAATTCTTTCAATTGACACAGTAACAGAAAAACACTCAACCCCCAACATTATCCACCCCGAATTTTTTCCATGCCAACATGCTACATCATATTGAAACCTTTAAATTATATACATACATGTAGTTACAGGCACAGTATCATAGATAGTTTACCCTAGAACAAGGTCCCCTTGGGGTATGCATCGGGTCTCTCTATCCTTTTGCATCACCCACCAAGTACAACCTGGTCCTTGAGCGAAAACCACCCCACGAACAGGATTGTCTTTGCTGGAAGCAGAGTTCACCCAGACAGTTTTCCCTAACATGCCTCTCAGGTGTACCACTGGAACCTTATCTCCATCTGCTGCTCCCAAGGGCTCTGACTGGGCAGGGCCTGCTCAGTTAGTGGAACCTCGGGTATTCACTAACCATGTGGCCTTTGGTAGATTGATCTCCCAGTTCTTGAAAGTCCCCCCACCAAGTGCCTTTAAGGTGGTTTTAAGCAGACCATTGCACCGTTCGACTTTCCCAGCCACTGGTGCATGGTAGGGAATATGGTACACCCACTCGATGCCATGTTCTTTAGCCCAGGTGTTTATAAGGCTATTTTTGAAATGAGTCCCATTGTCTGACTCAATTCTTTCAGGGGTACCATGCCTCCAGAGGACTTGTTTTTCCAGGCCCAGGATAGTGTTCCGAGCAGTGGTGTGGGGCACAGGGTAGGTCTCCAGCCATCCAGTGGTGGCTTCCACCATGGTCAGCACGTAGCGCTTGCCTTGGTGGGTCTGAGGCAGTGTGATATAGTCAATCTGCTAGGCCTCTCCATACTTATATTTGGACCATTGCCCCCCATACCAGAGGGGCTTCACCCGCTTGGCCTGTTTGATGGCAGCGCAAGTGTCACAGTCATGAATAACCTGAGAGATGCTGTCCATGGTCAGATCCACCCCTTGGTCTCGTGCCCACTTATAGGTGGCGTCTCTGCCCTGATGGCCTGAGGCATCGTGGGCCCATTGAGCCAGGAACAGTTCTCCCTTGTGTTCCCAATCTAAGTCTATCTTTGAGACCTCTATCTGTGCAGCCTGATCTACCTGCTTGTTGTGCCTATGTTCTTCATTAGCCCGACTCTTGGGAACATGGGCATCCACATGATGGACTTTCACGGGGAGCTTCTCTACCCGAGTGGCAATGTCTTTCCACTCATCAGCAGCCCAGATTGGTTTTCCTCTACGTTGCCAGTCAGCCTTTTTCCACCTTTCCAGCCAACCCCACAGAGCATTGGCTACCATCCACGAATCAGTGTAAAGGTAGAGCTTTGGCCATTTCTCTCTCTCAGCAATGTCCAAGGCCAGCTGAACAGCTTTGAGTTCAGCAAGTTGACTAGATCCACCTTCTCCTTCGGTAGCTTGTGCAACCTGTCGTGTGGGGCTCAATACGGCAGCTTTCCACTTCCGGTTCATCCCCACAATGCGGCAGGAACCGTCGGTGAAAAGGGCGTAGTGTGTTTCATCTGCTGGCAGCTGGTTGTACGGTGGAGCTTCTTCAGCCCGGGTCACTTGCTTCTGCTCCTCTTCATCAGCGAGACCAAAATCTTCACCTTCTGGCCAGTTTGTAATTATCTCCAAAATCCCAGGGCGATTCGGGTTGCTGCGTGATGAGGGCAATCCACTTGCTCCATGTGGCGTCGGTGGCGTGGTGGGTAGAGGGAACCTTTCCTTTGAACATCCACCCCAGCATTGGCAGTCGGGGTGCCAGGAGAAGCTGTGCTTCTGTGCCAATCACCTCTGAGGCAGCTTGAACTCCCTCATAGGCAGCCAAGTTTTCCTTCTCTGTGGGAGTGTAGTTGGCTTCAGATCCTTTGCAGCTTCTGCTCCAGAATCCCAGGGGTCGGCCTCGGGTCTCACCAGGCACCTTCTGCCAAAGGCTCCAGGACAGACCATGGTTCCCAGCTGCAGAGTAGAGCACATTCTTTACCTCTGGTCCTGTCCTGACTGGGCCAAGGGCCACTGCATGAGCAATTTCCTGTTTGATCTGGGCAAAGGCTTGCTGTTGTTCAGGGCCCCAATGGAAATCGTTCTTCTTGCAAGTGACCTGGTAGAGAGGGCTCACAATCTGGCTGTACTCAGGGACGTGCATTCTCCAAAAGCCGATAGCACCTAGAAAAGCTTGTGTCTCCTTCTTGCTTGTTGGTGGAGACACTGCAGTGATCTTATTGATGACCTCAGTGGGGATCTGGCGCCGTCCATCCTGCCACTTCACTCCCAGGAACTGGATCTCTCGGGCAGGTCCTTTGACTTTGCTCTTTTTAATGGCGAAACCGGCTCCCAGCAAAATCTGGATGATCTTCTCTCCTTTCTCAAATACCTCCATTGCTGTGTTCCCCCACACAATGATGTCATCGATGTACTGCAAATGTTCTGGAGCCTCACCCTTCTTCAGTGCAGCCTGGATCAGTCCGTGGCAGATGGTGGGGCTGTGGTTCCACCCCTGGGGCAGTCGGTTTCAGGTGTACTGCACGCCTCTCCAGGTGAAAGCAAACTGAGACCTGCACTCTGCTGCCAAAGGAATGGAGAAGAATGCATTGGCAATGTCAATGGTGGCATACCACCTTGCTGCCTCGGACTCCAGCTCGTACTGGAGTTCCAGCATGTCCGGCACGGCAGCGCTCAGCAGTGGAGTCACTTCATTCAATGCCCGATAGTCCACAGTCAGTCTCCATTCTCCATCAGATTTCTGCACAGGCCAGATAGGACTGTTGAAGGGTGAGTGGCTCTTGCTGACCACCCCTTGGCTCTCTAGATCACGGATCATTTTGTGGATGGGGATCACAGCATCTCGATTTGTCCAGTACTGCCGGCGGTGCACTGTCATGGTGGCAATTGGCACCTGTTGCTCTGTCACTTTCAGGAGTCCTACTGCAGAGGGTTTTCTGACAGTCCAGGCAAGGTGTTCAACTGCTTAATGCTCTCTGTCTCTACAGTAGCTATTCCAAAAGCCCACCTGAACCCCTTTGGGTCTTTGTAGTAGCCATTCCTGAGGAAGTCTATGCCTAGAATGCACGGTGCCCCTGGGCCAGTTACAATTGGATGTTTCTGCCACCCCTTCCCTGTCAGGCTAATCTCAGCTTCCAGCAAAGTGAATTCCTGTGATCCCCCCGTCACCCCAACAATGGAAACAGGTACCTTCCCCACATGTTCTGATGGTATCAGGGTGCATTGTGAACCAGTATCAACTAGCACTTTGTGTTTCTGTGGCTTTGATGTGCCAGGCCATCGCACCCACACCATACAATAAATCCTGTCATCCCATGCTTCTCCCTGGCTGAGGCAGGGCCCCTCTAGCACTGGTTATTATTTCTTTCCTGGGCATACATAGTGGAGGTTCCTTCCAGGGGATCTGACAGAATATCCTCCTTGCTGTAATACCCTGCACCTTGCTTGTGGGAGGTTGAGGCTACCTTCATTTTAGTGCGGCTCCCTCGGTTAGCATTTCCCTCCCTGAGCTGACGCACCCGTGCTGCCAGGACAGAAGTGGGTTCCCCATCCCATTTTCCCATGTCTTCCCCACGGTCTCGCAGGAAAAACCACAGGTCAGCTCGTGAGGTGTACCCTCTCTCCCTAGCTGCGGGACGTGAAGCTCTGACTTGGGGGCCTGTGACTCGTACTGATGCTACACTGATCTTCCTCACCTCCTCAATTCTCTCCATCATCTCCTCCCTCATATCCCTCATCCTATCTTCAACCTGTTGGAGGTCTCTGGCCACGGCAGAGACATTAGCCTGCATTGGGCCATTCATCATGCTCTCGAAATTTCTGAGTTTGTTGGCAACAAGAACACACTGTCTCTGGATGGTTATCAGCATTAATCATTGCTATGTAGGTGGTATATTGAGATGGACCCAAGGTTGCCAAGTTCCATAACATCTGCCCTGTGTACTTGACCTTGTCAGGGTCATTGTCATGCTGTCCATCCCTCCCAAAGAGTACCTCTAATACTGCTGTCTCTCTCAGCTGCTGGATCCCTTCCTCAAGGGTCTTCCAGCGCATCCTACGGTGGTGCTCCTGCATTCTCTCTCTGTGTACAAACTTCTCTCTCACACTCATTAAAAGCCGGTCCCAGAGGGAAAGGAGGCCTTGCTCCCTTACGAATATCTGGTCCACACCTGAATCCTGGGCCAAGGATCCCAAATTCCTGGCCTCAGTTCCATCCAGTTGTACACCTGTTCCCGTAAGGTCCCAGACCCGGAGTAACCAAGTTGTAAAAGGCTCACGGCCCCGCCGAGCAATGTCTTTACGCAGGTTACGGAGACTATCGTATAAGAGGGACTCGGTGACAATCTCAACCTCTGGCTCCCTTGCTGGTTGTGAGGACCCTCCTTGCTGATCCCCATTATCTAAATGCCTCGTTTTAATCTTAGATTTCCTAGTTTCCACAGGAGCAACTGCTGCTGGCTGTGGCTGCTCCTGTGATCCAGCTGGAACCTGGACAGATACAACATCTACGGGTTCCACTGCAGCACCATCTGACTCTCCCTCTTTAGGGCAGGGGGAGGGTTTCTCACCAGCTGGAGAAAAATACTCCTTCATCATCTGGCTATGCTCTTTCAACATCTGGCTATGCTCTTTCAGCATTTGGCCTATATCCTTCACTAGAGCCCCCACCCACTCTGGGTGGCTCATTTCTGCGGTGGGCTGTGGGGCAGAGGCAGGTTCTGGGGCAGCATCCCTAGTCCCTGGGGCAGAGGCAGGTTCTGGGGCAGCATCCCTAGTCCCAGGGGCAGGCTCTGGGGCAGCATCCCTAGTCCCTGGGGCAGAGACAGGTTCTGGGGCAGCATCCCTAGTCCCTGGGGCAGGTATCAGAGTTGTCGTCCAAGCCAATATTCCCTTGTTTCTGAATGCTAAGTAAAACAGGCCTATCAGCAACACCAGCCACTGTATAATAACAGTGGCAATTAAAACAGATCTGAAATCCTTGAGAACTCAAAAAACTGGGTGATGGGTTGGGAGAAAATTTCCCTTGCACTCGTTACCTCACAGTAAGTACCATTACTGAAATAGCCCCAGAAACACGCAGAGTTAGAGTACGATAGCTCCGGATCCATGCAACCACTTCCCAGAAAAAATTAAAAACCCATGAATTCCTGACATAATCAATCCACCAAACTAATCGGATAATAGCTACAGTAACTTTGGTGAGGGGGCCCAAATTCAAATAAGGGCTTGCAAATGGGAGGGAGATGGCTGTGACCACATGGAACACAAACCAGATTAAACCAGACAACATATTGCCACTTAAGAGAGCTGTTATTCCTGTCTTAACTCTCAACTCAGTGCCCTCTGTCCCACGTCTGGGTGCCAAAATCTGTCCTGGTTTGAAAGGACAGGTGTCTGCCAGTAAGGGCAGAAGTTTCCCTTTGGAATAGAGACTTTGGTTCCACTCCCTCCCCAAGTATTATAATTGTTTGAATCAGAGCCTCAGAGGCCCCTCTGGGAGCCGTTCCCACCCACCCCTTTTGTCTGGACTCATCAGAGACCCTGGGTGTAGCCCGGCCAGCTCCATTGGCATGATGATGGGAAAAATTCTTTCAATTGACACAGTAACAGAAAAACACTCAACCCCCAACACCAAGGAATCTCATGTTGCCAGGGATGGACCAAATATTCAGTTTGCTGCAATTTCCCTAGCTGTGGCTGCTTGGCCATGACAGGGAACAATATCTAAAAGGGAAAGGGAGAAGAGCAGAACCCAAACTGCTCATCTTTGGTGGGCAATTCCTCCTGTTCTTTCCTGTTGGTGAGGACACTTTGCCTCACAGAATGACAGGACAGGCAGGGGGGGAAGGGGCCTGTGAGCAGGAATGGGTGGCCTTCAGGGCTGTCCAAAAGGGTCTCCAGGTGGGCTCCCCTCCCCCCAGATGTGGTGAGCAGTTTCCATGTGACACATCACCACAGTGTGGTGATGTGACAATGCGATGATGTGGCATCACCATTATGTAACAATGCTGCATCCCTGGGAGACCTCTGGAGCATGAGGAGTCAGTGTGGGATCGCAGCACCAGAAGAGCCTTGGAAGGAGCTGGGGAGCTCCATCTCACTGCTGGTGTCCTGCCACAAGGCAGAGGCACTGCTGACTGCACTGGGAATTAGGAGGAGGAGAGCAGTGGGGTGATAGCTTAGCTGGTGAGCCTGGGACTTGGGGGTCTACCCTAGGATCTATGGACCTGTGCTCTCCTGCACCTGCTGTGCAGGAGGCTTACTGAGCTTCTGCTGAGTGTTTGTGTCTTCCCAGCTCGGTCACAGAAGATCGCTTCTGCGAGCCGCCAGGCTGATGGATTCCGACCTGCTGGACCTCCCACTCGGAGTCAAGATCTATGTGAAGCCCAAGTCCAAGACTATCTTCTGCAGAGGAAAGCTGGGGGAAATGGTAAAGGAAGTAAAAGAGTAGAAAAGCTCTCCTCTTTCAAGGGGTCCCCATCATGCACAGCTCTTGTGGCCACCTCCTCTACAGCAGGAGCTGCAGCCCTACAGTCAGGCAGGGCTGGGCAGCAGAGAGAATCTCCAGGCTCCCTGGAACATAGAAAGGAAGCACTTGTCAGTCTCCTCACTGGTTTCTGCCGCTGTTCATGTGTGTGGCCAGGTCTCTGCCTGCAGCAGGCAGTTGTTTGTCCATGTGCCAGGGCAATGGGCCCCTCCAGATCATCCTGCCACATTGAGCCATGCTCTGGAGCACCTTTGAGGAAAACTCCAACCTTCTGCTTATTCTGTTGGCATATTTGGAAGAGTTTGGGTTTCTCTGGTTGGGAATGTCCTCCTCCTGCTCCTCCAGCTTGCACTGCACCTTCACAAGGTAGAGACTTGCTGGAGGCAAAGTGACACAGCCCTTGGGCCTGCCTAACCCAAGGAAACTGGTTTTGTCCATTCTCCACTGCCTGCATTTCAAGCACTGGGCTTGACCTTTTTGGTTGGAAGGTTCATTTGCAGGTGGGTCAGCAGTTCTTCCTGGTGGCCTAAGGTGTCTGTTTGCTAGTGGGGTTGCTACTGGGATTTGTCTTTCCTCCCTCAGTCCATCCCATCAGAGCCTAGCTTGGTATAGCACAGCTCCATAGTCTTTCTGTGAGGGCCTCTGTGCCTTCAGAAGGATGAAGACTGTTGGTCTTCAAAGTACCTTGCTCTTTTCACAAGTACCACATGGCACCTCTTTGCTGTTCTCCTGCCTCCTTCATACTCTGGGAAATGTCTCTTACAGCTTAATGGGCCATGTCCTTCTTTCAATCTGGACGATCCCTACATCCACCACCCTTCACCACCAGTGCAATACAACTGCCTGCATGACCCCCACCTTCGGGACTACCACAAGCGCAAGGACGTCCTGCGGATGCTGAGGAGACAGGGAGTCATCACCAGTGACAACAAGGTAGGTTTGGGTGTTGGGCTGATCAAGAACAGCCCCCTTCATGCGGGGCTCCCACAGCCCTTGCTGCAGCTGCCTGCTGCTGTCAGAGGGCAGGGCTGTGCGCTGGTGTCCCTGGGAGCAGAAGCAGCACCAACATCCCCCTGGCAAGTGCCAGTCCTGCCTTCTCAGCCTGCCCCATGCTGCCTGTCCAGCCCTGTCTGGGAGGACATCAGAGGTCCCAACACCAGGATATGGGGGGAAGGCTTGGGGGCAGCTCCCCTCCTGCTGGGGTCGGGCAGTTTCGGGAAAAGTTGTCTGCATGGCTTGACAGGGTTTGGGGGATTCTGCCCTCGTCCCTCCATAGGTGGTTTGCACTCTGAAGGAGTTCAATGAGTACAGGAACTACCTGACCAGGATCAAGCTGCAGTTAGAGAAGATCTTGAAGCAGCAAGAGGTAGGTAGAGGGCTGTGTTCAGGGGCACAGGACTGTGCAGGGCTGTGCTGCTGTGGTGGGGAAAGGACTCCACGGCTGGGAGCTGAGCCAGCGCAGGGCTGAGCTGGGCATGGGCAGCAGGGCCATGCGCAGGCACACGCAGTGCTAAGGGAAGCCCTTCTCTCCTGCCCTCCTGGCCGGGCTGAAGCAGAGTACTGGCCTTGGCCTGTGAGAATCCTCAGCATGCAGGGGCTGAGCAACATGACCCACAACCTGGTGTGACCTTTCAGGAAGGGCTTCTGCCACTTCAGGCCAAGTTAAAGGATGGTCCCAAACTGCCAGGACCCACTGACACTTCCTGCCAGGAGATGCAGCAGCCACAGCCTCAGAAACCTACTTGCCCATGTCCACAGAAGGGTGAAGAGACCCCTCTGAAATCAGAGAGATTAAGAAGAAAGAAAATAGCTTCAGACGAGGGCCAAACCTACTCCAGAGCTGAGCTGGGCACAGCTGCTGACTCCCAGAGGAAGCCGGATAACACTGCTCACGACCTCTTTAAAGCTGTCCTTGAGCAGCTGACCACAGCAGAAGCCCAGAAACTCCAAGAGCTGGCTGAGGCTGTTGTGCATGAAGTCTTTGGGAGGCTCAGGGTCCCTCAGGATTACTATGTCAACTTTTTAAGGAGGGCTGCCCGGAAGATCAGAGGAATAGTTTTTAGTGGCTGCGTGGTAACAGAGACACCTTTAGACCATCGTCAAGAAATGGAAGTCTTGGCCAAGGAGCTTGTAGCAACAGTGTTGGAGAGCTTGGGGGACCATCTGGAGGCCAAAGCTTCTGAGCCAAGGAGGGCAGCCAGGCAGAAGGAGCAGCATGTTGATGAAAGAGCCACCCTAGTGGACAAATCCGAGGAAGCTGAAGCAGCCTCCTCGGACATAGCACGTTTACACACCTGTCTTGACAAACTCATCAGACAAGTTGTTAAGAATGTTCGCTGCCTCTTGAAATCCATGGTATCTTCTCAGTTTGAAGGAGACTCAAGCTGTGGGTACACCAAAATCCCGGAGCTTCCCAAGGATAAGGTTTCCAACAGACAGATGCAGCCAGGAGTCTCAGAAGCATGTGAAGGACAGAGCCAGGAAGCAAGCACAGGAGTAAAGCTGCCTGCCTTAGGACCACAGCTCCAGGAAGAAGGGAATGGATATGCCAAAACCATGGAGCCTGAGAATACTGCGATGGTGAAGGAAATGGTGAGAGAAACAAATCCAGCAACTTCAGGCAACACTTTGGACATAAGGACCACAGCAAATCGGATTGTTCAGTCTCTATTGGACCGGATTGGTCAGCATGGGCCTGTACCGACCCCCAGACATAATTTTCAAGAGACTGTCCCAAACCCAGCCACATCCCAAGGCAGAGCAGAGAGCTGTGCTGCTGAAGACACTCTCCCCACTGTGGACCCACAGTTTTCCTGACAGCCCATCCCTCTGGAGGGTCCCCAGCCCCCTGCCCAGACTGGAGTACAGCACAGATCAGTGAACCCAAAGCTGAGGTGAGCAAGGTGTGTGGCGGGAGAGCTGAAGGGCTTCTAAATGGCAAACCTGACACCCCTGTTCCATCAATAAAGAGTTTACTCCTAAGGACTTGCTTGTAATTCCTCCAAACCAGGCCAAACTGCATTCGTGCATTTTCCCTGCTGTAACCAATCCCATCCTCTTCCCTTCTACAGTCTCAGCCATGCTGCAAGCCAATTTGCAGGGAATCTGAGCTAGGAAGGTGAGGAGTAGCCAGCATTTTTGTTTCGTACAGCAAGCTTTGCTGTCAGGCAAGTGGAGGAATACATCCCATTGGAGGCAGCCTGGCTTTCACCTAGTGTCAAGCACAATGATGTCTTTGCCTAGCAATCCTTCTTGCGGGGTCCTTTCTCCTCAGACTGAGCTGCCCCAAAAGCTCTGCATGAGCACTTGTTGCTGTGCTGGGGATCAACAGCAGCGTCTGCATCTGGGCACTGCTCTGCCACTTTTGAGTCTCGTCTGACCAGAGGAGGGAGGCAAGGAAAAGGTGGAGGCTCAAAGTTTGTTTTGAGTTTTTCTCCATTTTTTTCACACCCTGTCCTGGCCAACCCACATCCCCTTGGGGTAGCGTAATGCAGCTGCTCAGCAGTGGTGGCCTGTGAGTGTGGGCTGGTCTGGCACAGCAGGTGAAACAGTGCCAGTGCAGGGGGGTTAAATGGGCGGGAAGCCGGGATGCTAGAGCACAGTTGCCATCAAGGGCCTGCCTTTTCTCCAGGTGATGAGATAAGGAAACGCTGGGGACCTAAGGAAGGCAATGGCTCCAGTTGCTTTCCCAGCCACTGGGACTGGGCCTGCCCCACAGGAAGGGCTTGGAGTTGCCCGGCAGAGTTTGTTCCATCTCCCTCCTCAGGCTGCAGTGGGGGCCTGGGGGGAGCCGCAAGAGTCCCGGCCCTGCCGCAGCTCCAGAGCGGAGTGGCTGAGGGGCCTCTGCGGGCTGCTCCCCTCGGGGGCTGGGCAGGGCCTCCACAGGTCCCGATCCTGCTGAGGCTGCTTCACCTCTTCTCTGGCCGAAGCCCGGGTTCCTCCAAGACATACATATCCCAAACTTACCTCATCAATGTGTGTGAATATCTGAGGAGGCAGTGCCAAGAGGCTGGAGCCAGGCCCTGCTTGGCAGTGCCCAGCAATGGGACAAGAGGAAATGGAAAGAAACTCTTAACCGGGAAGTTCCACTTGAACATGAGGAAGAAATTGTTCCTGTGCTCAGTCTCCACACAGGAAAGAGATTGCCCAGAGAGGGCGTGGAGTCACCCTCACTGGAGACATTCCAGAACTGTCTGGACACAATCCTGTGACACTTGCTTTGGGATGGCCTCTTGAGCAGGGAAGTTGGACCAGATAAGCCGCTCTGGTCCTTTCCAGTCTGACCCATCCTGGGATTCTGTGGGAGCAGGAGCCTGGTGGTATCATTAACCCCTCATCCCAGCCTAGGGACTGTGGGACCTTCAGGCTGGTGTGGCTGCTTGCTCTACCCTGAAGATGTTACAGGGAAGATGTTGCCAAGCAAGTGAACTTAGACACAAGAAATACTCACTCACTAAATTTGCACAGTTTTGTTGCAACTTTGCTGCTTTCAGACAATTTGATGTGTTTTGCTCTGTGAAAAATACAGTCACCGATAAAACTGAATGAGGACATCAAACTAAAACTGTTTATTAATACAAGTGGGTCAGCTGAGCTGGGTGTGTCTCACTGATGAGGCACACCTCCGCCTAAAATGCACACACTTTCATGCCCTTCCCCAGCTTGTGGGGGTCCTTGTCCCCTTTTCCACTGACTGAGTTCTCAATAACTCACATTCTTTCTAACCATCTACCAAGCTCAAACTAACACCTCCTTTCCTGTCCCCTTTCTCTCCCTAGTGGCAAGCATTGGTTCACTCCCCTTTTCCTCCTGCCTCATGCTCACAAGGTCTAGCCCTGTGCTAGGTCCATCTTTGCTATGTGACATAAGTGTACATTCTTATGGCTGAAACAACGGCTGAAGCAAAAGATTTTTTAATCTCTCACAATCCGCCCCCTTTCTATTTATCACCTTTTTGCTGAAGCCCTTGGTTTGGTTATCTGTCTGGCTGCTGTGGACCAGTCCCTGTTTGCAAAGAAGTTATATTAAAATATAACATTTACACTCCAGTGCTAGTATTTTGCAAACTCATGTTTGTGCTGAGCTATGCTTATTCCAAAGTTTTAAATCTGCATTTTCTGCTGAGACCCATAGCTTTGTTCTAACCTGTGTAGAATGTACCTTGCGGAGTTCAGTACAATCTACCTGTATATTCTGGAAAGGTCTAGGAGCTAAGGTCCTTCCCCCACTATGAGTTTTTCTCATCACTTTCTTATTTATCTTTTGACAAATCAAGCATTGTTCAGTCACTTGTTTGGCTACTGTGTCAACTCCCACACAGCAATAAGTTCTTAAAAATTGATCACATAGTGCTTGCATTCTCCAGTGTACAGTCCTTGGTGTACCTTAATTAATATTTCTCTAGTAATTGCTTTATTCAATATTTGCCTTCCATCTGGCAATAGCCACCTCCCTTGCTGAGCCTTTACACCTCTCATATTCTGTAAGAATTCCTCTTCCACCTTAGTGGTATTTTTATATCCTTTCTTTTACTTTGTTACTAGGTATTTGTCTTGGGTTGCAATACAGGATGTGACCAGAAATGTGTATTCTATCACCATCAGTTGAAGCCGGGTGGGACAGTGATCCTTATTCCCGTGGCAAATATTATCTGCTAATGGGCCATTTTTAAAACCAGGTGGGGCAGTCATCTTTATCTCTTCCACAACCCACTCTCCCTCCAGGAAGATATTGTCTGCTAATGGGCCATTGCATCCCACTGTATGACTGATAAAATTACATCATCCCATTGGGAGATGCTCCAGCCAGGGGGAGGAGCCAAGCCTTTCCTACCTAGATAAAAACTGTTATTTTGGACACCAAGACAACCTTTTTTCCACTAGATTCCTTTCCACATCATCCCTGGACATTCAGAGGAAAACTGCACCCTTCTACAGGACCACTGCTTCAACTGAACCACATCTGGCACTCCAGGGTGACTGCAGTCACCAATTAATGGGATTGCTACCAACACCCTGACTGACCAGATGTCAGGTTGTATTCTGACTCTGTCAGTGTTTGGGGTTTATTCTTTGTAATACTGCGTTTCTATTTTAATTTTTGTAATAAAGAACTGTTATTCTGTTGGGGGTTGAGTGTTTTTCTATTACTGTGTCAATTTAAAGAATTTTTCCCATTATCATGCCAATGGAGCTGGCCGGGTTACACCCAGGATCTCTGATGACTCTAGACAAAAGGGGTAGGTGGGAGCGGCTTCCAGAGGGGACTCATGTTTTCGGCGAGCTGGGAGTAGGACGCCCCATCTGCAGCCCCACGCTGTGGAACACAGGAGAGCCAGAGCGCTCTGCAATCACCGGCCCTGCATCTACCCCGTTCCAGCCTCCTGCCTCTGCGGACACAGCTGATCACCCGGACACACACAGTGAACGAGGAGCCGCCTGCTCCAGCCCGTTCCCACCTAAGACTGGCGTGGCCGCTGCTGCCCCCTCCCGCCTCCGCTCCCGCCTGCTCTCTGCAGCTCCGAGCTTTGTTCCAGCTGCAGCGCCAGGACCGAGTGCAGGGAGAGTGTGCCTGCAGCTTGAGAAAGGACTGGAACCGAGTTATCTGTTCTGTTTTGTTGGTAATTTTAATGACTGCTGTTGTTTCTGCTTGTACGGTTAGATATATTAGTAAAAGAGCTGTTATTCCTTCCCCCTTATCTCTGCCTCAGAGTCCTTGATTCAAACAATTATAATACTTGGTGGGAGTGGATTTAAAGTCTCTATTTCAAAGGAAAACTTCTGCCTTCATTGGCAGGCACCTGTCCTTCAAACCAGGACATATTCCTATTTCCATATCTTTGCCTGAGAGTCGCTTAATTTCAAAATTATAATAATTTGGAGGGAGGGGGTTTGCATTCTCCATTTCAAAGAGAAGCTTCTGCCTTTATTGGCAGACACCTGTCCTTCAAACCAGGACACCCCTGCCCAGCATTAAAACCCTCTTTCAAAGGAAGGAAAGAAGGGGTTGCAGTCTGTTGCTGAGCTAAAGGCGGGTCTTTCGAAGCTGTGTATGTCTCCCTGTAACACTCCTTGTCCTGCCAGTTATGGTGTAGGACCTGAGAATAGGCTATTAAATCCAGGCACCCCACCATCCCAGATCCTTGTACCATCTTGAGCTGGGTTCCCTCCTCTCACTGCTAAGAGATGCTTTCTGGGGATACACACTTACAGAACATAGCAAGTAGTATTTTGCTTTTGAGTGAGAACAAGAGGGAGAAGAGGTTAATTTATTCCATCCCTAGGAATTAGGTTATTGCAGTATGTGAAGGACTTGGTCCTATCAGGAGAATGGGAGGAGATGTATCATGGTCTGACACTGGCCAAACTGCAGGCACTCAGCAAAGTCATTTGCTTACTCTCTCCTGATACTGCTGGGCAGAGGAGAGGGAAAAAAAATTAAGGAAGGGCTCATTAGTTGAGATAAGGACTGGAAGAAAAAACACTCTAAAAGGAAAACAGGTTCAAATTTAAAGGTATACATTTATTATTAACAGAGTCAGAGGAGGATAATGAGAAATAAATTAAGCCTTTAATACACCTTTTTCCACCCAGTCCTTCCTTTCTTTCCACCGACAGTGTAGGGAGATAGGACATGAGGGTTTTGATCAGTTCTTCACCCAGGATCTTTTTCTGTTTGTCAGGGAGAGGAGTCTTCTTCCTGCTATGCTGTGTGGTCCCTCCCACAGGTAAACAGGATTCCCAAAACTGTTGTGATGAGGGTCACTTGTCAATGGGGTGTAATCTTTTAAGGATAGGCTGCTCAAGTTTGGAAGAAAGGGCTCTCTCTCTATCTCTGGAAGCCAGAGCCCTCAGGTTTCTCACTGGATCACAGCTTTTCTCTGGCATCCACCTGCTCTGGTGTGAACACTTTTCCCACAGGCTGCAAGTGGATCTCCACATCCCCTGTGGACTTCATGCATCACAGGGAGAAAGTTTGTCTCACCATAGTCTTCACCATGGTTTGCACAGGAATCTCAGCTCTGATGCTTGGAGCACTTCCCCCCGCTCTTTCTTTTCCACTGACCTTGGTGCTGCTGTGTTGTTCTCCTTCACATGTCCTCACCTCCTCCTCTTCCCTGACTAGAAGTAAAACTGTTGCTTATAGATATCATTGCCAACAAGTTCCACTAATTCAAAAATTCCTGCAGCATTTCACAACGCTGAGAGGCTGACCTTGCCTAACTTCCACACTGGGGAGTCTTTTGCCATGTTTCAGCACTGGCCAGGCAGCCCTGGCACCACTGCGTGGACAGTGCCAGCTGCCACAGCACCAGTGCTATTTAACACCTGTCTTCTTGCAGGGAGCCAGGAAGGAGAAGCCACCACTGTCACTCCTGTCCTTCCTCCTGCAGCATGGCTGGCTAGGGTAGCCAGGTGGGCGAGGTTTGATGCAGGCCATGTCAAGATGGTGGCAGCTGCAGTGGCAATTGCCACAGGCTGTCCCACGATGGCCCCCGTAGTGGCGCCTTGCTGCCCCTGGGAAAAAAGCTCCATGTGCTCTGCTTTGATTTTCTTCTTAAATACATCATGGAGGCATGACCAACCTCTCTAATTGGGCCAGCAGCATGTCTTCTTCAAAGCCATCAAAGATTGGCTCTGTCAGACATGGTAGAAGCTTCTAGCAGTTTCTCACAGAAACCACTTCTGTAACCCTTCTCCACTACCAAAAATTAGGCTATGTCAAATAAACACACCTGAAGTGTGCTCACCTCTGCTGTTCTAGCCTGCTGCTCCAAGGCTATTGCTACAGTCCAGCCTGCTACCTGGAGTGGCAGCAGGACTGGCTACTCCCATGAGTTTCACAACAGAGTAATTTTCTCTCTCCCATCACCTGAGTTGCCATTCCCGTGTGGAGAGGAGCGGCCGAGCCCGCGCCACAGTGCCCCCTGCAGCCGCAGGGGAATCATCGCAGCCGCCCTGCCCAGCCGGGAGCCAGCAGCGCCCCTGCTGCCTGTGACTGGAACTGCACCGCAGGGGAAGGTGCTCGCGGCAGGACAAGGCTGGGCCTGGGGCTCTGCCTCTGCTCGGGGCTGTGCTGGGGCTGCTGTTTGTTTGCCTTGTTATACACACTCACACTGGGAACCAACTGCTGCTCCTTCTTCCATAGCTTTGCCTGAAAGCCCCGTCATTTCAAAGTTATCATCATTCAGAGAGAAGGGAGGGGATGGTCATATTTTCCATTCCAGTAAGGTTCCTGCCTTCCTTGGCAGATGCTTGTCTTTTAAACCAGGACACTGTCTCAGGTCACCTCAGGTCTGCATGTGCCTTTACATTGCTTCCATGAGGATCTGCTCCATAATCTTCCCAGGCACAGAGAATGAAGCTCACTGGTCTGTGGTTCCCTGGGTCTTTCTTTCTTCCCTTTTTAATAACTGGAAAAATATGTCCCTAGTTGCAGTCCCAAGGGACTTTGTGTTAGTTTTAAATTATGGTTGGGAGGGACTTAGCAATGCCATCAGCCCATTCCCTCAGGATCTTGGGGGCATCTCGTCAGGCTCCACAGACTTGTGCCCAGTCAGTTCCCTGGTGATCCTGAACTCTGGCAGCAGGAGGGACTCTGCTTTCCCAACACCCACCTGGAAGTTCAGAGACTTGAGAGATGCCTTTATATCTTGATGTGTTCATATCCCAGCCTGTAAAGTTTACTTCTGTTTTTCCCAATCTGTTCTTTCTCAGGGGAGAAAGGAGGAAGAGGTGGAAGGTGAGCAAGTGGCTGTGTGGTGTTTAGTTACCAGCTGGGGTTGAAGCACAGTGGTGGAGACCCAGAACTGTGTACATGAGTTGC
Source organism: Erithacus rubecula (assembly GCF_903797595.1). Taxonomy (NCBI): domain Eukaryota; kingdom Metazoa; phylum Chordata; class Aves; order Passeriformes; family Muscicapidae; genus Erithacus; species Erithacus rubecula. Next base: position 310,300 of record NC_136670.1, read on the forward strand.
TTGAGCAGACCATGCCAGGGTTCACCCAAAGAGGGGCAGTGGGAACAACCCTTTTCCAACAGGAACTCACCACCCTGCTGTGCCACAAGCTTGGTCTTTGGTGGTTTCTCATCCTGGAACTTCCCACTAACAGCCACAGCCATCTCAGATGCCTTCCTTAGGGCCACAGGAGCAATGTACCCAGGCAGTGAGGATGGTGGCAACTGACTGCATGGCATGGCCAGTGGATGGAGGGCAGTGTTGGTTCCTGCTCACCTCTTGCCCACCACACTTCCAATTGTGCCTGCAATTGTAGCTCCCTCATGACAAGAAATATGGTACCAAACTGAAGAAAGTCCCAGGGACCCCCAAATTGAAGAGGGTCTGGTGCACACAGCTTGTAATATGGGGCTGTGGGAGCTTGGCTTACCCATTCTGGAGACAAGGGGGCTCAGATGGCCCTGGCAGCAGCACTGGGTGTTTGGGTGGGTGTTTGTGGAGAGGGGATCACATAGGACAGCATCAGTCACAGCCTGTCTCAGCAGTCACCAGGTGACATGTTACAGTCTCACGGATGTAGTTGCTGATGGGTACAATGTAACATGCAGAGGCTTGGCTGAGGTAACTGAGTAATGCTGTGAGGCACAGTCCCAGTGCAATGCAAATTCACCCCAGGCTCTTGCACAGCATCCCTGTGGGTGGCCTCAAGATGAACAGCAGCAGGATGTGCAGCTCTGTGCTGAGACAGATGGGGGACTGAAAGTGCCCTCTGAAACTGTCATGCTCATCCTCAGGTCTTCACCTTCTCCTCTGTCATGAGGGAAATGATCAGCATTGCATTTGTATCTTTCCTTGCTAGTGCTCTGCCCTACCTACCCTTGTCCCAGTCTCACCTGCATTCCACCATACCCAGAGAAATCTCAGCCTCTTCCTACCCTGGTGGTTCCATCGTTTGGAGCCACCATCAGCCATCCTGCTGTGCCACAAAAGCTGCATGGGTCAGCTCTGGGTTGGGCTGGCTGGCTCCATCAGTTTTGATCAGACCTTGGAGCCAGTCTGGCATGTGTTACATCACCCACTAGTCAAGCAATGTCTGAAGCAATGCCCAGAGGCATCAGCCCATAGAAAGCCCAAGCAGGCAGATGTGCCCAAGCAGTTGGTTGTGCCAAAACACACAGCATTTCCTGAAGGTCGCCCGTGAAAGTACAGCAGAGTAGGGGTACAAGGAAAGGGCCCACTTTCATCTTCCACATGGAGAGAAGGGGACAAGACAACAGCATTCCCCTTCAGAGACCTTTGAGAACCTGCAGGTATGAGAAGTCAGGCCAGGCAGATCCCAGCTGGATGTATAAAGACAACTGTGTAAGAATGAGCAGAGCTGCTGGCTGCCCCTGGGTAGAGACTCCAGTTGTTACTCACCTTTATTTACAACTCACTGGAAGCTAATGGCAGAGTGGAAAAACAGACAAGAAAGAACTGCCTGAAAAAGAGTAAGAGGAAAGGTCCTGCAAGTCGTCAAATCTTGAAGACAGTAGCACATGAGAAGCACAAAGAGCAGCCTGGTGAAGGAGTTGGGGATGCTGGTGGATGAGAAGTGGACATGTCCTGGCCATGTGTCCAAGCACCCAGAAGCCCCTCCGTGTCCTGGGCTGATCCCCCAGCATGGGCAGCAGGGGCGAGGGGGATTCTGCCACTCTCAGGGAAGACCCCACCTGCAGAGCTGCCTCTAGCCCTGGGGCCCAGCACAGGACAGATGTGGAGCTGTTGGAGCACATCTGCTACTCCTTTAACACCTCCCATGGGCTGACCTGGGGGTGCTAGCATATGCCCCATCACTTGCAGCACCCGTGCCACAGGAAGGTGGATGGGAAAGGACCCCTCCCAAAGGGACTGGAGTTTGAATAGAATGAGGCTGGTGCAAGAGGCAACATCCACAGCTGCTCCAGCTGCCAGGACCAGCAGGGCAGCTGTTCTCACCTACACTACAGGGAACTGTGCCCCAGCTGGACTCGTGCAGTGCTCTGCTGGATCTGTCCCTCATACCAGCTCCTTTCCTGGACAGAGGATTCCCTGCAGGTGTCGGACACAGTCCTACAACAACAGAGAGCTGCAACTGAGGCAAGCCTTAAGTTTTTTCAATGCCTAAACCCTTCTCTGTTGGGCAGTGCAAAGGAAGTAGAGTGAGCTGAAAATCAGGGAGACACTGACTGGCCAAATGACCATCAGCCCATGCCTTTGGCTGCAGGAAAGTCTGATGGAGTGCTCAGGATGAGCCATGATTTCCTGCACTGCTCAAACCTTCCCTTAAAAACAAACTTTACAAATGCCTCACCTGAAGATTTTGTTCCCCAGTGAGGAGCTTAGTCAAAGGACAAGAGACTCTACACAGGTAGGGAAAGGACAACCACGTTTCCTGGGTCACTATCCAGTGTTCTGTTCTCTAAACTAATCTTCCCCTTTGTCCCAGTCCCTCAGTCCCAACCAGCTGCTTTTCCATAGCTTGGATTAACTAGCTCAGAAGCCTGGGCAGGTACACACATACCAGTGAACATGGGAAACACACATCACACTTGATATACCAGAGACATTAACATGACAAATGAGATGGGAACAGAACATTCCTACAAGACACAACTTGAATTTATGTTTATTTTATATATATATTTATATATATATATATATATATATATATACCTTTGTATAGATTAAACTGAGGGGGATTTTATCTTATACTTTTTTTGGTATAATACATGAGAAAGAGGGACAGGAATATAGCAAATATAAATCAGTACATTCCTTCGGTGAACTCCTTGATACACTGAGACTGAAAAATTGCATGCAATGGGGAGACACAGAGAAGGGAAATCAATTTTATTAAAAAAAAGAAACAACATAATCTAGGTACAACTGTCAACAGAGGAGCAGCACTATAGATGGCAAACCTGTATAAATTAAAAGAAATTCCACTCTGACATCTACTATGCTTTAAAGTGCAATGAAGCCTGATTTATTTACCTACAGAATACAGGAAAGTTTCCCCCTCTCCCCATTCCAATCTATCCCTAAAAAAAAAAAACAAACCAACAAACAAACCAATATAATAAATCTAAAGGATATACATTATCCACAGTCCTAGAGAGACGCCTACATCTACTCAGTAGCACCAAGAATCTGATACGGGTGTAATTAAAATCAATTAAAACTCGGAAGCAATGGTAACATCTGTTAGCTGCTTCTGCAGACCTCCTGCCCTTTATGAGTGCCTGGGGAGAGGTGGCTCTCCCTGTGCTGGGGTGACAGTGGCCCAGCGGGTCTGGCAGAAGCACAGCACACACAGCACAGCGAGAGCAGAGCAGGGACACAGGGAGGGGGCCAGGCCCTGGCTGGGTGGGGCTGTCACACACCTGGGGGGAGTGAGACTGACCTACACAGAGGGGAAGGGTTGTGCGAGTCCAACACACGCCTCGAGCATCTTTGGTGACAGGGTGATGGGGAGGGGAGGGGAGGGAGGGGAGGGAGGGAGGGGAAGGAAGGGGGTCAGCACAGCCCCCCTCTTGTGAGTCTCTGTCTGTGTTGTCTTCTGAGGCCAGGGGCCTCTGTGCCACAGTTCATCTGTCTCCACGTGCCACGTCTCAGCAGCCCTCAGAAGCCAAAGGTCTCCTGGGAAGCATAGACCATGTAGAGGAAGCCATCCTCATCCTTCTCCTGCTCGTAGATCTCCGAGATGGGGGTGGACACGCTGACCATGCTGTGCTGGTTCACCAGCAGGAAGAATGCCTGAGTGGGATTCAGCTGCAAGCGGCGCCTGTGGGGGCAAAGCCAGGACAGGCAGGGTCAGCCCACCTGGGGTGCTCTGACAGCCAGTTCCACCTCTCCAGCAATAATATTCCCTTAGTGCCAGGCCTGCACAGCCAGGACCTCCTCCCATCTCTCAGGACATGAGTCTGGCTGAGCTGCTCGAGGCTCCAAGGTCTCCTGAGTCTGGATTCTGCAAAGCTCCCCTCTCTCAAGTGCTATTGGCAAGGGCAAAGCAGAGGGGCCTCTTCCCTCTGAGTTGAAGAAAAGGGGATGGAGACACCTTCATTGCTCATGAGTGTCCCCTTGAGGGAGACTCCAGCCCTTCACAAGGTGCTAAGAACCTGCCCTTCCCTGGTCCCCCACAATAGTCTGTACCACACACAAGGATGCTGCGGAGGCCACGCCTCCACCCCTGCCCTCAGCAGCTGCCTCTGCCTCACTCTCACCCCACCACCCTTGCAGAGAGTGGCCTGTGGGTGAGGACAGGCTCTCACCTGAGAGGCTCTCACCTGGCTGAGGCCACCCCACTCACCGGATTATTTTGACCAATTCACTCATGTTGACATGGTCTGGGACAAGGAACTTGGTCTTGTCCAGCACTGGCAGCTGTTTCTCCCCTTTGTAGCGTTCAATGATGACCTGGAGGGGGAAAGTCAAGGGTAGGATTAGTCATGTTCATGGTGCCCCACACGCTCATCCCAAGGTCAAATACAAATCCAACTAGCATGGGTAGAAAAGCTGAGGTAAAGTCTCACATTGCTTCACTCTCACAGGAAACAAAACAAAAAAAGGACATGACATGAACAGTGACCACCAGGAGGGCTGCAGGTGGCTTTTCATCAGTAACCTGTGCCCAAGTCAGTCAATGAAGAGTGTTCAAAACAATGAACTAGAGCACCAAGTGCCCTGGCTGACTGAAAAATGGTGGGTACCCCTGGACTGATACAGATTCTTGTCCTCTGGCACCACGAGATCTGAAGAGAAGGTGAAGTATTTTAACATCACTTTCAGACTGACCAAAACCACAGGTGTTGCTGGCTTGAGCTACAGACAGCTCATGTAGCAGTTTCCTTCCCCCTTTCTCCCTGCTGCCATTCAGCATCCCTCTGCCTGCTCAGGAAGAGCTGTGGATATTCCCAAGCAAGCAGTTTTTAGAAGTCCCAGTGAAGCCATTCAGGCATTCCTTCAGAAAGGGGTGTTTAGATTTTACCAGTCCCACTCCTTATGTTAACAGTCAGACACGCCGAGTCCAGGAAGGATCAGAAACCCAGGGCCACTCTAGCTGTGCACTGAGCTTCCCAGGCACTCCTGCATCCAGCCTGTCCTCCTCTGCCAGACATTTTGCTTGGAAAAGCTCTACATTCTGAAATGACTGAATGATGATTTCTGATCCATTTTCCTGCTATTGTAATTAATGATTTTCTTCTGTGAAGCTGTTTGCTGACAGCTACAATTACTGTTACAATTACTGTTCTAAGGTATCTTTTGTATTCTGAGAAACAAAGTGGAAGGCACTTAAAATAGGGAATGCACTTTTAAGTAAAATGAAAATAAGACAAGAATATACAGCTTAATATGTTCCCATTACAGTGATGCTCTCTCACATCTCTCCAGCAACCTGATGTTTTCCCATAGAGGGACTCTTGGATACTCATCAGTCCATTATTCTCTCCCACCTGAGATTGAACATTATTTTTCACTATACGGCAAAGAACTGCCAAAATTTATTTTTCTGGGTCCTTTCTGAAAATACTCAAGAGACTGCAAATGGCTTTTGGCAGCAGAGGGATGGAGCAGTGTGCAGAGAGGTGGATCCCCAGGAGATGGCTCTGTGGAGCCAGAAGGACCAGAGAACCTCTGGGAACATGGATTTCCCTTCCTTTGATCCCTTGTTGACACATCAGCCTCTGGCAGTAGCAGCAGTGGAACTCCTGGCAGCATTCCCCAGAGGTGGATCAGACATCCAGGCTGGAACACTGCAGAGTCACCAGTGAGCTGCAGTGGGACTGCCTGAGGAGCCCCCCAGCCTGTGGGGCTGATCTGACAGGGCTAGGCTACAGGCAGTTCTCAGAGGAGGGAGGGGTGTGGGGTGCCTTGCTGGGAGCTCTGCACCAAAACATCCTCTGCAGAGCCCACCTCGGACAAATCTCACCCAAGGGGAACCAACGCCTCAGCAAGCAGCACATGAACACCAGGTATTGCCCCTTTGGCCTCTTTTGTAAAGAAGGTTCTGATTAAAGAACCATTTTCTGCAACAGATTAAATCATGCACTGGAACATCCTCCACCAACCTGTTAATGGCCCTTCATCCCTCTGAGGGCACAGGGAGGACAAGATGAGCAGAACCATCCTACTGCATTTAACTTGAGTCTTACAAGGACAAGTGAGTATTTTGGCTGTGGGGAGAGGAGTAGTCTTGAGGGACTGAGCACTCACAACAGTCACATACAAGGATGCTGCTTGGAAACACACAGGCAACAGTGGCCCTTCAGCTTTTCGGTTTGCACAAAGGAGCACCTACACAGCAGCTGTTTGTGCATCCACTTTTACCTGCGCACCTGGATGATGGCCCAGTTCTCATGAGAGCAGGACCAGAGGCCAGTGCCTCTCATTACCAGCCAGCTCCATCCCAAGAAGAAAAACCTGTAGATTAATCCCGGAATGGGATGCAATGGCTGTCCTGGCCCTTCAAGCAGCAGCTGCCGTGTGTCCTGAGAAGACACAGAGTCTCTCACGTAGAAGAGCTCCAAGAGTTTCTGTTCCCAAAACATGAGCTGCTATTTGGGTAACCCAGCTATGAGAACAGGTGGCCAATGGACAAAACATTCTTGTCTAGCTCTGGACGGAAAAGCATGATCAAATGCTAAGGTTACACCCCTGTGGCCACAGGGCGGGTGTACACAGCCACCCCCCAACCCGCATCCTCTTCCATGCCGCTGCCTTGAGCCAGGGGGTTCCTCAGCAAGGGACACCTGCTCTTGCAGAGGGAAACCACTACAGATCTCTGCAGAAATCACAAGTGGGCACAGGTGGGGAGGGAAAACACACAGGGTAGAGCCTGAAGTCCTGGTCCTGCTGCAAAGAGAGCTTGGTCAGTGTTTGTTCAAAGGACAACCTTTGTTCTGGAGCCAGTCTGGACAGATGGAAAAGGAGTTTGGTAAGGAATATGGCCAGATATGGTGGTCAACAGAGGCAAGGTCCAATAAGGAGTGAGGCTGGGAATGTATTCCCAGCAGGCACAGAGGCTCAAATGTGTGTATGTAACACCTCCCTGACATCCATGGCCAGGCACAGAGATTGACAAAGACACACACAGCACTCACACAAGCACAGACTGCACCAGCCTCATCCTGTACCCCTCTGACAGAGCAGGGTGCAGGTCCTTTAGTGGCAACAGACACAGTAGCCCTCAGTCAAAAAGGTGCTCTGGTGTTGATCCATCCAGAGTCAATGTCAGTGCCAGACACTGGATCTGCAACTCCCCAGAACAGCCATCCCAGGAACTCAGAGAAGGTTGTCCCTTCCTCTGAGTCCATAATTTGGGTTTCCATCCAACCCTGTGCCAGGGCAGAGCATTATGTGGGATCTCCCACCTGCCATTGCCTCTCCATGCTCCTCTGTGGGTGCTCAGATAAACCCAACAGAGCCCACTCTACATAGCCCAAATACCCCCTTAGCCATCCCTACCAGCAGGAGGGGTGGCCCTGCCTTCATCCCCCTCTACAGCCCATGACTCACCAGACCTGCCTGAATTTAGCATTGCAGGGCTTTTGGGAAATGGTTTGCTCCTGTTGCTGCCCAGCACAAGCTGTTCCCCAGCAATTTCAGACTCTCTGAGGGTTCAATCATCTCCAGAAGCATCCCTGGGGCTGAGAGCAGGCAGGGACAGGCCCGGAAGATGATTTGAAAGCTTGTACTGAGGCTGTGGATGGGGGTTCCAGTGGAAAGGCTGGAAGCTCTCTGCTTGCTCTGACTGCCCAAGGAGGAACTGCACTGTGAGGAGCAGCTGGCGATTTCTTCCCAAGAGAGCTGAGCGTGAGCAGCACCTACACAACCATCTCATCTTCTCAGCAAGAGCTGCATGTGCCTGTGCTCAGCACTTTCTACCAGAGAAGGCAGCTCTGCGAAATGCAGAGATAGTAAAGGAGTCCTAGCATGAGGCGGACAGGGGACCTGGCTCCTGCCTATGCCCAGTGGAGCATCCTGGGATGTGACTTCTCTTGCTATGCCTGCAAGTACACTTACGGAAACAGGAGAGACATGCTCATCCCTGGGCACACGCCAGGCCATGCCTTCTGCAAATGCTCCTGGCTTCCTCTCAAAACAGAAGGGACTTGCCTAAGGAAACTGGAGATGCAGGAGGGCAGCAGAGGCTGCAAAACTTCGCTGTAGTTTCTGTCAGCAGTAAGGGTGTGATGACCTTGGATCTCACTAACTGTGGCTCAAACAGGCTGTGGGCTCAAACCCCTCTGCTAATTCCAAGCACTTCTCCAGGGACACGATCACTTGGAAAACACAGATTCTGTCTTTCACAGTTCACCAAGACCTTCCTACAGCCCAATGAGCGTGCAGAGCTTGGACCCATGACAGTGACCACACCACACTCCTCCTGCATGACGCTCTGATCACTGCCCAGCACTGAAACCTGAAGGAGCTCTGCCATGGGAGAGAAGAGAGACAGCACCAAACTGGTGTTGGGGTCTAACAGGGTCTTTAGGGACACCAGTGACCCAACCACAAGGCCTTCACAACCCTTCTCACCTCCTGATCCTTTTTACCCCTCCAGCAAAACTTGCAATGTGGTGTTGACCCCAACACAAAGAGCACTCCAGCCATGGGAGCTCTCCCACCATGTCCCAGTAATGCCATAAAACTCTGCCTGTGGATACACAGCTCTGATTCCTTCTGTCCATTCCCCAAGCAACACATATTTGTGTGCAGGCACTTGATACATGTACGTGCGTGCATTTTATATCCAACTTATTTCTAGTCTGGCCTTACTGCCAGAGCCTGAATGCACTGCAATTAGTTCTGCCACAACTCTGGAGAACTGCAGAGCCAGTCTAATGCCCTTAAAACCATGTTAAAAGCAGAAGCTGATCAATGTGTTGATTTGGGGTACTGGTATCCAGGGTGCTGTGAGGGGCAGGCCCTGCTCTGCTGAGCTGCAAACACGTGAACACCACAGTGGTGGTGGGAGAAGAGGAGGAGAAAGAATTCTTCTGGCTAGAAGGCACTGTGCGAAAAACAAAACAAGAGTGAGGCAGGAGCGGACCAAGATTGAGACATTCGGTCTTGAACGCCAAATATTAATAGTCTACAATTTAAGACAAGGTTGATGTTCACCCAACATTGAGAGGGAGCTGAACTAGGAATCCTGTCTTTTTGGTCATAGATGCTGTGATATTGCAAACAGTAAGTCGAGCAAGCACCAAGTACATAATTTCATAGAATCATGAAATGGTTTGGGTTGGGAGGGACCTTAAAGGTGAGCAGGGACACCTTCAACTAGACTAGGCTGCTCCAAGCCCTGTACAACGTGGTCTTGAACACTTCCAAGGGGTGGGATGTTCCTCTAAGTTCTCCATCTTCTCAGGAAGATAAGCGAATACTCAGGTAGGAACTCAAAAGCACACTCACAGCCAAAGAGCAATTCAGCATATTAGATGTGACATGGGCATGAAGAACTGCAAGTTCATGGTGTCCCACCTGCGCCTATCAACTACAGGTGCTTGGAAAGCACAGAACAGGTATGAATGATCCTAAGGGAGACTCTGTGCTTCCAATGCAGCAAAAATCAGCTCACACACCTTTCTCAGGGCAAAGAGAAATCTTTACCAGGTTATCCAGGAAAAATCAGGTAGCTACTACAGCCAAAAGAAAAGCCACTTTAGAGTTTTCTCCTACTGCACTACCTTGAAAATAGATTTGAGATCAAATCGGTCCCCTCCCCCCAGGGCAGCATGGAGCTTTAGAGCTAGACTGTCCTTTGCACTGCAGAAAACATGTCTGCTACTGAGCAGCTGCCACATACAAGACACTGGAGGCTCATGGGGACTATCTTGTGTTCATTCCAGGGAGCAAAGTTTTGCAAGCTCCATGGAGGCCACCCAGGAGCACAGAGGGGTCCAGAGAACAAAGTTTGACACAGAAGAGTGAGAACAATCACTTACCGGGATTTTGTTTGGATGCTGCTCTCGGATCTGCTGCACTTCTTTACAACGATCCGCTGGAGAGAAACAAGTAAAGAAATGAAGTTACAAACCTGTGTGTGGTAGGGCAGGCAGAACTGAGGTACCCACCCTGCAAGCCACAGCCTGACCCAGAGAGAGGGACATTTCCCAAGGAATGCACATTCTGCTCACCAGCCCTTTGCTGAGCATGGTCTGCCAGATGTCAGCTTCAGTGACCAACCAAACGTTCACAGCTTCCTACTGCCCCACCACCCCCAGGCTGGGACATGCCACTCTGTCTGGTAAAACTGGGCAGCACACCTGGAAATCAGGAGAGTGAAAGGAGACCAAGAAGACAACAAAACTAACTGAAATCCACCCTAAGGAAATGCAGCTCCTGGCAGTGGGAGCAGGGCAGCAGCACAGCTTCAGGGGCTGTACTCTGCAAGTTCAGGCTCTTTGTGTTTCCTGGATGCTTTCCCCAGGGAGACAATTCTCCAGCTGGGCTGGGTTTTAGCCATTTCCTTCTGCCTGTCATGCACTTCCAAGCACTCTCTGGCACAGTGCCTGGTGCCACAAGAGCTGCACCTCGCCTAGGAGGCCTCCTTCCCTAGCACAGATCTACGGAGTAGCTACAACAGCTCTTGGCCTGGCAGAAAGTATTTCTAGGCCTGGATGCAGGAAGAAAACCTTAAGCAAGGAGATGACCCATATACAGAAAGACTTCTCCTGCAGTTGTTCTCACACTTTCTATTCCATTTTCCTGCAGAGCAGATGTTTACTGACACACACAACAGGCAGCAGACAACACTTATGCACTGTTCCCAGTTTACAGGAGAATTCCCATACCCCTCACTGCTTTACCAGAGGGCTCTCCATTTTCCACAGCCCAAAGCAGGAGAAAGCAGAGGAAAAAGCAGTACCAGAGCCAGGTAGAGCTCTGTGCATGCCCTCCCTAGGACACCATAGACCTGCACTCCTCCTGGAACTGCCACTACTCTGGGAAGTGCTTCACAGCCTAACATGGCCCATCTGAAATGCCCAGAAACTAAGCCAGTGGGTGAAGGTCAGTGACAAAGCACTGCCTATAAAAGAGATCTAGGTATTGCAGGATATGTCACGGGATCATCCTGCCACACACAGCACAGCAGTGGATCCAGCCTGACTCCCCTCATCAGCTTACACAGTCCCAGTTCCTCATGACCCACTGGGATATAGGAGGGCAGGATAAATGCATGTTATTTTAGTGTTTTCTCCTCAGAAACACCAAGAATTTCTCCTCCAAGCACTCAACAAAACCTTACTGCTTATATGTTGAATTTGGCTAGATATGAATTTGGGAAGAAACTGGAGTGTCTTTAAAAGCCCCAAGACTACAAAATCACCAGATCGTTGAAAGTTTTGAGCACCATTTTTGACTCCTCTGAGAGGAAAATATTGCTCTGATAGGAATTCTTAGACCTTTTATTCTGTAGGACTGCACAGGCGATCAACACAGAGCAAGATTATTTGGATTTCACGAAAAATCCAGGCATATTTGTTTTGGGTTTTATGACTGAAGATGCAGCTTCTCATATTTCCTTGTCATCTAATCCAGGGATCCAGAGTCATCCTTGTGATAGAGACAATTTTCCCCTGAGGTACCAATCAGCCAGGGAGTCAGAGAGACATCAGCACCACACGTGACACTGGTACAGAGACACCTCCCTGGGAATGATGAAGGACACAGTGCCATCAGCACCCAGACCACACCACTCAGTTGGAGCAGAAGCAGCTGCCCTGTCCCACAGAGCCCCATTCCCACATGTTCACTTGTATCCAGGATGAAGCATTCAAAAGGCTGGAGATCCAGAGGTCAACTGGATGATGCTGACCACCATGGAAATTCCAGCAGCTTGACTGCAGCCAGCTCAGACTTCTGGGTGTTAACAGAGCCTGCAGAGCTGTGTCTTCAGGTTTGGCCAGTCATTCTGGTTTCAGTGTTCACTCTAGCCTGCTTCTCTCTCCTTACTATCAGATGGCCATGTCAACGAGCTTCCTAAACACCATGTGCTGCCCTGCAAGGTCACAGGACTGTTTGCACAAGAAGCCCGAACAATGTAGGTAATTGTGAGAAGGGTCAGAAAAGGAATTTGCTGAAGCCATATTATCATGGCTAGTAAATGAAAATAACCTTGGAGTATCCAACTAGCCCAGGCTGCATGTGCCAAAAGGCAACCACATGCCAGACATCCCTTTCCACTCCCTGGAAGCATCACCAGCTATAACACAAGGAGATGGCACAAGCCATCACCACCTTCATTTACACAGGTGCCTCCTGCCCATTACACTGAAAAAGATTCCACAAAGAGAGGAAAAGGGTGCATCATTACTCCAGCTGCACATCAGTGCCTCAGATTCTATCCCTGGGACCAGTCCTTTGTCTCCCAAGGGGAGCAGACAGGGTGCCTTCGACAGAGGTGGCTGCTGCAGAAAGCTCCTTCCAGGTTTGCTGACTCCGTGCCCAGGAGGAATCAAGAGCATGAGGCACCGGTGACAGAGCTCTCAACTACCCTCAAGTCTGCTAGGCCAGTGGAAGCTGTCCTGTCCCACCCTTTAAAATCTGCCACATGCCCAGGACCTGCTCCCTCTGGACAGCAGGACCCAGGGCATTCACAGCCAGCCTTCCTGACCTCAGGGGACCCTGTGGCAGGAGGCTAATCTGCAGGTCACTACAGTGGAATAGCAGCAGGTGCTTTACTCCAGGGGCTGCTGGATCCCTCAAGCAGCTCCATGGATTGCAACGACAAACACCTCAAGCACTGCACCACGTCCTCTGGCCTGGAACTGCTCACTTCAGAAACTTAATTTGGGAAGGCAGCTGGGAGCAATCCCACCTAAGGTGCTCAGGCTCCTTAATATACAGGCAGAAGTTCCCAGGATATCTGAAGCACTAGTAAAGAGCACACTCTGTCCCATCCCAGACTTTGAGAGCCAAAGAAGCAGGCTTGGCAATCAGGAAAAGCTGCATCATTCCCTTATGATTTCTGTGCACACATGAGTTCAGGCACAAGAGATCTTCAGCAAGAGATAGTGATGGTCACCCACACCCTCCTCAGCCTGTAGTGGTAGCAAGAGGTTGAGCCTATGACTCATGAAAACATCAACATCACACAGCAAGAAGGGCTATAAATACCAGCCTTAATTTAGTGCCTGTACGGCCTAATCTAAGTCACAGGAACACAGAGAAAACTTAAAGGGCACTTCAGAGAAACCTGGCTGGAGGTGCCAGTACAGCACCCAAGCTCCCATGGTGCTGAGGACAGGCAGGATCCCCTCAACGAAGCACCAGCAGTGTTTGCACACTCACATTTCATACACAACAGGTTTGATCTTACAAGCTTTGTTCTCCTTCTGCAGCTCAAACTGTGCGGAAGTTGAGACTTCCCCCTTTCCTGCAGCACTTAGCTACACTTAATTCTTAGCCAATGTGCAGAGCAAGCCAGAGGTGTTTACACAGCCCTGTCCCTATCCATGTTCTCCTCTGGTCCCTCCTCGCTGCCAGGGGAGCAGAACACCACACCTGACTGCAGCAGCTCAGGGGCTCCAGCCTCCTGCTGTTCTGAGGAGCTCAGCAAAGAGGGAAGAGCCTCATCCCTGCTCCAGCTCTGGGCACCACATCTCTGCCATGAAGACAGACTTCTCCCCAGTGCCAGGATGTCAGATCTCAAGATGGCAGCAAGTCAAAATCCACACAATTTTATTGGTTATTCCCAGGGAAACTTCTCTGCCAGGGCCTATTGAAAGATAGGAGTATTTTTGTAGCATTGCATATGCCAGGAAATTGCCTATTTCTCCTCCAACTGTTGCTTCAACTGTTAAGTACCAACAGCAAAGCTTGCCAATTGCCCAAAACACCAGAATCTTGGCTGCCTTCTTGACTGAGGTCCTTCCCAAGCTGTGCTCCAAAAGATGTGAGCACACAGTGTATCCCATGGTAATGCAGGATGAGATCATTATGGCAGTTGAGGAGAACAGTGGAAAATTTTAAGCCACACTTTGCAAGCATTAACCTTTCTTATCAGCAGTGCCCAGGAATCCTGGCCACAGGAGCCAGGTCCCTGCTGTGCTGGGCGCTGTGCAGACACAGGATGAAAGGACAGTACTGGATGCAAAAGAGCCTCAGCAGACAAAAGATAGAGATGGTGGGAAGAAGCAAAATACATGGCAAGTCTTCCAACAGTGCCGTTCCATAAGGGGCACTATTCTTCAGGAGATTCTAGACAAGCACTGCTGAGGCACTGGTGCTATCCCAGGGCAGCAGATGGACAATAGGGAGAGGTCCTGCTGCCTGTGACCAGCAGGAATGCTGTTAGGAAAACACCAGTAAGAACAAACACCACCTGGAAAGGTCATAAGCGTGCTACCAGATAAACAGCTCCTGAGCTGAGCAAGGGCTGTGTGGAGAGCAAAGCACAGACCAGAAATACAGCCATGAGCTATTGCCTGTTCCTGTGTCCCACAGCTCCAGAGTGTACAGACATCCCTGGCACCTCCAGCACGGCCCTGGCTTCTGGCTTCTCCCTGCCAGCCAGCCTGGAGAGGGATCTGTCTAAGATTTGAAGCAGATGCAAAAATGAACACATTTCTTCAAGAAGCTGCTGTGATCAGTCCCAGGGCAGAGGCTGCTAGAGCATGGACTTCTCTTCAACAGATTTTCTGCCAGGAGAGGAGGAATTGGATGGTTTGAAATCAGGATGTGTGTGGGATGAGCTGGCAAGTGCTGGAGACACAGGCCAGTTGTGCAGGTCATTCCAGATGAACATCAATTACTATTTCTGTAATATCACACCACCCTAAGGCCAGACGCCTCTGACCACCAGGAAACACCCTTGTGGATGTGTCATGGCTCATCCAGCACCTGACCTGACCTTGCCCCATGCTCCTTCTCAGGCCAGTGGTGCTGTGGGGGGAGCAAGAGGAGACTCCAATATCCAGGGAGGAAGGAGGTTGTGCCCAGGGGAGGTGTCCTCAGCATCCCAAAGAGTGCTTGTCCCAGGCTACAAAGGACAGCAGCACTGCAGAGCCCTGACAGTGCTTCTGATTGTCAGGTTTATTCCATTGTCTGTCTGCAACGTTGGGTGCTCCACACAGGTCAAATGACTCTGGACCAAACCTACACTGCTCTGAACCCAAAAGCTTTGAACTGATAGAAAACATGTCTCTGCATCATGGAAGGTGGAGCCTGAAGCTCCACTGTCCCTGGAAGGTATTACCAACATGAACATGAAGCAGTGGATGCTCTGTCTTCATGACTCTCCAGCCTATCACTATAGCTGCAATACCAAATGTGCAGTGTCTAGGAGGATTTCTGAATGCCAGGTTCTTGGGGCCCTGTGACTGCAGAAGGATCTCAGCAGCCTTATTCATTTACAAAAGTCCCCAATATTCCTAGCTCCAGAATAGAGCTTGAAAATGGATTTTAAAACACAAAGAGGAAACACCTTCATTTTTTATCAGCAGTTTAAAAATATAATAAGAGTATAATTTTGAGCCTGGCTCCAGGAATGAGCATGAGCATCTGGCAAATCATGGTAAGGGCTCAGCTCATGATCAAGCAGAACCACACCACAACTGTGAACTCTAAATATATGTCAAGACACTTGTCTTCTGGTTGTACAGTACCACTAGAGTGACATTCCCCAAGGGGGAATGGCATAAAAGTCACAAAGGGCAAGGTTAGATGGGATATTGGAAAGGAATTCTTCCCTGTGAGGGTGGGGAGACCCTGGCACAGGTCATCCAGAGAAGCTGTGGTTGCCCCTGGATCCCTGGAAGTGTCCAAGGCCAGGCTGGATGAAGCTTGGAACAAGCTGGGATAGTGGAAAATGTTCCTGCCCACAGCAGGGGGTGGAATGAGATGGGACTTTAAGGCCCCTTCTAAACAAAACCATTCTGGGATTCTGTGATCCACCCTTGCCATGGGCCATGCAGGATGAGCACTGGACCTCCATCATCCAAACAGCTTAGAACTCACTGCACCCCGTGAGCACGAAGGGCAAACAGGTAGCACCTTCTGTGTCATGTCAGGATGGCAAACTGAATATTTACATCACAGTTTCAGACAAGGAACTGTTTTTGTGTTCAACATTTAATCACAGTTTCACTATCCTTGGTAAAGGAACAGCGAGTTCCCTCTGTACAAACCCTCGGGAGGCTGCTGTGGCAGGGTTTCTCTCTGCCTGCTGTGTGACCTTCCACCTGGACAATCTTCCCATCCATATCCTCCAAAACAGCAAGAACACACTCAGATTTCTCAGAACTACTCAGTACACTTCAAACTACTCAAGGTAGATGTGGCACTGCTGGCAGGACTGTATTTTTGTGCAGCCCACTGTGCACCTGCATGCATCAAGAGCCTTTGCCCAGCACAGGTCATTGCTATTTGTGCACAAATAGGCCTGGACATGCACAGATGCTTTGGGGACACGGGCCAGACACCAGAGTTTTGAATTCATTCCTGCATTTTCTCTCACAGCCTTAAAACACCTTCTGAGGACAAAAGGCAACAAACAACAGCATGACAGAGCTGGTAGTGTTCACACACTGCCAGTCAACCACAGAATGTCACACAAGCCGGTGACACACTGTGCGACCTCCTGGCTGTGATCCCTGCTCAGACTGACCACAGAAGGAACACCAAAGCCAAGGGACATGACTTATCCACAACTCATGGCTACTTGATGACAGAGGCAGCAAAGGCCTACCAGTCTGACAGCCCCTGGATTCACCAGTCTCCACTCTTCTGACTCAAAGGAAGAGCTGAAGTTTTTATAGTGGGGAGAAAAATAAAATTAACAAAACACACAGGTTTTATTATTCCTGGCTGCCAGTCAGGACCTTGTGCTATATAAAACAACAATAAAAAAAAAAAAAAAAAAAAAAAAAAAAAAAAAAAAAAAAAAAAAAAAAAAAATCTGTGGTCTACATGCCATTTGTTTTGGAAACCGGTTGAGTTCTTCAGCACTGGTAATTACTCTCACATCCAGTCAAGTCACAGAATGTCCTCAGTAATTAATCCCAGGCACAGGCAGCTAAGCAGTAGCTGGAGCAACATCCTCCTCTCAAGGAATCTCATCTCTCAAAGCACAACTGCCAGAGCACAGACACCCTGAGGACCAGTCAAGAACCAGTGTGGGCTGATGGACCGACCCCACATCAATATCCAGATGGCCTTCAAAGCCACCAACAGGCAAAACTGTTGTGAAAAGCACAGGAGTGTGTGAAGCAGACAATTCAGCCACTCCTGATCTCTCAATGGGTACAGGCACAGCTGGCTCACGCTGGGTGAGTCCCCAGGGACACTGTTCCCCAGAGCCACCTGGGGATTCACTCCACACCCACCACTGCCTTTCCTGTGAAGAGGAGAGGCTTCCACAACCAAAGGCAGATCTCCCAGATGATGGAACCTGGGATGGGAACATTCCATCCAGAGGCCGAGGTCAATCCTCTATGTCTGTCACCAAGCCAGAGGCTGCAGCTGAGCCACAGGATGCAGGTAGGTGTGTTCCTGCCTCTGCTTTGGCCAGACAGGGGATGCAGGACCGATGTACTCTGGATCATCTGCCAGCCCAGGATCCAGGCCCGTGTCTGTCACCACACTGGTTTTGTGATGCATTGAAAACACAGCTGGCAGCTACTGCCAGTCCAATGCAGCCCCCACTTCAGGAGCAGTGGGACAATGCTCCCAAGGACTCGTGTTCCCTTCAGGAAGTGCAGCGGTGTCATCAGGCTGCTGCATGCTCTCACTACTGCCAGGACAGCCTGTTCCTCTGACACAGACCACAGCTTTGTTCTGGGAATTGTTTTGGACTCCTGCAACAGATCTGAACATGCCTCAGCCTCTGGGTTCAGCACATGGATGCAGAGGATGCTGCTACATTTCACCCCCTGCACACACAGCAAAGATGTTCTGCTGCCAAGGACCTGCTCACAGAGCTCACCTGCTCACCAGGGACAGCACCTCAGTTCACAGGAGGAGTCACTGCTCCATGCTCTACACACACCTTGGACCAAAGCCCAGGTGTTTCCCAGTCAGTCCCCTTCTCAAGTCCTCAACAATAATGAATAGAAATAAAAAAATTTTACTCGGGAGAGACCCACGACCAAGCAGATGAACAAACATAAGAAATTCACAGAAAAAATAGAAAAATACAAGGAGGAGGAACACAAGCATTGAGGAAAACAGAATCTTCACTGAGGAGCAGCAGACCAAGACCTAAAGCAGCCACTTGCCATGAAACTAGAGCTTGGGTGCCCTTTGTAAACCACCATAGCCCTAACTCTGCCTTTTTGCTGCTTTTTTGGAACTGTTCCATCTCTGCAAAGTTTTGAATCCTTAAAAATTAAGCCATTCTGAAGGTACAGAATCACTGGAAATGTTTTCCACCAGCCCTCTCCAACTGCATTGTAAACAATCGCTTCCTGCTCCTGTTGTGTAATATTCAAAGACAAAAACAAGCCATATTTACTTTCTCCAACAGAGTAATTCCAGCCCTGATCCAAAGCAACTGTGGGGGCTGCCAGGCCACCTCCTCCTCCCCTCCTCCTGGCTCAACTCTGCAGCCCAGTCAGCTGAGAGAGCAAAAGGGCAGAGGAAAGTACAGAGAAACAAGGAGCACTTGGCAGTTGATGGCACCAAACTCCCACACCCCCTCCGTCCCTCCTGGGCTATTTTAATCCTGCTTTCTTTCAACTACTCTGAGCCTCAGATTTTGTTTTCCTTTTGGCTCACACAAAGTCTGAGCAACCCACAAAGGCGAGCCAGTCTCCTCTTGACCATAAGAAGCTGATTCGCACCAGTTTAACAGTAGGTGTTACTAAGGGGCTGATTTAGGACTTTACTGGTTTTAATACACAGCTTAGGAGAACACAGCAGGGACCCCAAGCTGCCAGGCTTTGGCTGGTTCTTGTTTGTGCGTGTTCTCTTGGCTCAGTCCTGTGGCAGAGGAGGGCTGGGTAAGCATTCAAGGCCAGAAAGGTTGTGCCAATAAAATATCAAATATTTACAGTTTCCAAAAGAGCAGCAAGGGGCTGGATCAGCAGTTTTCAGCAGGCAAAAGCTCCAATTTTAAAACTCATGTAGGAAATGCCCTCACCTGCTTTCGGACAGTCTTTGGCACAATATGAGGGGTTTTAGGCATGAAAATAACGATTTCAGCATTACATAGCCAGTAAAGCTCAACTGTTAGCCCCTCCCCAGAAATTTAACCTGCCAGAAACACACCTCTCCCTGCACCGGCTGCCAAAGTGCAAGAGACACAGCAGTTGATGTTTCCTCGGATTCCACTATCGGGTCTGGAGATTAAATCTGGGACTTTCCACAGTCACCTCCTCACCCATTGAGCCTCCCCACCTTTGACAAAAGGGGAGGATGTGAGCATTGACTCCTCTAGGTCTCCGCAACCATCACAGAGGGCGTGCGGCATCTTGGAACAACAACCGCCCTAACGCGACGAAATGGGGAGCGCGGAAGGCGATTTTTGGGAAGGTCTTTGTGCTCTGACAGTCAAAGGGGACACCCGGCCATCACCCTCGTCCTGGGCATTCCACGGCCCTTCGCGTCCGCCACCGCGCCCCCACTGACCCCGGTCCCCTGGCGAAGCGGCGACACAGCAGGGTCGGCGCGGGGACATCGCTGCGCTCCGGCCTGGCGCGGTTCGCCCCCCCGGTGCGGGGCCGGCCGGGATGACATCACCGCGCGGCGGCTGCGGCACCACCACCCCGGGCCCGGGTCCCGCTCCTGGGACTCGCGGGGGCCGAGCCCCGGCCCGGGCGGGGCCGCCTCGCAGGGCAGCACGGCGGGGGCGGCGCAGGGCGGATCCCCACGTCCCTCCCTCCCTCCCTCCCGCGCCGCCGCTCCCGGCCGGTCCCGGCTCACCGAAGGTGCGGCGCTGCTTGAAGGGCCGGTCCGAGGGCATGGCGGCGAGACCGGGACGGCACCGGGACCGGGCGGCTCCGTCTGCGCTCGGCCTGCGGCGGAGCGGCGGTGACGTCACCGGGCCCCGCCCGTCGGGGCGGAGCTTGGCCCGCCCGGCGTCCCGCCCACCCCCGCGACCCCGGAACTCGCCCCCCCGGCCTCGCAGTCGCCCGGGAGCCGCGGAATCCATGGAACCCCCCCCACGGGTTTGGGTTGGAAGGGGCCCTACAGTCCAGCCCGTGCCACCCCTGCCATGGGCAGGGACACCTTCTACTAGCCCAGGGTGCTCCTTAACCCTAACTCTATCCCTAACCCAAGTCCCATCCGACGTGACCTTGGACACTTCCAGGGAGTCAGGGGCTTCTCTGGGCACCCTCACAGGGAAGAATTCCTTTCCAATATCCAATCGAAACTCACCTCTCTGAGTCTTCAGACGAACCATTCCCTCTTGACCTATTACTGTCTGCCCCTCTCTTTTTTATAAGTCCCAACAGAAAAGAGAGCAGCTCATTCCACATGAGAACAGCTGTTCCGTAGGAGCACCATGGCAGAGCATCATCATTTCCCAATGGGACATAATGGTTTATTCAGACATGACCCAAAACATGAGCATTTTTCCAGTCCTGATGGAGCAGAGCACCTGAGGGCCTATCTTAAGGCAGCAGAAATACACCTGAGCTGGGATTTCCAGAGGTGCTCAAAGGACAGAGATGTCCATGACTCTGGCCTGCAGTGGCGTCTTCTGGACATCTTGGCTCAAACATCTTCCAAGTGTTGTTGCCATCTTTGGGCAGCAAACGTGGCTGTTGTGATAAGGGTGGAGGAGAAGGAAAGATTGTGTGGGGATGAAGCCACAACAGCTCAGACCACGGATTCCAGCCAATAAACCCGGACATAAACTACTCTCACACAGATACATTTGCAATTCCCACATCTACCCCAATCATCTCCCCATTAATGAGCCCATTGTTTTCCCTGCTGCATTCACAGCCATGATTATGCTGAATATATCAAAGCCTGCAGCATGACTCCAAATAGGGCAGCTATTTCTGGAGCTGGTAAATGAATCAAAAACAACTGCAAACAGAGCATCAGTGTTTCACCAGGTCTAATATCCCTTCTCACTGCATACAGCAACAGGAGCTGTGTCATACTAGAGCACTGTCTCATTGTTACTGTGAATTGGCACAAAACAAGAGCAAACACAAATGTTAGAGGATTAAGTACAACCTTGGTAAAAAAATAAATGAAAGATGCAGTTTTGAAAGAACTGTTTTGATTATTGTTCCGCCAGTTAAATATATATTTAATGAGAATTGAAGAAATTTTTGTTTCCTTGTTGAATTTACCCAAGAAAGAAAACACGTTCATGGCCAATATAATGGATTTTCCTTGACCAAGCAGTAATTAAACAAGCACATACTGGTAAGGAAGTAGAAACTCATGGGATTCACTTTCATAATTAAGATACAAGCAGAGATATTAATCTCTGATTATAGGTCCTCTTAATCAGAGAATACTAAAGGGAAAGCAGGAATGTTGAATCAGACATGGCAAGTGATGACCCTTACAGACTTTATCCTGAGCGAAAGGCTTTGTTACAGTTGCTATGAAGTGTGAACCTCCTTTTGATGAGAGGAATGTGGAAGTCTTTCCAATTTAGTGATGTGGCCCCTGGTTTTATCCATGCAGACCTCATTGCAGGACTGGGCCATAATTCCACAGAATACTATTCAGACACCTGGAAAGGGAGAAAAACACCATGTCATAGGAGCCCTGCAGCTTCTCAGCATGTTAATGTAGTTCCAGAAATGGGACATGGATCAAAGAAGTTTGATTTAATTTATACACTTCCTCCTTCAGCCTTCAACTTCCCAAATAATCCTGCACATATTAATGCCTCTCTTGCCTGGTCTTACTCATATCATGGGCAAAACTCCTCATTTGAGGAGATGCATTTCAGATTCAGCCCCCTCCCCATCCCCTGGATCAGTCAAAGGTTTAAGGCAGCAGCGAGCTGCCCTAGCATGACCTGGAATCAACAACCAGCTTCCCGTATGCCAGCATTTCACAGTATAGGAACACTGATAATGAGCACTCCTGCATCTTGTGAAACCACAGCAGTGAGACAAATCTCCCTAAAGCAATCCTGTAATGCTGCTAGAAGTGTATTTTTGTCAATGGAACTGTGTTGATGCTCAGGCTCCTGCTGGCCAGGGCAGTGTCTGGGCTCCTGCCCCTGCACCCCCAGCTGCTTCTGCTTCTCCTGCAGCTGGTGGGTCCCAGGAGTTGCTGTAGTTTTGCTTACTTTAGCCCAGCCTCTCTTGCTGTGCGATGTGTGTCTTTGTCCCCAAGAGAAGTAGCTAAGACAAGATCAAACATAAATCACAGGCTGGTTTGGGTTGGAAGGGACCTTAAATCTCATCCAGTCCTGACCCCTGCCATGGGCAGGAACACCTTCCACTATCCCAGGTTGCTCCAAGCTCTGTCCAGCCTGGCCACAGACATGTCCAGGGGTGGGGCAGCCACAGCTCCTCCATGTTCTGTATGTGAAAGACTGTCATCAGATACCTTAGGCAGGGGAGAAGTTATTTGTGGGGGGCACTGGAGCCAACACAAATCCACAGAAGGTTTTACACAAGCTCAGCTTTCTCAGTGTTACCTCCACTCCTCTGCCAGAGCCTTATCTTGGCACAGAGGCACAACCTTGGGCCTCAAGTGCTGCTCTTCCCAGTCCAGAGCCATGCCCCAAACTCCCTTTTATTACCTTGTTAATCCATCAGGGTTTGTTTTCCCAGCAGCAGATGCTTCCTCAGCCTTCAATAGGATCCACCAAAATCAAAACTGACTTTTCCAAGACAGCAAATCAGGCCAGTCTCCAGTCCCAGCACAGAGCAGCTCTAAAGGTGCAGGTGGCACAGGCTGTTCAGGCCTCCTGTGATCCTGGCTACAAAAAAGGACTGGAACCATAATGCTCATTTTTTCACTCTTCCTCAGTTTGGCAGTAGTTTTACCATACTGACAAAGCACAGGACCAGAAATTGAGCTCCATCCATCCCTTTTTTTGACTCTGATTGTGATAACGTACTCCCCTAAATTTCATACACAGAAATTGCTGCCAGCTCTGTAGCACTCTAATGGTCCTGATCCAAATAAACTTTAGTTTATTAGCTTAGTTACTATTTGGTTTAGTTACTTCATTCCATAGTAACTAAATGGAAGCTGCTGTTCTTCAGCTTCCTTCACCTTGTCAGTTTTAAAAAATAAATCTGAGTTAAATTTGGATGCTGGTGTAAAGGTGGCACTGCATGGCCTAAGCAAGGACCTGCTCACATGGATCTGGCAAGCCCCTTGACTCCAAACTCACCTTAAGAGCCTTTCATTCAAATTACCAAGTGTTTCATGTCAGATTGCTATCAATCCTTGAGAAAAAAACCCCAAACCAACACCCAACCCTCCAACCAACCAGCACATAGCCAGAGGTCAGTCATTTCACTGCAAGTTTATCATCTCAAGACAACAGAAAAGAACCATGATCTTCTGGTTTGCAATAGGTTATTTATTACAGCTTAAGCTTTGTCCCAAGCTCCTGTGACACAAAGCTACTGTAGAACAGGTATCCTTAAGAAGTGTCCAAAAGAATGCAGGACACTGCAAATTTTTCACTGGTCAGGGAAGTAGCACTGCCACCTACTTGGGAAAGCCAAAATCCATAAGCAGGTCACCACCTCCAAGGAAATACTTCTCTGGGTTACAAACAACAGAGAGAGATCACCGAGGTCACATTTGTCTTCTGCCTTGCCTCACTGTTCAGTTATTACCCAGACTTCAGCTCGCTGGAGGTAATTTTTTTTGGGGACAGCATTCAGTTATTGCAGATCACAGGCATTATGTAAACTGCCCCAAAGGCCAAGCGTCAGAAACAGCTTATGAACAGCAACAACCAACACTGAGTCACAGGGGCAGCTGGGACACCCAAAGCACTCATGCTATAGGGCAACATATCCCAACAGGCATTCCTGACCTTCAGGGTCATGGCCACCACTTAGAAGATTAGACACAGTCCAAAAATTGATATCCAGGTCTGAAAACACATAAAGAAAACCCTGCACATGCAGGTTACCTTGGCTATTTGAGTGCCCACACACCCACCCTTTGCTGGGCTCTGAAAGCCACATGTGCCCAAGTCAATACCCACATTTTTTACCAAAATTTCCACAGCTGCACTTTCCAGAGCACCCCCTAGCCCTGCTTTTTTTTTTTTTTTTTTTCCTGAAGAAAAGCTCCACAAAAATAACCCCAAAAACATGTGGGCTTTTTTTGCCCTTAATGGCATCAATAAAAAAATACTAAAGGAATATAGCAGATCAAACTGGCTACTGAGCTGTGACAGTGTGAAATCTCCCATGGGTGGCCTCAACAGCCTTCCTTAGCCATGCAAATTCTGTCTGGAACAGAAAGTGGTAGGAAAACCTACAATACAAGAGCCAATTGTGAGTGAACTGCACATGCCTTTGGGCCAAATCCTTGTTCAGAGAAAGCAACAAACAAACAAAAAAAGTCGCAGGAAAGTTCTGTTTTTTGAAGAAAAACTCAATCAGTCATGACAAAACTTAAAATCTTGAGAAGAAAAACACGTAAGACAAAACCAGTTACTGGTGACACTTTAATTTCTTATGGTCAGACGCTTTTGAAGTAAAACCAACAGAGTAAGACAGAACTAGAGGACAGGAAGACATATTTACAAGCCATTCAATACTAAGAGTGCAAAAGCAGAGCTCAGTGGTCAAAGAAGCATACAAGCATACAAAGAATAATCTTTTTTTGGTTATTATTATTAGAATTTTATTATCTTAGCTATCAAAAGAATCTGTTGCATTTTTTACCGCCCAATTCCAACTTGCCAGCTTCCATTCAAAAGGACTTGTGATACAAAAAGCGCCATTTTTTCTGTTTGTAGACAACAAAACAACCTGCTTTAATTCTCCCAAACCTTACTGAAGAGTCACAGCACAGTTAACACTAGTACTCTATTCTTTACCATTAAATAAAAATAAAATAGGGAAAATAAAACAAGCAAAGGGAGAAAACCAGACCGAGTCAGTTTAATCATTCAGTTGGATTCTGGATGACAATCAGGAAATAGTCTTTATCTGGGGAGAAAAAAAAAAAAAAAGAAAATTATTCTTTCATTGCTGGTATTCGTTTGCAGAAACAGTAAATTCCAATATGGGGAACTCCAGAGCCCTGACATTCAGACTCAACGAGAAAAAGGTTCCAAGCATCAGATCATTTATTTTATGGGTTTTACTGAGAAAAACTCTCAGCTTTAGAAACTGTACATTCCCAAGGCAGCTGAATTTAACTTGGTTTGTGCCAGGAAATTACAGTAAGAAGCATGTGCCACACTAGTGCAAGGTGGCCACTGCCCTTCTCTCACAGGCACACTGAAGGCCACAGCTGTTTTTTCTGGAGCAATGTTTATTTCTCTTTCCATCCTTCCTGTGGAAATCTGAGGCTGCCTCAGAATGAACTGTGTTAAGATCTGCCCTGGCCCACACCTGCCATAGAGAACTGCCATCCCCTGCTTGGCTCTCCACCAGCCCCATCCCAGCAGGGAGCACTCAGGGACAAGGCTGAATTCCTGCCACATGAGGGACCTGCACTCATCTCACTGCTTCCCAGTTTGGAATTCAACAAAATACTGAGGATGTTTCCTGAAAAGAAGATTGCTTCTGCTGCTGCTGTATACCACGACTCATGATTACAGCTACAGTGTACTCTAATACTTTTCCCAGAACTAGAAAGTCAGGACTGCCTTGTCTTATCACTCAGTCCACAGTTCTGAGTGCAAATTGTTCCCAGAACGTATTTCTTTCCAAATCCTAGGGTTTTCTACTGAAAAACAAAGCATGAGAGGGTGTAGTACTCTCTCTAATACTTTCTACATTGATCTACAGAAAATGAGTGAAGGGATTTGCCACATTCAAACATGACAAAGGAAACTAGGTCAATGATAAAGCTTTCAACTCTCCAGAAAGTAGAACAGGTTCTTGGAAAGAAGGGATTATCCAATGTGAACACAAGCAGCAGGCAGACTTCTTCCAGGCTGACAGCATCAGTCCCAAGAGAAAACAACCCTGCTGGATTCCCAGATCCCTGCTTTGGGCCTGCTCTCTCCTACCTGGAGCAACCATGATTTCATTTTTCTTGGAGCGGATCCGCAGGAACGTGAGGTCATTCTGGGGATCGATGTCCCGCACGGTGCTCCTGGCCTTCATGATGAAGCTGTGCATGAGACCAGCATACTGAATGGTGGTGGAGTTGTCTATAGTGCTCTTGATGGGAATACCTGCAGGAGAGGGACAGCAAGGCTCAGTGACAAACCTCCAGAACCAGCCCTGCACTGGGCAGTACCAGGTCCAACCTTGGCTGTCACTGCACCAACGGTTAGGAGTGTTCTCTTTGAAGGTAAGATGAAAACATGAAGAACAACAAGATATGAAAAAGCTAACATGGGACCACAGGTGTAGGTGAGAGCTGTTTACTTCTAGTAGCATCTGTGCTTTACTTTTGCATTTTGATAAAAATACAAATAAATTAAACAAAAATAGTTATCTGTAGAGGACAGAGGAAATGCCAATGTTACAGTTTTTTCTCCTGACTGGAGATATCTTTATTACTTCAGAAAGGCTCCCCAACACCACGTAAGTAGTATTGAGCTAGGCCAGGCTGGGATCAGTGATAATGGAGGACACCAGTGTTGTATCCCACACTCCAAAACTGGAGCTCCAACATTCAGTTCTAAGAGGTGGTGCAGCCCTGGGAGGTCCCTGGTTCAGTGATAACCAGCCTCGAGGGCAGACACATTGTTCAGCCATCCATTAGATGTGTTTTCCCACCAAAAGTCAGTCAAACCCCAGCTCCTGGGTCAGAACACAGCAGCCAAGTACCAAATTGTGCAGGGCAGAACCAGGTACGTGTTTGAGTAACTGCAGCTGCAGCACAGAGAACACAATCCACTCAACCATCATAGAATACCAGCAAGCAGGAGCCAAGCTGCATGATCTGATCCTCAGTATATTCACATGTAGCTACTGTCATCTTTTCTGAAGATTATTTCTAGGAAGTATTCAATTTTTGGGCCGCTCACTGTGTATTCAGAGTGCTCTGAAGAAGTTGTTCTATTGAACTCTTCAGAGACTCCAAAAAGAGACAACTTGCAGATGAGTTCCATGAGACCACAAGCATTAGACAGTGCTAAAGAACTGGAGTCTGCCAGGCCAGCAGTGCTCTAGACAAGCCCAGCAGCAAGATTTACATCTTGTGTGAGCCTCAGTGCTACTGATTAAAGTTTTCACAAACCAAGTTTCAAACACTGCCATAACTCAAATATTTTGATACTTCTGCAAATTATTTTAATTTATTTCCTAAAATAATTAAAGTGATCTTGCAGAACTTGGAAACCAATTTTCTCTTGTAGCCTCACTGCTGTCTGTCTCCTTGGGCTGCAGGAATACCTCTTCCAAAGCCAATACCTCTTCTTAAGTGCAAGTGGTACAAGCAGCTGCCCTCAAAGTGGGTGGCTGGAGTAAGTGATAAATCAGAAAAGTGAGGCAGACACAGCACCTTCAGAATTAACCACGATGATTCCCTGCACTCCCTTCTGGCTCTGGATTCGCTTCAGTGTTTCCTCCACTTCTGCCTGCAAGACAAAGCACAAATTGATACAGAGTTACAGCTGCTGTTTGCCTCCCACCAAAGCTTTGGGATAACGCAGCTGAAAAGAAAAGCTGCACAGGGATGATTAAACAGCCACTGCCTACACTGTTTACATATCCATATGTTTGTACTTTGGTGCCACCTTTTTTGCATGACCTTTCCAGTTATCTTCCGTCTGCCTTTCTTCTTCACCCATTTGTGATTATCATCCTGGAACTTCCCTCTCTCCTTCTCTTCAAGCCTCTTGTTGAAGGCTTGCAGCTGGAAACTGCAGTGTGCTACAGTTTAGGTGTCAATCAAAAATTGTCTTTGAAAACAGACATGGAATTTATGAAAGAAGTAGGAAAGAGATACATTGTGGGTGCAAGATGACCTTCCCTTTTATCAAATGAATGCCAAAAGCAATTACAAGTAAGAGAAGTGAGGGGAAGACCAATGAATGAACACTTTTTGTTTGTAATTCTGATTTGTGCTGGAATGGCTGCAAGGCTGTAACCACTGCCAATTAATTTACAACTTTAAAAAGGAAAAATGCATATGCAGGCCAAGGCAATTGTTCTTTGTCTGCTCTATAAAAATCATCAAAGGAGGTTTCAGTACCTTCTGCACAACTTCCCTGCTACAAGACACCCATCAAAATGTAACTACGGCATCTGTAGTAGGCTGTAGTACGGTGGGAAACCCTCATATCTGAGCTGATTTCCACAGCTGGATGTGTATTTGGCATTTTTTATTCCACTCCAGGAAACAGAAACAAGCAGCATCTTTCAGATCCTGCAAGGCAGAGTCCCCCAGAAATTATTTAGGAAGGGAGACATGAATCACCCAAACCAGACCTACAAGGGGCATTTGTAGAACTGTGTTACCTGGGCACACTGAACAACCCTCACCACTTCCTCCCACATCAAACAGGCACAAAGATGTCACATGCCCTGTTCCCTGGGAAGAGACCTTGTCCAACTGCAAACAAAACATAGCACAGCACAACATCAGCTCAGCCCCAGCACCACCAGCACATTCCTCAGGGTGCTGTTGGTAACATAACCTGTGGCTCATAAGAGACAGGACCCCTGAGCTGGTCTTTATGAAGAAGATTTTCTGTGTGATCCAGCACAGAAAAATTCAAGTATTTCTAACAAAACTCTGGGTTATTTCTGAATGCTGGATTATTTTCAAATGGAAGGCAAGAGAAATTGAACAAACTAAAGGATGTATGAATGCTGAGAAAATATAGCAGCAAATTTTTCAATATATTAAGAAATTAAGATCAGATTTCCTGCCTTCTAACTAGCACTGTTTAAGTCCTGATTAAATACTTTCCTTCACAGGACCTTAACAAACCTTTTCAGATGCAAAGCAGCATCCATAAAGAAGGATACCAGTTTTTAATTTTCCTCCAGCACCTTCAGCTGATCTAACTCACAGGTGGGTGATCTACTCTGACAGTTCACTGCTGCTGATGTGGGAAGGTCCTGCTCCTCTATTTCCACTCCGGGACTCATCCAGCACCTGCACAAGCAAGTGCAGCTCACCAGACCCACAAACGTAGGACTGAGAAAAAAATACATACTTAATTCACGAAACACACAAACCCCATTTTAATGAAGGGCTGAATAACTACAAGAGATGGCACATGCAGAAGGAGAGATGCACTCCAGAAAAGCAGAATAAACACTGTCTCAACTCTCTCAATACTATTTTGCTACTAAATATCCTTTGCTATATGTGCAACAGCAGCCTTTATCTTCCTGTTTTCATCCGCAATACCTGAACTCCTAGGTTTGCCTAAAAAATAGATCTTATTTGATAATTTCAATTTTCCCTCTGCAACTTCGGTCAGCATTTATTTCTTTACACATTCTAACATACATTTTGAACCCCAGTTCATCAACATGCAACAGCCAGCAACACATCTGAGTAGGGAGAAACCTCCAATACATCACAACAGAACGAATTCAGCGCCGCTTATCAAACATCCAAAACCAGTCTCTTTTTCCCGACTGCTTCCAGCTTTAGGGATGTGCCCCGGCAGCCGCAAGAAAGGCACGCTTCGTGTGCGCGTTGCCCGGCACAGGGCTGGGCTGGATCGGCTGAAGATTCGGCCTCTGCTCGCAGTGACTCAGGGCAGGCAGAGCCACTGAAGCCTCAAGGAAGCAGCGCTGGGACCCGCAGCGCCGGGACCCGCCCCGCACACACACGACCCTCGCCCGGGGGCCTGACCTAGAACCCGACACACAACTCAACACGAACCGAACCAAGGTGGGCACCCCCAGCCCCCGTAAGTCCCCGCGGCGTCTCGCCTTTACCCGGGCCCTGTGCCTGAGGGCAGTCGCGACCGGCACCGGCCGCAGGAGCCCCCGAGGGCCGGAGTGGCACAGAAACCCCCGAGGGCGGCACAGGGGCCTCACCGAACTCCGGCCCCAGCGCACCCACCATGATGGAGCCGCCGCCTCCGCCCGTCTCGGCCCCGGCGCTGCCCCGGAAGCGCTTGGAGCGCGGGGCGGGCCCGCTCCGGGGACACCGCCCCGAACGCTCCGAAGCCGCACAAAACTCCTCCGAGCGCCCGCGGCCGCTCACGGTGCGCTACTGGTCGTCGATTCCACTTTAGGGACATCAGTACTTGAAAGGGAATTACAGGAAAGATGGGACGAGTGTGTTTACAAGATTCTGGAGTGACAGGACAAGGGGGGATTGGTTCACATTGAAAGAGAGGAAATTTAGACTAGAGATTAGGAAGGAATCCTTCCGTGTGAGTGGGGGTGCTGAGGCTGCCCCATCCCTGGAAGTGTCCAAGACTAGGTTGGACATTGAGGATTGGAGCAGCCTGGGACAGCGGGAGGTGTCCCTGCCCATGGCCGAGGATGAAATAAGACGGCCTATAAACGTCCCTTCCCACCCAAACCATTCTGTGATTCCATGATACTCCATGAAAAGAACTCCATGTGGGTAATTCTTTTTCCCCTCAAATGGCCGCGTCCCCTCAGCTGCTGCCGGAGCCCCCGGAACAGGGGCAGAGCCACTCCAAGGCGTGGGTGCCCGCTAAAGCGCTGGGACCTCCCTGCCACAGCCGCGTCCTGAGGGTCAAGTGTGTGCTGCCCCGGACAGTGAGAGAGTCTCAGCTCCCCTGGGGGAAGGACTGGGGATGATCCACAGTCCGATGGCAAAACAAAACAACACACTGAAGAACCGCATCCCGTATAAACTCAGCTCTATTCTACATACACAACAGCAGAAGCTGGAACTTCCCCCGAGCTCAGGCTCTGTTAGAAGTGAAAAAGAGAGTCCCAGGTTTCGGTGGCAAGGGACGTTTAAAGGCCGTCTCATGCCAGTCCCTGCCAGGGGCAGAGACACCTTCCACTATTCCAGGTTGCTCCAAGCCTGATCCAAGCTGGTCTTGGACACTTCCAGGGATCCAGGGGCAGCCACAGCTTCTCTGGGCACCCTGTGCCAGAGCCTCATAATCCTTACACGGAAGAATTCCTTCCAAATATCCAATCTAAACCTACTCCCTTTATCAGTTTGAATGCTCCTTCTTTTGGGACCACAGCCCTGTACTCAGCATACAGACACTGAGCTCCCAGAGCAATTACAGAGAACTGGTATTGGGTGATACGTGAAACATGCCCTCATAAAGTGTTTTTAGATTTTTTTTTTTTTACCCCTCTGAAAGCCAGGATTTGACAAGAGCAGGTAAGCGTTGACCACTCCACTCTGTCAGAGTCTGCATTCTCCTTAGAGAAAACAAGATTTCTGCAATGAACCCTGTCATTTGTGCACTGCTGGGCTGACAGGCTGAGAATGTTCATGGGATCAGGCATTGCTAGAGTTCAGAAAAAACATCCACATTTAGGATCCAAGAGGCTAATTCCTCTTCTAGTGACTATTTACAACTCTGCAATCTAATTCAGTTAAATTCTAATCTCTCTTACCAGTCCAGCAGCAAGTTGTACAGCTTGGCTATAAGAAGTCATTTTGCCATGGATTGATTTAACTTCTAGTCTGTGTGATGGTAAGATTTGGGCAATAGTAAGGATATGGTGGGTAATTTGGGCAATAATAAGCAGTGTATAGCTGCCATCAGACACCCAAACCAAACATGGGTTTGTTTGAAAAGCCATTACCATCCTGCCATGAACAAAACCTTCCACACCCTCACCAAGGGCTAGTGCCGACATTAGCACTCTCATCATCAAATCAAAGAGAAAAAAATGGTGCAACTGAGATGTACATTTATCATACATTGCATTGTGATTAATTTTTTGCCTTTCTTTTAAAAGAAACTTCAGATGTTTGTGAAATACTGTTGTATCTGTACTGACAATAAAGCTGCCCAAAGCACCTTTCAAATTTTGGGTTTACACAACTTACTAGGATGCTTTTAAGTGGTTCCATTCAAAGCTTGGAGGAAGTGTCTCCACACTAAGGCAGCTGTTATTGCACATACTTGCCTGGCACAGGAAATCATCCTTAGGATTTGCTGCCCCTGACAAAATTATGTTAATTGAGATTGTGGGAACACCTGGGAAGCAGCAGAGGAAGAACACAATGGGAAGGTCTGCAGCAGGGAATATCAGCCTCAGGGAAGGATGACCACTTTAGGAACCATTTCACCAAACTGGACAGAATCAGATTCCTGAGACAGAATCACAAAATTAACTAGGCTGGAACAGACCTTTGAGATCATCAAATCCAGTCTATGACCTAAGACCTGACAGGACATCCCTGTGAGTGCTGAGGGAACTAGAACCTCACTGCAAAGCCCATCTCAATTATCTGGGAAAGTCTGTGGCTGTCCGGAGAGGTTCTGATGACAGGAAGAATCTAAATGCCACTTACCCCTTCAAGGAGAGTCAGGGACACTAAAAGGCTAGCTGGTCTCACTGGAGCTTCCCCCCCCCTCCTTTGTGGCCTTCTGTCAATCCAAACCACTTGCAGTGTCATTCCTCATTGTTGGTGAGCTACAACATAGTTGCTGTAGCACTGCAACGAAATGTTACAGCCACGGCTCCTGCAGAACCTCCCTCCATCCCCTCTCTCTCAGGCCTCAGCAGCCTCACAGGCTCCTCACGGCAGCATCCACAAGCCTAAAAATGCACAAATTGTGTCAAAAATCTCCTGCTCAATATCCAATATAATCAATAAGGGTGGACAACGTCTTGGGAAAGAATTATTCCTAAAGAATTTTAGTTGAAGAAAAAGTCCAGGCAGCCTGACCCTCACACCTAGGAGCACACAGACAATTCATTTCCACCTGGATATTCTGTCACACATAAGGAATAAAGACCACACCACCATCTCTTTAAGTAGTTTTATAAAAGTATGACTTACTGAGATACTATTACAGTTACCTGAGTATTTGAAATTACAATGCAAGGAAATATCAACAATGAATTTCAGTACAGTATCTTACAATCCAGTGCTGCTGATCCCAGTTTCTACATGAGTTCACTAGAGCACATATACACAAACAGTGATTCTTGGAGAAAATTAAAAGACACCACAAAAAAGGAGGCTGGAGATACCAATATAACAGAGTTGAGATTACAAATCCAGTGCAGCATGTAATAAAATTTGAAAAAACAAAACAAAACAAAAACAAAACAAAAAAACCCCACACGAACTCCCCCAACATTTTTTTTTTCTTAGAATAATAAAAAAAGTTGTTTTTTTTGTTTTTTTTAAACAAGCAACTGGATTAAAAAAACTTCCATACTGGATGAGATAAAGACATGATGTATTTACTGTGCATGTCATTAGTAAATGAACAGTTCCTGAGCTACTCGTAACAATAAGGCTCTGTTAATTATCAGTATTTCATTTTCTCATATCATTTTCATGAGGGAAATTCTAAATAAAATTTCTTTTAATACCTGGTAATTAGGATCAAGTGATAGTTGCATATGAATGTACATTTGTGATACACTATGTATTTATGCAGCTCAGGTTGCTAAAACAGTTGAAGCAGTGGGAGACTAATAAATCTCTGCTGAAAAATCTTACTTGTAAATCCAATTCACAAAAATCTGTTATCTGGGAGAGAAGCTGCTCTGAGGTCATTCCTGTACTGCTTCACCAGATCCCCAGAAAGAACTGAAAACTCCATCCATGGCTTGCATAATTCCTTTGAACCTCTACACAACATGCTGTAAAAATTTAACAGATTAGTTAGTATTCACAAGTCAAATGCCTCTGAACTTATGCTTTCAGAAATATTGTCTATGTAACACTGTAAATCTGTTTTCAACTTTTTATGTTTGGCCAAATCTGATGTTTCACTGATTATTTTTCCCCCTCAATGAGTTCTTTATTTACAATATTTTAAAATCATATCTGGTGCTTGGGATATCCAGCCCCCTTTCTCCCATCCTGGTACAGCAGAAAAGACATATAAACATGCCATTTAAATTAAAGAAACAATGGAATAAGTGGAATCCTGGACATCAAAAATATATACAAGGTATGTTTTTCCTGAACTAAACATTTCAACCATAAAAATAATCAACAGCCAAACCCTATAGAACTAGGGCTAAGGCTATTTCAATTATAACTATTCTTTATTTTAAAAATATAGGGCTGACAGCCTTTAGGGTGATATTTATAAATGAACAATAGTTCTACGTTCCCTACATGAATTGTAAAGCAAATATGCAGAACATAGACTACTTCTCATAGCTTAACCTTGCATTATCTTGCTTAATTTAATCTCTTGTAAATATGTTAAGATAACTACATTTCATTGTAAGAATTAATATAAACAGAAAATATATATAAGGCTTTTTTTTTTTTTTCTCATGAGCTGTATACTGTGATAGATCCAAATGTTGTGGAAGTTGGCAATCCTCCTCCCAGTCACACCTGAAGGCAAATTCTCTCCATCAATGAAACTTTAAATGAGGGGCATTTCTGTCCCACCAGCATCTCTCCCCAGGCCTTCCTTTGATTAAGCCTGACAAGTCCCACCCTCCTGCCTTCCCAAAGCATTTATCACTGAGCCCTGACACATTTGTGAAAGTCAGTTAAAACCTGTAGTGTCTTGGTTCTTCTTAGGCCTGAATCAGTTTTTCCCTCTTGCAGTTTAGATGGATGAAACAGCAGGAAAGAAATACTCTTTTCCAGATTGAACATTCAGGTTTACACTTTCCCACTGTCCTGTTTCAGCTCTGTCATCTGAAAGAGTCTTAAATGCAGCTCCTGCCCCAGTGCTCTGAGCTGCAGGTTTGCTTTAATATGTGCTACATGTTATTTCAAGTGTCACGTCTCTCAGTGCAGCTACAGCTCATTTCACTGGTGTCTGACTTCCTCCCTTCAGGGGGAAGGGAAAGGGCTGACCAGACCCAAAAAGTGCATTCAGTCTAAAGGAGCAATAAAATGCAAAATGTTGTTGTAAACCAGAAAATAATTAACAGATTCTAAAAGGAAATAAAAGATGTTAATTCAACAGGAACTTGCTACAAAAGTTACTAGCTGTAAGCAGCTTAGGGTGAATTAGCTTAGAAATCTCCCCAAAAACTTTAGTTTCAAACTTTATAGAACTATTTACTGATGTTCCAGCTTCCCAAAAACCTGCAATCCATGTCTGAACTTTCTAATCCTCTTGGCCTCAGCCAGTCTCACACATCAGTTCATCTGCAGAAATGACGAGTAGGATGATTTTCTGAATCCAGTTGTTTTGTGTCTCTTCCTGAGAGCCAAACAAACTCTTTGGAGCAAACTGACTGCAACATGTAGGAAAAACACCGAGGGTAATGTCCATTGACACTGCTGACAAACAGCCTGCAAACAGGAACCTCAACGGAATCAGTGCAATCCTAGCTGGACTTGTCTTTTAAAACAAGTGAAGTACCACAGTGTTAATATTGATTTCAAAGTTAAAACAAATGTTACACAGCAAAAGCTCAGAACCCTTCAGAGGGCACAGAGCAGTGTTCCAACAACTTTGGGTAGGTGCCTCTTTTGCTGACAGGAGCATGCAGGACTGGGATAAACCGAAGTGAAGCTATGCCCCGGCTTTGTGCCACAGTTTGACATCCCCATAGCAGCAGATTCAGTCCAGCTGGCACATGAGCAGACTCCAGGAAAGGAAAAACAGTCTGGCCACACTTGAGTTAGAAAAAGGAGCTTAAGGAATGGAGCTGCTCACGGCACAGAGGTGGATCCAGGCTGGATCTGACACTGCTGTTGCGAGGCTCAGGATGCTGCTGCAGCACTGCAGCTACCAATGAACTTCCCAGTGCATCAGTAGCTAAAATGCTACTAAAAAGGAAAGATAAAACTATTGTTAAAAATCTGTCAGTCATTAAGGACACATTCTAATTAATGAATGGTAAAACAAAGCAGAGTCCAAAGCTGTATTAAACCTCTACTTTCGTCATTAGTCACTTGTAGCCATATCTGATTGCGCATTTGATTTCTGAAAGTGCTCAGGAGAAATCCAGAGTACATGTGGATAACCTCAGGATAACATCCATTTATTTACACATTAGTACTGTTAAATAAATCCAAGTCATGTCTACTTTACAATGAAGTGTGCAACAAGCAGAAGAAGTGAAGCACATACATCATGTAGGGTTCACTTTCTTCAAGGTGCAAATTTCAGCTACTCTTGCCCAAATCCTTCTGTTTCTTCAATTGCAAATAACAGCTTTTCCTTCAACTGCTCATAATTCTTATATGGTGGAAGGTCTAAGCGATTGAAACTGAAAAATAAAAAAAAATTAAGTACTGATGAAGAACTCAATAGAAACAAAAAATCCACTATGAATATGGGTGATTGGAATTTTTGCTGTGGAGATGAACACTGGGATTTATACCCCCAGAAAAGCTGATATAAATGTATGTATTTCTGAGGGTAGAGGTTAGGATTCAAGGGCTCATACAGTCATAGTTTTCATTAACTTTTCCTAGTTGGAGGCAAACCAACCTCTCAGTGGTTAATTAGTCATGATTCAGATACAAAATTTTCAATTTGTGTGGTTTTGCCTACCACTAACACCTGAAGAAAAGTGATCTTTTCTCTGAAAGTGTGTGAATGTAGCTACTTTACTAAGGAATGCAGTGACAAAAGATAATCCCAACCTTGTTAATTACTTTAATTGTTCAGTAATATATTACACAAATCCATAGAATTCACAATGGAATCCATTCCATGCCATAAGAGATTTTTTAGAAGTTCAGCTACCATTCAACAACAATTCATTGGTGTAATCTGTGTTTGCTTTCACAGAGTTTCAACCACTTCAGCACATTATCTATTTACTAAAATGTGAAAGCAGACTGGTCACCAAAACCAGAGCAATAGCAATATTCCGACTGATTATGTACTCACCAGGTATGACTTCTGGGTAACCAATTTTCCTTTCCAACTTTCTCAATACAGAATTTTTGGGGTCCATTGCTCCCTGTAACAAATTCCAATAGACAAGGCATAGGTCCAGCTACCTTTGTATCACTTTGTAACACAAACCTGAAGAAGCATGCAAGGCTTCAATAAACACAGGATTGCCATTACTTGCACAGAAAATGGACATTTGTCTCACTATACAGCTCTGCCTGGGTCAAAGTATGCACGTGGTGAAACACATCAATATGAAGTGATTTTAAAGCACAATAAATAGGTGTAAACATTTCCATCTTTTTCCATCACAGCTCAATTATATGTATGGCTTTCAAAAGAGCATTTAATATAAAATTAATTTAAAATGCGACATACACATAATTTGTTTTTTTCCAGAAGTATCTCCTGCATTAGAAGGGTTATTAATACATACCCATGAGGTCAGCAAATCCTCCCACTGGCAATCTGCATGTTCCAGTCACAAACTGCAAGAGTCTCATCCTCTTCTCATTATCTATTTCTTTCACAAACTGAAAAACAGTAATTCAAATAAACATTTAGGGATAAATTCATTATTCTGATGTTCACATCACCATCCCCAGATGAAAAGTAGTGGCTGTTAGGATTAGCTGGGTTAGCAGTAAGTTTCTATCGCACTCTGCAGGCATGCTCAGTAACTTCTGCTGGTCTGAGAATAAAGCAAAATCTGCAAACCTGCCAGAACCACACAATCTGCCTGCTGGTCCTGGTGTAGTGCCTGTAGATGGTGTGTCTCTGCCAGTCATTCAGGTCAATTTCTTGCATTCCACAGAGAAGCACCTTTGGGGTAGAAAAAGGGAAATAAGTAGAGGAATACAAATTTGCATTTTTCTTCTGTGACCTCGCACACAGCACAAGAGAACAACTGAACCCCCACTTAACAACACCAGCAATAACAGGCACTTGATTTTAATTTTAAAACTGATCCAGAACTTCTATAAAGAAAGACTGGTGATGGCTCATGAAGTGCATTTGGAGAGGCCACACATTAGAGTCTCTGTTGTGAAAATGGAATAATCATTTGCAATTTTAGGAATAAATTCTTCCCTGTGAGGGTGGGGAGGTCCTGGCACAGGTAGTCCAGAGAAGCTGTAGCTGACCCTGGACCCCTGGAAGTGTCTAAGGCCAGGTTGGACAGGGCTTGGAGCAATCTGGGATAGGGGAAGGTGTCCCTGCACATGGAAGGGGGCAGGAACAAGATTATTTAAGATCCCAACCCAGACCATTCTGGGATTCTAGGTAGAAATTCAAGGCAGTTTATCTTGGACCAGCCATACAATTCTTCGAAAGGGATGGGATGTTTTGTTTTCATGGTTTTATTTTTCAAACTGAACAGATACTTCAGGAAGTGTAATTTTGAGAGATCAAACCAAACCATGAACTTGACTCAACCTATAGGCAATCCATTGCATATCTAGTTTTATCTCTCACTCTGTTCAAGTTACTCATTCTTTGACCACAGTAAATCAAAGAATCACAAATTAAGAAATTTCTGGTGATAGAATATTGGCCTGTAGCAACATCTAAGTTGGATGCAAAGAAGAACGTCAAGGAAAACACATGAATCTACTACTATTCCATGAAGTTTCCCCCATATTCTCTATAAAACAGTTGTCATCCTCTGATTTCTGCTCTTCAGATATACTGCCTGGAGCTTAAATATTTTATGTGTAATGACCTGGATCCAGCAATAGGCAAGCCATCCTTTACCTCCAGTTCCTTTGCATCAAAATACTGCAAATACTGTTGTGGCAAAATTTCATTGAAGCCTTCAAAGAAAGCCTGTGTCTGCTCCTCAACACCTCGGGACAGTCTCCATTCTGCTACTAGCCTGGAAAAGAAAACACACCAAGATCATTTAAATGGCCCATGCTAACCTAACTCCACGTTTTGCCTATTTTGAGACTAACTGTAAGCTAAGTTAAAAAAAAAAAACAAACATGGGAAGTCTGGAAAGTTCTGGGGATAGAGCACTGAATAATTTTATCAGCAGCCTTTACTCTGTGCAAACCATTTCAGTTTTTCTCTAAATTACCCTAAGCATTCAACTGTTCTGCTACAGAAGTATTTTGGACTCAAAGAGGCAGCATCTTTTCACTGATTACATTAATGACAGCATACCAGTCCCGAGGTATTTGAAGATTTTGCCTGATATTCTCCCCAGAAATCTCAGTTGTTGTGCATGACAAGGTAAAAAAAAGGACAAGTTGTACTGGTGAAGAGCAGCAGGACTAACAGCTTACCAAGCAGTGACTATGTCCATTTAGAAAGTTCCATATTTGTTTCTGTTAATCATGAAACTTTGCTCTGTGGCAGAAACTCCACTCTCCATTGATATAAGGATGAAAAGCAGGCAGGAGACCCAGAGAACCTGAACCCAGGGAGAAGCAGATATTATGCTGAATTCAAGCCTAACCTGTCAGGAGCACTGGAGTCTAAAGTAGAGGTGGCTATTTCTCATTTCAGTCCTAGAAACTTGAGGGACTTAAAGCAGGACTTGGAATAAGACAAAACAATCCGAATGAAACTGGAATCCAAGCTCTCCTGGGTTCCAAGGAACTAGAGAAATCCTCCCTTCTGCCAAATGCCAATGTTTCTTGTGCAAACATCACCTCTTTTGTGAATCACTGAAACATCTGCAGGTTTCTCCCATGATGAAAAGAAAGCCCACTCCAGACTCCCTCCCCCTGCCCATGAAAAAAGCCTTCACAGAACACATCATAAAGAGGAAAATTCTCTGTGATTCAGTTTAGTTTGTTCCTGCAATGTATGATGACATTTTCTTTTTTTTGGCAAGCACATCCTCCAAGCTTTTATGTTGAAGTTCACACCTTAAATCAGAGCTGCTGTACTGCTGCACGCTGAGGAAGGAGGGGATATTTCAGAACAAAGCAAGTCACTGGTTCACATTTTTATTCCTTAATCACTCTTAGGCTCCTTCACTCCTAATCTCTTGCTTTAAAATATTTTGGTGCTGCAAATATGAACCTTATTTTATGACATTACAACCTATGACATTCATAACACTTACAATTACAAGATCAGTTCAGATAAAACTAACAGAATTCCAAGTATTTTTGAAAATAAGAATCTCCACAAAACCATCAAAAAATGTTTTCCATAAAAACCTCAACAAAAAAATCACCCCTCAAAACCTCAAATGAATCAGAAATGGTTGGCTAGAACATCAGCAGGCTATGAAGCAATATAATTATAATAATAAATAGATGTAACATTTCATGAAATATGTAAGTCACAATTCTCATCATGGTATTCTGCTAAACTGAGATAACTCTAGAAAAAAGGTGGACTTCTTCTAACCATGATCTTCAGGAAAAGTGGATTTTAGAAACTTATTTCTATCAGTATTCGTTTTTCAATTACGAGATCCAAACACTTGCCACTTGTTGCCAGCATCAGCAACTATTCATCAATGCTTTAATTGACAAAGACAGTCTTTTGTTACTAGAACTTAAGAAAGAAAATGACAGAGTATTTTAAAGTCTTCACTTATTTTCACCTGATGTAGTCTTCTTTATTTTCTTCTGTGACCAAAATGTTGCTACCATTTGGCTTCAAATCATGGCTTTTGATTTCACCTAGTATTTCTTTATCAACAGAAAAAAACATTTCCAAGCCACATTCTTCAATATCATTTTCTCTGGAAGGAAAAAAAAATACAGTTTTAAATAACTGTGTTGAGAACTTGCACACTGTAGAGAAGATGAGTACGAAGTACCTTAAGGTAGAGGGTTTAGAGCTAAATAGTCAAGATAAGGAAAAGTTCTTTACACAGTAATTATGGCCTTGCAAGAAGTCCTGGAGTTTACATCTTGATTTATGCTTTTGCAAAATGAAAAACTGCCTGTATACACAGAGGTTTTGATGATCAAGTCCAAAATCCAGATATTTATCCTGACCCATAACACAGCAATGCTCATCTTGAAAACATGGCTGTGGCCCCATTATTGAGGCCCATCATACAACTGCACTTGCAAACTTCATCTTCCCAAAATACATGGTATTGCATGAAACCTTGAATGAGGAGGGAAGGATTCAGATGAAGGGATGATTTTATTTCATCATTCATCCCTTTTAAAATGAAAGCTACATGCTCCAGCTCAGTTTGGGCATAGAGGTTTGGCAGATGACCTCTAAAGTCCCCTTCCAATCTCAGTCAATCTGTGAAATCCTCAAACTTGCAGAAATGAGAAAAACAGCCTCCTGATAAAAGTGCCAAGGAATACTTTCTGCAAAGTTATAAAATTTGCTTTTTTGTGAGGAACAAAATTATGTCCGTCCTGACAGACATGGCACTTCTCCTCTGTGAATGTGCTGTCCTGTCCTCAGGGGTACTTCCAGTAGCACTACAGACAAGCAGACTCAGCTACACTGAAGTTTGGGTTTGGGTTGAGAGGACTCTGCAGCCCTTGGAGGTCTGAAGGCTTTTCTCCTATTTTCACATCCTTAAGTGTGTTTTCAAAGGGGCAGAGCCTTTTCTGGACTCCAGCCTAGAAGATTTCTACCACTACAGAAATTGTTTTGAATTAAAATGAAGGCACATTAGCAGCACATCCATGGAGTGCAGAACATACTACTTTGAAAACCAAACACAATTCCTATTTTAATTCTAAAACATCTCATATGCTGCTTCCTTTGCTTCTCAGTGTTTAAGATAAACCTTCCAAGAATCATCACTACACGAGATGAAAAACCTGGCTTTTATATTTAGTTTTGCATTTCAAAACCAAATCTATTTTCATACCCTCTATCATGTTTTCAAAGCATGTTTAAAACTATTCTTAGTGTGATTCTTAAGTGAAATGTTTTGTCTCTAGTCGTAAGAAAGACTAATTTTTTTGCAAAATTGTTTTTATTATAGCTGAAGAAATAAAAATTTACTATTTTTCTTTCTTTTTCTTCTAATTGTAACATTTTTAACGGAAAGAAAAAATATATCACTGAAACAAATGGTGCACATCAACAATACACTAAAACATGTGGCATCCTCCTATGACAAAATCAGTGTAGAAAGACAATGCTTTAGATTGAAGGGGTTTTAAAAATAATTTCTTAAAATATCTGTATATACATAATTCCAAGATAACTGAGGTCTAGAAACTCCACATCCTTTTTACTTGCAAGTCTCTGGACAGGAATTTGCAAAGTCTTCCAGGAAGAGGAGGACTCCACAGGTGTATGGACAAAAAGATGCCTGATTATGCAGACGTGGAAGGCTGCAGGTAGGAATGGTCTGGAATCATTAAGCTTGGGGCAAAAATACCAGGATAGCTAGAACTGTCTGCATTAAATCTTCAATACCAACCTTGAAGTCAAATTGCAAGCGTGACTAACAGATGAATTACGTGGTAGTAAGTAATAAACTACATTTTTTAGCTTTGCGTTATTGCAGCACTAAACATTTTGTTTTCTAACTAAACCAGGTACTACAAAAATATTAAATGGGTTTTTGCTGATTTCTTTTAACCAGTTATCGCAAAAGTCTCAGTCGAATTTACTCAAGCCATTTTATTTGCAACCATGTTCAAGACTGCCATATCCATATGTCTAATTAGAATTAGTAACAGCCAACAAAAACACAACACAAGATGCTACATGGAATATTCAATGGACCAGAAAGGCTCTGCATTAACAAATCATACTTTGTGCAACTAAAGTTACAGTAAAAATTTCATACTGTTCTGCAATGTTAAATTGCATTATTCCATGGGGTAGTTGGTAATAGATTTACACCTACTTCCTGGCAGAAGTGAAAACCAAAAACGTTGTATTGCTATTTCAAGAACAAAATGAAGTCAAACTCACTTTACCCAGATGAGAGAGTTGTAAAACTCTGGGTCAACAGATTCTAAATCCTTGAGTCCTACTGCCTTGTTTAGGATACGTTTATAGAACGGCAGAGAGAAACCAGTGTCAATGAACTTCCCATGGAACAAAGCCTAAGGAACACAAAAACAGAAAAAATAATGCAAAGGATGCTTCAGTACTTAATATGACAACATTTTGTTCTCTATGCCCGTGAAATCTGACAGCCAAAGAATTAAATTGCCTGAGTATGACTGCCAATATGCTGAAGTAGCTTATATCAACAGGAGTTATAGCCAAAACACCTCACATTGTCAACTCAAAAATGGATTTTTTTTAATTACCCATCTGATGGCATGATATTTATTTATACAAAAATTACAGGGCAGACCCGCTCCCTGCTTTAGGACTTACCATGGCAATGAACCTTCCAATGAATCTGAAGTATTTCAGGTGGTCTGGGTTGATGTAAGAGGCTGGGTTTATCTGTAAGCAGTAGTTATCTTTCCCTGCATATTCAAACAGGCAATACATGGGGTTCAAGACTTCATGTGACAATAGAAAGAACCACTCCCTGAAATCACACAAACAATAAAGACACATTTCAGAATATACCACAACAGAAATTACTGTAGCTAACTCATGCTGACTCAGGCCCTTGTTGGCACAGTCTGCCTCCTTCCCCAGAGAGCAGCTGGCCCACACTAAC
Source organism: Erithacus rubecula (assembly GCF_903797595.1). Classification (NCBI taxonomy): domain Eukaryota; kingdom Metazoa; phylum Chordata; class Aves; order Passeriformes; family Muscicapidae; genus Erithacus; species Erithacus rubecula. The sequence goes on from NC_136670.1 coordinate 353,838, forward strand.
ACCAAAGGGAAACTACAGCAAATTACAAATTAAAATGCAAAATTTAATTACACACAGCAACAATACACAACTATCATTGGCTTGGATAAAGCCCACTCTTACCTAAATGAGCATATTAGAAGTCTACCACTGATCTAAACATCTGGGGTTGAGGAATGCCAATTAACATAAGCACTTCTCAGTTACATTCCAGTAAAACTTCGGATATAAATTTAGATTTCTGTTCACTTTTTCAATAAGCTCTACCTTGACATTTACAGTTGGGCCAAAGGCTCACTTTAGTTCAGTAAACTGCATCTATGTAATCGTGGAGATGATTAAAGTCACTCCTAACGGAAACTAAAAATCATCTTATACAGTTTTAAAACATGCAAAAATCTTGCAGAACTGCCTTCCTCAGATATTCCATGGTAAGGAATAAACTTCACTCCTATTGTGAAAGCACTGCAGCTTAAGTATCTACTTTAGGGAAGCCTTCACATCACCACTTGCAGAACAAGTTATTATCTGCCATTTCAGTGTAGTTTACCTTGCCACACCTCCATAATCTAAACCTTCTTCACCAGGGAAAATAACCCATAAACGTCTCCGGAGATCCTGAGGGCTGAAGCTCATTATCTTAGTGAAAGAAAAACAATCAGTTCTTTTCAAGAAAACAGTATAAGCACTGGTTAGAATTATTACTCTTTTCTAACAAGCACTAGAGCATTTAATAATTTGGAAAAATTTTCATCAGGGTCTACAGACCTTAACAAAACCTAAACATTTAAGCCTTAGGTCTACAGAGATTAATAAGAATTTCACTCCTAATAATGCAAACTTTTTGGCTTTTTTTAAAAATCACTCATTTCAAGACAACTGGACTAAGATTAATTTAATAGATTTTTTTGTATGTAGCCCATGCTAGTACAACACACTGTGAGGAAAAATGCACCAAATATAAGCAAAACAAAAACATCCTGAGAATGGGGTACTGCTCTGCCCCAGCACTTGCCTCAAAATTAATTCAGATTTTAAATCATTCTGAGGGAAAAAAACCCTCCCCTTTGTCATATAAATCAGTGTCAGAAGTTCATATTTTAGCATGATCTTGTAAGTGTGAATGCAGCCTAACTACTAAACTGGTACTTTTTTATTAGTCTGACATAAAGCAATATTAGCAAGATATCAAAGGCTCAAAAATGACACGTGAGAATCAATTTAATAACTCCATTTTTCATGCTCATTACTCCCATGTTTTAATACAATACCTGCTGAAATGAGTCTTCAAATAATGTTTTCCTGCTCACTGTGATCTTTATGTGCTGTGGCATTGCCAGTTGCTGAAAGGAAGTTTTTTAGAGGTGAAGGGTACAATCACTTAAAGGTTTCCACTATTGAATTTAGACTGCTATTTGTAGTATATATTAAGAGGTACAGTTGAATTTCATAAATTGATATAAAACAAACCCAGGAATCAAGGTATCTGAATTCAGTTTAATCTGAGAACAGATTGGTTCCAACATTGCTATCTACAGTGGCATGAACACACCTGCAGATGCCCCTCAGAAAAGGTTAAATATTGCACTCCCACAAGATACTGGAAAACATGATGATCAATAACATACGCTGAGTAAGGCTTTCTACCCCAGAACTGATGAGACACATGAAGTACCTCTCCTATGAGAAAAGGCTGAAAGAATTGAGATTGTTCAACCTGGAGAAGCTTCAGGGTGACCTAATTGTGGCCTTCCAGTACCTGGAAGGGACCAACAAGAAAGATAGAGAGAGACTATTGACAAGGGCCTGGAGTGACAGGACACAGGGAATGGCTTCCCACTGCCATTAAGGGCTAGGTGGGATATTGGGAAGGAATTCCAATCACCTGTGAGGGTGCTGAGGCCCTGGTACAGGTTGCCAGAGCAGCTGCAGCTGCACCTGAATCTCTGGAAGTGTCCAAAGACAGGTGGGACAGGGCTTGGAGCACCCTGGGATAGTAGAAGGTGTCCCTGCCCATGGCAGGGGGTTAGAATGAGACTATCTTTAAGGTGCCTTCCAACTCAAACCATTCTGTGATTCTATTAATTTAGTAAAAAACTAGAACATTCAGGCTATACTGCACAAAATTCCAAACTAAAAACGAAGCTAGTCTCTCCATTATTTTCAAAGGATAATTCAGTGACTCTTGAAAACTGGAACATTTAAACCACAGACTTTTTCCTCAAACATCAAGGTACTTCATCTCTTAACACAAGGAGCTTAAAGAACCAAGACTGACACGCTGGAATTTAATATGTTAGAGCAACCTAATGTGCACCACAGTATATCTCTCAGTGTTTAGATAGGTCTGTTATATTGCAAATGCCCTGCATCTTTTGCCAGAGCTGGGTATTTATACAAAAAGCCACCTCTCTAAAATACTGTGCCTCCATATATTCCTGTATTAACAGTAGCAAGAAAACACTATTCAGAAACCCATCACTTCAAAAAGAGTAGGGAAATTGATGTTTTTATTTATTCTAAAACATATTAAAGCAAAAAGTTACACAACTTTAAAGCTTACTTGAGATGATACAATTCCTGCATCTATTCCCTCCTAATTTGACCCACCTTAAATCTTAAAGTAGTTTGACTCCCTTTATTGGAAGGCACTGAACAAGGTATTGGAAGCATGTAAGTAAAACCAGAAGTGCAAGCAAATACTGCCAAAAAATGAATCCATACCTGACACCAAAATCTGAAATAATGGACCTTGGCCTTGAAATCACGCACATAAGCTATCTGGGGTCCATTGTCTCTGCAACCAAAAAGAGGAAAAGAATAAATTTTCAAGTGTTTTTGTAACTGAAGTAAAAGCCTGCAAATGGTACAGCTGTATGGCTTAGCTGGAAATCTAGTCAGTTTTTGACTTTGGGGTGCAATTTCTTGTTTCTAAACTAAAAATAAAAATCTTCCTTTGTAAACTGTGGAACACTTTACACACATTTAAAACACTACCTGATCATTAACTGTAAAAAAAAGATTAACACTAAAGATGTGATGATATTCAGTTAACTTGGGAGGCAAATTCTGGTTTCAACTTCATTCTGGTTCCTAAAAAAAAAAAAAATTAAAAAAGAAAGGGTTGGGTCTCTTTAAAAGAGAGAGACTAGTAACTCTAAGGAAGCAATTTGGTCATCAACAGGACAGATGCAGCTCCCCCATTACTCTCAAATCTCATACACTACAAGGCATGAAGGATTCTGCAGTGTTCAGAACTCTGCTTTCCTTAGGGACTTTCAGTGAATGAAAAATCCCATGTTATTAAGCAGCACTGTTCCATGTAAACCTTCCTGCTTAATAATATATTAAAAGGAAAAAAATAAAGATGTAAAAAGTGATGTATTCTAACCTTACTTCTGAAACCTTAGTAAAATGTAAAGAATACTTACAGAGCAGACTTGCCCGTGCGAGGATCTATGTATGTAGTGGTTCTTCTATTGTGATCCACAAAATAGGGAATTCCATCCACAGTAAAACGCATTTCCCAGCCCTCTGGCAAGGGCTTCTCATTTAACTGACTATGGATACAAGAAAATACATGGTAACTGACCAACTTCATGTATTAAGTCAATTGATCGATACCCGAGACAGTAAACATTTTGAAAAATCTAAAAAATTTATAGATTGAGAAAGTTTCCATTTGGATTTATTTTAGCTTTTCCCCCCCTCTACTCCTTAATCTGCAGTCAGCTCCCAATTAGACCAAAATGACCAATTAAGTAAACATTAGCTCATTTGATTACACTACCTTAAATAAAGGCAATAAAAAAACTTAAGGGAAAAGTGCAATCAAGATTAATTATTTCCTTCACAAACAACAGAATTTTATCTTCTAACTATGAGGCTTTTACTCAAAAACTGACATAATTTTAATAAGCAGCTTTTGGTACCTCAGGCATAATGACAGCAGTCATAAATGTTTCAGAATGACAAAAAGAAAATGCAAATACTGACTACATAAAACTTTTTGACAATTTCCAACTCAGTTTTGCTTTAGGCAAAAGTAGATCTCAATATATGTGGAAAACCTGAGTAGGATCACCGTGAAGTGCTCCCCAGTGGCCTCCCTCCATAAATACCATGCGCAGGCCCAACATCCCGTTGCTGGGCTGTTCCAAGTGTAACTGCTCTTCACAGCTGGCTGCTGCAGAGGTGAATGGCTACAGCTGTGACCCCTCTCACACAGCCTTGGCTGGCCCCCTTCCCCTCCTCCACGGAAGACAGGTGAAGTTGCTTTACCTAACAGACATTTTCAGCTTAAACAGCAGCTGGGACTAAATACGCTTCATCCTCAACTTCTTGTCTCCGTTCCTTACCTCAAAGACTCTGCAGTGACACAGCCCCAAATAAAAATAACTCAAGTGCTTCTAGTGCTTCAAGTGCTTCTCTGTCTCCTTTATTCCTCCTTTTTTAAAAAGTTGTGAGAAAAGGTGCTATAGGTTTTGAGTTTGTCTTCTGTCCCCTTCCTGTCCCTGGACATGTCCAAGGCCAGGTTGGACAGGGCTTGGAGCAAACTGGGACAGTGGAAGGTGTCCCTGCCCATGGCAGGAGAGTGGAATGAGATGGGCTTTAAAATCCCTCCCAACCCAAACCATTCTGTGATTCTATGACTGTCTGGGAAACAACCAAAGTCTTATTCAAGACTCTGCACTATCCCATCATCATAAAAAAGAAATCTCTCCTTCCTCCAATGACACAGATGTTTAGACAAATGTAATTGATTAGTTAAGGATAGTAGAAGCCATTCTGGGGAATAAGCTTATTGCATACTGTTGACCAAAGCTTTCCTGGTAATTGTAGGATGACAAAGCAATATTGTGACAGTTTGCATTTTGGCCAGTATCTCAACTTTTAATCAAGCACTCTGATGTTTGCATAGAACAATCCATGCCTCACCTGTGGGCAGCAATTCTTGCTCACTCTACTCTTAGTACTTGACTCCATTTTAATGTCATTTACATTTTCATCATACATGCAGCTGCAGCTGATTTCTTACCCCTGACTCCTGGGATCTTCCCATTGAGTGATTCGTGTGTTGTGATTGACAAAATACACTCTGCCATTGCTGTCAGTTCTCTTTTCTTAAAAGATATAAAAGGAGAAAAAATTCAATTACTCCTTTAAAATACTGCTAAGACTATATCAAATAAATAATATCAGTCACCAGACCTGCCACAGCCTCTCCTGCTCTCAGGTTTCTCTGCACCTCCTCTGACCCAACATATCTTCACTTTCATTGACATAATTCCTTACTATATAATCTATTTTTCAATTGTAGGAAAAATTAATTGGAAAAAGGGAAAACTGTGAGCTGTTTTGTTCACAGGAAATTTCAGCTCAAATTGTGTCAAATATTGTGATGTGCCTGACAAGCAATAGAGAAAGCAAATACAGACGAGGGAGCAGATGTACACAGAATTATCAAGAAGGTACAGGGGGCTTAAAGTTTAAATCACAGCATAGAATAAAAAATGGTCAATGCAGCTTCCAAGAAAACCCTTTTATATTTTCTCTCAGATGAGCCATGGGCATACACTGACCTAACACTGCCTATTAGAAATGCCCTGGCTTGCTCCTCTATACCATTCTGCTGCTCTTCATGCCATTTTTATTTAGCTTTGCAAGAGAAACAAATTACCAAAAGGGATCAAAATCTGACTAGTATAGGTCAAAAGCTTCAGTTTCCAAGAGAGATCTCAAAGTAGGCCTTTACCTAAGAGCTTGAAAACAGAATTCCACATGATGTGGAGACTCAGTTTGCCATTTCCTGGACAATGCCAGCCTAAAGACCTTTCTGTGAAATGCTATACATGTCACGTACCCAAGCACAAGTGTAGGATTTTATGGCATGAAGTTGCATCAATACCAGGACTAAAAATCCAAATAGTTCTGTTTGAAAAGCAGATGAACCCAAAAACTCAGGTCCAACTCTGGCAAGTAATTACTTGCTCCAAATTCCACAAGACAGTTCTGAGACCTTTGTCTACATATAAAACTTGAATTTTTATATCTGCTTGACAGTCTACCAGAAAGCAGTTTTACTATTTTTAATTACCCTTCTATTTTTAATTACCCTGCCAAAATTTGTACTAATTGCAAATTCTCAACCCTAGAAAGCACAAGAATAAATTTATTCCAGGGAGAGGGCCAAATCAAGAACCAGTTAGCTGTCACTACAAAGAACATTTTCAGAGCAAAAAAACTCTTCAAGAGCTGTCTTGGAGAAAGAATTTGGCAGTTTTATTCAGACAGGATTTGGAGCTTGATTTATCAGGAACAGGATGGTGGGGGGAATGGAAAAGTTTGAGAAGGATGGCAGTGTTAAAGTAGCTATTACACTTGTTACCAGTGGAGTAAACCAGAACACTTTATAGTTTCTAAACCACTTTGAAATGGCCTAGTCAAGATTCTGTTTTAATAGCACATTTGATTAGATCTAATTTTAAAATATTTTTAATCCAGATAATAATTCTTAAAAACTAGTTTAGAACAGCTGACAAATAATTTGGCACAAGTATGCTTTAATGTTTAATTACATTGTGTTACCACATTCAAGTTAGTCTTACCCCATCCATGTGGCAGAGGGCCAAGAGGATCAAACTCTTTGCTCTGTGTGGATGAAAAGTCCTGGTTCTGCAAGTCACATGAACAAAGAAGGCATTAATGACTAGTGCTTTGCTTTCCAGATGTTCTACCACAGCCATCCCAAACTATTGAAGCAAATGCATTTTTGCTAATGTTACACATCAGCAAAGGTGCCAACTATTTCTTTTTCTCCACAGAGGCGGCCTGTTTTACTGACCTTGGCACGCTTAATTAACTTCAGTGCCATGAAATAATTATCCTTTGTTTAGTATCCCTGCCTACACAGGAGGAAATCAGTACAGTAGCACCCAAAACAATCAAACTTCATCCCTGCCCTCAGTACAGTTCTCCCTACCATCACTTACAGACTCAATTTTTCTCAGACATACAGCAAATCAGAACCTACACCATTCTTGATGAGCGTGGTTGGATTGATCTAAAGTGTGCTATTCATCAGAGGCAAACAATGGATTAAAAATCCTGGAAGAATTATTTTCAATTTCATGGCTCTCCTAACTTTCCTTGTGCATAATTCATTTTACCCAGAGCAGAAATGCATAGCCTGTGAACTTGCACTTCCCAGGTGTTTTGCCAGAGTAACACAAGGAAAAATACAAATAAATCAGCTTATTACTAAGATGTAGCTTGTTTTGAACCAAAGGCTTTATCAATATTGTACTTGAGTTTTATCCAAGAAGCCCTATACTGAGGTGAAAACTAAATGCCATGTGCTGACTGCCAGGAGATGAACTAACATTAAAATAAGCCCTCCTTGCCATGCTACACACAGAGATATATTATCATAAACCATAACAGAGTCTGATGCCTTAGGGAAAGATCACCCATAGGTATGCCCAAACCCAGAATGACCCTAACCCTCAGTGAGCCATGTATTCTTACCCCATATATAAACCTCTGGTTGAATTGCTGCATGGCTCCCTGGAGCTGGCTGCGCTGGAGCTGCCACTGCTCGTAATTCCGGACAGACTCCAGCGTTGGTCTCTGCCATGTTGTCGTTCTGGTGAAGTGATCAACGTAATAAATCCTCCCCATGTTGTCAACTCGGCGCTCCCAGCTTTGGGAAAAGAGACAAACCACAGCTGTCAATAGTTGGCAATTTAAGGGCTCAGAGGCACCTGGAGGCCAATGTGGTGGAAGGGAATAGAATGCGTGCACTCATCAGCAGATTTTTCTCCTCTGCTAAAATCATGCAAGAGCTAGAATTGCTTTACAAAAATCACATTAATTTGTTGCATACTACACAAAGTCAGACCCATTCCATTTACTATATTTTTAGGGTTTTTTGAAATAGTTTTCAAGTGCTATCTAGACCATTGTCCATACTGTGCTGGCATCACTGCAGTTATTCCACCCACCCCATAACACACACCTGCTGGTTTCTCCTAAAATACCCCCTTAACAAACCCCCTGACATTTTATGTTATTCAATGCAAGACTTCCCCTACACTGATCTGGCAAAAATGAAAGGCTTGGGCATGGGGTTTGGTGTTCTGATTTTCTCTGGGCTTTTTTTTTTTTTTTTAATTTTCAGTTCATATAAGATCAGTACTACTGATAAAACTCGAAAGAACACATTCCTATTCTAAGTAGGCTTAAGCAATATACAAGTTCATCTGCTCAAAGAGTTCAAAATAACTTGAAACATGACAGGCTCCATTTATGAGACTGCCAGTTTTTGTTCTTTAATACCAAGTTCTCTTTACCCTCCCACGTTTTCACTTTGCAATTCTTTATAGTGTGTGAACTTCTGAGGATGAAAAACTACAACAGAACAACTCTCGTATTTTTCTTATATTGTTAAAAAATAAGAAACAGCAACTGTGAACTAACATAACTGGCTGTTCTTATGCCAAGAGCTGGAGAATTTTAATAACAAAGCTGGTTTTTATGCGGATAATAAATGGCCAGCTGGGAGCCCTGAGACAAGATCAAAGACCTGCAAACAGTAACCTTGAGGTAAGAGGTAACCAAGAGCATTCCTGCTCAAGCTTATACTTACCTCAGTCCCAAAATACTTTTCTGTGGTTTTGGTTCTCTTTTACTCTTGGAAGTGTCTACTGTCATTAACTGAAATATGTTTCTCAGTCAGTAAAGATGCACTTGCTTTATCTTTGACAGGAAATTCAGATTTGGTTATTTTTGACATTTAACTCTTTTCTGTATGCACTCCTTGGAGAAAACATGGAGCAACTGGGTTCACATTTCTATTTTCAAATATCTGTTCCAGCTTTAGCAAACTGTCAGGTAATTTATTCCTGAAAAACCCAGACATCTGAGATGATCATATGGCTGATCCTGGCTCACCTTGGAGGAAGAGGCTCTGGCCGATCCCACGTTGTTCTTTTTTCAACATGATCCACATAGTACACTCGACCATGCTGGTCAACTCTTTGCTCCCAACTGAAAATAGATCAAAAAACTTTAATCTTCCTCCAGATCAAACTACTCCCACCATTCATTTACAGCCTAAAGATGAGAAACACTTGTTTTCATAAAATGCTTATTTCTAAATGAAATGTTAAAAACTAACCCTCTGCTCATGAGTGCACCAGAACAGTGTGCAGTACACAGTACTACCATTCATATTAACAGTGACTCTCTCAACTAAAATAAAAAAAAAAAAAAAAAAAAAAAAAAAAAGCCAACATTGTACATGACCACCTTTCTGGGAAACAGAAGCTCAAATTCATGCCTAGGTGTACAATTTTAGCAAAACTTTGTATTCAATATCAAATGTACCAATAACCTGTTGAACAGAACCAACTATAGATCATAATCCTCTTTTATAGTAGCATTAATCCAATATATGTACATTTTTCAGTAATAAAGTATATGCAGAGATCACCCTAGGGGCATTGGTCCCATTTTCTATATGTGCATTTGGGACAATGACTTACCCCTGTATTTGCCTCGGATGCAATATCAGGGTGAAGGCTGGGGGGAAAGGCTATTTGCCATTTTTGTTGAAATCAAAATGATAAAGCAACAACTGATGTTTCCAAGACCACTTTACTTCCGTTATCCTGTTCAGACCTCTTCTACCTTTTGGTTCTGAAGGCAGGCAATTCACCAATTACACCATTCACATCGGGAAGTTTTTTATTTCCCTCACTCAGAGTCCAGAAACGTTTTTGCTGTTTGGTTGGTTTTTTGGGTTTTTTTTGGGTTTTTTTTTAAGTTGAGAGCTTTGTGACAACAGGCCAACCATCAGACAAATTCCACATATACCCAAAGCACAGCAGCATGTCCATGCTACTCCCAGGAGCTGCAGTATTAAATCCAAATCCTCAGGACTGCAACATCAGCTTTTCTTCTTACCCATACCAAAATTTTCCTACCTGACTCGATTTTAATTTGAAGACAACAAGCTGTCACACTATTTTATATCTATGTTTCCCTGACATGGGAACATATGATAAATATCAGAAGTGATTCTTTCCTTGAATGATTGAAGACTAAGCAAACAAAACAGCTATAAACTCTCCAAATTGATATTGGGGGATTTTCATCAGTCAGCAAAGGGCAGATGTTATCAATGGTTTGTTACACCTGCCATAAGGAAAATAAAGTAAAACCAGAAAACGCAACACACATGTGGAGAAAGAAGTCATTAAATCCATACCCAGGTGGAAGAGGACCTTGGCTGACTGTAGTAAGGGCCTGAGGTGAAGGATTTACTGGCTGGACTTGTCTTGACACCGGAGGAGTGGTGAGTGCAGGAGTGGCAGGAGCTGTGATTGCAGCTGTTGCCCCCTCAGGGCTCTGCTCTGAAGGTGTATTTGAGGCGGTACCTGCCAGTGATCCTGCACTGGCCCCATCACTTTCTGTGGATGTGGATGAAGGACCATTTGCACTTGCTAGGATATCAGAGAAGAGAAAAAGCCTTTAACTGACATTTATCACCAATCTATTGTAGAAGTTACACATTACAAAAGCAAACCTGCCAGAACTGCTGGTTTCCACAGCCACTTTTTGCAGCTCAAACAAAAACTAAACAGCAATTCTGTCTCAGTGTAAAAATGCTTTAATCCAACAACTGCCATTAACAGCATTTTGGTATTTCTGATAAATATTTACCTTGTCTGCATTCTGTAAACATTAGATGATGATAAAAAACTACTTTCTTGTACTAGTGAATTAATAATTTTCCATTTATTATTTGGAATAATAATTTAAGTGATAAAAAGCATAGAATTTTCAAGAGGAGGTTTTCCATTGCACAGAAAGTGACAAGCACAATGAGAAGGGAACACAGACATTCTTTAAATGTTTTCAGTTTTATCTTAATGCCATTTGGTAGGTGGGGTTAGAAGTTGAACACAAGTCAAGTCTCATTAACTAACTGCACTGGATTAATCTTTTAAAGTAATTAGTGTTTTGCAGGGCCCATCCAGACCCAGCATTTATCAACTGTAATGATGAGAGTACTGAAACAGTGCATTGTATGGGGGTAAAGGAATTACCCCAAAAAAATCAAATAACTTTTCAGAATTGCAGCCTTCAGGTAGTTTTAAAATAACTAGATAAAAACATCTATCCATTACAGCAAAGAAGAGTAACAAATGTTTTAAGTGCAGCAACTTCACAGAACCTAACTGCAATTGTAGAAACCAATAACTCATGTCTCAGAACCTAATATTATCAACCTGAGGCTGTTCAGTGAGTCCTTCAGTGGATTTCATGTCATCCTCAGTGGGTGCCTTAGTGCAGCAGCAGCCCTCACTTGTGCTCTCCTGGTCTCAGCTTCACTCTCTGTAGCACCATCACTGACTGCCATCACTCCCAAGCAGATGTGGAAACAAGAAATTTCCAGTAACAGGAACAATGACTAAACAACATGTACTGAATGCAAGCTACAAAATACTCCCTCAGAAATGACCTGCCAAAGAATTTGCCATCAAAAGTGCAGTTAAACATCAGGAGCAGAAAGAGTTAGGCTCACTCAAGGAATGCCCAGCCTGATGGACGTACCAGCAACTGACGGCGGTCTGCGCGGAGTGGGGGGTGGGGGCCTGGCAGGCCGGGGAGGTCTGGCAGGTTTGCAATTTCCATTTGTGAGTAACGGAGACTCACTACCATTAACAGTCTTGTTTTCACTGGAAGCAGTATCCTCACAGTTTTCAAGGCCATTTGAGTTAGTCCTTTTGCAGGGAAAGACACAGAGAACTGTTGTGATATGGAACTGCAAATCACAGAATCATGGAAGAGTTTGGGTTGGGACAGGCCTTAAAGTTCATCTCATTCTAGCTGCCTTCCACTAGACCAGGTTGCTCCAAGCCCCATCCAGCCTGGCCTGGGACACTTTCATGGAGGGTTGAAAAGACACCTGAAAGTCCCTAGAATGCAACAGTCACAACTAGGTGAGATTTGTAACACTCACAGTAATTCCAAGTATCTATACATCTGTATAAAGACACTCTTGAGTTTACCTCCTAAGGGACTTGAAACCGCAGTTGATGGAAAGGTGGTGAAATAGATGTATATAACACCTGTCACCAAAATCTCCTCTTTCACTTCCCATTTGATACACTTGCCCTTAGGTCCAGGCTCTGGATTTTGATGCTTAGCTATTTCTGCCCTTGAGTCCCTAATGAGATAAAAACCTAACACCTGAGAACAGCCTGCATGCCTTTACTCCACAGGCCTGGCATATGCTCAGAACACACCAAATGCTAGAAATTTTTAGAAATCTTACTTATGCATACACACTTTTTCCTCTAAACTCAATTCTGGAACATGCTGGAGAATTTAGGACTCAGCATTAAAGTTTTGATCAACAGCTATGAATATAAACTGCTCAACCTTACAAGAATTAAGAAACTACATAGCAGTACAGACCCATGCTGTGCTGTTCACTTACACCTAGCAGAGCAGTATTCTGATATATGTGTAGCTCCTTAAGCACAGTCAGAAGTATCTACATATTTATTCTCAAGCATTTTATTTTCAGAATATGCTGGACGATACAAAAAGGGTGTCAACTAAAATTCTAGTGGATTTACAGGTCAAGCACATAAGCCAACAGAAATAAAGAGGTTACAGTTTCAACCCAGTACCTCTAAAATTACATTCCTTTAAATGTACACAAAATAAAACCTTGTAGGTAAGGCTAAGTAAATCCAAGTCATAAAGGACCAAGTAAAATCATATTCATTTAACCTCAATATCATGGTCAAACACACTTTTGCTCTACACCAGATGTGGTAATGTAATTCATACTACACTAACCCCAAAGTAAATTACTCTGAAAATGGGTCCAAATCATTAGTGACCTCAAGCCTGTAGGAGGTTTAGCCCCAGTTTTTCAGCCATTCTCCCTCGTTCTTTCACCCCATGCCCTTGTAAAAAGTCGCTTTTCTGATCATTTACACAATCCTCACAGAAGCCCCCACCACAGAAGCCCACCAGAAGCACCCTGGATGATACCAAAACTGAATCATTATTATTATTATTGCTGTTTCTATTCTAATATACACTCAGGTATTCTGAACATCCAGGCATCTAAACACTCTTTCAAACACAAAAAGGAAACAGAACAAAAACAAACTTTCATGGTATGACTTCAGACAACATAGCCAAGAACACAGTCTATTAAGAAAAGTTAAATTTAGCTTGGCTACGCCAGATGTCATCCAGAGTGCTGTGCCTTGTACAGATCCTCAAAACACCCATAGTACTGGTAACTAATTAAAGTAGCATGGTGCTGGGCACACTCTTATCCTACCAGGCAGCAAGGTTCATAATCCGGTATCAGCTTTAGCACACTGTAAGTGCCAGACAGCTCTTGGGATCTTCTTAAAGCTAAATATAATTTGGATGTCTCTATGCTATAAACCAGTGTAAAAACAACCACTGACATTTGTTTTGGGTTTCTTAAACATATATTTTGCTTTGGGTAATCAGTGGGAGAAGGATGAGGAACACAAAGGGAAAAAACAAAGATCAGTCAGGTACGGAGGCAAAACTGAGGCCAGACAATGCAGCTGAGCAGCAGTTCACTATTTTTGTATAGGGCATGCTCAGATCTTAACAGATCTGCTGCAGGGCATATTCATATATTTTCCATTGTCTTCTTTACAAAATACACAATTTCTCTTTCAAAACTGTGAATACTAAAAGGCAGAATAAAAAATTTAAAAAATTAAAAAAAAAAAAGGAAAATAGTCTTAAGTCTTACCGTGTATCACTCCTGACTCTGGAGCTTTCACTTTGTGTAGGACCTTAAATACCAGGAAGAAAAAGACAACGGAAGCATAAGCAACCACAATCTTTTCCAAGGAAAGCACCAGCCTTTAGTGCTCACACTTCTTTCAAGTGTGGAGGTGAGACATAATGTGTTGTTTATATACTGGGCTTCAAAGCTGCACATATTCTGCATGTCTCTATTTGAGTGTGTGAATACAGTTTTTTTTAACCACTGCCACTGTAATACTTCCACCTTATGGAATATGAAACAGGACATTTGACTGTATGAATATTCCCAAACACAGTTGTAATAACACTGTCTTTCCAGCAGTATAAAGCAGTGTTCATTCTTTTAAATGGAGCTGGATTTTGATACTCTCTCCCTTTTCAGTGATGGTAGGCAGAGCAGAAAGGGTAAAAACTTCAGTAAAATCTCCTCTCTGTTTGGCTGGGGGGGCTTTGTTTTTTGGGGCTCTCTAGCCCAGACCCTTCCCCTTTTCAGTAAATTATTTAACATAAATATGTACAAAATATGGCTGCATGCCAAAAGCATTATAGCAGCTCAGCCTAGATTTGCAAATGTTTTGCAACTGCTTATTCAGCCAGCTTGGAAATATTTGCCTTTCGTGCCAGCATTTGCAAACCTTGAATATGCAGCACAGAACTGCTTATTCATGTAGACAGCACCAATACTTTATTTCCACAGAGTTAAACAAATGTCATTAATAAAGAAACCAGTTTTCAGTTCTGATGGGAACTGTGGACAGATGTAGGCCAAAGACAAGGATGTAGTCACAGAAAGGCTTAGGATAATGTGCTGTTAGTGGACTGTGCATGGAAGGAATTAAATCCCAGCAAGAGAAATCTTAACCTAAAAGCAATTCCATAAACAGTGTATTTGCCTGAAGCACCTTTAGTCTGTACAATGTGCAAACTGAACTCTAACACTTATATGCTCCAGTCCCCTGATTATCCAGGAACCTTCTGCTGAACTTGGGGCTTGCTGTATCAAGCCCAACCCTGTAAATAGGACTCAATTCCAAAACCTGCATGACTTCCCACCTTTTTCTCAGTAGGTGAGCTTTAGGAAATCCAAGAATGAAAACTAAGTATTGCATAAAAGGAAAACTTGGTACTTTCACTACCTATTTCTATCCCTACACCTTAGCCCTGATTTGTAAGTGCCACAAAATTCCAGCATCAGGCTTTTATTTACGAATAAAATTCCACACAGTCTGTGCAGTTGATTTCTTTAACAAAATGCAAACAAAATGGGCTAAAAGCTCTAGCAAATAATGATTACAGAATTTACGTATTAATTCAATTTTTCTCTGATTCTTAGATAAAATTTCAAAGCAATTTCCCTAGGAATTTAAACACCTCCCCGCAAACCCAGAAACCTAGAACTTGCCAATTAAGTGCCCAGCTGGCCACAGTCTCTCTCAATGCTTTCTAGGAAAGTAAGTCTTACCTAGTTCTACTTCTCAATGTACAGTATTTCAGATGTGCTCCACTGTCCTACTCCAAGGGAATTAAAGTTATCTTTTTATTTTACTCTAACTAGATATTTTACATGTATTCAAGTTTTCAATTTAAAAAAACTGTACACACCAACTAAACAAAGTGGATCCCTCTCTGCAACTCTCCACAGGGAACTAAATCTATGAGCATATTCATTTTAATAAGTTCTGTTAAGAAAAATTTATATAAACCCATGGCTCCTAATAAGCAAAATACTTATTACTAGGATGATGATGATGAGATCAAATCAACTTTATAATTTTTGTTTATGATATTGAAATTCAAGGAAGCTAGAGGCTTTTTCATTAACATTTGGGATTGCATATAAAAGTTTGCAAAGCCCCAGAAAATAAAGATGCTGATCTTGATTTTGTTGCAATAAGGCTGAAGGCCTGCCCTGTGAACTATGACTCTACTTCATATAAAAGTGCATGAGATTTCTCATCTCTATCAACAGAAAGTTACAGAAACTGCTGTTACTGGGCTTATTTAAAGATTGTGTTAAAGCTTCCCCAAAAATCAGTTTGCACAGCAGATAAATGTAGATTTGGACTGCAAGTTACTCACTTCTTGTACTTGAGGCTTCCCCATTGGTCAGGAGCTCAGGGTCAACCTGCATTCCATCCAAACAGACCGACAGATCTCCCACCACTTCTGCTGGCTCCCTGTCACTGACAAGGTGCAACGTCACCACTACCTGCTCCACTGGAAGACAGAAAAAAGGGAGCTTACATTACTGCATGAGAAAAAAAGCCTTATATTCAAGAAGCCAATTGCACACCTCAATGATCAAGGGGAAAAAAATCCCAAACACTCCCCAGAACTACAGATCTGCCTCTCCATTATTTTTTTGCGTGGTAAAACTGAGCATTTTCATATATCATTAGAAAGTCATTGTTTCTACAAAAATGGCAAAACTGGAGCATAATCTTGTTGCTGCCTAGAAAGGATTACCATTACAGCAGAGACTACATCTCATATTACTACAGCAATTAATGCACCTGTTCCCAGTAAAGAGTTAGTGTAATTCACTTTATTCTTGATTAAGAGCAGATATATTTTCTGTTTTCTGACTAAAACGCTACACATTTATCTAATGACATCCAGATTCACATTCAGAATGGAAACATTATCCATCATATTCCCAGACCATGGTATATTCAGGGTTTTCAGTGAAACAGAACAGTAAATAAACATTCTTGCTGACATGGTTTGAAACAAATCCTGGTGAGCTCTAACAGGTGCCTGGATTCAAACAGCAAATGCATTGACTCACAGGGACTTCCACCCAGATTCAGCAGGACAGACACTGCCAGGAGAGCAGCTCTCACTGCTGTCAACACTCTCCATCTGCAACCCCCATGAATGACAGCTGGGAAGCCAACACTTCTTTACAGGACAGCAGAGAGCTCTGTAGTGCAGCCCCATGAGTGCTGTAATGGGTCTGTAAAATTCTGCATTTCTCCTTCAACCTTCCCAGGATGCACATACTGCCCAAAGCCTAACTAGTTCCAAGATAATTGAAATAATACAGTATACCCCTGCAGCCCTATTTAAAACAGAAATTACTACACATTTCCTGTCTAGCACCAATCCCAACCATAGTTTTAATTTTTAGGCTTCGTAAAAGGAAACTCTCCTGTTTAATCAACCTTTCACTCAGTCTTTCACACACTAGCAAAGCAAAAAGCATCTTGTTTTCAGGGACACCATGGCAGCCTGTGGATAGCAAAAAAAAAAAAAATTATTCTGAAAAAGTAGGAGGAAGCTCATAAAAGCAACCAGGAGCACCAAAAGGAAGCCTTAAGGGGCTATTTCCAGAGGTGCACACTGCATTCATGTTCATTAACATGAACAATTCCTGAAGGAATCTGTGGCATTCTGAAATACCCTCCATTTTGGACTTACATTTCATACTGTTGGACTTCAGCGTTTCATGAATATCCAGAGCAGCACTTCCCAGAAGGACATCAGACTTTAATGTTTGATGACTCCAGACTCGAAAGTTTAGTTTACTTACAGGAGTGACAATTCTGAAAAGAAAAAGTTGAGTACTGTAAGGGCTTTTGTTGGTGGGGAAAGGGATGAACTGAGCCATCTACTTCCACTGTCACGAGAAGTTATTTAAAAACAAAGAAATAATGGTGGTAACATCAAACTATTTCCAATTATCACATTCTCATGTCACCTGAATATGTCATGTCAATCAAGACTGTTGCAAGGCTGTTCATAGACCAAATACATTTATTATTACTCTTTTAAGGGAAATACAGAGAAGTTGCCAGCAACTCCACAGTAATACACAGTTAAGTTCTGTGACAGCAACTTCAAAGTAATTTTTAATACTGATACTCTTTTTCTATAAGGAACACTAACATTTATATAGTTTTAAATTATTTTCATTGTGAGAAATGGGCACAAATGACTGCTTATTTTCTCAGTGGATAATTTCAGCTGTGTATGGTTGGTAAGTTCAGACTTTCAGTCTGCCAATCCTTTCAGAAGATCCACCTAACAAACTCCAAGGAGAGGAACCCCAATGACAGTCCACCCTCATTTGCAGAAACCACTACACTTTTCCTTTTTATCCTGAAACTGAATACAGACAGCTGCGCCAAATTATTTCCTAAAAACCAATTTAATTCACTAAGCTCCATGTAGCTTTAGTGTAATTTTCAATGAAGCTGATATACTGGAGGTGTCTGTGCTCAGCTCTTACTCAACAAGAGCAAAAACTGCACATATATTACTGTATAGATTTGCACAGCACAAACCACAAGCATTCCCATTTAAAAATGAAAAAGGCAATCTTTAAAAGGTAAAAGAAAATTCTGCTCTTCTACACTTCCACACATATAAAGTGCAAGATTTAATTTTGCTTAACATATCTCAGTGCAAAGTAAGGTAGTAAATAGTAGTAACTAAAACTTCACAATAATATAAATTACAATAAAAGTACAGATACAAAAAAAGTTTTCCTCAGGCAATATTCCAGATGCTTCAAGAAGAATAATCTGCAATTTAAGTACAAGAAATCACAAAATCATTGAATGGTTTGCAATGAAGACACCTTACAGCCCATCTCATTCCACCCCACTTTCCACTATACAAGCCCCAAATCCCATCCAGCCTTGAACACTCCCAGGGATGAGCAGCCACAGCTTCTGCAGGCAACCTGTGCCAGGGCCTCAGCACCCTCCAAGGGAAGAATTTCTTCCTAATCTCTCACCTGGCACACCCTTGTGAAAAGTCCAGGTCTAATGTGCAAGCACAGACTGATCTGTATCTCAGAGTTCCATGTGACATTAAGAGAAAACTAAATTTTACAGAACTTGTGTTCCTTTATTCATACCACAAATACTGGGCCAAGCAAACATCAACAGCTGTACTCATCTTTAATCTGATGTTAGTTTTATACTGACAATTTGTTTAAATTAATTGGGAATTTTGGACCTGTGCTTGAATTTAGAGGTACAGAAGACAGAGGCAACTACCTTGTGCTATGGCACGGTACACCACAGTAGGACACAAAGAACAGTTACACTTTTCAGCCACAGAACTTCTGAAAACTAACTTTAAATATGACAACAAAAATGTGCATGGGACCATCAGTTTTAATATTAAATTACTGTCTTTACTACTCACAGAATTAGAGCTCCTTTGATATGTCACACACAGCAATACAAAATATAAGCACAAGCAGTGTAATAGTTTGCAAATATATATTTCAGACTGTACTATAGTTACTCTAAAAATTTTACAGATGTCACCACCTCATGCAACATTCTACTCCTTGCTAAAAATTAAAACACAGTCTTCAAGCCCACTGTCAATTGCCTTAATTTAGCTCAAATAAAATGGAAAATAAAACCAAACCTACACAGTAAGATGTTGTTTCCACTTTGGACTATTTGTATTGTTGCATTTTTCTGTCTTCTTTGACTGTCCATCTACTGAGACTTCCACGTAAGGGCTAGGTCCAAACCATTTATTCTTCTCTTTTAGTTTTGCTGAAATAACTGTTAAGAAACAGAAAAACCAGTAATTTACTCAGGAAGATTTCAATTGCAAATTGAAATATTTTTCAATTGGGTGCTTTAATATTCAAGTGTCAGGTACCTGATGCCTGACAGTAACATTAAAAAAAACAAAACAAAACAAAAAACAACCCACATTAGATGGATAAAGACCCTCTTGCAATCCAGCTCATTTATACAATGCCATAGCTCACACAAATGCCTAAAACATGCAACAATACTTCTGCAACATCAGACACTCTCATTAATCATAACCAGTACAAGATCCACAGAAGTGTTTAGGTGTTAAAAGATGAAAACATACTCCACAACCTGCTCCTATCTATCACCAGCCAAAAGAATTCCTGGAGTTTATTACACTGTTAAAAAACTCAAAACATGATCTGCCCCTTATCAAGGCACTGTGGAAAACTGCCACAACTTCTCATGAACAGAACACCACTGAGAAAATGAAATTAGTGTAAAGTTTTCTGTAGCTAAGCAAACTTACTGAAAAGCTGAATCCAAACCCTGAGTTCCAGTAACTACCTCGTGTTCTAGAAAAAAACAAATCTGGACAGGACTTGCAGCTCTAGAACTTTGCTTTTGGTGGGGAGTGGGTGTGCTGGGTGTTGACTGGGGCTTTTTGTAGTGTTTGGGTGTTTTTTAGGCATTTAGTATTACTGATTGCAGCATTCCCATCTTTTCAAACACCCTTGCCATGCTGCCTCCCTTATGATGCCTGAGTCCCAGGTGTTCTTGGATTCACTGGCAACACTGAGCTCACAAAACAGTACAAAAGAAGACAAAGATGTTATAATTTCCAGTTGGCCCCTGAATTCACTATTCTAACAAAAAACAACTTGCTCTTCTGTGTTTGTCACCCACCACAGCCACACTACATCCTTAAAAAGAAATTACTAATTCAGACCCATCTGGCTAATCTCCCCAGATTCCCTTTATAGCCTATGCTCCTTTAGAGATTTAGAGAAGTAGCTTAGTATAAACTCCTCTGAACTGCTCCCAAGGAAAACTCTTTCTCTGCGTATTACAGACATCTCACAGAATTTGACTCGTTAATTTTCGCAAACCACATCCCATCCTTACCCTCCTGTCTCCAGTACTTCTATGCTATAGCACCTCACACCTCTAATTATCTAAAACATCTGTTTTGGAGCAGCAGGAACTAGCAGACTTGTACCTATTTTCAAGGGTTGTTCTTACCCAAACGCACTGAAATTGCAGTTAAAATTAATGAGGGCAGCAGAATCAGGTGCTGAGGATAGGGCAGATGGGAGGCAACACCAGCAACAGTTTGCTGCAGATCATGGATGAACATCTACAGAAATTCAGACCTGAAATTCAAATACCTCAGTAGTCTCAATGCTAAATGCTGAGGTATTTATTCAACTTTACTGTCGTTGTGTGAGTCTCAGGTCTTCAATGGGGAAAGCCTTGGACAGCAATCACCACTTCAATCCTTGACTCTGCTCTCCATCCCTGTGTGAAAACCTCTTCCAATTTCTCTCCAATATCAACCTGGAGGGACAAGATTTCTCTACAGCCTCACAACCTACTGAGAAAACACAAGTTTGTGACCGCAGGGGGACAGCTACAGCCTGTGTAAGTTAGTGAGATCCAACCTCCTTCCTGGTCTAAAGCTTTCTATTTTTGACAATTCTTCTCATCCCCACAATATCCCTTTTCTGAAACTACTGCTTATGCCCACAGGTCTTCACACTGAGGATGCAAAGTTTATTCTTCATAATACTAAACAGAGACCTGCACACACCCCCGGATCTTCCATTCTCTTTTGATTCCTCAGTTAAGTTTCTAGAGAGCAAAAGTGAGGAAACTTTGGTAATTAAGTTTTAACAGCTGCTCTCTTGGTGAAGCACTACAAAAAAGCAAAGCCTGTCATAAATCCATTTCAATTACAGTGATCTTCTAACCAACGCTTTTATTAATTTTTTTATCCTTTCTTTTACCCATTTCAATGATGGCCATAAAAACATGTAACAAAGGAGAAGCCATAAGTCAACTTTAATGAACAGCAGTATCAGGAAAAGTATTAAAATTTGATATTATGCCAAGTTTCAGTAAGTGCAAGAAATATCATAATGCATTGTTACATTTTCAGGAGGACTGCCTGTACAATTTACTCAACAGTACCAAAAAAGAATTATTCCTTTCTTTTTTTTCTTTTACACAAATATGTATCATTTCTAAATGCATTTTAGATAAAATCCAGAATAAAATAGTTGTAATGAAGTAATGATGGCCTAACATCAATCTTGACTTATCTTGGGCATTTTACAATACAAAGCTTACTGAAATGCACCATAGTAAACTCTGCTTAATTGTGAAAAAACAGTGTCACATTTCTAACCAGAAAAGACAGAAAATTTCAGAAGGCTCACCAGTGATCTGAAGCTGTGATTTCATGGACAACCCACTGGCTGGTCCTAATCTGGACCCACTGCCAGCCATAGTATGGGCTGGATCTTGAATCTGCATGAAGAGAGAATGCAAACATTTCAAAACTCAGAAGCTCAAAAATTCATCTGGTTTTTGACATGAGGATACATCATAATGCAAACAAACCTAGTTCCTTTCCATTTCCCCGAAGTACAGAAAATCCTTTTAAAAATCCAAAGTACAGAAAAAGGCCTCAGTCTCTATTACATGACCTATAACTATTCAGGTTCTATGAAAAAGAGGTCTTTTGTCACTTCTTTCTGCCAATTAATGAGGGAATGATGTTCTAATTCCAAAGTTTGCTGTACCACTTACATCTAAAATGCATGCTTGTCTTGGTGTCATAAATCCTGGTTAAGTTTACCTGTGTCAAGTACTACTTGGTTTCAAAAAATAAAAAAACATCACAATCCACAAGCATAGCAAAAAGACTAAAAATTAATTACTAAATTTAAAAGGGAATTTCAAATTTAGAGAGGCCCACTTTGATATATTTTTTTTTTTTTTCACCTGGTCAGATCCAAGTCTATAGACAGGGGCTGTAACCCTACCAAGTACTTAAAGAAAAAAGGAAATATATCACTTTTCAAAGAGAAAGACAACTTTCCTTCTTGGCACACCCCAACCCTCACACCAAGGTTTATCTGATCCTCCCAGCCCAAGGCAGCACAGGTTCCTCCTTGCAGTATTTGGTTTTGGGGAGGCACAGTAGACAATGTGCACCACAGAGGTTCCAGAGAAATTAAATAGTGTACTATTACATTAAACATAGACATCACTCTGGAAACACCCAGATACCGCTGACACCTATTCATTTTTCATTCACATTTCATCTCAGCATCTCTTACCAACTGAACTCCACTGCAAAATGAACAGCCTGCTGGATACGACTACTCGCTGCATCCCTGTCACACCATGTTCCCTCCTTTGTGCCACTTCCACACCATCTTCCTTGCTCAGAACCTACTGCAAACCATTTGTGCACCTCTCTGGGTGACCCCCCCTCTCACGGGGTTCAGCTGCTGTGGCCAAGGAGGTGCTCATCAGCCCTGAGTCATCTCTCCCCCGCCCTCAATCCTCTGATTTGAGTAGCCACCAGATGGGATCCCAACACAGAGCACACATCCCTTGCCAGCTCTTAAGAACTTTTCTGCATACATTACTTCCAACAAGGAAAGGAAAGTGTTAACTTAGGCTGCTGCTATCTGTATCGCGAGCCAAAACATGCCATTATGAATTTACAGCTGATAATACCACACGCAGTTTATCTAACCCCAGACATGTTCAGCCATACCAAGGAAACCAGAATTTGTACAAGGAGATCAAGTCTCGAAACGGCAACTTTCTTTTTGGAGGCTGTGATTTGCAGCAAACGTCTGTGACGGTGACTGTGGAAACTGCAATCCCACAGGCATTTAAAAGTCGTGAAATGGGTAATTCTTGCATCCTGCAGCTTGCTGATGCGAGTATTCCCTACTGCAGAAGGGAACCAAATTAATAACTAATTTGTAATTAGGAATTAGTACCAAAAAAGGTACTAATGACTTGCTCAAATAATATTTGGTGTTATTTGTAGAGTCCAGTACTGTTATTACATTTCACATGTGAATCACATAATAAACTTCAATCATGTTAGTGAGAAAGATTTTAACATATTTAAAAAGTAGCCTAAACTCAAATTATTTAGAGAGCAATTCTTAATTTTTCTCCCGTGACTGGACGTACCAACCTCCCTGTGTATACTTTATGCTGTGTGAAAGCAATCAGATTACATCTAGACCAACACAGATACACTGAATAGTCTGAAGGAGTTTGGATTTATGAAAGAGCTGCCAGTTCCCACCTGGAGAAATCAACACTGCACAGAATACACCTGGGATCCCTGGAGGGGATCACTATCAACAGAACTCCCACACTAAGCATTTACACCATGCAACACTAATTCAGAAGCAGTATTAAAGGCAACTTTCATTTCTAGCCCAGCAAATACACTCAATACAATGATTTTACTAACATTTTATCATTTTCTTTGAGAGTATGCAGAGAAAATCTAGCAGCTTAACCACATTTGAAATGAGTGTCCAGCAAACACAGCTGAGTTAACACATGTAGAAGTATAAATGTTTATGCTGGGAGACACAGCCTGCACCAACAAACAGCTTAAGGAAAATTCCAGGAATATACTGCCTGCCAAAACTTCTAAAAAAAATTAACTACTACGCATTGTTTAGTTCTCTCAGCTGCTAGAAAGTTTCTAATTATTTTTGAACAATAACATTTAATTTATTTTATTCTTGCTAAGATCTAGAGGCTGTGCACTTACGGCAAGCTCCATTAATTAACCAGGCAAAGTAGAGTCCAGAGGAAGAAGCGGGAAGCAACAAATTACTTCAGCCCTGCACTTCAACATCCCTACATGGCTTTCCATGTTTTTCAATACCTCAACTCCAGTGCCTCTTCTACTCCCCTTAACTGCTCAGTGAGAAAGGTCCCGCAAGCGGAACAGCTTGTTCCACGCCAAGCTTCCAGCAAGGAATAATCATGGAAAACACAATAAAGCTTTTCTCTCAGCTGGGCACTAATTTAAGTCTCTTCCCTACCATGCATGTATATACTTTATCTGGATTTTCCACAACTCATAGAAATGTAATCAATTTCTCTACCTCCATCTCCATCAGTTTTTAGATGGAATGGATCAGTAATTTAGAAAGTCTGTAGTGCAACACAGAGGAAAATGTGAAGAAAACAGGTAGAATTATGTACCTCATTCTGTTAGGAAACTATGTAAAAACATATTGATTAGTCAAAGAAGAATCCATGGTGATTAATGAACTAGGCTTAGAAAGAAGCAAAAGAAAGTGCAAAATGCATTAACACCATCAGTCACACATATTCAGCTGTCTGTTTGCACTTAATTTTTAATATTTTATTCCTCTTTATTTATTTAACAAATACATCAAACAGATTGTGTGTAAAAAACTACTCTACTAAAAGCTACAGATGATTTCAACTCAGAATCAGCCTAAGGCTACTTGTAAGCCTAATCACAAAATTAAAAAAAAAACTCCTCAAACATTGTCAAAGTACTTCCATCTAGTTTCATTATAACAGAAATGATACTTAGGAATGGGAAAAGCAAATGTCTTTATAAATTCAATGTAATGTTACAAGCACTTTCACAAGTTGAAACTCTCGTTCAAAAGCTGAGAATGCATGTTCAGGTTTTCCTTCTGCAGCATGCAGCGGAAAAATCAAACACATCTCCATGGATATTCAGGGGTTTCATGTGGCTTAGGTTGGGTTTTTTTTTTCTGGTCGGTGTTTTGTTCTGTTGGTCTGTTTTTGTTTTAAATTATAGTAAACTTCTATTGCCATTTTTCTCCCAGATGCTGCAACTCAGTTCCAAGCAAGTGAAATTTAGGAAAATTAGCTTAAAAGTTTGAGAGCTGTGACAGAACGACTGAGGCAGTGCAACAGATGTTCAAAACATGATCAGGTAAGCATGATTTTCTCAGAAATTAACAAGACAAATCCTTTGGCATACAAAAAGGTAGAACAGAGAAAGAATATCTTCTTGCCATTAAAAATAAGCCATCGAAATGGTTGTCTGAATTTCCTCCATGGCTGCATACCTGCCCCAAGGAAGATTTAGTACTGTTACATCCTACCATAACATGTAAATTATTAGATAAATCATGCTCAGCTTCATAATTGCATGCACTATTGTTAGTACACAGGCAAGTTTGAACAAATACTGCTTAAAATAAATCTGCCTCACAGCAGGAAACTCGGACCACGCATCCTTTTGGTCCTATTCTCTGAATCCCACCTGCAGTGCTTTCCCAGCAGCTTCCCCTTTGGCCTGACCCAGTGCTGCTGGGGTATTTTCATCCGAGACAACAAATTTCCACCACAGTTGACAGTGCACAGGGTGTGGAAAAGGTGAGTGCAGCCCAAATGCTATGCTGGGGCAAAGGAAGACAGAAAAGGAGGATCCTCAGTTATTTTTCTAAGAAATTAGGAGAAATCTGCTTTTCTCCTCACCCTTTTTAGTGTTTCGTGGTTGAAACAAAGGAAGGGAAGGGCTGCAGAGGAGCTCCTCAACCCATAGAATCAGGGAGTATAGACAGAAGAAAAATGCTATAAACGGGTTGAGAGACCTCCAGCTCACACTAACTTGGGTGACTTTATTCAGCATTGGGATTTATCTAGTAAGGAACCAGCTTATTGAAGAAGGTGATTTTGTTTTGTATTTGCTTGAAAGAAAAGACAACACCAAGGTGAGAATGAAACCCTGTGACTGTATTACACATAGCTTTGGAAACATGTATGCGCATGTTCTTTACAATTAAAAAAAAAAAGAAATAGTTGCATATCCTTGACTCCTTTAGGGCTTCTGTTTATTAATTCATGTTAAGAATAGGCTAAGCTGCTCTTTGCAGGTGTTCCTGTTCAACATGCATTTACATTTTCAATAATGGAGAAAAAATCCTGCATAATGAAAAAAATTCTTCGAACATATCTAGTAATTTTAAGAACTGTTTTGAGAACCTCACTATATAACAGCAAGAGACTTTTGGAAAAAGCATAAAGTATACAAAATTTTGTTTAAAAAACTGTATGTAAAATGTAACATGTCCCTTTTATCAACAGGTATGTGATAGATACACACGTTCTTTTTGTGTGTGAGAAATTATAGAAATGCTTCCTCTCCCTCTCCCCCAAACACTGAAGCCTCTCTTTAACTGAAGTCATGAATATTGCAGAAAAGGTTTTTCTCTTTAATGTTAGCTATAACTACACAGTGAGCCCAGGGAGAGATAGGGAGTTTAGCAACTTACTTGCTTAGCAAATTTGCAGTTACTTTAACTGATCAAGTTTCATCTTTAAAGTAAAATGTGGTTTGACAAAGCCGGTTTTAGCGGTTTACACTTTTTCCTCCCCTAAAGTAAGTTTTTAAGACGTGGCCAGGTTTGCTCAAACAATCAAAAGAAAAAAAGGAAGAAACTGCTGAGTAATCAACCAGGGAGAAAATAATAGACACAGATTATAAGAATGTTGAGTACACACTGGAAAGGGAAGCAATTATGAGGTTTGCATCAAGGGATATTTACGTAAGGAATGGATCAGAGAGGTTTAACACAGAATGCAGCTTGGCTCCCTTGGCCATTACTTTGTGAGCAGCACAACATCCGTTCACCAAGAAGTCTGGAAAATCCAAGCAGTCTGTGCCAGAATACAACTGCTGGAATTTAAAATGCCCAAACTGATATTTAAACAAATGTGAAATACATGCTGGGTCTGAAAACAGGCTGTGGGTTGGGTTACTGACCTGTGTGGTCCTGTCTCCCCTGCCATCAGAGCCAGTACAGGCCCAGGACCCTGCAGCCACCATGCTCAGGTTGTCCCAGTACAAGCCAACAGCCACTCAGCTACTCTGAGAGCAACAAGAGAGATCCCAACTGAAAGATAAGACTGGAGCCAATTCAATACACAAGCTAAAAATATATTTGTGGGGAATACAATTTAATCCATTTGGGAAGCAAACCAAGTGACATGACCTTCAGAGGCTGCAAGGAGGGAAAAGCAAAGTATATAAATCACAAAACAAATGAAAAGAGGGGCCCAACTTCTATCCTGGCCCTATAGTACATCCTTGATGCTGAAGTAGCTTCAAAGCTTCATCTGCCCTCTTGTCTTAAAACTGTATTTTTTTTTCATATCTGATCCATGTATACAATATATATGATCCACTGTACTCCTGGCTCAACACAGAAACCACTTTCTTGTTACATCTCCTTACAGATTGTAATTTCTGCACCCTTTCCAAGGAGAGTGGCATATCAAGAGTCAGAAGTCTCATTTTTTCTAAATCAACAGGTCTAATTCTGCAAGTGAGATTATTGAAATCTGTATCTAGATCCACTATTCTGAACTTTTCTATTGAATCTTTTACTGCTATGAGCAGTAAAAGATATCTTGTAGAGAATGTAATGAACATGCTAAATTGAGATTAACAAACTAGGGATAAAAACATGCATAAATCAGCTAAACAGGAGTTTAAATGGCTTTGATTGATAACAAAAGGCACTTTGTGCAGGAATAAAAGTGAGGAATGTTTGTGTCAAGGCCAGGATGCCTTCTCTCTGATAAGACTCCAGCACAGATGCCTGACCAGCAAAACAGCCTGTGCTTCCAAGTGGAGAGTAGCAACAGGGTTATGTCACATCACATATGTCATTCCATTTCCTGTCAGACCAACAGGAAAACATACTGTAGATTTAAAGAGATGGATATTCCAAATAAGAAAAAAAACAAGCATCATTAGCCTCCCCCAAAGATTTATGGAAGCTGAAGTAACCCATATTCTGAAGCAAAGGAGTAGCAAAAAAACAACTCTTGACTCCCAGAGGATATAATATATCTGTATGTGAAGCTGTCACCAACAGGAACCTGAAGCACAATAAACAGTGATAGTTCCATCCTACTTTCATGCTTTTTAGGCAAAGCATAAAAGAGACACTGGCCATCCCACCTCAACAGGTGGAAATGTTCTGGTGCCCGAGAGTACACAACGAGAGGATGAATTAATGAAATGTGTGAGAGGGTACAAGTAATATGAGATTTTAAACATAAATACCACATTCTCTGTGGTAAAGAGAGTTAAACTCTTTACCCTGTAAAGTCTCATACTGAGTTTTGTTTTACTAACTTCCTGCAACCTCAATGTAACATGAATGAATGTGTGATACTATACTGATATCCAACAATGGCAATAAAAAATGTCACAAACAGCAGCAAAGACTAAGAAATTATACACTATCAACCTTAAACCTCTTTTCTAGAAACAATTATTTATGCATCAGTAATAATCAGTGCTGATTCCTTTTTGTTCCTAAATATGTACTCCTTCAAGAGAGAACTGAGCAAGGGAAACTCTTATGAATCTGAAGTTTTTAAGTTGGAGATGTTGAAAAACATTCACCCTGCCTACCAAAGAACAGACATTATCCAATAAAAGGCAGAACAACTCTGGAAATGTTGTAGCCCAGACAACCAGTGATATATTAATTTTAACTTTTCCCTGAATACCTGGAGTGTTCTTTGGGTAAATGGCACAGGTTAGAAAAGCTAGTCTATCAACTTCAGTTTGAGGAGAAAAATGCTTCCAACACTGCTTGCAGTCCAAATGAAACTGTCATCAGGCCTCCCAAACTGGAGACTTTCAGCAAAATTATAGAGAATTCAGTCATTAGCATTTCCCTGCAACAAAAAGCCTGCTTGTAAAACCTACACCTCAGGTGAACTACGTCACACAACTTTTTTCTACAGATGTACATTTGATTCTGAAAAAAACAATGAGAGAAAGATGTGTAAAGAAACAGAACTGAAATATAAAAAAATCCAAGAAAGACAAGTGTAATTTGATAGTTTTCCACACTTTCAGTAGTACATCACAAATTCCCCAACCACAAGTTGTTCTTAGACTAAAACTATGGCAGGCAGGACAAAAAGGGTAAAACTGGCATTGTCACTCAGACAACTTCCCAATGGATTTCCTTCCTAACTAGGAGGATGTTAGCTTTTACTAACTTTTAAGAAATGCTAAAAGAGGGGAAAAAAGAAAAATGTACATGAACATCACACGCCTTTTGCTTCATTTCCAAAAGCCTGACAAGAACAGCCACTGCAGAGAGCTGCACAGGATAATTAAAACCATTTGTGAAAACAAAGAGATGGTCTATTTTTATTTCAGCCATTTCCTTCTCATGGTGCAATCCATTTCAAAGAGGACAACAATTCATATATGCAAACCGCTAAGCTAAAACTGGTTCAGTGCTGTAATCTTTGAAATAGAGAAATACTTAAAATGGCTGGATCTTAAACACTGCCAATGGAAAACATACATGAAACTTGGTACGCATGGTAATCCCCAGCACAGAGAATTAAACTAGTATTAAGATGACAGAGGAAAGGCAGTGAAACTGGAATAGTTGTAAGTAACTACCACAACCTCAAACAGATTTTTGAATTACTGGATTTACCTGTATTAACTGGACACAAACTCCTGCGTTTTACAAACCATTGTTTTTAGAAATTAATTTTAGCCTTTAAAATTCTATGCAAAGAATCTTCGGTAATCACAGTTTCAACACAATACTGCACTGACTAAGAACTGTTTCATTCTAATGCTTCTGTGATGAGGTTTCAGGAAAATTTCCCACTGGGAGCTCACAACCAGAACAAAGTTACAGTCTGTGGAATGGAAGTAGTTACCTTGCTACCTGCAAAGCAAGACAATGCTTTTCATTCAAGAAACCAGATATTCAAGCCTGTTCCTTTATAGTTGAGCATTCCCAGGGATTATCATGGGCTGACAACACACAAAGTAAAAGCTCATTTTTAGGGGTCTGTGCTCTTTTGTCTAGGTCATGATGGGCAACTCTTTCCTAGCCCCTCTTTTCTGGAAGGTCAAGTTTTAATTCACTGCTGGCTGCATTTTCTCAGTGTACACCCCCAAAGGTGTGAGCTCTCAACAGTTTTACTTATCCAACACATCTAATCGTATTTGGTTGAGGAGGCAGAGTGAGCACTGGAAGCCAGACATGGTTAACACACCCCACTGCTCTGCTGTGACCATCACACTTCTTACAGAATGGTTTAAATGAAGTTCAGCTTTCAAAACACGAATTAAACTCAAACTAAAACTTACCAGGTGACAGTACTGTGAGCAGAAAGTTCATGCTGTTAAACGGTGAAAATCCTAGAACTGGGAATGATTTGGCTATGCAACGAATCAGCTTCTGAGCATAAGCAATATCCTTCTTCCATACGGAAATACCCTTTTAGCATCTCCAAAGTCCTCTGAACTTAAATATTCCTGTTACTATAGGATTGTTAGATTGTTATTATAGATCTCTAACAAGAAAGGCATCAAGTTATAGCAATCAGAACTCTCATAGCTTGAAGAAATTAATTACAGCTTCCACTCTTAATTCTTTTACTTCCTTGCACTGTGAACCATGTCCTACACAGACTTTTGAGGAAACAGTGGTAAAGAAATATTCTGCACTGTAACTTCAGGGATATCCTTCCTCAGAGAGGAAGACGACAGACTAAAGCAATGTAATCAACAGCATTTATTTTCCTAACAGGCAATAAAACATTTTACATTTCACTTTTAAAAAAACTGTTACATTTTGAGGTTTCTTTTAAAAAGTACCTAGAAAGTATTAACAGTATTTTTTCAGTGATAACCTTGGAAGAGAATTTTCTCCAGGGAAAAGCACACAGAGAGGCCAGACACTTCCAAGCAGTTAGTGTTAAACTGCTCTGACATTAACTTGACCAGGTATCTGAAGCACTTAGTGCTTTCTATAAACTGCAGCTGCTTGATAAACACAGTATCCTACAGCATGCAGCCTCGGTAATTGCTCACCTAGGTAACACCCCTGACTGCAGAAATACATGTATCTGTTTTGTAATTTGGAGATCAGGTTTCCCAACTCAACTCCCATTTTATCAGAAAGGACAACTTTGAGCCCAAAGAAGGACCGAAGTAGCACGAAGTAGCTAACAAAACAGCTATTCAAAACAATGCTTTGTTCCATCCGCCCTGCAAAAGCTTATCTAGCCCTATAGCTGTGTTTAGCTTCAGAAGGCTCAAAGGGCAGAGAGGCTCCCCCAAAGCAAAAATCCCAAGCTTGAGCATCTTAATCAAATATTCATGGTGCTGTTCGCAACAGGTTATTTTAGACCTTACCATGACAGCATGCAAAGGAATCTTCTGAAGTTTACCCAAAGTCCCTTTCAGCATTGTTGCTATGGGAATTTATCTGGAGCCTTCTGCTTACCACTGCTTCAGTTGCATGACAGTAGTGAGGAGAAACAGTCACATAAATCCACAAGCTATAAGCTACTTATTCATGTTATTCAATTAATTTTTGATCAGGGTAATGAAATAATCTCATATTATCACTCAGGGGAAAAACATCATGTCAAGATTTTAGGTTATTTCACCCCCTTTTAGGGAATTTTCTTACTTATAATCTATTAACTGATGACTGACTGGAAGAGGTAATTCAAATCACCTTCCTTTTAGCCACTTTTTTTACAGTTTCAACAGTTTTCCTGCAAGTTTTCAAGAAGCTAGAAGTAGTAGTCAGGAAAAACACAAATTAACACCTATGAATTTAAAGTAAAGGCATTAATGGATTAAAAACATGAAACACATAACACATGAACAAAACTGGAAAAGATGAAAAGCCACAAGAAAAAAAAAAAAATTTGCCTGTCATGAAGCACCCAGAAAATTAAGGACAAGGAGACAAAAGACACAGAATAGGCACAGTGCCTTTAAAGCCAGGGTACCTAATCTTGTGAAAATTTTCACTGAGGATGAGAAAAGTGTGCTTGGTTTAACTCTGAGACTTTTGAAAACAGTCTAAAAGTGCCAAGCTACATTTATATCTTTACCTCTCAGACCCTTTCCATTTCTCTCTTCCCTATGTTGTGTATTTAAGCAAAACATGATCCAAGAATGACCTGAAAATAACATAAATGAAAATGGATTAAGGGTATCTTAAAACAAGAACACACTTCTGGGAATTACTTTAAATTTCTTTTTTTTCGTTTTTTTTTAATAAAAACTAACAAGAATTTGGGCTTGAAACGGCCTCTGGGTGTCATCTCATCCAACACCCTCCAAAACAAGGAATACCAGTGTTAACCCAAGCTGTTCAGTGTCATATAGAAAGGTTCACTACACTCAACTAGGAGCAAGTTTTTGAAAATAAAGGTATTTTAACAGATACTCACGTTTGCAGATACAATGACAACAAAGTGAGTGCCTCTGAGGCTCTACACAAACACATGCTATTTTACTAGGGCATAAAGGTGCATAATGCCTTCCATTCTTAACATGCCAGCCTTTCACACCTCCCTGCCACACTGCTGCTGAAACCTATCAAGGAAACTAAAACATATTAAATAGAAAATTATAAAAAGATGCATTCCTTAGAAATTTTATTCCTTTTGATATTGACAAAAATGTGGCAAAAGACTGCTCACAGTCAAGATTGCTTACTTCTGTCAGAAATATCACAAATCAAACAGAAAAAGTCTAATGGTTAAAACAAACAAACCACACATTATGTATGTCAAGACCTCTTTAGTACAATAATTTTTTCAGTGTATGTTTGTACATTCATTTCAGATGGCTTTCAATTGAAAGACAGAAGAGTTTCCAAGATCACTCCTTTGGAAGGATTCTCCTCCTCAGTTTTTAAGCTACTCCTTTAACACCCTAGGTATGTGTATTTCCCTGCACCTTTTATTAATAACAATCCATATAAATGCTTCACTTAATCTCAAATTAGGTGGAGATTTTTTGTTTGTTTCTTCTTGAAGACTTCAACTGCTGCTTCAGTGGGGCGAGGCAGGAAGGTCTGAAGGCCTGGAACCCATGAGAGATATAGATATATGTTCTTGGAGTTTTAGTTGGGAACAGCTCTACTGGGATCCCACAGTCCCACACCAGCAGGACCACAGCTCCCAGTTTAGTTTCATCCAAAAGAGACTCAGCTTCCTTGACCCAAGCTCACTTCACAAGTCAAATCAAATGCAGTCTGTGAGAACATGCAGTGAGTACATTTCCAAAGTGGCCTCCTCATCCAAATTAAAACAATTACACCACTAATGAAGATTGTTTCTTTTCCATTTTTCTCTGCCATGCATTTTGACACTGAGGAAAACTTCCACAGGTCTCTCACATCCACTGACTCAAGTTCATTCTTTTTGCATTACTTCTACTGTCCTTTAATTCCCTGCCCACGGACAGGAACATTTTCGTGTGTGACCTTGCTTGACCACTTTGTTTCTGGACTGTCACCTTTCCCTCCATTTTGACAGTTTCAAATAAGATTCTTTTTCAGAACATCTTTCTTTATAAAGTTATAACAAAGGAAATCCCAAAGCTTCTCACTCTCTATCAGTGGGACAAGTGTGCATTTTCTCTTCTTCAGTGCAAAATCAAAGCTAGAAAATTGTTTCTACAAAACTACTAGTAAGTTTTAACTGTTGTGCTCTGGTATAAGTAAGAATATTTTTAGTATTATTATAATTAATTATATTATTATATTTAGTATTTTATTTTAAATACATTAAGATTACATTTAGAGTATACGTCTCTTTAACACAAATTATGAATCCTGTAGGGAAAAAAATAAGTCTGTCATAAAACACAACATATTTGTGTCATCAAACGGGGTAACAGATTGTCTCCCTGAGGCCTAAGATATGAGCCAGACCACAGAACTGCTTATTTTGTGTGGAAGGAGGAACAGTAACTGAGTGCCACTATCTGTATAAGCACAAATGCTTATTTCTCACAAGGAGGATACATTTCCAGAAGTATTAAGCATCTAGAGAGATGCTGAAAAACTGAAGTTTCTTTGCCTGTTCATTCTATGCATTAGAGTAAATCAGTGAAGCCCACTCTGTGCCACATGAAAGTGTAAAGTCCAACTCCTACAAGTGATTCTCCACATTCCTGGTACTGAAAAAAACAAATTACACTCCTTTCTTTGAAAGGGCAAGAAGGATGATGCAAGAAAATACAGACTGACCAGTGTCATCTCAACTGCAGGGAGGTCAGGGAGCAAATTCTCATAGGAGCCATTTCCAAACAACGTGGCCAAGAAAGTGATTTGCATTAGTCAGCACAGATTTATAAAGACGAAATAAAATAAGTCTGACTAACCTGGGAGCTTTCTTTGAGAATATTACTTGGCAGCTGAGACAATACTGTCCTACAACATCCTCACACAAGGAGATGAGGCAGGGCCAGGCAGGACTAGGGGGTGGACTGCAAGCCCAGGTGAAAGGCAAGGTTCCTGGGGCTGGGATCAGAAGTGCACTGTCCAGTTAGAACCCAGGCATCAGTACTATAGCCCAGGGGTACAGACTTTACCAGTACTGTTTAAGTTTCCCATTTCTGACCTGGACTCAGCTCACTCTTAGCAAATACGCTGATGGACATTCCACAAGGGGAAGTGCAAAGTTGTGTATGGGGGGAGGAATAAACCCATGCACAAGTAAAGGCTGGGGGGCAGCTGGAACAGAAAACAACTCTGCAGAAGGCACTGGTGCTGTTGTATAGGAACAAGCAATAGCTCCTCACAATAGCAACAAAAAAGGGTTGCCAGCATACTGGATTAGGAAAAAGCATCTCTAGCAGCATGAGGAAGGTGATCCTTCTCTTTCATTCCAATTCCAGGCTCCCCAAATGAAGAGTGACACAGATGTACTGATGTGACACCAGCAAAGGACTATAGAGACAAAGTGATTGGGAAGAGGCTGAGAAAGCTGGGATTGTTAAACCTGGAAAGGAGAACAATCAGGAGGATCTTATAAATGTGTATAAGTATTTGAAGGGTTAAAAGGCTGAAGGCAGACTCTCCCTAGCAGTACTCAGGGATGGTAAAATAGCCAGTGGACACAAATTAAAATACAGGAAATTCAACTTAAAAACAGAGGATGGAGTTATTTATTTTTCTGTGGGGTGGTTGAACAGCAGAGAAATTGTCAAGAGAGGATAAATCACCATTCTCAGAGCCATTCCAAACCTGACTGAGCACACTACTGACTGCTCTAACTGGCCTTGCTCTAAGATGATGAATTTGGACCAGGCCATGTCCAGAAGTCTCTTTCTTTGAGCTCCCTAAAACAACTTCAGTAATTCCTGTTGTACCTGTCCTTCTTGTTCTTTTTGGCTCTGTCCTATTGCAGATTCCTCCTCTAAAGAGACATCAATCAAGCTGGTCATACATGCTATTTTTTTTCCAAACTGAGGATCTCTTTCATTGCCCAGTTATTAATACAGCTGAAGTTTTACTAGTTTGAACAGAAAGGCACAGATTGCATAATCAGCATTGTACTTTCTTCAGGTACAGTAATGCTCATCTTGAACATCAAGATTTTCATTCCTACAGCTTTTCCTATGTCCTACACTAAAATTCAATGCACAAGTCTACACCAGGTAGTCTCACTTGTAAAAATTACTTCTATTTATCTTATTGATGCTGTGTAGTATAAGGAACAAAGCAATACAGCCTGAGTAAATTTCCTACATATCCAACACTATACAGACTCAAGTATTAGCCAGCTCCAATTAATGGCAATCAAGTAACATGAAATTGAAAAGCATGCAAAAGTCAACTGTTTCAACTGTCCCAACAAAGATGTTACTGGACACTTCTATGCACACCGGTTTCCTGGTTTATTTTCTTTTTTTTTTTTTTCTCTAATAAGAAACTTCAAAAAATTCACATATCACTGCCTTGGAATTGCAAAAACATCAGAGATGAGAAAGTCATTAAATGTCATGACTGATATTCTGTTTATCCAAAACGATGATAGAATTTGTTGATGCTTTTATATATTTCCTTGATTTTAACTTACATGATTATTATTTACCTAAACAAATCTGGACAGTTATACCTTTATGTTGCTCCATATCTCTCCCATCTTCTTTAAAGCCACTATCCCAGAATTTTCAATCAAACTAATTACTCTTCTACCTAAAAAACATACCCCATCTGTGGCAAATTTCAGCTGCAGAATTGCTTAAAGGATGCTGATCCTCTAACAGTTTATAAAAGCTTCTCCTAAGTGTCTATATAGATTAATTCAAACATCAGTAGGAAAGACTGGCACTGAAGTTTCACTTATGATACTAAAACCAAACAAAATTGATGCTGCCAAAAACAGCCTGAACATTCCACCATCAGAGTGGTGGAGCCAGAGCTTGCAGTCACTGGGGAGCCCCATTTTACAGTGACGACCTGAAGAACCCTTCCCAGCAACTGGGAAAATCCCACATGGTGCATCCAGCCATAGGTGAAGTCTACAAATTCACCCCAAAAACAGGTCCAGCTTTTATAGGCCCAAATCAGCAAGTCAAGGTGACCTGATATTTTTAGCACAGAAACTCCTGGATCTGATGGCACACTTCCTACCAGCAGGGGCCAGAGGTTGGCCAGAGCCCAGGCCTTGGATGGGAGGGTTTTCCCCTAAAATAACCCTAAAACTAACCTATATTCATGTAAATTGGGAAAGCTTCTTAAAATGATACATTTCTTGCAGATAACTACATGAGATTACACATAAGCTTTATGTATATAGAGCTAGCATAAGCATCTGCATAATTTATTTTAAACTAAATATAGATGGTATTAATCACATAATGCCCTGAGTTCATCTTGTCAGTCAACTCTGGCTAAGGCCTGCCGCTCAGGCCTAAGCATACCAAAGTGTCAATAAGAAATCTTTCTCTGCTGTAAAATAGCACAGTAAAACAAAACATGAGGCCACCACCTGTTTCCCCATCCACCTTGCAGCTTTGGAACAAGACCCTTCAGAAGTAGTTACACATTCAGTTATTAACAGAGGGCAGCATCTACAGAGGATTTCATAATCTCCAGCCATTAGTTTTACTTCTAATTTACAGTGCTTGCTTCACATTATTTCCCCATTCCTTTCTCAGAGATACATTTCATTATCAATGGTTTGTACATACAACCTTAAACAAACCTGCAAAAAGCTTTTAACTCCAGGGAATGAAAAAAAAATAGAGAACTTGACCATTAAATTACCCAACTACCCATAGTCACTACTAAGAATGACAACTTCAGCAGCCATTATAGTTGTTGTACATGTTTATATGTAAAATAGTACAGCTGTAACATTTTTACAAGTAGCTTCTGGAAAGATTATAGTCTACCAGCAAAATGTCAACCCTGATCATCTCACCTGGAAGCCTCAAACGGAGCAGACACAGTTTTCAAAAGCACAGTGCTGGTGTCCACATGAACCTAAACACAATTTCTCAGGATGTTCTGTACAGAACTGTCCAGCACTCATTGCACTTTAAGTGTCCAACAGCACCGGTGAAGGTTTAATGAGCACAAAACTACTTCCCTCTGTCGGTATAGCAATGAAGAGTCCCAGACACACCTCCACTCTTTTACTCCCAGGAACACAGATAAAAAGGCCCGTGGAGCTTTCAGGAGGTACTGCCTACAAAAACTTGCTAAACAGATCATGACTGTAGGTACCTGAGCAATAAACGAAATCGAAACAGACTGCACAGCTCTGCAATTCAGCGTGGTAAAGCTCATCATAAAAATGATTAATCACTCCTTGTGACAATCACACATCTGAAATGTGCTGATGACTTGAAATCTTTTGAAATCTTTTGAATCTTTGAAAAAGAAAGTACTTTGTCACTTGCTTGTTGTACCTGCTTCAGCAAAGTACACGGCACAAGACAGTTCTTGTTGATTGACTCAGCTGTGGGTAAAAGAACTGCTGGAGACAACACACTAAAATTCATTACCAAGGTATGACTACACATACATTGCCCCCCAAGAAAAATAAGCTGCTTCTCTGAGTATTCTCAAACACTAGAATCAAAGAAACTAGAAGTGAAAAACCAGTATTTGCAACAAAATGAAGTAATATTGCTGTGTGCAAAATTCAGTGTCAGTTGAAAATAAAGGCTGCATTTTCCAAGCTAAATTATTTATTACTAAAGTAAAGCCAAAAGATGCAATGGAAATTACAATTTCAGGGAGGGGAAAAAAGTATTGAGATTATTTAAGTCAACCTTGAGGTATCTCAAAGTCTGCTATGGATCACTGTCTTTTCTAAAACTGCAAGCTGCTGCAAGCAAAATCTTGAGTTCCAGAGGACTCGTCTTCATGTTTTCTAATTTCAACAGAAGTCCATTACCTGCTTCCTAGGAATTTTTTATAAGTGACCAGATGGCAACATGAAAGTACAACCATGGGTGGACAACACACCCATCCCAACCCTGCAAAATATGTCTGCTTGCAACATTCCAGCTCACATAAAATAAAACAAACTATACCACTATTCCAATATTCTCAATACTTCCATTAAACTTGGGTTTTGTGGGACAGCCCTAAAATTCCTTTGACCTTTATCAAAAGATAAAGCAGATATCAGAAATATTAATTCTTCCAACTAATCGTAAGTAAAAACGTTAAACAAAAGTTTCAGTCTGTACATCCTAGATCTTCTGTGTGAAAAACTGGTAATTTCTCATTCATTAAAACCAAAAGAACAAGATCTTCTAATAACAAACACTGACTGTATCCTTCAATTTCAAGGGACTCACCTTACTTCTGAAATACAACTGGAAGCCCACAGGTTGGTGAAGAAGCTTATGGACTAGCTTCTAAACCAAAACTTGCAAGTGAACCAGAGGTAGCTGCACCACCCATGTGTCAGCAGTGCAGCTGCTGCAGCTATCGGGCAGTGCAGATGGGGAATTCCTCTCCTGCAGGTCCCAAGGAGTGGGCCTCCCTTCCCCTTGACAATCCCCATCTCACAGTCCTTCCCTATCTTTGTGTCAATTCTAGTCATAAACTGACATTCACTGACCTGTTTTAATCCAGGAAAAAAAGCCTAGGGCCCTGAAAACTGTGAAACAGTGTACTTTTTAAAAACAAAATAGGCACACTTTGCACACTCTGGCAAAATATTCTATGCAGAGAGAGTAATTAATCGTGAACACACTACAACATATATCCACCTTTTAATTGTTTCCCTGCCCATGCACCATATGGAACATAAAAAAAGAACCCACATACTACAGCAAAAGAACAGGCCCATAGGGTTATAACGGTGTGCAATGACCACCTTAATCAGCAAAACATCCTTAAAGATACAAATCCCAAGTCTGAACTATGTGAGGAGTTCTGACAGTTTTCTTCTGAATTCTGTTTAGACACTTTATTTAACTTGCAATACATTAGAACATTACCGTGTGTGAGATCAGAAGTCATGAAGGCAGAAATATAAAGTACAGACTTTACTATTTCTCAAACAGGAAGTGAAATTCCAAAAAGCAGAGAAATCCCAGCTGTGACACAGGCTGTCTTAGAATAATATATCTCATTCCTATTATTACAGTCTATAAGTCCCCTCTTCTCTCACCTCCCACACCCTTAACAATGAATTTCACTTTGTTGGTGTCTTTCTCCACTCAAACACAGAATGCATTGGGCAGCTTCCAGCCTCAAAATGAACAGGTATTAGCCTGAAAATATTTTCACCTTTAATATCCCCCTCAGGACAGTATTATTTTGTTCACACCACAAGTGTGAAAGCAAGACATTGCTTAAATGTTACTTTTTTCTTTAACAACTCAAGCTCTCACTAGTGCCTTAAGTCTTTTAGTTCTGAGAGCCTCATGATGAGTGGAAAAGGGAAAGGAGGAAAAAATACACCATGCCACACCCCAAAAGGCAATGTTTAAAATTTTTAAATCATGGAGAATATCAAATAAACCACCAGCAATGTCAACAGATCTCTACACAGAGCAAATCCATCTGCCCAAACCAGATTACAGAACAGGAGTTAAACACCCTGATTCAATGGGTGCACAGAAGAACAATGAGAACACCACTGCCTCACAAAAGCTTTTTCATTGACCTGAACTCAGTTTGGTTCAGGCAAATGTTTAATAAATGCTCTGGAAGTTGGTCTTTTTAATATTCACAAAATGCCTCATTGGTATAAGGCAAAAAAAAAAGATATTCTGAAATCGTACTGGTAAACTCAATTTAACATGCACAAAGTCAAACATGCCAATTACATGTGGGATTACTGCCTGTGGATCCTAAGTTTTCCTCTCTATCTTTAGGTGATGAGCAGTTAAATGGAATTAGAAATGTTACATGTGGCAAGTTCCACCTGAAAACACAGGTGACAGCAGTTTAGTTTGGGCAGCTATGGAAACTTGTTTCATGTAGAGTGAGGTGATCAAAGTGTCATCCTTCAGCATTTCCCTCCTCTTTCCTGCTACCATTATATACATTCTTCCCCCTCAAACAGCTGGAATAAAACTGCTCTGAAGGCTTCATCATTGAAGACATCACATGCACTGGGTCAATCACCTACATTTATGAACCAAAGCAGCTTTGTGATCTTTGAACTGGTGTCTTTAATGTTCCTTCCAACCCAAACCATGCTGTGATCCTGATACAAAAAGCAAGTCAGCGTCACAGGTTGCACTTTTTATCTTCCAAGCTCACAAATTTTCTCTCATTTCCTTTATAAAGTGCTCTTCACATGCAGGATGGCTTAGGAAGTCTTAATCTGAATAGATAGGAAAGAATGTTGAGCTAAAATCTGGTGAAAATATGCAGCACACCACTTTCCCAGAAGTTACCAAGCCTGGTTAAATATTAGGCAAAATCCATTACCATTTTATGAACCTTTTTTTATATATTGGTCCCCACATTTCTTATCTAGTCTATGAAATTATATACTTAACAGCAGTAGGAAATGTACATGCACATATACAAGGCACACACACTCTTAGAGACAAGCCTTATTAAGAAAAATTAATCAGTGATCCACAGATCACTTAGCTCAGGCTCTGAAAAGCTGAAGTAAAAAAAAAACCAACTTTGAAGATGAGGAATCCTTATTGAGAACAAATTTGCTCCGTCTAGCTGCTCTGCAGATGAAAAGAGCAGTACTGACAGAGCAGAAACCTCAGGGTGTCAGAAAAGTAGAAGAGGAGTATTCAGAGCAACAACTTTTAATCCATTCAAATGTTTACAATGCCAGCAGAGAATAAAATAAAAATCTGGATATCTGACTCTGTTATGCAAGAGTAGTGGTTATTAATACGTAATTAAAAGTTAGCTAGCACTGGGATTGGGGAGGCACTAAGGATGGATACTGACCAAAAAGCATGTTAAAAATTAACACAACCCACTCTCCTCCTATGTCTCAGTCCATCTTTTCAGCTTGCTCAGCATTGAGCTTTCCTTCACTTTTTCCACTGAATGAGGCAAAGCTAAAAAGAGCAGGAAGTTATGAATAACTTGCCCAGGCAAAAGTTCCATCCCAATCACATGACACTGAAGGGATCAAAGAGCTTATTTTATTTTTCAGTAAATTAACATGCTTCCAGTCACAAATTTTATATTCCTGATGGACATTTCACTGC
Organism: Erithacus rubecula; assembly: GCF_903797595.1. NCBI lineage: Eukaryota > Metazoa > Chordata > Aves > Passeriformes > Muscicapidae > Erithacus > Erithacus rubecula. The sequence goes on from NC_136670.1 coordinate 395,712, forward strand.
AAATGGTTATTCATTTGATGAATTAACAAATCAGAAGCAGATTGCAGGCCTGTCTTACCATATCTTTTTCAGTTTCAAGATCACCTTAATCTTTTACCTGATCTTTCTTTTCCTTAGTAATAAACTTCAAGAAGATTACTAGGTATCCAGCTAATACTTAGAAAGAAATATTATGTGTAAAGGCTACAGGTGAAAGAAAAACATACCTATAAAGAACAGAAAACTGAGTACATGAAGATTTTATAAAGGCTGATAGCAACACACTCCTCTTGAAAGCTCCAGCTTCTGTATCACTAACAAATCCAGAATGTGAGATGTGCATATTTCAGATAAAGGTAATTCACCTAACTTTCACTTCCTGATTAGAAATAAGGTTCCACACAATCAAACCGGAACAATCCCTCTGAATAGGCCTTTTCTTGCTGAGCAACACCAGCATTTGAAATCCATCTTCAGAACCAGTGATGTAAATGCAAACATGACAGGAGTTCTCCCTGACTGAAACAACAGGCCTCTCCCAGCAGCAGAGTTGAGAATAGCTCGGGCAGGTGGGTGGAAGGCAGGAATTATCAGTTCCTAAACAGGAGGACTGCAATAAAACTTAAAAAAAAAATCCAAACCCCCCCACCCCGCAAAAAAAAAAAAAAAAAAAACCAAAAAACAAAACAAAACAAAAAAAAAAAACCAAACAAAAAAAAAAAACAAAAACCCAGCAACATACTGCCAAGTTTGAAAAATTATTTGAATAACCAGCACAACAAGATCTGGTATTGTGTTTCCTCAGAGGGGAAAAAACAACCTGCTGTTCTTTGGTACAGTAAAAGTAGAAATTCCAGACATAACTTGAGAGCTGGTCATATGAAACAGGGACTTTGTGTCTCCAAAACACTCTTTCCCAGTTTGTTGCAATACCTTCATTTCTACTATGTGTAATTTGCAATTCTTAGGAAGAAAAATATCAATCCATCAGCTCCAGCAATTTAGCACTACAGTAAAACCTGACTGTCAGTCACTTGGAGAAAATAACCAAATCTCTATTGCTTTAGTCTTCAGAGAGAAGGATGAAAAACCTTTCTCTCACCTAAATGTGCACACAGAATCAGCTCAGATAACAGTCCAACCAAGTTCAAGAAAGACTGCCTAAAGTCTTTAAAAATACTCAAGTTATGAAACAGTAAAACTAAATATCTAGAATACTCCCAAGCTAGACTATAATCATGGCTTGTCTATTTCCTCTTCTGAGGCAAGCACTCACTTCAAAATGCTTCTGCAGCTGAGCAAAGTACGGTTATAGTGAGGAACTGTGGCCAGCACTCCTCTGGGTTATGCACACACCTTCCCTTTCCTCTCTTGTGAAGGCACAAAGAAGCTCCTGCAATTACACGTAAGTACAGCAAAATGACAAAAGTTAGAACATTACATGAACATAACTGGACACCCAAAACCAAAAGCTTAAAAATAAACTCCCAGAAGATTCACCATCACTGTGTGAGGGTTTTTCTTCTATTCTCAGCCTGCAGATTCATTTACTTGCTTTTATGAAAAAAATCAAATTGGTTTTACTGCTTGAAAAGTACTTCAGTATGGCTGAATACATTTACCACTTGGTCTAAACAGCTTAAACTCACAAAAGATGTTCACCTAGATGCTATCATGGACTGATACTGATAATGCTGCTGACAAGCATCTTATCTCTTACCCATGTTGTAAAATAGGAGAAAATTACTCTGTAAATCTCTCATGAAACATTTTTCAAGCAGTCTATGACAAGATTGTTTAAAAAAAGTATTAATTTAAACTCCTCAAGGCAAACACCATGCTACTTTACTGCCTTTCTTCCTATTACATTATTTATTCTTTTTTTTTTTATTTATTATTGTTGTTTTCCCCAAACCATTTTGAAACTTAGAAACTAAGAAATAAGATAACTCATGTTTCAGGTCTATTCCACTTCAGAAGAAACAGAACTTTAAGAAGGGAAGGAAAATTGAGGGAAGAAAAAGAGGTGATGCTGCTTAACTAATAAATTCATATAAATAATCTTCTCAATCTCTCTTAAGCCCCAAAATAACTTTAATCTGTAAGAAGCTTTCAAAGTTAGCACTCAGAAGTCTCAGTTATTTTCCATTCCAACATGAACTTATACAGTAGATGTGAAAGATAGTTTCAAAGACAAGAAAACTCACTTTGGTTATGAATGCTACATATTATGCCAAAGATCACTTGGAGGTGAATGCAATTCAGTGCAGTGATTAAATGTCAGCTAAATCACAACTAAGCATGCCCACTAGACACAATTCAGATTTAAACAGCTGTAGTGAATAGCAAGGTAATTGCAATAAAATTAGAACTGCTTTGGACTTTCACTTCAAGAAAACAATTTACTGCTTTTTTAAACAATAAGCTTTTAAGCATTAAAATCCTCAGAACCAAAGATGGTCTGTGATTCATGTTTCATTCTTAAACGCCTGTGCCTTTTCTCAGGTAAATACAAACAATTGCTGGATCTACTGTCACTCTCTTAGCACGGAATGCTTTTTCAAATACCAGTCCGGATTTCTCTCCACTCCTCTTTGAAGAGGTTGACAGACAGGGTAGCAGAGACCAAGCAAAACAATGAGAAATTCACAAAAATAAGCAGAAATATATTGGAAAAAGATAGTCTTAAATACCCTGGTTTCTACTTCTTCAATTCTAACTAAGCTATAAACGTAAGCTTTGCCAGGGGTATTTCCTGAAGCATCAAGGGTAAAGGCTGCCACAACACAGGTACCCCAAATGCTACACCTGCCCCTTTCTCTGCATCACGGACATAATCCGAAGGTCTTCTGTCAATTTAACATCATAAATTACAGAGATTAAAACAAGCTGAATTCTCGAATATCAGACCAAATTAGAGAAACCCATCCTCGAGCACCTTTGTCTGCTTTTATCTCGATAGCACTGGCACACAAGGTCAAAGACAACCTGCGTGGGAGCAGAAGAGTTAACAGCCCGAACTTGTCCGTGTTTCCAAAACAGAGCGGTGGCACCAACGTTGCCATTCTGCCGCGTTTACAAGAGGGAATACCGTTTGGGAAAAACCTCTGGCTGTAGTCACGCTTTATCGCTAGGAAACATTCCTTCAATGTCCGGCTGTACGCGGCCAAGATAAAGACACCGAACCCTCGAACACCTGGAAGGAGCCCCGGGACAGGGGGGCCACACGCGGGGGAAGGAGGCTGTGCTGGAATAGCTGTGGAAAGCACAGTCCTGAAGGAAGCGAGGCCCCGACAGGGCGAGGTTTAGGGGCAGACCCTGGCGACCAGGAACCGAGAGAGGCTGGCGGGATCTGGCCGGGCAGGGACGCAACATTGCCGGGGATAGCTAGGGAAAAGGATTGAGAACTGGAGGCACCGGGGTGCGGGCAGGTGCCCCCGGCAGCCGCGGAGGGGCGGCGGGGCTGGGCAGCGCGGGGTTCCCGGGACCGCCGCTCGCACCCTGGGAAGGGAGCGGTGCCGCCCCGCTCCCGGAGCTGCCCGCGGGGCCCGGGGGTACAGAGCGGCGGGTTCGCCCTCAGCGAGCCCCTCCCGGGGCGAGCGGCCCCTCCGGATCCGGGCCCGACCGCGGGGTTCCCACGCCCGCCATGTCTCCCCGCCGCTGGCGGGGTCCCGCTCCCAGCACCCCTCTCCGTCCCCCGGCCCGGCCCCGCTCCGCTCACCGGCAGAGATTCCCCGTCCCTCAGGTCCAAGATGGCAGCGCGGCCCGCCCGGCCTCCGGCAGCGACTTATCAGAGTCGGGCGCGACATGCGCAGGCGCCGAATCCCTAGCTGCCGCGCAAGCACTACAGCTCCCATCGTGCCTCGCGCCAGGTATTGCGCATGCTCGATGCGGGCGACGGGGTCGTCCGGCAGGGAGGGGAGGGGTGGAGCCGTGGGAGCTGCGGTAAGGCGCAGAAATCCGTAACGTATGGAGCCAGGGTCGGAGGGCTGCATGTGTTTACCCGGCGAAGAGAAGCTCCAGGGACACCTTAGAGCGCCTTCCAGTGCCTTAAGGGACTCCGAGGGAGCTGGAGAGGGACTTTGAACAAGGGCCTGGAGTCACCTGACAAGGGGCACTGGCTTTCCACTGCCAGAGGACAGGGTTAAATGGGATATTGAGAAGAAATTCTTCGCTATGAGGGAGGGGAGGCCCTGACACAGGCTGCCCGGAGAAGCTGAGGCTGCCCCTAGATCTCTGGAAGTGTCCCAGGCCAGGCTGGACTGGGCTTGGAGCAGCCCAGGACACTTCCACTGCCCATGGCAGGGGTTGGAACAAGATCTTTAAGGTCCCTTCCAACCCAAATCATTCCATTAATCTATGATTCTGTAAAAAGAGTATATATGTATGTGTATATATGCATAGGTGTATACACACACTGCAGTAAAAATTTTGGATAATCAAAGCACCCCTGAGGGCTCAGCTGGTACAAGAACACCTTGAGGAACTCACAGCCATCCGTGTCCCCATGTTATTGCAGTGACACCAGTAATGGGAAATCCCTAAGAGCACCAAGGGACATCCTGGCTAATATAAGTCGGTGACAGTCAAGCAGCTGGGACATCACTGCTGTCACTGTGGGCTTTGGGACACAAAATAAAGCCCTTTTAAAATAAAATCACTTTTGTGATTTTAAAGTATCTGCTGCAGGTGCTTAAGCCATTGATATTATTTAACCTTTACCTAAAATCTTGTTTCAAGTGTATTTTTTTCTTAACCTGAACGCACTATTGCATAAATGAATGCACAGAAATTACAATACACCTCCTCTTTTGACAGTAATAAATAAGAGAGTCTATGCTCTGAAATCAGAGGAAAGAGTACCCAATATTCAGGAGAATATCCTCAGTAATTCTTCTGAAAAATTACACACTTTGCAAGTACAAAATTTAGCATTTTCTTACACCTGGTAAGGATGTGAAAATCCACTTATCTTCCACACATAAACTTCAGTAAGATCTCACAGCCACAGTTAAGTGACTGTTTCCATTGATAAGGCCTAAGCAAGAAAACAACTCCAACCCTTGCCCTGACAGACCAACACGCACATTTCAATGCCAGTCAGCCATCTGTGGTTCCCACTGACCCGGGTACATGTGCACATCACTTCAGGCACAGAAATCACTTTAACTCCAGCACAGAACAATGTGTGCTGCTCAGCCAGAGGCCAAGTATGGAACAATCAGGAGTGTGCGGCTTTGTCAGACGGGGGAATCCCTGGGAAGCAAGTTTGGAGCCAAGGTTACAGCCCAGTATAAGGACAAGCAAATTGATCAGCTGAAATAAGGTCTGGAGAGTTTTTTATTTTCTCTAAATCTTTTCTATGCACCTTTATGTTCCTTTAGAGATATTTGACCACAAGTTCTATAGTTAATGGTCTATTCAAATTAATAATGATAAAAATGAGTTCTATAAGCCTTGCTTAACAGAGATCTCTGTCTCATGCATCACCTACATAACCAGTAGTCTCTTGTCTAGCTCCTGTCCTGGCTAGTGGCAGTCTGGCTGACTGCAGCTGGAGTTCTGCCCAGCTGGGCATCCTTTGTGGTGGATTTGTTGTCTCCCAGCTGGCACATAACACTGCTTGGTTTTGCAGATTGCCTGTGGTTTGATTTCCAACAGTGGGAACATTGCATTGTACCCTTCTTCCCAGCCTCCTGGATGAATTTTACCTTTAACAGAGTTGAGTGTTTGCAGAAAGAAGCCATATGCTGTCCCCAAGGACACATCACTGTAGCTCCTGTGGAATTCAGCAGATATGCATAGACCCGTCCTTTGGACAGTTTGACCATTTGGAGTCTTTTTTTGTCTTACTAGGTTTTGATAGGTAAAGGTTGCTAAAGCAGATGTGAATCAAAAGTGTGAATAACACTCTTTTTAAGAACAGGACATCAGTTGTCCTCTGTGTTACCATTTTTCCCCTCCTTTTTCAGACAAAGTGCTTGTTTTTCAACCTCAGCAGCCCTAATCTCTTTGTTTTCCAGATTCTGATGCCTCCAGTCAAGTTCCATTGGTTCCATCTGCTCTGAAAAATTCATGAGAAAAATAATGCAATCCAGGTGCAGACTACTGATCAGTTTGTGCTTGCCAGGACAAGAGGAATGCAGAGCAATCCTCACAGTCACACTCTTTCAGATATTATTTTCCCTGGTAAAAATCATGGCCTGTCAGTGACCTGGAAAAACAAATAAACAACACAGAATATGTGGTGAGCAAATATGAATATAATTGAGTGGCAGCAGAACTGTGTATTCAAGATTTTACCTTTGGAGAGAGGAATAGAATGCTTGATTATTGTCTTTTTTTCCTCTGTGCTTTTTATAACTCAGGCAGGAGCTGCTATTCCCTGTGATAGCTTTCTTTTGACAAGTACAAACCTCAACAGACAGGAAAGTTTCCCACAACACTACAGATGGTCTTATGCAAAGGCTTTTCAGAAAAACTGAATATTTAGTAGCTTTCCACATTTGCTGGGTTTGGTATGGTGAAGATGTGCTTCTGGGAGATAATTTCTGAGAAATAATATTTAATAATTTTCATAATATTTTTCTTTTATTTCTCAGTCAGTTACAGTCTCGTCAGTAGGACAGAGATTGGTGCTTGTGGCAAAATATGTGTAGCATTTATTCTTGGTTGGGCTATAGTAAGTGATAATATTCACATCCCTAATGGAAACTTACCCTATTATAACAACTGCCACACTCAGTGAGTGCTGTTGGTGCTGAGAGCTGACTGGGAAGCTGCTGAGGATAAGAGTCTGTGTAGCAGAGTGGCATAAATTATCTCCATGTTTGAACCTTTTGTGTGGCAATAAAAATATATCCTGCAAGAGCATTAAAATATTGGGATTCTGTTTAAATTTTGAGCAGAAGTCTTCAAATGAAGATTGCTCTCTGATACCTCTGGGCCCTGGGCTCCCTCAGCTGAAGGGCTGGGACAAGACTATGTAACCGAAGCACTGAACACTGTTATTATTCTCCTATTCCTAGAGTATGGGATTCCCTCTCCTGAAATAGACCCTGCCTTTATTCCCTCAGTTTTTCCACTCTCAACCAACCTTACTGGCCTCACACATGACAAGTCCCTTCTTTCCAACATTACATAATTTCCTAAAAGTTGCCCAGCAAGTCTCTTGTCAGACTTGGAAACAGGGTTGGGTTTCTTAGCTCCTCAACAAGTATTTAATGATTTCTTAGTTTAGTGGTGTGGGGTTTTGTTGTTGCTGTTGTTTTGGGGTTTTGGGTTTTTTTTGTTTTGTTTTGTTTTGATTTTATTTTGGTTTTTTTTTTTTTGTGGAGCACACAAAAATCCTGACAGAATCACTTTAATACAAAATAGGAAGGTAGGAAGAAACCTCTGTAGGCCTCTAGGTCCACATCATGCTTGAACCAGAACCTACTTAGATAATGCTGCTTAGGTGAGAGATAAATACCTTCAAGGCTGGAGATCCCTCATCCCCTTTGTGCTCTGGTCAAGCGTTTGATGCCCCTCACAGTCCATTTTATTTCCTTATATTTATTTGTGATTTCACTTCACAGCTCTGCAAAGAGCAAAGCTCGTCCTCCTCACACCTTCCCAGCAGACAGCTGCAGGCAGCAGTAAGGTGACCCTTCACCACCTCTTCTCCAGGCTGAACAGATCCAGCCTCTCAACAGCTCCTCATGTGTCCTGTGCTACATCCCTGATAGCTTGTTGCCCTCCTCTGGACTCTGGTACATCAGTGCCTATATAGGACAGGCATCAGGAAGCTCAGAGCTCAGGCTGGTCCCAGCACTCACAGGTGAGTTTTTATCACTGCAGAGTAAAAGGTGAGACTCCTCACCCTGCTGGCTGCGCTCTTGGTGACACAGCCCTGAAAGCCCTTCTTTGGCACAAGGTGCTCAGTTGGGGTCCTGCTTAACTTACCAGGACCACAGCATCTCTTCCATCAAATTGCTTTGAAGACAGCACCCCATGTCCTGCTGAATTTGAGTTACTCCCTCCCAGACCCAGCACTATCTTTGGCCACCTGTATTTGTCTTTGCTAAGTTTCCTGAGGGTTTTGTTCACGCTCCTGTAGTACCTTAGTCCCTATTGCTGATTAACTCGACAACACAAAGCTGGTCCTGGTACTGGGGAGATCACAGTGACCATCTCTCCATGGAGGCAGTTTTGGTAGACTGGATGTTTATCTGTTTTGGGATAGACACAGCTCCGAGCAAGTATCACAGAATGACTGTGGAAAATTGGCATCAGATGTCATTAGCACCCATTAGTTTCTAAGCAATTGTCAGTCTTATCTATGGCTTAATGCTGCTGTCTGACTTGTGATTTGTAAATGCAAGATTACTTTGTTTTCACATGATTTTTTTTTACTGGTGTTAAAGCACTTTATAAGTACTATAAATTCAACCTTCTTATTCTTCTGGAGCATTTTGTTAGTTGGGTAATTATTCCAGGAAGTGCTTTATATTTTAAAGTCTGACTTCTTGTCTTGAAATGGTCATCCCTAGGAGCAGAAATTTTGTTGAGCTGCCTTGTAAGGAGTCTGAATTCATTTCACACATGAAGAAAATGGTGTAGTGTCAGAGTGTATCTGTTTCCAATTGACTTTAAAATCAGAATTTATTAATTTGACTTAGGATTTAGAAAAATACCAGTAGGAAAAGATAGATTACTTCCTGTTATCTGCAGAGGGAATTAATGAACCCTTCAGGTTGGTGAGAAACTATTATTATTTTCAAGTAATCTAATTAAAGGGTATAACAAAGACATGCAGCTATTTCATTAAGTGTTTTATTACTCAATTGCTCTATAGTGCATAATCAGAGAAGTGGGAGGTAGTGATTAGGTGTCTTGAGAATGGAAATGACACAACCAAGATATGCAGATGTTTTAAAGGAAGGAGAAGTTACTGGGAAAATTGTGCCTCTCTTCTCCATGCAAAGGACTGAAGATTATTTTTCCCTGGAAGTGAAGAACATGATACTGTAAAGGTGCTAGGGGGTTTTCAGAAGCAGACATATGATGATTTTGCTGAAAAAGGTAAAATACACCAGACAGTGCTTAACTGGTGGCTCTGTCCAGCCCTTGTCTCCACAGGGGCCTTGCAATCAGGGTCATCTGGGCCCATGGGAGGCACCACAGCAGATCTGCAGGGTGTCCACAGGCACCATTTGTATCCCACTTACAGCTTTGCCCTCTGGATGATGCACTCAGGACACAAGATGGGAGCAGCTGCTCAGTGTCAGTGTGAGTTAGGTGCCTGCTTCTGCCAGGCTCTTTGAGAGGAGTTTTTTGACATGAAGGTGTTTGTAGAGACAGAACTTTTTGTTGAGACGCAGGTTTATTCATGTCCCACCCTAATCGCCTCTCTCATTTATACAGTTGTGAATTATCTATATCTGAAAGGCAGACTAATCCCCTGAGTGGTTTGCCTCCTTGCAAATTGCTCTGGTATAAATCAGCTTGTGTTCCAGAGCAGAACAAGTGATAAAAAGCCATGTAACATCAAAACTAATACAAAGGGAGGATGTATGATTTAAATACCTGGAGCTTGATCCAAAGTCAAATAAAGCTAATGAACTAATTTCCATTCATAATTTTTAATAGTCCTTTATCAGCTTTAGGGGTCTGTACCTTCCTTACCTTATGTAGCACCTCGTAACAGGATACCTGAATGTCCTTCACTAAAATTTAAAACCTCACACAAGCTTTCAATTCTATTGAGAGAGAGGTAGAGTTATGTATTTCACTACGTCCCTCTGTCCCTTGGAACTGCAACTCCAAGATTTCTTCTATCCAGCCTTTCTTATGCTCAGTGTGCAGTGAGTAACTGGGCAGTGAATTGTAATCTGAGGATGAGCAACAGCAGGGGCAGGAAGGTTGCTGTACCAGTCCCATCACATGCCATTAACATACCAGGTGCAGTGCTCATGATTTCCCAGACGGGATTAAGGGAGAAATTACTCAGTTAAACTTGCTCTGCAAGGCCCAGGGTTTGGTCCTCAGTTGATGTTCTGCGCATGCTATGATTGGAGAGGGAGGAGAAAATGATGCACTTAACTTACCACCAACCCAGAGCCTGGGACTCTCAGGGACTGAACCAGCCTCTTGTGTAACAGGCTGGCCCCAGGGTTCCCACAAGGAACAAAATGTTCTGCTTTTCCTCTTGTTGAGGGTATAAGGAAAATAAGAGGCAAGAGGTAATAAAATTAGTCCAAGCTCCCCTTCACACGAGTTCATTTGTTGTCTTCTGGATCTTGCTTCAGTTTCTGCCTGCACTGGGTGTACACACAGCATGTTCATGAGTAAATAATTTCTAGAATTCTTGAAACAAAAACACAGCCACCTTTTAACCCTTGGACTAACTACGCTCCTCCCAAAAGGCACCAAATCAGTCATACCCAGCTTTTGAATGTTGCTTGTCTTTATTCCCAGGGAAGCAAAATGAAGGCTCTCTCTGCCCTCTGTTGGGCAGTTCATGGTGAGAAGGGATGGTACCTTTAGAGCATCAGGATCTGGCATGGTGCAGAAGCCTTTACTGAGGACAGGATGACAGAAATTCAGCTGCAGTAAAACTGGAATGTGTTAAAATTAATATCACCGGGGTAAGCGGTATAATAACCATGATGCAAATGGTTGCTACAGTAATATAAACAGTTCTGTGGATGGAGACAGTATTAACTGAACTGGATCCCAGTCATTCTGTACTGCTGGCTGGAGCCCTCAAAAGTGTGAGACTACAGACAAAGTACTTTGCTTAGAAGACACCAGTGATGGCATCACCTTTTGACATTTGCCATGGTGTGATTTAATTGGATCATCAAACACTCCATGTGTCCTTCTGCACAGAACAGCTCTGCTGGCTGGAATAGCAGTTAGACACCTCCACTTTCATCTGCATCATTCAACACGAGGATTTTTCACTCCTCACCAAACTGCTATGCAGGGTAGAACAACACTGGTTTCTTAACCAGGGTCTCCTGAAGGCCACCACCACAATATTGTAGTGCCTGAATGGCAGAACTGAATTTGTATTTGCAGATGTGCATCTGAGTTTGTGGAAGGGTTAAATCATTGCAGTTTGCATGCAAGGGAAACCTGAGGTACAGAATATAACATTAAATGATATTTTTTTCTCTGTGGGTACCACTTTGAGGCATCCAGGGAGTGCTTTGTCAGAGTGTTGGGGATTGGGTTTATTCCCATTATCATGCTAACGGAGCCTGCTGGATTACACCCATGCTCTTTTGACGATTCTAGACAAAGGGGTAGGTGGGAGCTGGGCTTCCGGGAGGGGCTACTCGTGTGTCCGGCGAGCTCGGAGGAAGAGGAACCCGGCCACAGCACACGTGGTGAGAATGCAGCAGAGCCAGACCCTCTGCCGTCAACTGCCCTGCATCTGCCCCGCTCCAGCCTCCTGTCTCTAAGGACACAGCAAATCACCGGGACACAAACAGTGAGCGAGGAGCTGCCCCTCCAGCCCGCTCCCACCTGAGACACAGCACAGCCACTGCCGCCCCCTCCCCTCCCGCTCCCTCCTGCTGTCCGCAGCTGTGCGGGTCCTGCCCTGTCTTCAGCACCGGGACCAAGTGCAGAGAGTGTGCCTGCAGCTAAAGAAAGGACTGGAACTGAGTTACCTGTTCTGTTTTGCTGGTAATTTTAATAACTGCTGTTGTTTCTGTTTGTACGGTTAAATATATATTAGTAAAAGAGCTCCTACCCCCTTATTTCTGTCTTAGAGTCCTTGATTCAAACAATTATAATACTTGAAGGGAGTGGAATTAAATTCTCTATTTCAAAGAGGAGCTTTATTGGCAGACACCTGTCCTTCAAACCAGGACACAGAGTATTTGATATTGTGGTACATTTACTGAGGTCAGTGATATACTCTGGACCTTGGTCCATGCTGCCTGACATTGATCAAGAACATGAATCAAGAAATAAGAAAAAGCAGAGGACTCTTGTCATGGACACCAGAAAATTAGTATGAAATTAAGGACCACTGCAAAACCTATCCTAGGGGCTGAGGCAGCACCATAAGGGCACTATGTGATGTGAGGGGGATAGAAGTCTGTTCTCGGTGCTCCCAGCACTGCATTAATTGTCAGACCATCCTTGCCACTCTTTGCTCCCCATCTTCTACCTGCTGTGACAAGTGAAATCCTGTGAACAAGTCTTATTTTATGTGTGTTTCTAATTCTGTGTGATTTAATTCTGATCCTCCCAGTGCTCTGTCAAGTGAAAATCATGTTGAACAAATCATTCTTTTTATAATAAAAAAATCAGATTGTATAAAATCCTTCTCATAATGTTTATAGCATATAAATCATCCCAATCAAGCCATTGTATGCAGTCAATATCACCTGCATTACAGAGGCTCAGACTGATGTTTTCCTCTTAGTCTTGATAGCTACAGCACTTCCTAGCCATACCAGTAAGCCCAGGGTTTATTTTAAATATACTTCTGAAAAAATGTCATATTTTTAACTTTAAAGCAGTGAGACTTTCCCCCCTGAGTTTCACAGCATTTCAGTGACTGTGAAATATGTAAATTTACGTCCCAGAGCTTCCCTGCTTGAACTTCTACATTAAATGAAACAGTCACAGGATACATAACATGAATAACATCCTGTTATTGTTGGGTCCTGTATTGTTGGGACTCTGTTGGGTAATAGGGTTTAGTACTCTTCTTTTTCCTGTCCTTTTTTTCTACATCCAGTTCTCTTCCTTTCATGACTATCTTATGCCACCTGGTGTCCCAGATTCACCGGTGATAGCAACAATGAAAGGACCAAGGTGTATTGGAGTGGTCAAGAAATGAAATACTCACATGAAAATGTAGTAGTAATACTACACTGTGGCCATTACAGGCCCAGGAAAATCTTAAAGGATTTTTCCAGTCTAACTTTCTCAGGCTCAGCTAGGGTTTTTCCCAAGCTGGAGACCTTTCTCTACTTTAAACATAAGAGAAAGAATTATAACAAAAGATAAATGCCTGTTGGATCCGTGAAAAAGCCTGGGACAAGAGATGTTTCCTTCTCTGACCAGTGAATCTTCTGTATTTTGTTTTGCACAAACTCTCTTATTTAAAGCAATGGCTTTCTTCAGTAAATTGCTCTTTCTTGCTCTTTCCTGCACCATGCAAGAGAGTGTCATGGTACTGTGTTCTCTCACCACTCCATAACCCTATACAGTAACACTACAGTAATATGTGCTGTGAGGTATTAATGTCTTAAATTAAAGGGTCAGGATGAACCATGCAGCTAGAGTGGCTTCTCCTTAAGCTTTCCTTATGCACATAAAAACCACCGAGAATGTTTTGTCACAGGAGCACTTTCACACCAAGTGGAGCTGATCTGTCCTCATTTAATAAAACAAGTGATTATGAAGGTAAGAGAAAAAAGGAGAGCATGACCCAACACCACTATTGACAAAAAGGTTGTTTGCTGTTTTCCACTGCCTGTAGCTGTGGAAAACATCCCCTTGTCACACTGTAGAGTACATACCCCAGCAGTTAAAGCTACCTGTGCAACCAGGCTGGGCACAGAACTCCAGCAGCATCCTTAAAACACCGACTACCTTGGCTACCCAACACTATTTCTGTCGTTTTTTTAACTTACCCAGAAATTTCTTGCAAACATTTCTCTGTTCCAGATACTTCCATGCTTTTACTGAAGCTGCAAAACTAACAATGCTCTGAGCCACAAAGGAGACAAGGGGAGACTGTCCTGATGAGCAAGAGCCGGGACAAATAACTTTTGCTGCACAGTCATCTCTACAACAAACTTTAATGCTCTGGAATTACTCACTTCTACCCACAGAGCTGCATAGAGGTACCTTGTGGAAAGCTTTAAAGCAGAAGGGTTGCTATAAATCCCTTTTGTCCTGCTAACTTGACAACACTCCTTCTCCCCCCAAATATTTTTGACCTTGATATCCTTAGAAAAGGGACTTACACATAACACAGGAATTACTCAGGAATCCAGATGTGTGCAAGAGAAGAAGTCATAAAACTCTGATTATTCTTCAACCAGGGTTTCACCATGTCCTCAAAAATAAATAGTGCAGTGCAGGGTGGTAAGGCCTCACATCAGTCTGTGACAGGACAGACGTCACCCCTTGCACCTCGAAGAGCAGTGCTAAAAATGCCCATTTATTTTCAGTGCCTAAATCAAACACTTGATCAACTGTTAGAAAGAGTCATGGAAGTAAACAGGTTTCCTTCCAGTAGCCATGGGAGAGTGCAAAAGAGTCCAGCATTCATAATTTTTCTGGAATTTATCATTTTTTCCCAAATCCTCTGCCCTGTATGTACAAATTCCCAAATACTTCACACAGTCAGATCTGTGCCTTCAGACTTCAGCACCACACATCCTGAGTATCCCACACAGGATGCAAAGGCCCACCATCATCATTTTCTCCAAGCTTTCTGCAAGCAAAGTCAAGGGCAAATAAGAGCACAAAACACAGAGAAGGACAAGAGTTCCAACAGAAAATTGCAGCTTTAACTGACGTATGGGCAGGGCAGGAATAGTTATCCACTGTGTTCTCATTAGAATCACTCCCATTCATCTGCTGGGTACTACCTGGACAGGCAGAAGCTGTTCAGTGGAAAGAGGCTTTTGGGAACTACCAAAATAAAACAAGACAGGTGAAGAAAACTCACAGTTCTGTGGGAATAAACCAGGAACCTCTCACTGAAGACACTCCTGGCAGCTTCCTCTGTAGACAGCAATTTGGATTTTATTTTCTCTTTCAGATCCACAGCTAGGACGTGGCAGGAAAAAGCCCCACCAGAAGTGGTGCTGAAAACCACAACCCAGGAGAAGACTCTCAGGAAGAAAGTCTACTACCCAGAGCAGTATCCAGCCTGCCAAGGCTTTATCCCTTCCCTGAGCACCTTCCTTATCTTTGGTGAACAGCATGGTGGTCCTGAAGAAGCTGTTTCTCAGCTGTTTACAGTGAGCTCCCCACCCAACATGCCAGGCTGAGGGGGGAGGGCTCCAGCTGTCTGGGGACTAGGACAGGCTGGGCCGTGCCCCTCTGTGCTACATTTACTAAGGTCAGTGATACACTCTGGACTTTGGTCCATGCAGCCTGACATTGACAAAGTGGAAGAAGACCACATTGATTGGTGGGGGAGGACCAGAACAGGCACCCTACTTCCCAAAACCTGCTGGTGCCACTCTGGGACAGGGAAAGCACCCACAGCCTGGCAGGTTCTGTGCCCTCTTGAGCACATCTCTAAGTCCCAACACAGCTGAATTCACAGTTGAAGTATCTTTCTTGTACATACAAACCCACAAAATGAAATAGCAGAAGTCCATGTGTTAGCAAATCCCACAGAAACCTCTCCAAAACAGAAACTTAATGTGAACGGTGGGTCCGAGACAGAGACGTGGCACTCTATGATCCATGTGACAAAAAGCACTTTACTGTTCTTCACTGCACCTTAAATACCCTTCTTAATGTTCCTCAGCAAGCACTTGTGATGGTTCAAAATTCAGGCTGCCCAGCTCTCTGACCAATAGCATGTGCAGCCCAGGCAGGAACCCATTGAGTCAAATCCCTGTCTGGTTCCGAATCTTGTCCTATCACTGTTCCCTGGAGGCCTGTCTATCAGACCTCTATCAGGCTATTTCTCCCATATAGGTCAAATCAGTTGCCCAGTAACAAGCCAGCTTGTACTGTGATACTTCCCCAAGAGTAGATAAGGCTCTGTGCCACACTTGCCACCCGCCTTCCACTATGACTTCTTTCAAACAGAATTTCTTATACCTGAGAGTTAAATCTTGGAAGCAATGCATGTCTTGACACCAGACAACTGAGCAAGGCAGGGACCAGCTGCAGGCAACACCCCGACTCCCAGCACTGTGTCACAAAGGTCCCTTGCACACACTGCCACCTGCCCTGGGGCTGCCCCCAGCCCTCTCTAAGTGGCCCAAGTAGGAAGGAATGCCCTGCCCTAAGTGTCTCAGACAGCCTGACAGGATCCTTAGGAACAGCTCACAGCATCAGCAAATGCTGCCCTGCTCTTCGGGCTCAGGGCAGCAGAAGGAGCCCCCGTGGCTGCTGAGGCATCTGCAACAGGAAGGGCACAGGGCCTTGCACAGGAGCTGGCACGGCCTCACTGAGACACATCCTGCCTGATGACCGTCCTAAACATGGTGGTGTGACACAGATGAGGAACGTGTGGGGCAGGGCAGGAATGCTGCTCTGACCCCAGGGGCCCAGGGAGCACTGACATCAGCAGGTGTGGCAGAGTCCCTGCCCAAGCAGACCTGCCATTCCCCTGAGCCCTAGCAGCGCTGGTGCCCGTCTCCTGTCCCAGAGACCTTTGCCCTGGAGGGGCTTCTGTGCCAGAGGGCAGCCAAAGCCAAGGTGCACTGGGGGCTGTGCTCCACCCTACAGGGGCTGTTGGCTGGAGCACCTGTAGCAACTGCTGGCAACACTTGGTATGTGTCAGATGATACTGCTCCTTCCTGGAATGCTTTTTTCATGGAAGGAATTAGCAGTAGTGGTGTTGAAATCCAGGAACTGCCCCCCGATACATGGGAAGGTGCAGCCAGGAGATCAGGAATCTCACTGGACGAGTGCAAGATGGCCAAAGCGGAGGGACCGACTTTGGTGGGGAGGACGCTCCCGTACCGACGAGATGGAAGCCCTCACCAAGGTAGTTTCGCAACTGCATAAGCAGTGGTGTATTGATTGCAAAGTGAAAGACTTCGAGTGTGCAGTCACGCAACTGTTACAATTGGGTACCATTGATCATCCTGCAGAAATCCTTCACCCTGAGTGCTGGGAAAAATGTACTAAAATGCTCGCAGACGATGTTATGTGTTTGGGTTCTAGCAAATGTCTTAAATCGTGGGGGAAGGTGACGCAAGCGCTGCGAAAGGCGCTGCAGGAACAGGAAACTTGGAAAGTGGCTCAAAATTGCCTGCACATCATCCCAAAATTGGGAGTCAGAGCAACCATTCAAACCGTGCCTAACACTTGCTCCGACTCGCCGCCTAAGGACAAAGATCACCCCCATTTGCTGTCACAATTCCCCAGTCTTACTCCCAATCTAGCTGTGAAACAGGGGCAACAGACAGATGATGCTAACGTTGGTGAAAATGGGGACTTTATCGATAAGGTGGACTCTGAACATGTCTGGGAAAGACCCTCACCCTATGCTCCTCAAAATGGCGCTGATCATGTAGAAGAAGGGCGGAGTGTAGAGTTTTCCCCTGCCACGGACATGTGCAAGCGGGAAAACAAGAGGGAGGAGGGTTCGAGGTCCAATCAGGGAGCGCGCCCTAAAACATTCCCAAATAAGGAGAGGACCTCCCCAGAAGGGAGGCGGAGAAACAGGAGGGGAGGGGAGAAAACCACCAACAGGAAAGGGAGAGGGCAGAGTCCAACAAAAAGATGCCATAGCCCAGATCTGGTTTATCATTCGACTTCCGCCTCTGATTCAGATGACGGGGCGAATGGTTGCGCAGTTGGGCCACAGCCGACTTGGATTCTGACTTGAACAATGAAGAAATAAAAGCAAGCTTTAATAATACTAAAGACCTAGCTCCATCATATGCAGCTAAGAAAAGCTTACAAAAAGATATGCCCTTCACAGATTGGAAAAAAATTCAAATTGTGGGTGCCAATTGGGCCTTACCAGCAACCCTGGCATTCCCAGTTACAGTGAGGAGGGGTGGGCAAAGGACTTATTCTCCTGTAAACCCTAAGGATGTGCAAGCGGTCGTCAAAGCGATTGCCGAGAAAGGAATTAATTCCGCCATGGTCTCCACCCTAATCGACAGTGTTTTTGGAAATGATGATATGCTTCCTTTTGACATTAAACAAACATGTAGAATGTTTTTTGACGGTGCGGAAATGATAATTTTTAAACAGGAGTGGGAGGACGCTTGTACAAAAGCACTAGCTCAGTTTGTTGGGGACTACCACCCTCTACAGGGGTCCAGCTTGCAACAACGAATGGGTACAGATCCAACAATGATTACCCTGCAGGCACAAGCCCAAAACCTAAGAGCCCCAGAAGTGGTGGCCACGACCCGTGTGGCCAGAGAAGCTATTCATACGGCTTGCAGAGTAGTTGCTAGGCCAGCCCCATGGTCTACCATAAAACAAAGCAAAACTGAAAGCTTTACCCAATTTGTGGACCGCCTCCAAGCTGCTGTAGACTCTTCTAACTTGCCAGCAGAGGCCAAAGGCCCAGTTGTTGCTGAATGTTTGCACCAACAATGCAACCTGGCCACCAAAGAAATCCTGTGCTCTGTGCCACCTGGCTCCAGTATTGCAGCCATGATCAAACATGTAGCAAGGGAAGAGCATTTAGCTCTAATCCAAGCTGCAGTGAGCACCACTGTTGCCAACATGATGGCCATGCAAAACCACCATGGCGCGAACAGCTCAGCACTGCCTGCTCCTCCACCCCAAAGTAGACCCAGAGGGCCATGTTGGGCTTGCGGCAAAAAGGGACATATTGCCAGAGAATGCAGGTCCAAGAAGAAGGGAAACGGGCGAGGGAGGTGGCAGACGGGCCGCATGTGGCACCCTCCCAGCTGGGATATCCAGCGGCCCAGCTATGCAAACCCCAAATGGGGCAAGTAGCTTCCAAATCTGTTGTCCCCCTGAGAGGCAACCAACTTTATGGCCCAGCCCTTGCCCCTGCAGCCAATGTTGCCCCAGTCAATGACCTCGCAAGAATCAACTACATCTGTGGCGCAGCAAGGCAACATGAGGAACGAAACCCTCAGGTGGACCTGGCAATGGAATGCAGCCGCCCCCCAATAGTAAGGGGAATTTGCCAACAGTATATCTACAACTCCACAACAGGTCCCTGGAGAAACAACTGTTCTCAGTTGAGTGACACTGCCATCAGCATCCCCTTCCTGGTAGAAACTGGCGCAGATGTAACAGTCATTCTACAAACGCATTGGCCCCCAAGCTGGAGATTAGAAGAGGCCCCCACTGTAGGTGGAGTCGGAGGAGTTTCCATTGCCAAGAAGAGCATGGAATTGATATCAATAACTCTACACACCGAAAACAGGCCCAAAAAGTCCAAGTTTATGTCTATGTTTTATCAAATGTCCCACCTTTGCTGGGGCGAGATGCCCTAACCCAGTTGAGGATTAGGGTGACAAATTTACCCTAGGGGTCACTGCAGCATACCCGCCACCCCAAATCAAGTTGACCTGGAAATTGTCAGATCCGGTGTGGGTTGCCCAGTCGCCCATCCCCGAGCCTCGAATGTCAGCTCTTCTTCAATTGCTTCAGCGAGAATCAGAACAGGGACACATCAAACCATCTACCTCCCTGTGGAATACGCCAGTCTTCATCATACCAAAGCATAGTGGTGAAGGTTTTCATCTCCTCCATGACTTGAGTGCCATTAACAAGAAAATTCAGCCAATAGGTCCGGTGCAAACAGTATTGACTATCAACTCTATGATCCCAGCAAACCAGCTGTGCACAGTGCTCGATATCAAAGACTGTTTCTTTTCCATACCTTTACGTGAACAGGACAAAGAATGATTTGTTTTTTCCGTAGTGTTCCCTAATGGCCAACAACCAAGTCTGCGGTTCCAATGTAAAGTTCTCCCCCAGGGAATGATTAATTCTCCTACCAAATGCCAAATCACCCTGGGCCGAGCACTAGCACCTATTTCATCCGCGAACCCCAAAGCCACCATAATACAATATATGGATTATATCCTTGTCGCTGCCCTGATGCCAGACCAAGTAGACAATCTTGTGTCAACAATTTCAAGGGTTCTAAAGGCCAATGGCTTCAAAATAGCAGAGGTAAAAATAAAGAAAGGTCCCTCAGTTACATTCCTGGGTGTAAAAATCACTGATTCCTATGTGACACCCCCAATGGTAAAAATTCATCACGACATCAAAACGCTTCATGACGCACAACAACTAGTAGGGTCCTTACAGTGGCTACACAACGTCGTCCTCGTTCCACCAGAAACCATGTCTCCACTGTATGAACTTCTTAAAGGCAAGAACCTGTGGGAACAAAAAACCCTTTCAGGCAAAGCTGCATGCTCGCTTGACTTTATAGAACAGCAACTGTCTGCAGCAATCCTTTCCAGATGGAATCCAAGTTTACCATTGGACCTGTATGTACATTTTACTAAACAGGGGGGAGTGGGAGCACTAACACAAGGACCTCCCGATACAGCTAAACCAATACAATGGGTGGTCCCAGGAAAAACCTCACGTGTGTTCACCCCGGGAGTAGAGTGCCTCGGAAGCCTCATTATGAAGGGTAGAAAACTTGCCTTGAGCCATTTAGGTTTTGAGCCTGCAAAAATATACTTGCCTTTCCACAAACAAATCCCGGCATTGTCAGTGGTGATTTTGGAGCATCTTGTTCTGGACCTTTTCAGATTTGCAGGAGAACTTTGCTACACCATACAACCCCCGTGGACTCAGCTACTGACAATAGTAAACATTGACTTTCCACAAAAGGTCAAAGATCAACCATTGCCGGGACAAACCGTTTTCACCGATGCATCCTCAGTCACCTCTACTGCAGCCGTGGTGTGGCAAACATAAGAGCAATTGCAGTGCGTCAAAATGACTGACAAGTCGCTGTCAGTCCAACTATTGGAAGCATCTGCTATTGTGTTAGGATGTGGGCTATTTCAATCCGAGCACCTCAACATCATGACAGACTCTATGTTTGTCGCCAAACTCTGCCAAGCAATGTCCGGACCAGGTATCTCGATGTCCCCCGCCGCCATCATGATTGAAGAAGCGCTTTCCTCACGACAAGGCACCATATCATTTATACAGGTCAACAGTCATAATCCTGTCAAGTGATTTTTCCAAATCGGCAACGACAAAGCTGACGCTGCAGCTAAAGGACTTTGGACTTTACAAGATGCACGACAGCTACATGAATCACTCCACATCAGAGCCAAAGCACTTGTCAAGAGGTGCAATATTCAAATTATGGATGCAAGGCACATAGTGGCCACTTGTCCTCATTGCCAAAAAGCACCTTTATGGTCCAGTGGAATCAACCCCAGAGGCCTTAGGGCCTCAGAGGTCTGGCAAACAGACTTTATCCTCTGTCAGATATTGAAGCCTAGAGCCTGGCTTGTGGTAACAGTTGACACATACAGTGGCATGATCGTTGTGACCCAGCATGCGAAAACAAACTCTAAGGCAACGATCCAACACTGGCTTACAGCAATGGCATGGCTTGGTATTCCAAAGCAAGTTAAAAAGGACAATGGCCCAAACTTTATTTCCAAGTCAGTTCAGTCGTTTGCCACCAAATGGAACATTTTCTTAAAACAAGGCATTCTGTACAATAATACAGGGCAGGCCATTGTTGAAAGGGCAAATCAAACCCTAAAATCCAAGCTAGAAACTTTGGTTCAAGCGGAAGGGTTCGCCAAAAACATTCCTCCAAAAGAACAGCCACGTTTGCTAGCCACCGCCATGCTGCGTTAAACCAATTTCACAGGGGGGATCAAGCACACAGTCCCTCTCAAAAACACTTGGCCAGTCAAGCACCGAAAGAAGACCCATCAGTTAGTGTTAAAAACGAACTTGGAGAATGGGAACTAGGGTATTAACAGGTCGAGGATATGCAGCAGTAGAAAAAGACAACATCATTAAATGGTGTCCACTAAAATCAATAAAGCCAAACTAATAAGAATTTTGAGTTTCTCTTAACAGGTCTGCAGCTGTGATCTTCCTCGCCAACTTTGCATTCCAGCACCAAAGAATAACAAAGGAATGAGTAATGCTCCAGCACCTCTCGAAAGGCGAGTGCCGATGGTCCCTCAGCAACGCTCGTGCCTCTGTGTTTTTTTGTTCCTGATCTTGTTTTCTACAGGGCAAGCAAACTCGGATCACCATCCCTATCAACCGTACACGTGGATGCTCCGCAATCCTACGGACGGTAGAGTAATAGCGCAAACCATATCCAATACCCCCAGTTTTGTCGTTAACCTTAATGACATAATTCAGCCACAAGGCGTTGGTCAACATGTTTATTAGGGAACATACTGGTGCCCCAGTTCCAATCCGGGGAAAAGCTGTTGCACCTCTCCTGGTTACTGGTTTTGTGTGTACTGGGATTGTGAGACCATTGTAACAAGTAACAGATGGGCACCAATTAAAAAAGATGAGTTTCCGGAAGTAAATTGTTGGCCACAAAATGTGAAACACCCACCTTTGACACAGATGGAATGGTAAAGAGGAAAGGAAGCTGTACCCACCTAAAAGTAACGGTCCTGCAGCCACAAGATAAAAATTGGTCCTTAGGCACAATGTGGTTGGTATTTCTTCATAAATGGGGTACAGACTGGAGCACAGTCGTTCAAATTATTAGAGTCATCCCTCAACCCTGTGTTGCCATTGGACCCAACAAAGCCTTAATTCAAGTGCAAAACAAACATGAAGGTGTGATCAACACTCAAGTAACAAGTTTAGTTAATACCATATCCAAGCCTGGAGCTTTAAGCTCGTTGTCCACTAACTCAACGTATCTCCATAAGACGCTTGAAGCAACCCCCTATGATTTGTTTCATCGTATGTTAAATGCTGTCTTTTTATCCCTGAACACATAAGACCCTAACCTTACTAACACTTCCTGGCTTTGCTATAACGCCAATCCTCCTTTTTATGAAGGTGTGGCTCTTAGTACCCTGTTTAACTACTCCAAAGAAAGCAGCCCTAAGCAATCCCTATGGGATACCCCTCGAAAAGGAATCACCCTAGAACAAGTTTCTGGTGAAGGAGTTTGTGTAAGCAGTCAGCAAATAATGCAACAATACAAACATGTCTGTAAAACCATTGTTGCCATGAATAACACGTACTCCTGGGCTATACCCTCAGATTCAGGGGTGTGGGCCTGCAATACCACAGGCATTACGCCATGTATTTCAATCAAAGACTTTATTAAGGCTAATGACTTTTGTGTTCAAGTTGTTAATATCCCCAGAATCCTGTACCACACAGATGATAAAGTAGTTTGTCACCTCGGAGGAGGTCTTCAGCTTCAAAAACAGGAACTGGTAACCAGCGTTAGCCTTGCAATACTCCTCAGCTTGGGAGCAGCAGGCACAGCAACATGAGTTTCAGCTTTGGTGACCCAAAAATGAGGCCTGGCACAACTTCAAATAACCATCGACGAGGACCTACACAAAATTGAAAGTTCCATCTCCTTTCTAGAGAAGTCCCTTTCCTCGCTTTCTGAAATGGTATTACAAAAGAGACGTGGACTAGACCTCTTACTCATGCAGCAAGGAGGTTGTGCAGCCCTTAACAAAGAGTGTTGTTTTTATGCCAACCATTCAGGAGTAATTAAAAATTCAATGGCAGAACTTCAGGAAAAGCTGGCACAATGCAAAAAAGAACAACCTCAGCAGAGCTGGTTTAATTCACTTTTTGCTCACTCTCCTTGGATCACTACCGCTATATCCACCCTAATGGGGTCGATTATTATTATTGTACTTGTGCTCATATTTGGCCCTTGTTTTCTTAACAAAATAGCTCAATTTGTTAAAGCCTGCTTAAGCAGAATTGATATTATGCTTTTTGAACAAAGGCAGTTAGCTTAATTAGGTATAATACTCCTGTTAAAATGTTGCAAAATATATCGCAATATGTTACAGCTGTAGTTTTTATAACTTTATTACTAACCCGCATTTACAAGTTTATATTTTACATAAATTTAACACGTTATGCAGTTCTGTTTAACCATGGAGAGGGGGGGAAATGTGGGTAGGCAGACAAATCCGATCAGAAGAATATTGCGATGTACGGGAAGATAGGGCTCCACCCCCGTCCAGTTATGTTAGCCAATAGCAAGATAATAATGATGTAAGCATACTGTGGTTATATAAGATTGTGCAAAAAGAAAATAAAGTCTTTTTCACCATCTGCCATACTGGTGCTAGTGAGTGACTAGCCCGAACGGCTTGTATGTCTGCCGTCGTGTCTTTCTCAGACCGGGTCGCCTTGTCTCCAGAGAGGCAACACATTAGCACAAAAACACCAACAGCTACTGAATTTCACCGGACAAAGAGACTCCACAGAGACATTGCCATGTTTCCTTGCGCTTTTCTGTCTTTTTGCATTTTGGATAAAAAAGAGTTGTCCCAGACTCTGTTATTCAACACTCCAGTTGCTGTGTGTCTGCCTGTGGCAGCTCATGTCCAAATGCAAGTGGGAGCCTGCTGAGTAATGAATGGCAATGGATGGCCACAAATAGGGAGATCCCCAGTAAACATCAAGGCAGCCACCTGGGCAAGTGCAGAGGCTAGGGATAAGTCTGGGAGGAGAAGCTGTTCTGTATCTCTGATGATGGTGCCAGCCTCCTGAAGGAGCAGCCAAGACAAGTACTGCAAGCTGCCATGTCCTGCCCTCTTCTGCTGTCAGATGCACACAGGGCAGACTTGCTACCACAGGTCCACCAGACTTGATCCAGGAAAAATGGAGGGCCATGCATTGGTAAGGAATGGCCTCCAGCAAGGGCAAAGCAGGATCTTCTAGCAGCAAAGCCTGAGCCTGTGAATCAGGCCACCTCCTCAGCAGACACCACAGCGTCTCCCTCCAGCCCTGAACGTCGACCACAAGTGTGAGCTTTTCTTCAGTGCCTGCTGCTTCTTTGTTCCAGGCCAGTCTAGGATTTAGTTTGGAAACTCTTGCACGTGTCTTTAAGGTGCCTGAACGGAGGAGAGGCGTGGCAGCTGTGGCACAGGGCTGGTGTCCCTCTCACGATGACACAGATGCCGCTGCCTTGGGACGCCTGTCTGTGGAAGGCAAGTCTGGCCTCAGGCATGGCCATTGGAGTCATCTAGGGGCACAGGCTGCAGTGCAACTGCCAAGCATTGCTGTGAGGCTGGCAAGTCAAGAGCAAACCATTGTGACCAATTCTGCTGAAGCCTTTTGCCAAAGCACATGCAATGGTGCCCACAGTATGGCCCCTGTTGGCATCGCGGCCGGTGCGGATGCCTCGTGGAGCAGGTGCCGGCGTTTGGGGTGCTGCTGTTCCCATGCTGCCTCTGGTGCTGTTTGTGTGGTACCCAGAGGCGCTGGGGCAGCAGCCACTCGGCAGCCCAGCTCCAGGAGACACGGCCACCCTCCCCATGGAGGCAGAAGCTTTGCAGGCCCAGAGCTCTGTGTCAGGAGGGCCTCAGTCCCAGCTCTGTGGCCTGGGCAGCCATGGGGGCCTGGGCTGGCCGCCAGCCCTGGCAGCCCCCAGTGACCATGCCCTGGCAGGGCTTCCTTGGCCTTCTTGTCTCCAGCCAGTCTGGACTGGGCCCATCAGGGGTGTCCTCACCCTCCTGCTGAGGCCCAGCCTCGATGCCTTCAGCCACAGGCATGGCAGACTGCTATAGATAAAAACGAGATCAAGCCGAATTAAATGTGATTAAAATAAGTCGTATTTATTTTGTGACCAAAATACAGTCCTTAATAGCCACAATCAAAAATGGACAGTGCCGAGCCCAGGATCTGCACCGGGTGAACATGCTCTGATCTGATCTCTATCTCATCGGATCCTCCAATGTTCACAAAACCGCCTTGGTCAGCCCAGTTTTAATACAGTTTTTCCTAGCCCAGAGCAGAGGTCTTTGTCTCCTTTTGTCGTTCTGTATATTCATGTGGTTTTCTTTCACTGCCTTGGGCCGGACAAAACTATATTCTGGGAGATGATTAATTCTGATGAAGGCAGGTTCTGGTTTTCTGGTTTTCCGGGAAAACTGGCATTCAGATGTATTTTCCTGATGGCTCTGGTTATCTTAATCACGGGTGCTTATCAGGCTCTCATCATTTGGGTGTTTCCTGGACACTTCTTGAAAGAGCCATCTCTGCCTCTAGCTGTGTCTATTTATTTGTTGATCTGGGCTGCCCTGCTTTTGTTGGACCTCACAATGGTGTGATGAAGCAATCTGTGTCCTTTTCATCGGTGGTCCTCTTTTTTGCTTCTGAGACTTCTTTATTATTTTATTCATAAAAACATTGCTTATCCTGCATCATTGTACAGCTTTTCACGAATTACATTATATCATATATTACACAGACTCTCTGGGGAAGAGCCAGAGCAGCCAGCTGGCAGGAATAAGGCAGCTGCCTGGGGGCTGCTTATGGCCTTTGACACACAGTTCTTCAGGGCTTCCCCCCAACCTGGCCCCTCAGGGGCCTCCTGTCCCCCTGGAAGCTCCTGCCACCCACTCCCTCCCCACCATGTGGCACCACATGCCTTCCCACAGCTTGTCCCCTCACAGTCTCCCCCAGCCTCTGGGCCAGGAGATCTGCTCCTTTATAAAACCTCCATCAGCTCCACACAGGAAAACTTAACAACTGCCCCCACCTCTGCTACTCCTGAAGGGCTACACAAAATAGAAAGAAATCCACTCTGCCTTCATAAGCAAGCTGCACCTCTCATGCTTACACATCCACCAGAAAAACTAAAGTACTTTATTATCATAAGGGGAGGTCCTGATGGTAGGGTGCTATTGAGGTCATGGCGACAAGAAAGAACAGCTCTGGGTGGTGACCTTGCCTTCTCCATTATTTTTCCCAACTGTGGAACACTATTTTCAGTCTTAGATGTTATTTGGGCTCATTATTTTTAGGAGTTTAACTCTATATAGTGTCCCAGCATTCTCTGCGTCTTTCATTTGCATGTACTCCACTGACGTCACTCCTCCTCCTCTGTCACAGGTGCCATTTTAGGGAAGCAGCAAGGGCATTAACCCTCGAGAGGGGAAAGGGATATGGGCTAAGACGACTGGGGGCCGAAAACAGAGTGAGGCCAATAACTTAACAATTAACATTACAGACGACTGGGAACATTTATAAAAACATACAAGTTTAACTGCTGTAAAACTTTCTCTGGGGGATGTCCCCTGGAATTTTTTATCCCTGTGAAACCACCTGCCCTGCACGGGATCCCAGTGCAGGGCTGAAGCCATGGGCAGCATCCCCCTCTGTCCTGCTCAATGGGGAGCAGGACTGGAGACAACAGCCAGCCCGTGGGGACAGGAGCAGGGAGCGGGGACGGGGCAGGACCAAGGAGGAGAGCAGAGACAGGAGCAGGAGCAGGGCTGGGTCTGGCGGCAGGGACAGGAGCTGAGAGCGGGGCTGGGTCCGGACAGGAGCAAGAGCGGGGACGGGAGCGAGAGCGGCATCGGCTGCAGTCCCACGGAGACAGAAATGGGGAGTGGGAACAGCGTTGGCAGCAGGGACGGGAGTGAGTGCAGAATCAGGGACGGGAGCGGAAGTGGGGACGGGAGCGAGAGCGGGGACGGGGCAGTAGCGGGGAGTGGGAAGCAGAGACAGAAGCAGAACTCCCTCTGAAGGATTTATTCATCACAAGAGGCCTTGTGGCCATATCCAGGCACCGGTCTCACAGGGGTCCCCACAGCTCCGGCCCCTGTCCAGCCGCTCAGTCGGCAGCATTAAGGCTTCAGCAGAACCACCAAAGGCCAAGGGGCTTCTGGCCATCTTCCCATCCCCACTGCACGCCTGAGCAGCTTGCTGAGCACAAGTACCCGTCTTCCCTTCTTCCCCTGTCCCCTGCAGACATTAGACACCAAAAGAAAGCTCCTGGGTGTCTGAGTATTAGAACAGGTCCTATATTTACATCTAAAACCATCTTAAAGGAAAGAAAAAGCCCCCCTGACTTAGATAGCCCCAGATGACAGAGAGTCTCTCCACTCAGCTCTCAGAGCTCCAAGCAGAAGAGCCACCATGGCCCCACAGACATGGCTGTTTCTTCCATGCCCTGCAAAATTGATCTTGCAGCTTCTGCAAGACGAAGCCTGAAGCTCTCTCTACTGCCTGCAGGGGAAAGGCAGTTTCGAGAGCCTGGCTTTTGATGGCAGGGCTGATGTCCTCTGCCTTTCTTCAAGGGCTGCAAGAGAAAGGAACAGATCCACAGTCAGATCCCACATCTGCGGGAACCCGAGGAGATCCCCGTGCTGGGGCCATCCCAGGTGGTTCTGGTCATGGCCCGCAGGGAGCAAGGGGATCAGCCCAAAGCTACTGGGCACTATTGCCCCACGTGGCCCTGAAATCTCTGTGGCTGCTCTGGCCACAGCAGCCCTGGTCCGCACAGGGAGCAGAGCCCTCGGCAGCTGGGCAGGGATTGCAGCTGGCCCCAGCAAGTGGGGCTGACAGCCCGCTGCCCTGACTCACCCTGACAGATGTGCTGGAGCTGTCGCTTGTGCCCCCTGAGGTGCTGCCCGGCCATCCCTGAGAACACAGAGCCTGTCACGGCCCGAGCGGCACAGCTCCCTGCCCGCGGCACTGTCAGCCCTGCGGCCACACGCTCTCGTGCCCCCTGCAGGGTTCAGCCCGGGCCCTTGCCACACACTGCTGCCCAAGGGCACAGCTGCAGGAGGGCGGCAGCAGCCCCGAGGGCAGCTGGGGCTCCACGGCACCGGGCCCAGATGGCACTGCCAAGGCAGCAGCCGGGGCTGGGAACGAGCTGTGCCGGGCAGGGACAAGGCGAGGAAGGGAGGGAGCCCGGGCTCATGACTCACCAAGGAACCTGAAGGCCCTCTGTCACAGGGACTCCTGCGGGCTGTCCAGGTACAGCAGGGCATGGTGCAGGTGCTAGGCCGCTCGGCTCTTGTCCTGTGCCAGCTGAGGAGAGCGCCAGGAGGGTGCAGTTGGTGCAGGCTCAGCCCCTTGGCCGGGTGCTGCGTGCGGCCAGCACTGGCCTCCCCTGCCCACAGAGCCCTGAGAGGCGGCCAGCAACCGCTGGAGCCGAGCTCTGCAGATGACACAGGGGTGGCTGCTGCCAGGGGCAACACGGTGCTGCCCCGCCGAACAACCCAGCTGGGCCAGGGGTCCATCGGAACCCGGCTCGGGGCTGCAGGAGCCGGGAGCAGAGCCCGCACTGAAACGGGGTGGAGCAATAGTTAACTCAGGTATGCATGAGTTAATATTAAGAGTCAGCAAATATTAATCAGAAGCCTAAGAAGGAAGATGTGCTGTAGACATTTTAAGATAACGGAAATATAACGCACCTTGTGAAAATAAAAGGAGGAAAACCTGTTGAAAATGCTGAACCAGCCAATGAAGGACTGCACATGCTTTGGAAAGAAAGGTGAAAAGGGCAGACGGCATAAGGCTGCAGGCCTTCATCAGAAGGATGCCTGAGGAAGAGTCAGACCCTTCCTCAGTGGAAACACCAGAGGACATTGTGCTTGTGCAGAATGTATACTAATGATAGAAATTCCAAGAATTAATTTCTGTAACCACTCCTAACCGAATAATGTCATGAATATGCATGAAATGTAACCGTATATTGTGCTGTGCAAAGTGCTCAGTGTGCGTGTTAGGTGGAGCCATCCCCCATGTACCTGGTGCCCACTAAAGCAAGTACCCACCTCACTGACACGGTCTCTGAGGTGACTCTTGGCTCAGTGTTGGAGCGAATCTTATATCAAAATGTTAAAACTAAGCGGTATTTATGGACTAAACCACAGCATGTAGTTCTGGGAAAACAAGCATGCTACTTTTCCTTCCTTCAATGTTTTTATTTCTGGATGAGTTTGTTTTCTCTATTGCTTGATTAGGTACCATACTCTTACATACACTGCAATTATTGATACAAACCTTTCCTGGTTTGAAGGACAGGTGTCTGCCAATAAAGGCAGAAGCTCCTCTTTGAAACAGAGAATTTAATTAAGTTCCTTCCCAAGTGTTATAATTTTTTAAATCAAAACAGAGATAAGGGGGTAGGAGTAAAAGCTCTTTTACTAATATATATTTAACCGTACAAGCAGAAACAGCAGTTATTAAAATTACCAGCAAAACAGAACAGGTAACTCAGTTCCAGTCCTTTCTTTAGCTGCAGGCACACACTCTCTGCACTTGGTCCCGGTGCTGAAGACAGGGCAGGACCCGCACAGCTGCGGACAGCAGGAGGGAGCGGGAGGGGAGGGGGCGGCAGTGGCTGTGCTGTGTCTCAGGTGGGAGCGGGCTGGAGGGGCAGCTCCTTGCTCACTGTTTGTGTCCTGGTGATTTGCTGTGTCCTTAGAGACAGGAGGCTGGAGCGGGGCAAATGCAGGGCAGTTGACTGCAGAGGGTCTGGCTCTCCTGTGTTCTGATCGTGAGCTCGCCAGAAGCACAAATCATGCCCCCCCCCCCACCCCCTTCCCCCCTGGAAGCCAGCTCCCATCTACCCCTTTGTCTAAAGTCCTCAAAAGATCCTGTTCGTAGCTGGCAGGCTCCATTAGCATGATAACGGGGAAAATTCTTTGAACTGGGACAAAAAACCCAACCCCCAACAAAACCGAATCCCACCTAGCACTAGTATCACAACTGCAGGATGTAGCTTATGTTGGAAAAGCCTGTGGCCATTGGGGACCATCCAAGCAAGTTTTCTGACCAGTAATTCTCTCAATCCCTCTTTATTTGTTCCAGGACATGATGTTCCTTTTCTATATTGTGATGGACATTGGTCAGTGTCTTCTGACTTTTCTTCTTCCACTGTTGTAGCAGTTTTTTGACCATGGTAATGTTTATTTCAATTAGTGTTGGAGCAAAGTTGATGGGTAGGCTCTGTCACACAGTTTCTGGTACGTAATAGTTGAAATTACATCCTGCTTTGTTAATAAAGTTACGAATATCTACTTTTGAGTGGCTGGCAGGCTGGATATGTTATCTACTGTTGTCACAGGGGTTCTGAAATACAGACATTCTTATCTTATCCATACTGGGATGGATTCAAGATCATTGTTGGAGTACATTTCAATATGACAGACCCTTTGTTCTGGGCTTTCAGAGGGTTACTTTCACAATGTCTTGAGGGGTAGTTCATGGTGATATGAGGATATCCCATGGTAATTCATGCCAAGAACTGTCACTGTTTTTCCTTTTTCTTTACTTTTGCCTGGAAACCCTGTAATTTTGAAGTTGTAGTAATTTGGAGGGAGGGGATCATCTTTTCCATTCCAGGAAGATTCCCACTTTCCTTGACAGATATCTGTCTTTTAAAACCAAGACAATTACTGGCACCCGATGTATAGCACAAGGGCATCTAGAGGAGATGGTGAAAAGAGAATCACTGTTCTTGGGTAACCTGTTTGTGTAGAGGATAAAGAACCTTGTTAAGTGGCACCTTGTGGTCCAACTCGCCCTGATTTGGTTGGCACATGATTGTAACTCCTTTGTATCGTGTAAGATCATTGTTCTGTTGTTATCCAGTTTGTAGAAGGGGTCAACAAGGTGAGGAATTCAATGCTTGTAACGTCTTCTGGAATGTGGGCACATGGCAATATAAAACTATCATGGACTAAGTTTGTGTCTTTGGGGTTTCCTTATTAATGGTACCTATCATTAAGAAGCAAAACAGGGGGCAGTTTTCTCCCAACCATTCACTCACTTCTTTGGCCCTAACCCAATGTGGGAGCCCAGGGCATACCCCTGGCCTCCTTGGGGGTCTCAAAACCCCCCTGGCAAGGGTCTCAAAGACCTCTGAGTGAGACCCTGGTGTCACAGGTGCTGAATTCTAACCCCTGGGGGAAGTTGTCAGCACAAAGAGAATGGAAACAGGTCACCAAAATTAGTGAAGTATAAATTCGATTGTCAGAACGTAGATAAATAGGTTTTTTTGAATGTTTATGATAAGGGACACGTGGCCAAGATGGAGAATTTGGGGGGTGGACACCTTTTCCTCCTTCTTCTCCATGTCATCCATGTTGGGTGACACGTTGGCACTTTTAGATTGGATGGAGTCAGGGCTGGACCATTTAATAAAATTGTATTGTATTGGGAAAATTTTGTAAACATGTAATACGTAGTACAAACTATATAAGATAAGCCCTGCCTTCACCAGGGAGATTCCAC
The DNA here is from genome assembly GCF_903797595.1 of Erithacus rubecula. NCBI lineage: Eukaryota > Metazoa > Chordata > Aves > Passeriformes > Muscicapidae > Erithacus > Erithacus rubecula. The sequence continues at coordinate 427,554 of NC_136670.1, forward strand.
CATGGATTCCAGGCTGAGAAGACCACTGCTGGCCAGGCAAAAAGTCCCTGAGATATGAAGCAATAAACAATCCTTGGAACAAGAGGAAACCGTCTCCGGCAATCTCTCTTCGGCTGCTTCAGAGAAAACCAGGGTTTGAGCCAACTTCATGTCCCTGGGGTGATCTCGGGGCAAAGGAGAAACCTCAGACTGGGACAACCCAACAGCTTTTGGAGAGTTTAAATTTCACCTAGAAGCTAAAGAGATCATATGCTTGTTTATGCTTTTGCTGTGTGTATTCAGCAAGGTCCATTCACCATTCCGAGACAGGGTAAGGATTCCTTTGGGTAGCTACCCTAAAATCTGGCACAGAGTCAAGGACATGGTGCAGCAGCACCACTTGCAGTCAGAGGGAAAGGCTGATGGTGCAGCAGTGGAACCCACAGACATTACAACCGTCCAGGTTCCAGCTCATCCACAAGGGCAGCCATAGCCAGCAGCAGTCACCCCTTTGCAGAGGAGGAAGTGTAAAACCAAACTGATGCACCCAGTGAATGATGATGGGGAACCAAGGCACTCACAACCAGCAGAGGAGCCAGAGCCCAAGATCATCACTGAGTCCCTGTTGTTTGATAGTCTCTGCAGTTTGCAGAAAGACATTGCATGGCTTGAGGCTTTTTCAGTCTGGTTGATTCAAGTTTGGGATCTTATCGGTACAGGCATGCAACTTGATGATACTAAAGCAAGATTTTTGGTCTCTTTGGCCCAGGATGTGGTGATCGAACAGGTGTTTGTGAGGGAACCAGGACCCCTTTCTCTCTTAGAGTGGCTTATAACAAGTGTACGAAAGAGGTTTGCTTACAGGGACGGCCTGAAGAACCACCATCATAAAAAGCCCTGAAAGACCAGGAAGGAAGAGATCCAATGCCTGAGTGTCTCAGTTTGAAAGACAGATGTCTGCAAAGGAAGGCAGGAATCTCCCTTGGAATGGAAAATATGACCCCTCTTTCCCTCTGAATTTTGATAACTTTGAAATGACAGGGCTTTCAGGCAAAGCTATGGGAGAAGCAGCAGCAGTTGGTTCCCAGTGTGAGTGTGTACAGCAAGGCAAACTAAACAGCAGCCCCAGCACAGCCCGAGCAGAGGCAGAGCCCCAGGCCCAGCCTTGTCCCGTCATGGGCACCTTCCCCTGCAGTGCAGTTCCAGGCACAGGCAGCAGGGGCGCTGCTGGCTCCCGGCCAGGCAGGGCGGCTGCAATGATTCCCCCGCGGCTGCAGGGGGCGCTGTGGCGCGGGCTCGGCCGCCCCTCTCCACACGGGAATGGCGGGTGGGCTGGGGGAGGGATGGACAAGGGGCTGCCTGTGGGAACTCACAGCGAGCAGCCGGTCCCTGTGCACCTCTGGAGGGTGAAATGGGCTGTAGCAGGAACCTTGGAAGCAGCAAGTGTGGTAGGAGAAGCAGTGGGAAGACAAAAGCTCCATAGTGGTAGAGAATCCACCAGGCAGACAAACTATCCCTCCTCTGATTCTGAAGAAGTGAGAGGAGCAGAGCCTAGCCCCTCACCCCCTGGCCAAAATCTTGTGGTGTCTCTGCCTTTCCCAAGAGAAAACCCCTCAGGTAAGACAGTAGCTATCTGTACCCTTCCACCTCCTTCTGATCCCAGCCTTGGTCTCTCAAGTATCAGTCTCTTAGCAACAAATGGGAGAAAACTCCCTAAGAAGGAAAAAAAAAAGGAAAAATCCTGACCTCCAACACTGAGACAAATGGCAGTATTGGAGATACTTTTTGGAAGGAATGGACAGCATAATGACCATGACAAGCTCACACAGCGCCTTGCACAGCAGGGGCCATCTGAATACGCCAGCTTCATGGGAACAATGCATTTTGAGGACAATCAAGAGATAGTGAGTTCTGTAGCAAGCAAATTCAGGAATTTTGAGACCATGGTCCATGGCCTGATGCACACTCATGTCTCTGCTGTGGTTGAATCTCAAGGATGAAAAGGAAACATTCAGAGACAAGATGAGGAGGGAGATGAGGAAGTACAGTTCCAATGTGCCACCAGTGCAAACCAGAGGCTTCAATGTCAGAGCCCAACATCCCTCAGCTAGGGAGAGGGAGTACACCTCATGAGCTGGCCTGTGGTTTCTCCTGTGTGAACATGGGGAAGACGTGAGAAGGTGGAATGGAAAACTCATCTTTGTCCTAGCAGCATGGCTATGCAAGCTGAAGGAAGAAACTACTAAGGGAGCGAGTTCCACCCAAATGAATGTAGGCCCAGCTTTCTGTGACCAAGCTGCCTGGTATAACAGAAGGGAGGACAGTATGTCAGATCCCCTTGAAGGAACATCCAGAATATATACCCAGGGAGGGAACACTGGCTAGATAGTCCCTGCCTCTAGCCAGGTAGAAGCCAGGGAAAACTGTCTCATGTGTCTTTTGGGCTCTGTGGATCCCATAGCCTGGCACATCAGAACCATAGAAATACGACACTGGTGCAAGAGTATAATCTCATTGGAACACATGAGGAGGGCAGAACTCATTTCTATTGCTGGGCTGACAGGGGGATTGCAGCAATTGACCCTACTGGAAGTCGAGGTAAATTTGGCTGGGAAAGAATAGAAGAAACACCCTACTGTGACTAATCCAGAGGCCCTGTGTATTCTGGGCACATATTTCCTCTGGAGCGGTTATTTCAAAGATGCAAAAGGACACAGGTGGGCTTTTGGAATAGCTGCTGTGGAGGAAGATGGCATTAGGCAATTGAAAGTCCTTGCCTGGGCTGTCCAAAAATATTTCTGATATTGGACTCTTGATGGAAGCAGAAAAACAAGTACCAATTGCCACCTCAATGGTGCACTGCTGGCAGTATCAGACAAATTGAGATGCCATAATCCCCATCCACAAGATGATCCATGAGCTGGAGAGCCAAGGGGTGGTCAGTAAGGTCCACTCACCCTTCAACAGCCCCATCGGGCCTGTGCAGAAATCTGACAGAGAATGGAGACTGACTGTGGACTATCGTGCCTTGAATGAAGTGGCTCCACCGCTGAGTGCTGCTGTGCCGGACATGCTGGAACTCCAGGAAGAGCTGGAGTCCAAGGCAGCAAGGTGGTATGCCACCACTGACATTGCCAATGCATTTTTCTCCATTCCTCTGGCAGCAGAGTGCAGGCCTTTGCTTTCACCTTGTTGGGGGTTGAGTGTTTTTCTGTTACTGTGTCAATTGAAAGAATTTTTCCCATTATCATGCCAATGGAGCTGGCCGGGCTACACCCAGGGTCCCTGATGAGTCCAGACAAAGGGGTGGGTGAGGACGGCCCCGGAGGGGCCTCTGAGGCTTCCGGGAGGGCACTCACGTTTCCGGTGAGCTCGGAGGAGGACGCCTGGGATCGTTCAGCCACGCGGCCGAGCACAGGAGAGCCAGACCCTCTGCGATCACCTGCCCTGCATCTGCCCCGTTCCAGCCTCCTGCCTCTGCGGACACAGCTGATCACCCAGACACACACGGTGAGCGAGGAGACGCCGCTGCAGCCCGTTCCCGCCTGGGACCGGCGTGGCTGCTGCTGCCCCTCCCCCCTCCTTCCTGCCTCCGTTTCTCGATTGCCTTTTTGGCAGATCCGGGCTCTGGACTAAGCACAGAGACAGCGTGCTTGCATCTAAAGGGACTGACACTGAGTTACCTATTTCGTTCTGTTAGCAATTTTAACTGTTGTTGTTTTCTGTTTGTATAGTTAGATATATTAGTAAAAGAGCTGTTATTCCCACCCCCCCTTATCTCTGCCTCAGAGTCCTTGATTCAAACAATCATAATACTTGGGGGAGGGGAGTGGAACCAAAGTCTCTATTCCAAAGGGAAACTTCTGCCCTTACTGGCAGACACCTGTCCTTTCAAACCAGGACACACCTGAAGGGGCATGCAGCACACCTGGAACCAACTGCTCCAGGGGTGGAAACACAGTCCCACCATCTGCCATGGGCTGATCCAGGCTTCACTGGAAAAGGGTGAAGTTCCAGAACATCTGCAATACATCAATTACATCATTGTGTGGGGGAACATGGTAATGCAAGTATTTGAGAAAGGAGAGAAGATCATCCAGATTCTGCTGGAAGGTGGTTTCATCATCAAGGAGAGCAAAGTCAAGAGACTTGCCTGAGAGACCCAGTTCCTGGGGGTAAAGTGGCAAGACAGACAATGTCAGATACCACTCAGGTATCAAAAAGCTCACAGCAATGTCTCCACTAGCCAGCAACAAGAAAACAAGCTTTCCTAGGTGCCATAGGCTTTTGGAGAATGCCCATTCCTGAGTACAGCCAGATTGTGAGCCCTTTCTACCTGGTTATCCGCAAGAAGAACGATTTCCACTGGGACCCTGAAGAGCAGCAAGCCTTTGCCCAGATCAAGGAGATCGCTCATGCAGCAGCACATGGCCCAGTCAGGACAGGACCAGAGGTAAGGAATGTGTTTTACTCTGCAGCTGGGAACAAGGGTTTGTCCTGAAGCCTTTGGCAGAAGGTGCCTGGCGAGACTCAAGGCCAACCTCTGGGATTACGGAGCCAAAGTTACAGAGGGTCTGAAGCCAACTACACTCCAACAGAGAGTTGGAGTGTCTATGAAGGAGTTCAAGCTCAGAGGTGACTGGCACAGAGGCACAACTCATCCTGACACCCTGACTGCTGGTGTTGGTGTGGATGTTGAAAGGAAAGGCTCCCTCTACCCACCATGCCACTGATGCCACATGGAGCAAATTGGATTGCCTTATCACACAGCATGCCAGTAGTGGAAACCCAAATTGCTATGGGATCTTGGAGATAATTATGATTTGACCTTTGGTCTACCAGAAAAAGAGGAACAGGAGCAGGTATCACGTGCTGAGGAAGCTCCAACTTACAACCAACTGCCACAAGAAGAAACAGGTTATGCTCTTTGTCGCATTGTAAGGACGAACTGAAAGTGGAAAGCAGCTGTATGGAGCCCCATGAGACAGGTTGCAAAACCTACCAAAGGAGAAGGTGGATCGAGCCAACTTGCTGAACTCAAAGCCATCCAGTTGGCCCTGGACATTGCTGAACAAGAGAAGTGCCCAGAATTCTCCCTCTACACTGACTCATGGATGGCAGACAATGACCTCTCTGGAGTTGTTTCCTGGGGTGGAAGGTCAGAGAAAGGCCAACTGGCATCATAGGGGAAGACCAATCTGGGCTGCTGATGAATGGCAAGACATTGCCACTCAAGTAGAGAACAGAAGCTCCTTGTCAAAGTGTGTAATCTAGATAATCTAGATGCCCATGTCCCCAAGAGTTGGGCTAATGAGCATGAATTGAATTGGCAACACAAGGGACAGTTGTTCCTAGCTTGATGGGGCTATGATGCCTCAAGTCATCAGGGCAGAGATGCCAACTATAAGTGGGCATGAGACCTAGGAGTGGATTTAACCATGGACAGTATCCCTCTGGTTATCCATGACTATGAGACGTGCTAAAATCAAATAGGCCAAGCAGGTGAAGCCCCTCTGGGTTGGGGTGCTGTGGTCCAAATGTAGGAATGGGGAGGCCTGGCAGATTGTCTACATCACACTGCCTCAAACCTGCCAAGGTAAACGCTGTGTACTCACAAAGGTGGAAACCACCACAGGATGGTTGCAGACCTCCCCTGTGCCTCCCACTGTCACGGTTTGCCTTGGTTTTGCCAATTTTAATATATTCAATTTCTTTTAGAGATAGGATTTAGGAGCAAAAACAAGGCCGGCCTAAAACTTAAAAGAGTATAAGAATAAATTTATTAATTACAGAAAAAAAAAAAAATCAGAATAAGATTTCCAGATTATTCTCTCCTCCCCCTTCCCCCATCTTTCACATTTCTTAACAGCAACATACAGAGAACACTTTAGTCAGTTATTTACTTAAATAACCATTTCAGTTCACTCTAGAGAGAAAAGTTCCCTTTTTGATTTAGGCTTAGGGGGTGTCTTCACTTCCACAATCTGCATCTGCCCAGAGAAAAACTGCAAACTATGAACTTCCTCCCATCGTCACAGTCTTTCCAGAGCTGTGTTATGGGTTATGCTACACACTTGGGGTATTACTTTTAAAGGCAAGCTGCTGAAAGACAAAATTCTCTTAATCTCTTTTTCTATTAAATGTCTCTGTCCATATTTCCAGTCCTAAAACAGAGAGTCCCATTCCCTCAAGGCAAAAGATCCTCTTCTCAAGCACTTTAACCTCCCCAAGTATATTTCACACTTTAAAGGAATTTCAGTGTAGTCACAGTCCCCTTATAGCCCACAAGAAAGGTTTTCAGCTACTTATCAGTGGCATCTCTTCAATCTCTTCCCATATGGAAAACTTCGCTTTCATTTCACTGACTTCAGTAGACTCCTTGCTTTATTGCTCTTATTCAGGGGAGCTCAGGGGATCTGTAGTCGCATTCAGGCATTAAAAGGGTTAAAATTGCACCCAAAAGGTGGAGGGAGCCAGGCCATGCCATGCTGGAAATGTGCCAGAGCTTCTCAGGCTGCACGGGCCACATGGAGGAGGCTGGAGCTGACCTCACCTCTGTGGAGGCCGGAAGTCAAAAGAGGATGGATTAACTTTACCAGTGTAATTTACGAAAGCAAAATAACTTCATTGGTTACTCAGTTTGTCAACCACTAAATCAGCTCTCTGATTGGTCCTTGCGGCTCACAGAGGAAGTTCCCAGAGAGGGGACAGCCCTCCTGTTTCTGGGCCCTGTGCTCTTCCCCCCAGTCGCTCTCAGCCAACCTCCCTCTATGCAAAACCAGCACACTCACTACAGCCCATCACACCTGGCCTTGAAAAGTAGGTTCTTTAGAGGCATGGTACCCCTGAGAGAATTTAGTCCAACAACGGGACTCATTTCAAGGACAGCCTTATAAACACCTGGGCAAGAGAACATGGCATTAAGTGGGTGTATCATATTCCCTACTATGCACTAGCTGCCAGGAAAGTTTAGCAGTGCAATGAACTCTTAAAAACAACATTGAAGGCATTGGAGGGTGGGAATTTCAAGTAGCAGCAGCTACATTTAGCAGGGGCTGCATGATTAGTTAATACCAGAGATTCCACCAACTGATCTGGCCATGCCCAATCCAAACCCCTGTGTACAGCAGATGGAGACAAGGTTCTGGTGGTGCATGAGAAGTATGCTAGAAAAGACTGTTTGGATTAATTCCACCTTGAGGAAAGACAAACCCATCCATGGGGTTGTCTTTCTTCAAGGACCGGGTTGAACTTGGTGGGTGATGCAGAATGATGAAGAAACAAGATATATATCTCAAGGGAACTTTGTTTTTGGGTAAATTTCCCAAGACAAGTGTGCCTGTATCCGCATCTGCATGTATGTATGTATATAATACAGGATAATACATGTATGTATATAGTTTAAAAGTTTAAGTTTGATGTAACGTATTAGTATGGGAAGAAATTCAAGGTGGAAAATATTGTGGGTTTGGAAGGACTTTTTGGTGAATTTTCTCCCATTTGTTACCCAAAAAGGGGGATGTGGAGAGGAGAGGGCAGTTGACTGCTGTGGGGAATAAATGATGGGCAACTGAGATACAATAGAACTGGCCAGTGACCCTCCCATTCCATTGGAAGCTTCCAGGGAGGGAGAGCAGGATTGGGCACCGGCTTGCTGAGGGAAGAACCAGCTGGCTATGCTAGGAGCAGGGCAGTTTGGGCAGTTTTGGTGTTGGACCCGGCACTGCTTCAGAATTCTCCTTGCCACACATGGGTGAGCCCATTGCTTGCAGCAGCTGCTGGTTGACAGGGACTTTTCAACACTCATGTTGCCAAGAAGACCCTCACGGTCTGTGTCAGCACTTTAGGGCAAACCAAACCACTCCACTTATTCTCTTTCTGTCTGGAGAGAGGGAGCCCCAGCTGCTGTTTGACTGGAACCTCAGCAAAGCTGCCACACCAGGATACTGCAACAGACAGGTGAGAACCTAGGAAAACCAAAGCCCCATGTTCTCTCTCTCCCCAAGGGTGCCGTTAGCCCCAGGGCTGGCTCAGAGCTCAAAAGGTGGCCCCTGAAGCTGCCTGAGCCAACAGTACCCCCTGGAACCATGTCAGAGTTGCTGCAGCCACTCTGGCTCGACATGAGCCTGCAGTGCCCTCTGCCGGTTGTGGCATAACTACAGCAATGGGAGAAACTGCTTAATGGGTGGGACGAATCTCTTACTGCTTTGGGGGGTTGTTGCCCCTGTTTTTGCTGTTTGTACTCTCTTGTTACGTATATGTGTGTGTGTATATATATATATATATATGTATGTATGTATATGTGTGTGTATATATATATATATGTATGTGTGTGTATACATATATATATATATATATATATATATGTATATGTATATATATTCCAGTAAATAAGTGTTATTCCTTTTCCCATATCTTTGCCTGGAAGCCTTGTAATTTCAAGCTATAAAAATTTGGAGGGAGGGGGCTTTCCAGGAAGATTCCCAGCCTTCTTGGCAGACATCTGTATTTTAAACCAGTGTGGAAGCTAAGACAGAGAGTACTGTGGATTTAGTTAGCATATGCAGTTTGATAACCAAGATGCTTTGGCAAGATGATCCAATCTTCTTAGCTCTGTTTTAAAACTGATGACAGGAAAGATTGAACTAAGTAGAAATGCAAAGTTTGTCTGTGTGATGTTAAACTCTATGATTGTAGTAAAAAATTACTAACAATCTTAAAAATTGTATATAAACATGTGTAGGTCACAGTTAATTGGGATTCTGATCATGAGTCACTCCCTGTCTCTCTCTCAGACTTCGATAATTGATGCTCCCATGCGAGGAGAAGAACCAGCCTACCTGGTGGCAATCAGCGAACCCCTGGAACTGAGTAGTGTCAGTGAGTGTCTTAGGTTGCAATATAAGATATGACCAAAAGCATATATTCTATCACCATCTGCTGACACTAGGTGGGGCAGTGATCCTTATCTTTGTGGGATATATTCTCTGCTAATGGGCCATCCGTTAAAACCAGGTGGGGCAGTCATCTTTATCTTTTCCACAACCCATACTCCCTCCAGGAAGATATCATCTGCTGTTAACAGGCCATTAAGTCCCACTGTATGACTGATAAAATTATGTCATCCCTTTGGGAGATGCTCCAGCCAGGGTGAGGAGCCAAGCCTTTCCTACCTAAATAAAAACTGAGATCTAAAGCGTGCATTTTTCCACTGGATTCCAGAGGAAAGCTGGACTTTTCCACATCATCACTGGACCTTTGAAGGAAAACTGCACCCTTATACAGGACCATGGCTTCAACAGAACCACATTTTTCGCTCCAGGAGGACTGCAGCCACCATTTAATGGGACTGCTACCAACACCTTGTCTGACTGACAGGGTGTCAGGTTGTATTTTGACTCTGTCAGTGTTTTGAGTTTGTTCTTTGTAATACTGTATTTCTACTTTAATTTTCCTAGTAAAGAACTGTTATTCCTAATTCCCATATCTTTGCCTGAGAACCTCTTAATTTCAAAATTATAATAATTTGGAGGGAGGAAGCTTACATTCTCCATTTCAAAGAGAAGCTCCTGCCTTTCTTGGCAGACACCTGTCCTCCAAACCAGGACAGTGAGAGAACTGCATATGGGCCCACAATCATCTGCCCTTCTGCAACGTGACAGGTGAGCCAGGAGAACTGAACTATGGAATAGGACATGTCCAAGGAGAGAGATGATAATAAAATCATACTTGCTCTTCTGGGTAAGCATGACTTCCCCACCAAGCACGACTTTAAGTCACTTTTATGATGGGTGTCAAGCATGTTTCCTGATACCACCCCTTCTTCTATGTTTACCCTCCACTACTTGGACAAGGCTGGTATTAACACCCCATGATCTGGCTACAACAGGACACGAGCAGGCAATGCATTTGCTCCTGGCCTGGAGGGTAATTTTGAAACATTGAAAAAGCAAGAACAATCTCAGGCTGTATCCTCTGTGGATGTTGCTGGCCCCCTGCACTGCTGTGACTTTCCCTGCCTGCTTGAAACTGGTACTCCTGATACTGGAGAGCTACTGCAGCCATCACCCCAAGCCCTCTCCCGGCCCAGACAAAGGAGGGGAAGGCGTTCTGTCTCATGGTCTTTAGCAGCCTATATTGCCCGCTGCAGCTCTAGCAGTGAGGAGGAGAGAGTCTCCTTTGACCGGGACCAACAGACCCAGATGCTGAGCCTGACCTATTCCCTCCTGATCCCCATGAAAACTGAGTGCGATTAAAGAAAAAGCCTCTGAAGGAGGGGGATTTTGCAATTGCAGTTAAAAAAAGTTGGCTTCTCCTCTGAAATCCAGTGGAAAGAAGGTAACTTGCTGTCCAACAGCTCCGTTTTTATCTAGGTAGGAAAGGCTTGGTTCCTCCCCCTAGCTGGAGCATCTCCCAATGGCATGATGTAATTTTATCAGTCATACAGTGGGATTTAATGGCCTGTTAACAGCAGATGATATCTTCCTGGAGGGAGGATGGGTTGTAGAAAAGATAAAAATGATTGCCCCATCTTGTCTTAAAGATGGTCCATTAGCAGATGGTATGTGCCACAGAGATAAGGAATCACTGCCCCACCTGGTCTTAACAAATAGTGATAGAATACGCATTTCTGGCCACATCAACCCAGCACACCACTCGTGAGAGGGAGCATGGATCGTTATATTTTTTCCTCCATAAGATATGGATCAGAAATCCCTGTGGTAAATCCTGCCAATTCTTTCTGAATATGTACATACAAGCAAAGACACCTTGCATAAATTCTGCCATCCTTGATCCCTGGTGATCAATGACACAAAGTCCAGCAGTGTGCCCTGGAGAACAATGCTAAGTCCAGTCCTTTCTGACACCTTTGTTAGTAACTGAGTGATGGGGCAGAGTGTACCTTCCCACAAAACTAGGAGGAGTGGCTGATCTGCCAGAGAGAAATGCTGCCATCCACAGGGATGATATTTTAACAAGGGTGACAGTTCAATGACAAGTGCTGAGTCCTGTCCTTGGGAGGGAGCAACCACAGGCACCAGGATCTGCTGGGAGCCAGCCAGCTGGAACACTAAAATTTGGCAGGGTCCTGCTGGACACCAGGATGCCCATGGGCCAGCAGTGTGCTCCTGCAGAAATGCAGAACAGCATCCTGGGCTGCACTGGGAGCTCTGTCACAGCTGATGGAGTGAGGGGATCCTTCCCCTCTGCCCCACACCAGTGAGGCCAGCCCTGGAGTGCTGGGCCCAGAGCTGGGCTGCCCAGCACAGGAGACAGGGACAGACTGGACAGAGTCCAGCACAGGGCCAGGAAGGTGATGGAGGGACTGGAGCACCTCTGCCATGAAGAGAGCCTGAGAGAGCTGGGACTGCCCAGCCTGGAGCAGAGCAGGCTCAGGGCATCTCATCCCCAGGGATAAATACCTGGCTGGGGGCTGCAGAGGGGACGGGGCCAGGGACAGCCCCAGGGGCACAAAGTGACACACAGGAAGGGCTCTCTGAGCTCAGGAGACACTTCTGCACTGGGACGTGGCTGAGCACTGGGGCAGGTGGCCAGGGAGGTGGTGGAGTCTCCATGGCTGGAGAGATCAAAGGCCGTGTAGACACATCCTGGGCAGCTAGGTGGGCATCCTGGCAGCTGGGGGGCCCTGGTGGAGCAGGGGCTGGGCAAGGTGACCTCCTGAGGTGCCTCCAGCCTCACCCAAGAAAAAACAAGTTGCAGTTTCCTAAGGACAAATGAAAAAGCTCCACATGTGGCAGGCTTCTCCTGCTCTCACCAAAGTGGTTAATGTCATATGTCTCCCTTCTGCAGATTCCTCCCTGGAGTGAGGATGCCCCTCAAGGTCACTCCTTGAAGCTGAGAGAAGTGTTTGCCCATGGTCATTGGTTTGGGTGAGTAGCATCAATCTTTCATCAAGCATTGATTTTGCTGGCTTAGTTAGAATGGCTTCAGTGTTGCTTCAAATACAATGTACTATCTCTCAAGTTATAGTTCTCTGTACTGATTAGTAATTATTATGAAAAAGATGTTTGAGTTTAATTCTGATCATAATAAAGTATTTGCCTATGAATATATCTTTCATCCAAAGGAACACAGTTGTACAAAGGCTTGTTGGGGGTTGAGTGTTTTTCTGTTACTGTGTCAATTGAAAGAATTTTTCCCATTATCATGCCAATGGAGCTGGCCGGGCTACACCCAGGGTCCCTGATGGGTCCAGACAAAAGGGGGTGGGTGGGGACAGCCCCGGAGGGGCCTCTGAGGCTTCCGGGAGGGCACTCACGTTTCCGGCGAGCTCGGAGGAGGACGCCTGGGATCGTTCAGCCACGCGGCCGAGCACAGCAGAGCCAGACCCTCTGCGATCACCTGCCCTGCATCTGCCCCGTTCCAGCCTCCTGCCTCTGCGGACACAGCTGATCACCCAGACACACACGGTGAGCGAGGAGCCGCCGCTCCTGCCCGTTCCCGCCTGGGACCGGCGTGGCCGCTGCTGCCCCTCCCCCCTCCTTCCTGCCTCCGTTTTCTGCTTGCCTTTTTGGCATATCCGGGCGCTGGACTAAGCACAGAGACAGCGGGCTTCCATCTAAAGGGACTGACACCGAGTTACCTATTTCGTTCTGTTAGCAATTTTAACTGTTATTGTTTTCTGTTTATATAGTTAGATATATTAGTAAAAGAGCTGTTATTCCCACCCCCCTTATCTCTGCCTCAGAGTCCTTGATTCAAACAATCATAATACTTGGGGGAGGGGAGTGGAACCAAAGTCTCTATTCCAAAGGGAAACTTCTGCCCTTACTGGCAGACACCTGTCCTTTCAAACCAGGACAAGGCTCAAATATACATATATTATCCTATAAACATCAACTATTGACTAAGTCTAAGACTGCATCCAGCTGCTCCCTGGCTCCTCTCTGAGAAGTTTAGGAAGTCAGGAGGTCCTTTCTACACTTTGTGCCTCAGTGGGAGTGTCTCCAGCCTACTCCCTGCCCAGATCTCCAGGTTGTCCTGGCAGGCCCAGGCCAACTGTGACTGCAGCAGGGACACCTGGAAGAGGCACAAGGCCCAGCTCAGACAAGCCCACGCTGGCAGTAGCATCTGCATCCCCATGGTACCGGCTGTCAGGGCAGACACAGCCTCCAACTCCACCCTCACCAACACTCTGCCCTTGGGGAGGGGAAAGGAACAGGCTCCCACACTGCCCCTGAACAGAGCTCAGATGATCAACAAGTCCAGTTTAAACCCTTCCCATGCACATCCCTCAGCCACCAGAGCTCTATTAGAGAGAGTTCTGACAGCATTTAGGAACCCAACTCTGATTTCCAAAGCACACATTTGGGCCACTGACCCCTTTCTCCATAGGCTGTGAGTCGGCAGGAGGGCTGCTGCTCCCCTGAGCTACTGGAGGACTCTTTTCTTCCAGAAGTTGACATATTTTGCTGAGCAGACTCACGGACAGACAGCATAAAGTAGTCTGGGGAGAACACTCTCCTAAAAGTTCTGATTCTTCTCCCTTCAGGTTCCACCTGCACATTGAATGGGAGAGAGGGTCACAGAAACCTGTCAGCAAACAGGAAGCAAAAGGACCTCTGGATATCAAGGCAAGGAGATCTCTGTTCAGACACCCTGAATTGCACCAGACAACACTGGGGGCAAAAAGCTCTCGGCAGCTGTGCAAGAGAGGCCAGTGTGTGTCCAGGGACATGAGGCCAGGGAGGGAGGCAGTGGAGTGAAGGTGCCTTTGTGAAAGCTATGGGCTGCCACAACACAGAGAACAAACAAAAGGCTGTGCCCTCAGCAGGGACAGGGAGAGGCAAGGAAACAAGCAGAGGACTCCAAAGTGCTGCCTGGGCTAACGTGCCCTGTTCCAGAGGAACTGAGACTCTGCACAGGCACTGAAAGCCCATTTTACCTCAGAAGTCCTCCTGGGTTCAGTGGTTGATTCACGCTTCTCTGCCTTGTCTTCTGCTGATGTTGCAGCCATGCACCGCACACATTGCATGGTCTTCCTGGAGTGCTCTGACAGCTGCTCCCCTTCTGCTCCAGCAGCCTGCTGGGTATTCACAGAGGAGATGATTCCCTTAGTTCAAACACCACACAAGCTGTCCTTCAGAAATCTTGGTATTGGGAAGCATCCTCAAAGCACCAGCACTGCAGCTGCTGTTCAGCCCTTGCTACAATACCCTGCTCAGTTTAGCTCATCACTCTGCTCACCTGCTCCATTCCTTCCCACACAGAATTCAAAGCCCCACGTGTTGCCTACCCTTGCCAGGGCACAGGAGAAGCAGCTCCCCATGCCCAGCTTTTGGCCTGGAGCTGAATTGAAGAACAAACCCCTGTACAGCCAGCCCAGGGGCAGGGAGCAAACTCTCCCTCTCCCAAACTTCAGAGCATTCCACATGGGAACAGGGAACAATGTGGGCAACAAAGCCCAGGGGCAGAATGAGTTTTCAAGCACTGTTGAGGGATTCAAACTCCTCCAACTCCTCTTTCCAGACACCATGGACTTGTATTCCAGAGGAGCCTGAAGCTTTGCAGAAACAGCGAAAGACCATTTTACCTGCTTGCCAGTTCTCCTGGGCTCAGTGCTCCATTCAGGCCACTCTGTCTTCTTTTCTGATGATGCAACCAGTTGCTCAGATTCCAGGCTGGCATCTGACACACAGAACAGCTGCTCCACTTGTGCTTTAAATGCTGGCTGGGGATACAGAGAGGAGATGATTCTCTTAGTTCAAACATCACATGAGCTGTACCTCAGAAATCCCCATCACAGGAAGCATCCTCGAAGTACCAGCAGTGCAGCTGCTGTTCAGACTTCTCGGTACAAAACTCTGCTCAGTTTAGTTCATCACTCTGCTCACCTGCTCCATTCCTTCTCACACCTAATCCAAATCCCCATGTGTTGCCTCCCCTTGCCAGGGCACAGGAGAAGCAGCTCCCCATGCCCATATTTTGGCCAGGAGATGATTTGAACAGCAAGCTCCAGAGCTGTATCAGTCATTCCAGGCGTGCCAGGAAACAATCTGGCAGTCAATGCGCTCTGAATAGAGCCAGGCACACAGACAAGGCTGCCTGCTGCAGCCCAGGCTGCTTTGCCCAAGCAGGCTTGGACTGACATGGATAGAGGGTTCCAATTCTTTATGGGAAACGTAATTGGAATAATTCAGGGATGTTGCAGTGGACTGAAGAGCAATGCCAGTGCGTACCTGGATACAAGCCTTTCCCTTCAGGATGTCCAAATATTTCTTCAGGGTCCCTTAGGACATTTCACTCTTGTTCAGTCCAGCCCTCAGGACTTGAGCACTGTCTATCCATTTCTTCAAAGCAGCAGTCCCATGCTCTAACTCTTCCTGCATGCCTTCCCTCTCCACTTCCAATTGTTGACTGTGTTATAGGTAACAAACGAATTAAACTGAATTAAAAGGTTAAATTGGCAAATTTTATTTTTGTGACTGAAAATACGGTCTTGGAAAGCCACAAGTGGAAAAAAAAACAATACCGAGCCCGGGTTCGGAGTTGGGTGAACACACAATGCCACCCAGCCTTTATCGCACTGGGTTCCCTTGGTGTTCACACTGCCATCTTGGTTGTCCTCCTTTTTATACTGTTTTTCATAGCTTGGAGTGGGACAGTTCTTTGTTTCTTTCAAATTCAGCTCTGGTGTCCACACAAGACAGAGTTCTTCCTGCTTCTTGACGAGATTTTGTGTTTGTTGTGTATTGCTTTTAGGTGGTTGATTTCATCTTTACGGAAACCGGAGTCGGGGAAGGCAGTCTTGGGGGAGGTGATGGGATTTTCGGGAAATGCTGCTCCCCTGTGAGTTTCCAGGCTTCCCCAGGAGATAGGTGCTTATCGGTAATAGTTTGGCCTGTAGATATGTTAATTTACTTAGTTCTGAGGCCATCACTTGTGGCTCATTTATTTTTATTTTGCAGACTTAATTTATACAAAACACGAATTACAATATGGTGTGTATATATATATATATATATATATATATATATATCACAACTGTTTTCCCCATGATTTCTCATCTCAGCTGCATGCATTTCATTCTTCTTCTCCAGAACTCTCATCTGCTGCTGGCACAATTCCCGTTCATGCTGCAAAACAGGGAGAAAAAGGGTCACTCATTCCCTCTCCCGGTTTGCTTCTTATACCAGATCTGGACTCCTGTCCCAGTGGCAGGCACAGGCTGCTCCTCTCTCTCTGCCTCTCAGGATGCTGCAGACCTTTGCTGGGTCCCCCTTGATGCTGCATCTTTCCCAGCTCACTCAGCCAGTCCCAGCTCCCTTCCTGCCCTTCCCCGACCTCTTGCAGCTCCACTCCAGTGTTCCTTTGGGGAGGAGCTGCCAGAACTGCAGCCACCATTTCAGTCCACGCTAAGCAGGATTTAGGCAGTGCCACGAGGATGTACTCTCCAGCAGGGAGGAAGGGAAGAGCAAACATCTCCAGCATTCCATTCCCTGGGTTGGGGCAACAGCAGTGGTTTTCCAGCTCTCCTGTGTAGAGTTTTCCATGGCACCATCCCGAGAGCCCCACTGCCCTCTCTTGGAGCAGCAATGGCCAGATCAGGCTGTCATTCTCTGCTGCCCCTCAGGACCACTTCTCCCCTTGCAGGTACACGTCCTTCTCTGCATCAGCACTTGGCTTTACTCTCTCCCCACTGGCTGCTCTCAGATGGCCAAGTCCAAACACCTTTCTATGAACAGCAAACTTGCTCTTCTCACCCCTCCTTCCAGATCCAGATATTTATTGATCTGAACATGGCTTAGCACACGAGGAATTGCCCAAACCATGCAATGCCAGTAGAGACAGTGTGGACATTGAGAACTAAAGCTTCTAGGGCACAGAACTCCAGCATGGAGGAAAACCAGCAGCCTCAGCACTAAGTGGCTTTGACATGACTACAACATCTTTTCTTCCTTATTCAGAAGAATGCAATTAGAAAAGTTAAGCTGGAAAAAGGTGTTCCTTATAACTATTAACACCAGGTCCAAACAGATCTAGGAAATGGCCCTTTGTGGCATCTGCCAATCTCACCAGCACATCCGTCCTTTCCTTCTCCAGATTCTCCAATTTCCTCTGCAGAGATGCCACCTCCTGACGAAGAATCTCAGCCTCTTCCTGCCTTTCAGTGGCCTCTTTCTGCAGGGCAATTTCTCAAGAAGTGTGCTTGAGCTGTTCCTTCCACCAATCTGCAGCAGGGAAGGGGAACAGGAAAGAGAAGAGGAAAAGAAAAGCAAAGACAAACTGATGTGCATCCTGCAGAGACAACAGCACTGTCTTCTCTGCCTGCCTGTGTTTGCCAGGACCTAAACCCAGATGGGCTCTAAAGCTGACAGAAATGAAGGAAACTTCCAGGAAGAGACAAAAGCAGGAATGAAAGGGGCAAGGTTCAGAGGAATAGGAAAATGTGTTTGCTCTTGGGCTTGTGCAGAGTGAGCAATTCAAGAGAGGCAAAGGAGTGGGGATGCCTGTGCAGCCCTGCTCCAGAGGGATCAATAGCCTGGATGTTCTGGCAGGGCCTGGAGTCTGAGGGAATCAAGCTGAGGCATCCAGCTACAGCTCCTTAGCACAGACATGGCACCTGAAAGGCAAAGCTGTGCACGGGATCAACCATAGCACAGGCAGATGGCACTGCCAACAATGGCATCTTTCTTGAGAAAAAGTTTTCACTGGCACTACAATGGATAAATCTCCTGCTGGTTGTGTTTTCCCATCTGCCCTGTCTGGGCAGTCCCCGTTTCCTGGGCATGGGGTCAGAAATCCCCACTGGTGAGACAGGATAGGGCAGTGAATGGATGGGAGAGAAGCTGTACCTTGCTCCCTTTCCTCCAACAGTTTCTGTAGCTCCTGATTTTGAGCATTTAGTTGGTCTCTCTGAGCCTGCATATTCCTCAGCTCCAGCTCCACAGCCCTACACTGTGTGGCCATGGCCTCTGCTCTTTCCTCAGAGCTTTGGAGCCTCACACGCAGCTCAGACACCTCAGTTTCCAGCAGCTGCTTCTCTTGAGTCTCCTGGAGAGCTGCCTTCTCCACTGCCTCCAGAATGACCCAGGTCTGGAAGATGG
The DNA here is from genome assembly GCF_903797595.1 of Erithacus rubecula. NCBI lineage: Eukaryota > Metazoa > Chordata > Aves > Passeriformes > Muscicapidae > Erithacus > Erithacus rubecula. The sequence continues at coordinate 445,601 of NC_136670.1, forward strand.
ATACACAGAGCCTCAGGGACAGGGCTGCTCCTGGGGCAGCAGACTGGGCAGCAGGGAGAGCAACTAAGGAGAAATTACTTCAGGTAAAAAACGTGCAGGAAACAGAAGGCACAGAACCAAGGATTGCAATGGAGACAAATGTGGAGAAAACAGGGAAAGGAAGGCAATGGACACCCTTGAAGCTGCAGCTCTGAACACTGCCTGAACTGGCTGTGCTGGAAGTGCCCTGCCCAGCCTGCCACAGCCACGGCTGTGTCCCCACATTGCCCAGTGCCCAGCACAGGCACAAGCTCCATCTGAGACAATTCTGCTAACACAGGGACAGAGAAGCTCCAAAGGAGTCTGCTGCTGCTTCTCCTCACAGATTTCCTGCTGGGACCTGGGAGAGAATGGGGGAAAACATCAGCAGCACAGACCAGATCCAGCCTTGGCCAGGGTGCAGCAGCAGGCATGGGCAGAACACGGCAGCAGTGGATGCCACTGGGAGGGGAAAGAGGTTGGGGCCTCCAAGCCAAAGATGATGTTGTGTGTCCATGGAGAAGAGGATGCCAGTGCATAGCGTACCTGGTGTGCTGGTTTTGCATGGAAGTCACCTAGAAGAAGGATATACTCTGGGATTTTTCTCTATTAAAACTTCCTCTGTGAGTTGCTGGGACCAATCGGAAGTTGATTTAATAATTGACAGCCTGGGAAAACATTTAGAAAAGTTATTTTGCCTCCATGAATCACATTGGTTAAAAGAAAGAAGTTCTGTTTTGACTTCTGGCTTGTGAGAAGGTAAGGCCAGCTGGCTTGGCCCAGCCTGGACCCGCCTGGCCCATCTCTATGCAGCCTGGCCAGGCAGGGGTGGTCTCAGGAGCCACCGGGGCTGCCTCCGCCCTCCCCCCCATTTTCAGCCAGGGGCCCTGTTGGCCGGGTGGGAGAGAGAGATGGAGAAGCCCTTGCCACTGGCTTGGAGCAGCTGTAGGAGGCAAAGCCGTCCTCAGCGTGGCCTGAGATCTTAGCACAACTCCAGCATGGCCTGGCCCAGTTCCCACACCTTCTGTGCAGAATTTTAACCCTTCCAATGCTCGATAAGACTTGCAGATCTCTTGTCTTCCTTTGAATGAGAAGAATAAAGCAGAAAGCATACTAAAGCTAGTGAAGTAAAAGCTAAGTTTCCAGATAGGAAGAGATTAAGGAGACGTCATGGAAGTTGACTGAAAAATCTTTTTTGTAAGCTATGGAGTGGATTGTACTGCACTGAAGATTTCTATAAATAGTGGAGAAAATGTGGGGAGGTTGAAGTGTTTAAAAATATCTTTTGCTCTGAGTGAAAGAGGGATTTCCTTTCTGGAGGATGAGGTATGAACAGGAAAAAGGAGATGAAGAGAACTTTTCCTTTTAAACAGTTTGCCCTTAAAAGTAATACCCCATGAGTTTGACATGGCCCACAAACACAGCTCCGGGAAGGCTGTGAAGATGGGAGGAGTTTCATGATTTGCAGATTTTTTTTCTGGGCGGATGCAAATTGTGAATGTGAAGACATAAGAGAACTTTATTTTTCTCTTGGAAAAAATCCCTGTAGCCAAAACAGGAAGAAACTCCTCTCTCTAAAGTGAACTGAAATAGTTATTCAAATGAAAGACTGACTGAAGTGTCTCCATGTGTTACTAAGAAAAGTGGGAGGTGGGGAGGGAGTAATCTGAAAATCTTATTCTGAATTTCTTATTTCCTCTGTGTTGTTGATAAATTTCTTCTTTATACCCTTTTAAGTTTTAGGCCTGCCTTGTTTTTGCTCCTAAACCTATCCCACCACAGAAATTGAGTATATTAGAATTAGCAAACCTAAACTAAACCAAGACACCTGGGTGTTGAGCTCCTGCAGTTCTCCTGTGCAGTTTGAAGAGAGCTGCTCAGCCTGCTGAACAGCAAAATGAAAATGAGACACCTGATTGTTTAGCACCAGGGTCTTTTCTTCAAGCATTCTGAGGCACAGATTCTTTTCCTCCAGAAACAGAATCAGCCTAGAAGGCTGACTCATGCAACTCATTACTACATGGTATCACATTTTATAAACTCTTAGGACTTGCACCACCTCGGGGAAAAACTGCTCTGTATGATGAGCTTTGTCTAAACAATTTGGCTGTTTGCTCCCCCTACAGTCACAGCCCAGCATGTGCCCACACTCCTTTTGTTCCTAAAATAATGAGGAGTTCCTGTCTACAGGCCCTGCCTTCTTTTTCAGATGGAAATGTGAATACAAACCTAACAATGTCTTGCAATGAAGACATTAGGAGAGAGAAACTATTCTGACTAACCATGCTCCAAGGTGAGGGGGGGGGGGGGGTTGGTCAGCGTGGAAGAGACGTTTCCTTCCCCTATTTTGTATGTCCAGGTAGGACGAGCAGCCCCCTACAGCCAGCGAATCTCTGGGATGTTCCCTAAGATATACCATCCCACTTCCAGCTGGAGAAACAAAGGGCGAAGGCAGAAGTGGCTACAGAGGCTTGGAGCACAACCTGATGGAAGATGTAGAAACTTCCAGGCAAGCAAGAGTGATGTGCTTTCCTTCATCTTCTTCTTGGAAGAAGAATCCTGTAGCACTAAGACTGACAGGACTTGATCAGCTGTAGGAGCCCCCCTAACCTTAGTCTTGTTTCTTGCATTCTTTGTACAGTCAGTAATGCCTGAGACTGTGGAGAGTGCCAGGGACCCTGCTTGACTCCCTCCAAGCAGTGGGGGGTACTTTATGATGGACGATCCAACAGAGACATTTTTGTTTCTTGAGTGCCTCTGAGGGTAATCTGGCCTAGAACAGCAATCAGGGCCTTAAGATGGTTCTGCCCAGCAAAGGCATCAGATGCCCGACTGATCCAGATCCCAGAGACTTCAAGTTACAGGACCCAAGGTGGAGCTGATGGATGTAGCCACCTCTTTACACTGCAGCTTGGGCAGTGTTAACACACCCACCTAATCCAACAATACAACAGTCCCCAGAGGGAAAGAGCTATCCCAAAAGCCTTTTTCTTCAGAAAAACTTTAACTAAAGGCTTAAAGGGAAAAAAAATGAGATGCAACACTGAGATAATGAGATGTGTGTGCTCCAGAGTTCATATTCTGCCACTTAGGAAATGCTGCCAGAGCCCTTGGAGATGCAAAGATGGCAAAGAAGGAATCCATTCACCACAATGCAGTGTCCCACAGGCTTTCATTTACCTGGCTTTTTCCCTCTCTAGGACATTCACAGAATTCTCTTAATTAGTTGGAGTCAGTAGCCTTCTTTTCTCGTCATTTACCAGCTGCATTTTCTCCTCATTCCCTTTCCCCATTAGCTGAGGTATTTGGAAGGTACTTGGGACATTCCAACCTGCCTATCCTTCCCCACTTAGTGTGTACCTGCTGTGATTCTCCCCCACTCTAACCTGCCTTGGCTAGCTCTGGGTCAGAGATGGAGAGAGTTTGGCTTGGACAAAGCAAAAGACCAAGGAGGCTCCTTTTCCTGGGTGACATCCAACACTATTTCTGAACCACTTCCAGGGAGAAAAAGAGAGAGAACAAAGGCATGGCGGGGATTTTTCAAACTTTGGCAAGGAGCAGAGGAACCCCAGATCACTGAGGTCCAGCCAGGTGGAAAAGGAGAGGGTGAGGGTTAAACCATATAATAGACCATGGGGGAGCAACAGGAGAAACCATTTCAGTGCAAAATATAAACCAAAACAGTGAAATACATAATCTCCCCATTTTTTGTTTAACGATGTTAAAAGAAAGGCGTCAGGTTAATTCTGATTCAGAATATGGATTTGCTCACCACTTTCAGCTTGCGGGCAAGTTAGACTGCTTTTGGTTTGCCAACTCTATGTGGTTGACTTCTGAGGTAGAAGGAATTAGACAGTTAATGGCTTTGAAAATTAAGCAACGTAGGATTACGAACACCATCACTATAATGAAAAGAACAGCAAAAATCAACAGAATTGTTTTAACTACTGAAGTCCACCATCCTGAGAGTCCCCAGCCTTTGAATAGTCCACTGAACCAATCCTCAGATTCTTGCTTCACTTGTCCCATCAAGCTTTTCATTACACTGAGGACTGTGTGGATGCTGGGAGCTTTTCAGGTTAGGTTCATGCCACAAAGTCCTTCAAATTCCTGGCATTCATGTCCATGCAGTAGCAGGAGGAAGTCTATGGCTGCACAATTTTGGAGTGTGGCCTGCCTGATAATTTCTTCTTCTTCTAGAAGAGAGCTGATGGCAGTGGATGTTAAGTTTGCCTGTTTGACTACCCAGCACTCTAGGTGGCCCAATTCACCCAGAGCGCTGGCTGCTGCAACCCATGGAAGGAATAGGGACACAGCAATCCTTCTTGACTTGGCCCAATGAAAAGCTTCGGAATCACAGTTTGGGTCCAAATTGTCAGCACTCCTTTTTTGAATTTTGTTGGCCGATTTGTTTTTATGAGTCCATTTACCAGTTAAGGTTTGTTTGGGTGTCAACAGTGACAACCACCCGAAGGTACATGGCCCTCCTAATAGCCGAGAAGGGATCCCTGCCCATGCCTGATCCCCACAAATTAAGAACAGACCTTTAGGGAGGCTTTGGGGACTAGAATGGTATGGACTGTCTGCTGCAACATGGCTCAGAATGTTACACCAGCTTCTGGGGGTGAACTTCTCCCAGTATTGCAGTATGTTGTGAAAGGCTTTGGTGCTAGATGGTGGGCTGAAGGTAAAGTGAATGCAGTATGGTGGAGGGCAGGAACCCAATAGCTGTAATTCTTGGGGGTTCTGAGCTGCTTTGGGCAAACTTGGCAGCCACTCTTCTACAGGGTTCTTAATCATTACAGCTCTCCAACGACAATTTTGGAGTGGTTGGATGCAGTGTGACTTGGGACCTGGGTTAGGCATAGGTGTGTCAAAGCTGGCTGGATATTCTCCAGCCTGCAGTGGGATCCTTACCAGGCAGGTGGACATAGAGTCTCTTGATGCTGCAGTGGACAGGCGTATATTTTCCTGTTGGAGTGTCTGTGCCAGGGTCACCCAGACGTTTTGGCATGGATGCAGGACAATCCAAGCAGCTGTCAGGCTGCTCAACGCGAACAGGATGACAATACGGAGAGCAGTAATGGTGAGGTTGAGTGGGAGGTAGGCTTTCTTTAAAAGGAAAAACAAACATTTTTTAAAGCATGTTAAAAGTTTTTGTGTCTGCCAGAATGTAGCCACTTCTTAGGAAGGTTTTCTTTCCTCTTTCCGGCATTATCTTCTTTTTGAAGCAACAGCTACTTGCTTCTCATCCTCTTCTGCTGGAGCTGGATTTTCGGGGACAGAAGGTTTCACCCACTTCTGAGGAATCCACTGAGGGCCTGAGGGGGTGGGTACACATGCATAGCTATGCCCCCATGTAACGAGCTCATAGGGGCCTTTGGTTTCCCAAGTTTTTAGGTCCCTAATCAAGACTGGTGGACGCTGGGACAATTTGAACTGATTACAACTGTTAAAGTGACGTATCACAGGTAGACTCATATTTTCAAATTAATTCAGAAAATTGATATTAAACATGGCTTTGCAGAGCTTCTGCTGTGAAGACATCCACACAGTTGAACTGCTCTGTCTAGCCAGGACCTGCTTGAGCATCTGGTGGACACGGTTGATCACACCTTGCCCTGTGGAGGAGTGGGAGATGCCAGTTTTATGTTCCACTCCTCACTGCTGGAAAAACTCTAGGAATTCCTTGGACACATACACTGGGCCATTATCGATTTTGATTTCCCTAGGGATCCCCAGCACTGAAAAGGCTTGCACCTTGGCATGCACAGCATTTTCTCCTGCATGGGCAGAGGCATAAACCGCACTTGAGTATGTGTCAATGTTTGCATGAACATATTTGAGGTGACCAAAATTGGGAATGTGTGTGATGTCTGTCTGCCACACTTGACAGCTGCCAAGGCCCCAGGAATTAACCCCCATACCCAGCAATGGCATGGCCGGCAACTGGGACAGGTGGCCACAAGGGCTCAAGCCTGACTCTGTGTTAGCTGGAACTGATGGATCAGACCCGGTACATTCTGATGATATAGCTGGTGGCTCAGCTTTGCCTGTTGGAAGATGTCTGGCAGGCATGCCTTTTCAACTGGAGCAGTAAGGGAGTCTGCTTTGTGATTCCCGTCTACGATTTTGCCTGGCAAATGGCTGTGTGACCTTACATGCATCACATAGAACGGATGCTCGTGATGTGAAACAAAGTAAATTAACTAAGTTTTGAAAGAAATCTGAAGAGATGCTTGTTCTCAATGTCTTTGAGAACTGCCTGCTCCGCTCTGGACACTACCCCTACCACATAGGCTGAGTCAGTTACCAAATTAATTGGCTCTGAGAACTTCTCAAAAGTTTTCACAAATGCAGCCAGTTCAGCTACCAAGGGCGACCTCTCCACAAACTCAACATCAGATTCCCAATGCTGAGTCTGGGGATTTCTCCAAGTCATCACTCGTAGCTGCCAGGGCTAGGGGGTCCCAGCTCCCGGCTGCTGCAGGAGACTGGATAGCTCCAAGAGCTCTTGAGGCGGAGTGCCAGCTACAAGCTAGCAAGAGACAGAGACTCCGGGACTTGCTGTAGAGATTCTAAAGGCAGTTTATTTCTCTGAAGAGTTTCCACTAGCAAATCCGGTTACATAGCATAGCAAGGGGTCGTTATAGGTTTCAAAAGGATTGAAATTCTAACCAGCAAAATTCTGAGATGAGAAACTATCCAATTACTTTAAGATTCTAGGTAAGAAAAAGACCAATCATGTAGTAAAGTTAAAAACCAATAGAAATCCTAAATGATAACAGGGGTTTTGGCAGGGAGTTGGGGCATCTCCAATGAAAGGTTCCATTGTCTCAGGGCACAAAATCCCAAGGGCCTTTTTCAAGCACCATTGAATCATCCACCATTCCTCTGTCTGTATTTACAGAGAGTGTCCTTAACAGTTTTTTTGAAACATTGAACAAGACATGAAAAAATGGCTGACACAATGACAATGAAAATCCACAAAATTCCCTTAACCAAAGATGAAGCCCATCCCATCAGTCCCCATTGACCAAAGAGGTTGTTGGCCCTGTTCGGGGTCGTTTCAGTTTTCAAGTCCTTCACGAGGCTTTTCAGCTTCTGGATGTTTTCATGGACAGATGTGGAATGGGAAGAGAGATTGAAGCAGCACATTCCTTCAAAGTCTTCACAGCCGTGTCTGTGGGAGAGCAGCAGGAAATCAATTGCAGCTTGATTTTCCAGGGACACATGTCTTATGGTTTCTTCATCCATCAAAAGATCGCTCAGAGCAGCAGATATAGCGTTGGCCTGTTTACTAAGCCAGCACCCCAAATGATTAATTTCACCAAGGGCTTTTGCTGCTGCTACCCATGGTAAAAACAGGGAGGCAGCAATTCTTTTGGGTCTGCTCCAAATGTACAATTTGGGGTCACAATTCTCATAAAATTCTGCGCAAGATCTTTTTTTGCGTTTTGATTTGCTTTGTTTTTTCCATTATGTAACAAGGTAATGTTGGGGGTGAGGGTAGAAATCTTGACAAGGCTACAAGGTCCCCCCTGGAAACCAGAAGGGATCCCAGCCCAAATTTGATCACCACAGATGAGAAACATTCCCCTAGGCAGTGACTTGGGGTGGAGAGAGGACTCAGAAATTATGGGAGCGGTGTAGTTACACCAATTTGGATAATTGTATGCTTTATTCATGGGTGATATGTCTTTCCTGTATGTGTTTTTGTACAGATCAAATTCATGCAGATTTTGTCTTGGGCAATTAAAGTAAAATTTGACACAGAATGTTGCCTTGGAGGAGCCCAGCAAATCTAATTCTTGGGGTGCCTTGAGACCGTTTGGCAAAATTTTTGTCCAATCATCCCAAGTGTCCACTGGGTTGGGTCTCTTATCTGTGGTGCAGAGGAGTTCTGAGTTGTAAACGGGCCAGTCATCTGCTGCAAATGGAATTCCCACCAAACATGTAGAAAGAGGGTTGTCAAGGCTGCCCAGGGATAAGCACAAATTATCTTGTTTTAATGTCTTTGCTAAAGTCACCCAGACATGATGGGGTTGTGGGCTTATCCAGCTGAAGGCAAGTGGTATGGTGAAGGACATCCAGGTTGCCGTGAGGACAGCACCGAGGGAGATAATTTTCATCTTTGGACAAGAATGAGGATTCCGATAGGGAATACAAGCAAAATTTGTTATCTTGTTACCTTTATAACGCTAAAACTAGGGAATTGGATATAGGTTTAAGGATTTTACCAAGGGTAAAAGAGGTGGACAAAAAGGGTACTTTGGTTTGTTTTGGTTTTTTTTGGGGGGGGGGGGTTCAGCAGGGGTTTATAGCATTTGAACTAAAAACTACTTTATAAGCAAACTAAGTTTAGCCTAAAACTTAACTAAGGCAGCTAAATGCTGCTTGGTTTTCTGTTTCGTCTGCTGTCGTGTGACAGGACCACCTTTTCTTTGGTATGTGGGTGCTCTGCCACGCCTGTGTCTCCATGCAGAGCTGGTTTGGTTTTGAGGAGGTTTTGAGTTGGACTCAAGATGATTTTTGCTGGTGCTTGAAGGGGGTAGGTTTTGCAGAGCCCAGATATGGTTTTATGTTTTTTCTGGGGTACCATCTCAGACCAGATGGCAGAGATACACAAGCATATCCCCTTCCCCAGGTAATCAATTGAAAGGGCCCAGAAATTTGGTGTGTTTCTGGGTCTTTTACCAGCACTGCTGGTTTCTCAGTGAGCTTGGCTTGAGTGGAGTTTGAGAAGTGATGAAGAATTAAGGGATCAGGTTCTGATGCTGCACAGTTTAGGAAACTGATGACTATGAGAGCCTTGCAGAGTCTTTCAGCTGGAGATAAGATTTATGTAGCTCTTTGTTGCTGTTTGAAGACTCTTGGAAGTTTGATGAGTTCTCTCTACAATGGGTTGTCCTGTGGGGTTTGAAGCAATGCCAGTGGTGTGTTCAATTCCCCATTCACTGAGAAACTTTTTCAAGTCTCGAGATTTATAAGCGGGTCCATTGTCAGGTTTGACCTTTTTTGAAACTCCTAGAGTGGCAAAAGCAAGGATAAAATGCTTGATAGCATGAGTGGCTTTCTGTCCTGCATGGGCTGATGCAAAAACTGCTCCGGAAAACTGACACGTGCACATATTTGGACTTCCCAAAAGATGGGAAATGAGTCACATCAGTCTGCCACAGCTGACAGCTGTTCAGGCCTCTGGGATTGACTCCTGCACCCATGGAGGGTATTTGGTAAGTTTGACAGCTTGGGCATGTTGCCACGATGGCCTTTGCTTGGTCTTTTGAAAGTTTAAACATTCTCATGAGAGCAAGCACATTTTGATGAAAAAAATGCATGTGACAGCTTTGCCTGAGCAAAGATGCCTGGTACATTTGCAGTTTCCAAAGACATGGCCAGGGCATCTGATCTTCTGTTTCCTTCTGTGTTGAAACCGGGGAGATCTGTGTGCAATCTTACATGGACAATATGGTAGGGCTGTTTTCTATGAGAAACTGAATGTGTCAATGTAGAAATTAATTGGTGTAACTTTGGGTTGGAAACATCTTTTTAAAAAGCGTGTTCTGCCCTCATAGCTATACTGGCTGCATATGTTGAATCTGTGGCCAGATTAAGGGGTTTGTCTTTGAATTTCTCGAAGGTTCTAACAACAGCTGCTAGCTTTGCAATTTGTGGAGATCCCTCCACTATTTGAATATCTGATTCCCGGTTTTGGGGTCTTTCCAAGTCATGACTGACTTGTGAGAAGAGCCTGAGCCGTCAGTAAAAACAGTTAGAGCTTTGAGGGGAGTCCTGCTTTGGATTAATTTTGGAATTAAATGAAAAACTGCATCTCTATTGAAACGCTTGTGCTTGGGTAAATGAATAGAGATTTGGCCAGTATAGCGATCTAGAGCAAATTGGAGACTTTCGTTGGTCTGAAGCAAATGCTCCAAATATCCAGTGGTCAGTGGCAGGTAGATGCATGTGAACTCACACCCTGCAAGGGAGCGGAGGCAAGCTCTGGCCTTTTTTATGAAGTGTGCCATAATTTCTTGAAATGGGATAATTGTCTTTGTGGGTTGATTGCTTGAGAAGACCCATTCAAGAATCAGCAAAGGGTCTGTGAGTTGAGGGTCCCATTGGAAAATCAGTCCATGAAAATGAGGGGCTTTTCCCAGAATGACAAACTGGAAGGGCAGATCATTTTCAAATTGATGAGCTTGGCGTGAGGAGAGGGCTTCTTGGACTTTGACGATGGCACCTTGGGCTTCTGGTGTGATGGTGCATGGGGAGTCGAGGTCTTCTTTGACATGGAGAAGGTTGAACAGGGGGGTGAAGTCTTTTGTTGTGATTCCCAGAAGGGGGCGTATCCAGTTGATGGATCCACACAAATTGTGTAGGTCTCTTAGGGGTTTTGGGTTGTCTTGGATGGAAAGCTGCTGGGGTACAATGGTTCTTTCACGGATTTGAAGTCCAAGATAATTCCACGGGCTGGTGTACTGTACTTTGTCCTCACGGATTTCAAATCCTGCTTTTTCAATGGTTTCAATGGTTGCTTTCACTGCTTTGCCCAAGTAAGACTTTTCTGAAGCACAAACTAGAATGTTGTCCATGTAGTGGTAGATGAGTGCATCTGGAAATGAGCTCTGAACAGGGGAGTGAATGTGAGCCACATACCATTGGCATATGGTGGGAGAGTTTTTGAATCCTTGGGGAAGGAAAAGCCAGTGGTAATCTCTTCAGGGAAGCCTCTCTGTTCAGAGAGGGGATGGAGAAGGCAAATAGTGGGGCATCTTGGGGGTGCAGTGGGATACTGAAGAAGAAATCTTTGATATCAATGACGGCAAGTGTCCAGTTTCAAGGCAGCATTGATGGGGAAGGCAGACCAGGCTGAAGAGCTCCCATATCTTCAATGACGTCGTTGATTTTGTGAAGGTCTTGGAGAAGCCTCCATCTGTTTGTTCCAGGTTTTTGCAGGATGAAAACTGGAGTGTTCCAGGGGCTTGTGTTTTCAGTGATGTGGCCTTTGGCGAGTTGCTCTTCCACCAGGGCATGCAATGCGTGCAGTTTGACTTTTGAAAGGGACCACTGCTCGACCCCAGATAGGATCTTCACTTTTCCAGGTGAGCTGAGGGGTTGGTGGGAGAGCGCGCTCTTTAGTGGCCCCAATCAAAAATGCCGGCTTTGAATTCGGAGACAAACTCCCCATTGGGATAGGACGTCCCTACCCCACAAGGTGATGGGGGCTCTGACCACAAACGGGCGGACAGTTGCCAACTTGCCTTCAGGCCCTCCAATGCCGATGTTTTTTCTGCTTTGCATGGACACGGTGACGCCACCAATTCCTCAAATCATGCCAGCTACCAGTTGCAGTTCCCAGTGGGATGGCCATTCTGAGCGAGCGATGATGGTGACATCAGCTCCGGTGTTGATCATTCCTGGTCTGAGGATTCTCTCACCTTTGCAGATGATGTTGCATTCAATGATGGGTTTCTTTGAGCCCATGATTTGCACCCACAGTACAGTAGGGTTGAGGGGGATCTGTTAGTTGTAATTCTTCGGGAGCAGGAAGGCTTGTGCAATTGGTGTGCCCTGTGAAAGGAAAAAAGGTGTGTCTGTGCAGCAAAGTTGGACAGAGATTTCTTGTCCAGATTGTACGGTTTGAATCTCTGGCAAAACAGAAATTTGTTTTGGGTTGTGTAAAGTGTCACCAAATATTAAAATATCCCAAGGACCACCTGGTGGTCCACGTTTGCCTGTGGGAACACGGTAGAAATTGCCATCTGTGAAGTTCCAAGACAATGCGTTCACCAGCTTGCGCATGGTTCCCATCTGAAGCTCTCTGTATGTTGGATCCTCATGATATGTTCCAGAATTTGACTGATTTTCATAGGAAGGACAGTGTGGAAGATGGCCTTTGATTTGTTGTTGTGGCACAATGCCATTCCCATGCTGCACTGGCAGTTTTTTGAATGCTGTGGGTTCTTTTACTGTTTCTGGGATTTATGATGATTGGTGTGAGGATATTTGATTTGTGACATTTCAGGGCAATTTTTTACAAAATGTCCAAGTTACCCACAGTAGAAGCATCGGGCATTTTCTTTGGAGGTCACTGCTGCAAAACACCTTTAGCAACTGCTTGGGCTACTGTGTTTTCAGTGGACATGTGACGTGTGCAGGTTACCACCATCTGTTCAATGGTGGGTTCTGTGTCAAGAGGCAAGGACCTTAGGATAGTTTTACATTGTTCATTTGCAATGCTCATAGCAAGTTTGCGTAACATTTCTTTTCGTGCCTCTGTGCTCTCAATTTGTTTTTCCAAAGCATCTTTCAGTCTACAAATTTGATAAAGCTCTCATCTATTTTTTGTTTAACTTTGGAAAAATGCAGGGTGGGTGTGGACTCATCTGGTGTGACAAGCAAGGATGTCTTTGCTGCATTTGCTATGTCTTGTAATGTGTCTTTGGGCAAAGTATCAGCTTGTTCTGAAAGCTTTGATAAATTGCCTTCTCCAGCTAATTGTTCTACTGTGAAATTTGCATCTTTAGCATAATTGTCAGATAATGTTAATTGCTTTTTCCAGTGCTGTTCAAATAACATGTATTCAGCAGGAGTTAAAAGACATTGTGCCAGATTTTTTACATCATGTGGTACTAAAACACATGCAGAAAAAATTGCCTCTAAATTTTTTTTTTTAAATTTGTGTGTTTCTTCCATTTTCCTTTGCTATCTTGGATAATTCTGTTAATTGTTTTGCATAAAATGCTTCCCATTGAGCTTTATTTGTGGCACAACCTCTCCTGCCTGTTATATATGTTACATGAAAGGCAGAAATTTTTTTAACTATTTGCCAATCTCCATTTCGTGTGGCTAATAGTTTGACATTTGCCCACAGGTCCTGGTCATTATCTGAATCATAAGAATCTGTATATGTGTTATCAGAAGTGTTAGAATGTTTGTGTCAGCTTGGGCTGATAACGAAGAGCCTGCCTCTCAGCCAAAGCCTTTTATGCTTTTTTGATTGCGGCCTTTGCCTCTGGGGTCAGTTCCCTGGGAGAAACCAGCTCTCTCTCCCCCTTCAATAAATTGAAGAGCAGGTCTATGTCCTCATTGGTGAGGCCTAGCCAGGGCCTGAACCAGTTCAAAGACTCACAAAAGGAATGGAGATCTGCTAGGGTTTTGGGATCACTATGGACTTCCAATTTCTGCAGAACAATGGTCCACGCAGTGATCTCCAAGCCCAGGTATTTCCAAGGTGGCATCCTTTGGACTTTGTCGCCCTGCAGTTGAAATCCAGTAGAGGTTAAAACTTTAACCACAAGGTCAAGTGTGTGTTGGAGTATAGAGTCGTAGGAGGCACATACAAGCACATCATCCATGTAGTGTAAGATAACGTCCTCCCTTTTTTGGGCACACACAGAGGACAGCAATGAGGCCACATACCACTGGCAGATGAAAGGACTACACTTCATTCCTGGTGGGAGTACTTTCCAGTAGTAGTGCTTTGTTGGGGTTTCTCAATTGATAGCAGGAACCAAGAAGTCAAACCATGGGGCATCTTCTGGGTGTAGGGAAATTTGAAAGAAACAGTCCTTGATGTCCAGGACAGCCAATTGCCAATTTCAGGGGAGCATTGTTGGGGAAGGCATCCCAGGTTGGAGTGACCCCATGTCCTCAACCACTTTGTTTATTTCCCAGAGGTCATGGAGCAGTCGCCACTTATCCTTCCCTGGCTTCTTTATTACAAAGACTGGGGAGTTCCAAGGGTTTTTTGTCTCTTCTATGTGTCTTTTGTCTAATTGCTCCTCCACAAGCTCTGCGAGTGCCTTAAGCTTCTCCTTACTACTTACACTGTGCTACCCACTTTGGGGTGTCAACCAGCCGTGTTAATTTTAGGGTAGAGAACTCTACAGTGGACTCTAAAAATCCTGAGGGGTCTTAGAGGTAACTAATTTGACTTTCCACTGGGACATGGTGTCTCTTCCCCACAGGGGGCACTTGTAGTCAGTAACAAATGGACGGATGCTGGCCCTCAATTTGCATGATGCTTTTTGTGATCTTTGCCAATTTGACCCCTCCTACACCTTGGATTTTGCCAGCCATGGGTTGCAACTCCCAGTGTGATGGCCACAGCCTCTCAGGTATGACTGTCACATCTGCCCCCATGTCAAGCAACCCTTCCACAGGGAGATGCTCTGATACATGGGTTAGGTTGAATGCAATAGAGGGTTTGTTCTCGCCAACCACTTCTGCCCAGTAGACAGCAGATGCTTTTCCATCTACTGGGACCTCCGTTGGAATGGGAATGGCCTGGGTGAGGATTTGCTCCTTGGCCAAATAGAAGGGTGGCTGAGGGCAGCATGCCAGGAGAATGAGGTGAGTTATGTCTCCCTGGATGGTCATAGAAGCCACCTCAGTCTTCAGGGGTGTGTGTGCTATGTCCCCAATAATAAAATACTGTCCAATTCTGTGTGATTTAATGCCACATCCTGTGAACTGATTGGCTGGTCCACTCCAATGACTGTCCAATCAGTAGACCTGAAATGAAAGTCTTTGGTAGTCACTAGCCTGAAACAGCCACGAGGCTGCCAAACTTTGTTAAGAAAACATTCATCATTTTTACTTTCCTGCATCCCCACACCCTGTTTCCGTTCCTCCCCCTTTTTTATTAAGAGAGAGGCTTTTGCCAGTGTGGAGCCTGCTGCATTTACATGATGCATTTGCATCACGGCAAACATTTATTTCAGTGGTGGGTACACACTCCGGCCTCAGGTTTTTTGTTTGTTGGTCTTTTTCTATTTCTGGCTTTGATGACAGTCTCTGGCAAAGTGCCCTGGCTTTTTGCACTGGAAGCAGATGACATATTGCAGCTGCTCTGTTGACATTGGTTGCCTCCTTGCCCCTGGTGTTACAGCAGCAGCAGTCTTTGGGTGTGCCAGTTCCAGATTCCTCTCATGTGCACCAAACAGTTCTGCTTTCCTGACACAGGCTTCTATCATCTGTGCTAGACTAGGCGGAGGCTCAAGAGGCAACCCCTGTGTGACCCTGTGGCAGGCATCATTGGCATTCCTCTGAGCCATCTCCTTAATCAATTCTGCCTGTATTACTGGATCTTGCACCTGCCTTTCCACTTGCATCCAAAGACAATCTACGAACTGCAAGAAATTCTCTGAGGCAAACTGTTTAATGTTAATGAAACTACCCTTGACTTCAACTGTTGGTAACTGGTTAAAAGCCTTTTCTGCAACATCACAGATCTTATCCAAAACAGATTTGGACAACACCCGAGTTTGTTTCTCAGGGCAGTTCTAGTCTCCTTCCCCACATAAATGTTCATAAGTAATGTCATTCCCATCACTGTTCTTTGCATCATTAGAGCTTTGCTGAAGTTCATGTAGGAGTACTTTCAGAGATCTTTTTCACATGCTTTCCCACAGATCATATTCTGAGGGGGTTAACTGACACTGGAAAAGATCCTGGAGGTCAGCTGGTAGTAACTCATTCGAATTAAAGGTGGTTCTCATCATTCCTTTAATAATTTCACTGCTTCTGCCAAACTCCCTTTGGATTTTGCAAAGCTCTCTTTTATCTTGGTAGGACAAAGGCTGATAATTTCACTTACCATTCCTCCTAACAATATAAATGAGAGAAACAGCTGAGAGTATGTCTTCCCTTTCCTGGTTCTGACCTCCAGGGGAACTTCTCGTGCTTCCACCCCCCTGGGAGCTGGGAGGCTAGCCCACAACCCCCTCCCCCGCCACCGGGGTCCTGGGAGGGACTGGCCACTCTCCCGCCCTGGGATCCTAGAATGGGTCAGCCCCCCTCCCTCCCACAATGTCTGGGAGGCTGCTCACTTCTGCCCCCCCCCCCCCCCGCCCATGGGGCCGGGGAGCGGCTCACCCCCCATTCAGGAATCCAGAGGGGAGATCCCTCCTTCCCCCACTCAGTCCCACCGGGACTGAAAGGCAAGCCACCCCTACCTCCACTCTCATGGAAACCAGGGGTTGGGGCACAGCCTCCCCCGCAGGAGCTGTGGGGGTGGACATCCCCACCCCCATCTGCATCAGCGCTGAAACCCAGAGGGGCGCACCTCTCCCCCCACTCCTGCAGCAGCTAGGAAGGTGGGCTCCTTCTCCCCCACCCCTGTTCCTGTGGCAGCCCTGAGGGCAGGCATGGGAAACTGGAGCAGGGGAGGGGGCAGAGCCGCTTGGGTGGGAGGGGCAACTGTGGGAATCAGGATTGCAATACATTGGGGACAGGGTTGCAGGGTGACATCATGCAGGGCAGACACATGGAAAAGGGAGAGGGTGAGGAGGCCAAGGGCAGGAAAGGATTGGAGGCAGCAACAAAAAGGTAAAAGGGGTTCTGGAATGAAGAAAGGTAATCAGGGGGCCTAAACATGTGGCCGCCACCATTGTAGAACCCCATTCTGCAGCCTCCAACCCCCTCAGATTTGGCCATGCAGCCATTGCCCTGAGGAGGGGGGAAGTCACATTTAAAGCTACCAGAACACTGTTCTTCAGAGAAAACAGCTGGGATAGAGGGATATAGGGAAGATTCTCTGACAATTTGTACAAAATTATCTGAGCCAGGGTACCAGGGGGAAGCACGTGGGGTCAGGGAGACTGAGGTAGTGCTGGGTACCCTGTGCTTCTTGGGGTGACCCACATGCTTCCTCTAGTTCTGGGGCAGAGGGGTTTGGAGAAGGGGGAGAGGAAACTGGGGGACTTTGTTGCAGTTGTGCTTGAGCTCTGTCTTAATTGCGTGCAAATTTTCAAAAATAATGGGAGAAAGGGTGCTGCCTCATCTCTGCTTTCCACTTTTAATGTTAATAATTCTCCACTTTTGTCCCAAAATGGGATGGAACCAACATTTTGCATGTTAAAGTCCAGTAATTCAACAGATAACCAGAAGACAAAGTGTTTTAATTGTTTCTTAGAAACTGTAATATCTCCATCACTCAAAATTTCCATAAGTTCGGAAAATATTGTCCTTTGCTGCACAGAAAGCTGCACATGCATGATGTTTAAAAGCAATCTGCAGGGCTAATCTGGCTAATCATGGCTAACAAGCAGCTCCCTGCTGCTAGGGTAGCTGAGCAGTCCAACAGGTTTATAATCCAGCTGCTGTGTGGGGTCTCAGCCTTGTGGGAGGCCCTTCACGTTGACGCCAACTGCCATGATTCTCCCCCACTCTAACCTGCCTCGGCTAGCTCCGGGTCAGAGATGGAGAGAGTTTGGCATGGACAAAGCAAAAGACCAAGGAGGCTCCTTTTCTCAGGTAATGTCCAGCACTTTATTTCCCAAACAAGTCCAGGGAGAAAAAGAGAGAGAGCAAAGCCATGGCAGGGATTTCTCATTCCTTGGCAAGGGGTGGAGGAACTCCAGCAAATCAGGTCCCTCCAGGGAGAAAGGGGAGGGGGAGGGTTAAACCATATAATAGACCATGGGGGAACCACAGGAGAAACCATTTCAGTGCAAAATGTAAATGAAAACAGTGAAATACAACATGTACCCTCTAAAAAACACAGGATCCATAATAATTTACAACTAGCTAAATCAATTTATATTTTCTGTAAACTTTACTAATTGACATGGACTGCTCCTCAGCCAGGTTCATGCTAAACTCCTGAACTTTGTGTAGAAGAACAAATACTTCATAGGACTGTGAGAGATGAGGTGATGTCTTGCTGAAGCCAAAAGGTTATTCTCCCCTTCCCTCCCCTCCCCCCACCCATGCCACTGGTACTCACACACAGCCATGGCCTGAGGGGACACCCTGGTGGCCTTCAGGTGGGAGCTGGTGAGGGTGTCCTGACCAAGAACCTGTAGGGCTTCAGTCCCTTCAGGGGAGGCTGGGAGGAGCTGCACATCCAAAATGGCCCCCGCAGCCCCTCAGTCATGCAGCTGAACTGGTGGATAACTGGCTCTATGTATTTGGAGGTGGGAAGGGGTCTCAGGACGTCCAGGGCAGCTTCTGGAGGAGCTTTGCAGGGGTTACAGTGGCTGGGGAACTTCAGGGCATCTTGGGGGCATGGGGGGAATTTGGAATGGGGGAGAATATGGGAGGGCTGGGGGTCAAGGTCTTCTATGTTTTTAGAAGTGGGGAGGGGACTGGGGGGCTGATTTTGGGGCCCGCTCTGATTATTGGGTACCCCCCCACCCCAGCAAAGGACCGAGGGTTTTTGTTGGAGAGGATGAAATGTTAAAACCCCACAAATATGAATGCTCGGATTCGAGAATATAGAAACCATAAATGTGATGGAAATGAAAGCCACTTTTGAGATACCAAACCATAGTTACTAAACAACTACTAGACAAAGGAGTAATTGCTTGGGCTAACCCCCTAGTTGGAGTGAATAAGCACGGGCCAAGGCCTTCATTAAATAGCAGCTCTTTTTATTAATGGGGGTCGTAGGGAGGCCTGACACCTGCTGCTGCTGCTGTCCATCCAACACAGAAACGAGATTGCCACACAATCCTGCCCGAGGGAAGGAATGGGAGTTCCAACCTCACGGACACATCCAGAATTCACAGAGTGGCTTGTTGGTTTAGGGGGTTATGACCGTCGGTTGCTCTTTAAGTAACTGTGAACAGATGGCTGTGGAGACAGAGATGGTTCACAATGACTGATGGCATGGCTCGTTGATTAGTATAGTCTAGAGGTTTGATTTTGGTTTGAGCTCACTGTTCTTGGGGGGTTTTGCTCCAAGCAGGAACTTTCAGCAGCAAAGGTGCTTGGGAGTCGTGATAAATTTGCATACCAGGCGTTGCTATCTTGATGGACAGGCAGCAGCAGGGCCGGAAATGAGGTAGGCGAAAGGGCGGAAGTAGGAAGTAACTGGGTAAGGGAACACTATAAACTGGGTTTGAGGGTAAATTGGGGATTTTACACTTAACTGGGGAAGGAAATACATTAGTTAGCGATCGGAGATGAAACCAGAGCCACACAAAACAGACAACAAGCAAGAACCGTAATTTAAAAGAGGCAATTAACAATTGTAACTCTTTAGCTGTCCGAAACTATTCACCACACTAGTGATTAAACAATGCCTAGTAGTGGACACGAGGGTCTGACTCATTTCCCCTTAGGGTACAAAGTGTAGTTTTGGAGTTTGAAATGTAACATGCTATGCTAATATTATGCTTCCTATAGGCTCTATACAAATGCTATAGAATTTGTATTTTGCATTACATTGGTTAATGGCGGTTAGAATATTCACGATAGAAAAAGATTTGAAACGTTGTAAATGGGAAATTGCCCTCTTTCTCCCTTCTTCTACTCTCTTCTTCCTCGCTCTCCCTCCCCCTCTTTCCCTTTCTTTCTTATAACCCCTCACCCTCCTATCTCCCCCTCCTCACCCTTACCCTCTGCTTTTCATTTCTTTCTTCCTCCCTCCATTATATTATCCTTTTCCTATCCCATTATGCCATTCTCAATTTCTGTCCTACTCTGGGCTGTAGCAGACAGCCCTCAGTAGGATTTCTTGATACCCATGCTCTCTGTTACTGTAACCATCTGCATATAATGGGCTCTGGAGTTTGTCCCTGCTCCCGCAGGTTGTTTTCTTCTCCTGTCTGGGAGGGAGGTGGGCTTTGAAGATCCCATTGTCTTTGTGGGAGGTCGCTTTGTCACCAAAACCGCAGGAAAACAAAAAACGGGGGAAAAAAGCTTCTTCAACAGCATTTTTAGTGTTAGAAAATCAAAGTCATTACTTTATTCTGGCCAGGATGTTGTTCTTGCCAGGATGTGCAACAAATAATTTCATCCACACATTATCCAGGTGTGCAGAGAAAATAATTCCATCACTCATGAATTTTACTAGATTTTTCAGATACTTAAACAGTCAAAACCCATCAAAATGCATCGTTCAATGTACAGTGTGCAGTTCTCAGTATTTGGATGCCTATTCATTAGGAATCTCTTCACCTCTGATGCTAATTAGGTTCTCATCCTTATCTCTCTTTTCTCAGATAAGGTATCTATGACCATGCCACAGATGATGTTTGGAGTTAATGGCTGGTAATGATTACTATCTTTTGTGTATCTTCTGTGCTACAGCCAGTGTGTTAAGTTAATCTCCTCAGACCTCCCCTGCTGGACCAGTGCCTGAAAAGAAAGTTCAATTCCCATCCCCCATGCCAAGGGAGAAAAAAACTGACTAAAGTCACATAAAAAATTTAACCTTTGTATCATTTCCAACACCTTTCAGATTTTAGGGTCTCCCCCTTTATTTGGGTCTTCCCTGTGATTTTGGAGTTCCCTTAATTTTGGTGTTCCCCCCAGGACAGACATCCAAGGACATGTTCTTTTCCCATCTGAGGGGGCTCAAGGGTCCCAGCTTCTTTGGCAGAGGTGTTGCCCTGATACTGGGGTCTTCCAACAAGATTTTGGGGTGTCCCCCAATTTCAGAGCTCCCTTAATTTTGGGGTTCACACAGTATGTATTCTCCTCCCACCAGGAGGGGTGGACAGATCTTGGGGGTCTCTCCTCTCATCTAGGGAGGCCTGGGGCATCTGGGGGTCCCATCTACTATTGTAGGTGTTTCCCCTAATGTTCTGACCCCCTGATTTCGGGGTCCACTCCCCAGGCCACACAGCCGAGGATGTTTTCTCCTTGGAGCTGCTCTAGTTCCTGCTGTGGGGGGCCGAGGGAGTGCTTGGGGTTTTTGGGGCAGGGAGGAATCCCCCACCCACTGTCAGCTACTCCATGGTTTTGTACCCCCCTCCCATGGCCTTCTCGTCTATGGTGGATACCAGCCTTCTACTGCCACATACAGGAACATCCTTGGGAAGGGTACTGGGAGTTCTGAGAGGGGAATATGGGGGGACAGAATCCTGAAGGTCTCTGGGGAGTCCTCAACAGGGGGACAGGAGGTGAGTTATGGGGTCCTGCGAGAGCTCTTGGGCTCCCTGGGGACAGTCATTGGGCTGCCCCTCACCTGACCCACAATTCGCTCGTTCCTCCCACACCCTTCCCCTCATCCTTCCCACCCTGCGTGATTCCTGCTCTGCCCCTCACCTGCCTCACCCCTGCCCCACCCTCTCACCTGTGCAGGTCCAGGTGAGTGTCCAGGTGAACCGTACTGACTTACTCCATGTGGATTGGCACCAGTGCAGGGCCGGGGTATGGGGGGTCTGGGAACCCCGAGAATGGCTTCCCCTGAGCCACCATCATTGGGGACTAGTGATGTCCAAAACTAGACAAGAAAATAAAACTCTATAGTCAACTCAGCTACAGAGCAGGTATCTGCAGTTTACTCAGCTCTGGGAGTGAGGGGAATCTCTCTGCCAAAACCTCACCCAATCTTTTTTAGCCTTCAGTTACATTTTGAAAGTTCTTCTTTGCAATGTCTCATTTACAATATATTATTACCATACTCATACTTGCATAAAGCTGTGTCCTGGTTTTACAGCAGGTTGTTGCTTTCACACATGTCAGTTCCTACTGTAGTGGTCATCAGCCTTCTTGTGAGAAATAAGGCTCCCTCTTTACAATTTTAAAAAATTTAATAAGGCATAAGAGGGACAGTATACAGTACTGGGTGCTTGGAAGACTGCCAGTTAGCCTAAAACAATTTTCTTATGTACTTTTTAATTACATTGTTTAAATGCATATTCCAATCAATCATATGTATTCAAACATTCCTTTCAGTTCAAATTTTCTGGGAATTTCTTCGCTTGGTTCTACCCTTGACCCGTCTTCTTAAAGTACATACCATACTGCAGATGAAATTTATATCTTTTATGTCCTCATAAGGCCCTCTGTTCTGTGTTTTGATAATTCTTGATAACCAGAGGGTCAGTGGTAAATTCGTCTTTACATTCTACCTTTCAATGTTTGTTTTCCTGGTTCTTCTCAATGTTATCATACAGATAAGATACTCCACAAATATATTAAATCAATATTATCTGAGTTATTCTCATTATTGTTGTTCACTTCCACAAATAAAGGCACAAATAAAAACACAGTTAATAGGACATAGTCTCTATTTTGATATTTTGTGAGAGCCTAAACTATAATATATTAATAATGCTATATAACCTACACAGGAGGAAAAAATCTGACAAATTATACTATATCAAAAGCAGTTAAACAGTGATTACAAACTGGATTATATAAAATAATTTGCAAAAGCCAACATAATAGTGAAACCCAATGACTACATAGTTATTTATAGCAATTCCCTGCCTTTGTTTTTTCTTACTATACTTGGCTTGAGCTACAATTTTAAGCCTATGTACTTTTGGCACAAGGATACCTTTTGCACATCATAAGTGCTTTGTTAGGATCTTATTGTGATTTGTTTTCTTTAATATCAAGATTTTCTGCATTCCTTTTAATGGCCCCGACTCGGGATTGGTGGGCATTGTTGTACCTGCATATTTTGAACCACATAAGTAATTAAGCAGATAAGACATAAAACCAAACATAGAAGAAAAATTAAACTTGTTATACCACATACCTTTATCAATCCTGTCTTCTTCTATTATCATTGCTTTAATGAAGAATTGGGATTACCATCAGGCTAAAACTGATTTATTACTCAGATAAACATTAATCTAAAAGGCCGTAAGATATTAGAGGAGCAAGAGGTCAGCCATAGCTCAAAGTAGTTTATTTACTTAATTCTGCCTCACTGCATATACTTTTATCCAATGAGCTATTATTACATATACACACATATGCCTCTATTATAGCATCTAAACTCTTAGCTTATCCTTACAATTACATGACTACACTATAAAACCCTTCACCATCCTATCTAATACCGTTTCTTACTTACTTATAGCTATAGAAACATAAGTTTATAGTTCTTCTGCTTAATGTCTGTGTACTTTTATTTTTACATTAATGCAAGCTTCTTCTAAGCCTGCAAATCAAACCCTTCTGTATCTGTGGAAGTTTCTATTTCCTATATTCTGTCACAAAGATATTTTAAAAAAATCTTCCCACCCTCCTTTATTAATTATAGACTCTCACTTTTGGACTAGTGTGGTAATTAAGTCAAGACAGACTGGACTGGCATCATCACCAGCACTTTATTAGAAAACTTTTTCTGTATTTTCCAGTGAACTTCTTTCCAACAACTCTGACTTCTTCCCTCATAGGAAGCTTCACACAGTACTGACTCCTCTCCTCTCTGCATAACTGCCTAAACCCCACAGCTGCCCTACCCTGACTGTCCCTCACACAACATCTTTTTATCTTAACTGTCCCTTGCACAACCACATGTTCCTTACCACAGCACAGCCAGCAGACACCATACCAGATTTACAAACTCAAACTACAGCTGTAACTCACTCTTTTGTAACAACCAAACTCATTGTGCAGGTGCAGATGTTTCCACTCTTCAGTAATCAGTACAGCTGTAATTTGTCAGGAGAGATTGCCTTCTGTACTATCCTTTCCACCTATCTTCCCACAGACTGGTACATGGGCTATTTTCTGGATGTTTTTGGCTATATGCAAAACCCCCGCACCGGCCGCATGGCCCCGGGCATCAGCTGCATACTTTCCTTTTAACGATCTGGATACAATTTTAACTTCTTAATGCCTGGATAAGATTCTCGATCTCCTGAACCCCCTTAATGAGAAGGAATAAAGCATGGAGTCCGCAGAGGTCGGTGGAATGAAGATAAAGATGATGAGAAGAGATTGAAAAGATGCAACTTATAAGTAGCTGAAAACCTTTTTTTTGTGGGGCTGTGAGGGGATTGTGGCTTCACTAAAATTCCTTTAAACTGTGAAATATACTTGGGGAGGATGGGTGCTTGAGTTGAAGACTTTCCTTGCCTCGGGAAATTGAGCTCTCTGTTTTGGGACTGGAATATGAACAGAGAAATTTGCTAGAGAAGATGATGAAGACGATTTTGTTTTTCAGCAGCCTGCCTTTAACAGTAGTACCCCATGTATGCATCGTAACCCATAACACGCCTCTGGAAGGACTGTGGGAATGAGAGGAAAATTCATTGTTCTGTAGGTCCGGGCAGGTGCAGACTGAGAAGGTGAAGACACCCCCTATGTCTAAAGCAGAAAAAGGAACTTTTCTCTCTTAAGTGAACTGAAATGTTTATTTGAGTGGATAACTGACTGAAGTGTTCTCTGTATGTGTTTGGTAAGAAATGTGGAATGAAGGGAGGAGGAAATAATCTAGGAATCTTATTCTGAATTTTTTTTTTTTGTGTGTGTGTTATTAATAAATTTCTTCTTGTACTTTTGTTTTAAGTTTTAAGCCTGTGTTGTCTTTACTCCTAAATCCTATCTCTAAAGGAAATTAAACATTTAAAATTGGCAAACCCTCTAGTAACACCCTGACAAGCTGTTTCATTAGTTATAATTTCTACAACTGCTTGGAGTTTTATAATATGATTTAACATATAAAATTGGGGTACAATGTCCTCAACTCCCATCCTGTGCCCAGGTGGCTGGACTGTGTGTTTGTATGATTTGTTCAGAAGGCCACTACTCATTACCCCACTTTTGATGTGCTCCAATTTCTCTGATTAGCTCTCTTTTGCTTCTTTTTAAGGCATCACAGCCCAATGTTCCTAAATGATCTCCATCTTGGTTTGGTAACAGAAAAAATCCTGGTTGTATAATTCCTAGGGTACAACTTCCTTTGCACTGGGGAGGGAGTTTTGGATAAACTCATTTTTCACGTATCCAGAACAAGCCATCTGGTGCTTTCCAATACTCATTTCCTTGGTTATTCGTATTTCCCAAAATTTATATATTTTGGGGATCCCATAATAGGGTTTTGTCTCACTGTCATTACACACAAAAAGTTTAATATCTTTCTCGTATTTACAATTCCTTTTTCTTTCTTGGGTCCAATACTGTGTTGGTTTTTCAGGGATCCACCACATGGAAGTTCCATTAAAGACTTTATATCTTTTACAGGGGGTTTGTCCCACTGTATTTAAGAATTTTCTTCCCATACACCAGAGGCACTCCTCTCCCATTATTTCTGAACTTAATATCCACCCTTCTCCAGGCTGGTTTTCTCATTTTATGTTGGTTCTGTTCCATTTGACAAGTTCAACCAGGCCTAGACTACTGTCTTTCCATGGCCACTCTTCAGTCATTAAAGCTCCCTCACATACGCAGCAGTTGGTAACATTTAGTTCTTTACTGATTCCTTCTCCCAAATCTACAAGCAAGTTATTTCCTAACCTCGGGACTTCTATTACATTTGTTATTTGTTGTTCGAGTTTTGTATATAGATCTACACGTGGAGTTGGTTCTGGGTTGGATTCCTGTATCTGATTTTTTTTGCTTGTTTATTATTCATTCCTCTATTAAATCATGTATTAAATCTAGTTCTCTTTTCCATTCTTGCATCTGGCTTATGGTAAAACAAACCTATTTTTCTTCTTGTGGGCATCCATGGTTTGATCCTAGACTTTCTGTAACCTTTGCCCATTCTGTAGCCAGGTGTCTAATTTGGATGAATTAAAACAGTGTTGGCTAAGGAAGGTATGAGCGTAAAAATAAGAACCTTGAATTTTTCCAGGGTACAATGTTCTGTAGCACTTGTGACATGGATCCTCTAGATTCCCAAGAGAGAAAAGATTGACAAGGAGTAATAGAAGTCCAGGGTGGTGTGTACCCCCACCTCCCATGCCTTATGGAATTGCAGCCCACAGCATGTATGTATGATCATCTTGGTGGTGAGCATGTGGGTTAATCTGGTCTTGCCTCCTCTCTCCTTACCACAAAATTATCTATGTCATTTGCTTTTCTTATATTGGTGTTCTTTTCTGTTTCTTAGTCAACCAACACTATTAATTTCATTTGCAGAATAGGGTGTTCTTACATCCATATCATATGGAGTTGTCTGCACTCAAAATATGGTCCCCATTTTTGATGTACCACAGCCTCCCACTCAGCTTCTAATAGGCTGTGAGCATTGGGGAGCATCCATTCAACTGCACAACACAGCATTAAAATTGGTACTTGCCATTGATTTGTGTTTGAATTTTTCCCTTTCTCTCGAGAAATTTGACGTGCTTGTCATTCAGGGGAGCTACACAACCAGAGCTGGCCACGATTTTCACATTCACATTGTACCTAACTTGAATGACTTGCATTAGGATGCTTTAAGCAGGGTATATGACCAGGAACAAATCCAGATGTCTTAGCAGGGAGAGGTGAGATTTTTGTTTTTCTGGGTCACAAGCAAAAACAAAAACTCTAGGATCACCTATGGCCCTAGGGTCTTTTAATTTATATAACCCTGTTCAATTGCAGAGGAAGTGAATAAACCCCCCCACCCCCCACCCCCAGGTAATATTGGAGTTTGGAAAGCATCTGGCCTTTGGGAATATAAAAGAACTGATAAAGCCTACAGTGGAGCTTGAGGAGGTTTGCACAGGGTTTGATGGATTGACTGGGGCAGGAGCTGGGGGAATTTACAGGGGGCTCAGTGCACCCTGGGGAGATTTAAGGGAGGGCTTGGGGTGCTTGAAGGCCTTGGGGAGGTATAAGATAAGGGGTGGTGGGAAGCAGGCAGGGCATGTGGGAAGGGAAGGGTTAAGGGGCTTTGATAGTCCTGCAAGACAGGCTAAGGTGCTTCCTAGTGCATTTAGGGAAGCTGTGGGGGGAGCTTGTATAGGGATTTATTTCTTAGGGAGCAAGGGGGTGAGGTATGGTGTATGAGGGGCTGGGGCTGTTTGCAGGGGGAGTTCATACAGGGCTCTTCAGGGGATTTAGGGCTTTAGGGCTTAGGGATTTAGGTATCCCAGAGGGCCCAAATCAGCTGCATTTCCTGCCCCTTCCACAGCAGGTGTTGCAGATCCTGAGGAGCTGCAACACTTCCAGTGCTCTCTAAAGGAGATGAACTTGAGAGATGCCCAAACACCCCCAAAACACTGCAAAAAATACCCTCAAAGCGTGGGAATGTCCATCCTCCCTGGCTCTGGGCTAAGGTTACCGTTCTGTTGAGGTTGGTAACACCAGGCTGTGGTACGAGAGGACGGCTGGAGCTGGATCCAATCTGCCGGCTGTGCTCAGCACTGCGTCCCCGCTGGGCTTCAGGAGCCATCCAGTGGGAACTGTCAATAATTACACCTCTAGGCTTTTCTCCTGCTCTAGCCGAGCCATCAGATAAATCTTCCAGCTTGGTTTTGCCTTTGACTAGCCTTGCCTTGCCCTCCCTTTCCCAATGCTCTGCGCCTACCTAAACACAGAGGTCAAGTCCTACAGGATGGGCAGGCAGAGAGAGGGATCTGACAAAACTGGGGCTGTGGTTCAACTTGTTCCTTTTCCTTTTCTGCCTAGCTGCCTTCCCCTGCCCATGTGTTGAGGATCAAGTAAGAGCTTTAAACAAGCCCTGCCTCAGGCTCATATTTTTGGCAGCAGCTTGAATTTAGGTGCCCCTGTCCTGGTTTGAAAGAACAGGTGTCTGCCAGTAAGGGCAGAAGTTTCCCTTTGAAACAGAGACTGGTTCCACTCCCCGCAAGTATTATAATTGTTTGAATCAAGGACTCTAAAGCAGAGATAAGTGGGTGGGAATAACAGCTCTTTTACTAATATATCTAATCGTACAAGCAGAAAACAACAGCAGTTGTTAAAATTGCTAACAGAACAGAATAGGTAACTCGGTGTCAGTCCCTTTAGATGCAAGCACGCTGTTTCTGTGCTTAGTCCCAGCCCGGAGCTGCCAAGGGCAGGCGGGAACAGAGGCGGGAGGGAGCAGCAGCGGCCATGCCGGTCCCGGGCGGGAACGGGCTGGAGCAGGCGGCTCCTCGCTCACTGTGTGTGTCTGGGTGATCAGCTGTGTCCGCAGAGGCAGAGGCTGGAACGGGGCAGATGCAGGGCAGGTGATCACAGAGGGTCTGGCTCTCCTGTGCTCCAGCCGCGTGGCTGAAGATCTGAGCATCCTCCTCCCCACTTGCCGGAAACACGAGTCGTCGTGTCCCCCCCCGTCCCCGTCCCCCCCCCCGGAAGCCTCAGAGGCCCATCCGGGAGCCACTGCAATTGACATCTTTTGTCTGGAGTCATCAGAGATCCTGGGTGTAACCCGCCAGCTCCATTGGCATGATAATGGGAAAAATTCTTTCAATTGACACAGTAACAGAAAAACACTCAACCCCCAACATTATCCACCCCGAATTTTTTCCATGCCAACATGCTACATCATATTGAAACCTTTAAATTATATACATACATGTAGTTACAGGCACAATATCATAGATAGTTCACCCTAGAACAAGGTCCCCTTGGGGTATGCATCGGGTCTCTCCATCCTTTTGCATCACCCACCAAGTGCAACCTGGTCCTTGAGCGAAAACCCCCCCACAAACAGGATTGTCTTTGCTGGAAGCAGAGTTCACCCAGACAGTTTTCCCTAACATGCCTCTCAGGTGTACCACTGGAACCTTATCTCCATCTGCTGCTCCCAAGGGCTCTGATTGGGCGGGGCCTCCTCAGTTAGTGGAACCTCAGGTATTCACTAACCATGTGGCCTTTGGTAGATTGATCTCCCAGTTCTTGAAAGTCCCCCCACCAAGTGCCTTTAAGGTGGTTTTAAGCAGACCATTGCACCGTTCGACTTTCCCAGCCGCTGGTGCATGGTAGGGAATATGGTACACCCACTCGATGCCATGTTCTTTAGCCCAGGTGTTTATAAGGCTATTTTTGAAATGAGTCCCGTTGTCTGACTCAATTCTCTCAGGGGTACCATGACTCCAGAGGACTTGCTTTTCCAGGCCCAGGATGGTGTTCCGAGCAGTGGCGTGGGGCACAGGGTAGGTCTCCAGCCATCCGGTGGTGGCTTCCACCATGGTCAGCACGTAGCGCTTGCCCTGGCGGGTCTGAGGCAGTGTGATATAGTCAATCTGCCAGGCCTCTCCGTACTTATATTTGGACCACCGCCCCCCATACTAGAGGGACTTCACCCGCTTGGCCTGCTTGATGGCAGCGCAAGTGTCACAGTCATGAATAACCTGAGAGATGCTGTCCATGGTTAGATCCACCCCTTGGTCTCGTGCCCACTTATAGGTGGCGTCTCTGCCCTGATGGCCTGAGGCATCGTGGGCCCATCGAGCCAGGAACAGTTCTCCCTTGTGTTCCCAATCTAAGTCTATCTTTGAGACCTCTATCTGTGCAGCCTGATCTACCTGCTCATTGTGCCTGTGTTCTTCATTAGCCCGACTCTTGGGAACATGGGCATCCACATGACGGACTTTCACGGGGAGCTTCTCTACCCGAGTGGCAATGTCTTTCCACTCATCAGCAGCCCTGATTGGTTTTCCTCTACGTTGCCAGTCAGCCTTTTTCCACCTTTCCAGCCAACCCCACAGAGCATTGGCTACCATCCACGAATCAGTGTAAAGGTAGAGCTTTGGCCATTTCTCTCTCTCAGCAATGTCCAAGGCCAGCTGAACAGCTTTGAGTTCAGCAAGTTGACTAGATCCACCTTCTCCTTCGGTAGCTTGTGCAACCTGTCGTGTGGGGCTCCACACAACTGCTTTCCACTTTCGGTTCATCCCCATAATGCAGCAGGAACCGTCGGTGAAAAGGGCATAGCGTGTTTCATCTGCTGGCAGCTGGTTGTACGGTGGAGCTTCTTCAGCCCGGGTTCTCTTGCTTCTGCTCCTCTTCATCAGTGAGACCAAAATCTTCACCTTCTGGCCAGTTTGTAATTATCTCCAAAATCCCAGGGCGATTCAGGTTGCCAATACGGGTGCACTGCATGATAAAGTAAATCCACTTGCTCCATGTGGTGTCGGTGGTGTGGTGGGTAGAGGGAACCTTTCCTTTGAACATCCACCCCAGCACTGGCAGTCGGGGTGCCAGGAGAAGCTCTACTTCTGTGCCAATCACCTCTGAGGCAGCTTGAGCTCCTTCATAGGCAACCAAATTTCCTTCTCTGTGGGAGTGTAATTGGCTTCAGACCCTTTGTAACTTCTGCTCCAAAATCCCAGGGGTCGGCCTCGGGTCTCACCAGGCACCTTCTGCCAAAGGCTCCAGGACAGACCATGGTTCCCAGCTGCAGAGTAGAGCACATTCTTTACCTCTGATCCTGTTCTGACTGGGCCAAGGGCCACTGCATGAGCGATTTCCTGTTTGATCTGGGCAAAAGCTTGCTGTTGTTCGGGGCCCCAGTGGAAATCATTTTTCCTGCGAGTGACCTGGTAGAGAGGGCTCACAATCTGGCTGTACTCAGGGACGTGCATTCTCCAAAAGCCGATAGCACCTAGAAAAGCTTGTGTCTCCTTCTTGCTTGTTGGTGGGGACATTGCAGTGATCTTATTGATGACCTCAGTGGGGATCTGGTGCCCCCCATCCTTCCACTTCACTCCCAGGAACTGGATCTCTCAGGCAGGTCCTTTGACTTTGCTCTTTTTAATGGCGAAACCGGCTCCCAGCAAAATCTGGATGATCTTCTCTCCTTTCTCAAATATCTCCATTGCTGTGTTCCCCCACACAATGATGTCATCGATGTACTGCAAATGTTCTGGAGCCTCACCCCTTTCCAGTGCAGCCTGGATCAGTCCGTGGCAGATGGTGGGGCTGTGGTTCCACCCCTGGGGCAGTCGGTTCCAGGTGTACTGCACGCCCCTCCAGGTGAAAGCAAACTGAGGCCTGCACTCTGCTGCCAAAGGAATGGAGAAGAATGCATTTGCAATGTCAATGGTGGCATACCACCTTGCTGCCTTGGACTCCAGCTCGTACTGGAGTTCCAGCATGTCCGGCACAGCAGCGCTCAGCGGTGGAGTCACTTCATTCAATGCCTGATAGTCCACAGTCAGTCTCCATTCTCCATCAGATTTCTGCACAGGCCAAATAGGACTGTTGAA
Organism: Erithacus rubecula; assembly: GCF_903797595.1. Classification (NCBI taxonomy): domain Eukaryota; kingdom Metazoa; phylum Chordata; class Aves; order Passeriformes; family Muscicapidae; genus Erithacus; species Erithacus rubecula. Next base: position 476,407 of record NC_136670.1, read on the forward strand.
GGGTGAGTCGCTCTTGCTGACTACCCCTTGGCTCTCTAGATCATGGATCATCTTGTGGATGGGGATTATGGCATCTCAATTTGTCCGGTACTGCCGGCGGTCCACTGTCATGGTGGCAATTGGCACCTGTTGCTCAGTCACTTTCAGAAGTCCTACTGCAGAGGGGTTTTCTGACAGTCCAGGCAAGGTGTTCAACTGCTTAATGCTCTCTGTCGCTACAGTAGCTATTCCAAAAGCCCACCTGAACCCCTTTGGGTTTTTGTAGTAACCATTCCTGAGGAAGTCTATGCCTAGAATGCACGGTGCCCCTGGGCCAGTTACAATTGGATGTTTCTGTCATCCCTTCCCTGTCAGGCTAATCTCAGCTTCCAGCAAAGTGAATTCCTGTGATCCCCCTGTCACCCCAACAATAGAAACAGGTACCTTCCCCACATGTTCTGATGGTATCAGGGTGCATTGTGAACCAGTATTACTAGCACTTTATGTTTCTGTGGCTTTGACGTGCCAGGCCATCGCACCCACACTATCCAATAAATCCTGTCATCCCATGCCTCTCCCTGGCTAGAGGCAGGGCCCCTCTAGCCCTGGTTATTATTTCTTTCCTGGGCATACATAGTGGAGGTTCCTTCCAGGGGATCTGACAGAATATCCTCCTTGTTGTAATACTCTGCACCTTGCTTGTGGGAGGTTGAGGCTACCTTCATGTTAGTGCGGTTCCCTCGGTTAGCATTTCCCTCCCTGAGCTGGCGCACCCATGCTGCCAGGACAGAAGTGGGTTTCCCATCCCATTTTCCCATGTCTTCCCCATGGTCTCGCAGGAAAAACCACAGGTCAGCTCGTGAGGTGTACCCTCTCTCCCTAGCTGGGGGACGTGAAGCTCTGACTTGGGGGCCTGTGACTCGTACTGATGCTACGCTGATCTTCCTCACCTCCCTCATCTCCTCCATCATCTCCTCCCTCATATCCCTCATCCTATCTTCAACCTGTTGGAGGTCCCTGGCCACGGCAAAGACATTAGCCTGCATTGGGCCATTCATCATGATATCAAAATTTCTGAGTTTGTTGGCAACAGAACACACTGTCTCTGGGTGGTTATCAGCATTAATCATTGCTATGTAGGTGGTATATTGAGATGGACCCAAGGTTGCCAAATTCCATAGCATCTGCCCTGTGCACTTGACCTTGTCAGGGTCATTGTCATGCTGTCCATCCCTCCCAAAGAGTACCTCTAATACTGCTGTTTCTCTCAGCTGCTGGATCCCTTCCTCAAGGGTCTTCCAGCACATCCTACGGTGGTGCTCCTGCATTCTCTCTCTCTGTACAAACCTCTCTCAAACTCATTAAAAGCCAGTCCCAGAGGGAAAGGAGGCCTTGGTTCCTTATGAATATCTGGTCCACACCTGAATCCTGGGCCAAGGATCCCAAATTCCTGGCCTCAGTTCCATCCAGTTGTACACCTGTTCCTGTAAGGTCCCAGACCCGGAGTAACAAAGTTGTAAAGGGCTCATGGCCCCACCGCGCAATGTCTTTACGCGGGTTACGGAGACTATCATATGAGAGGGACTCGGTGACAATCTCAGCCTCTGGCTCCCTTGCTGGTTGTGAGGACCCTCCTTTCTGATCCCCATTATCTAAGTGCCTCGTTTTAATCTTAGATTTCCTAGTTTCCACAGGAGCAACGGCTGCTGGCTGTGGCTGTTCCTGTGATCCAGCTGGAACCTGGACACATACAACATCTACGGGTTCCACTGTGTCCTGGTTTGAAAAGACAGGTGTCTGCCAGTAAGGGCAGAAGTTTCCCTTTGGAATAGAGACTTTGGTTCCACTCCCCTCCCCCAAGTATTATGATTGTTGGAATCAAGGACTCTGAGACAGAGATAAGGGGGGGTGGGAATAACAGCTCTTTTACTAATATATCTAACTATACAAACAAAAAACAATAACAGTTAAAATTGCTAACAGAACAAAATAGGTAACTCGGTGTCAGTCCCTTTAGATGCAAGCACGCTGTCTCTGTGCTTAGTCCAGAGCCCGGATCTGCTGAAAAGCAAGTGGGAACAAAGGCAGGAAGGAGGGGGGGGGGAGGGGAGGAAGCGGCTACGCCGGTCTCGGGCGGGAACGGGCAGGAGCGGCGGCTCCTCGCTCACCGTGTGTGTCTGGGTGATCAGCTGTGTCCGCAGAGGCAGGAGGCTGGAACGGGGCAGATGCAGGGCAGGTGATCGCAGAGGGTCTGGCTCTGCTGTGCTCGGCCGCGTGGCTGAACGATCCCAGGCGTCCTCCTCCCGGCTCACCAGAAACGCGAGTGCCCTCCCGGAAGCCTCAGAGGCCCCTCTGGGAGCCATTCCCACCCACCCCCTTTGTCTGGACCCATCAGGGACCCTGGGTGTAGCCCGGCCAGCTCCATTGGCATGATAATGGGAAAAATTCTTTCAATTGACACAGTAACAGAAAAAAAAAAACTCAACCCCCAACATTATCCACCCCGAATTTTTCCATGCCATCATGCTACATCATATTGAAACCTTTAAATTATATACATACATGTAGTTACAGGCACAGCATCATAGATAGTTCACCCTAGAACAAGGTCCCCTTGGGGTATGCATCGGGTCTCTCCATCCTTTTGCATCACCCACCAAGTGCAACCTGGTCCTTGAGCGAAAACCACCCCACAAACAGGATTGTCTTTCCTGGAAGCAGAGTTCACCCAGACAGTTTTCCCTAACATGCCTCTCAGGTGTACCACTGGAACCTTATCTCCATCTGGTGCTCCCAAGGGCTCTGACTGGGCAGGGCCTGCTCGGTTAGTGGAACCTCGGGTATTCACTAACCATGTGGCCTTTGGTAGATTGATCTCCCAGTTCTTGAAAGTCCCCCCACCAAGTGCCTTTAAGGTGGTTTTAAGCAGACCATTGCACCGTTCGACTTTCCCAGCCGCTGGTGCATGGTAGGGAATATGGTACACCCACTCGATGCCGTGTTCTTTAGCCCAGGTGTTTATAAGGCTATTTTTGAAATGAGTCCCATTGTCTGACTCAATTCTTTCAGGGGTACCATGACTCCAGAGGACTTGTTTTTCCAGGCCCAGGATGGTGTTCCGAGCAGTGGCGTGGGGCACAGCGCAGGTCTCCAACCATCCGGTGGTGGCTTCTACCATGGTCAGCACGTAGCACTTGCCCTGGCGGGTCTGAGGCAGTGTGATATAGTCAATCTGCCAGGCCTCTCCGTACTTATATTTGGACCACCGCCCCCCATACTAGAGGGGCTTCACCCGCTTGGCCTGTTTGATGGCAGCGCACGTGTTACAGTCATGAATAACCTGAGAGATGCTGTCCATGGTTAGATCCACCCCTTGGTCTCGTGCCCACTTATAGGTGGCGTCTCTGCCCTGATGGCCTGAGGCATCGTGGGCCCATCGAGCCAGGAACAGTTCTCCCTTGTGTTCCCAATCTAAGTCTATCTTTGAGACCTCTATCTGTGCAGCCTGATCTACCTGCTCATTGTGCCTGTGTTCTTCATTAGCCCGACTCTTGGGAACATGGGCATCCACATGACGGACTTTCACGGGGAGCTTCTCTACCCGAGTGGCAATGTCTTTCCACTCATCAGCAGCCCTGATTGGTTTTCCTCTACGTTGCCAGTCAGCCTTTTTCCACCTTTCCAGCCAACCCCACAGAGCATTGGCTACCATCCACGAATCAGTGTAAAGGTAGAGCTTTGGCCATTTCTCTCTCTCAGCAATGTCCAAGGCCAGCTGAACAGCTTTGAGTTCAGCAAGTTGACTCGATCCACCTTCTCCTTCGGTAGCTTGTGCAACCTGTCGTGTGGGGCTCCATACGGCAGCTTTCCACTTCCGGTTCATCCTCACAATGCTGCAGGAACCGTCGGTGAAAAGGGCGTAGCATGTTTCATCTGCTGGCAGCTGGTTGTACGGTGGAGCTTCTTCAGCCCGGGTCACTTGCTTCTGCTCCTCTTCATCAGTGAGACCAAAATCTTCACCTTCTGGCCAGTTCGTGATTATCTCCAAAATCCCAGGGAGATTTGGGTTACCAATACGGGCGCGCTGCGTGATGAGGGCAATCCACTTGCTCCATGTGGCATCGGTGGTGTGGTGAGTAGAGGGAACCTTTCCTTTGAACATCCACCCCAGCACTGGCAGTCGGGGTGCCAGGAGAAGTTGTGCTTCTGTGCCAATCACCTCTGAGGCAGCTTGAACTCCCTCATAGGCAGCCAAGATTTCCTTCTCTGTGGGAGTGTAGTTGGCTTCAGATCCTTTGTAGCTTCTGCTCCAGAATCCCAGGGGTCGGCCTCGGGTCTCACCAGGTACCTTCTGCCAAAGGCTCCAGGACAGACCATGGTTCCCAGCTGCAGAGTAGAGCACATTCTTTACCTCTGGTCCTGTCCTGACTGGGCCAAGGGCCACTGCATGAGCGATTTCCTGTTTGATCTGGGCAAAAGCTTGCTGTTGTCAGGGCCCCAATGGAAATCGTTCTTCTTGCAAGTGACCTGGTAGAGAGGGCTCACAATCTGGCTGTACTCAGGGACGTGCATTCTCCAAAAGCCGATAGCACCTAGAAAAGCTTGTGTCTCCTTCTTGCTTGTTGGTGGGGACATTGCAGTGATCTTATTGATGACCTCAGTGGGGATCTGGTGCCCCCCATCCTTCCACTTCACTCCCAGGAACTGGATCTCTCAGGCAGGTCCTTTGACTTTGCTCTTTTTAATGGCGAAACCGGCTCCCAGCAAAATCTGGATGATCTTCTCTCCTTTCTCAAATATCTCCATTGCTGTGTTCCCCCACACAATGATGTCATCGATGTACTGCAAATGTTCTGGAGCCTCACCCCTTTCCAGTGCAGCCTGGATCAGTCCGTGGCAGATGGTGGGGCTGTGGTTCCACCCCTGGGGCAGTCGGTTCCAGGTGTACTGCACGCCCCTCCAGGTGAAAGCAAACGGAGGCCTGCACTCTGCTGCCAAAGGAATGGAGAAGAATGCGTTTGCAATGTCAATGGTGGCATACCACCTTGCTGCCTTGGACTCCAGCTCGTACTGGAGTTCCAGCATGTCCGGCACAGCAGCGCTCAGCGGTGGAGTCACTTTATTCAATGCCTGATAGTCCACAGTCAGTCTCCATTCTCCATCAGATTTCTACACAGGCCAGATAGGACTGTTGAAGGGTGAGTCGCTCTTGCTGACCACCCCTTGGCTCTCTAGATCATGGATCATTTTGTGGATGGGGATCACAGCATCTCGATTTGTCCGGTACTGCCGGCGGTGCGCTGTCATGGTGGCAATTGGCACCTGTTGCTCTGTCACTTTCAGGAGTCCTACTGCAGAGGGGTTTTCTGACAGTCCAGGCAAGGTGTTCAACTGCTTAATGCTCTCTGTCGCTACAGTAGCTATTCCAAAAGCCCACCTGAACCCCTTTGGGTCTTTGTAGTAGCCGTTCCTGAGGAAGTCTATGCCTAGAATGCACGGTGCCCCTGGGCCAGTTACAATTGGATGTTTATGCCACCCCTTCCCTGTCAGGCTAATCTCATCTTCCAGCAAAGTGAATTCCTGTGATCCCCCCGTCACCCCAACAATGGAAACAGGTACCTTCCCCACATGTTCTGATGGTATCAGGGTGCATTGTGAACCAGTATCAACTAACACTTTATGTTTCTGTGGCTTTGACGTGCCAGGCCATCGCACCCACACTATCCAATAAATCCTGTCATCCCATGCCTCTCCCTGGCTAGAGGCAGGGCCCCTCTAGCCCTGGTTATTATTTCTTTCCTGGGCATACATAGTGGAGGTTCCTTCCAGGGGATCTGACAGAACATCCTCCTTGTTGTAATACCCTGCACCTTGCTTGTGGGAGGTTGAGGCTACCTTCATGTTAGTGCGGTTCCCTCGGTTAGCATTTCCCTCCCTGAGCTGACGCACCCGTGCTGCCAGGACAGAAGTGGGTTTCCCATCCCATTTTCCCATGTCTTCCCCATGGTCTCGCAGGAAAAACCACAGGTCAGCTCGTGAGGTGTACCCTCTCTCCCTAGCTGGGGGACGTGAAGCTCTGACTTGGGGGCCTGTGACTCGTACTGATGCTACGCTGATCTTCCTCACCTCCCTCATCTCCTCCATCATCTCCTCCCTCATATCCCTCATCCTATCTTCAACCTGTTGGAGGTCCCTGGCCACGGCAAAGACATTAGCCTGCATTGGGCCATTCATCATGATATCAAAATTTCTGAGTTTGTTGGCAACAGAACACACTGTCTCTGGGTGGTTATCGGCATTAATCATTGCTATGTAGGTGGTATATTGAGATGGACCCAAGGTTGCCACATTCCATAACATCTGCCCTGTGCACTTGACCTTGTCAGGGTCATTGTCATGCTGTCCATCCCTCCCAAAGAGTACCTCTAATACTGCTGTCTCTCTCAGCTGCTGGATCCCTTCCTCAAGGGTCTTCCAGCGCATCCTACGGTGGTGCTCCTGCATTCTCTCTCTCTGTACAAACTTCTCTCTCAAACTCATTAAAAGCCGTTCCCAGAGGGAAAGGAGGCCTTGCTCCCTTACGAATATCTTGTCCACATCTGAATCCTGGGCCAAGGATCCCAAATTCCTGGCCTCAGTTCCATCCAGTTGAACACCTGTTCCCATAAGGTCCCAGACCCGGAGTAACCAAGTTGTGAAAGGCTCACGGCCCCGCCGAGCAATGTCTTTACGCAGGTTACGGAGACTATCGTATGAGAGGGACTCGGTGACAATCTCAACCTCTGGCTTCCTTGCTGGTTGTGAGGACCCTCCTTGCTGATCCCCATTATCTAAATGCCTCGTTTTAATCTTAGATTTCCTAGTTTCCACAGGAGCAACTGCTGCTGGCTGTGGCTGCTCCTGTGATCCAGCTGGAACCTGGACAGATACAACATCTACGGGTTCCACTGCAGCACCATCTGACTCTCCCTCTTTAGGGCAGAGTTTCTCACCAGCTGGAGAAAAATGTTCCTTCATCATCTGGCTGTGCTCCTTAAACATCTGGCTATGTTCCTTCAACATCTGGCTTTGCTCCTTCAACATTTGACCTATATCCTTCACTAGAGCCCCCACCCACTCTGGGTGGCTCATTTCTGCGGTGGGCTGTGGGGCAGCATCAGGCTCTGGGGCAGCATCCCTAGCCCCTGGGGCAGAGGCAGGTTCTGGGGCAGCATCCCTAGTCTCAGGTGCAGGCTCTGGGGCAGCATCCCTAGTCCCTGGGGCAGGCTCTGGGGCAACATCCCTAGTCTCTGGGGCAGAGGCAGGTTCTGGGGCAGCATCCCTAGTCCCTGGGGCAGGCTCTGGGGCAGCATCCCTAGTCCCTGGGGCAGGCTCTGGGGCAACATCCCTAGTCCCTGCGGCAGAAGCAGGTTCTGGGGCAATATCCCTAGAGCCTGGGGCAGGTTTCAGAGTTTTTGTCCAAGCCAATATTCCCTTGTTTCTGAATGCTAAGTAGAACAAGCCTACCAGCAACACCAGCCACTGTATAATAACAGTGGCAATTAAAACAGATCTGAAATCCTTGATAACCAGTGGGGTAGCCTCAAAAAACTGGGTGATGGGTTGGGAGAAAATTTCCCTTGCACTCGTTATCTCACAGTAAGTACCATTACTGAAATAGCCCCAGAAACACGCAGTTAGAGTACGATAGCTCCGGATCCATGCAACCGCTTCCCAGAAAAAATTAAAAACCCATGAATTCCTGACATAATCAATCCACCAAACCAATCAGACAATAGCCACAGCAACCTTGGTGAGGGGGCCCAAATTCAAAAAAGGGCTTACAAATGGGAGGGAGATGGCTGTGACCACATGGAACACAAACCAGATTAAACCAGACAACATATTGCCAGTTAAGAGAGCTGTTATTCCTGTGTTAACTCTCAACTCAGTGTCCTCTGCCCCACGTTGGGAGCCAAAATCTGTCCTGGTTTGAAAGGACAGGTGTCTGCCAGTAAGGGCAGAAGTTTCCCTTTGGAATAGAGACTTTGGTTCCACTCCCCTCCCCCAAGTATTATGATTGTTGGAATCAAGGACTCTGAGGCAGAGATAAGGGGGGGGTGGGAATAACAGCTCTTTTACTAATATATCTAACTATACAAACAAAAAACAATAACAGTTAAAATTGCTAACAGAACAAAATAGGTAACTCGGTGTCAGTCCCTTTAGATGCAAGCACGCTGTCTCTGTGCTTAGTCCAGAGCCCGGATCTGCTGAAAAGCAAGTGGGAACAAAGGCAGGAAGGAGGGGGGGGGGGGAAGGGGAGGCAGCGGCTACGCCGGTCTCGGGCAGGAACGGGCAGGAGCGGCGGCTCCTCGCTCACCGTGTGTGTCTGGGTGATCAGCTGTGTCCGCAGAGGCAGGAGGCTGGAACGGGGCAGATGCAGGGCAGGTGATCGCAGAGGGTCTGGCTCTGCTGTGCTCGGCCGCGTGGCTGAACGATCCCAGGCGTCCTCCTCCCAGCTCACTGGAAACGCGAGTGCCCTCCCGGAAGCCTCAGAGGCCCCTCCGGGAGCCATTCCCACCCACCCCCTTTGTCTGGACCCATCAGGGACCCTGGGTGTAGCCCGGCCAGCTCCATTGGCATGATAATGGGAAAAATTCTTTCAATTGACACAGTAACAGAAAAAAAAAACTCAGCCCCCAACACACTGCAGCACCATCTGACTCTCCCTCTTTAGGGCAGGGGGAGGGTTTCTCACCAGCTGGAGAAAAATGCTCCTTCATCATCTGGCTATGCTCCTTCAACATCTGGCTTTGCTCCTTCAACATTTGGCCTATATCCTTCACTAGAGCCCCCACCCACTCTGGGTGGCTCATTTCTGCGGTGGGCTGTGGGGCAGCATCAGGCTCTGGGGCAGAGGCAGGTTCTGGGGCAACATCCCTAGAGCTGGGGCAGAGGCAGGCTCTGGGACAGCATCCCTAGTCTCTGGGGCAGGTATCAGAGTTGTTGTCCAAGCCAATATTCCCTTGTTTCTGAATGCTAAGTAGAACAGGCCTATCAGCAACACCAGCCACTGAGTAATAACACTAGCAATTAAAGCAGATCTGAAATCCTTGAGAACTGGTGGGGCAGCCTCAAAAAACTGGGTGATAGGTTGGGAGAAAATTTCCCTTGCACTCGTTACCTCATAGTAAGTATCACTACTGAAATAATCCCAGAAACACGCAGTTGGAGTACGATAGCTCCGGATCCATGCAACCACTTCCCAGAAAAAATTAAAAACCCATGAATTCCTGACATAATCAATCCACCAAACGAATCAGATAATAGCTACAGTAAGTTTGGTGAGGGGGCGCATATTCGAATAAGAGCTTGCAAATGGGAGGGAGATCGCTGTGACCACATGGAACCCAAACCAGATTAAACCAGACAACATATTGCCACTTAAGAGAGCTGTTATTCCTGTCTTAACTCTCAACTCAGTGCCCTCTGCCCCACGTTGGGAGCCAAAATCTGTCCTGGTTTGAAAGGACAGGTGTCTGCCAGTAAGGGCAGAAGTTTCCCTTTGAAATAGAGACTGGTTCCACTCCCCACAAGTATTATAATTGTTTGAATCAAGGACTCTGAGGCAGAGATAAGTGGGTGGGAATAACAGCTCTTTTACTAATATATCTAACCATACAAGCAGAAAACAACAGCAGTTGTTAAAATTGCTAACAGAACAGAATAGATAACTCGGTGTCAGTTCCTTTAGATGTAAGCACGCTGTTTCTATGCTTAGTCCCAGCCCGGAGCTGCCGAGGGCAGGCGGGAACAGAGGCGGGAGGGATCAGCAGCGGCCATGCCGGTCTCGGGTGGGAACGGGCTGGAGCAGGCGGCTCCTCGCTCACTGTGTGTGTCCGGGTGATCAGCTGTGTCCGCAGAGGCAGGAGGCTGGAACGGGGCAGATGCAGGGCAGGTGATCACAGAGGGTCTGGCTCTCCTGTGCTCCAGCCGCGTGGCTGAAGATCTGAGCATCCTCCTCCCCACTTGCCGGAAACACGAGTCCCATCGTCCCCCCCCCCCGCACACCCCCCCTCCCTCCCCGCCCCCCCGGAAGCCTCAGAGGTCCCTCCGGAAGCCTCGGTAATTGACACCTTTTGTCTGGAGTCATCAGAGATCCTGGATGTAACCCGCCAGCTCCATTGGCATGATAATGGGAAAAATTCTTTCAATTGACACAGTAATAGAAAAACACTCAACCCCCAACACACCCCCACTTAAATAATTTCAAGTCCTCAGGAATGGCTGATCAGGTCTGTTATAAAAATGAGTTATTTATTGACTAGATAGGAGGTAAGAGACAAAAGGTCTTAAGAAGACTTACTTACTGCACAGGTTAAAACAAACAACTACTAGTAGATTACATAAAACAGTGTCAATTACATATTACATACAACATTAAAACATAAAACATTATGATATGTATATAATAGTTAGCAAAGAAATAGTATAGATTAGGAGTCAATGTAATTTACCATCAAATTGATGATGATGTCTAGACTCCTTTCATTCCACCCTTGAAGGAGTAACTGCAAGATGGCATCCCAACTCTGGATAGAGATTCCCACACATTTCCAAGGAATGTGCAGAAGACTTCTGCTTTGTGCAAGTTTGATGTAGCTTTCATAGTCTGTAAAACAGAGTATTTGTCAGAAATTGCAGGTTATCTTCCACATCTTGCTTCCAAAGGAAGATGTTTACTGTCAGCTAGAAGTGTCTCTTCCATGTCACCTGACAGGGCATGTTTAGAGTTATTCCACCAATTAGCAAGAACAAGGAATAGATAAGCTTTCGTAGATAATCTCTCATAGCAGGAGAGATGCTCTACTACCCCAGGGCACTCTGCTGCACCTTGCCTGGTTTCTTACAGGCAGAGCCCAGCAGGTGCATGGTCTGGGCTCTGCTCCAGCTCTCAGGCAGCCCTGTTGATAAGGTAACTTCCCTGTCTGAGCATCCCGGAGGCACTCCGACAGTCACACTCCCACCACCAGACTGTTCCTGCTGGGACCAAATCCCCTTCACAGACGGTGGCTCAGGTGAGCTGAAGGGTGTCCTCTTTAACTGCCTACACTTCCCCCATTCTCACACAGTCAGATCAGGTTTCCCAAATTCTCACACAGTCAGATCAGGTTTCCCAAGCAGAGTCTCACGTGTCTCATTCCACAAAACAATTTATGGTGCAGGAACACAGAAACAGCCGGTGCCTCCAGGGAGGGACCTTGAACCCCTGGGCTGTTACCTTCACAGTCCAAGCACAGCAAAGTCTCAGCTCTTCCTCCCAAGGCTTGGCATCTGCCCTGCCTCTGAGTGGCCCCTGACCTGCTGTGCCACAGGTCCCCAGGCTCTTTGTCCTGCCAAGGGTCTGCAGGTCATGGGCTCTTGTCTCAGGCTCCTGCCAGCCAGAGCTGAGCCTGGAGCTGGCACTGCAGCTGAGCTGAGCTACCTGCACCAGGTGTACTCCTCAGAACATGTGCTCTGCAGCTGCCAGGAGCTGCACACAGGGCTCCTACTCGGCCTCCCAGGACTGCACGCTGGAGCTGCCGGAGCTGCCTGGGCACTGCCCCAAGTGCGGGTGTGTGTGAATGTTCTGGGGGGCTCACGGCCCTCGTGGCTGAGCAGCACATGTGGCACAGGGGAGCTGGGCTGCAGCCAATGCTCCTGCTCCACTTGCCAAGCTGGAGAAAGCTGTGGCTGGAGCATGTGCCAGAAACTGCTCTGGGAGCAGAGAGACACCGTCCCTGGGCTGTGCCCCTCGCTGTTTCCCAGGAGTCCTGTGCTAATCAATCACTGCACTCCAGCAGATTGCTCTGCCTGGTCTGGCCTTTGTGCACCGAGCGAGGCTGGCAGGGCTCTGCAGCCTAAAAGCTGCTCCAAGGAACCAGCGGGGTGGAGGAATGGGCGCCGGAGGCCTCGCCAAATCCAGCCTAAAGGGGTAGGAAGTGAGAGGGTCACCAAACAGGACAAAAGAAACCTCTCCAATACCAATTTGATGTGAATAAGCAGACACTTCTTCATTCAGGCACTGGGAACACAGGGGATAACTCCTCCAGAAACATGTTCCACTTAACGAACAAAATCCATCCATTTTATGTACTTTTTCTGCTGAATCATCATTACCTATATTCTTTTACATACATTCTATGCCCCTTCTTAAATTTAACTTTTATATTGATTGGTTCTAATAGTTAGTAACTTCATCAATTTTCTTATTCTAAAACAATCATTGGGCATCTCTCCTGAGGTCTTCTGATTGGAATCCTTAATATTAAAATCAAGATGGGAAGCGTAGTGGGTTTCCAAGCAGCATTACTGGTGAGCGTGACCACAGCGGAAGGGTCCAATGACTTCCTGGGGAGGTTTCTACGATTACACATTCCAAACACAGCACTCCTAATATTTCTATGCCTTATATTTGACAATTTTCTATTTATAATCATAGCTGACCCTTTTATATGATTTGATTACTTGATGAAAATATTCATAACAAGAGCAGAGAGGAGCAGCAGAAGCCAGGGCAGGGGAGACAGGGAAGGCAGCAGAGAGGCATCTGGGCTGAAGGGGAGCCTGAGGAAAGGGGAGGTGAAAGGAAAGGGAAAGGGAAAGGCAAAGAGAAAGTTCTCTTCCGTTTCTCAAAACATGACAAGGAATCTCATGTTGCCAGGGATGGACCAAATATTCTGTTTGCTGGAATTTCCCTAGATGTGGTTGCTTGGCCATGACAGGGAAAAAGGTCTAAAAGGGAAAGGGGGAAAAGCAGAACCCAAACTGCTCAGCTTCGGAGTGGCAATTCCTCCCGTTCCTTCCTGTTGGTGAGGACACTTTGCCTCACAGAATGACAGGACAGGCAGGGGGGAAGGGGCCTGTGGACAGGAGCTCTCACAGCAGTGGGTCCAATGGGTCACACGGAAGGGGTGGCCCACAGGGCTGTCCAAAGGGGTCTCCAAGTGGGTGTCCCTCCCCCCAGGTGTGGTGAGCAGTTTCCATGTGACACAATGTCAGTGTGGTGATGTGACAATGCAGTGATGTGACATCACCATGATGTAACAATGCTGCATCCCTGGAGCACAAGGAGTCGGTGTGAGATCGCAGTACCAGAAGAGCCTTGGAAGGAGCTCTGGAGCACTGCTCAGCATCACAGCACCATGAGAGCTCTTAGAACAAGCTGGGGAGTTCCATCTCACTGCTGGTGTCCTGCCAAAAGGCAGAGGCACTGCTGAGTGCAGTGGAAATTAGGGGGAGGAGTGCAGGGGGCTGATAGAGCTTAGCTGAGGAGCCTGGAGCTCGGGGGCTCTAGGGTCTCAGGACCCTCAGCTCTTTCTCTTGCGTCTGCTGTGCAGGAGGCTTATTGAGCTACTGCTGAGTGTCTTCCCAGCTCGGCCCCAAAACTCCACCCCTGGAAGACTGAACCACCAGGCTGATGGATTCCGACCTGCTGGACCTCCCGCTCGGAGTCAAGATCCATGTGAAGCCCAAGTCCAAGACTATCTTCTGCAGAGGAAAGCTGGGGGAAACGGTAAAGGAAGTAAAAGAGGGCAGAAAAGCTCTCCTCTTTCAAGGGGTCCCCATCATGCACAGCTCTTGTGGCCACCTCCTCTACAGCAGGAGCTGCAGCCCTACAGTCAGGCAGGGCTGGGCAGCAGAGGGAAGATCCAGACTCCCTGGAACATAGAAAGGAAGCACTTGTCAGTCTCCTCACTGGTTTCTGCCGCTGTTCATGTGTGTGGCCAGGTCTCTGCCTGCAGCAGGCAGTTGTTTGTCCAGGTGCCAGGGCAATGAGCCCCTCCAGATCATCCTGCCACGTTGAGCCATGCTCTGGAGCACCTTTGAGGAAAACTCCAACCTTCTCCTGCTTATTCTGTTGGCATATTTGGAAGAGTTTGGGTTTCTCTGGTTGGGAATGTACACACTGTCCTCCTTCTGCTCCTCCAGCTTGCACTGCACCTTCACAAGGTAGAGACTTGCTGGAGGCAAAGGCAGAGGCAGTGACACAGCCCTTGGGCCTGCCTAACCCAAGGAAACTGGTTTTGTCCATTCTCCACTGCCTGCATTTCAAGCACTGAGCTTGACCTTTTTGGTTGGAAGGTTCATTTGCGGGTGGGTCAGCAGTTCTTCCTGGTGGCCTAAGGTGTCTGTTTGCTAGTGGGGTTGCTACTGGGATTTGTCTTTCCTCCCTCAGTCCATCCCATCAGAGCCTAGCTCGGTATAGCACAGCTCCATAGTCTTTCTGTGAGGGCCTCTGTGCCTTCAGAAGGATGAAGAATGTTGGTCTTCAAAGTACCTTGCTCTTTTCACAAGTACCACATGGCACCTCTTTGCTGTTCTCCTGCCTCCTTCATACTCTGGGAAATGTCTCTTACAGCTTAACGGGCCAAGTCCTTCTTTCAGTCTGGACGATCCCTACATCCACCACCCTTCACCACCAGTGCAATACAACTGCCTGCATGACCCCCACCTTCGGGACTACCACAAGCGCAAGGACATCCTGCGGATGCTGAGGAGACAGGGAGTCATCACCAGTGACAACAAGGTAGGTTTGGGTGTTGGGCTGATCAAGAACAGCCCCCTTCAAGCGGGGCTCCCACAGCCCTTGCTGCAGCTGCCTGCTGCTGTCAGAGGGGCAGGGCTGTGCGCTGGTGTCCCTGGGAGCAGAAGCAGCACCAACATCCCCCTGGCAAGTGCCAGTCCTGCCTTCTCAGCCTGCCCCATGCTGCCTGTCCAGCACTGGCTGGGGGGACATCAGTGGTCCCAACACTGGGATATGGGGGAGGGCTTGGGGGCAGCTCCCCTCCTGCTGGGGTCGGGCTGTTTCAGGGAAAGCCGTCTGCGTGGCTTGACAGGGTTTGGGGGATTCTGCCCTCGTCCCTCCATAGGTGGTTTGCACTCTGAAGGAGTTCAATGAGTACAGGAACTACCTGACCAGGATCAAGCTGCAGTTAGAGAAGATCTTGAGGCAGCAAGAGGTAGGTAGAGGGCTGTGTTCAGGGGCACAGGACTGTGAAGGGCTGTGCTGCTGTGGTGGGGAAAGGACTCCACGGCTGGGAGCTGAGCCAGTGCAGGGCTGAGCTGGGCACGGGCAGCAGGGCCATGTGCAGGCACACGCAGTGCTGAGGGAAGCCCTTCTCTCCTGCCCTCCTGGCCAGGCTGAAGCAGAGTGCTGGCCTTGGCCTGTGAGAATCCTCAGCATGCAGGGCCTGAGCAACATGACCCACAACCTGGTGTGACCTTTCAGGAAGGGCTTCTGCCACTTCAGGCCAAGTTAAAGGATGGTCCCAAACTACCAGAAACCAGTGACACTTCCTGCCAGGAGATGCAGCAGCCACAGCCTCAGAAACCTACTTGCCCAAGTCCACAGAAGAGCAAAAAGATCCCCCTGAAACTGGTGAGATTCAGAAGAGTGAAAATAGCTTCAGACGAGGGCCAAACCTACTCCAGAGCTGAGCTGGGCACTGCTGCTGACTCCCAGAGGAAGCCGCACAACACTGCTCACGGCCTCTTTAAAGCTGTCCTTGAGCAGCTGACCACAGCAGAAGCCCAGAAGCTGCAAGAGCTGGTTGAGACCATTGTGTACAAAGTGTTTGTGAGGCTCAAGGTTCCTCGGAACCAGCGTGTCAACTTTTTAAGGAATGCTGCCCAGGGGATCAGAGCAAGCATTTTCAGCAGGCGCAAGAGAAGAGAGCCTGCAAAGACGCCTCTAGACCGCCGTCAGAAAATAGAAATGGTGGCCAAAGAGCTTTTAGCAATGGTGTTGGAGGGCTTTGGAGACTGTCTGGAGGCCAAAGCTTCTAAACCAAGGAGGGCAGCCAGGTGGAAGGAGCAGCCTGTTGATGGAAGCCTAGTGGATAAATCCAAGGAAGATGAAGCAGCCTCCTCAGACAGAGCAAATTTACATGCTTGCCTTGACAATCTCACCATCCAAGTTGTTAAGAATGTTTGCTCCCTCTTGAAATTCATGGTAACTTCTCAGTTTAGAGGAGACTCCCGCTGCAAGTACACCAAAATCCCGGGGTTTCCCAAAGGTAAGGTCTACAGCAGGCAGATGCAGCCAGGAATCTCTAGAGCATCTAAAGGACAGAGCCAGAAAGCAAGTACAGGAGTAAAGCTGCCTGCCTTAGGACCACAGCTCCAAGAAGGGACTGGCTATGCCAGAATCATGAAACCCAAGTATCCTGCAATGGTGAAGGACAGCTTGGTGAGAGAAAGGAGCCCAGCAACCTCAGGCAACACTTTGGACATAAGGACCATGGCAAATCAGATTGTTCACTCTGTATTAGTATGGGTTGTTTCGCATAGGCCTGCACCAACCTCCAGAGAGAATTTTCAGTGACCTGTCCCAAGCCCAGCCACATTCCCAGGCAGAGAGGAGAGCTGTGCTGCTGAGGACACTCTCCCCTCCGTGGCCCCACAGTTTTCCCGACAGCCTGTCCTTCTGGAGGGTCCCCAGCCCCCTGCCCAGACTGGAGTACAGCACAGATCAGTGAACCCAAAGCTCATCTGAGGCAAGCGAGGTGTGTGGCAGGAGAGCTGAAGGGCCTCTAAATAGCAAACCTGACACCCTTGTTCTGTCAATAAAGAGTTTACTCCTAAGGCCTTGCTTGTTCTTCCTCCAAATCTGGCCAAACTGCATTCATTCATTTTCCCTGTCCCCCCATGTCTTCCCATATCTCCTCCTACAAATTGCCTAGAGCCCCCAGGACTGCCCCAGGACCATCTACCCTCCTATATCTCCCACCCAGGACTCTGCACCATCCATATGCCTCCCATATATCCCCTCCCAGCCCCTCCAGGACTCCCTGAAACCCCCAAGGAGTCCTCAGCTCCCTCTGCCTACCATATACTCCCCCATATCTCCTTCCAAGACATCCCTAGGACTCTGTACCCCCTGTATTCCCCCCATTTCTCCACCCCTATCCCCACTCAGGACACCCCAGCTTCCTGTATCCCCTCATGTTGCCCCCACATACCCCCCTATATTTCCTGCCAGACCACTCCAGGATCCCCTCAGCCCCTTCCAGATACTCCCAGGTTCCCCTAGCCCTGCCCCAGGACTGTCCCCGGACCACTTGTACCTGATGGTGGAGGGCCACTGTCCCCCTATCCCCCCCACAGAACCCTCAGGATCCTCCCCAGCTCCCCCCAGCACTGGAGTGCCACCCAAGGAGGACAAGGGTGCAGGAGGGTGGTGGAAGACCATGGAGTAGCTGGTGGTGGCCAGGGGGGTTTCCCCTTCCCCAAGCCCCAACCACTCCCAAGGGCCTCCCCTCACAGCAGGAACTGGAACAGCTCTGAGGAGAAAATGTCCTTGGATGTGCAGCCTGGGGAGGGGACTTCAAAATCAGGGGATCCCCAAAATCAGGAAGGGACCCTGGATCCTAAAAAGCTGGGACCCCTAAAACCCCAGCCCAGATGGGAGGAGAAAATGGCCTCAGCTGTGTGGCCCGGGAAGGACCCCTAAAAATCAGGAGGGGCCCCAAAGTCAGGCCACCAGCCCCCTCCCCACTTCCAAAGGTATTGAACAAGTTGCCCATCAGCCAGCCCAGCCCTCCCATATTCCAAATTTCCTTCAGCCTCCCCAGATCCCCAGCCCATTCATCCCCCCAATGCTCCCCAAACCTCCCCTCAGAAGCCCTGAAGCTCCTCCTCATCTCCAAACAAGCAGAGCCAGTTGTGTCCCAGCCCTTCAAAACCTACCAAACACCCGTCCCCACATTCCTCCAGCACCTCCAACCCCCAAGCCCCCCTCAGCTGTGTAGAACCCCAAAACCTTCCCTAAACCCTCCCAGAGCCCCCCCAGGCCTCCTTCTGACCTTCAGTCATGTAGAGCTGCCAACCCTAGACCTCCAAGTGCCACCACATCCCCCCTATTCTAAATTTCCCCTGACTCCCCCAAATTTCCCTGCCCCCCATCAGGTCCTGTAGTCACCCCAAATCTCTCTAGGATTCACCCAGGACCCCCGAGCCCCCTCCCCACCTCCAAACACATAGAGCCACTCATCCACCAGCGCATCAAGGCTTGGGGGGTCTCTGGGGAGCTTTTGAGGGTCTGGGGGAGGTGACACAGGAGTTTGGGGGGCTCTAATTAGCTTTAAGTTCACTCTGGGTGGAGAAGGTAATATTCAAAACCCTATTAAGTCTTTGTTCTTCTTTCCTGAGAAGAAGTTCATGTCCATTAGTAAAGCTTTCTAAAATAAATTAATTGATTCAGCTAATTACAATTATCATGGACCGTGTGTCTTACAGAGGGCACAGACCAAGGGGAGACATGCATAGGTACATCAGGAAGTCCCAGGTACCATCTGTAGAAACCAAGTTCACACTTTAGAATTTTTAGAAGTTTAATAAGGGTTTAAAAAAGACAAATATCTAACACTAGGGTTTTTTTTGGTAATTGGCCAAAGAACACACCTTAACTTAAAATCAGGTTCTCTATATACTGTTACATTCCTGGGGGAACATGTATATTCACAAGTTTATACATTATTCAAACATTCTTTTGAGTTTTTGATGTTCCAGGAACTCTTTTGTTTGGTTTTAACTTCTGACTTGTCTGCATGGCATTCTGTAGATTAGGTCAATATATTTTATTTCTTCTTGTGGCTCCATTTTGTTGGTTCACACTCCTTGATAACGAGGAACTAATAAATTCTCTGATGCTCTGGTTTCTGTCACTGTTATCGCTTGGAGGGGCCAGTCCGCAGATGTGAGAAACAGCATAATTGTTTAACACCATTCTCTGAGTTAGGTACATAAAAGAATTTTAATGTTACATAGTCTCTACTTTAACTTTTTGCTGAAGTCTACTACATAATATATTTATCACACTACTATTTATATAAACTACATAGTGCATACATAAACTGACTAATTACACTAAAATCAGTGAAAAGTAAGTATAAATTGTACCATATCAAAACTACTATTTTTTGTATATAGTACAAAATATGGTGATTAACAACATGCAAAAGCTAATACATGAATGCAAAAGCCATCATTATATTGTCATATATAACAGCATCCAAAGTACCTCAGCCAAGGGAGAAAAGGAATTAGGAGAAAAGAAGGCTACCTGCTCCAACTAATTGAGAGACCCTGTTGGACACAACGTCACAGTCCTATGAAGTCTTTGTTCTTCTTCCCAAAGTTCAGGAGTTTGGCATGAACCTGGCTGAGGAGCATGTCAATTAGTAAAATTTACGAAAAATATCAATTGATTTAGGTAGTTGTAATGATCATGGATCCTGTGTTTTTTGGAGGGTACACACTAAGCGGGGCATGGATAGGTAGATTGGGATGTCCCGAGTACCTTCCAAACACCTCAGCCAACGGGGAATGAGGAGAAAAGAAGGCTACTTGCTCCAACTAATTGAGAGAGACCCCACTGGACACACACCTCATGGACTCTCTCTCTTTTACAGGACTCCACTGCCTCCTTTATGGACACCTTTATGGAACCTCTAGCGATATGAATTTTATGCTCTGGGGGATGGGGGGCGCTGGAGCTCCTCTGCCTGGGGAGGGGGAGTGAATAAACCAGTAAAACCAGTCTAGACGGGGGCATCCGGACAAAATCCAGAGTCACGAGGGGCAGTGGGAGCGAAGCAGGGGAGGGGCGGGAGTGATCGGTGAGGGGAGGGCGGGGAGAAGTTCCCGCCTCGGCCAAACCCCCTCAGGGATTGACAATGGGGGGGGCGGCTCCCGCTCAAACCGCGGGTGGGGAAAAGCGCCCTCAGGGATTGGCTGGGCTGGATGGGGGCGGGGCCAGAGTAGTTCCCGCCTCAGCCAAACTTCCCTCAGGGATTGGCTGGGCAGGACGGGGGCAGGGTGGGAGCAGTTCCCGCCTCACCCAAACTCTCCTCGGGGATTGGCTGGGCAGGTACTTAGAGTAAGCCAAAAAAGTCTGAAAACCTCCTCAAGATTTCAATTAAATGGACAAAAATGGAATAAATTTGAATAAGTATGAAATATTTAAAGATATATTTTAGTTGCATTTAAACAATGGAGGGTTGAAAAGGTGCATTGTGTGTTAAAACGTGGCAAAACCAAGAAAACTCAAAAAAAAAATCTCCAAAATCCTTTTAAGAATCCCTCAAAAATAAGTAAAATGGAGTAGAACATAATAAAGATGAACAAATACAAACTAACTAAAGTCATAAGCAAGGTATAATTTAAAAATTGAGAGATGCAAAATGGAGCTGGGGGTATTAAAACGCATCAAGAAGCCACCAAAATCCCCAAGTACAAAATTCCCCTCACACCTGGGCTGGCTGTCCCACAGCTCAAGTAGAGGAATCCTCCAGTAGCTCAGGGGAACAGCAGCCCTCCTGCTGACTCACAGCCTATGGAGAAAGGGGTCAGTGGCCCAAATGTGTGCTTTGGAAATCTGAGTTGGGTTCCTAAATGCTGTCAGAACTCTCTCTAATAGAGCTCTGGTGGCTGAGGGATGTACGTGGGAAGGGTTTGCTGCCATGAACTGGACTTGTTGATCATCTGAGCTCTGTTCAGGGGCAGTGTGGGAGCCTGTTCCTTTCCCCTCCCCAAGGGCAGAGTGTTGATGAGGGTGGAGTTGGAGGCTGTGTCTGCCCTGACAGCCAGTACCGTGGGGCTGCGGATGCTGCTGCCAGCATGGGCTTGTCTGAGCCGGGCCCTGTGCCTCTTCCAGGTGTCCCTGCTGCAGTCACAGTTGGCCTGGGCCTGCCAGGACAACCTGGAGATCTGGGCAGGGAGCAGGCTGGAGACACTCCCACTGAGGCACAAAGTGTAGAAAGGACCTCCTGACTTCCTAAACTTCTCAGAGAGAAGCCAGGGAGCAGCTGGATGCAGTCTTAGACTCAGTCAATAGTTGATGTTTGTAGGATAATATGCGTGTATTTGAGCCTTTATACAACTGTGTTCCATAGGGTGAAAGATATATTCATAGGAAAATAAAGAGTTTATTATGATCACAATTAAACTCAAAGATCTCTTTCAGAATTACTGCTCAGTACAAAGAACCACTGGTGTAGTGCATTATATGTGAAGCAACATTGAAGCCATTCTAACTAAGCCAGCAAAACCAATTCTTAATGAAAGATTGATGCTACTCACCCAAACCAATGACCACGGGCAAACACTTCTCTCAGCTTCAAGGAGTGACCTTGAGGGGCATCCTCACTCAAGGGAGGAATCTGCAGAAGGGAGACACATGGCATTAACCACTTTGGTGAGAGCAGGAGAAGCCTGCCACATGTGGAGCTTTTTCATTTGTCCTTGGGAAACTGCAACTTGTTTTGTCTCAGAGCCACCGAATCTCAGGGTGAGGCTGGAGGCACCTCAGGAGGTCACCTTGCCCAGCCCCTGCTCCACCAGGGCCCCCCAGCTGCCAGGATGCACACCTAGCTGCCCAGGATGTGTCTACACGGCCTTTGATCTCTCCAGCCATGCAGACTCCACCACCTCCCTGGCCACCTGCCCCAGTGCTCAGCCACCTCCCAGTGCAGAAGTGTCTCCTGAGCTCAGAGGGCCCCTCCTGTGTATCACTTTGTGCCCGTGGTCCCTGGGGCTGTCCCTGCCCCATCCCCTCTGCAGTCCCCATCCGGGTATTTATCCCTGGGGATGAGATGCCCTGAGCCTGCTCTGCTCCAGGCTGGGCAGTCCCAGCTCTCTCAGGCTCTCCTCATGGCAGAGGTGCTCCAGTCCCTCCATCACCTTCCTGGCCCTGTGCTGGACTCTGTCCAGTCTGTCCCTGTCTCCTGTACTGGGCAGCCCAGCTTTGGGCCCCACAGTCCAGGGCTGGCCTCACTGGTGTGGGGCAGAGGGGAAGGATCCCCTCCCTCCATCGGCTGTGACAGAGCTCCCAGTGCAGCCCAGGATGCTGTTCTGCATTGCTGCAGGAGCACATTGCTAGCCCATGGGCATCCTGGTGTCCAGCAGGACCCTGCCAAATTTTAGTGTTCCAGTTGGCTGGCCCCCAGCAGATACAGCCCCTTTAGGCACTGAAAATGGCACTGAGCTCTCCCTGGAACCTTCTCTTCTCCAAGTTGAATACTCCCAGCTCTCCCAGCCTGACTCAGGGCAGAGGGGCTCCAGCCCTTGGAGCATCTCATTGGCCTCTCTTTGTTATAAATACATATTATGGTATTGGCATTTCACAAGTATTGGGGTGGATACTATATGTGTGGTGTTGAAATGGATTTTAAGGTGTAGTTTTCTTTAGGAGTAACATAAGCTGATAAAGTGTCTTTGTAGTAAGTGAACTGCCTGCTTGGTTGGATAACACCAAGTGAAGACACCTGCTATTGATATACCAGTACCAGCACAGATTATCTGTAGAAATTGAAGACGACAGCCCAGATTAAGACTGATAAGAAAAATAAATTAAAACCGCAGGCAAGGAAGAGGCATGCTGTAAAAAGGCGGACTCGAGGAATGGTCATGTAAAACAGTTCCTGAAATATGGAAATTGTTTTTAGAAAAGTTTGAATATGCATGACAAGTCTATGAATATGCAATGGGCTAAGGAATTTAAGAGGCTCTTGGCTGAAGATAATCTTGGCTGATGAATGCCAAGCACCGGGCCAGATTACCTTTTGCTTTATTGCTTGTCTCTTATTATCTTTTATTAAACTTCTAAAATTTTACCAGGAAAGTGAACCTCGTTTGTCCATCTCGACTCACTCCAGCAGCTTCACATCCTTCTGATGTTGGACCCGAGAGCTGGAGGCAGCTCTGCAGGTGAGATCTCACCTGAGCAGGGCAGAGGGGCAGAAGCCCCCCTGTCCCCTGCTGCCCACGCTGTGGGTCCAGCCCAGGACAGGGGGGTTTCTGGGTGACGCTGCAAGGGCTGGGGTGTCACTGTGAGCTCGTGGTAGAGAGACAAGACACTATCTTTCCGTGGAGCGAAAAAGAGATCCTGGTTTATTCACACATCTCTTTATATAGAGTTTTTCAAACATATCAGGTTGTTATAAATAATAAAGAGATCAAGCCAAATTAAATATTATCAAAATAAGCGATATTTATTTCGCGACCAAAATACGGTCCTCGATAGCCACAATCGAAAAGGACAATGCCGAGCCCGGGATCGGCGCCGGTGAACACGCTCTGATCCGATCTCTAATGAATGGGATCCTCCAATGTTCACAAATGCTCTCTTGGTCAGTCCTGTTTTTATACAGTTTTTCCTATCCTGGAGCAGAGATCTTCTTTTCGTGATTTCGCATATTCATGTAACTTTTCTTTCTCTTTGTTGGGCTGAACAAAATAATTTCTGGGAAGCGGTGAATTTTGGTGAATGAAGATTTTAGCTGATGGGAAACAGGCTTTGAGATGTAGTTTTCTTTGACGACTCCGGTTATCTTAATTATGTATACTTGTCAGGCGTTCATGGCTTGGGTGTTTCCTGGACAGTTTCTGAAAGGGCTATCTCCACCGGGCTACTTCTATTAATTTGCTAATTTGAGTTCTCCAGCTTTTGTTGGCAGCCATAGTAGAGTGTTGCAATGAAGCAATCCCTGTTCCTCCCTCTGCAGCTTTATGCTCTCAAATTTCTTTATTATTTCCTTTATTCGTACAAACATGACTATTTTCACATTAATTACAAACTAATACAAATTATAACATATATTACAGTGTCTATCCCCAGTTGTCAGTAACAAGCTGTTAGCCCATTGTTGAGGGTTAGGTTTATTTTCTTTGGTTGCTTCTTACCTATAGAATTTTTCCCGTGAGCTGCTGGGAAATGCTAACTGCTGGTACTTAGGGGTACATGAGAAAACAAAAGTTTGGCTGCGCCCAGGTAAAAGGAGAGCTGAGGACAGCTGCTTGCTCTCTTGCTCTGCGGCTTCAGGGGATGCTCGGAGGCTGTTGTTGCTTGGGGAAAAGAATTCACCATAACCCAGCCGGGAGCTGCTGCTGCTGCAGCTGCTTCTTCTTCTTCTTCTTCTGTGGGGTGAGCCTCTGCTCGTGAGAGCAGCCACTGACCCGAGACCTTATTAACACCTGCCTCATTAAAAGAGAGATCTATCCCCATGTGCTCGTGCTCTCAGGAATCCTGAGCCCTCTGTCTCTGCCCTGCTCGGAGCTGCCCCGCCGCTGCCCCAGCCCCGCCGCTCCTCCGACGCTGCTCTGGGTTTCTCTGTGCTGCAGCCCCGCACACCTGCCCTGCCGGGATGGTCGTCAGTCCCAGCTACTGACGCAGTTTTCTGCTACAGCTCGTCCACTAGCCAAGGATCTTTTGCTTATTCCTGCCATTCCAGCTTAGCACTCCACATAGTCCTGCAGAGGCACTGGGATCGTCTGCCCCAGGGCTTTGTGAAGCAAAGCCTCTCCTCCCTCCTTTCCCATCTCAGCCAGAAAGCTGTAATGGTGTCCGCGTTCTGTTTACTATTAATTCCATCGTTGTTGTTTTGTTTTGCCTTGTTATACATACTAGTAAGAGCTGTTATTCCTATCCTCATATCTGCCTGAGAGCCCCTTAATTTCAAAATTATAATAATTGGGAGAGAGAGGATTTACATTCTCCAATCCGAGAAAGGGTCCTGCCTTCCCTAGCAGACACCTGTCTTTCAAACCGAGACACCCGTAATGATTGGTCAGTTCACCAGAGGTGTTTACATGCAGACAAACATCTGCTTTTAGATATTGTTTGCATTTTTTCTCTTTGAGAGTTGAGAATAGTTTGTGCAGGTGCAAGAAACCAAGTCCCAATCTTAGAGTTCTTTCTTAGGGAAACAAGCTGGTTTTCACCATTTCAGGATACTGTTCTTAGGAAAGGCTGGTAGTGTTCTCATGGCTCTGTCTAATTGAGTAAAAGTCCAGTCTGTGAGGCTTTACAGATCTGCTGTTCAGCCACCACACTGAGACACATTGAGTTTGTTGTCCACCAACACGGCCAAGTCCTTCTCCTCAGGGCTGCTCTCCATCCACTCTGCCCAGCCTGAGTCTGTCCTTGGGATTGCCCTGAGCCAGGGACAGGCCATGCAGTAACACTGGGACTTTGGTGATAGTCTCTGGGCCTATGGCAATGACTCCAGCTTGTTGTATCTTTGAGCTCCTCTTGCTGCTTCCCCTAGTTCATGCTTTTCTTGGGACCTCCATGCTCCCCTTGGTACCACCTCATCATCCTTGTCGCAGGTTTGCATGGCCAGGTCTGGGTAGCAACAGCCTGCAGGGGGACCCTCTACGAGGAGACACCAGGAGCTGCTCCCATGTTGGGCAGAGCTGGCTCCAGAGAGCTCCAGAACGGACCCACCACTGGCTAAGGCTGAGCCAGCCAGCCATGCTGGGAGGGCCTCTGTGGTCAGGTATTAAAAAAGAGGTAAACACTGCTGTGTAAGCAGCAGGGAGGGAGGAGGGAGAAGATGTGAGAGCAACAGCCCTGTAGGCACCAAGGCTGGGGAAGGAGGAGGTGCTGGAGCACATTCCCCTTCAGCCTCCTTAGGGAGGAGGATTTGACACCGTAGCCCCTGGAGGTGAGTAGGACGAGCAGATCCCCCACTGCACCCATGTGAGGACCCCGAGCACAACAGGTAGGGGTGCTCTGAAGGGAGCTGCAGCCTGGGAGGAGCCCATGCTCGAGTGGGCTCCTGGCAGGGGCTGTGCTCTGTGGAGTCCTTGCAGGAGCTGGCAGGACACTGGAGCAGCCTGTTCCTGAAGGACTGTACCTCATGGCAAGGGATCTTGTGGAGCAGCTCTTAGAGAACTGCGGCACGTGGGAAGGACCCACATTGGAAAAGTTGGTGCAGGACTGTCTCCTATGGAGAAAGTAAACTGTCAGGAGAAAGGAGCAGCAGAGACAAGTGTTATGAGCTGACAGCAATTCACATTCCCCATCTCACGCACTGCTCAAGTGGAGGAGGTAAAAGAGTTGAGAGTGAAGCTGAGCCTGGGAAAAAGGGACAGTAGGGGGAGGTGTTTTCTTATTTGTTCTTATTTCTCATTTTCCTAATCTGTTTAATTGGTTATAAAATAAAATAACTCCCCCAAGGTGAGTCTGCTCTGACTGTGACAGTAATTGGTGAGTGATCTTCCTGACTCATGCTATTTTTATCACATTTTCTCCCCCTTTTGAGTTGAAGAGGGAAAGTGATGGAGTGGCTCAGTGGGCACCTGGCTAGCCAAAATTGACCCACCACAGTTCTCCAAACTCCTTCATCACCACCTCCACCTTCCATACCCATTGCCCATGACTTCTCCATGTCCCTGACTCTACTGTCAGTGAAGGGTCTACAGGAACTGCAGCATTTATTTTGCACTTTATTTACTGCGCACTCAAGACATGCCAATGGCACAGGTTACCCTGTGATGTTCAGTGGTCTGGGCTCTCACCTGCCTCCAAAACTCCCCTACGACAGTCTAGAATTGCCTGTGGCAGATCTGTGGCAAGTCCAAGCTGAGTCCATACCAGGTCCATGGCGGGTCTCTGATGGTGCCTGGTGGTCCCTTGGCCCAGCTGACCCTCGGTAGGGACCTGCTCACTTTGTGCCCACATGGTCCTTCAGTGTCACTAGCACTTTTTGTGCCTGCTTCAGGACCTCCTCATCCACGCTGGGAAGGCCTCTCTGGGGGGTCATGGTCAGGGATGGTAGCTTGGGCACTGTGTGGCCTTGCCATCCATGCCACAGTCACTGCACAGTCACTGCACAATCACTGCACATCCAGGAAAGGCCCCTCAGCTCTGGCTCCTCTGCCTCCAGCCTTTGGCCCATGCCCATCAGCCCCCTGTGGCCTGCAAAGACTTCCCCACAGCCAAGTACAGCGGCCATCAGCACCTTCTCCAGGGGCTGGTGCACTTTGAAGAGCATCCAGCTGGGGCAGCAGGGCCAGATGTTGTTGTGGGCTGCCTGCAGGTGACTCGTGGCTTGATGCAGCCAACACAGGGCCTCGGGGACAGACGGAGTCAGGGCCATGAGCTCCTCACTGCTCAGCCAGGAACCACGACCTCCCTGTCCATGGTGCCAGATGGTGCTCACAGCTTTGAATTGGACCCAGAGCTGTGGCCACATCTTTGGCTGCCTGACACCACGCAGAGGCCTCAAGGTTGCCAGGCTGGGATCCTTCCACAGCCCCTCCTCTGCCACAGCCTCCTCCTGCAGCCTCTTCTCTGGCTCTAGTGCAGCACCCACCAGTGCCACGTTGTTCTCCCCAGAACCAAGGCCACATCCTGTGGCTCCTGGTGGACCAGCATTTCATGCAGCATGGACAAAGAGGGTGCCTCCAGTTGCCCACCCAGGATGGCATTGATCTCCTGTGCCAGCATCTGAGCGACCCTCAGCTGGTGCCGGTTCTGGACCATCTCTGCTGCTGGACGTAGAGGAGCTGCTGGGCACCACCAGACGGGCACACATGGATAACCTGTGACTGGGATCTGCCCTCCACCTCTGCCCCACCGTGCACCAGCATGGTGCAGATGTCCTTGCAGCACTACACTTTCAGCTGTTCCACTGCAAAGCCACCATCCCCCTCCATTCCCGTCACAGCCTTGTGGCTCTGCCAGCCCCAGCCTAAACCACGGGGATACCAGCAGGGTCAGCAGACGCCTCTGCACAGTGCACTGAGAGTGACATGGCTGTGGACCACTCTCCTCCAGCTGCTTCTCTGCCACCTCTGAGAGCACCTGTGGCCGCAGGAGTGGTGGCAGCCTTTGCAGCAGCCACCTGCCATTACACCCAGACACCAACAGCGCAGCCATAAACACAAAGGTCTTCTCCAGGGCCCGAGCAGCCTCTGAGGGTACACAGCTATTGAAACAGTCTGTGGGACAGCCCCAGGCAGCCAGCAGTGCTCAGCAGGTTCAGCTCAGCCACAGCAGAGCAATCAAGGGGCTCCGGTTCCTTCTGCAGCAGCTGGAGGAAATGCCGTGTGGCCAGCAGGACTGTCTTCTGGCTACTGGTAAGGGTCCCTCTGCCATGGCTTTCCTGGTAGATTTGGACATGTCAGTAGTGAGTCAGTGTGGGGACCAGGAGGATGCCAAGGTGTTGCAGGAGGTCTCCAAAGGCAGCCACGTGGGGCGAAGCGTGAGGAGGTGAGGAGTCAGCCTCGTCCAGGAGTGATGTCACCACTTGGCATGGCCTGGCCATGTCC
The DNA here is from genome assembly GCF_903797595.1 of Erithacus rubecula. Lineage (NCBI taxonomy): Eukaryota > Metazoa > Chordata > Aves > Passeriformes > Muscicapidae > Erithacus > Erithacus rubecula. The sequence continues at coordinate 504,466 of NC_136670.1, forward strand.
CATGACTTGGCCAGCACCACAGGCAGCTCAGCAAGCTGCTCTGTATCCATCTCCTTCAGATGGGTCTGCAGGAAGCTGTACATGCTATGGAGCACCCTGGCCTGTGTGCTTACCTGCAGTCATGTCGAGCAGGCTGCCTGCACACATGCTCCAGGTTGGCCACCACCAGGACAGTGGTATCCCTACAAGGACTCCCATGGCCTTCAGGGATCCCTTCTCAAGTTCAAGGGATTTTGTCACGATGGTGGCTGATGTCCACAGGAGCTCAGCCACATTTCTGTGGTAGGAAACTCTGCCTTTCAGAGCCACTGCCTTAGTGCAGTCTGCAAAAAGAGGGTGGAAGTTCACCAAGTTTGGGGGGACACCCAGTGGAGGCAGGAATTGGATTGAGGCAATTTTCCTCAGGCTGCCCTGGGTAGGGAGAAATCCTCTGGCTCAGGAATTCCCAACATGATTGAAAGTCTGCCCTCAAAGGCATTCATATTTATTCCCCTGATGGGGATTCTTCTATTACCACTCTTTTAGGAAAAGAACAAAACATCTGCCAATTTTTGCCAATTATAAATGTTATTTTAATTAAAAGTTACAGGAAAATTGAAGGAGTGGATGTTTTCCTTTTCCTGTGAGTTACTGTGGCATTCAGTGATGTAATGCCACAGGCAAAGGATGAGCTCTTACCCTGTGTTTTTTTAAGTGTGTCAAGGCCAAATGAATCAAGAATGTAAAGAGTCTTATACTACTCTGGAAGTGAATTGATGGGGACAGCCTCCACTTTGTAACTAAAGTAATTACTTTTAATTAAAGTTATATTTATCACAAACTTGAACCTAGGTGCTGCTAAACTGCTCCAAAAGTCTGTGAAACAATGCAGTCTGGAATTATTATATAAATCACTTGACTCTCAGCTGCATTATCTTTTTCAAAACCAAGATGATCACAGTTGCACTTCCTTGTAAAATTAGACATTGCACAGCCAAAAAAGAGCAATTTGTTTATACCATAAACTAAGTTTCATAATTCAAAACATTTTAAATTCCAATCTTAGAACTGTTGACATAGGAATTACTTTAACAGTTCTCCATATCTGCTTCTGTTCTACAGGTGCTCAAATGGCTGAGGCCAGGGCTGGAGCAAATCTGTGTCCTGCAATTATGTTGCACAGCTTCACTTCTGAACATGTTCCAGGGAAAGTCTGTGAGTTTCCATCACTCTGGAAATAAGTTTATAGTGTATTTCAGTATAGTTTGAATATTTATATCTCAGCTACTGAGTTGCTTGGCTGAAAGTTGCTTGTATAAAATAAAGAGTAAGATTGGAAAACAAATCCATTCACTTATTGATAATATAATTTATTCTAAAAACATCCTTCTATTCTTGCCATTTTAAGTGATTTGTGTATGGAAAAACCAGCATATTTAAGTACATTACATATAAGGTAGTAAGAATTATTTTCTTGTTTTTATCTTAAACAGAACAAACTGGTGTTTGGTCAGCAGAGAAATTTAGCGACGTTCTCTTGAGTTTTCAAGAAAAAGGTATCTGTGCTGAAATTTGGGGAAGAATTTGCCAAGTACATTTTATCTCATACATTCTGCTTCTTACAGATGTTTTACTACTTTCTGTGACTTTTGTATTTGTGCATCTTTCTTGAACCTGCCTGTAAAACAAACAAATGTTCACTGTTATTTTCTGTGGCTTTTCTGTGATGAGTTACCGGTGGTGATAGTGATATTTTTTTGGTGTTAGATATTTAAAAAGGCAGACTTTGCTTACCATTATCAAAGACACATCTGTCCCTTCGAAGTAATTCTTGACAGATAAGCTGCTAAACTGACCTGGAAACATATAACAGTCAACTTATTAACACCATAAAAGTCCAGCATACTTTCCATACAATTAAGTTATTTTCTTTCCTTCACTTTTCCCTTTCTTTCCCTTTTTCTTCCAAAGCACTGGTACTTTGCCGAGACGCTTTGCTTTCCGCGCTGCTGCCGCCACAGCCGGCCCAGGGAACAGCTCAGCTGCTCCGCAAAGGCTTCAGTACCCGGCTCCAGCCCCTCTGCAGCTGCAGGCCACGGAGGGGACGGGGAGGCTGCCCCGGGCACCGAGAGGCTGCCTCGGGCACGGAGCAGCCGATCCGGGCACGGAGCGCCGCTCTCTGCCGGGGGCGGGCCCGGGGGCCGCGGCGAGGCCGGCGCCGGAAGGGGGGTTCAGTTCCGGGCCGCGCGGCGTCATGGAGTCACTGTGGCGGCTGAAGCGGTTCGACGCTTTTCCTAAGACCCTGGAAGATTTTCGGGTCAAGACTTGCGGAGGAGCCCTGGGTGAGCGGGGGGACCCCAGCGGGCCGGCCCTCGTCAGCGGCTCGGGGCGGCGGCGGGCGGGTTGCGGCAGGGCTGACGGTGGTTCTCCTCTCCCTGGCAGTGACGGCTGTTAGCGGACTCATCATGGTGCTGCTTTTCTTCTCGGAGCTGCAGTACTACCTGACCAAGGAGGTGAGTAGGGCTCATGGGGCGGCAGCGGGCCCAGCCCCCCGGTGCTGCCTCCAACTCGGCCCCTCAGAGTGGACGGTGGCTCCTCGCCTCTGCCCTCGCCGGGTCGCCCCTTCTCTGCCCGGCAGCAGCTTCGCCCCCACATTCCTGCGGTTCGCGGTATTTTTCTGTGCCCTGGCCGGTGGCCGCGGCGGTGGGAGCGGGTACTGTGCCATACCATGCCGTGCCGTGCCATGAAAGCAAGCGCTGAACCCTCGTTCCCTCCCCACATTCAGAGTCTCACAGTTATTTAACCATATTGCAAATGGCATGTGCTGAGCTGTGCATGACTGGCTCAGCTGCCTGGCAAATCCCTTCTGCCTTGAAAATCACCTGCTGGACCACAGCACTGAGGGAAAGTGGCCTTTTAATTTGTTTCTAAGTAAAATGAGACTCTGTTTTTCCTTTGTTCCCAGGTTCATCCAGAGTTGTACGTTGACAAATCAAGGGGAGATAAACTGAAGATCAATCTAGATGTTATTTTTCCACATATGCCTTGTGCATGTGAGTCAGACTTCTGAATGCTGATGATAATTTTCGTCCTTGGCAAGGACTCAAGAGGCTCAGTGTTCCCATAGCAAATGTATGTTTATAGATCACTTTCCTTGCATACTGGTTTCAGATTTGAGCATTGATGCAATGGATGTAGCAGGAGAGCAGCAGCTGGATGTAGAGCACAATCTGTTTAAACAACGTTTGGATAAAGCTGGCAATCGTGTAACTCCAGAGGCTGAGAGACATGGTGAGATGCTGTTCTGCCTGTCCTGGGTGGACGCTATGTTAGTCTTTCCACTGTATGCCTGTTTTGAGATTCGTGGGGACAAGTGACAGCTGTAGAGTGTTTAAATGCCAAAAAGCCTTGAAGACCTTGTAGCATGCAGATCTGTTAAACTACTTTTACACTCAGTACTTTTGCAAGGAAGTCTTTGAGAATTTCCTTGAAGAAAGAAGCCCCCATCCCTCTGAAATTGGGACCCATGGATGCATTTGAGGAATAAAGTTGCACAGTTGGTGATCTTTTGGGGTTAGAAATCAAGCTGCTGTTCTTGGCTTTGGCTGTATCTTTAATTCACAGTGAGTAAATAAATGGGTCTATGTAGTTCAAGAAAAGAGCCTTTCTGTAGGGAAGACTCCAGTGATTTAACCTTTAAGCCTAAACTTGCACCTTACTCTCTCAACTTGCTGTGTGCTAACACACACCTGATAAATATATGTGAGTTGATCTATTGTTTGCAAGCTGTAATAAGTGATCCTTGACTACATAAACCTTTCCTCTACATTTTTTACATGTTATGACTCATCCTTGTTCTTTGATACAAACCAGAAAGGATTTTGACAAAGCATTTCAATCATGCAGTAACATTGTTCTACTTTTCCTTTCTAAAACATGAGTTACTTACTCCCTTTTCTGGGAGTCAGTGTAGCTCTGCATATCAACATGACCAGATTTTTAGCTTTGTATCACTTTAGATTTAACATTTCTGTTGTTGACATTGAAAGGCTAAACTAAGCCTAGAGCTGAACAATTGGCACACACAAGGGTTTCTCCAGTTGTCATGGGAATGTGGTGATAGTGTTCTTACTACTGTGTCACTTAGCAGCCACCACAGGTTGTGACTTTACAAATTATTGTCTGGATTCAAAAACTATTCTATATGTTGTGAAGCAGCTCCTGTATCACTCATAATGTACTGGTTGAGTCTACTTAAGACATGTTCTAGCAAAGCCTTTATGCAAGTAATGTCTGATGCGCCAGCAAGGCTTACAGATAGCCAGTTCTTTCCATGGAGGCTGTTCTTGAGAGGTCAAATACTATGCTCCTTCTTGCTCTTACTTCACACTTCAGCTGGCTATATACATAGCATTTCAGGTAGGCATTGGGTGCAGGATGTGCAGGATGTGGAACAGTCACTATGCATACAGCAGATCAGGAGTACACCACAGAGTTTCTAAATGTGTCTCATCACTTTGAATCCTCTTTTGTCTTAGAGCTGGGAAAAGAAGAAGAAAAAGTGTTTGATCCAAATTCTTTGGATGCCGATCGCTGTGAGAGCTGTTATGGGGCAGAGTCAGAGGACATTCGGTAACCTTTACACCTTTTTCCTATCTTCTTAGTGCTTGAATGCAGATATGTTATATGCATATTTTTTCCAAATGTATATGAAGCAATGAAATCCTGCTCTTATGTGTGTGTTTAGTGATAAGAGCGGTTGTGGTTTGGCTGTGCCTTTGGAAGCTGCACTCAGGATTGTTGAGAAGGTACATCTGTAGGTTGTTTGGATTGTCTACATGCGTGTTTAAGCAGTACAAAAATTATATTTCAGCAGACAAAAGATTTTCTGGGTTTGTTTGGTGTCAAGAACAGAGGTGTTTAAATGATTTCACTGTTACGTGATTATATTGATGTAAAACCTGGTTATGCCCTGGCCTTGCCTTCTCATTTCTGCTGCTGGCTTTACATGCTTACAGGAGCAAAGACCAGACATCTATGGCTCACAAAAACAACAGGTGTCTCTTTGTAGTTCTCATTCCTCCTAACAGGAAATCATTTTAAGAATGGATCTATGATAGTCCATCTAGGTTCTGAACTAATCTTGCCTGTTTCTGGCTCAGTGGTAACTTGGTTTGTCACATCTGTCAAGTTGTGTCCTTTCCCAGAGATGTTTTCATCTTGAGGGATTCATTATTGTTGCTTTCAACAGCTGGAATTCCTTCAACATGTCCAGCAAAACATGAAACTAAGGAAGAAACCTGGGGTTTTTTTTCTGATAACCAAGGTATTATTCACAGGTAGAAACGTAAAGTTTGCAGTTAAGCCCCCCTTTAGCCCTATGTATTGGCCCAGAAATGGAGGAAAGGAGCAATAGAAACATGCAGATGCTTTGTTAACATGAGGAAATTCCACACTCCTCATAACTGTGGAGCACTGATGTTTTTGTGGCTAATTCTTTGCCAAGGGCTGCCTTGGCTGTGTAAATGGCCAGGCAGAGCCCTCTTCAGACTCCAGTCCTGCTTTCGAACAGCGTGCATCCTCACCTCCAGACCTCAAAAGGCACATCAAGAAGGTCATGCTCATTCAGGAGCATTAGGCTACTTTTCAAGGTCCAGTTCCTAATGTTTGTGTTGTTGCTTTGTCGAAGAGGAATCAGTCAAGGATTCAAATCCTGAGCTGGAGCATCTCTTCTTAATGATAAAGATGGTAAGATGGTGCTTGTCCTTTTTGTAGGTGTTGTAATACTTGTGATGATGTCAGAGAAGCATACAGGCGGCGAGGCTGGGCCTTCAAGAACCCAGATAGCATAGAGCAGTGCAAGAGGGAAGGGTTTAGCCAGAAGATGCAAGAGCAGAAGAATGAGGGCTGCCAAGTGTATGGTTTCCTAGAGGTCAACAAGGTGAGAGAAAGCTTTTGCTGTGAACCTGCTGCATGATGGTGAGGACTGTGAAAAGGCAGGATTGGGGCATTCCTCTCCTTTTTCAGCTTTAGTTGCTTACAAGACTGTCATAAACAACCTCTGGGATCAGCAACATCTTTGATCTTGTCATGGGATTCAGGGGGACAGTCAGGAAAAGCAGTGGGTAGGAGGCTATTTCTGGTTTTAGTTCTGTAGGCTGGTAGAAAATCATGGCAGCTGGAGAAGTTCACTTTTTCCTCCCACCTGGAAGAAAGTCTTTTTGCTGAGATCTCAGGAGGAAGAGAGGCAGCTTCTTTGAGCTTGAATTGTTCCACCTGCTCTTCTGGTCTTAAATAAGAGGCCACAAGTAGATGCTGGAGATACCAGTAACCAACAGCTTGCCTGCAGAGGTGTTGGAGAGAGTGAAATGTTATCTTCTTTAGATAAACCGTGGAAGCAAGGCTATTTGAGTTGGTTGTCAAGGCTGAAAATGCTCAGAGAGGTGTTTTTTACAAGTGATGTATGAAAATACACAAGATGCACCAGGTAACTGTTTGCAGGTTACCCCCACAAACACAGGTTATGTACCCAAGTACCTTCTAGAAGAAGTCAGACTCAGGCTATATTTTTTTTTGAACTTCAAACTCTGGGTTTTTTTCTTTTTAGATTCTTTTAAATCATTCTGTATTCTTCCTGGAGACCACAGTCTTTATTTCTAAAAGTTACAAAGTGAAAATTTCCAGCTTACCTGCAGGAGAGAGTAACTACTTTTATTCTAGAAAGTTACAAATCCAGACATTGTAATTTTAGCATCATCATAGGTATTGAACTGTTCTGAGATCCTCTCTCATAATATATGATGAGCAGGAAGATTCCAAGGGGCATACTGGGTGTCGGTAGAAATGGTCCAAGTGTGAGTGTCTCTGGTGAAGTTTTTGGGGCCTTTTTTTAGGCAGTTGTAATTTTGCCCATCTTCATTCTCAACAGGTCTACAGTTAACATAAAGCATGGGTTTGATGTATCGAAGGTGTAATATGGTACATGAGCTTGGACCATTCACATCTTCCAGGGCAGAGTGTATATGATTGCTAGTAGGTATCAGGGAGGACTGGCACCTAATATCCCTTTCAGAGTCCAGGATGAAATTTTACCTGTTTGTCTTTTGCAGATTTTTTGGGGGTTGGGTCTTGACTTGTTTTGGGAGGGGGGTTTGGTACGTTAAGTGCTTTATTTTTGCATGCTGTTATTTTCGTGGATATATACATTGGATCACTGCTGATTGTTGTTATATGTGTTTTGTTATGCTGTTCACTCTCACTTTCTCCTCTCCTTTTCTTTGATACTGTTTTGTATTTTCTGAAGGAGTAGTCTGTTGCCTACTCAGAGTTAATTCCTCCTTCTCATTTTTTATGTCCACTAAATAATCTGCATAGAACAGCTGTAATCTACATCAGTATTAAATTATGGCTTTCAGCATCACTACCTGTAATGAACATGGGAAATTCATCCCTCTCTTAGGATTATGTCTGCTGCTACTGTCACCTGTGAAAATTAGTTGGTTGGTGTCTGTCTTGTATAAACAAAATATTAAAAATCCAAACACCAGTACAACTGCTTTACTTACATAGGTACAGACCATTTAATGAAAGGTTACTCTCTCCTGCAGGTAGCTGGAAATTTTCACTTTGCACCAGGAAAAAGTTTTCAACAGTCTCATGTACACGGTAAAGTATTTTCTGTTCCTGCTTATTGGATCTTTTGGTTTCAAGTGTATCTTTTAATATCTTTGCATCACTGTCTGTAGTAACAACATCACTGCTTCGGTGGGGAGGACATTGTTGAAGTTTTGTTACAGTGGTTTAGAATTATCATGGGCAAACAGAAAAGTTGTTTCTAGGGGTGCTGCCACATGAGTGTGGAGGAACTTGGCAGAGAATGTTTCTGGGCAGTCTGTCAGTTCTGCAAAACTGTACTGCTCTGCAGTCAAACAACCTCAAATAAAGTTTTCAGTCCAGGATCTGACTACTGGTACCTCTGGAAGGAATATTTTCCTCTATTCATGAGTTTCAGAGTAAAATTTAAGTTGTGAAGGACTTCCTTGAGTATATATATAAATATAGCGTGGCCAGAATAATAGTGGTAGTTTACTCAAATCATGGAATGGTTTGAGTTGGAAGGGATCTTTAAAGGCCATGTAGTTCAACTCCCCTGCAATGAGCAAGGACAGCTTCTACTAGAGCAGGTTGCTAAGAGTCCTGTCCAGCCTGGCCTTGAATGTTCCAAGGGACTGGGCATCCCAGTTCCCTGGGCAGCCTGTGCAAATGCCTCATCACCTTCAACATATACAATTTCTTGTATCTAGTCTGAATCTGCACTCCATTAGTTTAAAAACATTGCCCCATGTCCTGTTCCAACAGACCTTATTAAAATGTCTGTTCCCATCTTTATTAACGTTCCCTTTAGATAATGGAAGGGGCTCTCAGATCTTCCAGAGCCTTCTCCTCTCCAGGCTCTCCCAGCCTCCCTCTGTAGCAGAAGTTCTCTCTTACACTTTAAATGATTGCTTGACCATATATCAGTCCTTTAGCTATCTAGGGGGTAATTTTATATGGCCTAGAAAGCACACTAGCTCAGATGTTACTCATCCCCTTTTTGGTATGAATTTTAAATGCTACTCTACCTGAATCTCTATCTTTTCTTTGTAAGGATATGAACATTTCTCTTTTCTCTCCTACTCTACTTGTTTTCCCAGTACATGCTGTTGAGATCAGGTGTTGCTGCATCCTTTTTTTTTTTTTTTTTACTTAGAACTACAGAACTAACAATTTTTATTATTTGCTGAGCCCATAAATCTCATTTGGAAGGACCTGTTGGTCTAGGCTGGGATTTGAGAATATTCCCAGGTAGCTAAAAGGATAGCTATGCCAGGTCATTCTTCTGTGGTAAACAAGGTGGAAAGGTTGAGAATCATTGTCTTAAATGATTTTAATATCTCTATATTGGGGATAATGTTTAGCAACTTCTGCCTTTTCAAGTCAGATGAGAGAATTATCACAATTTCATTTGTACAGTATGTTAGATAATACCTCCTGAGAATTCATGTACCAAGCCAGCCGATCTGTGAATAGTTAGTAGGAACTTTTACAAGGGTTAGTAAACCATTGGATTTTTCTAAGGATAGTCATGGCAGTTGCAGGTTGAGATGTGATGCTTTGAGTCACTAACATCTGACAGGGAGCTCAGACTCAGCTTTGCTCACTCTTTCTCTTTGCTGCAACATTATCTGTGTTACTCCCTGCCTCATTCCCCTCTTCACAATACATCTTTATGCCACTTCCATCTTCCTGCCACTGTGCTCCTGTAAGATATTTTCCTCCATAAAATTCATCCTCAGTTCGAAAAGTGGTGTCCTATGTCACCTTGGAGCAATGTACTTGATGGCAGTCTTTGGTTTCTTGGAACCTTCATGTGTTTATTGGCAGAGTCCTGAATAGCTGTAAGTGCTGTTAGTCCTCTTTTAGGGGTTAAGGACTGAATTTTGAAGTCCAAGGAGGCCTTGTGATTTTTCAGGTCAGAAGTGCAGGATGGGGAGAATTCTTCAGATAGACAGTGATTGTTAAGACTCTTGTTACTAAAACAAGAGTCATGAAGAAATCTTGGTTCTATAAAGCAGACAGAGTTCTTGACAAAGTTAAGTTGTTTAACAAGTGTCTTTATTTTGCCTGTTAGGTAAGGTTAAGGAAATGAAGAAATATGTTTGTCTCTTCAGAAATAAGTCTTTGGTCCTAGCAGTGAGTCTTGTAAAGATCTTCTGTTCTCTTTCCTTGCCTTGTTCCTTATCTTAGCAGGCTAAATAACCTGCTGATTTATGTTAAGTTAAACCTGTATCTGCAATGTAGAGTATGTGCATATGTGCTTAGCATAATCATCAGTGATCAAGGAGAAATAAACCTGTGGGCTAGTGGAAGACTGTTTTAGAAATTGAACTGCTGTATTGCAGAATTGTAAGTCACTTATTAGAGTGGAGTTTTATAAAAACTACTTAGTTGTGGAAAGCATAGCAGAGCACTCTGGGGACATTTTGTTTTCAATACTCATAACTATTAATAGGGGTCACACACTATGTAAGTCTAGTGTAACATGTTAGTTACTGTCTGGTCCTTCTCAAGTGGTGACCTGGGGTTTCTCTGGTACTGGGCTATTCCTGTAAGTTTTGTCATGCTCACTAGTCCTCAGTACAACTTCAGATGTACCAACACGTGTGACTGCCTAGGTGATAAAGCTGATAAACACCATAATCATGCAAAGGGTTCTGGGAGCACAGCTACCAGGATGATAATTCATCTGCATCACCGTGCCAGTGCAGCTGTGGGACTAACCTTACTTTGGAGCTGTTCTGACTGGAAGAATAGCCTCACATAAAGCAAGACTTGGATTTCAGACTTTTACAGAGTCTGAGATGGCTCATGTCTAAAAGGTGGGTGGGATACAAATGAGCTATGGGACCAAAAGGTGGCAGGACAAAGAAAGTTTTATTCCTTTGGTGGTATGAAATCATAGAATATCCTGAGTTAGAAGGGACCCACAATGATAATCGCATAGATCCAATTTAAATGCAGTCCCACCAGAGCCACAATCTCTGTTGAACTTTGTTATAACTGAAGGTTAGTCTGCTAGTGTCTATGCAAAAGGCAGCAAGACTTGTGCAGTCTTTTAAGGCTGCTGTAGTTTGGAAGCACAGGCCCTCTCTCCATCTCTGGAAGCTGGGGCTCTCTCTCCATTTGAGTCTCCCACTGGATCACAGCTTTCTGTGGCAACCACCTGCTCCAGCGTGAGCACTTCCCCATGGGCTGAGAATGGATCTCAGCATCCCCCATGACCTCATGGGCTGCAGAGGCACAGCTGCTCCACCATGGTCCTCACCGTGGCCTCCAGAGGAACCTTGCCTTTGGTGCTTGGAGCACCTCCTCCCCCTCCTTCTCCATGACCTTGGTGTCTCCATGTTGTTTCCCTTACATGTCCTCACTTCCTCCTCTGCTCTGACTAGAAGAAAAACTGCTGCTCGTAGGTTCTTCAGACGACAAGTTCAAAGATTCCTGCAGGATCCTGCAGCTCTGAGAGGCTGATCTCATTCAGGTTCTGCACTGGACAGTCCCTCACCATATTTCTGCTGCCGGCCATGGGGCCCTGCCACCCCCCAGGCACAGCCGGCGCTGTTGGAGCCTCTCTCCATGCGGCTGCTGGGAAGGAGAAGCTGCTGCCGCTGCCCTTCTTCCCCCAGCGCAGCTGCTGGGGGCGGCCAGGCAGGCAGGGCTCGCCAGGATAGATCTGCTGGGGGCGGCCAGGCAGGCAGGGCTCGCCAGGATAGATCTGCTGGGGGCGGCCAGGCAGGCAGGGCTCGCCAGGATGGAGCTGCTGGGGGCGGCCAGGCAGGCAGGGCTCGCCGGGATGGAGCTGCTGGGGTTCCCTGGCATGCTGGAAAAACCTGAGCGCGGCTGTCTTGATTGTTCTTCTTAAATGGGCCAGCAGCACGTCCATTTTCAGAGCCATCAGAGATTGGCTCTGTTGGACATGGTAGAAGCTTCCAGCAGCGTATCAGAAAAGCCATCTCTGTGGCTCTCCCCTGCTACCAGAAAACCAGGCTGTGCCAAATCAACACAGTAGCTTGTCTTGTGCTAGGCTCTCAAGGGAGAAGCATTTCTAATGTTTGTTAATAGTGTAGCAACACTTGGTGATCTAAATCCATTAGCTCCTAAAATAATAGCCCATGATTATTGAACTGTGTTTTACTTTGCTAAATTGAAAGGTGAAGTCTGCCTTCCTGAACATATGAATTTACCTGTTATAATGGCCACAGCCTCTGGCTTCTTTGAGATGTCTGTATGACTTTGGATAAGCCTCCTATTATTGATACTGAAATGAGTTGCAATTTGTATTTTCATCCTGATGCTTCTGGTATTGCATAACATCATTTAAGTAGCAAACTAAAAGATATCCATTGCCTTCCACTGCCCATATCTCTGCCAGATGCCTTTTAGAAGTGTGTGGTGCTGCCAGCATTGTCACACTGCTATATGTGGGAAGGGCAGAGATGGGGCAGACTAAATTCCCTAGATCCCAACACTGGTGACAGTCACTGTGGCCCTACCAGTGGCTTGTAAATACCCTGCTCAGGCATCCCTGCAAACACTTTTCCTTTCCTAGTATGTTCTCTGGGCAGCAGTAGCAAGGCTGATAGGCAGAGTGCTGAGAGTTACTAGGATGATGATTTTTAAGGGCATGTGCATGTTATATTAAAGCATGGGCTCTGTTCAGTTGTTAGTTTAAATCTATTACACCCCTGTGTTTTACAGCAGTGAGAGGATTTATTTGTGGCTAACAACAAGGCTTTCCTTTCTGGCCTCTGGGATCTTGTTTTTGTCCTAGATGAAGAATACATGCAGATGAGGACTGAATACCTAATCTGAAGTAACCCCAAATTAAATTTACTTTCCTTCATTCTAGCAGTGGCTCTGTGTCAGGAGGGTATTACAGCAGTTTTATCTGTCACACACCCTACTATGCAAGCAAGAGAGAAACCCAGGCAATTTTCTTGCCATTTCAGGTTGTGATGGAAATTAAAGGAGCTCTTTTATTTCTAGTAGACATCGTGGTAGAATTTTTTTTCTTTTTGCTGCCAGAATATGGTAGACAGATGTTATTGTTATGACAATGTGAGCTATATTGTTAACTATTTTTCTGTTACAGTTCACGATCTGCAGAGCTTCGGACTTGATAACGTAAGTGTTCTTAAGACAGTGTTCTAGTTCTCTGGTTTAGTTCTGATTTCCCTCCTATTGCCACATTGAGATCCTAGATTGCTGCAGATTTGGCTTTGAGTCTAAGCAGAAGCTGGGTCCTACTTTCACAGAGGGTGCTGAAATGCATTCTGTGACATTTGCATGCTGTTTGGCAAGCCTGTGCTTCTCTTTCTGAGCCTCCCTTTCTCCTTAATCTGTGCTTCACAGTTTCTTAAGGTTGATATTGTCACAATTGCTTCTGGATCTGTTGGAGTTTACCTTGTCCTGGGAGGAAAGCAGATGATGCTCATACCTGTTCCTCCAAGGCAGCTGATAGCTTGTGCTTCAATCACAGGGAGAGAAGTGTGTGACAACCTGCTCTGTAGATAGGAGGAAGGGACTGAGATCTGAGGATTTCCAGGAGGAGAAGGAAAAATTTCTTGTCTTGAAATCTCCTGTGTACAAAAAAGAAGAGCAAATGTTTTTGAGTTTACTGTTAGGAAGCACAGAGAAAGGGAGCACCTGTCTCTGTTCTAGAGCCATGCTCATAAAAGTATACAAATAATGAACTTCAGGCCCCTTACCTTGACCCTCGTGTGCTGTGCAGCTGTTTGAGTTATTAGCATTTCCATTTCAGATCAATATGACGCACTATATCAAACATCTCTCATTTGGAAGGGATTATCCAGGCATTGTGAACCCCCTGGATGGGACAGCCATCACTGCACAGCAAGGTAAAAGCCAGCTGAAAGAAATCTGGTTTTAAGTGTCTGTATTAATAAGTGTTAGAAGAGAACAGGAGCAAAGTTCCCAGTTTTAACAAAAACCCTGACATGTTATGTGAAATGTGACTCCTCCACCTTGTGCTCTTTCTGGAGCAGTTGTCTCCATTCACCTGGAAGAAATCTGCCAACATGTTTGGATTCTGTGACCTTTCTGAAAGATATCTCTGTTCAGTGTTCATGGATGCACAACAGCAGGTACAGCACGTCATTATTAAAAGCCTACCTCAGATATAGTTCAAGGATAGTCCTGTCTAACTACTACATGCAGTGAGAAAGAATCAGAAGATGTAGGATAGAGAAAAAAGGTCTAATTGGTAGTTGCTAGAGAGCTGTGGTGTCTGCCTGACCTTGACATATCAAACAGTAAGCAAGAGCTTGAAAAGCTGCAGTGAAGTTTAAATATTGCTTATCTTTTCTGGGTAGCTCCAGATTTATTGGCTTGAGAATGAAAGGCCATTTTTTCCTCATGCTGCTGCTGTGCATGAGTTTATTTCCACGAGCATGCTTTTCTGTGAAAGGTCCTTTACATGCCACTGCAGAGTTACTTGTTTTTAGAGCCACTAAAGTCTGAAAAGTTTGTCTTTGAAGGTAATTGGAGCTGGATGTAATAAAGCTGGAAAAAGTAGTCATTTGCTTTGAAGTGGTGATAGTCCTACCTGAATCTGTTCTTGTAAGTTTTCTACCATTGATTTGGACCCTTGTACCAAAATCAGAGGATGGCTTATAAAAAAATTTAAAACCCCAGAAAAATTAAAAGGCATCATAATGTTCAGTGCAGTTATGATGCTGTAGTTATTCTGTGGAGTAACAAACCATCTGAGAGGGAGGACCTGTAGCTGACTGGTAAATTTCTGCATAGGCTCAAACTTTTCATCTTGAGCTTCAGGCAACCAGTTGGTAAATTCTTGAAGAATTTGTTCTGAAGACATATTCCAGTAAACAAGTAGGACCAGTAGATTGCAGGTCAAATTTATGTTTATTGCAGTTAAAGATACCATATACAAGAAATATTTCTGCTGTAGAAATGTATTAATAATCTTCTCTAGGTAATTTCATGGAAAATAGGTTTTTTTCTTGCATTGTGTTATCCCTGAGAGAACTAAAGGAAAAGGCTGGTCTGAGGCAAAGGAAGAGGTTCTTCTATTTTTTTTTCTTTATTGGATCAGATCATCCTTTTCATCTTCTGATACAATAAATGCCATGCTTCTACAGGTATAAACTGCAATGTTAATTGAATTTGATATGAGGTACTCATTTAGACCTGAGTTTGTTTTCTTAATGCTGTGTTGTTAAAAATAAGAAATTTTCCTGGACTAGAATCAAATTTGCAAGAAGTTTTATTGGCAAAGCTATAGTAAGTTTGTAGAAGGTTTTCTATTTAGTCAAGGCCAAAATGCCATGAGTTTTGGTTAGAGCAGAAATTAGATTCACTTTGGCAACAGGAAGATACATTTCAGACATTTAACTTTACTGTCCTTGAAAACCTCCAGCAGCTGTTGTGCACAAAGAGGTTCCCTGACAAGTTGAACAAAACCAGTTTGTGTCTACCTGACCTGTCAGTGAAAAGCTTCCAGCTTACTGCTGGATATTAATTGTGTCTCTCCTTGTCTTTGCTTATAGCTTCCATGATGTTTCAATATTTTGTCAAAGTGGTCCCCACTGTGTATAGGAAAGTAGATGGTGAAGTAAGTACCTTTTTTCTTGTTACTTTGACAAGTGAAAGACTTCACTTTCTCCTCGTATTCTTGATGCTTACATTAATTGTGGATACAGATGTGTTTCCAGATGTATACCAGGGGCTGTATTGTACATTCAGTACATGGGACCCCCAAGTATGGAATTTGGTAAAGAAACAGGGATAGTAGTGTTCTCAGCTTGGATTGTAATTCTAATATCTGTGTCGGATAACTTAGTAAGGATGATAGAACATAATTTCATTTTATAGAAACCCAGTTTAATTGCTCTAAGAACAGGACTAGTATGAACAATGTGTAGAAGAGTGGCAGGGCACAAAAGAATGCTGGAGAGTGATCTTCATTTATGTGAAGATAGGCTAGCTCTGTCTTTCTCCACTCTCCTGCCTCTATGTATTGTTTTCCTTTTTCTCACTCTTGATTATTTATGGCTTTCTGTCATCAGTGCTGTCTCCTGAAGCATGCTTAGACGCACTGCATTTTGGTAGAGGATGTCATGGACCCAGGGTTGAGAGGAGGAGCTTGTGCCATGGTGTGCCAGCAGAGATGAAAATAGTCCAGCCTGGGTGTGATGCATCCTTCATACTATGGGCTAACTGCAGCTTTAACTGTAGTAAAAATAGACCTGATAGCAAACACCTGATCCTGATAGAGTTCTTCATGACTCTTTCTAACCACTGTCAGGCTGTCCACATGGGCAGGGCTGCACTGATGTGTTTCACTGAACTCATGTTTTAGTAGCCTTTCCTATTCCCTGTTTGCAAAACAATGTTTGCTGTGTTTGTTTCCTGGTAGGTGGTGAGAACTAACCAGTTCTCAGTTACACGACATGAGAAAATAGCAAATGGTCTGCTGGGAGACCAGGGTCTGCCTGGTGTCTTTGTGCTGTATGAGCTTTCACCCATGATGGTGAAGCTGACAGAGAAACACAGGTAAGAGACATTTAATTCTATTTTGTTCATCCTTCATTGATGTCATTTTGCACAGCTTGAAGCTTCATCCTCACTTAGACATGACAGTGCAAATTCCTGAAATTCATCCAAGCCCCTTCCCAACCAGTGGAGAGGAAGAGGTGCTCACCAATGCCCTTTCTCTCTGTGTGAACCCTGGTTAGGGTTTGGGTTTTTTCTGTTACTATGTGAAGAGTAAAGTGGTGCAAGGAGCAGAAGTGTGATATAGTGGTTCTTGATTCAGACTTCTAGTGGGAAGACTAGATCTACAGAGCTTACCCACTTTACCAGCAGCATCCACACTGTCCAAATGGTTCCTTACTATGCATTTGCTATGACTTTTCTACATCTTGCAGCCAGTGTGGAACCTCTTCTTCTCTCTGGGTTAATGGCTGGCATGCAACTGCAGGGGAAGGGAAGGGGTTGTAGCTGTCCAATTTTTGGGGTTCGTAATGGGGGACAGAAAATGTCTGTATCTTAAAATGTAGTAACATGTGCTTAGGGATTTATTTATTTATTGTGTTATGTGATCCTGCTGTGCATTCTCACTGGGTAAGAATGAATAATGTCTTAGGGATTAAAAGCCCATCTTTTAAGTTTATAAATTCAGTATACTTCCCCTTAGTACTAGTCACTAAAAGTAGCAGTGACAAGCTCCATTCTGTAGCCAATAGGAGTTAATTAATTCTTTAATCTGAGAATTAATTGTCAGCTATGAATATTTAGGTAATGCGTACTTTTATGGTATGATGAACATTATTATAATTATTAGTTAATTGTTATGTACCTGACATGGTATCTGAGCTTATGCTGGTTGTTCAAATTCTAGGTCCTTTACTCACTTTCTCACTGGAGTTTGTGCCATTGTTGGAGGCATATTTACAGGTATTGCACCTTTCAATCATTTTGCTTTCCTGAAGTGTAAACATTTACTATCTTATGCTTTCTAAAATCTGCATGTGTAGTAATAAATCCATGTTCGATGAAGGGAGATTATTTCAGCCTTTGGGGAGCAATACAGCATGTTCTGCAGAGCAGCAGATTAGTTAGCACTGGAGGTTTACAAGATGCTGTAGATGATGTAGACCTATTTCAGCATTTCATTTCATTAGACATGTAGACCTGTCATAATATCTCATTTTGATGCTCTATGGGACATTTTGTTTTCAAACAAAGCTGTTCTTCACTGACCATATGAAAGTGTCTGTACTTGCATTCTTGGCCAGCTTGGGTCTGTAAGCAGATAGTTGTTTTCATGTGGAACCAAAGCCAGTAAAATCTATGAACCCAGATTGCCATGGGCATAATATGTATCTTAGAGATACCAAACTGTGCTCCCAGACACAGGAGCTCCAGCTACTGTTTTGCAGGGACTAGGTGGAGTCTTGTGAGGAGAGGCTGTTCCTCTCAGTGCTGGCATCTGGAATAGCTAATCAGTATCTGCTCAACTCTGTGCATGAGAGCAGCCTTGGTCCAGCCATGCTCTCCAGGTAGTAATCCAGTAGGGTGCTCTAGTCAGAGATGTGTTTGTTAAGAGCCAGTCTGAAGATGTGGTCAGGGATCTGAGAAGCCAGTTTCTGTGTCACATAACATCTGTATCACATACCTATAACATCATACCTTTATCTGCAAGGTTTTCCCATCATCTGAGGTGCCACAGTGCTCAATGAACCAGATACTGTTAAACAGAATTTCTGTCTACAATAAATTTTGTCCTATTAATCTCTCTGATATGAAAAGTCATTAAAAAAATTACTTTCATGACAAATTCAAATGCCATTTAGCAACGACTGGGTTTGACAGCCAATTCATGCTTGCTACCATACACCACGCTCAGACTCTGTATCCTAGAGTTCAAATCAACTGGTGGCCAGTAAGACTCGTACCAGCAGTAGTGTGGCCAACGGGACCAGGGCAGTTGTCACAGCCCGAGGTGTCTCCTGAGATCACCTGAGATCACCTCTGGGGGACATGCAGGTGCTCTGGACCCCAGCTCTTCCCCATGCCCGCTGATGAGAGGCTGCAGGAGGCTGTTCTTAGAGGTTTTCATGGTTGTTTATTGTTTCTTATCTCAGGAATACTTTGTCCAGCTAACAGCAATCTGTCTAGCTGGATGTCCAGGGCAGAATCTGCTTGGCAGAGGCAGGACTTATCTTTTATACTCTAAATTACGCACTAGATATTTATAATAACTTTCCAATACAATACAATCTTCTTAAACTGTCCAGCTTTGTCTTCATCCAATCGGACAGTGCCAGCATGGATGACATGGAGAAGAAGGAGGAAGAGGTATCCACACCCCAAATCCTCCATCTTGGCCATGAGCCCCTTAATATAAACATTCTAGATATCTGCTAATTCTACAATCCAACAGTCTAATTTACACTCTATTTATTTTTGCAGCTTGCATTTCTTCTCTTAATGTTGGTAGATTGTTCCAAGGAGCTAAATCCAGCCCCTGAGACACTTGGGTCTCATTCCAGGGTCTCTGGGGACTCCGCCAGGGGAGTCTTGAAGCCCCCAAGGAAGCCAGGGGAACACCCTGGGCTCCCACAGGCAGTGACTGTCCCTCACTGCACACTGGTGATTCGATGCACCTTGAGTCCTAGGTTCAGTTCTGAGCCGTTCATGATGAGCAAGACATTGAGGTGCTGTAGGAAGTGCAGAGAAGGAAACGGAGCTGGGGAAGGAGCTGGAATGTAGGTCTGATGAGGAGTAGGCAGGGTGCCTGGAGAAAAAGAAACTCCAGAGGGACCTTCTTGATCTCTACAACTACATGAAATGAGGTTGGAGCCAGGTGAGGGTCAGTCTCTTCTTTGGACAAGGACTGAATGAAAGCAAATGGCCTCATATTGCACCAGGGGAGGTTTAGATTGGATATAAGAGGAAAAAAAATTGTCATGGAAATTGTTCAGCTGTGGCACAGGCTGCCCAGGGAAGTGGTAGAGTCACTCTGCCTGAAGGAATGTAAAAGACATGTAGTTGTGGCACTTAGGGGTGTGGTTTAGCAGTGGGACTGGCAGTGCTGGGGACAATTGGACATTGTGACTTTAGACATCTTTTCCAACCTAGATGATTCTATGCTATTCTAAAGTCACCTCTGTAACAGTGTTCATGTACAGTATCAAATCTATCCGACAAGTAGAGATAATTTCAAGGCATAACAACCACACAAAAGTCATCTGAAGAATTGCTCAAAGACCAAATATTAAGTCAAATAATTCCACATTATAGAGTAGTAAACAGAAGATTCAATTCCCATTTTAGCTACAATGCTTTGTATCATATTGAAATGTATGCTTTTGTATGTAGCCAAGTGATCATTTACTTATTCCTTTGATTGAGATTTTGAATACAAGAAAGAATATGAAGCTTTATAAAATTGAATCATTTTAAAAAGGCTCCCTAGCAGCCTTTGTGTTCACTCCCTGGCAGGAGCTCCAAGGTTCCTGTCCTATGAAAACCTTGGTTGTCTGGGGTTTGTGGTACAGTAGACCCATTCTGAGTTTTTCTGTGGTCACAAAACAGCACTAATTCAGTGCTAATAGGCTTCTTCAGGGCTGGAGATGTTTGGGGAAAATACTGCAGAAAGAATTAAAGGCAGTGGTTTGTATTCCTTTGTGTCTGTTGGGTGTACATTGCCATCTCCAATAAAGGGCATTGTATGGTACTTTTAAGGTTGCTGTAAAACGAGCAAGAAATGGGAAGCATTTCAGCCCTTTGCAAGCTGAGTCAAGGCAACAATATGGTAAAGTTTCCTCTCCAGACTCTTCTCAGTCATCATTAAATACACATGGCTCAGCCTGTCTCTTCTGAAAAAAGGATCTTTTCTGGAGAAGCATGATTACTTCTGTCCTGCAGGCTGGGTCTTGTCTGTCCTGAGGAGGTGAGGACTTTACTATTCTGAACAGCAGCAGCAGAACCTTTCTCTTTCTGGTGGTCCTGGGATTCCTTTACAGAGGTTCCTTTCCTCTTACAGCAGGGTTTGTGTTTTATTTCCTTGGGAGTTGTTCTCTCTTTGAGGCATGTCTGACTTCATCCTTTTGGTTTTTTTTTCCTTTTAGTTGCAGGTTTCATTGACTCCTTGATCTATCATTCAGCACGTGCCATCCAGAAGAAAATTGAACTTGGGAAGACAACATAAATAAGCAATGGCATCAACCCATTTAAAGACAAACAAGCAAAAACAAAACAAACAAAAAAGCAGCAACAAAAAAAAGCCAAACTCAATCCTCCAAGGAGAGTTAAACAGGCTCTTTGAAACACAAGTGATCTTCTGAGAGTGCACAGAACAGGTTTGGAATTTCCAGATGACCCTAATTACTCATATGTTACTGTGCCCTCATTCTTTAGCCTTAGTTTGTGGATGGAACAACTTGAATCTTGCTGCTATAAAGATTAGCTATCATACCTGTTTCTGCAGGCCCTAGTGTCAAACTCCTTTTGTATCAGTCCATGGTCCTCCAGTTCTGTCCCCTTCCCAGCAGTGGTGTTGGAGATACTGCATTCTGGTGTTGCCAGAATAGGAATAATGTACTTTATTATCAAGAAACCTGTAATGGATTGAAGGTGCCATCAACTTTCTAGCAACACCACCAGGAATTTTAAATATTTTGTTAAAATGTTTCTGGGTGTGCTGATGCTGTATGTCAGACCTCTGTGAAAATGTGCTCTATCCCATCTGTTGCCATCCAGCCATCCTGGGCTGCATGGGAACCCTTAGAATTTGAGATGTACTTTTCTGTGCTGGGGGATCTTCCAATTGTTCTTCTTATGAAAGATGCAGGTTGATGTTTCAGAGAAACAAAAACTAAAAAAGGGGTCTGGAATTTTAATTGATTTTTAATTGGATTGGGTTTTTTTCATTTCCCCTTGGTGTATATTTTCAAATAAAGTCCATCCTCTGTTGTTCTGGTAAGGCATATGGAGAAATAATTAAATTATTTGATCTAATCCTGATACTATATTGGAAATTAGAATTCAAAGGCACATTGCATCATGGCAAAGTACGTAGAGATTGTGATGATGATGGGGCTTTTTTCTGTTAAATCATCTACATAAGTGAGTAAAGTGCTTGGTATGTGAAACTATATTGGGAGAAATTTGAAAATAATGAGGAAAAAGATTTGTGAATTCTTGCTTTATTTGATATAAAACAGGTTGATTACTCTTAAATCTCAGATCTGGATTTGCTTTGGTATGACTCTGATCTTGATCCATGCAATTGGACAGGCACACAATTAGATACTGCAGAGAAAAAGCTTCTTCTATAATTCATTTTAAGCAGGTTCTGCTAGGTGATTGGTTCTTTTAATTAGTTGAACTTACCTATAAACCAGGGAGTCTGCTTCAGTTTTTTCTGCTTTTTCAGCTGGGGAGAGAAGCAATTTGTGGTGTGGGTAAGGAGATTATCTTCAAGCAAGAATGTTGAAAAGCAGGTTTGTTTTAAATGTATTTTTACAAGTATATTTAATGAATCCAGTGGGTCAGGATCACATAGTACTACTACAGCATGAGAGAGGGAACATAGTATCAGTATTTTTCATCAGGAACAAAAGTGACCTGAACAGCTTCAACTGCTCATCAGGGCACTGAGCTTTGTAACTAAATTTATAAGAGTAGTCAGGAGAGAGATGATGGAAGTAATGCAGCAAGAGTTTAACCCACAGTAAAAATAACTGTTACCTATCAAGGACTGGTTTGTACTTCATAGGAAACCAATTGCTTGTAAACTGGAAAAGCATTGGAGATCATTGCCCAGAGTATACCTGAGTACCTGAAGAAAGGTGAAGGTGAATACTTATACTCATCATAAGAAACTGGAAATAGTGGAGAGAAGAAATCAGACAGAAATGGAGATTCTACCTGGAGAAGCAGAAAATTCATGAAGCTAATAGTTAAGTAATACAGGCCTCTGCTATCAGTAGGAAGGATATGAGTATGAGAGTTCTGGTGATTTTAATAGACTGAAAGCCCAAGTGACTAAGAGCCATGATAAAGCTGAGTCTGAATCAAGGGTGTTAGTGATTGAAAGTGATAAAAGACATCCCACTATCCCTGCCCTGGAGGAGAAAAACCTCCTTTGGAGAGCTCAGTCCCCAGGGTCTGCAGTCTTGTTCTGCAGGGGGGTCATGTTCTGCATGTTCTGCATCTTACAACTTTTCAAAGTTGTAAGGGGTCAAAAAGCAAAGGAAATGGTGGTTCACATGTGTTTTCAAAGTTTGTTCAACTAAGATAATTTCAGATTTATTTGATTCTATTGTCGTCTGTCACCATGTTTGATTTTTCCCTTCTTATTCTTCCTTGATGCATTTTAAAAAATATTCCCTTAGTTAAAGGCTGTAAGAATAAAAGTCTTAGTAGAAGACTGGGCTGGTGAGGGGGGCATCTTCCTTTCCTAAGAGCAACTACAGACCTCCCCCCTCGCCATCTGTGGGTGGAAGTACCAGCTGTGTCGTGCAGACAGCCACACTTGAGCAGCCACTGTTCACCACTGGCTTCACCCTGCAGGGCCACACACAGCAGGTCACGGGCTCCATGCCCACCTCCAGCCCCAACATCTCTCCTTTGTGCCTCCCAACTGTGCCCACGCTCTGTCCAGCTAAATGCAACATTGCTGCTGCCATGGGAGAATGGCACCCACAGTACCCAGCTGGTAGGACCAGCACAAGCAGCACTGAAACCCTGCAGACTGCAGTGCCCTCTGGCTCCTTCCTGGCCAAACAGCCTGGCTCCAGTTTCTTGGAAATGCATCACTTGAATACAATCCTGCCTTCATGTGCCTATCTCTTGATGAGGCTGAATTCAACAGCAATGACATGGACTCTTGTCCTGAGAAAGGCTATGGACCAACAGTTTTTTTCCTGTGCCTGTTACCTTAACTGTCTGCTCTGAAGCCAAATATGGAGACCTGTGCACATGCCAGCAAGAGCCAATGCTGTGTGTACACTGGGGCATCCTGCAAGCACATGGACAAGCAGTGCAGGGGAGGTACACTGGCAGCATCTGGTACCACTGGCTGTGCTCACCTGCTGGCAGGTGTGCAAGGCAAGGAGCAGGGCTGTGAAGTCTCCAGTTGTCATGGATGTACTTGAGGAAAGCTGGGCTCAGGATCAACACCTGAGTGGGGAGTGGAGTGATCAGGTGCTCTCCATGCTGGAACAGAACAGCCAGCCCAACACAGTGCAGCCATTGGCTCTCTGCCCAGCAGAGTCCTGCCTGCACTCAAGGAGCTGGAACCCACGGAGCCATTACCTTGTTCCTCTCAGCTTTGATGAACTGTTTCACATGTACTGCAAAAGCAGAAGCAAGCAGTGATCATGTGGCACAGCTGCTGCTGAGGGGGCCTATTTCTTTGCAGAGGGTATCTGTTGTCTGACAGCACCCAGCCCAGTGGCATCCCCTGCCCTTGGCCTGGCCCAGCAGCATCCTGGCCTGGCTATGGGAAGGAGCACATCAAGCCCATGGCCCTGCTGTGGGGACAGCTGCCCTCCCACTCATAGGGGTATGGTACTACTATGGTTGTCTGAGCCCTGTGGGCAGGTCAATGCCTAACTACCCCAAAGTGCAGGGCAGAGGAACACTTACTTAGTACCTTTTGAGCCATCAGAACTAGTGCCAGGTCCCCAGTGAGGCACCAGAAACTAGACCACACTGTGCCATCCACAGGGTTTCCAGCACAAGAGACACCATCCCCCAAAGCTGAGATAACCATGTGAATTGTCTGGTGAAGAAGGCTCTGGTCACCCAGTGCAGGTCCAGAGGTAAGAAGGGGACATGGACCAGGTGTATGTTGGGCCTAAGGTTCACTGCATTCTCTGGGTACATGAAGTGATGGGTTGTTCTCATGCCAACATCCAGCTCAAAGCCAGTGACCTTTGCTCTGTTCATCCTAAAGGACAGCAGGATGGTGTGTCCCAAAACAAAGGTGCATGGCCTGCTGGTCCACTGATCCCAAGCTCTTGGTCCCACCAGGCAGGGACAGCAGGTCACCCTAGCCAGCAGCAAAGATTGGACATGAGTGACACAAGGATCAGCCAGTCACCTCCCCATCACAGGGTTTGAGTTGGTGGATTTCAACCATGGGCATGCCAGGGTTCTGGGGAGACAGGGAGAGACCAAGTCACTTTAGGTCACCCACCTCAGAATACAGTCATGAGCATCGATTAGCAGCCCGTGGCTGGACTTTTTCAGCTGCCCCAAGTTCCTTGGTACCTCACAAGTCCTGCAGTAAGGTGGGTCCCACACATCAGCTGTCGAGGCCCAGAGGATGTTGAAGAGCTGCAGAATTAGGGCCTGGAGCTGGACACCACTTGGACCCTGCAGGGTCATGGGGAGCAGTTGCAGTGACATGCAGCATTAGGACTTTCACCAGTAAACCAAAGGGAGACAGAGCCTCATTTCTCCTAGCAGAGACCTGGGAAAGGAAAGAAAAAACAGATGGGATATTAGGCATTAGATGGGATATAAAGGGTGCAAAAAGCCCAAGGGGCAGGATACAAGGTGGAGGAAGAGCTAAGCTGGGATCTCTCTGTCCTTTTATCCCCATCGTATATGTTCTTGGCCGTGCCCCACTGCAGATGGACTCAGGGAGCCTGGTAAGACCCACAAGCTCCTGTCTGTTGCCTAAACAGCCACCACTGAAGTACATCCAAGGAGAGCTTGTGGTCTGCACCCATCAGCAGAGGTTCTGTGGCTGCCTTGTAGTGAAACAATGCAGAGCTATTGGTAGGGCCTATGCAGAGGACAAGCAGGAGGGTGTGGAGGAAGGAGGGAACCCAAGACGGGACCAGTGCCACCTGTGAGGTCTCAGAAACATTGCCACAGGACCAGCAGCAGGCATGGGGCCAGCACCCATGTACTTGGTTACCTCTGGAACAGCATTCCATGTGCCACCTGTAGTGATACAACACAAAGAACAGTGGCAGGCACAGGATGCCTTCTCACCTACCCTCTCTGCCCAGCTTCCTGGGACACCCCTTAAATGCTCACCCACTGTGAAGGAAATGAAATTGCCCAGTATTTATTTCCTTTTCTAACTGTTCTATGACATTATTTCTGTGTTCTGCTGTTGCCACTGTCACCAGTTACTTCAGGCCAGACAGGGCTGGCTGGCAGCATGTGCTGTACAAGAAACTGCTCCCTGCCTGCAACATTTTTAGGGTCTGCAAACTGACCTGTGAGCAAGCAGCAAAGCATCATCACCTGGCCATGGGTCAAACACCAGCTTCCTCATCCAGAGTGGTGTGCACATTCACCTACCAAAGTGCACAATGCTAGCAGTGAACTCTCCTCCCCATGTATGAAGAGAAGGCCCCACAGCCTCTCTGCCCTGGCTGAGCCCATGTAGGCGCCATGCAGCTCCCACCCTAGTGGTCCTGGAGTTCTGCAGCAAGAACAATTGACTAACAAAAAGAAAGGCAACAGGTAAGGGGAAAAAAAAAAAATTAAAAATTAAAAAAAAAAAAAAAGGCAGTAAATAACTGCTAGATGCCAAACTGTTAAAACTCATGAACCTCACAGGAACAGAGATTTGAAATGCTGGAAATTTGCATTTCCAAAATGGTGTCCACCAGAGGCGGCCATACGGCCGAAACACAAAGGGAAGATGGCGTCACACCCTTCCCTTATCAAATGGCAACTTCCATCCGACTGCATGTCCCTAGTAGCAAAGAGATAGTATGGCAGCAGCCCCTCCTGGGAAGGCAAGAGCTACGGAGAGCTTTAGAGGCGGATCAAACTCGCCAGCTCCTGCGGCGATGTGCTGCTTCCCCCTGCTGTTCACTGCTCTGCTGCTACTGCGCTCTGCTCTGCGGCCGAGGGGAGCAAAGGCCCTAAACAGCACTGGCATGGGGTGCCCCGACCCCGGGAACTCGCTCATTGTTTCTGCTGCTGGCAGAATTCCCCAAGTTCGCTTCAAAACAGTTTCTAGTTGTGAAATGCAGTCTTTACAAGCGGCTACAGTTGCAAACCCCAGTTGCCACGGAACAGAGAGATTACTCCTCTAGTTCTGTGTCCTGGAATGGGGCTGCTCACAGCGCGTCACAGGCAGGCTGTGGAAAGGAAACCGCTAACTGCAGTGTCTGCACGACAAGGGAAGAAAAAAAACTCCAAGAAAACAGAAAATAAAAGAGGAAACCTCTGTGTCTTGGTTTGAAAAGACTGCTAGGGAAAACAGGGTCTTCTTTTGAAATGCAGACTGTAAACTTCCTTCTTCCGAATCAGTGTAATTTTGAAATCAAGGGGTTCTCAGGCAGAGATATGGGGATGGGAATAACAGCTCTTTACTAGTGTGTGCACAAGGCAAACAAACCAGCAGCAGCGATGGCATTTCCAGCGGCCAGAGCAGGAGCCCGGTGCCGGCGCTGCCGGCCGCGGCTCTTTGCCCTCGGTGCAGTTCCCGGCACGGCCGGCAGGGAGCGCTGGCGGCTCCCGCGGGGCGGGGCGGGGCGCTGATCCCCGCGCGGCTGCAGGGGGCGCTGTGGCGCGGCTCGGGCAGCGCGCGGCGATGGCGGCGGGGCCCGGGCGGGAAGGGATGGAGGAGAGAGGCTTTGCTCAGCAACCGGGCAGGGTCGGGCCCGCGGCTCCAGCAGGGCGCTCGCCAACAGCAAACTGAAATGGCAGCGTGTCCTGGCAGGGCCGGGGTGCGGGATCCAGCAGCAGAGGCAGCTCCTGGTGTTGGGATGGCGGCGGTAGCAGCGACAGCAGCGACCTTGCTCCTCCAAAGCCAAGAGCGAGCGAGAGCAGCTGTCCCCCTGCTCTTCTTTACCTGCTTGTAATCTCGCACTGTCCCCCTCCCTCCGAGAGAAACTCCCAAAATCCAGAGGGGTTCCCCCTCTCCCGTCTCTAGTACCCAGTCATCAGTGCTTCTTAGCATGTCAATAGGGAAAATTTCACATGCAACAAGTGAAAGAAAACCCAACCCCCAACACCCTGCTTAAGCAAAGACCAAATGGCCACTGAAACAAATACCACAAGGGAAGAAGCTTCCTGAGAGCATCAATTTTAAGACTGCCAGCAATAGAACCCCAGTCCCCAAGTGTTCTATCTGCAAGGTCCTAAAGAGACAGTAAGAATTTTTGAGTACAGAAAGAAATGTAATACAGTAACATTTTGAATTACAACATGACAGCTATTTTTACTGTCAGGTTGATATAGACTAAAGATTTACCTAAGCTACTGGATCATCCCCTATCCCAGGTTGGCTTGACCTTGCCACAACCCAGAGAACTGTCCAGCTGATGGAACATGCCCAGGGTCTCACTGGCAAAACAGACATGACATGCTGAGCAATGGTCCCTTGGTATCTGCAACCCACCTTGGTGCTGCTCACCAGGGCACAAGCAGAGGGGGTTGTCAGAGGCCTCTGGTGTACTAGGCAGAGCCGGAGGGACTTGTTACTTAACTAGCTTGGGTTTTTTGTTAGCTTAAACAATGTTTCTTTTCCCCTCTTTGCCTGTCCTGGAGAGACTGCAGCAGGAATCCTTTGGCAGCTTTTGGGTGTTTTTTCCTGAACTGTTTGGCATCATTTTGGTCTGAGACCAGACAATCCGCAGGAGACCACCAGCCAGGACCTGTGGGAACCATGGAAACCACTCTGTTGGCCCCAGGCCTCGGGAAAAGCTGAAGCAACAAGAGGAAGGACACCAAAACTCACCGGCTTCATCTGCTTTGAGAAGACCAATGCCAGAGTTTCAACAGGTGGTGTGGTGTGAAATGTGGTTGGGCACGGCCTGAAGAGCCAAGAGGGCTCTCTGGAGGTGTGCACTGGCTATGCTGGAGTGCACTGAGCTTGTTTGAATGGACCAGTGGCTGCTGGGGTGTACTGGGCACTGCTGGGGATGACCAGGCAGTATTTATGAAGGCAACATCCCACCCAATAGGCCCTGTAGAAAAACTGTGAGCGATGCAGCACTGTCACAGTCCAGGGCTTTCCTGTAGCCCCAAGAAGGCACCTGAGCCCTTTTTGCAGCCTTTTCACCCCCATCTTGCAGCCCGAAGGTCTCCTAGAGGAAGAGAGGCCTCCCTCTTTGCCATCCTGAGGTCCCCGCCCCATGGCTGAAACCTAGACTCACTGGGGGAACATCATGTCTGCCCCACAGTGACTTCTGACTTCATGTCCAGCCAGAGTCCTCACTGCTTCACCTCTACCTGCCTGGCTCTGCCCAGACAGTTTTTTCCCCAAAAGATACTCTATTCATGTTCCACTCAAAAGGCCATGAGGCAGGCACCCTTGCTATAAAACTGCAGTCAGTTAAATTCTTTGCAAAAGCTGCTGCCCCACTGAGCATCATCTGCACCTCTCAGAAGGAATCGATCCTCTCAAAGGCCTGGTTGAAACACCTCCACTGGCATCAGATCGTGGCAGAGGGTGCCTGTGCAGATGACAAGAACCCTGGTGCACCAGAAACCATGCTGACAAGAAGTCTTATTAAGTTCACATCAGCCCAACACCAAATACAGATGGACACTCATGACCCCATGTTGTCCCAGTGTCGTCCTTGTTGCTGTACTGCTCAGGAGGAAGGGCAAAGGGGCAGCAGTGAGGACTGCTGAACAAGGATCAGCCTGTACCACACAAAGAAACAGGTTGTCTTCCAGCTCCAGAAAGCAGATAAAAACCACAGGTATCAGAGAGAGTAGCCAAGGAGCTTTTATTCATGAGGTAAACACAGCTCACTTCTGCAGGTGTCTGTCTCTCTAGGCTGTCTCTGCACCCGCAGGGTTTCATTAAACTTTCTGATCCTATCTCCACAATCACCCCTGTCTTTGAGTAGTCTGCTGCTGGAGAGCATTTATCCATTGATGATCTTCTCGCTGATGTATCCAGGCATGGTGTAGACCAAAAGAACCAGGAAGATTGTCAGAGCAGTGACAATAATCAGCATAATTATGTATCTCTTGTACCGCTTCCATATAAAAAACACAAAGGTCTTAATGGGATTCACAAACCAGTTGAAAGATGTTTTGGGCCGACTAGAACAGGAAGAGAAGAAAAGATAAGCACAGGCTCTATCCACAGAGCACCACGTTGGCCCTTCTGCTTTGATGTGCTGCTATCCTCATGAATCACCAGCTCTTTCTGCCGCTTCCAGGCAGGATCAGTCTAGGAGCTACAATTAACTCACTGCCTGTGGAAATGCCAGAAACAACAGGACGGGACTGTTGGAACAGTTCCCCAGTGTCCCCAGAGTAAAGCTGTCCTTCACCCTCATACACAAGGGATCCCTTCACACAGACAGACCTGACCATTGTACAAGCAATGTTATGGCACAGCTACCTTGACCAGCTTCCTGACATCAACCCTGGGCCAGCTGCTGCAGCCTCAGGTCCTGTGGACCCACTTGAGCTCTGGGAAGCCCTGGCAATCCTGGTTCTGCAGACCTCACTGCACAGGGCCTCAGTGTTTGCTCTTGGCTTCTTAACATGCCAATACTCCTGGTTTCCATACAAACAGCTGCTGAGAATGCAGCACTGTCTGTGCATCCTGAAGGGGATAATACAGATACTCACTTGGGCTTTTCCAGGGGTTCAGGCCCTTTTCGGCCCAAGCCAACAGGACTTTTGTCGGCCTCCTCCACAGTCAGCAGCTGGAACTCTGCTTCCACCTTACCCTGGAGGGACAATATGTCTGAGCCACAGTTGAATATGTTGCTTCACAGACCAACCTGTGACCACACGTCCTGCCATAGAGTATTTTTCTCCCAGTTCCACTTACAGATGGCTCAGAGCTTTTTTCTCCATTGACTACAGTCTTACTTCACAGTCAGTGGAAACTGTGACCTGGAAAGAAACTGTTTTGCAGACAAGGAATTGTATTGTAATGAACTGCCCAACTACCTGATTTGTCTGCACCCTCCCACAGTGGCACTGAGCAAAATTCACTCTTGGGGACACACAGTGATCAAGTAGTAGGGGTATGAGGAGCAAGTCTGTCCCTGGTCAGTTGTCACCTGCTTGTCTTGGGCAAGCAGAGACCCAGGCTTCTGCTGCTGTCCTGACTGGCTGATGGGGAGATACATGCCTCTTGCTTTGGAGTAGGAGTGAGCAAGGGGAACATGGTCTGGGGTGTTTCAGTGGAACACTAAATTCCTAAAGACAGCTCCCCTCATGGAACACTGCTCTATGGGAAGCTCAGAGGAACACATGAAGTCAGACACCCCTGCATGCCATGGCAGTTGGTTCTACAGGGTAGACAAAGTGTGGGATTGGCATTTGTTGGAAAAAGCCCTCAGGATCCTGCAAAAGCTGGGTCACTGCCTTTGCCTTGATATGGCAGCCTGTTTTACAGGCACACATCCTACAGAGGCAAAACACTGTGCTCACCAGTGCCAGACCCCAACCTTACCGTCAGGAGGTACTTGTTCCCACTGGGGTCTGTGAGTTCCATGTCCTCTGGTTTGACTGAGCTGCTCCACTTCTTTTTCTTTTTCTTCTTGTACTCTCTTTCCTCTCTCTTGTCATCTTCTTGATCTCTGAGTTTGATGAAGGGCCACCAGCCCCTCATGCGCTTGTTTCGGAAGAGGGAGAATCGAGGTGCTGCGTTCTCCTTGGCCATTTTGATGGTGCAATGCTCAGAGCTCTTGGCTGCCCGCACCATGTCATGGAGCTTCAGCTCGATGGAGCCTGCAGGCACAGAGGAGACCACATGATAAAACCCTGAGGTCAGCCCCACATGACATTTGGTTGTTTCTTCCACACTCCCAATCGTCATGAGCAGGTGCCAGCTGCTGTAATGATCTAGCAGAACCTTTCAGGAGAACCTGAAATTCTGCATAAGAAAGGACGACCTCAGAAGTTAGAGACCAAGAGGCAGAAGTCCCAGGTCTCATCTTGTTTTTGATATGGGCTGTTTACTGAGTTCATATGGTCAGTTATTTTCACCCCTTCATCATGTCCCACCCTGCTCTCCTCACATGTTCAAGCTCATCTTCCTCTCTCTAATTCCTGGAAATGTCAATTAAAATTATAAAATCATAATTCTTTAAAATTATAAATTCTTCAAAGGTTTCAGGTTTGTCTTAGACCTGCAACAGCATCAGTTCATCTCTCTGTTTGGCCTTGTGCCTCTGTTCTGCTTGGAATGAGCTCCTGTCCCATTTTGCAACAAAACAATCTTACCACATCCTGGTCTGTACTGGCAAAAGCAGACAAGGGATATGAGTGTTCTCTGCTCAGTTCCTATTAAGACTGCATCTGGATACAGTGCCCAGTTTTGGACCTCCAATACAAGAAAGGTGTCAACTCAACAGTGTTTAGTGGCTGAGATAGTCAAGCCTGTAGTGGGTGCCAGAGAAAGAGGGATGAGAAACGAATTTATGTTCAGCCCAGAAAAGAGAGGTCAAGAGGGAGATCTTACTGCATCCCTCACAGCCTAAACGAACTGACAGAGCAGATGGAGCTAGATTCTTCTCAGAAATGGATAATGAAAGCACATAAGGCAACAGATACAAAATGCTGCAAGTAAAAAAACCTGAGAATTGTGAGAAAGGTGCAGCCAGGAAAGGGTCATAGAGAAGGCTGCTGGGAATCCATCCTTGGAGATAATCAAAATCCACACAGAAAATCTCTTGAGCAACCTGACCTACAGTGCATCCAGCCCTGCTTGGGGGAGGAGATTGCAATAAACCCTGCAGAAGCTCCTTACTATCTAGAAGTTCCTGAGTTTAATCATTGGAATTGCTAATGCTTTCTTCAGTGCCTCAGTTCTTTGTGGCTGAACCGCTGGAAGTACCTCATGCACTAAAGCTGCTGAAATACACTATGAAAAGTTTAGTATAAAAGGAATTTAAACATGCCCAGGAGATAGTAGGGGAAAGGGACTGCTTTTTAATAGTGAGGTTAACATTTGAAGAAGGGAGAAATAATTGAACAGAGTGCTATAAGCTTGGGGATGATAGCAGAAGTGGGAGAGAATCAGCAGTACTTGTGCTAGCATAATGTGTAGGGAATCACCACCAGCTTTGTTTTGGCACCAGGCCTTGCTGTATGCCCAGCTCAGCAGGTCTGATTACAAAGAAGTACCAGAGCATCCAGGGAGCTCTGAGCCCCCAGAAATGGGACACTGCAACTCAAGTGCCAATAGTCTCACAAAGGCTGTCAATAGTCTCACAGGTTGTACCTGTGTCCAAAACATAAGGTCCTGGGGAAAATGCTCTTAGGCCCAGACTTTGAGATCTGCATATCTAAGAGCATAGAAAACAAGCAAGTTTATTGGAAAGGTTGTGAGGAAGCAGAACCTGGAAGTCCTGTGGTGTGACAGGCCCTGAAAAAATACACCAAGGCCCTGGGACAAGCATGCAAGCACTGCATGTCTGTGTAGGGGAGGTGCCTATCTCCACGCTCTGTCTATAGCTCAGGTGTGAAAAACCAGCCCAGGTGACTGCTGAATGAAGAGATCTGATGGCCCCAGTGTCCCTTCTCAGAGAGCTGAACCCCAGGGAAATGTTGTAGCACTCTAGTAAGGTAAGGGACAGGTCACCTCACTTCCAGCAGGTAACACCATACCTAGAAAGTCATTTGCTGAAATCCTGTCATAATCCCAGACCTGGAGGACCAGAACAGCCGGTTCCCGAAATTCTGATTCCTCCATGGAAAAGACTGAGTCCTTCTTCTTGTAGGTGATCTCCTTCTCAGTCGGTAGATAATTGAAGCGGAAGATGAACCTCCAGTTGAAATTGCCTTCCCCAGTCAAAGAGTTAAAATGTACATCTGTCTCCTGCTTGTCATGGTCAAGACCTTTTATCCAGCTGCAGAAGAAACTCAGTTACCCTCTACCCTTGTCAGCAGCCTAAAAGGCAGAGCAAAAGGATGGAAGCACTGAACTGCATGAGGTAGCAAGAAAGGGTCAAACCAGAGCAACACCTGGACAATATCTCTGGGATTACAGCAGCCCACGGAGAGGAAGTGGGCATCTCACACCAAGGCAAGGAGGAGCAGAGGTTCAGAGGAGGCAAGGGAGTGTGTGGGGCAGGGCAGGGAGCAGGGCAGCCAGGCTCTGGTCTTCCCACCAGACCTTTTCACATAGATGTCACTGGAAGGCTCTCCTGTTACTGGGTTGACATCATCAAGGATCACATCGTCTGTGTTCCAGATAATCACACGGAGCTCATAGCTGTGGGAAGGACACAGAGGTGAGACACATGTCCTTGTTCCTGATGCCTGGGAGGGCAGATCAAACCCACAGCACAATGCCAGAGCAGCAGGACTTGAACCTTCCCAGCAGTGTGGCTCCCCCTGCTCCTCCCACCAAGCACAGCCCAGCAGTCTCAATCCCAGCCACAAACCCTTTCTAGACACTACAACCCTGCAAGACAAACACCCACAGTCAATACAGGTAGCTTTTGCGAATCAAATCCCTGGTGCATGGGAAATCCTCCCAGCTGTACTAAGCCATAGGAGCACAGAAAACCTTAGGCAGGAAGGGATCTCTGCAGTATCTAGTCCAAATTCTTGCTCTAGCTTCATAGTAGGCCAATTGATCAGGGCCTTGTCAGCATCAGTTTTTAATATCACCAAGGATGGATGTCCCTACACATCTGAGTCAATCTGTCCCTGGAATCAGGGTAGCTTCACTCTCACTGGGAAAATGTTTTCCCTATATTCAGTTGGAGTTTCCCTTGCTGCAATTTGTGTTCATTATCTCTTGTCCTTTCAGGTGCACATCTAAGAGTAATCTGGACCCTCCATCTCAAAAGTACCAGTAGATTCTTGAAAACAGCAGATTTCATCCTTCACCTGCACTTCTCTGGACTCCCAAAGACATCTGTCTACTAGCCAGAATAGAGTTTGATAAGTAGCTCAGGCCAGGGTTTCTATTACCTTTATGTCCAGCTCTAGAGACAATTAACCTGCCCTTTCCCAAACCTTTGTGCAGCTGAAGCTCTGATGGCCCAGGATAATACACTCAAGAGAACATCATGTGGTCAGAGCTGGAGCAAAGAGGGCTACATGCCACACCAGCACTGACCCTTAGCACATCCCACCAGGCACAGCAAGGGACACTGATCCTCCCCTGCACCCCAGGAGCCCCAGGCCTGGCGCCCCACAGGTTCTACCTGACAGGCAGTCGTGGCTTGATGTTGATGGGTGGTGGTGCAGGGACATCATTTGGAAACATGTCAATCCACATGTGCAAGGAGCCCTGATGAGAGAAGACAGCAAAGACACTTCAAACAACAGACCACTCTCCAAGGAGCAAGGGCTTGTTCCTGCAAGGAAAATTCTCATCAGAAAGCCCCTGCTTGGCTCTCTCCATTCCCAGCACTTGAGAGATTGGATTTTACACAGGGAAAAAAAATAGGACTGTGAAAGACTGCTTATTTCTGCTGCCAAGAAAAACCATTTCACCTACACTGAATCCATTTCAAACAGAGGCAAACATATCCATTTCACATACAGTGAATCAATTTCAAACAGAGGCAAACATATCCCTCTGTCATAATGAGGAGCATACGGTGATGCAATGCTTAAGCAAAACCAACAAAACTAAGAAGTGATGGGTCTCACTCTGCTCTCCCCCCAAACATGCCAAACAAAGCCATGATGACTGCAGAACTCTGCTTTGTTCAAACCTCCAGCACCCAAGGGAACAGATTTTAGTGCAGGACATTAAAATGGTGAGTTGAGGTGACTGCATTGCACAAAACTAAGGATGGATCCTCTAGCCAGGTTTCTGGATTCTCTAAGGTTTCTTCTCTAGCCAGGGCGAAGACAAGGATGCAGAACAAGGTTCTTGCAAAACAGCAGTGATGAGGGACAATGCAGAGGAGGCAGGTGTAGGCCAGAATATCATCACCCACAGGGGTGCATGGTGGCAGGGCTCAAAAGCAGAGCAGGTCTAGTGCCACACATCCTCATCAGAGCAGGGCTAAATGGTCTGCAGAGACAGGAAGGATTCTGGATCACCAACACTATGAACACAGCATCAATGAGCAGAAGTTCCTTGAGGAAAGAAGCATCATGAGAGGTCAGAGGATAGATGTGAGCAAAGGACAACCATGGCCTCACTTCACAGATGGGCCAGCCATCCACAGACACAACTCCAGTCACCCACCCAGAGAGGGGACAATACATAAGATTCACAGGAGACCAGAGGCGGGGATGCTGGAAATCAGCTGTCCAGAAGGTCCTTCCCTGAAACAAGAGGTTTGGCACAGAAACACATCTCACCTGCACTAGCCCGGGGCTCTCTGGGTTGTACAAAGAGCGTGTTTCCACATGCTCTGGGACCAGCTTGTACCCATATCCTGGCATCTCTTCCCAGTGCTGCAGGACATACAGAGCCTTATGTTCATCATCCACCAGGTTCTCATCTGCCACTTCTCTCCTGTTCCTCACAGAGGCCTCTGCAGCAGAACACAGCCAGGGAGAAGATGAAGGCTTCTGGCCAGCAAGAGTCATGTCAGGACATCAGTCATTAGCACAAGTAACAGGAGAGGATGGACTTGGCAAACAAGCACCTCTCCAGAAAAATGAATGGGGAGAAGCAGGAGGGCAAAGATGAAGGGAGTGAGTTCAATACGTTGCAGTGATGAAAGAGGCAGGAAGGAAACAAGCCAAGAGAAATGCAATGGAAGGGGCAAAAATAATTTATTCTGGTCCTGGGAAAAAAGATCCAAGA
Organism: Erithacus rubecula; assembly: GCF_903797595.1. Classification (NCBI taxonomy): domain Eukaryota; kingdom Metazoa; phylum Chordata; class Aves; order Passeriformes; family Muscicapidae; genus Erithacus; species Erithacus rubecula. Next base: position 540,215 of record NC_136670.1, read on the forward strand.
GACACTGAGGAGGACATGACCCTCTGGGGCACGTTAAGTCCCTACATCTGTGAATTACTTTTCACCAGAGAAGTACTACTGGGAAGCATTACCTGCCACCCTAAAGACATGCAGCTGTGCTCTCTGTTAATGAACACAATTAGTAATTGGCTCCTTTGGCACAGTGAAGCCAAATGGCAGTTCAAAACCAAATCTTGCTGGTGGCAGAAAAGACAGAGTCAACAGGTGAGGGCATAATGACCCACCCACTCCTGGGTTTATGGAGTGCATCTGCCCCTTGGATATCAGTCTGAGACCTAAACCATTCCAAGCAGTGCTCAAGCACAGCAGAGGTTCACAGGGCACCAGCTGCAGCTGTCTGGGAAACACCATGAGAGCACCTTGTTTCTCCCTTCCCAGCTAACCAGTGACCTGAACAAAAGGGGGAAAGGGCTTTTGGAGGCTCCTTGCCCTCTCCTGAGTAGCATTTCTTTTCTCTTCTTTGCATAAGTCATAGAAACCACCAGAAAACTTAAGAACAGCTGCACTGAAACAAGGAGAAAGTAAAGTCTGCCATATGTGTATCCTCACTCTCAGCAGGTAAGGCCAGGGATTATCCTTCCTACAGGCTACATAGCATTGTCTTGCAGTACTCAGCCATCTGCAAGTGGACCACATCTGCTCTGACTTTCCTTGAGGTTGAATTCAATTGCAAAGGTGTTGGCTGCAGCAGAGCCTGGCCTTTGGTGAGGGAAGTTCTCCATCACTGCTGGTGGAAGCTGTGAAAGGTTGGTGTATTCTTGGACATCTGTGGCCCTGGCTCAGGGTTTGTAATGCCAGTTAGAAGGAAAGAAAACAGCAAATGAGAAGTAGAAGCTGCCCACAAGGTGGAGATCAACAGTAGACAGGAGCAGTGTGGAATCATCCAAGGCACCTGAAGCCACTGGAAGCACAGAGCATTCCTGGACAAAGTCAGCTAAAAAAAGGAAAGAAGACTGAAAGAACACTCCCTTCCCCTTCCCCCTCCCCCCAAAATAAACCCCAAACAAAACAAAACAACACCCACAAACAAAAAAAACCCAAAAATATTAAAGAAAACCAAAAACCCATCACCACAAAAAAACCCCACAACATACCAAAGGGAAAAAAAAAAGGCAAAAACTTCAAAATACCCATAACCTCGAACAGGACTTAATTATCTTGCTGACAGTGATCATAAGCAGAAGGTACAGCTTTTTGACAGTACCAGCCACCAAAATATGCCAGCATACAACAAACCTCCATGACCAACACTGCCATGCATTGTGGGGGTTTACTTTGTTCCACCCATTGCCTGGGAAGCAACTTGGTATCTAAAGGGCTGGATCCCATCTTCTCCCAGTGCAACAGTGTCCACTGAAATGAGGGCACTGAACCAAGGATGCACCTGTCAGTGACCCAAAAATCCAGGCCAGGCAGGGCACAGAGTGGGGAAGGCAGCCTGGACACCTCGGGGAAGAGAGGCTTGTGAGCTCCCAGACCAGCACGTGCATTGCTGAGCACAGGCAGCTGTTCAAGGGACCAGTTCAACAAGCCCTCTGTACCTTCAGGAAAAGCCTCTGGAGGGACCTTGAATATTTTATTGTCCACTTTGATCTCCTCCCATCTGTACTCTGCAGCAGGGATTGAGTTTTTCTTGCATAAACTGTCCAAGATCTGTGTGGGTTTAAAAGCATCTCGCCACATGTTGTAGCCATTTCTGCATGAAAAGAAAATATCAAGAACTTTTTCAGTTTAATTTTCTTTTCGAGGTTGTTGAACAACCTTCCTTCCCAAAGCACAGGCTATGTCACTAGAAGCCTGCTTAAATTTTCACTGGGAAAACACTGGGCTTAAAAAGATTACAAAAAATCTTAATGAATGAAAAGCTGAACAAACTCTGACTTGACAGAGAACAAGCTGGATTTTCACCCCACAGAACTATTACTTTCTGAGAGTAGAAATAATGCTAGCAGCAGGAGCAATTCTAGATGCAATTTCTAAGTGAGAAAGAGGCTTTAACTGTGCTGGCTACTCAACTCCATTCCAATATCTAATTTTCCAAGAATAGAGTATGAGAAACTTGCAGAAAAGTGGCCAAAGACACTGGAGAATCCATATGGAAGAAGGCCAAAGGAAATCAGATGTCCTGAGTGCTGCTGCTTACAAAATGCTGCCAGAGAAACTGCTGTACTTTCTGAAAGAGGTCAGAGTCAAGGAAGCACTTTTCTCACACAACACCAATGTGTAAGCAATAAAGAATTTTTTTTTGCTATATCATGCAAGGTATATTGGTTTGCAGTATTTTATTTCCATTATCACAGGAAGCTGGTAGGTGTCTAAAGAGACAGTTATCCATGTGACTTGTAGTGAATCTGTGGAGCACCTGCAAATGTACATTCTGTCTTGCAGAACAGGAGGAGCTCTGTTACCCACACGTGGCAGGTGAGAAGAATGTCTATGGCCTTAATGTGTCACCCTGGTACCTACAAGTCATACTGTGCAGCCACTCCACAGTTGGCCCTGTGCTTGCTGTAGAATCGATTCTCCAAGTCAATCTTGGTCTCCCCAATCAGATCATCAGATCCAACTAAATCATGGTCAAATACTGCCACAGTGAGTTCTGATTCCATAGGAAAGGAGACTGTCAGCTCCACAACTCTGGACAGAATCAAACAGGGAAAGTACAATTAGCAAAGAAAATGGAAATGAAACACATGCTCTGCTTTGATAATCATACACATTCAAGAACTGTATTTGACAGATTAAAGACATCTGATAAACTTTGGTTCTCTCTAAATTCAGTACGTGCAATTTTCAGTATGCATGTTCAAACAAAGGAATTATTTTGTATGGCTCAGATAGAGGGCCTGGAGTTAGGGAAAAAGCTCTCCAATGCTTGGATTCCAATTTTAAATTAAGTGCTTGGGTGTGCTTGCCTCCTAACCCAAAGCATGATAACTCCTGAGTTAGCTGGAGGCAAGAGACATGTCCAGGAGCCTTGTGTTAAAGCACAAAGTTCTCCATCAGAAAGCAAGAAAGACCTTACATGGTGAGCCACATTGCAAGCCCCAGATTTGCACTGTTCTTATTAAACCTGCTAGATGAAAGCTTCTTGCATACTCTCCAAACACAGGATTGAGCTGCTTTGGGATGTATCGTTCCTTTGTGTCCTTCTGCTGCTGCCCCACAGTCACCACCACATAGGGGTCTGCTTTGCCATTGGGGTCTGCTGGAGACAGATTTGTAGCCTAGAATATACAAAAGGTACTACTATACATGGCTGTGGAGAGCAACCTGCTCAAGAACACTGCACAGGCCTGACACCACCCAAGCCTGCTTGGTCAGGTCCCTCCAGCAACTACCCCAGCAGTGAAACAGCCACTTGTTCCCAACAGAAATCCTCACTCTACACGGCAGTCATGCCTTCAGCTGTGGACCCACTTGTTCATGATCTCAAAGCAGATGTGAGGAGTCAAGAAATGCCCATCCTCAAGCTACAAAGCATGGAAGACTCTCCATGGAAAGAATGTAGATGTTGCTCACTGGCAGAGGCTTCAAGCCAGCATCAGATTTTTCACAAGTGCCACTGCTCTTTAATGAGCCACTTTTAATGAGCAGAGAATGGCAGAAGGTCCACAGGGAGGGGAGCAACTGCCAAACATTACTGCCACCTCCACCAGAGACTTACCTTAACAATGTAAACTCTTACAAGAACTTTGATGGGTCTGTTCCTTGGAATGCCCCGGGAAACCTTGGGTTCTGTAGCAGCTTCTTCAGCAGGGTAGACATAGAAGGAGCCCTGCAGAAAACACTTTTTAAGGAACAGCTGGATATAAATGGGAATATCTCAGAAAGGACTGGAGTCTCCAGCTTCACTTGCCAAAATCAGAGTAATTTCCCCATGCAGACCACAGACACTCTGTGCCCATGGGGACAGTCCTTCCCAAAGGTCCAATCATGCCCACATGGCCCTGTCAATCCCTGCTTGCAATTTGGGCTGCAGACTGTCATACCACTGCCAATGTCAGATCTAGGCACTTTAGACTGCCAAAGACAGAGGACATCAAAGGTGGTCTAGGGACAACTACAGTTTCTGTAGGTGGTATTACAGAGTCTTCAAGAGCTCCTGGATGGGAGGATGATGCTTCTTTTAAATAAGTTCTGCTAATTTTAAAACCAGTGAGCTTACTTATATAATATTTATATGCGTACCGACTATACCCAGAGGCCACAACCAGAATGAGTCCTTTATGCTTCATGCTTTCTCATTGTAGCAGCTAAAAAATCTGAATTGGATGGGTTTATAAGCTAACAATAGTAGAACCACAGTACAATTGCTTCAACAGGCAGTAACAGTACCATGGCCATGTTGCAGCCCAATCTGCACACTCATGCACTCTGCAAGGTTTTACTAGTGTTGACTCTAAATACAGGTCATAAGGATCTTCTTCCACAAGCAGCACAAACATCATCCAAATGAAGCAGTACCTTGTACTTCCCCACATAATGTTCATCCTCATTTCCATCTTCATCATCATTTGCTTTGCCACGATGAAGGGGGAAAATACACAACCAGTCTTCAAAATTACCAAACTCATTTTCCAGCTCAGAGTTGTAGATCTGAAATAAGTAGAAAGTAATTTTGGACCTTTTCCTGCCATCTTAAAGGCAAGGAGAATCAGAATGACCATCCTTTCTCTGTTTTAACCATTTTACCTAGTCCTACCTTACTCTTGTATTATTCAGTGCAGGGTGTTAATTGCTTTCCTGCATGTCCCTGGGGCCAGCCTTGGATGTGAATGCACATCTCAGCTTGGCTCTAAGGTCTTACTAGCTGCATCAAAGTACAGCAATGATGGGGGCACAGCACACACTGCAGGTTCTCCTCCCAGCATAACTGTAGGACAGTGAGGAAGACATGGACAAAGGGCCAGGGCTGAAAGAGGTCACCCCAATTATCACCTGAAGGGTGGCAATGAGCTTCCTCTTGGGTTTAGCAGGTTCAGCTTCAATCACTGCCTCATCTTCTCCTTCCATGTCAATACAAGATGCATTTAAATTCCCTCCATCTAGAAATGACAGTAAGAGATTAGGAAACACTCTGATTTTGCCCATCAGATTTTTCAAGTGCCTCTATGTGAAATTACCCCAGCCTCAACTTGTGCTTTCACCCAGGGCTTTAGCCTGTGTCATGGCTATTGCTGTTTGTGACAGGTGTCCTTCTGGCATCTGAGGTTTCCCAGCATGGTATGACTGAATGGGTGGGAGGACGAAAAAATGGCACAGACCTACCTGCCTGTTTGCCTGCATGGCTGCTATTCAAGACAGGAACTGGGCAGAAACCAAATGAAGGACAGTGGTTGGGCCAGCTCATAGGTGCTGTCAGGGAAGGCACAGAGGAGAGACCACCCTCCTCTTTGGATGAGTGCTTATTTGCTGGCGTGCTGGTTTGAGTGGGTAAAGCATCACTGCTGCTTTTGGGACAGCCAGCTGAGCCTGGAGAGACCATGTGTAGACCTTTCCCAGGGGCACCACCAAAACCAAGGACAGAGTGGGTGTGTCCTTGTCCCATGTGCCAAAGTTCCAGATTACACGGGCGCTAATGGCATGCTGATACTCTCACAGCTTCTCCTTAAATTGTATTTACATCATTATTACACTTGGCACTTCCCCAGGTCAGAGCTATATGAGTCACTGCTTACACCTCTGCAAATCTGAACCTAGAGCTGTAAGGTTCTCAGATCATAAAAAGATTGTTATTACTGTCTGTTGCCTCTGTTCCCCTCAGTTACCCAATTCATTTGTAACCCAGGTGAGTATCCCATGAGCACAGATTGATGCCTAGCTCCTGGACAGTTTTTCCTGTCCACCATCCTCTCTCCATCCTACCACTTCTTCCCAGTCTCACCCAGACAATCCCATGATCCCTGCAGATGATTTTTTTTCTGCATTCTGTCCACACAGGAAAGCACTTGCTTTAACACTTTTTTTCATAAGACTCCACAATTTTCCAGGACTTCTCTGACTATTCTCCAAATTCTTTTTCAGGAAAGTTTGGTGTTTTCAACTTGAAATAGCCTGTTAGTTTTCAATTTGAAATAGCCCCTCTCCGCTCACTTTTATGTTGTTGCTGAATGTTGCAAGGTTGTTGTCTGCACAGATGCCATTCCCACAAGCCCAGTACCCTTGGGGATGGTATAAAATCTTGGTTCTCCCCACTAAGGAGTGGGATATTGGTAGAGAACTCACCTGCATCATTCAGGTCATCATTTTCAGCATCTTCCTCATCACTGCATGCCTGAAACACAGATAAATATTCACCTCGGATCCCTGACAGAAAAGGCTTTTCCTTCCAGGTATACAGAACACTTACATTTTCCTGCCAGCAGAGTAATACATAGCATGGAATCATTCAGCAATAACATCATTGCAGGATAGTATCCAATGAGTGTCTTAATGACTTTTTCTTCTCCCCATATCCTCCTGCTAGCTTCTTTTGTTTGGAATTTAAGTTGACAGTGGAAGGAAGGATATTTGGAGCAGATCTGCTCCCATAACACATACTAGGACATAAGCAGGATAGAGTAAGCAGTATCAAAGTCCCTGTTCAAACCAGCAATATCACATTTTTAGGAGTTCCTCAACAGAGGCTGCCTCATTCTTGCACCCCTTGAGCACCAAGCCTCAGGGATGTTTCAATACCCACCTCCTGCTGAAATCAGCCCAACTGGTAGATGCTTGATACCTGTCTATCATAAGTATGCTTGATGCACTAAAGTCTACATCTTCCTGCAGATCCATGCCACAGGAGAGCTCCTGTGACACTCAGTATAGTTAAACACATCTTCCTCAGACCAGTGCAGCCTATTTTCCCTTCTGCTGGCAGTTGTCACAAAATATTACCTGGTTATATAGCTCTTTCAGGGATGCATAGTACTTGGACCACCAATCCAGTTCTTCCAGTTCTGGTTTTTCCTCTTCATATGCTTCTTCCTTCTTTACAAGCTTACTGATAGGATTTTTCTTCAAAGGAGCCTTAAGAGAACAGAGAAAAGGGTTCAGAGGGAAGAAATGACCACCCAGGACACCCATGCACCCTCCTCCAGTGTCCCAGGAGCCTCTGGCAAAGGCTCAGCATTCAGGCAGAGCACAGGAGATGTGAAGTTGCCTGTGGCCCCAGGTTTCTTCTCTGTTATGAAAGAAGCCATTCTCAAGGCACAAGGCAGGTCTCCTCAGTGCCCCTGTGCCAGAGCCCCAGCACATGGCACAGCCCATGTGCAGGCAGGAGAGAGGACTGTTTCAGTCTCCTCAGTGCCCCTGTGCCAGAGCCCCAGCACATGGCACAGCCCATGTGCAGGCAGGAGAGAGGACTGTTTCAGTCCAGAGAAAAACCTGGTGGATGAAACCTAACAATGAACTTCTTGACTTTTTGGATTTTTTTAATCTACAGTTTGGCTTTACAAACAAAAAAAAATTGTTGGGCCCAACACACCACTTACCTTCACAAAACTAAGGGAGTGAGTGCTGGAAACTGGGTCACTAGCTGCCAGTCCAATGTTTACCACAGTCTGAGATGGAAGACGGTGAGATGAAACATTGCAAGCTGAGATGAAAATAAAAAGCTTCATGTTTCCATGCATTTATTTCAATTCACTACTTCTTACCTTTGGCCACAGGAAAATCTTCCCTGTTAAACACTGTAGTCTGATTGATTTTAAAGTTTTTCATAGTAGACTCTGCAAAAAATCTGCTGGAAATTCAGCTACAGTACTGAGATGGACCACCATCATCAACAGCTTGTTGTTGACTCCCAGGAGTTCAGAATTATGAGATATATACCTTCCCTACCCAGAAATAACTACAGATGGATCAATCTTTGTCTTCTTCTTCATGCTTCCAGATCAGGAGTGCTGGCTGTTGCTATCATAGAGCTCTTTAGCTAAACCATTACCCAATAAACAGGCTGTGACCTGACAATGTGAGAGAACTGAAAACTTTTCAATCCTTGGTCCTAGTGAACCAGCTCCCTAAAGATGAAGGTCTCATTGAGCAAATTCTTCCCCATGAGGGTAGGGAGGCCCTGGCACAGGTAGCCCAGAGAAGCTGTGACTGCCCCATCCCTGGAAATGTTCAAGGTCAGGCTGGATAGGGGTTAGATCGACCTGGTCTAGTGGAAGGTGTCCCTACTCACAGCAGAAAGTGGAACAAGATGATCTTTAAGCTCCCTTCCAACCCAAACCATTCTGTGATTCTATGACCTTGTGATTCCAAGGAGAAGATTTTGCTATCTGGCTAAGAGGGAGTGGAAGAGCCAGGGATCTTTGCCATTGGCAAAACCTGCCTGTTGTCTCCATGAGAACCTCTCAGAGCAGCTCACCTTTGGGCACATCCTCTGGTTCCTCTTCCAGCTCTCTGGGAGAGAATTTCATCACATCAGACACCACATGGCTACCCACCAGCACAGTGCGCCCAAATGCACGCTTTTCCACCACAAAGATGCTGAGGGGAGGGTGTAGGTACACCTGCTCTGGGAGCTCCTGCAAAAGAATTATGCATGGGGTTCACAGGGGTAAGGGTGACCAACTTGTGTTGAGCTATCAGACTACAGCAGGACAATGACATAAGAAGAAGCCTGCCGGCACCTTCCAGCTATGCCCAAAAAATCAAAGCCTTGAAGTGACAGGCCATGGCTAAGATGGCTCTTGGTGGGCAATTTCACAAAGATTTTGCTCTGCAGCTGAACCATGTGGTCATGGGAGAGAAAAATCCTGGAAGCAGCTCCCCTCCTTCTATCCTGCCCCATGCAGTGAGGCAGTGCACCATGGTGTACCCTGGCATGGCAGAATCCACCTTCCCACTCACCACATCCATGTATTTGACCAGCTCAATGAAGTTGGGGTTCTCCTTGTAGGACACAATCACCTCTGACTCCACCTTCTTGCCAGCACATTCAATGATCACCTGGGGTTCATCCACCTCAAACAAGTTCACTCTCTTCAGGTCCCTCAGGCCCCAGAACAGGATCTGAAGCACAACATGATGCTGTCTGAGACATGGCAGGCATGCTACTACTCATGCTGCCACCCCCCACCCACAGGACACAGTCCCCAGAAGAGGCACAGGCCTGCTCTGCCCAGCAGCTCTTCCTATTGAACCACTCCAATGGTTTCCCCCTCACGTCAAGCATCTCCATTCCTGCCATTTGCTCAGGCCTCACAGGGACATTTGAGCTCCAAACTGGACTCCCTCACCAAGCCCTGCCCCCTGCCCAGGGGCAGCTTGAGGGGAAAGCCAGAGCAGCAGAAGGCAGCACACCTCTATACGAAACTCCTTCAGCACTGGGCGGATGCCCTCAGGGATGATGAACCGTCCAGCACGGGGGTCTTCCAGGTAGCCAGGCTCCTTGGGCTCCACATCCTCAGGCACTGATGGCTGAACAGGTGGAACCAGGATACAGCAGGTGATGAAAGTCACTTCTATTCCATGCCAAGCCATGCCCCCTTCTCTCCCTCATTCTAGTTCTTGCTCACAGGCTGTCCCCACAGCCTCCTCTCACTGGAAAGCCAGATATGGCCTCTAACTTGGAATCCTCTGGTGGGCCCCATGCAAACAGCTCCTCACCCACACAGCTCTCCTCAGAGAGCTGGCAACCATGTGCAGCTTCCTACAAGCCTGTTACCTCCAAATAACCACTGTAATCAAGCTCAATCAGCTCAAAAGTGGCAATGAGCTCTCCCGCTGCTTTGGTGCCTCTGTAGAAATCAAAAAACTGCAAGGCAGGTTTCCTGTATGGCTCATCAACCAGCTTCACCTGTGGGACAGCAAAGGCCTGCCCAAGGAACTCAGGGGAGCCCTGCAGGAAAGAGCAGAATGAATCAAATCATCACTGTGGTATCTCACCACCTCAAAGAACACCACTAATTCCAGCCAATCTGGGACACTACAAGACTACACTTCCACCCATGTCATCCTCTGCTTTGATTTTCTCTGCTCCATCCAGAGCTAGAACACATAAAGGCATGTCTGCACCAGTTTCACTTAACTCAGCAAACAAACTGGCACCATGCACCAGAGGACATCAAAGCTAGATCAGGTTTTTCAGTCTCTTCCAGACAGGGTTTGAGTATCTCCAAGGATAGATACATTACAAGCTCTCTGAGCTACTGGCCCAGCATGATCTGCCTCTGTGTAAAAATTGTTCCTTATATTAAGATGGATTTTCTTCTTTGCCAGTTTGTGCCTACTGCTTGCCATTTGGCACCTTGGTACCTTCCATGACAAGTCTGAAGTGAGCTTTTCTATCCTTTTCCACCAGGTAGTTGCAGACAGCAAAAAGACAGTGGCTTTCTCTCGATCTCTGTAGGCTGAATATACTCAGCTCTCCTCCTCTGTCTCTCCATCTTAGTGGCCTTATCTGGACTCACCCCAATATGACAGGGTTTATCTTGTACTGGAACCCCAGGAAAGCTGCTGAATTACACAGAACCTAGTACAAGTTACATCATTAGTCTTAGGATAACAAAGAGGCTCTAGGGGACAGTGTGACTTTAAAGCACTAATAAACAGAGAAAAGGGAGGACTGAGGAGGGATGATCCATGACACCTGAGGACACCATCTGGGGACACAGGGGAAGGAACTGCACTAAAAGTAGTATCAGTTCCCCAGACTATGAGCCCTCTGCAATATGAGCCTGCCAAGGAAGCAGGCATAGTATTTCTTCAAAAATAAGAGATTCTGAATCCAATAAGCACTCATCAGCCCCTAACGAGTTTAGATTATCTCTGAGTAAGAGTCTCAACCTCAGCCACAGTCCCCATGACTTACTGTCACCAGTGAATCAGGACCAAGCTGAGCTATGGAAACCAAACAGAGAAGTGCCAGTACTCAAGAGCTCCTCTAACTTCCCTTTTCTGGAAACAACAGGAGGAAGGCAGCATGGCCATACTTACAAATTTATTGTGGCTGAAAAGGTTGATTATAATGATGGGGGTCTCTGTTTTCAACTCTTCCTTCTTCCCATCAATAATGAGCTGGTCAAACAAAAGCAGCTCATTCCACATAGGGCTCAGTGTCTCCTCCAGCATCTGCAAATGGAGACAGAAAATCTCAGTGTTCCACAATTAGTGGAAATAAACTACATGCAGGAAAGTGAGGAACTCTTGGCTGATTGCCTCTCTCACACAGCTACATGCAGCTGGTGGCTGGCAGGAGGGGATATCATAAAAGTGTTGATCACCACTCAAGGTAAACTAGCACATGCCAATCAACCTCTGAGACCATGCCCAGTGACTGTCAAATATTCCCTGAACATAACCACACTGCTCAGAGCATAGATACCTGAGTGCCTGGGGATACAAAAGTCCTGGGAGGACTGCCATAGCACTGGCCTTTAACATGTCAGAGAGGGCACAGACATTTTTCTCTCCCCAAGATCCCAAGATGACAGAGGCAAGAGTTTAAGTGGTCTCACCCTGGTGGTCTGGCAATGAGTTGAAAACACCACTCTTGCAAATGGATCTGAAAGGCCATTATCATCTGCAGGGAGGATACCTCGAGCTTGATACAGATGGGCTCGGAGCTGGAAATAGCTGAAATCTGGTAAGAAAAGAAGAGAGGAAGTCCCCAGCCAAGTCCTGTATGAGGCAAAAAAAAAATGCCTGAAGGAGAAGGCCAGCCATATAGGAGTGGGCACGACCTGAGAGGAATAGTTACCACTTCTAGGGACTGTGATTCTCAGGCCAGTACATCTCAAAAGGTTTAGCAAGCCAGACAAGCTTAATGGGCTCCCCAGACATCTTTGGAAGTACATGAAATGTGATATGTGCAGTGTTCTGCTATGAGCATCTACTATGGGGGATCAAGCCTCATCAGAGGGGCAGAACTCATGTCCATTGTCAATCTGGCAGCACGTTCAATGCCTACAAAGCACCCATCCTGTCTGCTGCTTTAGCTGTGAATGTGCAAATACATCCTCGTGAGATCAAACTGGACGTGCCTGTCCCAGTCATGCCTTCGAGATTACATTAGATCAGGTCCTAACTCCCAGAAATAATTCTCAGATCACAGTGTGACTGGAGGTGAAGGGCTGTGGGGGGACAATGCACCACCACAGACATTAATCCATTGATGGGACCTCTCAGGCCCCTGCTCTCCTGTTTATGTGAAGAACTAGCATCTGCACTCACCATCCCTGCTGAGCCAGCTGGGAGGGCTGTATGCTGAGAGCTGGGCTATCTCCTGCTCACTCTTGGAAAGGAACTCCTCAGGCAGCTCTGCCAAACAGTTTTTTGCATATTTGGTTACCCCAAGCCACATGTAGATTTCCAGTTTGGCAAAGATCTCACCAGTGTGTAAGCCAGGGACCTGAAAGCACAGAAAGTTTGGAAGGTTTCATATCTCAGACCAAGCTGATCACTATCAGTCTAGGACTGACCAAAGAGCACAGGTCAGAGCACATCATCAGAGGCAAAAGGCAGTTGTGGAGTGAGAGCTGTGTTTCATTGTTTCATTGTGAACTCCAGGATTTCAGGAAGGAAGACTGAAAGCAAGGAGGGGAAAACAGCATGAAGCAAGCAAGAGCACTCTGTTTTGGTATAAACCCTACCTTCATAAAGACAGTCTGGATCTTTGCACAGTCTTTGCCTTTCTCCTCTTCAACCACTGAGTAGAGGATGTTTTGTGCAGGAATTCTGGCATATGCTACACGCTTGTTGTTACTGAGCATCCAGATGAGTACATCAGGGAGAGTGCACTGGGGCTGGAGGGAGGAAAGGGAACAGCATGCTCCTTCCACTGCCAAGCTTCATCCTCTCACAGGAGGGACTGCTGAGCAATGGGGGTTTAGAGATCCAGAAATAAAGGACTTAACACTGGCCACATGCTTCTGAAAGACAGCCCTGCAATATGGCTCTGGAGGTATTGTGCTTTAACCTCAGCTGGCAACTCAGCCCCATGCAGCCCCTTACTCACTGTCTCTTGGTGTCATGGCAAAGAGGATCCGGAAAGTAGAAGTGAAAGAAGTCATGGATTGAGATAAAAACAGTTTAATAGGGAAAGAAAAGCTGCCCCACCACACAAGCAAAGCAAACAAAAAAAATTATTCCTCTCTTCCAGTGGACAGGCAGGTGTTCAACCATCCCCAGAACAGTAGGGCTCCATTACAGAAATGGTGACTTGGGAAGACAAACACCATCACTACAATTGTGTATCATTCTCACATAGCTAAAGATGCAAAAATTATTTACTTCACTTGGTGAAACTTCCAACAGCATCTGTCCCCCTTATGTCAGCTAACATAGCATTCTGTTTGACACTACAACAACACATCAATTTTTTTCGGTTACTTAAAATACAAACAGTGAAACTCTGAATGTGGAGTGTCTCTGCTATGGATAAGAACCTTATTCCAATGCAAGTTTGAATCTCGTCTAGGGTCAGTGCCTAGTGGAAGCGCAGGCAGCACTGGCAAGGCTGTTTTCCCACACAAAATTGTTTGCTGCAGACAAGGCCTTGAGCTGGTGGGGCAGAGAGGCTCTGCCTCCTCCCTACTGCAGAGTTCCTTGGATCCCTGCTCTGCCACCAACAGCCCTGCAAAGCTGCTTGGCCTCATCCCTCATTACAGCTATGGAAACATGGTAAGTGCCAGTAGCTGGAACTTGGAATTTTACATAGTGAGGAAAGACAGCAGAGGAACAGCTTCAGCTCAGACTTGTGAGACCCTCAGAAGCCAGCTCAGTATCCTCTCCTTGCCTACCCTCTCCAGCTCAGAGCAGAGGGTCCCTAAGAGCTGCTGTACCTCTTTAGCCATGAAGCGAATCTTTGCCAGGATCTTCCTTGCCTCCTGAACCTTCTCCTTGACATTGTCTCGAGTCAGGCGCCGTCTCACATGGAGCCCCTGCTTTGCATACAGGATCTGAACAGAAAGCACAGCTGTCACACAACCCAGTCACACAGCCATGCCCCACTGCCACCCATCAGGGTCTTTAGGGAGCCTACTGTGTGCTGACCACATCCATCCTGTCCCATTGCACCCTGACCTCCACCATGGCTCAGTGCCCAGCTGCCGAGAGCAAACCTCCATGAACCTGTCACAAGCCATTTAGCAAAGGGTGCCAAGAGCTGGAGACTCCAGGAACTCATCAGCCCAGTAACAGAAGTCCATGAGCTTTAAAATTTGGGACAGAAACATGTCTACAGAATAAACATTTCAGAAGCTGGTGATCTAAAGCTTCAGACAGTGCCTGTGGGAGACTTTCCCACAGCAATGTGGGATTATGAAGATATAGGAAACTGCAACACAGGGCTTGGCTTCCACCACTGTTAGTACATATCGAAGATAGTGTACACATTTGAAAAGAGACTTTGGGATTAATCAAAACTAATAATGAAATCCAGAAGAAATTCAGAGTGTACACCCACTGTGGACCGGCAAAACTTGGGTGGGTCCTCTCTTCCAGAGTGTCTCAGGCTTAGCAGAATATCTTCACCATAGCTCAGGTGATGACATGCAATGAAGCAAAGGAAAGGGAACTGGGACCCAGATATGCCTGAATTTTATTTCCTGCTGCTGCCACTGCATTTTGGTCAGCCTTTCAAAGTTTTGTAGTCTGACAGACTAGTTTCTACAGCTGTGCTCTGCTGTGCTGTGATGGAGGATATGTAATTGTGCTCTCATTCAGCTAGCTGGTCTTGTGTGCAGGGTAGTAAGTGCCCAAGTGTTGCCTTTAAGACCTGCTGAATATGTACTCAGCCAAGGTACATTTTTTGGCAGTAGCGGGATCTCAGTGAGCCACTACAAAACTGCCTTCAGGAACAAAAGGCCTCCAGCAACCTACCAGGCAGCAATATGCATGCACTCAACCATATAATGCCCCAGTGGAGCTGAAGGAAAGCACCAGGGCACAGCATCTGCACAAAACTGGGGGCAGCCATGGCCACATCCTGTCTCTGTTCCTTGTGCTGGAAATTGTATTGCTCTGAGCAGAAGCTGGGAGATGCTGTAGTAAAAGCCTATGACTGATATAATGAGTCTTAGCTCCAGGTTTCCTTCTTAGCATCAATTCCTGCTGATCCTCCAGAAGCTTTCCAGGAGAAGAGATTGCTCAGGCTCCCACCAACCACCACCAAACCCTTACAATTACACCACCAAGCCCCATGACTTACAATGTTGCGCATCAGGTATTTTGTCCGACATCTGTCCAGGTTATTTGGATGAGCCATTGTTTTTCTCTCTGCGCTGAGTGAATATTGCCTACAACGAGAAAAGCTGCACAGGCTCTGTATCCTCTGCACTTAGCATGTTGAGCCCAGTTTGCAGCAGGGACACAAGCTCCAAATCCCCAGTAGCAAACCAGATGCATCGGGAGGCTCTCTTTCTGCAAAGCCCTCTCTTCTGCAAGCTTGTTTGTTCAGAAGGTACATTGGGGAGTCTCCAGCACCTGAGGCTCCCTTTCTATGGTTGAACTGTGGACTGAAGTGCATATCAATGCCCACAGGGCAGTCATGGGGATTGAAACATTGGTCTTTTGACTGCATGATTCAAAAGAGAAAGGAAATGTCCTTCACATTTAGGAAACATGTGGGGGCCCAGGAACACTGAGGCTGACATCTATGACCCCTCTGATTCTTAGAACAGGACTGGGGTCGCCTCTCCAAGCTTGAAGAGCTACAGGGAGGGTCCTTTTCCCAAGTCATCCTCATTTTCTTCTGCACATCCACCTCAAAAGGACAAGAGAGAAGGCTGCACACAGCCCAGGCAGAACATGATATGACCTCATAACTTGAAAAAAACAAACTTCAGGAAATCAGGGACATGCTAACCTGCATCCAGCCACAAATTCCTCCAGCACCTCTCTGAGCTGCTCTTCTGCTTTAGCCTTTGGTCTTCTCAAGAGCTTCTCCACATCATCCAAGCCCTGCTCCTGTAGCGAAATCATAATATTCACAAAGCTTGCACCTGGCTGAGGGCTCAGAGTAAAACCTTGCAAGGATGCATTTGCTGCAAATGGCTTATGCCTTTCTGCAGAATTGGGATTCATGAGTGCTGCAGATGAGCACCATGCTGCCAGGGACTCTACAGAGCCTGAGGATAACCTTAACATTTGTTGTTACAACACCTTGTGTCTCAGTCCTTCAGCAGCCACTAACATACACTGTGAAAGCTCTGCTTTCATATTTTCAAGCCCAAAAGGGAAGACAAAGTCCTGAGGAGAGACTGCATCCCCTTCATGACAACCTAAGACTGATCATCTGCTTGCCAAATCATCTACTCAGGGCCACATAGCTCAGGACTGGCAGCAGAGGAACTTGGTCTCACAGAGATCATATCACATCACTCACTCCTCCAGGAACCACCACCAGGAAGTTGCACAGCACGAATCCATGTGGCCCACTCAACCTGTCCAAAAGACAGGTGGGACTGAGCCCTGTGAGAGACATGGACTTGCATGGGTGGTGAAGGCAGCAAACATCTTGCACGGATGCAATGAGCAAAGCACACCAGGAAGGAGCATGCCACAGACAAACACCCTGAGCAGGCTACCAGGCGCTCTGCCAGCTTGACAATCCGGTTGGAAATGCAGAGTCTCCAGGCGTGATCCTCCCAGTAGCTCCACACGTACACGCAGGGCTTTTCATGTCTCATGGGCAGGCAGCTGTATGACCTAAGGGCAGCAGGCAGAGAGTAGGGCTACTGCTACAGAAAGCATATGCCATATCGTAACACACCCAACAAGGGAGCAGAGGCTGAACACTCTCTCCCTCATAGGGAATTAATTGGATGCTTTGAGCTCTGCACCATGGACATGGGTGCAAGCTACTGGAGCTGCCCTCTGCCATCCCAAACTAACACACAGGGTTTCTAGTAGAGACAGCAACACATCCTGAGATGAATGAGGCTGACAGGAGCATAGGATGCTGTCAAGATTTCTTGCTGCTATGTGACTAAGAAGTAGCAGAAACATGCCTCACAATACAGAGACCACAACGTTGCCAGGCCTGTGGGACAAACTAGGCAGCATTCACAGAGCAAACACATCCTTAGAAGAGCTATGCCTCTCCTACTTCCTCACTCCAAACAAGCCCTTAGGATGCTGCTTGTGAAGCAGAAAAGGGATGGCTGTTATTGACAGGTCTCAGTTTCCTTGGGACCCTGTCCTTGGCCATATGCACACATCAAGCAGACACCATAGGGCTCATAGAGCTAGTGGGAAATCTCAGCCAGCTGGACCATGGCAAGCTGCAGGGTTGCAGAGAGGAGAAACTTATGATGCATTGCTGAGAAGACCTCTAATAACATCTGGAACAACCAACCTGGGAAGCTGTGACAGCTCCAGGAAAGGTGGGACAGAAAGATATAGAAGACTTACTTGTCATACTCCATGGGCTCTGGTCTCTGGCTCTTTGTCACTGATTTGTTCAGTGCTCCTAAAGCTGGAGTTAGGATTTCAGCATCCTGCTCACCACCTGAAACAGCATCCAGTAAAGGCTGCCTTTCTTCTTTCACTTCTCCTTTTTCCACTTTTTGCCATCCTTTGGTCACAACCTCTTCAGATTTGCCATAGTTCCCTTGAAGATGAGCATTAAATTATAAACAGGTAAGTGTGATCACTCAGATTTTTTTAGAAAAGAAGTTTTCTAGCTGGCAAAACCAGACTCTTGACAGTCTTCCTGCCAAGAGAAGCACAGGGGTATTTACTGCTTTGGGAACTAGCAACTGTGTCCAACCATCAGCATATCACATGGACAACCAGGAGGTCTTAGAGGGAGCTGAACAGTTGCAAGGAGGTCCTTGTGTATGCCTTCTTCAGTTCTGCTGAAGCTCCACCAAGTGCCTGCTCACTACCATCTACATCCCTACACTGGGGCCAGCATCAGCTCCTCAAGTAGTATCTCAGCATCAAGCACATCCATCCATGCAGTTTAGCAGGACTGACCCACTCTCAGGCCACTGTTTACCCATCACTTGTTGTCACATCCCCTCACAGTCACATGGCCAGCTCCAGTATCCCAGCTTTCCCTCCTTTGTTTCCCTTTCTTGCTACCAAATCCTACTACTTCTCTGTACCCCCACTTGCTAGAAGAGTTTCCCAAAACTTTTCCAAAACAATTCACACAAATGGTGCAAATCTCCAATCCCATAAAAGAGATTTCAGGCTTTTCAGGTAAGTAAAGCACTGTGCACACTCCCTGACTCATTCCTCAACCCTTCCCAAGTTCCCAAGCTGACTTGACAGTGCAGTGTCAAGAACTGACTTGGCTGTCAGAGGGAGATTCACACTGTTCCCACAGTTTCTGGACATGGGGCCCTGGGGAATACCCACCTATAGAGACTTCAAAGCTGACAGGTTTTGAGATGAGAGAGGAGTCCATCATAGTGGCTTCAAAGAAAGCAGCAAAGAGAAGGAATTCATCCTTTCTCCCCAACACATTCTGAGCAAGGAGACAGAAAATCAGCCTGAGAGCCTTGTGTGCCAAAACACTGCCTGAGCACCAGGGCACAACAAATGCCTGCCAACCCTCCCACAGGACCTCAGCAGGATGCTGTTGAGATCACCACTGGGCTGCCAGAAGCAAAGTAAGATTTTTTTGAAACCCTAAGGTGCTAATGCAGAGCCATGGATTGGCTGATGCTTGTGTGAAACCACTGAGCAGGTTGCAGGCTAAGGGGTGCCTATTGCACCACCACAGCTACCTCCCACCTTCCTTCCTTCCCAACTGTGCATGCCAAAGACTGGCACCTTTGTCAGCACAGGAGAACTCACCTCGGGGAGTGGATGAAGCTCTTCCACCTCCACAGTGACCTCCCTGGGCTGCTCGGCCTCCTGAGAGTCCCCAGCCTCCTCCTCTCCCTGCAGCTGGCTCAGTTCTTTAGTTTTCTCCTTGGATTTTTTACTTTTCTTCTTCAGCTTCAGTTTTTTCAGGGCACCTCTCGTCCTGTCCCCAAGCTTCCTCTCTGCGGCGCGGGCGCTGCTGAAGATCTCCACTGTGATGGCCATGAGGATGCGCCCACGGTAGAAGATGCCCTCACCCTTGCCTTCATTGAGCTCTTTGTGGACATCCCGCAGAGCTGAGTTCTGGGGCGAGCCATACAGGTTCACCCAGGCTGGGCCAAACGTGGGGTTAAAGCCTGCAGAGACAAGGACAGCATTTCATTATGCTCCAGGGTGCTGCTGCAGAGAGACCTCCACCAAGAGGAATGCCCAGGACACCAGACCAGAAAAAGTTAGCATGCTTCAGCCACTTCTGCTCCCCAGGAGACCAGCATGCCAAGCAGAACGTGCATGGCACGGGGCTGCCCAGGACATCCTGCCCCGAGGCAGCCATGCCAAGCCTCACCATTCCTGTCAGGGTCCGAGATCTCCTGCAGGTCTATGTAGTGTGTGGCAATGGCCACATCACCAACATTGGCATCATCCAGCACCTGGACTTTTATCTTCCTGGACAGAGGAGGGAACATCTCAATGAAACTGATCTGTTCGTTCCACTCAGGCTCAGTGGTGCTGGTCTCCACTGATGTTTCCCCCTGGGAAGGAGAAGGTGTGAAAATCGCACAGTCCCAACAGGTGCCCAGAGAAAGGAAAACCTCAGAGCTTGTCTGGGAATGGCATGTACTCTTGTACCACCTGCAGACAATGCTGGGCAGGCTCTGGGGGCAGCAGTGTCTCTGCTCCTATCCCTGTTCCTGCAATTCCTCTCTGTTTCGTTAGTGGGAGGCTGTCCCAAGGCCCTGGCATGACCTGCACAATCAAGAGAATGCAAGGGGGCAGCAGACTCAGAGGTATGAAAGGCTTGCCTGAAGCACTCCAGGCCCACAAGACTGCCCAGGGATTGATTCTCATATTAATGGATATTACAGAACCAGAAACCCTGACCCTGTGTGCAAAAACTAGGCCATTATCTCAGTAAAGTCTCTCAAGGGTCTCAGGCTGAGTCCAGCTTGACACAGAAAAAGGACTTCTACTCCAGGATTTATTTGACCCTGTCCCTATGTTCAAGGATATGAATCTCTGCCTGCAAAGCCAGTAGCTCAGCCAGTAGCTGTGCCCAGGGCTGGGGCTGCCCCATGAGCAGCTCTCTGTAGAGACACAAGCAGAGAACAGCCTTCTCATCCAGACACTGCACAACCATGGCCACACAGCTCAGGGCACTGCTAAAGACACTAACACCTGGGTTCTCCCAGCCCATTTTCAGTGGGATTACTGTACCCCATGGAGACTCCTGGCACCATGAGCCCACCACATGCTGCCACACAGCCAAGGAAGAATCAGCCTGTCCCAACACAGATTCCCCTCAGACTCACCTGTTGCCCACAGAATGAGACTTGCACGTATGGGTCAATAAAGATTTTTCTCTCCCCTATGATCTTGGAGATACCACCCATGATGCCTGCTCCCATGCTGGGCAGGCCCTCAGCACGATACAATTTGATGCAGACTCTGGCCCAGGGTCTCTCTGCAGGGACTCTCTTAGGCAGCAACAGGTTCCTGTAAGACAAATTCATGTTATGCCTCTCTCCTGGAGTCCATGGAACACAATGATGGGAAATTCACTGACTGGCAGGAAGACTGGATCCTGCCTTACCATAGGTCTTTTTCACTGGCTCTTTGCCCATCAGAAAAATAGGAAAATAGGGCAAAAAAGGTAGTGTGAAGAGAGACATGGCAGTGTTCCCCAGGAGCATGCAAGATCCCACTGCACCTACCTTTCAATGTCCTCATCCTGGTTCCTGGAATAGGTGGGAAGGAAGCCCACAGTATCTCCACGTGCAGAGACAGAGATGTTGCACTTCACAAAGCCTTTCACACCTGCGTGGGTGTCCGTGGGGTCACTGATAACTGCCCACTTCTGGAAAAATCTGTGATCTGAGAGGGAAGAGAAGGAGTTCCCTAGGGAGCAGCCAGGCTACCATTTCACATCCAACTCCATCCACACAAAGACTGCCTTGGCTCTGACCCTGCCTCAGACCAGCCTTCAGACAACTGGGTGGAGAAGCAAATTCAGGTCTTCATGCAAACTAAGTGTTTTAAAGCCAAGGCCCTGACCAGACCCATTAGAGCATGAAAGAAACACCAATTTCAGACAGAGCCAGGGTCAGGCACAGGTATGCAATGCAGTCCCTCATACCTGGCTGGCTGTACACTGTCTCAACATCCATCTTGAACGTTCCTATGCAAGTTCCCAGAAATGGTATCTTCTTTGAGTGAAAAACCTGCAGACAGCACAAGTCCCCTTGAGCACCATGAGGTGTGGGCAGCCAGGTGACACATCCAATTATCTCTCAAGAACACAGGGCTGCCAAGAGGTGCTTATTCCAAAGCATAGCTGAGGCATTGGTTGCAATCTCCTCATGCAGATTAACCCATCAGTGTTAGCTCTAGGACTAACCCATTCCTAACCAACCAGTCCCACAAAGCCCACCAGCCCATAGCCCTCAGTCAAACCCAGACCAAGGCAGTCATGTGCAACCAATTCAGCTTCTGCAGACCCAGGTAAGCCACACCCAAACAATGGAGCTAGGACAGATCTGTTTTCCCACAGGAAGTCACTGAGTCCATATACTGCTGGGTAGGGCAGAGCCATGACCCCACAAGGCCAGTGTCTCTGCCAAAACCCAAGTGTTGCTCAGCACTTGCTAAACTCTCATCAACAGGAGACACGCAGTCTTTCACAGGGAAAGTGCTGGAGACCACTTGGCAAAGGACATTCTGGCCAGGTTTAGCTGTATCTTCAGAACATCCCTGTGTCTTGGAGAAACTTTTGTGCTTTGGGCCAAGGGATTTTCAACCTCTCTGCCTGTTTTGCTACAGCATAAATAATTTCTGAGCTCCCCCCACATCAGTCAGTTACCTTCATGACCTGCAGGCTCCAGGCTAAGGGGCTGTAGGGAATTGCTGCCAAAACAACAAGACAACAAGGCAAGAAAGTGCCCCAGAGGCACCACTTCAGCCACAGCGTGAAGAAAAACCCTTACCTGGAGGAGGTGGGAAAGCAGCACTGCCCAGCACTGGCTCAGAGCAGGGTTAGGTCTCTGCCCAGCGCAGCCACAGGAAGACCCTGTGGTTCTCAATGGGCAGGTGATTCTGGATGGAACCATGGTATTGGTACCCTTGCTTTGCCCATTGCTCCCACTGTCTACACACAGAAGCATCAGGCTAACATGAAAGATGAAGAGGAACACATACATACCGAGATCTCTATGAGTCTGTGGAATAAAATGTCCCTTGGCTCATAGAAGTCAAACAAAAAATACTGAAAAAGAAGAGCAAGATAGCTGAGCCCCAGGCTTCCAGGCAGCCCTTGCAAGGATGGTCCCAAGTCACTCAGGACACCAGTGGGGCAAGGACAGAGTCTCTGTCCATGTCACATACTTCATTGTAGAAGGGGCAATTTGTTGACTTCTGTGTTGCTGTGTGCCTCTTTTCCTCTCCCACCTTGACTGTGACAAAGGGGTTGATGTTCACCCCCACCAGCTTCTGTGCTTCAATTACATTAATCCCAACCTGAGAAAATATGGGAGAAAATCAGCACTCTGCTTGTTTGAATCAGCACTCTCCTTGTTTACATCTCCATCCTGAGGTATTGTGCATACAATACCAGTAAGCATATGTACAGGGCACTCTCAGTGCAGAGGTGGATGACTAGGGCAGACAAAAGCATGGCTGCTGAAATCTGCTGCAGCCAGGACAGACCAAAGCAGTATTTGAGATACTTGTTTCTTTCAGACAAGTGAGGAAATCGAGTGTAAGAGCCCCAGTACTTATGACAAGAGCAGACTTTCCCCAGCAGCACTTGATCCCAAGGGGTTGCAAACCCACTGCTCCCACATGGCAGGGTCCACAGAGCATCTTGGAGAATATGCCCTTTTTATCTTCTGTTAATACTCCTCTTTGAATGGAGACCACTGGAAAGACTGGAACACGGCTGTCTCATTTACAGCAACTGCTTATGAGTCTAAGAGATGCAAGAAATGTACTCACATTTGCTCTCAATACAAATAATTAGGCAATTGTTAAGGTACAGAGTAATTGTCTCAAGAGAATGATGGTGAGAAATTCAACCCTCACAAAAACTTCCTGCTTGGCTGACAGGACTAAATGTGAGTCTATGTTTACTTAGAACCAGGGAAGGATTTAAATCCATAGCCAGGCTGGGAGATTTGCCTTGAAGTCAATTTAGCCTGATGTCAGATAATCACCCAGAGCCACAGCTTCCTAACAGCTTCCTGGTATGTCCAAGCAGGCTCCCACATAGCCCTCTGGCCCTGGTCATGTCCCACAGCTGTCCCTAAGAAGGACAGACAATGCCCTGGGAAAGCTGGCAGGCACCAGCCATGCCTGGGTGCTCTCTGAAGCTCTGCTCAGTGAGTATTTTGCAATGGCATGTGTAGCTGATTCCCTTCATTTTATCCATAGCTAACTACATAGGTTTACTGAGACTGAGGCCAGCAGTCAGGGATGCATTCAGGGAATCTCACATCTTGCCTGGGGAAGTCACATAAAGCATGATGGTCTTCATGTTAGAGACCACAACCGAGTATGTGGCAACTGGAGAAGCCCAGGCCTGCAGCAAGGCAGTGAGGACTGGCTGCAGGGCCAGAGGCAGCTATGGGGATATGCACTCAATGCTGCAGTACCTGGAAACTCTGCGGTGTTGGGATTGCAAAGAGGTCCCGTGCAGAGCAGAGTCTGGAGCGGCTGCACAAAAGAAAAAAGCCCAGGTGAGCAGGTGTCCATGTCAAGATGGACCTGAATAAGTCCCCACCAAGGGAAGCAACAGAAAACCTGGCCCACTGCCTTGGGAATGAGCAAATCCCCAACATACCCTGTCTAGGGCCATTAGAAACAGAAATTTTCTAACACTGTGCCGAAGCAGACTGCCATGAGCTGCAGGAATTTCCCAGGATTTGGAACTTTCTACCCCAGAACCCAAGCAAGGACCAGAAAGAAGAGCATGCCATGGATACCTCTTCACAGGGCTGAAGATGATGCCCGAGGCCTCAATCTCAGATGTATCATAGAAATCCTCCTCCTCTTCCTCTTCTTCATCACTCCCCAGACCTTTTGCCAGCTTCCTGCCTAGTGCAGCAGCCTTCTTGTCCAGTTCCTTCCCTCTCGGGCACTCGGCAGTCCTGCAAGTCCCACCCCATGCCATGAGCCATACATCAGCCCTGCCACATGGGCTGTGCACTGCCCTCCACCCAGGAGGGTGAGCCAAGACATTCAAGGGCTACTTACTCCAGCTGCTCAAATCCAGGATTGTGGATGATTAAGTCCGAACTGTAAAAATAAAAGATGTTTTCCTGCAAAGACCAGTGTGCCATGGCTGTTTCCTGATGCATGTAAGTAACAGTGCCCCAGCCATTGTCATGTTTATTTCTTGGCAGGGACATCAGCAACTTTCTCCTAAACTTATCCACTGTCCATCCACTGTCTGCTGTTTTCCCTGTAGTTCCACAAGTGACACTCTGCAGGCCTTGCTGCTGCCTGTCATCCTGTCTGCCTAGAAACCCACAACTCCCCTGCTTTGGGCACTGCTAGTGTGCAGGCTGCATGGAGCTGCTGGAGGCCAAAGCCATGCACTCCGAACTTTGCAACCTCAAGCCAGAATGGCTGTAGAAATGCTCTCAAGGGAGAAATACTCTCCCAGGGAGTCCCAGGACTCCCAGCACCTACAGCAGATCAAGTCAAAGGCTCGTTGTGATGACAAGCTATTTTTATCCAAGAATCCTGCTCCCTTATTACTGCTGTAGAGTTGAGATGCATCAGCCTGACCAGAAGTGGACAGTAAACGAGGCTGGATTGCATCCCAAAGGCTGCCACTGACAAAAACAGCTGTATAAACTGCCTGAAAATTTGCTCTTCCTAGGATTTCCATACCTGTCTTTCATAAGATAAATAAAATCCTCTTCAACCCAGGTCCCTGCTGAGTCATTTGGAGGCTGGTAGCGCAAATCCAACTCAATGTAGATCTACAAGCAGAAAGTGAAATGGCCTGAGAGCTCAGCAGCCACAAAACAATAGCAGAAATGTCACAAAAGAGAGAAAGGGGAGCATGGAAGAAAAAAAGAATTGAGAAGCTGGTGGAAACAAGCAGAAGAAAGATGGTCACATCCCCACAAGAAGCATATTTATATTAGGCTTTGTTGTCTGCATCCATCAACAAGCTAGACATAACAAAACACCTCCTCCACAGCTTCTCAAACTCCATGTTTCACTGAATAAAAGCTGGCTCAAGTTTACAAATCTACCATAAAGAGGCCAGGAAAGTCACCTCGAGGCATTTTTAACAAGGGAACTGGGGAGACTCCAGCACAAAAACATGCAGGATTTGGAGTAGTCTCTCTTGAGGAGGCACAAGACAGCTGGCAGAGCATCCCTAAGCATGACAGCTTGGATTAAAATGCTGGAGAAGCCATCAGCACACCAAGAAACTGCATCACAAGAGACAAGAAAGGACAGCCAGAGAAATACAGAGCCTGCTGGGTATCAGCACAGCCAGCACAGGTCTGAACACCCTTGGTCTGCAGGTAGGCAGCCATATCTCAACCCAACACAAACAAAAATTATGTCCCAGCAGAAGCCAGAAAACATTAGCATAGAGATCACTCCTTAGCAGGCTGAAGGGGATGTACTCTGGGTTTAGCTCAATCCCTAGAAAACATACATTTCTGGGAAAAGAAATGCAGCCCAAGAAAGCAGCAGTACAGTGATCAGGAAAGGCAGCAGCAAAGGCTGGAAGGTGAAGAAGGCTGAGATGAAGCTGGATAAAAAGCCAAGGCTCTAAAAACACTTCTTCAAACCACCAGGAGAAAAACGGGTGCAAGTAACTCAAGTCCTAGAGGAGAACAGGACTTGGACTAGCAGGAAGTCTAATGGCTTTATTCCCACTTTGCTAAAGGAGCAACCTCTCTCGGGGTCATGTCTTTTCCAAGCTGAGGTGAGAGGGTCCCAGGCTGCTCTTGCCTGTCCTATTTCTGTCCCCTGCAGCTGTTGTGCAGCCAGGGCTGCACAATCCAAAACCAACCAGGCAAAACTGAATGTGGTTGTGTTGTGGTTAGAGCAGTGTATTAGCATGTGTTGCTCTTAGCACAAGGGAAGAGGCACCCAGGGGCAAAGGGGCTGGGCCACAGGGTACAGTGGAATCCCTTCAAACCAACACCAGCACCAAGGTGCTGTCTCTTTGCTGGCATAAACATTTATCCACTGAGCTGCACAGGCTAAAAATCATCCTGGAAATGCTCAGTTTCTACCTGGACCTGCTCTGTGATCCAGAAGTCCAGCAACACCAGCAACCTGTGCCTGTGCCTCTCAGGCCAGTGGTCTGGTGGCCACAGAGCTGCATACCATGTGCCACCGTGGGGTTTAGTCATACTGCCTGTGTGAAGTGCAAGAAGAGATGCAGCACCTTGTAGGACTGCTGGCTCCACCTCTGCTCTTCCTGCCCTGCCAGCAGCCCTGGCACACAGGTCTGGCAGCCCAGAATCTACTGAGCTGTGTCTGCACACAGCTGGTAGGAAACAGCTCATTTTAGGGTAGTGTTCATCTTCCACAAGCGCAAAGGACTGACTGAGCCCCAGGGCAGGAGGAGAGCAGGACCTGCAGAGCAGAGCAGAGCAGAGCAGAGCAGAGCAGAGCAGAGCAGAGGAGCAGTCAGGTGTCAGAGACATTCATGCTGTCCCAGACACTTGTTAAGCCATCAAGTCAGTGCTAGTGTTTAACCTAAAACTTGCTGGGGGTACCAAGGCACCCTACCACCTCCCACCTCACTCCATCACTGTAGAAGCCCGTACACATGCACTTCACAGTGCATGACACAGATGAGATGCCACTTCCTACATCCATTGCCCAGATTTGAGGAGGTTTTACAAAGCCTCCCTCTGCTCATTCAGGCATTTGTAGATTCTCCTAGAAATTTCTGGGTGGATGTAAACTGTCTGCATCCCTGTGCAGAGTTGGCACAAATGCCACAGTACTTCCAGCTCAAACAGCCCTTTAGATTCCCCCTCAGCCCCCAGTCCACATGGGGAGTGCCACATGAGGTTTCCCACAAGGCCTTACAGCCAGGCTGTCCACGGAGGACTTACACCAGTGACTCTGTTGTTCCTGTCCACAAGGGATTCCCGCAGGATTAGCCTTCCCGAGGTCATCAGGTGCTGAAGGCTGAGGACAAGTGTGCCGAGCAGCCTGGTGAAAGGAATGAGGGATTTGTCTTTACAAAGACTGTCTGCTTATAAATAATGCTAGCTATAGAGAGATGAAAGAAACAAATGGAACAACCATTCCATAGAAATTCCACTGACACAAGGAAAAGGGGTGGGCATACAACAGAAGGGAGTTTTAGGTATTAGGCATTTTGAGAAGTCTGTACCTCTCAGGTACCTCAGCCAATGGGGAAAGAGAGGGAAATGCAGATAGGAAATTGGGATAAAAAGGAGGCTGCATCCTCCAAAAATTTGAGACATCCTGTGGAAAATGCCCACGACTTCTCCCTTTATTCAAATAAAGTTGCAGGACTCCTCTCTCCCCTTTAAACCTCTAGTGTTAGTGGATTAATTTTTCTAACACTGAAATAAAAAGAGAGACTGCAACAACACTATACATAGCATCAGTGCCTACATCCTGGGGAATACTGGGACCTCCACTCTCGTGCTCACAGCCCCTCCAAGCTGCCCTGAAGTGCTTTCCATAGAAAGTCTGGCACCATAATACTTTAACCTGACCCTGAAGCAGTCCTGCCTTCACCCAGTCATGCCAGGCAGCTACTTGCAACTGAACTGCCATTGATGATTGAAGGCTTGCACAGATTCAGACTCATGGAGGGCAAAGGAAACTTCCCCTTCAGCAGAGTTGGACTTCATAGGAGCCAGTCTGTCTGTGCACCCAGCAGAGCTGGGGTGATTCTTCCCAGATAAAACTGGGAAATACAGCTTTATACAAGAAAATACAGAAATAGGACATAAAGCTATGACCACGAGAATGTCTGCAGCAAGTCAGGCCAAAACTTACCTACTCCAAAGCAGCTTCTCCCTGGAGAAGGGTCATCTGGCTCCCTGCAAGTGGCAGTAAGGCATGCAGGACAGCATCTGCCACTCCTAATTCTGGCTGGTGTGTCACTGTCTGCACCCATGTGTACACGGGCCTCCATCTCCTCGTGGCATCTCTGCTGGCAGCCAAGCTAAGCCCTGCATGAAGCAGAGCTTCCCAATGCCAGCTGGCAACCGCCAGGAAGAGGTCACTGCCTATCACAATTTCAGCTGTGAGCTGTTGATCTCTAGTATTCCTTCTCACCTCACTTTTCCATGAGACACAGAGACTGTCCAACTTCCTACCCCCAAGGAAGGAATCTCTCTGCTCATCCCCACCCTTTCCAGCTTTGCCAGTTTGATGCTACTGCCACAGAAAGGATGCACACACTGTACATCTGTTTGTGGTCCAGAGACCACAGATACAGCAATGTAACACATTTTTCCCCTATGTACTTCCACACTCTCTATTTAATTTTGACCATCCCAGTGCACAGACCAACTGCTTTTGAACTGTACTGTCTGTCACTTACCATTATGCTGTCACATATGCACCCAGCAGTGGATATAGTGCCAATCCATTAATTTTCCATTGGACTCCTTTGCTCCAGGCTGCCAGGTCCTACTGTTTTCTGTTTGTGTTATCTCTTTGTCCTGTAGCAGTTTCTACTGACATTTCAGTCAGAGACAATTCCTCTGACCCAGCTCCCATAAAAAAAGCATCCAGAAAACAGTGACACAACATTCTGTCACACTTTCTCCTCTGTCTTCATCTGTGTCTCACATGTGTTGTGCTCATTTGTTTTCTCCATGCCCTCTCTGGCATCTTTGAAAAGGTTTGCATTATAAGCTGGATGCAAACTTATTAGATTTGCATTATTAGCTGGTGCATTTTCCTTCAGTTCTTAAAATTTACTTACCAGAGTTGGCACCTTTCTCTGCATCTTCATGTTTCACACATCCTGAAGGACATGCCTCTGCTGCCTATCTTGCTCCACTACTCAATCTTTCATCTCTATTCTTAGGTTTCCCTGCAGCATTTTACAACTGTTAGAATAGCCATTGAGTTCATAGTGTCATGCCTGTGCCACCTAGAAGCATTTTAAATTCTGTCTGACCTTTTAAATTGAAAGTGCTGCCTTATTAAAGGTTAAACCATAACATGATGCATTCAGGGCTTTTCTACACCAACAGATATGTTGAATTTGGGTGCAGCATGGTCACAGTCACCACAAGGATGTTCACAGTGACAGCATGTCCTCAACCTGCCACAAGACCTGCCTTTGTAGCTGTTTTTTAGGACCTCATTTAACCTTTGTCCCAGATGAAGGTCTGATCTGGATCCTTATGTTGTCCCTGTTACGGCAGGCACAACTACGTCATTCCTCTTATTTAACTTAATATACACAGCATTTCTGCCCCACCTGAACAACCAGCCCCATCCTTCCTCTATAACTGGCATTCTGCTCACCTTCCTTCCATCAAATTTTCAATAAACATTGTCTATTGCCAGTAGACAATTAAAGACCAGTAAGTCTCCTCCCCCACCTCCCCTTGTCACCCCGATAATCAAAAGACCCACCTGTTACTGAAAACCTTGCTGCAGTTGTAAACCTTAATGCACAGCATTTCGCCCACGACAAACTTCCCATAGTGAGGCCAACGAAAGAGCTGCAAACAAATGGAGTAGGAAGGGATGACAAGTCATTCTCAGCCAGACTTTCTCATGTCTCATGGCTGGCTGGTTCACCTGTGAGGCAACCAAGTCCATGGAAATGATGAAAAGCAGCTGTAATGGGAAGCTACTTTCCTGTTGGCCAGGCATAGAAGCCCTCCAGCAGCACAGAGCCACAGGTTAGCTGCTAAAGAAGTCAGAGCAGCACCACCCTGGAAAAAGAATGATGCTTGTGCCTGCTGGGGTCCCTGAGCTAGCAGGTTGTGGAGTTAGGCAGAATGTGGGAACAGAGAAGAGGAGAAGAGGTCACTGTCCAGGGAGTCATGTGGCTCATAGAAAAGTTTTACTCTGAGGCTTCAACTCACGACACACCCCAAACAGTGGCAGTGCCTCCTGCTCCATTGCCACCTTCAGTGCTTTTCATAGGCAGCACATTGGCATTGGGACCTGAGCAAGGGACAGGTGGGAACCACCAGTGGCACACCACAGGTGGGCTGTCACAGGTTAGAGTGGGGATGGTACTGGAGAGGTGGATATGCCCCCCGGGCCAGCCCCATCCCTGCACACACACACACACACACACACACACACACACACGCACTCGAACAGACCACTCTCCCTCCTGTCCCACAGGGCATCCACTGCAGTGACAATCTGGCTTTCTGAGGGCACAGGAGCCTTCCCTTCAGCTTTCATGTGCACAGGCAGCGTCACCCAGCTGAATTTCAGCTCCTGCAGCTTTACGTGTAGATCACATGCACAATGTGAGGGATCCATCTGCCCCTCTGAACAGAGCAAAAGGAGACAGCGGAGAAATTTCCAGAAAACAGTCTAGTGGAAGGTGTCCCTGCCCGTGGTGTGGGGATTGGAACTAGATGATCTTCAAGGTCCCTTCCAACACAAACCAATCTGTGGTTTTATGACCAAGACATTGACCTTCCTGTCCCTGTCCCACATGATCCCAGTTTCCTTACCTCGTTGAAGACAGCCTCTGGGCCACAGCAGACCTTCCTCGTCTTCTGGGTAAAGCCTTGAGGAGCAGAGAGGAGGTGTAAGGTGCTAGCAGGGGAAGGCAGCCCCAAACCCCCCGAACCCCACCCTCCTGGCCACCCGGAGTCACCTCGGAAGCTGAGCTGGACCTGCCGCTCGCCATGGCCCGGCAGCTGGGAGAGGCGCCGGACAGCGACGCGGAGCGCCATGGAGCCGCTGCGGGCCCGCTGCCCCGCGCTCGGCCCTGCACCGCCCACAGTGACTCCAGCCCGGCTCGCTCAGCCGGTCCGGCCAGACACTCCCCAGCGCAGTGCCCTGTGGGCCGGCAGCCGCCGCTGAGGGACACGAGGAGCTGGGTGGAGCCCAGCCTGCACAGTCCCCCTCACTCTACCCTGGGGCACCGGCTGAGGGACCCCCGGGGAGCGCTGCAGCAAACAGCGGGAGAAGTGAACCCGTCCCATGGCCACGCTCAGCTGGTGCATGGAGGGACACAGGCTGCTGAATTCAGAACTGAGAGACACTCGCTGCAGCTACAGAGTCTGGCTCTGCTTTCAGCCCCAGCCCTGCGCCTCCCGCAGCACAAAATCACAGGTCTTGTGTCTAAAATCCTCCAAACAAACAGAGGGCAGCTCTTCTGACACACCAGCACATGCTCAGCAGCCTCCTGAGCAGGGGCCTAGGGGCTCCTCGGTGGAGGAAGGGTGCCAGAGCATTTCGGGACAGCGGCTGCCTCCCAGTGCCAGAGCTCTGCAGGATAGAGACAAGTATCAAGATGCACAGGCAGTGGGACAGGAACTTCAGCTGCTCCACAGGGTGTTGGCAGCCTCACAAGGAGGGGTAGGAGGGAGACAGACGGGGGCATACGGTGCCAGAGGCCACCTGCTCTCCCTGCTGCAGCCCCCGGGCCTGATCCAGCTCATCCCATCTACAGGATTGCTGACAGAGGAGCCAGAGTTCTTCCAAAGCACAAATTCAGGCCACATTAATGCAATCGAACAATCATGAGCTGAACAGATTTTGGAGAGTATTTCTTTCTTCTGGGGGACTGATTCTCTCTCTCAGCATCCAGCACCAAACACTTGTGATAGGAAAGATGTGTAGTAATGTCTTTATAAAGAATTTGATGGGTGAAGGTATGGATGTTAGTGTCTTTGAAGTGGGTCTTAATGTCTCTACTATGGGCAGAAGGTTTGTTGCAGACCCGACAGTTTCGCTCCTGCATAAGCCTGACCTTCTGCACTTTGGGGTAAAATGCCAGGAGGGATATGGGGCAGGATGTTCAGGAAGGCTGTACCTTCCTGGAACTCAGCCAATGGGGAAAGCAAGGGGGCAGCGTGTGGCCAGGAGTTTGGGATAAAAGGAGTGTGTGGCTTACGAAACCTTGAGAGAGAAAACCCCACGGGTGTGTTCCCTGATGGACTCTTCTGTCTCCTCTGTGGACATTGGCTTTTCATAGCATGATTTTCCTTACACCTGCACACACACAATGCTGTACAGAGTGCCTTGCAGCAGACCAGGGTGGCTTATTCAGCTCCACAAACACCAAGGAGTGAATCATACCTAAGGATTGCCAGTGGCTTAAAGCAAGCCTTGTGGATATTCCCTTTATTCCCCTTTCACAAAAGCACTTCCTGGAGCACCTGAAGGGCAGTACTGGGGGTGGTGGAAGGATGCAGTTTCACCACTGTCCTAGCTCCAGGAGTATTCTACTTCCTTCTACATCATTTCTGATGAACTGATCCTTGGTAGGAGCTGCCCAGTGCTAACCTGAGCCCTCAGGCTATGAATATGGGCTAAGTGTTAAATGAGATAAGGAGAGGTAAAGCCTTCCAGAATTTCTTTTTCTTCTCACCAATGACTCAGCTGTGATTAACTCCAGCACAGTCACACCCAGCCTAAGGGGTCAACTCTGCTAATGGGCCATAAAGGACTCAATGGGACCACAGAATAGGTAGCTACAATGACTTAAACTACCAAGGACTCTCAAAATATCCCATGACTCACAGTGTTACCTCATGACTTGTGAAACTCCCTGCCCTGAGAAAGATACTGAACATTCCCACCTGAACCTGAAAGGAATGAGAGGGATGTGTCTTTACAAACTGTGGGCCTGTTTGTAGGTAAGGCTAGATACTGATGGGTGAAAAAAATAATGGGAAGAACCATAAACTCCAGAGGAATTCCACTAATTGACACCGTTGCACATCCAAGGCTGTGCTAAATTCTTGGACTTACAGAGAAACAGAACAGAGATCCAAAGGAAACCAGAGTGGAACCCTAGAGGGTCTGTGGTGCAGATTAGAAGGGGTATTCACCTGTATTAGGGGATTTGGGCAGTCTGTACTTCTCAAGTACCTCAGCCAACAGGAAAAGAGAGAGGGAAATGTGGCTGGGAAATCAGGATAAAAAAGAGGCTGCATTTTGAGAGACCCTATGAAAAATACCCCATGGTCTCTCCCTTCATTCATGAAAAATCAACAGGACTCCTATATTTCCTTTTTGGATGTAAACCTCTGGCCTTGTGGATTAATTTTCCTATAAAACCTGAATATATAAAATCTTTGGGCCTGGGGACTTCTGGCACCACCACTTGATAGATTTGAAGGACTAGAACTTCGACAGGACTGTACCATCACCCTGACCAACAGAGTGCCAGGTTGTATTCAGTCTTTGTGGGTTAAAACCAGTTGTCTCTGTATTATTGTATTTATCATATTCTCTTTAATGCATTGCAACTCTGACCTGTAATCTCTCTTAAGGTTGTTGAGTGGGGTTCATTTCTCACACCAGTTCTGAGAAACAACCACTCACTTTAAAATTTTAAAGGTTTATTAAACCTAAAAAAACACAACAAAGGACTGAATAAGTAAAAAATAACAGTGCTGGGACCGTAGCTGACTGCCAAAGGCTCATCCACAAAACGGCTACACCACCTTTTATACCCCCAGTGTTATATCAGGCAACCCTAGCCCCTCTCAAAGTCTGTCAGTCAACTCTTCTTCGCCGTCCATTGATGGAAACATTGGAGCTTGACTGGAGGTGAGGTGTTGTCACACCTGCCCAGCAACAAGCCTTCCCCATTGCCAGGTACCCCATGCAGGGGGCACAGGTACACACCCTCCCTCAACAGTCCCTGACAACCAAGGCTGGCTGGTGGCAACAATACAGGGGGAAAGGGGACCATGGGGAGAACAGGGGGTGTGCAAGCAACAAACTACAATAACATAACCATACATCAACAAAACTTCTTTTAACATACGCACAATCTCTTAATTGTGAGAGCCAATCATCACATTACCCATTTATAACACCAGTTTACTTTCAAACCAGCACAACTATGCAACAAGAAAACACAGCAGACGTGGCAGCATTTGGCACCACTTTTGTGAACCCAAGTAAGTGAGCCCATCAGTTTAGAACAGACAGAAAGCTCAGTGTGCTAACCCCACATCCAGTCATGGTTAGAGTGGAGCAAGAAGTGCAACTTAGGCAGTTTAATGAGACAGCCAGACAAGCAAAGTATGCTGCTGCTGAGTGGGTCCAGTACTTGCTCAAAGCTGGTCAGAAGACAGCACCTCCCTATGGAGTTTCTGTGGCTTCCTCAAACACCTGGAGCAGTCTCATCACTGTAGCCACCTGAAGACAGAGCCTCATTTTTAGAAAAACAGTCCTCTGTGTATTTTACACCTCAAGGACGGACACTAACCCAACCAGTTATCCATGCAAAAAAGGCATAATCTCCCTCTATCTCCTGGGTATTGTGGCATAGCCTGCCATGAAATGTCATCAATATTTATTGCCACATGTCCAGGAAACAGAAGAAACCCTCACCACTGTGCTCCCATGTGCAACAGCTTTTGATTTTTTCAAAGCCCTGAGGCTGAAATACCTTTGGGGATCACAAGTATAAAGGTGCTTGTTTACTCTTGGCAAGGGTAAAGACTTCTGGGGTGTTCCCTGTGCTCACTGGGAAGATAAATCAAGCCAGTGATTGGGGGACATAGAGAGCATGCACAACACCTTGTCCTGATGAAAACAATGTGACCTCTCCTCTAACTCAACAGACATGCATTCAATCTGCATTCCAGCTACACCCAGGGCAGCATGTGGCAGGAAACAGACCTGCCAGCCTTCCACCACAGTGCCCAGCAGCTGTTTGCATTTCCTCTAAAACCTGGAGCCCTGAGGAATGACAGAAAACAGGCAATTCTGCAATACTGCCAGGTCAGTAGCTCCCAAATTTATTTTCCCTTGGCTTTTTACATGGGCCTGCACCCATGCAACTTTTGTTCCTAAGTGACAACTACAGGACTCATGTCCCTTGCTCACATTTCAGCCATTCACCTGTGAGTAAGGAGCATCTCCTTCAAATTCTGGCCTGCTCCCTCAGGGGGAAGAATTTCCTCAGACCTGCCTCTACAACTTCTTGGCCTCTTCTTCCCCAAAACAGGAAAGGTCTCTTCTACCACAAATGAGTCCTAGACCTGGAAATATCTCAGCTTGCTGCAGAACAATGACTCCACTCCTTACAGGGCAAACACAGAGGACTCACTCCCCTTTGCATGGGAGCTGGCAGAGGTTAAAAAGTAGAGGCAAAAAGGGCTTCAAAAAATGCACACACACCAAAAAACAGCCTTAGGTTTCTTGTATGTATAACAGAGAAGGAGAGCCCTGTCTACAGGCTGTAAGCAGCTGAAAGCACAAGTCAACAATGTCTTCAACCACAAGAGCAGTTTCTCAGAGACAATTTGGCAATTTTCCCTCCCTCTCTTCCACACACCTGTAAAATATTTTAGTTTAGACAGCCACTCAAGAAGAGAGGTTGTTTGGTTTCATTCAAGACTGTCTTGAATTGCAAGACTTGGTGCAAGAAGTACAAGAAAATGGGGTGCTGCAGGCTAGGTGTCAAGAAAGACAGTCCAGCTTTCTCTAGAGGAAGCTGGCTGCTGTTTAGGTAACCTGAGAGAACGTAGCATGGTCAAAATAGGTTTGAATAAAAAACAAGAATAGATTCATCTTGGCTCAGCAGTGTCCTGATCCCACAGCCCTTCAAGCACAAGCTACATAATGGTAGCTTGGTGGCAGAGACCACCCAGAACAATGTCTAGTTGAGGATGTGAATTCAATCTCAAATTCTGCCTTCATTCAAGCTTGTAACTTAACCAGTTTCAGGGCCTGGATCGCAGATGGAGTCTGCCAATATATCCTCACCATTTTCTGTTTTATAAGGTAGAACACACAAATTCTTCTAACTTCACTGTAGAGGAACATCTCATCTTGCTGCAGGAAAGGGCTGTGGGATACAGCAGTCTTAGTGATTAAAGGGGAACAAAATTAACATGAAGGACAACTGGCTCTGCTTTCTTTTTTTTTCAATCTCTGAACCTAGGCTCACTCAGATACTGAAACACCACCATCCACATTGCTGGAAAACAAGGGGAAAAGTCCAGGAAGGAAATAAGAGTCCAGACCTGTTATGTAAGTCAAAGTAGAATATTTATTTATGTAACTGAAAATGATGATGCTTATAGTGCAATGGCAAACACAAGTTTCTTCATTCTACTTGGAAATGAACCATCTTCCTTAAAACATTTGTGCTTTGCTATCATATGGCTATTCTACAGTCCCCAGATCATGTAATGCACACTTCACACTACTGAGGATAAAGAAGCACCTCCTTGGAGTTCCACAGATAAGTTAGTTCTTCATTTTGTAACTCACGTGATATAAAGAATTCATGCAAAGCATCTTCATTTCAGTGTTTTCAATCATGGGATTTAAGTCACATTAATGTGACCCATTAATATCACCACAGTCCCATTAATTAATGATTCATCCTCATTTAACCCCCCCAACAAAGCAAAGTGCAGTATTCTTGAATATAACAATGGCTTCAGGCAGTTCATCACAGAAATAAATTTTGCTAATAGAAAAATGCAGTTAAAAAACCACAGAAAGATAAAAAAAAAATAGACTGGCACTTTATGAAGGCACAACAGGAACTGCCTCAGGCATCCAACAGTCTTTGGTCACATCCAGAAAAGAAGGGTCCCCATTTCAAAGGCAGCTTGATAGAAGACACCTATCAAGGAACACATGACAAGTGTAATTACAGCAAACACGGGTGCAACGCTTCTCTCACCAGGGTCAGCACTAGAGCAGCTCCGTTCAGAGGCCCACCATGAGAGGCAGCAGCAGATGAGCTGTGTCAAACAACTATGCATGGTGTGATGTGTCACAATGGGTCACAGTTGCAAGGTAGAAAATCAACAAGGTCCATCTTTCTGTCACAAAAACTTCCAGCACCCAGAGGTTTTTCTGTATTTACATTTCTTCCAGAAATAGGAAAGATCAAAGACTCAGCACAAGCAGGTGTAAGAGAGTGTGTACTGGTACAATCTCAAGGCACTGAGCACCCACAGTGTGCAAGGGAGAGTGTGGCTGCAGGCAGCTCTCTTCCACCCCAGTGCTACAGGTAGCCAGGACTAGCCTGAATCTGCAGGGCTTTGATTTCTGGTAGTTTCAGGGGGGGCCAACCCTGCCATTTATAGAATGACACCAGCTGCTTGGGCACTTCTGCCAGAACCATCTGGGAAAGTGCTTCCTGGGGAGCCTGAAAAGAGAACGGAGAGAATAAATCAAATTCCACAAAGAACAGATTTGGTAGCCTAGTGAAACACTCTCAGAGAATTCAGAACACCTGCCCCGCTCATTTTTTTTTAAGAACTGCTTGCTACACCTCTGGGAGCACTTCCAGTCAGTCTCAGTGAGCATTGCTGATGAAAACCACTTGTTCTCACCTCAACTTCAGACTCACATAGCCTTTATATGGCCCCAGTCTGCATGAAAAACTGCCCCAACTACTAGCAATTTCTCATATTTTGGGTTTTCATTTGAATCACTCAACCCAACTGACCATGCACGTGTGAACGCCAATGCCAGCAGTGGAAGTCAGGGAGCTGGTGTGTGACTGGACTTTGCACAGCAGGGAAGAGTGATCTCAACTTCAATCACTCATGGGCCTCAACATCAGAGACTGATGATATGATCTCAGTTCTTTGCCTAAATGTTCACATCCCAGGACAGAGAACATACTCTTTAAACCAGCAACAGCCAAGTGATTGTATGCAAAATCAATTATACAAGGAGGGCTCTCAAGAATGGCAAGACAGCAAGACACAGCTTTGAACACAGAAACCAACATCTCAGCTCTCACTGGGAACAAGCATGCCCTCTGAGCATGCAGCTTGCTGCCTTGTCAAGACCATGGTTGTTTTTTGGATGCATACATCCTGGCACCAGGACACTTCTGAATGTAAAAACAACATACATTTTTGAACTGTCGGAAAGGCACAAACTGGACGATGTCTCGTGCAGCTGGCTCTCCTGTCACAGATTTCAGAACACCACTGTCTCCATCGAGGAATTCCATTGCTTTAAAATCAGCTTCACCAACACCAACAATGATGATGGACATGGGCAGCTTAGAGGCATTGACAATTGCTTGCCTAGTTTGGTCTAGATCAGTGATCTC
The DNA here is from genome assembly GCF_903797595.1 of Erithacus rubecula. NCBI lineage: Eukaryota > Metazoa > Chordata > Aves > Passeriformes > Muscicapidae > Erithacus > Erithacus rubecula. The sequence goes on from NC_136670.1 coordinate 578,436, forward strand.
TCCATCTGTGATGATCAGCAAAATAAAGTATTGCTGAAAAACATGAGAAAGCATCCAGTTAGGTATTTCAACACCAGGGCTCACACAACTGAAGGCAGATAGAGCACTCCCTTATGCTAAGAAATAAATCAGATGTTTCTGTGCCTGAAACTAAACCAGAACATTAAAGAAATTCATGTTCATTCACATTTTTCCTATGCCTAATGATTTTAATTGTGCACTTCTAATATTCTCTGTATTTAAAAAAAGAGAAAGGATTACATTCAATGTATAAAGAACAGTTACATCAATTGGCAAAAAGTACAAGAGACAAAAGGTACTACTAAATTATTAACACAACTTCATACAAAATTCACTGCTGGGTGCTATTTTACTGACTGGTGTCCAGAAAGGCTAGAGATATTTAATATCCCTGCGGTATAACTCAAAAAACCTTGGTGTTGGGGGTTGGTTTTTCTCTTACTCATTGCATGTGAAATTTTCCCTATTGACATGCTAAGAAGCACTGATGACTGGGTACTAGAGACGGGAGAGGGGGAACCCCTCTGGATTTTGGGAGTTTCTCTCGGAGGGAGGGGGACAGTGCGAGATTACAAGCAGGTAAAGAAGAGCAGGGGGACAGCTGCTCTCGCTCGCTCTTGGCTTTGGAGGAGCAAGGTCGCTGCTGTCGCTGCTACCGCCGCCATCCCAACACCAGGAGCTGCCTCTGCTGCTGGATCCCGCACCCCGGCCCTGCCAGGACACGCTGCCATTTCAGTTTGCTGTTGGCGAGCGCCCTGCTGGAGCCGCGGGCCCGACCCTGCCCGGTTGCTGAGCAAAGCCTCTCTCCTCCATCCCTTCCCGCCCGGGCCCCGCCGCCATCGCCGCGCGCTGCCCGAGCCGCGCCACAGCGCCCCCTGCAGCCGCGCGGGGATCAGCGCCCCGCCCCGCCCCGCGGGAGCCGCCAGCGCTCCCTGCCGGCCGTGCCGGGAACTGCACCGAGGGCAAAGAGCCGCGGCCGGCAGCGCCGGCACCGGGCTCCTGCTCTGGCCGCTGGAAATGCCATCGCTGCTGCTGGTTTGTTTGCCTTGTGCACACACTAGTAAAGAGCTGCTATTCCCATCCTCATATCTCGGCCTTAATTTCAAAATTACACTCACTCAGAGGGAAGGGGTTTACTTTTTCCATTTCAAAGGACAGCCTTGCTTTCCCTAGCAGACACCTGTCTTTTCAAACCAAGACACTTGGTTCTTTTGTTACCAATAATTTAAATTAGAAGCATTATAAGTATTAGAAATCTCAAAACACAGCAGTGATAAACAACATAAGACATTCTAGAGATAACATGAAGGGAAAAATAAAGGAGCTTTTTCAGAAAGAATGAAGTACCTCAAACCAATGCCTTAGGATTAGTAAAGTGTTTAAAACTTCTTTCATTTTCCAGAAGCTGAAGCTTAGTACCTGATTCTGAAATGAGCAACTGCTGTGCTATAGCAACTATTTACAGACTTAGAAGGAGGCAAACACAACAAAAATAAGAGAAAATAGAATTTCTGATTCCCAAGCACAGTTAACAAAAATTACTGACAGATTCTTTATTTAAAAATCTGAAAGAAAAACAAAACTAGAGATATTTAACAAGATATTGCAAGAATTGGGAAGATTCCCCCAAAGTGCTGGGAAGGTTAAAAAATACACAGAAATACAAGAAATGGATCTCCTTAGCCCAAGTGCCTCACAGCGTGGGAAATGTATTTGATATACACACAAGCACAAGTAGCACCAAAATACTGACACAGCTAGGTGATAAAACAATAGCACATTACATGTCAAAATTCTTTCTGATTGCTCTGTCAAAATGAAATAAGCTAAAATCTATCAGGACATCCAAGCCCTCCATCCTTATGCAAGACTAATGAAGTTTAAACAAATGGAGTAAAATTTTAACAGCAACCATGGCCACAGTGGCATCCAAACAAGCCCATCACCACAGAGAATCACAGATGCTCTGCAAATCAGCACACTGATTCAACAGCTCTCAGACTCCATGCCATTATGGTGGGACAGATAGTCAAGCCCTCTGGTAGTTTCTTAGAGGCTTTCTCTCCAAATTCTTGAGATTAAAGCTGTTTGGCACAAAACTCTAGTTGGTATGCATGCCATACAGGTAACAGAGCTTAGTAAGAGGAGGCAACTACTGCCTTAGTCCAACTGTCTAACAGCCAGCACAGCACCACTGTACAATGTAACAGTAAGTACAGTGCCAGCAAACTGGGAGAGAAATAAATATCACTTGAGCAATTAAACTGATGTATCTACCCAGTATAGGTTTATATCAGTGTGTACCAGGAGAGCATCGACATGCTCTCTGTAGGCTGACAACAGAAGACCAAACCTGGGATTCTAAGGAAGGAAGATAACATCAATTTATTCTTCCATTCTATTCAGTCATAAACATGGAAAACAGAAACATCAACCCAAAGCAGATCCACAAGAAAGGCTCCAACTCACTGCAGCAGTTCCTTGTTGCAGCGAGTGTGCTGCAAATTTTGCCACATGGTTTATAATAGGAGAGAAGTTGGTTGGCCCATAGAGTCGGATTTGAGGCAGAGTCTGGCGGTAGGCATCCACTATTCCTTGAATCCCTGCAACACAAGGAAGGAAAGCTGTCACAAGAGCCCACAATTCCTCCAATTATTATTTTATAAGCACTGCTAAGCAGCACAGCCATAAACTGAAGGGCAAATAAGCAGCAGCATAATGGGAAATACAAGAAGCACAGAGGTGAAAACAGTGGACGGCTGCAGAGATTGATTGCATTTGCACATTTCTTCCCCAGTCTACTATTCTTCACATGAGCCTTTGTGCCTTAAACATCAAAAAGCTCAGGATTCTAGCTTTTGAGCTGGCAGGGCTGATTGAGAAGGCTTTAAACCAGGTTTGAAGGGGGAAGACAGTAAGATCAGGCTTAGCCGACATGAGCCTAGGGCTGGCATGCCAGCATCAAGGGTGAAATCAAAAGCCCAGCTGAAGTACATCTATATCCTGCTGACTTTTAAGTGTGTATCACCAGTACACACTTATGGAGACAAGTGAGGGACTCCTATGCCAATCAAAGCCAAAAGGGAAACAGCAGAAAACTATCTCAAAGGAATTATGAGTGTTCCTTCAAGAAGGCAATACAATCAACAGCTCAGCTGAGTGCTTTACACCAATGCACAGAGCACAGGCAACCAACAGAAGGACCTGGAAGCCATTGGTGCTGCTAGAAAGCTACAACTTTGTGCAGTTACTGAAATTTGGTGGGACATCCATGGGAATCCTGTCACTAGAGTACAGCTATTGATGGCTACAGGCTATAGAAACAGGAGAGTAAAGAGAAGTGGAGGGGTTGCCCTCTACACCAAGAGGTGGATTGAACGTGAAGAGGTGTCTCTGAAGAACAGCCATGTGAGAGAAAATCACATAGAAATCCTGTAGGTAAAAGTCAGTGACCAATGCAACAAGAGAATGTCATGGTTGTGGTCTACTACAGGCTACCTGATCAAGGGGAGTCTGTTGGTGAAGGCTTTCTGCTCCAGTTACAGGAGGCATTGAGCTCACAGGCTCTTGTCCTGCTGGGGGACTTCAACTGTCCTGATATCTGCTGGGAAAGCAGCATGGTGAGCTGTAGGCAATCCAGGAGACTCCTGGAATGCATGCAGGATAACTTCTTGACCCAGGTAATCAACAGCCCTGCCAGAGAGGATGCATTACTAGATCTGTTGGTCACCAACACAAGGCAGGTAATCAGGAACATCAAGATCAGAGGCAGCCTGCATTGCAGTGATCATGCATTGTTGGAACTGGCAGTCCTGAAGAATATGGGTCAGGTAAGAGTAAAGGTAGGCCACTGAAGGTTCGGAAAGCAGATTTCCAGCTCTTCAGGGCGATAGTGGGATGCCCTAGAATACTGCCCTCTGGGACAAGGGAGAAGAACAGTTTGGCAGATTTTTAAGGAAGCCTTCCATAGAACAGAAGAGCTAGCAATCCCAGGAGCAAGAAATCAGGCAAGGAAGGCAAGAGACCAGTATAGCTGAGTAGGGAACTAGTCAAACTAAAGGGAAAGAAACAAATGCATAGACAGTTAAAGCTAAGGCAGGTTGCTCAGGAGGAGTACAGAGAGAAAGTTTGGTTGTATAGGAATGGCCAAGGTGGAGCTGGAACTGAACCTGGCAAGGTAGGCAGAGAGCAAAGGAAGGGCTTCTACAGGCCCATTAACCAGAAAAGAGAAGTCAAAGGTGTTAGCCCTGATCAACAATGCTGGAAAACTGGGAACAGATGAGGAGGCTGAGGTACCCAATAGCTTTTTTCCTCAGTCTTCAATGGCAGACTCTCTTTCCATACCTCTTGAGTGGATGGACAGCAGGATGAAGACTAGAGGAGCAAAGTCCCTCCCACTGTAAGTAAAGAACAGGTGTATGATCACCTAAGGTATCTAAATGTACTTAAGTCTATGGGACCCACAGATGCATCCCAGAGCCCTCAGTGAATTGGCTGATGGAGTTGTCAAGTCACTCTCCATGATATTGGAAAACTCATGGCAGTCAGGTGAAGTCCCAGGTAACTGGAAAAAGGGAAACACTGTCTCCATCTTTCAAAAGGGTAAAAAGAAGGACCACGGGAACTACCAGCCTGTCAGCCTCACCCCTGTGACTGGGAAGATCATGGAACAGATCCTCCTGGAAGCTCTGTTAAGGACATGAAAGTGATTCAGGACAGCCAGCACAGCTTCACCAAGGGCAAGTCCTCCCTGACCAACCCAGTGGCTTTGTATGATGGAGTATCTCAGTAGACAAGGGAGAGGACACAGATGACATTTATCCGGACTTTATCTGACACACATCCCGACAACATCCTTTTCTCTAAATTGAAGAGAGATGGATTTGATGAGTGGACTGTTAGATGGACAAAAAAGTGATTGGGCAGTCACATACAGAGAGTAGTGCTCAACAGTTCAGAGTCCCAATGGACATCAGTGAAAAGTGGGGTCCATCAGGAGTCCATATTGGGACCAGTGTTATTTAATATCTCATTAGTAAGTAAGGGGAACAAGTGTTCCTCAAACCCTCAGCAGGTTTGCAGATGACACACCTGAAGGACAGAGCCATCCAGAGGAACCTGGACAAGCTAGAGACACACAGGAATCTCAGGAGGTTTAACAAGGCCAGATGCTGGTGCTGCACCTGGCTTGGGTATCAATCCCTGTATCAGTCCAGACTGGGACAGGAACAGAGCAGCCCTGATGAGAAGGATTTGGGGGTGCTGGTGGATGAGAAGCTGCACACGCCTGGCAGTGTGTGCTGGCACCCAGAAACCAACCATGTCCTGGGCTGCATCTAAAGAAGAGTGAGCAGCAGGTCAAGGGAGGGGATTCTGCCCTTCTCCTCCCCTCAGGTGAGGCCCCACCTGCAGTGCTGCATCCAGCTCTGGAGTCCTCAGCACCAGACAGACATGGACCTGCTGGAGCCAGTCCAGAGGAAGCCACCAAGTTGACCAGAGGGATGGAGCACCTTTCTCAGGAGGAAAGGCTGAGAGAATTGGGTTTGTTCAGCCTGGAAAAGAGGAGGCCTAGGGGTGACAAAATTGAAGCCTTCCAGGTCCTAAAGGGGGCTTACAAGAAAGATGGACAGGGAATTTTTACGAGAGCATGTAGCGACAGGACAAAGAGGAATGGATTCAAACTGAGAGTAGGTTTAGATTAAATATTCGGAGTAAATTCTTTGCTGTGAGGGTGGTGAGACACTCAATATTTGCCCAGAATAGTTGTGGCTGCCCCTTGCTGGAAGTGTTAAAGACCAGGCTGGATAGAACTCGGAGCAGTCCTGGTCTAGCAAAAGGTCTCCCTGCCCATGGCAGGGGTTTGAAACTAGATGATCTTTAATGTCCTTTCCAATTTGAAACTAGATGATCTTTAATGTCCTTTCCAATTCAAACTATTCTATGATTCTATGAAGTTGCGGGAAAAATAACCTAGCAAAGATATGCTGAAGACTGTGTTTAATTTGTCCTTTCTACCTTGTTAATTTACTTTGTTTAATTGGTTATGTTCCAATTAGACAAGGTCAGAAGCTCTTGGGAATACTAACTTTTCATTTTTTTGTGCAGAAGTTAGAAAGCAATCCCTGATTGAAGAGTCAACCATTTCTGCAACAGAAATAGCAATCTCTAAGGGGTTTAATAAAAAAGCTTTTCTCAGGTTAATTAAACAAAAAAAAAAAAGTCCTATTTTTAATGGTATATACTCTTCTGTGGATCCATCTAAATTGGCTTATTCCTGGTTTGTATCAATGCAGCTTCATTTGCCACTGCTGCTTACATTGTCCACCATCATGTTTTAGCATTGTACCACTCAAAACTGCTGGACAAGGACCCTAAATGATCACAGACCCAGATCCCAGGGAGGCAAAGGCTGAACTGAGAAGAAATGTTTGGATTTTAGCATTGAATGTCCAATTCCACTTTTTGTAGGCCTAAGACCAGAGAGAAAAACTAAGTGAAAAATGCTTGTTCAAAAACAATTCTGTGTGACAGCATGCTGAGAGAGATCTCAGCCATAAAAGATCATGATCTATCATTGGGAGCAGCCCTTAAACACAGTTGTGTGCTGGGGTGACCGTGGATGGATATAAGATGCCCATCAAAGCCATTTATCACCCAACTCTTCAGCTGGACAGGGGAGAGAAAATACAATAAGGCTCATGGGTCAAGACAAGGACAGGGAGATTGCTCAGCACTCACTGTCATGGGCAAACCAGATTTGACGCAGGGAAATTTGTTGCCAATCAAATCAGAATAAGATAAAGAAAAGTAAAAACTAAATCTTAAAAACATCTTCCCCTCACCTCCCCTCTTCTGAGGCTCAAATTCACCCCTGAATTCTCTCTCTCTTCCCCCCTCAGTGGCACAGTGAATGGAGGCTGCAGGCAGTTCACATCTGTTGCTCTTTCCTCACCCAGAGGCATGTTTCACTCCTTCCCTGTCCTAGCATAGGGTGACTTCCACAGGAAACAATCCTCAATGAACTTCTGCCATGTGAGTCCTTCCCACAAGCTGAAGATCTTCATGAACTGCCCATTTAGGTCCCTCCCACAAGAGGCACTCCTTTAGGAACAGGCAGCTCCAGGGTAGGGTGTCCATGGGGTAATGGTGGGTATTTGCTCCCCCATGGACTCCATGGGCTGCAGAGGCACAGCTGTCTCACCATAGCCTGCAAGGGAATCTCTGCTTGAGTGCTTGGAACACATCTTGCTCCTTCTTTACAGCCTTGGTGTCTAGTTATATTGATCCTCTCACATATTCTCACTTCTTCCTTCTGACTGCTGCCACACAGGGGTTTTTTCTCCCTTCTTAAATTTGTTATCCCACCATCACTGAAGGGCTTGGCCTTTGCCAGTGACAAGTCTTGGAGCTGGCTGGCATCAGCTCCATTAGACACAGGTGAAGCCTCTGGCAGCTTGTCAGGGAAACCACCCCTGTAGTCCCCACTATCAAAACTTTGCCATACAAACCCAATATAACCTGAAACTATTAGGATGTGGTTGTTGGCTGGAGACAGAAACAACAAAGGACTCGCCAAGGGTCATGAATAAACAGCACTGAGTTTATTATGGCCACCCCCTTTTTAGGGGGTTTGAATTTTCCAGGCTTGGATAGCCAATTGATTGAGATCTCTGCCCCACCCAGACCTCTGACCAGTAATGTGAATGGGGTTGGCTGAGGTCCTTGCTTGGGGTTTGTACCAAACCTATCCCAGCCTTATCCAGGGACTTGTTTTACTTCTAGGCTGGTCGTGTTTGGGTGTTTGATATGGCCAAATTTATCTGGTAGCTACAGGCCAGCTGCAACTGTGACAGAAAACACCTCCACTGAAGAAGATGGCTATGAAAAAAGCAAGCTTTTAAGACAAACTTCAAAAGAGAGTGGTCAGACACATCCATATATATCCACACTGCTGGTGGAGTAACCCTGGTTTCTAACAGCCTCAGCAGATGGTGGCTGTGGAGTCTTAACAAGCTCAGGCACAGAGCTGAGCTGAATCCATTGCCACCTGTAACCCAGCAGAAGTAACCAAGCTGAAGTAACAAAAATTTTAGTACAGACACAATCAGTTAAATCTAGACCCCTTCACTGAAGCTTATGGAGCTTGCATAGAAATCTGCATCCACACACATCTGCTTTTGTCAGCATCAAGGTGAGAGTAAAGCTCTATTTGCGCCATGTCTTTGTGCTACCTTTGATTTTCACCAGTTGTGAAATAAACACAGCACTTCAAACACCTCCCCCACAGAGTGACATTATTAATAAAGCGGTATCCTCACCTTGGCAATAAGGGTTGCTGGGATTGAAGTTCAAAGCAAATTCATGAGATACCTTGAGAAATGAGACATTACAAACAGTTAGGGAATGCAGACACGGACAGAGCAAGGGCTCAGCATTGTGAAAGCCCTACCTGCCAGTTAGGAGGAACCTGAGCTCCAAAACCAAATGCAGGAAACAGCTTGTCCCTAGAAAGAAAGGGCAACAACAAAAAATGAGAAAGATCAATTCTATAATAACTCACTCTTTGCTTTTATTCACCAAAAGTAGCTAGAGACCAAGGCAGAATTCCTGCCATAAGGAATTAGTATATCATCTAGCTGTCCATTGCCTGGCACCAAGCATCCAATGACTTCAGGCTTGGACTTGAGAGTTAGATAATTTCTTTCAGTGCAGCACCCCACAGGACTCTCAGGAAATTTCAAAGTAGGAGAAAAGCCAGACCAACCTGGTTACAGGACAAAGCAGGCAAACATGTTCCCATACCCACTGATCTAAATAGGACATTCATGTTTGCAATGCATCATCTGCTACAAGGCATCAGTGCCCAGCTGAAGCACCATGGGACTCAGTAGGGATAAGCCAAGCAAATATTCCAAATTATGAAAGGATGCCATTGCCCTCCCTAGCACTGACAGAAGCAAGAGGAAACAGTAGCAGGCTCCTGAAGGGATCTCCCAAGGAAAGGCAGCTCCTCAATCACTAAAACAGTGCTGGGCTAGAACAAGCTGTGACACATTTTTGACATGGTGACTAGATCAGGCAAGATCATTACATACGTGTCATAATCCTGGACTACACTTCCCACACTCCAGATGGCAATCAGGTACTCATTTATCCCATCGGGGCTGATGTAGTGAAGAGAATCTGGTGACTTGGGATCTCCATTGGAGGCAGTGAAGTCTACACCCACCTGATTAGGCAACATGATGGCAGCAAATCACTGATGCATCAGCACAAACAAATGAGAAGAACTAACTATATCCAGAAACTGAGTGTTAGCTCAGTCCCATACAGTTCCTTTTCTCCCAGGCACACAGCAGCCCTACACAAGGACAAGCACACAAGCTGCACCCCTTTTCCCATCTGAGTACAGGTACTTCTAAGCCATAGCAATCCTTTCTACTGACAGACTGAACCAATTTCTCAAAAGAAGTTTAAGAAGCCCTAAGCTCCCTTTAAGAGCTACTTGATCACAAAAAAGGCAAAAATACAGTATCCTCAGTGTTTTGCAGACTTCATCATTGCAAATTCACACTGCATTTGCAGTCACTCATGCTACCAATCAAACTACCAAACACAACCTCACTGCTTCTGTCTTGTCATCTACCAATCCAAACAGTGGGGAACAACTCACCGTAAAGTTAATCTGGCATCCTCCCATCACATAGTCCAGAAATGAATATTCAGTCTCAATCTAGAGGAACAGACAGATATTATTACATCTACTCATCTCACTACAATCACAAAATAAAAAGGAAAAAAACCCAACAAAAATCTTCCTACCTTGCAGGATTTTATCCTAATAATGCCAGAATTTTTGTAGTTCTTTTTCTTTTGTTTTTTCTCAGGATGAATGCATTCATATTCCACCTACAGAAAGCAAGCACAGAAGCAAGTTTCAAAAAATGTGCCTTTACAGGAGAGTAAATTATTGAAACAGACAGTGTCACACATTTCACAATTTCCGAGTTACCAAAATACCCAACAGAATTAAGAAATTTAATTTTTAAAGATCTGCAACTACTTTGGCCGCTGTCTGAGAAGCTAAATGGGGTGCTTTTGCCACCAGCACTGGGCAGAAAAGGCAGTCTCAGGGTGCCTCCAGAAAAGCCTAGGCTGCAGGCTCCCAGTGGCAGCGTTTCCTTTCTTGGATTCACTTGCATTGGTTCTGAATTCACAAGGGCTATAAAAAAGGCAAGAACCTTCCACCCACTTTTGGAATTATTACCAATCAAGCTGGCTGGCAACTAGAGTAGTCCTGGCCTATGTGTACAAATACATCTGCCTCAATTCAGGTGGGACATCTCCAGGAGAATGATACTTCAGGTTTTCACTGCAGACAGCAAACCAAAACCAGCACCACCATCATGTGACTCAACTTACTCTAGACTGGATGAACAAGACAAGTGCCCCTTGGAAGGACTGCTGCTCTGTTAGCTGGCAAGGTGACCAGAGTGCTCAGGAGGGTGACCAGCTCCAGGACAAACATCATGCCAGACAAGCTGTGCCTCCAGACTCATCTGTTCCAGCACCAACAAGCACTTCTACTTTCACTTGACTCAGCAGAGGCCAAAGCAAGCTGAACTGCTGGGAAAAGTAGCTCAGTGGGCAATAGAGCCAACAGATAACAGGCTCAAGGATATTTTTAGAAAGAGGAATGGTAACAGAACCCAAAGAAAAGAAATTTTTATTCTTTCCAAATGGTGGTTTAGTAACACAAAAACACAGACAAAAATACACATGTTTGGAGGCAACAACTGAAAGTGCATGTCTGAGGTCAGTATTAGAAAGGGGTTTGCAAGGCTGAATTCTGGCCTGAGTCAGCAGGGGCTGAGGAGGCTCACCAGAGAGCTGGCACCAGCTGTCTGCATCTGTGCCAGGGTCGTCTCCAAAGCGCCGATCAAGTCGTGCGAGCCGTCGCTGTCATGGTCTGCACACTGCACCTGGAAGGAGGAGGGAGCAGCCATGGGCAGGCTCTGGGGAGGCTGGCCACAGCTCACTGCCCCATCTGCTGCCTCACAGCTCTGCACCCATGTTGGTGAGCCCCCCATGCCATCAGGACTGGGGAGGTTGACCACAGCACTAACTGAAACCCAGGAGCAAAGACACACAACCAGAATGAACCTCAACAGAGAACATGTTCATTTCCTCACCTCTTCAAGTATGCGCAGTGAAAATTAAAAAAAAAAAAAAAAATCTCTCCCTGGTTGAAATGTAAGACATTAAATAAATAAATTTTTAAAAGAAGCATTAAAACCCCCCAATATTTCACATCCCAGATGTGTCAATGTGACATCATTCAGGACAAGATAAACAACTTAGGTAATGGAAACAAGCAATTACAACTTTGTTATCTAAGCAATGTGCTTTTTTTCTGTCCAACGATAGTACCAATTTACAAAGAAACTCTAATTTCAATGGAACAGTAAGTCTGTCTTTTTCTGCACCTTATGGCAACCAAATTATAAATACCTTTTTAATAAGCAGTCATTTTTATGTCAGCATGAAGAACAAGATAATGCAAAAGAACAATGCATTTACAAATAAAAATATACCAGTAACTATAGCTTACAGCAACATGGTGTCATAGCTCTCCACAAAATCACCAGTGAAGAGCATTTCTAACTTGTTCAGTGCATACAATGCAGAACAAAAGTAATTCCAGAAGCAGTCAACTAAGGGACAGCTGTAAGCAGCTGCCTCCTCCTCCTCCTTGGAAGCTGACGTGCCACGCAGATTCAGGAACTCTCTGAGATCTGCCTTTAATAATCAAGAAATTGATGTTACTCCAGTATAAACCATGGTGAGACTTTCTCCTAAGCACAAAGGGACAAGATGAACCCATGGCTAACACCCTGATAAGGAGGTCAAATTCAATTGCTAGATATTTGAATTTGACACAGGGTTCTTTAAAGGGCTATTCAGATCCACTGGGGGTCATCCACTGGTGGAAAGATGGAAATGGAAACCCCATATTAACAGCCAGGTGAATTATGGCCTAATGCAGTCACCTAAATGGGAAGCACCAAAACATCCTTCAGTGTCTTAATGGCAAAAGATACCACAGAAACTGCTCCCCTTTCTCCTCCTCCATCCTTCCCACCCCACTTCTGCTCTTCTCTTCCAGACACTCTACCAATGAAACAACTTCCTCCCCTCCTGCCTGAACTTTACTCGGCTTCTCCCAGCAATTCTGATGTTTGCACATCATCCAAAAGCAACTGGATCATGCCAGGCAGGCCTTCTTTTGTGCAGAAACCAGGGTGCAGACTCCCAGTGAAGGGTCTTCATTATGCCAGTACACCTGGAGAGCTGCAGGGAATCCAGCAGCTGCCATCTCCACACACCTCCTCTCCCCTCCTTCCTACTCCCACTCTCTCATAGTCATGCCAAGGACCAGTTTTGTTACTAGTCCATAACATGGTATGGCTTAGAAAAAACCCTTGTAAAAAGAGATTTGTTTTAAGATTGGCCAAGACTCACTGCAGGCAGCCCAAAGAGTGGTGTTGCTGCAGACAAAACCCTCCAATACTGCAGGATACTGCATAGAGTTATTTATTTATTATTTCCTTGCAAATTAACTGTCCAATACTTACGACAAGCCATGGAATACAGTCAGCAAGGAAAAGGCCCCTATCATCTACAGGAGGAACTTCCCAAATCCACAGAAAACTATTTTGTATTTGTGTATATGCCATGAAACCTGTGAATGCCAACGCCCACAGATATTTTTTTTGCTATTTGTATTTACTACATTTGCTATTTCCATTCACATAACTGTGGGGGTGAGCCACTGCTTTCACTTATTTTTCACAAAACTGTCACAAAGATTATGCTGTGTCACAAATATTAGCTGTTCTTAACACAGAACAAGGAGAACATCACTCTGCATCACAATGAAAAAAATAATTACCATAATACTACGTAGCATTTGATCAAAAGATTTATGTTCACACACATATTCAGCATGTAATCCTCATACAGAGTTGGCAAAGTTGTTGTTTAGGGGATAGACAAAAACGTGTCTCCACTGCACTGAAGTTCAAGTTCTCCCTTCACTGAGTATTTAATGCATAACTGCTCCTGGGTAAATTTTTGGAAGTCTCAAAAAAGAGGTTTCTAGGAACAAATTCCAAAAGAAAGACGAAACAGTAGTGCAATATTATATACATCAGTGTTGTTACTGAAATTCCTGCCTGCCAGTCTAGACTCCCCTGACTAACTTCCCCAGCCTGTTAAGGACAAGAACAGTTTAATCCTTTTTCACAGCTGCTTTGGAAACTTCACAGATTATTTACCCAAGCATCAAGAATTTTGGCTTAAATTAACTAACAGCAAAAAATTATCCTTTGTAAGAAGCAGGTCACTCTAGAGTGGATTCCAAAGCACAGAAAGCTTCTAGAAAACAAACAAACAAAACAAAATAGCACAAATACTTTTGGACTACAGCAAATATATCCCCACAAAACAGCATGTGTAAACCATGTTATGGGAGTTCTAACAAATGACAATATGCACCTCTTAACCACCTTCTCTACATGCTTGCTGCACACTTTTGAACCAAGATTACTTCTTTCTGACCTAAGACTGCTGACTCTCCACCAACAAGAGCTCACAAACACCACTTAGAACACTGTCACCTATCAACAAACCCAGCACAGATGTGGGAGGTTAGGATTTTAGCTTTTTTTCTTTCTCTCAGGGAATTTTTCTCCCTTTTGTGGCCTAAAAGATGAAAACGATACACTTGAGACAAAAGATGTGGCCAAGATGGGGAGGAGGGGGCAAGGGGTGTAGCTGGCTGCAGTCTCTTAGCTGGGGGGTGAGCTTGGTAGCTGCGGGGGATTTTCTCTTGCAAAGGGCAGAGATACAGACTTAGCTGAGGTCAGGGCCTGGGCTCAGCCCTCTCTTGCACTCTTGCTATCAGAGATCAGAGGCTGTGGTTTTGGACCACTGTTGCCGACAGGATTCACCACTGCAGAATTTTGTCCTTCACTGCTTCTCCTCACAGTGGGTGAGCCTCTGCTCATAAGAGCAGCCATTGAACTGGGACCTTTTCAACATCCAACCTCAGTGCAAGAGACCCTCATCAACTGCTTGGATGCCTCAGGGGAAGCCCAGGACCCCTGTCCCTCTCTGGAGGGAGCACCTCCCTGCTGCCTGCAGGACCCCCATTGCTCCTGCCACAGCTTCGGGTATTTTGCTACACTTTGTTTGCCACCCTGGCTGTGCTCCCCTCTGCTGTTCCAGCTGCTGCTCCGAGGTTTCCTGCTGCAGCCCATTTCACCCTCCAGAGGTGCACAGGGACCGGCTGCTCGCCGTGAGTTCCCACAGGCAGCCCCTTGTCCATCCCCCCAGCCCACCCGCCATTCCCGTGTGGAGAGGGGCGGCCGAGCCCGCGCCACAGCGCCCCCTGCAGCCGCAGGGGAATCATCGCAGCCGCCCTGCCTGGCCGGGAGCCAGCAGCGCCCCTGCTGCCTGTGCCTGGAACTGCACTGCAGGGGAAGGTGCCCATGACGGGACAAGGCTGGGCCTGGGGCTCTGCCTCTGCTCGGGCTGTGCTGGGGCTGCTGTTTAGTTTGCCTTGCTGTACACACTCACACTGGGAACCAACTGCTGCTGCTTCTCCCATAGCTTTGCCTGAAAGCCCTGTCATTTCAAAGTTATCATAATTCAGAGGGAAGGGACAGAATGGTCATATTTTCCATCCCAGTAAGGTTCCCACCTTCCTTGGTAGACACCTGTCTTTCAAACCAAGACAACACCTGAACAGCTATATTGAGGTTAATAATCTCTGTAATTCTTAGGAACTGCCATAATGCACAAAAAACAATATTAGCATGCATGCTTTTTGCTAAATCTTCCCATATCAAGCCTTCAGCATGAGATTTCTTCAGAGAGAGAATGAAGCAGTAAAATTCTGCATTTGCATTTGTTAATCACTTAGGTGTTAGAAAAGTAGAGAGAAATTATACTCACTATGGATTTAAATGTCTTTAATTATCTATGCATTGCTTAGAAGAAAAAAAATATATTAAGTTGCTATCAGATTTTCTTTTGTAGAAATATATTGTAAGATGTAGTTGTTCTGTTACACCTACACAAGCCAGGGCCCCAGAGAATTAGTGACCACAGGGAAATGCAATTCTGACTCAAAACTAAAATTCAACTTGAAATAGATGGAAAAAGAGCTGGGAAAATCTTCCAGTCTCACGAATGGATAAATCTGACAGACACCTCGAAGTCCTGTCTAGGTCAGTATTCAAAGGCACTCAAGTTTGTCCAACATCTGCAAGTTTCTCAGTTAACTTAGATACAGTGCTAGAAAGCCACAATGAAAAAACACCCCAAAACAACCAACCACCAAAACAAACAAGACACTACTGCCAAAGCTCAACTTGAAACCCGGGCCAGAATAGTGGAAAAAAACAGTTACAATTCTTTTTATGACTAAACATTGGAAATTGTGTCACTTCTGCATTTCCTGATTTCTCAATTTGACAACTCATAATGTTTTAAAACAGACATATAATCACTTATCTGACACACTACAATTCTAGAAAAGCAATCTAGTAACTTCAATAGGACTAGACAACCCGATAACTCACAGTTAGCATCAACAGAGAATGGATGACTTGGAACAACAAAGAGAATTTCTAAAGACTGTACCTTGATAGGTTTATTAAAATCTCCACCACAGAAAGTTTGCAAGGGAACACTGAACTTCCTCCAGCATGGATTTAAGTTGTTCTTGATGACCTTAAAAAAACGATAGCATAATGTCACATGAGGAATATAGTGTGCAACTCACTAGGAATTATGACATGATGGCTCTTCACAGCAAGTTAAGAGCAGCCTCAACTAGTACAACCATGGCACATATCAATAGCCAAGCAACAGCTCTGTAAGAAATAAAAGCTTGATGCTTTCAGTAAAGTTAAATTTTACAGCCAAGCTCAACACCATCAAAAAGGAAGAGACCCTCTTCTCACTTGCTGTCCATGGTCAGACTCCTCACTCAGGTAGCTCTATCCAGTCACCAGGCAGCAAACAAACAATTTGCTGCAGCCATAGTGAGCAGAATACCTTTTAACAGTATACTTTCTCTGCAAAACTGGTGCAAAGCGTGACCAGGAGTGGGACTCTCACTTTTAATAAGAGAAAGCTGTCTGATCAACTCAAGGAAAACATTGTGTGGAAATTTTACCTCTGATCGGTACACGAGCTGCCATGTTCCAGCATCGGTCTGCTTGTAAAACTCCAGAAATGGATCTGATTTACCAAATATATCCTGCACACAAAACCCCAGAAGTAATCAGCCTCCTCTGTATTTTACCAAAATTAGTAAAGAATAACTAATTAGTAGACAATACTTCAAACAAACAATACATTCACTTTTCCTCATTTTCTTTTCCTTTTTAAAGCTGCTGCACTCTAAGTCATCAGCATTTTTCAGCTCCAATTCCAAGACCTCCTCCTCAGACCACTTTTGTCCCTATAAATCACATCATTTTGCTAACTGAGAGTTAGGTCACTCAATAAATTCCTGTATTGGTCTTTGGCTTAAAATAACATTGAGCAGAACACCTAAATTTCCACCTTTTCTTCTTTAACAAAAATACAGAAATATCAGTTCACTGGAGACAATTATTTAACTAATTAGTATTCATATACAGAATGCTCCAAAGCCAAAACAATACCTCAAAACCTAAACCTGGCAGTTGAATTTTTAGTTTGACATTGTGGACTTCAACATGTAATTGTATCTCCAATTTCCTCCACTGTAAATAACACAAAACACAGCAAGCCTTTGCTCACACATGGATTACTGGCTTAGCTGAATGCAAACACAAAGATTCCTGGCCAAAAAGCACAAAATGTAACTGCCAGAGAGGCATGCAATATAACTTTTTTAAAAACAATACCTTTTTGTCCAAGTTTTGGGCTTCAATTTCCAAGTGCACAACTCTGGTATCCTTAATCTCCTCTGCTGAAATCTGGGCCATGGAAATTTAGGGGCGGGGAGGAGAAATGTTAAACAAGAAATCACAGAGTTTTGCATACATTTTGTCCATAAAAGAAACTGTACTTTCTTTTAAATATTTGTCTCCTGTATATATGTAGCATTTGAAGATATACTGACAGGAAACCAGAAAAGCCACTTTATCCCAGACAACACATTGAGAGAGTTTTTTCAAACAAAAACCTTATCTACCGTAATAGTGCCCTTTCCTGCTGGCTTTCCTTGCTTCAATTCCAGTGGTTTGGTGAACACTGAGCTGGACACAACCTAAGGTTAGAAGACAGATAATAAAAATATCAGGTTAGACAAAGAGGAAAGAATTACTCTTCAGGTGCAAAGTTTTCAAACTCTCATAGAAGTTCTAACAAGACTGAAATGTGTTTCCAACAGTGACAGCCATCAACTTGTGCTCCTGAACAGTCTGAAAATCATCTTCTCTCACTATCCAGGAAACAGTGTTCATAAGCACATCTCCAAACTTAACTTTGGCTTCCTATTTTTGCTACCTCTTATACAAATAGCCAAAAAGCTACTAAAACTTAAAATACTATTTAATTTATTGACTCTTCCTTTGCTTTGTGATCGACATAATGATTTTTCTAACAATGTTCAATGGTAACACAAATGAATGTGTTTAGCAGTGTTTACAAATTTAAATATGTTGAAGCCTTTGGCAAAGCAGATTTTCGCTTCATTTTTCATGATAAAGCAAACTCTCTCCACTATTTTGTACCTCACTTAACACGTCTATATATACCTGTCCCAGCGTGCATTCAATCCCTCCCAGGTAGTCATCATCATTTAAATCAAAGGACTTGTTATCAATATCGTAAATGCCAAATTTCAGCTTCTGCACTTTCTCAAAGTAGTAGTCCACAACCAGTTTCTTGCAGAATTCAGGGTCTTGGCAGTTCTTGATCTTTTCTGTGCGATCTAGCTGCACAAACACAGGAGTAAAACTGCTGACAATGAGTAAGAAGTCTGTATTACCCTACACAGGCACCAGCAAGGCTACATAGCCTGGACCATGCCTCATGCTCAGTGACAAACCGGGCTGAGCCATAGCATTGAAACACACTATTGTACGGGAAATCTGAAAACTAGGAGGGAATGACTGCTGAAGCAATGTATTCTGGAGTGCGTGCTCTAGGGCCAGTTATACCATTACAGTCAAACGAGCCTCCTGATGCAACTCCGAGAAAACAAGTCAGCAATTAAAGAAACTACTGAAGGTTTGAATGTGGGCAACGGCACTGCTCACCAATCGTAAATTTGGATTAAGTATGTCATGCACCTGCCAGGGAAACCTAGTGTACGGGCAGGGGGAGACTCAGCGTGTTTCCACCCACCGGCAGCGCGGCCAGCGGCCGCTCTTACCTCAGCCCAGCGGCCACCGCCCGCGTCCTGCAGCAGGACGCACAGGGGGTCCGACCTGGAGCCCAGGTCCCTGTCGAGGAGGCTCCGGCAGGACACGGACAGCTCCACCCGGGACACGCAGGCGGCCATCTGCGGGCAGAGCACAGCGTCAGACGGCCCGGCCCGGACCCCGCGCGGCCCCGGGGCGGCGGAGCGGAGGCAGGCGCGGGCGGGGCGGGGCCGCGGCCACCGGAGCTCCGCGGCCCCTCCCGCCCCGGGCCGGGCGGCTGCGGGGGAGCGCGGGCACCGACTGCGGCCCGCCTCGCCCCTCGGCTCTTGGATTCACCTATTTCTACCGGGCTCTCCCTGCTCGCCCCGCAGGAGCCCTTCCCTCTGCCTCCGTGCGCGCCGCTGCCTCCGGTTTCTACAAAGGGCCGAGCCTGCCGTCCCCTCCCCGGCACCGCCGCTCGCAGCCAGCGACAGGCACAGGGACCTCGGTCCCGCCGCGTCCGAGTCGCCCCACGCGGTGACAAAGCACTGCCAAAGCCCCCTGCTCACCCCCGTGCTTTGCCGTGCTGCCTGCCAAAACACCGCAACATCATCCCGCAAACAGGGGATAACCAACTTTTATTACACATTAAACCGCAGACGCTTCTGTTTGAGGAACAGCTATAATTCTCAAAGCTGAATTAGAAGATAAGGCTTCGAGCATCAAATATTACAAAGACTGGACAGTTTGAGGACTAGAGCTTTAAATGGGAATATTTTACAAAGAAGCTTCTTCTGAATCTGGAAATAAAGAAACACTTGCTTTGGCTTTTTAGTACCCAAGTACCCTATGGCTTCCTCATATTTGCAGGGTGAATACATTTAACTCAAAAAGACGAGCTTTTTATTGTGCAACATTTAATCACTTGGACATCCCAGTCGGCAATCTACCCTGGAAAAATTTTGAAGTCGCTCAATACGCCACTGCAAGGAACTCAGGTGCTCCAGTCATGGTGGCAGGACAAAATCAGCAGTCAGTCAAAATTAGCAAAGCTTTAGGCAAAGACAATCATAATGCAGCTTTCAGCTAAGGTCATCATCATCACCTTGTTTAACAACAGCATATTTTAAAAAACTTGTTTGAAGTAGTCTGGTGATCAGCTGTTCAAACTACTGGCAGAAGTCATCCATTTTCCACTCAGTCACTTTCAACCCCAAGTAAGATTCACAAAGAAACCACTGACTTTAATAAATACATTTCTCCTAAAAATCGCAAGAACCAGGTATCAGGTTTTTTCTTTACTACACGTATCATTCCACCAGACCAGCCTTCATCTCACACAGACTCACATCTGTGCAGACAACAGCAAAAATTTGACACCCAATATTTGACAACAAGCTTAGGATGTCCAGTCTGGGCTCCTTTGTCAACATTTTGCCTCTGTTTTTTCTACTGCAAAAAAAGTTCTGAACTAACAGAAGGCACCTTTCCTCCCCACTAGAGCTCAAAGTATCAGGAGTAAAGTTAACCTCAAAGAAACAGCTCTCCATAAGCTTTAGCATCCCCAGCGGAGTGGTTACTTTCTGGGACAAAAACCACTGCTGCAGATCTTAAGCTGCATGCTGAAGAAGCCCACACATACTTATTCCATGTTACAAAGACACAAAAAAGGAAGAGTTTGAGATAGCAGCTGTTAAACAACACATTGATGCCAGGAGGTGAAGGACCTCAAGTCAAACTCAATCACCTCTTACCTGCTACCTGAATCTCTTCTCCAGATCAGCAGCAATGAAATTATAAAAATACTCCACTGTTTCAAGGATTTGACTTCCAGTAGCTTAATACCCAGAAGGCTGTCTCATCTGATTGTTCTAAATTTACTAATGGCATAGGATTTCCCTTGAAATACAGCTACAGCCCAGACGTTCTGCTGAACCATTGGAGACATTACAAACTACAAGGGATCCTTTCCCACTGTATCCTTGCTCCATCAGGAGATCACAGGGCACTTACTGAGGCACATAACCACCAAGACACCACAGAGCACAAGCTGTTTGGAGTGGCTGAGCAGGAACTGTCCTAACCTGCTTGTATGCCCTTCCTCACCAACCCAGGGGATAGCAAGAAAGCAGGTTTAACAACTACAGCCTGAATCCTTATGAAAAGAAGAGGGAGAGATCCTTAACAGATTCAGATTTAAAAAAAAAAAAAACCAAACCTGAAAACACTGGTTTGAACCTCAGCCAGCAATTATTTATAGATTACTGTCTATGGATGTCTTCAAAGAGTCCACACAACCTTCTTTTCACTTCATGGCTACCGAAACACACTGTATGATGTTCTCCAGTATCAGACCATGCCTTGAACAGCAGCAGAAGAAAATCCTGGTCACTGACATCCCAGCAGCGAGAACAACAAGTAGTTGGTCTGCTAAGACACAGCATCCATTTCAGCCAAGCCTGAAGGCCTGCTCAGCCCCCAGGTAAGCAACTCTGCCCAGTTACCCTGCTCATGCAGTTAACTGAGCAGCACAAATCTCTGGAAATCTGCCTGCATTTGAAAAGCTTAGGAAGATCAAAAGTTGAACATATTTTCATCCCCAAACAAATATATTTTTAAAAAAATCTGAATGGGAAGAAAAAATAGTGAAGTTCCTCACCAATTAGAAAAACTACCTCCAGCTTGATTTTTAACAGGATCTCATTATGATAATATTGGTTCAAAGTTTTTATTTTCCTCCATAAAGTAAGATTCCTGGAATCTACTTTCAAATCTCACAGTAAACTGTAGTGATGGCATCTCTCTTTCTAAAAAGAAGTGAATAATTTATGTGAAATGTATCAGCTGACAATTTCTCTCCATAGAGTCCCAGTTCCCTTCCTCTGAGAGAAATGATAATTCCAGAAGTTTTCAAAATGCCAGCAATTAGTGCTTGGACTTAGAAGCACGCCATCCATAACACAACCCCCCACTCTGATACTCTTTAAGCAGGAGCCTTTCGCAATTCCACACAAGGCTGCAACATCATCTTGGCATTTCACTACTCCAAGTTGGCACTGCCAGCTCACTCAAGGGACAGGCACTGCAGCACCACCCAGGCTGACCCTGCTGGAGCAGCAACTTCACCACTTACCACTGCTGTGCAAAACACACAGGATCACACAACAATCTTCTCGTAGTTGCTAAGCTCAAAGAGTGCATGAAGGCTCTGATCTCAAGCTAAACATACAGTTTGCTGCAATTACACTGAAAGAACTTGGGTTTTTATTTTTATTAACAGCCTTCCTTTTTTTTCCTCAGCATGCATTCAAGAGCACCAACTGTATTCAGGTTGTAGACTGGAACCAACATTTCAAAAACCACATTTCATGTTGTTTCACTGAGTTTTCACAGAGTATACTTATTTGTATCCATTCATACATACAAAATAAACTTAGTTTTTAGACTTGCGACAGTATTTATAATGGCAGAATATTATTTACATTTGTTGCAACAAATTTTTCCAACAGTTTAGGAAATTCTAAAATGCACTGTTTTCCTATTTTCCCTCTCACAACCACCCTTGATAATTAATATTAACGTCTACTACTTGAAGCTTCTGGTTTACAGAAGACAATAGATATTTTCAAAGCAAAACCAGCAGCTAAAGCAAACTACTTTCCACAAAGTTATCACATTTCATTTATAAACACTTCATTATACTTGATCCTGATCAGTTTGCAATAATGACAGTTTAACAACCTCCAACTGCCGCAAGTACATTAAAGTACAGCACAGTCTGGAAGTTTCAAAACTAATCTAGCCACAGAAATCCAGATTACCAAATGAAAATGAACTCCAAGCAGTAGTAAATTCAAACTATCTTTAAAATACAGAAAACAGAACTACTGGGTACATCTCATTATAGTGGTTTCAAATGAAAAGGCAATGTAAACAAGGCAGCAGGCAAGTGCTGTTGCTTGAAATAGCTTGGAAAATATAGCTGAGGTTGTGCTACATCCCCATGATCAATGATTATATGGTCAATAGCCACAAACACCTGAACCACTGCTCCCACAACCTGGAATCTTACTGGTGAGAGGCATCACATATGAAGCTTCATCTTAAGCCAAATTCTGTACATTCCCTCAAGAGTTTCCAACATACAGCTTCAGATTCTCCAGGTACCTCTATTTTTTTTCCCCTCATTTAGAATTGCACATGATATAACACCACATTTTGAAGAAAAAAAAATTATAACACCCATGGTATCCCTACCAACACTAGAGCAAAACACTATCCATAGAAATCTGCAAGATTCCAAGCACATACTTCAGAGAAGTCTTTCACTACACAACCAGGTGTCATTCCCACTTGTTCAAGTAAAACACAGAATGGCTCCATAGTAGATGCTCAGACAACCAAACTGTGGTCCATTTTAAAAAGTCAAAATAATTTTTACTATGTGTACCAACTTTTTCCTGTAAAGATGATCATAAACACCAATAGTTGTACAATACATATGAAAAGATAAATCGCAACCTTTCAATAGAGCTCTTCTACACTGAAATTAAGCAGTAAAAGAAGTTGGTCCTTAATAATCAAACCAAGATGAAAAATAAAAAGCTACTTTCTAGGAAAATCACAGAGGACTTTTATGCTACATACTCAGAAGAATAAGTACCTGCTACTTTCTGGAATTTCATATAAGCATCTCAGAACTTCCAACCTTTTTCACATTTCTGCAGAAAAAGCAACTTCCTTCCACACAGAAAAGAACACTTTCCAACATAAAGGAAATCAACACATTGACAAGTCTATAATATTGAATTTATTATTCCTCTAGTGATTGAGCTTATCCAAAGCTTAAAGCAAGTCAATTTTAAGAGAAGAAAGCACCGTACACTTATGGTTGAAGAAAACTCCAAACCAAGAGTGATTGAAGGCTTTAACTGTCTCAGTTCAGAGCTTTGGAGGGTCTTGCATTTCCCTAAAATGCCACATATGGGTGCCTGAAGCATAAACAAACTCCTCTTTACTTATCCCTCCTGTATGAGTGCCATCATTTAGTCAATTAAGGATCAAGTGCTGGACACTCTAAGGTGAGGATTATTGAATTGTATACTTTGCTTTATACACTTCCATCCCTCAGTAAGCCTGAAGGCCAGAGGTTCCTCTTCAGGCTGGGAGGATGGGGTGAAGACAGTGGGCAAGAGGGGCATTGTCATCACCCCAGCATAGTGGCTCACAAACCCACAGTCACCCACAGGACATGAATAATCTAATAACTTCATGGCATCAAACACCATCAGCAGCACTTTTAGCAGTGGTATCTTCTTGAGAGAGACAGGAGCACTATCACTGAATACAGCCTTGTGGGTCAGACTGGTTTCACTGCTCCACAAAAAATGAAATATAAGCAAGGATTCAGCCCAAGAAAACCTGCAGGTTTTTTTGTATTTAATTGCTAATAAATTCTCATTAAACACCGTACAAAATAACCAACCAGCTCTCTTTCAGTTCACACCAAATTTTACACATTAATTTAACTTAAGGTTTTAATATCTACACTCCAGGACAGCTGCTTTCCAATGAATTTACTCTGTTTTAGACTGGCCCATAACTCCTGCCTTACATTCTGCTTACAAACTCAGCACAAATGTCAGCAACCATGCCAGCAGGATGTCCCTACTACAATTTTTATCATCTTGGCATTTTGCTATCCAACAACTCAAGAAATTAATTCAACATATGTAACAGAGCATCCCCATTAATCAATCTTGCAATTATCAAAAACCTGCCCCCTCCTTGTCTCTTGCTCAGTTTAATCCCACATATTCCAGTTATCACCCAACTTTTCTTCAAAGCTCCTCCTCTCTTTTTCTGCTGTGATCCCAAAATACACAGAGTGGAAGAAGGAGTGCCTTTTCTTCTTAGTTCAGTTTTGAGGGGATGGCCTGTTACATTTTGACTTTTGATATTACAAAGCCGATCCTAGTGCTGAGGGGTCAGGATCACTTTCTGAATGTTATAATTGTGAAAGCTTTAATTTGTTCCTTCTTTCCTGAATACCATAATGCTCTAAAAGAAATCATATAGCTAAGTTTGTAACACCAGATGCACCAAAATACATCTTTATTTTAAACTGAGATTGAGACAGTCTAATGAGAAGGACCACAGTCCATAAATTTGATCAATAAAGGCCTTTTCCAGCACTCCAGCTCTTCTGGGGGCCACAGAGCCTCATCCCACAGCCCTAGATGTTCTGAAGCAAATATAAATGGCTGCAATTTTTTCTACCATTTCATGATTTCTGGTGGTTTGAAGTGGGGATGCAAGTGCTTTAAGATCATTATTGCTACAGGCAGGGAATGAATCACTATTCTCCACACAGTGTTCCAAGCTGTCACCATATATACAAGGGGTTAATTAACAGCTATTACAAATTTGACATATAACCTGAAACAAAAGGCATCTCCTAACTGCTACAAAATAAAGAGAATAGTGAACACTATAAAGAACAACTTTCTAAACAAACCACTTGCTTCAGTCAGCTTGCTTCAGTCCTGGTACAGAGTGCCCATGGCTCATCAGGCAGCCTCAGTTCCAGGGATGAGAGCTGCCAGGGAGGACACGTTTCCTCCAGGGCGAAGAGGAGCCTGTGCTGATGCTGAAACTCTGAGCCACAACCAGGGGTAAGACCCAGCCCAGCCCCTGAGCTGAGAACTGGACTGCAGGACTCAAACACTTTACAGGTACGACCTGGCTCTGTTCACAGTGGTCTCCACATGAACCCTGAAGCTCTAGTACCACCAGAAAAACGGGGAGGCAGGGGGTGGATGTCCAAAGTCAGTCCTTGGGTACCAGCTTTCACAACCCAACCTCCAAGAAGCTCCTGGAAACTGAGACAACAAAGCTCCCACTTCTAACAAAAAAACCCAAAAAAACCCCCAAAAAAACCAACCCCCCCCCCAACAAAACAAAACCAAACCACAAAAACAAAAACCCAAAATAAACAAGCAAGCAAACAAACACACACACACAAAAGCTGAAACAAACCGCAACAATCACAAGTGGGATGGTAACTTTGATAATTTCCAGCAAAAAATGGAAACAAGAACTTCAATCAGTTCATCTTCTTTACAGCAGCTTCTCCCCACCCAAGAGCCAAATCCCAACTCTGCAGAAAAAGCACCTTTTACAAATTCACCTTTCCACCTGTACAATGTTCCCTGTTAACTTGTACACCACCATTATACCTCTTAATCATGACAAACTCAAATAAATGCTCCTGCATGCCTTCACAATAGATATATCCTCCACTTTTCTGAGAAATAAGAAACTGGTAAGTCAAAACTAAAACTATTTCAAATATTAGTTTGGAACATATTAAATTACAAAAAGTTTCAAATTAACACCTGGACTTCAGCAAAACTTTTTATTAAACCAAACTCTTCAAGCAAAGAAAACTATTTCAAAGTTCTTCATAGTATTTAATAGCAGAATATCAATACTTTCATTTTCAATTCCTTGAAAACCTAACTTACCACAGGCTAGGGCTTTGGAGTCAGTTACTAAACTTAAGCTACAATAGTAGCAATCCTAAATCACTGACTAATCACTGACTCCTCCCACAAACTAAGATTTTTTTTTTCCCATTCCTTTCATATTAATGCAGCTGCTTTTTCTTTCCCCTCACCATGATTCTCAACTATTTATTACTGAAACCTGAAGAACAACTTAATTGAAAAACAGACTTAACATCTCAACCACACAAACCTTTGTTAACAACCCCAAATATGTATTTTACACTGGAAATCATCTTTGCCTTTCTCCTCTAACGTCTTGTTCTTTCCCTTAAACTCCAGCTATTTCTACATCAGGCTGAAACATTCTGTCCCATGGTAAATCCAGCTGTCTATCACTCAATCTTCCATTTTTCCATCCAAACTCCTTAAGCTGAGATCAAAGACTACACCATATTCCCTCTTCTTTGGTTCTTCAACTACACTGCAGTTTTACCAGCAAGTACCTCCATACATCACTTCTTACTTACATGCACCCATGATTTTTGAAGTGATTCCTCAGCATTCATTCTGTTTGCCTCTTCACAACCTCCACCCTTCCCAAACTCTGGAAATTTAAAATACAGTACTACAATCCTGTAGTTACACTACATCGATAGAATTTTATCCATTCCTCCAAAATTAGCCATAGTGACGCCAAGGCAGAAATTCAGTAAGGCCATCTATCTAGACTACTCCATACTGTGTGAACAGCAGGAGTTCAAAGGAAGACTTTAAATACAAATATGCCAAGAACTTTGGTGGCTAAGTTATGCCAACAGCCATTTAATCAATGGAAAGTTTTTCATACCTTCTTCTTATTGCTGAATCACCAGGAAAGACTGAAATACTACAGAGGAATTCTTTACACTATTCTCAGTCACCCTGCAGTTATTATGGCACAATGGCAACTCTTGCCTAAAAAATTAGTGAGGACATAAAGCAGAAGTGACTTTCCAATTCCTCACACTTTAAGAGCCACATTACCCCTTCACACTATAAATCAGGCTTTCTTCTTTATGGACTTTAATATTGAACCTAGCTCACGAAATATGATCCAGAAAAAAACCCAAACCTTAATATTAGTTCTGCAGTACTCCCAGGAAATTGATTTCTTTGACTTACTCATTGCAAGTTCAGCCTAACTGGCAACACTCTCAGTTTTTTTCTGCTTTTGAGTGTATGCTTCCTTTTAAGAGAGAGATTCACATTGATACTACTTTTTCTGTCACTAATTATTACCACCTATGGTATAAACATCTTAGCTTTTCCCTCCTAATCTGTTGCAAAAAAATGACACTTCAAAACAAACAAACAAACAAACTAAAAAATCCCACCACCAGAAAAGCCTGGCATTAAGGAAGCAGAATAAAGGGAAGGATATGGTAGGGGATTTTAAAAGTTGTTTTTTCTTTCACCCATTCAGACTAACAACAGAACAATTTAAAGGCCACAAACACCAAACAGACCTCATGTTCCCTTTCAGTTCTGTTTCAGATTCAACTTCTCTTGCCAGTGCCCCTTCACAAAAGCACAAACACATTAAAACAGTGGGTTCAAGCTACTGTTTGTGTCAGAGACAAGTGGCTCAAAATGATCACACCTAATATTCCTACATTAAGGGAGATCACACAAATGCAGGCAGACAACTATTTCCTCAAATGTTCTTCCATGTCTGCTATCCACAGTCTGCACACTGTAATAGTTTCCAATCTATATCCTGAAGAAGTATATGAGTTATTAGGTTTGAATTTGCTACAAAGGTGTTCCACACACTTGAGAAAACACATCTCTGCAAGACAACCACCTGAAAACCCCTACAACTCCCACCAGGGACCCTCTTTCTTTTCTCAAAGTGAAATGAATAGTTTCAATCAACTTTTAAGAAATATGACTGAACTGAGGCAGACAGAATTCTCCAAGCAGAAACCTCTTTGATGAAAAATCTAGAGTGAATTTAACAGCTACAAAAGAATGAAATAAATTGCACTCACTCTAAGCAGAGAGACTCAAAGTTCCCACCATTAGGTGGAACCTGCAAACTTGGGTTACAAACAGCAGAGCACCACGTGTCTCAAGCAGGCAGCAGTCAGGACAAACATCAGATTGACAGGGCACCACAGTCATTTGCCCATCACAGATTCAAAGTCTTTATGTGAACCTAATGCAGTAGCAGGGGGATTCGGAAAGCACAAAAAGATTAAAACAGTATCTGTGAACTGCCCTAAAAATTTTCAAAAAACAAGTACTTTCTACCTAAACTACTTCTTCAAACCTAAACAAGACAGAAGGTTATACTACATCACCACACCATGGCTGGCACAAAACAAGTTACAGGGATTCCTCTCACCTTTCAAAATAACAAAATTTTGTGATATTAAGGTTTTATTCATTTTTGTCATTGCACTGAAATAGCAGGAATTTCATAGAGATACATTACCTGCAGATTAATTAGGATTCATAATACATTCACTTATTATTTAGTTTAAAACTAAGTATCTTAGGTTTCAGAAAACTTACTGTTGTTTCTGCTTGAAGCTGTTTTTACACACCGAACTAATGACAAAATTTAATACAAAAAGTAACACAAGCTATCATGCAGAAGGAAAAGACTACAAGTCTGTTCCTGGAGACATTGAAGTAGTCAAATACTGCCTACTCATTCAAATAAGTGGCATGATACAGTGCAAGGAAGAAATGCCATTTATTGTCTTAACAAAACTACAGTGTCAGTTACCCAAGGGAGGACTAAGTGTCCAGATGACAAAAAAAGGCCTTAAAAAAATTCAGGACATTTGTGCAGTAGGTCATGGTGTTGTGCATGCAATTTTTCACATATGTTTGAAAGTCTTTTTAAAAAGATGCATCCAGTTAAAATATACACACTGACTTAAGTGATAACAACTACAGTTGTATTTAAAATAACTTTAAAAAGACTTACCATCAAAAACTATTCTGATTTCCAATCTAAGAAAACATAAGACACTGCAGAGCTCAAGTTTTACTACTGTTTAACAACAACTCATTTAGATCAATTTACCTATCTCATACATTCTATTGTAACAGCTGAATTTACATTTCAGATCAGTATAAGAATGTAAGCATTTACTCACTGGTTTATTGTGATCCTTTTCACACAAACTCAGTGCTGAAGTTTCTGAACCCACATACATTCTTCATTAGATTAGGGTAGCACTTGTTTGTTTTCACTATAGCTAAAGCATGACAGTTTGGCCTCAACCTTTCAATTTCCCCCTTAATGCCCCATCTCTGATGATAAAGTTGAAATTCCCCTAAAGTGAGGAAGAAAACTTTCTTAGCTATACCACCACCACCACTCCGCACACATACATATGGACTCAAGTCCATATTTGAAAAGAGCTCTAAATGCTATTAAAAACACTCTTATGTATTAATGTAAGACTAGACCTGCAAAACAGAAAACTGGCTTTGCAGCAATGTTGGAATGTAGTGGGGGTACCTTAGGCTGATTAATTTGTGATACTTAATAACTATGCCTCCCCTCCTTAAGGAACAGGGTTTCCTGTACATTCAGTCAGCAAACTGCCAGTATCTAACATTAACTAGCCTCTTCACTTTTATAGCTGGTTGCACTAGAGTTGCTCAAATGTACATGGTTTATAAATTCTGCCCTTGTATTAGGTACATTTGCCCAACAATGAAAAAGTATTGGCAACCATCATTTTCACTTCAGAGTTGAGCTTCCTGTTCAAACAAGCAAAGGCTTTCCACAATCCATATCCATCCTCCTGTCAAAACAAGTAGCAATGCTTTGTTATACTGCTGAAAACAAAGAGGTTTCGTAAAAAGCTCATTGAGAAGAACATCCTGGCAAATGCCAGCACAGCAAGGTCACTAAACCTTGGGTGCTACAAAGAGGTTTCACATTTTACTGTCAGAGATGCTATGAATTTCATCATAAAAGGCACTCAACCAAAACTCCAGTAATAGTTAAGGTTCTGATTATAGTGCTGTTTTCCTCCCCAAATCTGCCTAAGTGACTCGAAAGCATTTCTAAGCTTTCTACTGTCACACAGAGCAGTGGTACATCCACATATCCACATTCAATAGGAAACAGTCGACATTAAACTATTTGTTCCAAACTCTGAAACTGCTAGCTAGAAGTTCCACCCTCCCTCAGATGGTCAGAAATCAGAGTCATACAATCAAAAAAATTCCTTGTTTAACAATACTGTAACTGCAACACAAAAAGTAGTGACCAGCCCAAAAGGCTAGGCTATGCCAGAGCAGTATTAGGCAGGATTAATCTCCATTTTCCCTGTGCAAGCCTTATAAGTCCTTACTTTTTGGTTTTAAACTTGACAGGGAAATTA
The DNA here is from genome assembly GCF_903797595.1 of Erithacus rubecula. Taxonomy (NCBI): domain Eukaryota; kingdom Metazoa; phylum Chordata; class Aves; order Passeriformes; family Muscicapidae; genus Erithacus; species Erithacus rubecula. The sequence goes on from NC_136670.1 coordinate 608,763, forward strand.
AATTAACACTCCTGTGTACTGTGCACTGTATGGGCAATGCCCACCCAGGGCCCCAAACTCCTTCCTGGCTATGATCTCTGATTAACCAGGTCTAAATCACCAGCGATTCACAGCAAAAGAACTCAAAAGTTGAAGAAAACAGTGAAGCTGGTGTGAGAATAGCAAATACAGAGTTACAAACTGATTTTGTGGAATTCAGACTCATGTTAAAAAAACCACATTCCCTGTTTCTGAAAGCTTACCTAAATGTATTTGGGGAGCAACTAGTAAGACTATTTGAATTTCAGGCTGTAGACATGAGAACACATGAGAGATAGCCACAAAGGAGTAAGCTTTGCCTCTGCAGAAGCAGCAAAGGAACTCAGGTAGAACTCATCTGACTAATTCTCTCTGAAGCTACCATGCTGCGAATACACAAGCAAACCCAGAATGGTTACAAAGGAGTCTGCACACAAGTGAATACCAGCAAGTGAAAGGAGTCACAGCCAAATCATCTGACAGCCATGTTCAGGCTGGAACTACCAAAAAGGAACCCTTTTAGGGCTGCTTTATTTCCATTTGGTGTTAACATCCAGGAGTGAAAGGCATCCAGGTCAGGCAAGTGGGAAACACCCCCTGCACAAACAACACCGAAACACTGCACATAGTGACAAACCTCCAAGAAAATTAGTAATAATGTTGTCATCTATATAGAAAACTAGCCACAGTTAGACCTACCTGATCATGAGATAGGGAAAGAGAGGTAGATTTCAGCACACAGCCACAAATCAATGTGCATACTACCAACCAACAGGTTTTCATTCCATGGAATATCCAGACTGTGGAAAAAAATCTTTGAACTGCAATCACATTCTCACTGCCAAAACCAGATAGGAAGAGAACCCTCTGAGGTTATTCTTCCTGCAGAAGCATTAAACAGATTCCCTTCCTCTCCCTCTGTACACAAACTCTAGCTCAGTGGTCCCAAAGCCATGAAAAAAAATACAGCCACAGAGCAGCAAGGAGCATCAGCAAACCTGGAAAAGAGCAAAGACAACCAAATGTATTTGGCAACTCTGCCATCAGGCCAAAGCAGAATTTATGAAAAACCTTACAGCAACAGAATAAAGCATCTCATTTTCAAAGACATGCACATCTAAAGCAGCAAACTGACATAAAACTAGTTTGCATGTTTCCCTAAACTCCAACTAAATGTTTCCTAATATGTCCAGTTTAAAATTTGCTTTCCAACCAATTAGCAACTAGTTGTTTTCTTGCACTACAGTCCACATTGAACAGAAATTGCAATCCTGCGTTTCAGGGTCTAATCCATGTATCTGAATAATCAACCTAAACCAGCTTCTCTCAAACAGTGGTCCATTGGCCAACCAGAGGTTTTAAGTGGTCCACAATACATAGCAGTTTCAGTTTCGCAGGTCAGAAGGCCAACACAGGTCAGTGCTGCTGAACAACCTGCTGAGGGCCAACAGCATTTGCCACAGGAAGCAGCAACCACCACAGCAGAAGACTGAGGACAAACAAAATAAAGTAATCACAGTCATTATTTACATTTAACGCACCACTGGTGTGCCTAGAACCTGGAAATATCCTCTTTTGTAGAGTCTACAATCTTCAGCACTCCAAAATACTCTCAGCAAAACAAACTGCTGATTTCACCAAGTATAAGCAATGACCTTAGACAGCATGAGCAATGTGGAACTGAGCAGCACATATATTTTTTAAAAGGCAGACCTTCAATGTCATCTCATACACAACTACAGTCTTCATTTTTGCAGCAATCTTTCTTTCCATTCGACCAAAATGCAGAGCATAGACACTCAAGGAAAATACTAAATGCTATGAAAGGAATGCTACTTAAAATAAAGCATCTTTCAGGTGTCTTTAAATCTACAAAGCCTCAAACCTCTCATAAATCTACCTTTAGACCATAGCAACAATTCATCGGTAAAGAATTGGTTTTAATGGTGGGATTACAGAACACCAACAAAATCCAACTGTGATGTTTATGAGCAACTGCTTGAAATTTGCTAATACTAAGTCACACTTTCATCCAACTACTGAAGTTCTTTCATGTAAGTCACAATTTTATCATTGACTAATTGCATTTATTTCTATTTAGAATGGGAAAAAATCCATACATTAAACAAATCATGCTGTGAATGTAACATTTCACCACTTTTTTTTTTTTTTTTTTTTTTTTTTTTTTTAAGCAGGAGTACATACACACATAAGGAACTGCTAAAAACACCAACTTAGCCAGTTATATAAACTCAAGTACCTTCTTGCCATTACTTGGAGAATTCGGGACATCAGTGTCACTGACTGTATTTTTCCAATGAGGCTAAGAAGGATGTAACTTCCTGACTCTCAAGGCATCAAGGTCAAAACAACGGGATTTGAGCAGCAGCCATGAGCTCATTCTGTCTATTGCCACCTCTTGCCAGTGATCAGCTTGGGGTATTACATCCAACAGCAGTATTGTACCTTCCACACTGGAGACGGGACCTCAGAGTCCTACCCCTTATTTTTAAGGCTGTCCATGAATATAGAGAAGTGCTAAGTAAACAACTTTATGAACTCTAGACATGTAGTCTAAGGATATCACTCATAATTTAGGGTAACATGAAGCCTAAGGCTACTTCTAACATGAACCCTCATTCTTACAGTAAACAGTTTGCATTGACCCTCCATAAGGAATTTTGTTCTGTACATGTTTTAAAGGATCAACTAACTATTTCAGTTGATGCACTGTTTCTCATACATACAGAAAACCTAAGCATGACATGACTTTCTATTTTTTTCAAGAGCCTTCTCATAAGAAGAGGGGATATTTACTAATTTATGCTAAAAGATGAGAATCAACTGCTTGGCAAAAGAAGAGCCCCTGCCCCACCCCAAATCTCCATTTAAACACTGCATCCAAGACAACATTCCCAACACCCATGGCTTTCTGGTTTGTGCTTTTTTTTTCAGATAAGCAATGAAACATCTTTAGACCATACAGAAAGATCAAGAATCAGAAAAAAGCTTTCCAAAACAAACCTTCACTTTTAGCAAGTCCAAAGGAACAGGCACACAAGCATGTTTCACAGCATATGCTGTGTCTAACCCAAACACTAGAAGCCTTGGATACATTACCAAGAGGACCACGATGTGAAATCAAAAGACAGAAACACAGAACTGTGTATCTAATTTCAGACACCTGTAGTTTAATTACATTTCACAACAAAGCAAGCATTGTTGTGATGCATTAGAACTTGAAAAAGCAGTTATCACCAGTTTTGGTGAGTCAACACACACTAATATCTTAAAACAATTCCGTGAACAACGAAGCCAAGTTTTCCTTTTCAGTAATTTTATTCTAATGTGAAACATGAAGAAACAAGCACCCAAAAAACTCCAATATAGTATGAAACTTTAATAAAAGTTGCTTAAAAAACAAAGAGCAAAATTTTAAAATAAACTGACTTGACTCCTAATCACACATCTTTCTGACATCAGGAAGAGTACTTTCAGACTGTCGGGGAAAAATAAAGAAAGAAACAAAGATCTGCTGTTGAAACATTATTCCCAAAGACTGTTGAAATGCATAACATGAAGCTTCAGAGACAGACAGTTTTATTAACAGGAGGCTTAATTTTAAACAGTATATACAAATCACATGACTTTTCCAAAGTTGGGACCACCTAGTAATCTGTCAAAACAAAATTATGCTAATGAATTACAGAAGCATCTGTGTAATGCAACCACCTCTTTATTGAAGTACACCTTTATACAATCCTTCCACGGATTCCTGTACTGTGAAATCCTCTCAGGATGCAGCGCTGCACAGGTTTGCAAATCTCTCCTACACACCACATGAATAAAACTGTTGCCACTTGCACCTCTCAATTTTGCCTGCCCATACACTTCAGTGCAACACCAAAAGGCACTGTTCTTCTTAGTCAAAAAAACCCAAAAACAGTTTGAAGTTTACTATGTTTAAGTACAATGATTTGCAGGGAATAGCAGGATTTTTTTCAGGCAATGTCCAAGTGTTAAAATTTATCATAAGCCAAGCAAGGATGAACCAAAAAAATTCTACTTTTCACTTGCGTAATTACTTCCTTTCCATTTCTGTTTTTCCATGGAAGGTTTCACTGCACAACAAAGAAAATGGCAACTCTTTACAGACTTTGAATACAACAGCACAACTTTATTGCAAAAATATATAGTAAACTCAGTATTTTCAAGTTTTGGAGAAAAATAAATTTTATCTCTGAATTTATCCATAGCAGTAATTCACAACAGAGTTGCTGAAGATACAAGTTTCTTTCATTATAACCTAATTTAAAACTTTATCTGGACTCCAATATTCTACTAATAATCACCACTTTGGTTCTCTTAGCAGAGACTCTATGTGAGGAGTTCAAGAGACATGTGAGAAACACCAATATCCTACTAATGTCAAAGAGCCTTTCCCAACTGATTTGAGTAATCCTAACAAATCAAGCTACTTAAACAATAATCATTATTTTCAACTGAAAACATTTTAAATGCACTATAAAACTCATATGATTTATGTTTGAGGTTAGCTATACTTGTGGCAAAAGTCTTATTCTGAACAGTTATAATTGCAATATATAAATAACTAAAGGTTATACCACAAAGAACAGCTTGAATTTTACAGAACGATTCTGCTCATACTCATAGGAATTAGTTTGGTAGACACATCAGCAAAGGGCATAATTCAACTGTTCATACAGTGAGATTTTTTGAAAAAATAAAGATACATACACAAAACAATCGATCTGTGTACACTGAGCATTCAGTTGCAGAATAAAATCAGGACTTTAAACAAAGCTTTGACCTGTGAACAAAGCAAAATCAGCCAGCTTTTAACCAAATCTAAAAATAGCTATCTATTTTACAATGGCTTACAAGAACACCACTGAGGAGCTTCACTGACTTCATCTATTTCCCTTATCCAGAACTATGTCAAACCAATCTCAGTTTCTCAATAAGCACTGTGTCCAGAAGAGTTTACCAAACTTTTATGACGAATAAGAATCTGTCCAGCTTCTCCACATATTTGTACGAGGAAAATCCACCGCACCTCTCTCCTTGCAGCGTTTCTTATGTAATGGCTAACCCAGTGCTCTGTCTTAGCAAAACCAATCTGTTTTACAATTTAAACAATCCACAGGTTCTATCCTGGAGATACTATAAAAACCAATCCAGATGCATTTGTCACAGCACTATGAATATCTATTCTACAACTACTTGATGAACAGCTACCCTAATACAAGTTTTACTTTTCTGGAACCTATAGGCCTGTCATTTAAATCAACAACAGCTGCCATAGCTTCATCACGAGACTCAAATGCAACCATTGCTTCTCCAGTGGGCATACCTTTTTCATTGTATTTTAAGCACACTGAACCAGGGATCACTTGGTAACCATAAAAGAAATCCAAAATTTCATCCACCGAAACAGTAAAGGGCATATTCTGCACCTTAATGACAGTTGGCCCTGGCTTCCCAGACCCTGTTCCAAAACCTGGGGGTCCACCAATATGTATGTTTCCTGGTCCAGGTCCAAACCCTGGAGGTCCACTTAAATGTCCAAGACCGCTAGCAATTGCTGGAGGACCAGCACCAAAGGCAGGGGGCCCACCTAAATTGCCAGGACCATTACCAAACGTCTGAGGACCCCCTGCAAAACCTGCTGGTCCGCTCAAATTAGCAGGACCACCTGCAAAACCTGGTACCTCAATACTTGCACCAGGTAAACCACTAGCTGCAACTGTGGGTATTCCTGGTCTAGCATCAGGAAATCCACCTATTCCAGGTGGTGGTAAGGGGGGACCAAATGTGCCAGAGCTGCTGAAGTTACCAGGGAAATTGAACGGAGGACCATTATTTGCTTCTTTAGCATTTCCCCCCAAGAAGGCATGCTCATCCCCACCAGGGCCCTGTGCTCCTGGAACAGCTGCATTTCCCTGGATCGGTATTTTCAGGATTTTCTTCCCTTGAGATGGTGGGTTTCTCTCAATATCTCTCATTTCTTCTACAGTTATCAAACGCAAATTAACATCTCTTCCATTCAGTTTTTTACGGTGCAAGCGCTCTGCCTTACGAGCATCATCTTCAGCTTTAAACTGAACCAGTGCTTGTCCTAAACCTTGCCCGTTATTGTCAACGAGAATTTGTACAGAGTTTTCTTCTACTGCCAGTCCCTCTAGAAATTGAAGTATTTCAATTTTTGTTATATTGTATGGAATATTAGATATATGTGCACACAGTTTTGGCAAGCCTGATTCTCCCTCAGCATTCATCAAGATTTCTCTCTGGTCATAGCTGAAGTTCTGCAATCTTTTACGAATCATATCTATTTTTTCTAACATTGCCTTTTTAGTAATTGGATGTACCTGAATGAAGCGATTCCCTATGTACTGCTTATGATGACACAAAGCTGCTTTATAATCAGCTTCATTCCTAAACTCAACAAACCCCTCTCCAATTGCCTTCCCATTAGGTCCATAAGCTATATAAATGCTGTCCTCAACTATATCCAGCTTTTTAAAAAAATCTATCACATGTTTGTTCTCCGATTCAAAGGGAAGACCTTTCAAATAAACACAGAAACCGTGCTCATGGGGAGATCTCGACCGTGACCTTTTCTGTCCAGTGGGAGATTTGGACCTAGGATGAGGCTGGGGAGGAGGATGTGCCTGCCCAGAGGGACCCATGGTTTGCTTGAAAGTTATGTGGCCTCCAGCAGCTACCCACTGTCTCTCTGTTGCAGGACTAACTTCAACATAGCGCTGAATCATCAGCATTCTGTTTCGCTTCAGTGCTTCAAACGTATCTTGAGGAGAAAAAAACTTAACTAGTCCATTTCCATTATTTCGACCTACATGATCCTTCAGCATATGGATTGCATCCACACGGAGCCCAAGGAAAAAGTCTTTCACATCAGATTCTGTTGCAGTAAAGGGCATTCCATGAACGCTGACATACAAGTCATCAGGATTGATTGGAATTGGCTTGACACTACCTTGAGAATTCATCTGGATAGGATTTACAGGATTCATGGGACCAATAAACAATGGATTCAAGCCGCTGTTCATATTCACTGCTGCTCCAGACCCATTCATTCCAGTGGGTAAGGGTGCTACAGGTGGAGGATTCATAGGAGGCATTCCTGATATGGGAGGCAGAGGCGTCATTGGAGGTACAGGGGGCACAGGGGGTATTGGAGGAACTGGAGGAACAGGAGGCAGTGTGGGTACAGGAGGTGGAACAGGTATAGGGGGAATAGAAGGCATTGGTGGCAAAGATGGCATAGCTGGGATAGGAGGGATTGGTGGAGGAGGTACTGTGTTCATTGGGGATGCTGTGCTAGGTATAGTTGAGCTAAATGTTGGACTACCAAAGGTACTCCCAAGATTTGGAGGTGCAGTCCCAATACTGGAAGTAGAAAATGTGGATATGTTTTTATTGCTTTCATGCACCGTAGTAGAAGCAGTTACTACACTAGGAGAAGGATTATTAAAGTTAGGTACAGTAGTAGGTAAGTTAACCCTTCCACTCATTCCAGAACTAGGTGGTGGTCCTGACCTGCTAGCATTTGCTGGTGGCATATCTAGATTGGCAGTTTCGAAACGCCTACGACTGAGCTCTATCATGTTCTGCATTTCAGTTTTACTGCTCAGCAACAATGTTACTTTTGACCCTTTAATTGTACCACCTGTGCGCATCATACCAAGCCTTGCATCTTCATCAGTGGCAAAAACGATGAAAGCCTCACCCAGTTCACCCCCTACAATATGCACGCCCCCATCGGGAATGGTCAATCCAGAGAAGAAGTGGCGAATGTCCATGGTCCCCGCCACAATCGGGAGACCTTGCAAGCGGATGACCACAGCCATGCTGCGCTGAAACAACACACACCTGCAGATGAGAAAAGGCAACGGCTATGTCAGACTACTGTTTGTGACACCATGCAGACACCATCTACTATAGTTGTTCATATACACCTAATAACATCTTGCAAAGAATAAACGTGTTTATACTCCAAGTTCCTTATTCAGGTTTGTTTACTTCACACAGACTGAAGCATTAAACATTTACCAACACCATCAGCAAGCATTTTTCACTAGAAATTCCAAAATAGCTGTGATACTAAGACCCACAAGTGTCAGTTAAAAAAAAAAAACAAAAAAGGAACATCAAAAATCAGAACTATTACAGCACTAGTTCAATATTTAATGTATGCAAGCAAAGTATTTTAGCCACACAAAACAAAATTAATTTACTGTACACCGATATGGTATCCACTGTACCTGATAATGTGACTGAAAAATTCTGAACAGCTATGGGAAACAAACAGTTCCCTTTAATCTGGGGAAGGATTTTACCTCCTGCCAGGTGAAAACAACTAGAAAAGTAATAGTGGGTTGGTTAAAACAAAACCCCATTCGGACACTTCGCAACTGTGAGACTCACAAGACATCTTGACAGGAACCATCTATATTATATTGACCTCATGGTTTTCTCCTAGCAAAGGCAAGAGGTCCAGGTGACCTAAAGCTTGATATTATAAACTAGTGCCAGACATTCTGTGACAAGAGAGACCTCACCTAAATTAAATTAACATCTATGCTTATCTAGCTAGATATATGGCCTTTACAATTTTCAAAAACAATATATTTTTACATAGTTGCAGATATTCTGTCTAGCATGACCCTTTATGTCTCAGACATAAGTAAATTAACTTGATCTCCACAGCTGGCATTAGTAGATACTTAAGGTAATTCTGAACAGCGACCTCAGAAGTCTGAGGGTCGTATCAGTAGTTAAAGAGGAAACTAGATACTTGTCACCTACGCAAACCTCCAGCAAAGGCTGAAAGCATCATATTAAATAATATTAGCACAATTCAACAGTTCAGAAGCCAGTATCTCATCCTAAACCATCAGCAATAGCACCATGCTTCACCTGAGCCACTTCATCTCTGAAACTTTTTGACTTCCAAAGTACAAGCCAGTTCAGTATCTGTATGGAAGATCTCCAAGGCACCCATAAGTCACATACCCGTCGTGTTAACTCAGCATTCGAAATCAAGGATGAACCAGATCACAGTCACAGAACTGTTTAGGCTAGAAAGGACCTTAAAGATCAAGTCCAATCAGATGCCCCAATGCAACACCACAAAGCTATGCATCAAACACTCCTGACCATTACCAAAACTCTGACCAACTACAATCAATAACCATTTCCCAACAATTCAGCTGTATCCCTGCACACAATCAAATATCTAAGTTGGCCCCATTTGCTTGTCCAGGTCATCCAAGTATGTTAGAAAAGACAAGTCTTGAATGACTACATAAAGCCACAATTTAACCAGGTAAGGCTGAATTCAGTACTTAATGAAAACAAAAGTAACAGTGAAAAAGCAACAGTTCTTCTGTTTGCATGATGGAACCTAGAATTACTAAAATGAGTCCTTCAGTATTTTGTTTCTGTTGACCAACATACCAGAGCTAAACCCTTCAACACACTAATGAGCCTAAGCAACATTCTGGGGTATTACAGGGCATTGCCCTACAACTAACACCAGACACCAGAGTAGTGTGGAGGACCTTCCTCCCTGAAGGAAACAGCAAACAAGCCCATGTTCACCAAATCAGCTCTGCTGTTCCAGTCACTGTGAATGTACACCAGATTCCTTACTGCACCATCCTAAAAGAGAGACTAGAACTTGCAGTTCTTAACATAAGAAGATTTTAATAAAAGAAAAAACACCGCTAAGAAAACCCCTATTCCACAAAGGAAAGACAGCAACAGAAAGGCTTATGACATATACTATGCTTTGAGGACAATTTTTTTTGAAAGTAACTTTCTCATCTCCATGGTGAGGTAACAGAAGCAACATTCTTGCCTTTAGCTCTTACAGTGGAATTACATTTAATCTGAAAATACAATTCATTGCCCACTCATTTTCCAACAACAAAATAACTTATCTATGAGGAAAAAAAGCCATAAGTGAAAGGACTACCTCTACTATCCAAAACATCTAAAAACATATCTAGGACTTTTTGCACTGTTTTAAAAAGCAGTGTTTTATAATGATTCTGTTGTTTTATTTTAAATTTGCCTAATATTGATGACAATCTCTGAAATTAAAGTTAAAATGAAATTTCTGTTTCCTTTAAAGAGGCTATATTAAAGAGCATTGTAAACATAAGGTTTATACTGTGCTACAGAATTGCTTTTGAAGGAGATGATCCTGAGGCAAGCAAGCAGTACAAAAATATCCCTGGCTTAGCATCTATGTTTTCAAAACTAGAATACTACTCCAACAAATCTTGCCAGCAGGTTTAGATTTCTCCTACTACCTACTATACGTAGAAATTAGTTACAGAAATTTTTATGTATCAGAAGTTAAGACATTTGAAGTTTCTCGTGTTAAATGGGAGAGTACTTTTAGCTATTTCCTTAATGCAAAAGGAATGGCAATCTGATATAGCCATTGGTTAAAGGCAACTTGGAAAGGTGTGTGTACTAAGGTCTGCTAGGTTGGAACACCTAACATTTTTTAGCAGAACTGACACCTGCTAGACAACTGCATTTATAAATGATTTCATGAATCCAGCCCAGCAGACAAATCAATACATAAAGCCACAGAAGAGTTCAAGCATTTGAACATTTACATAACTTCTGGGACAATGTAAATCATTCAGTTTTGCATTAAATTCAAAATTTCATAATAAATGCTAAGGATGTACTTGAAGTCTTATTACTAAGTGCCTCTACTCAGATCCACTAAATTACTATTGACAAAAAAATCCAAAGATCTGCTTAGGCATATTGTTACTAGAAAAACTATTTGCAACGACTTCAGTATAGTTAATTCCACACATAGTATTCAGCAAATACTTGCTTAATATTAAAGAAGAGCTGACAGTAATATGGTCTGAATAAGAAGAATTTTAAGGACTTGACTAAACAAATACTTTTGACAAAGGAACATGTAAAACAGCTGCTTCAATTTTTCAGAATTTCGATGCTTTGACAAAAGAGTAGTGTCAATTCTGTGATTTATGGCAAAATCTCAATCACCAAAAGCGCCAAATTTTAAATTTCTACACACTCACAAACATTTTTTGTAAAATGCACTTAGGAGACTATAACCCACTTGCTCAAATTTTCCAAGTAATGAAAATGCAAAGCTTGCTCAAATATTTCACTGTTCACTTGCAAAGACCAGCACATGCAGAGGCAACATTAACTTCAGACACAAAACAGGCCGCACACCAGTTCAGCAGGCACTGAAGGCTTTCTGTTGGGCTGTCAGACTTGTTCTCAGGCTACCTGCTTTTCTCCTGGTACAAAAAGGTACTTCAAGGTAAAAGTGGGTTTTCTTGCCATTTTGTGTGTTTCCTGTATTTGTGGAAAGACAACATCCTAGAGGTGTACTATGGACAATCCATCCCCATTAGCAAGTCACGATCAAAGCTGGAGATTTACAGGCTGCTGACAATCAACCTGATTCAGCTCATTTGATGAATTTTTAACATGTCTTGACAGTAATATCTTTTAAGATGTTGGTGTTACACTGGAAAAAAAAAAAGGTGCAGAAGATGACAATACTATTTATCTCATCAATGTGCTAGTTAGTAAAATTAGGATAATTTGGGTCATACATATAAATTCATAAATACACCAGGCTGGTGTTTAAAGTTGTATGGATTTTACAACAGAAAAGCTCAGAAGATTCATCCTAGCCCCTGGGGAGTATTAAAGTACAATATCACACACACACACACATATATATATTTGGCATTTCTTGGGTGAAGACAAAGAACTGCAGAAACACTGATACTGGAGGAGGAATTTTAAGTACGAGACTGTCTTGCAGAAGTTAAAACTGGAAACTCCAATTTTGTCTTTTACTTTTTTAAGGCTACAATCAACCTGTTACAGTCATTTTTGAGCCAATTTGAAACTATCTGATCCCTTTAAGTGCTGCAAAGCCTAATTAGAACCAATTGGTATGCACTTCTACACTCCAACAGTTACAAACACAGAGACCTGCGGCTTGCAGCAAAGTAACTGCATTTTCCAACAGTGAAAAATAAATGGGAGAGTGCTCCAGACTACCACATGCTGATGAAACAACAAAACATTAGTTTGGCAAAAAATTCTGTTTATAAGAAAAACATTGCCAAAACCACCATCACCAGTGGTGAATAGACAAGCTACAGATCATTTGAGCCAAGTCTTTTGACACAAATTGACAGATTCCAAAAGCTTCATGTGTTTCTTAGGATATATTCAATATTTATAGAAAGAAGTCTTCAATTCAAAAGCTCTTACCTGCAAAGACAGATGTTTTTTTCTTAACAAGTAGCAGAAGCCAAGCCAATCCTGTGGGCAACCAATTAAAACCAACTTTTAGACTGCAATAAAGAATAAATGGAGGCAAAAATCAATGCAGGCAACACAACAGCAGTAACAGCCCACAAAGAACTGTATACACAGAATTTCAAACCTGCAACCACCACAAGGCACTGCAACATACAAGAATCATAAGGGTGCATTTTCTATAGTTATCTCTATACGACTTACTGGCAATTGCATTGTAGAGCTTTTGTATGGTTTTAAGACACAAAATATGCCTTCCACAAAGAATACAGAAAGAGCCAGAAAGTATTTAAAGAGTCTTTCAAATTTTCCCATCACCAATAGTTAGGTGAACAAATCTCTTTCAAAGGCAAAGAACAAGAATTAAATACTTAAAAGCCCTGAATTTTAACAAGTCCTTGCTCCACCAATGATACTCCTTCCTCCAACTGTGCATCTACTTACTAGAACAAAGTAACATAGAGTAAGCCATGCCTAAGAAAACCACCCTAGAGCTGCAGCTGAAGAATTCTTCGAGAGTCACACCAGCTGGTGAAACTAAGTGACACTTCATAGCCATGTCTACACAGTCAACTCCACAGAGCACACAGCAAGAACTACTGTAAGATACTCTACTTTCATTTCCCAAATCCTGATCAAATGCCCACATCTTTCATCTCTGTATAAAAATTGCCTTCCCAGGTTTACAACTCAACAAAAAAGCCAAGCATTTTAAGCGGCAACACATGTATTGTGTATTTAAAGATGGCATGGGGAACCTTTGCTCTTTCATTACTTGGCCGACCACCTCACACTAAAATTCTTTGGAAAGTTACTGAGGAATGAATCTCAGTAAGAACAGATAACTGCCTCCTCCTCCTCACACAACCCCAACAAGCTGGTTTCAGTTACAAGCATCATTATCAAAGTGAACTTAGAGTAAGAAGTACTAATAAACCCTTCATAAACTCCCTAACAGAGGGGATTAAAACAAACATAGCTATTTGCACATCTTCCAGGACATTAATGGCAAACTTACAAGTGAGAAAGATACAACTACACTATAGACTTACATTAAAATGGCAAATGCATTTAGAAAAGTAAGACTTTTCTTTATTAGACCTTTAAGAGAAACATGCAATCCTATATTAGAAGGACTCAACTATATACTTTCATGTATAGCAGTGTCAAGCAGCAGTTTACAAAGAAATAAAGAAATGTAATCACCTGAAAAATCATTTCATGCAAAACCACACCTGCTTCAAACAGCAGATAAATCTTTCATGCACAAGGAATTTCCCATTTAGAAGAAAAACGCAAATCATTAGATGGATTTCCAGTATAGCAACCACGGCGTTGCATTCGTTCCTCTTCACAACACTGAAAACAAGCTGACGATTTGCAGTGGACTAAGGCAACATGAACAAAACCAGGCAGCATTCAGAACAGAATTCAGCAAAACTCCACTCCACTATGTTTAACTTCTCCACCAAATAGCACCTACTTTATTTCAAGTCTCAAATATCTCAACTTTAATGAAAACCATCAATGCCTTCTATAGGCAAAAATAACCTTTCCCATCAACGGAATACGCAAGAGCACATTAACTAGACAAGCACCGGCTAGAGCTCAGGTGTTCCCACATAACGCTGGCACCACACCTCTGAGAGTTCTCCGGAGAAACTCCTCAACACCCTGTCAGCTGTACACAAAGGCTCAGCATCCGCTGGACACACAACAAACGATTAAACCAAAGGAATCCACCAAGGAAACAACCAGCCGATTTTCCTGCCTAACCCCAGTAGATCAAGGTGGGGAAGCAAACCACTAAGAATAACGAGTAAGTTTAAGAGTGAGTAAAACCAGAGCCATTAGTTTTTTTCGAAATAAAACTCACACTGTGTATTTTCGGGACCCATTTGAACAGTAATTCGTCTTTTTTTTTTTTTTTCTGGCAGGGGTGGCTTTAAGTTGTTTTCTTTAGTTTACAGATTTCGGGAGAGGGGCATGGTATTTTGGTTGGTTGGTTGTTGCTGTTTCTTTTTGTTGTTGGTTTCTATTTTTTAGCTCAGCTGATTTTTACTAGCAGAAGAGAGCGTTACAGAACAGCAATTTCGCCGGTGTTTATAGGGTACGCCCCACAAGCGGCGGCAGCGCTGCAGACACCGGGGACCTTCCTCCCCGCAAAGTGCGAAGTGTTTGCCTCGCTCGGTTCCCCGGGGCCGGACAAGGCGCAGCCGCCCCGCCGAGCACCCGCGGGACCCAGACCCGCCGGGCCTCGCGCCGACAACGGCAGCGCGCGGCTCCCCGCCGCACCCAGCCCGCCGGGCGCCGCTCCGGACCCGTCAAATCCCCGCCTCGGGCCCCGCCATGCGGCCCCTGCCGCGCCTCGGGCCCGCCGCCGCCGCAAGGTCACTCGGCCGCCCCCGCCGGACGGGCCCGCGCCGTGTGCGCTCGGCCCGCACACACTCACCTGCCCGCGCAGCTCCGCGGGCCGGCGGCCACGGGCGGGGGCCAAGGACGGGGGAACGCCCGGGGCCGGCCCGAGCCGCGGGCCTGAGCGCGCCGGGCCGCAGCGAGGCGGGAGCGGCCCCGCTCGGCGCTCCGGGGCCGCAGGCGGGAGGCGCCGCCCGGCCCGGCCCGGCCCGGCCCTTTGTGCGCGGGGACGCGCCCGCCCGGCCTCCCTCCCCGCGTCTCCCCGCCGCGCCGCGAGCCCGCAGCGCGGGGCTGGGCAGGCGACCCGGCCTGCCCGGGCGCCGCCGCGCTCTTACCGAGGGATCTGTACGGGAAAAAGGGTTAGAACGGAGCCGCCCCGCCCGGGCCCGCGGCGCGCCGAGCCCCGCGCACCGACCGCAGCCGCACAAAATGGCCGCCGCGCTGCGGCGGCCGCCGGGGGGCGGGGCCGGGCGGCGCGGGGCCGGGCGAGGCGGCGCGAGGGAGGCGGGGCCGCGCGCGGGGAGACGGCGCGCGCCGGGTGGGGCGGGGCCGGGGCTGAGGGAGCGCGGGCTGTGGGAGGGCGCTGGACCGTAACGAGGAAAAGAACCCTCAGAGCGGCTGTTTCCAACCTGTTGACGTACGACCAAGTTGCAGAATTAAAATGAAAGATTCCTGGGGGCCGATGCCCCGTGCTGTGTTTGGCCTTGGCTTGGCCGAATACAGCACCAATAACGAGGCAGCTCCGGGACCCCCGGGCTCTTTTGAGTTCTCTGTCACTGCGCTCCAGCAGTCACGAGCACATCAGCCCCAGCCATTTCCAAAGGAAGAAAAAAACCAAAATTGTTTAGCCTTTTGCAAGAAACAGATAAAAACAAATCATTGCCTCCCTGTGCAAATGCTTTTGCAGTAAACGTCGGAGTTCAGCAATACGGTTAATTTCGGCCTTGGTTTCTGTTAAGGGGCAAAACCAACAAATTGTCCTGGTTGTGCACTCCTGAGGCAGAGGGATCCAGCGTGGGGCTGCTCAGCAGCACAGTAATCTCTACTCCATCATTTGTTTTCCTGTTTATCCCCTCTTTCTACTCCCAAATTCTACTTTATTAATCATCCCCTTCCAATGTGCTGTTCCAAGGCAACAGCACACACTAATCTTCTCCCTATTAACCACAGTTTTTCAGATTTTTAATTCTTTTTTGTATTTATGATAATAGATTGTGGACACTGCTGAAGGCCTAGGCAGATTTTGGCCAGGCCTTTTCTCAAGTTCTGAGTTCTTTTTCTCAGGCTGGGAGGTTTTTTCCCAGGCTGAGACAGTTTCTGAGCCTTTCCCAGGATGATAGCTTTCTTGTAAATAGAAAAGAATTAATAAACAGAGATTAGCACCTGGTGTTGACTGAGGGACAGGAGATGTTGTCCTCTATTGTCCAATGAGCTACTGTCCTGTTTGAGGTTTGCAAATCTCTCTATAAATATGGTTCGGTTTTTCAATAAAATATTCTTTTGCTTCTCCTGCCTAGGAAGTCATTTGTCGTTCTTATTCACTGCTCTCTGATATAGTGACAATAGATGGTCTGAAAGTACCAGTTCTGCCAAGGTGAGATATCCTTGTCTTGGCAAGTGTAGGCAGCATCCTGTAATTGACCTTTCTATGACACTAGTGACAATAGCTAGGGCTGGCTGTCACTATTGCACCCTGACACAGCCCAGAAAAGCAGGTGGCTGGAATCACCAGCCAGGCTTGCCAGCTCTCCTGGAGAGCTGGTGACCTGTTGGAGTCACTGAGTCAGGGATCTCTGAATTCTTCAGAGAGAAATCAAAGTGCAGGGATTGAATTAAAGCCTTTGGATGGGTTCAAGTGTACTAAGCCTCTCACACATAAAGTAGACATTTAAGTAGAAGTAAGTTAGCAAGTTTTAGGGTGAGCTCTAATGTTTTTAGTAAGTGAAAGGTTTCAAATGCCACAGTAGCAATGAGAGTTCTAGTGCAGGTTGAAACACACTAATATCTTCAGTAGAGGCTCCAGGCCCACAGCTGTAGACAGCACTTAGACACAACAGAGCTATAGTAAGAATATTGCTGACATTGTTCACATAGAAGATAGCTTGTATAAGTAGTTGTATACTAACCTGCTTTTAACCACATTGTTGGAGGCAGATGGAGCAGAGGGATGTGAACATGATATTTGATTCAGGTCTATTCTCACAATTTTTTGTATGTAAAGCTAAAGGTGTTTGTTTTCTTCATTGTTGTCCCAAAGATTCAGTTTATGCTGAAATTCTTGGAATGGTGAGGGTACAGGACATTTATATCTTATTTGAATAGATATCATCTATATTTAGTAATTTGTTATTGCTCAGATATGA
Organism: Erithacus rubecula; assembly: GCF_903797595.1. Taxonomy (NCBI): domain Eukaryota; kingdom Metazoa; phylum Chordata; class Aves; order Passeriformes; family Muscicapidae; genus Erithacus; species Erithacus rubecula. Next base: position 625,952 of record NC_136670.1, read on the forward strand.
GTGGACATTTGTCCAAATGTCAACGTAGAGTTTTGATTTTTCTGTAGCTAATTATTAAAAAAAACCACAACAGCTTCTAAGTATTTGCAACGCCCTCAAAATGAATTAATAAGTTTTGAATTTCTATAAAGAAGAAGCTTGTAAATTTATGCCTCGCAGATTTAGTATCAGCAGTTTAGCTTTCCCTTCAATCCAAATTGCAATAGATTTCTAGTTTACATTTTTCAAATTATCAATGAAATTATTCATGAACACAAATCAGGGTCATTTCTAGGACCATCATCTGAATTGTAAAATTTAATTCGAGCCAAAATTTCCTTTATATATATAGGCAAAAACAGTATTTCTCTCTAAGATCAATTTTTAAGCCTCAAATTTAGTTTTGTATTGAATCTCAAAACCATTGTATTAAGTGTATGAACTCTGTATCACAGAATGATTTTGATTTCTGTGTAATTGTTTAACTTGAATTTTTTCAACATTCCAAGCAAATTTTGGAAAGCCTCTAGACATGCCCCTGAATCAAGTGTATGAAGATAATCAATTAACTTATGAATTTCATGTTCCTTTGTTTTCTTTTTTATGAATTCTCTTTCTTATTTTAGCAGGTCTCCTATGACCTGACCCTGTGCTGTCTCATGATATTAAGTATTTTTTCAGAAAAATTATCTGAGCTTTTTCAGAAAATTATCTGAGCTTTGTTGAAAGTCTCTTCTGAATTTCTAGTCTTGTGGTTTTCCCCAGCTATTATTATAGAAGCACTCCAGCAGCCTGCCATGTTTAAAGTATCTCATCCTGAGGAAAAACTTCAGAGAGGACAAGCTGCTGAAGGAATTTGATTTCTTTCTCACTCTGAAATGTTTAATTGTAGTTTTTGTTCTTAAGAGTCTTGTTTTTTAATAAAAAGATGTCAGGGAGTTCTCTTCTAATTAGAATTTAGGCAGTGGCCAGGCCTTAATTCTGCCTGGAAGAGAAATTGTGTGAACCCAGGTGTTTTCTGCATCAAAATAATACTCCAGTCATTTTGACTTGGATATTTGACCTTATCAATATGACAGCTGAAGCTAATTTTGGGTTGAATTTGATGCTCATTTTCTAGAGATGAACATCTAACTCCCTATTGAATCAAGGTTTGTCAGCTGTTTGCAGACTCTGAAGTGATGACAGTTTTTTAAAGATTGATGATTATCTAATCTTATAAATGTATGTCTATTATTTAAAGTATTGTTGATTTTTGTGTTGTGTTTTACTTGCAGAAGATTGTGAACTTTGAGTTTGTTTAAAAAAAAAAGTGGGGGAAACAGCAGTATTGTAGAATTTTTGTTAGATAATAGTTAAAGGAAAATAGGAAGTTCAATTATACGTTATGCTTATGCTTTTACTTTGCTTGCTTTTAGTAGTACAGATTTGTCAATTAGCCAACTTAAAGTAAGTGTTCAAGTAACTTTAGTTAATGTATTAAGTTTAAATACCATATGTCTGTTCAACATAATCCCAGAAAAATGCCTTTTCACTGTTTAGTTATCCTTGTAGTTATATTGTTAATGTAAATTTGTGTGTGCTTTGCCATGATAGCCATTTGTTCCTGAATGAAGCAGGTAAAGTTTTGCTTTGATAACCAGGTAAAAGTAGCAGGGCTGGCCAAGACTCTCCTGAAATAGTCAGGGCAAGACTGGGTTGGCCGCTGTGTTTGCCACCAAGAAGGTTTTTAGCTGTGCTGCTGCCGTCCAGCAGGCGTTGAGCGGTGGGGGCACACGCCATGCCAGACCCTGATGGAAAGGATGATCTTTGCCACCAGAGGGCCATGCAGGAGGAGAAAATAGGCCAAGCAGCCTGCAAGTGATATGAGTCTCAGAATGGTACAGTTTGGATGGTTTGTTTAGTGGATTGGAATTTAGCATCATGGATGAAAAAGTTTTTTGGTTCTAATCATGGTGCCTTGTTTTCTCCACGCATTTCACAAATTATTAATAAGTCTGTTAAGGGAATCTTTATGGTTCTAAGAAGAGGGGGAGATGTTGGAGTCACTGAGTCAGAGGTCTCTCTGAATTCTTCAGAGAGAAATCAAAGTGCAGGGATTGAATTAAAGCCTTTGGATGGATTGAGGCGTACTAAGCCTCTCACACATAAAGTAGACATTTAAGTAGAAGTAAGTTAGCAAGTTTTAGGGTGAGCTCTAATCTTTTTAGTAAGCAGTGAGAGTTCTAGTGAAGGTTGAAACATACTAATACCTTCAGCAGGAGGCTCCAGGCCCACAGCTGTAGACAGGACTTAGACATAATAGAGCTATAGTAAGAATACTGCTGACATTGTTCACATAGAACAAGACAGGTTGTATGAGTAGTTGTATATGTAACCCAGGGTGCTAAGAAACTAGAATTGAGGAGTGGTGGTCCGAGCTTGCATCTCAGCTTGTTGGGAAAATGCTATATAAGAGTATGTACTGGGGAGAGTTGGTGCTTTTAGCCACCTGCTCTTAGCCATTGGCTTTCAGCCATTTGCTTATTGCCTCTGCATTTGCCATTGTGTTGCCTCTGCTTTGCCATTGTTTTTCTGCATGCCTTTTGAGACTGCTGTGCTTTGTAATAAGATGTGCTTTGTAATAAATAACCTTTTTAACTATTAGCTGCTTTGCTTATTTAAGATAACCCAACAAAGTAGGAGCCCAAGAGCTCCAGAGTTGGTGCCTTAGAGCCCTGGGATCGAGAACCTCACAGTTACCCTAAGACAAGGTGTAGCAGGAGCATCTGCAGCTCAGGGCTTCACTCTGCAACACCACAGGCCTTCCCAAGCTGCACCTGCAGGTGAGAGACAATGCAAGATAACAAAAGGACAGTGATGGAATACCCTAAGTCAGAGGAAAAATAAGACCTTTATGCAATGTGATGAATCACCACGTTACTTTTTGTTGTTCAAATAAAGTATGATGAAGACACTTGTGAGGTTTACTGTGTGGACCATTAGGAGCATGCCAAGGGACCAAGGGTACCAAAGACAAGTCAGCAGCATGATGCAGCTAATTACCAACAGCAGGAGGAAAGTATCTATGGAAAGCAAAACACAAAAAGACAGAAGGTTAAAGGACAAGGGATCATGTAACCACATCCAGTGCTTTCCCTGTAATATGCATGAGGGGGGAGACAGAGAAAAAATGTCTTAGAAAATAATGGGATTTGCCTTTATCAGATACTACTGGAAGCACACACCTTTATTAGAAACTATTGGGAGTGCACTAATTTATGGGTCTCCTTTACCTAAACCAAAACTGAAGAAAGGTGTTAGGTATGCAACTAAGGGAAGAAAATTTAAACAAGACATTTTAAAGTAAAGCTTGAGAAAACCAGCACCCACTGTGGCAATGAAATAAATATATGAAATAAATATATTTTCCTCTTTGTAATATTAGTTTTGCTACACCATTAGTCCAGAAGCATTACCCCAAATCCATGGTTCTTTGCTGCTCCAGACCCTAAAAGTACCATTCCATAAATACAACCTCTCATCCTATTCCTTCATCTATAGTTTGGATTAATGAACTCAGTTTGCTAAATTATTCACACTACTTTGTATTTTCCTTTCCATTAACTACATGCACACCAAAAATCTCAATTTCCAGAATTTCTAAATAATTTCCAGATTATTTAGAAAACTGTTCAACAGAAATAATCCTCACAGAGCCTCCCAGAAACACTCTCTTCAGTCCTCATCCCTATCTCTACTTAAAACCTGTCAGACAGATATGATGTAGCTTAATGATCCGGTGTAGTTACTCTTAGAATCACTGTGTTGGTTTTAATATGCCTACCCAGCACAAGCCCACTCTGTTTATTAGTATGAGCTTTGCTTCTTAGAAGAGCATCTTTTACCTGCCTTTTTTTATTACTCTGATTTCAATAGACATCAGCTGTCAGAGGGATGATTTCTCCCAGCCACTCATATTGTCCATTTTAAAAACTGGCATTGTCTTCCTTCCTTCCAGTGCAGGACCTGATTCTCCAGCCTGAAATTTCATCAAAGCTGACAATAGTAGAGGACTTAGGCCAGTTTTTTGATACTCAGCATTGGGAAACTACCATTTCAAAGCACAGAGCATACATATTAGCAGAAACAATTTGACTGGAAACAGTTAGCCCATGACTGATGTCACAGCAGAGAGAGAACTGCCAGTCAGGCAGGCAGGTGTAATTCCCCAAGACTTCCAGATTTCCCTTTTTAAAAATGGGGGATATTTCCCAGTCAGTGAAAACTTCATCGGACTGCCGCAGCTTCTCAAATTGATAAATTGTGCTTAGCCACTTCCTCTGTCAGCTCGATACAGGCTTCCTGATGTTGCTGCCTGATTTTGTCTTTGTTGGGATGCATTGCTGTCAAGTTCAGAAGAGCTGATTCTTTAATATCAACCAGCTTTCTTGGGCTCCTCTTCCCTCTAGGTTATTATGCCATAGGACTCTATCAAGCAGATCCCTTGGGAGTCCAAAGTCTGCTCTCCTGAAGTCCAACACAGTGGGCTTGCTTCTCACCCTTGTCATTGCCCCAAGGATCTCAAACTCCATTTCATGGTCAGTGCAGCCCAGACTGCCCTTGAGCTTCACATTCCCCACTGGCCTGTCCTTGTTGGTGAGAGTAATGTGGCATAGCACCTCTCCTCATTGTCTCCTCTACCACTTGGAGAAGGAAGTTGACATCAGTGTATTCCAGGAATCTCTTGGATTGTCTGTGCCCCGGTGGCTTCTCCCCCCAGCAGATATCAGGGTGGTTTAATTCCCCCATGAAAACTAGAGCTTGTAAACGTGAGGCCATTCCTGTTTGCCTGTGATGACCCTCACTGGCTCATCTTCCTGGCCTGTAGCAGATCCCCTCTGTGATGTCACCTGTCCCTGCCCTCCATCTAATCCTGACTCCTCAATTCAGTCAGTTCCTCCTTCATCCCTAGGTGGAGCTCCATGCACTCCTGATGGTTATTTGCATAGAGAGCAACATTGCCTTTCTTCTCCCCTGCCTGTATCTTCCCACTTCAGCCCTCCAGTCACAAGAGTCATCCCAACAGGTCTCCCTGTTGCTAATAAGATCACAGCCCTGTAGGCACACGCATGGTTCTATCTGAAATACTCACTGCAGAAGCCTTTGTGTTTTTCACTGGGTGAAGTGCAGAGCCTTGAGGAGTGGAGGGATTGGCCCAGGACCCAGTGCAGCAAATGGGAGAGCTCCCAGCTCAGAGAGGCCCCAGCACAGGGGATCACTGCAAACCAGGAGAGCCCCAAGGGTGTCACTCAGGGCCACTGTTTGCAGGGCCACAAGAGACGGGCTTCAGTCACAATGTTTCATCCTGGCCCCACTTCGGGTCAGAAACTTTCTACGAAAGTGGGAGAACAAGAATATTATGCCATTCCGGGGGAAAATGTTTCCAAGGCCGTTCATAAAAAAAAAAAAAAAAACAAAAAAGCAGGAGCTCATTGGACAGCACCAGTTCCTTGGAGCAGTGTTGCTGACAGCTCAAGAGCTGAACCCAAGAGCTGTCCATCAAGGCCAAGGCCTAGTGAACCTTTTTCAGATGGTGGTGCAGCCTGGGATGGGATGATGCACCACAAACACTGGCATCCAATCGGTAAGAGAGGAATAGACGGAGGTTCCCAGCTCCCAAAGGCTTTAACTGCATTCAGTGAGGTACAGCTAGATGTTTCATCCTTGGCATTACTTCTTTCTGTCATGGGGGAAGTATCTCCACTATACATTTTTCCTCATCTTGTTCTATAAAAATTTCAAATAAACACTGATTACTAGTATGAATGAGTTTCCCTAAGCTTTACATGCAGAATTTTTATTTTAAATCTGATCAAATAAGAGGTGGTCAGAATCTTCAAGATTTGAGGCTCTCTTTTTTCAAAATAACCAAAATTTAAGCTATTTGTTTTAAAAAAATTAGCTCAGATCAGGCATCGAGTTTGAGAAAAATGACTCTTCAAAAAGTCCATTGTCGACTCAATGACAGTGAGCTTTTACCAGTGTTTGCAGAAAAGTTTACTCTTTTCTGCTGCCTAATGAAAGCTGCAATTCAGCAACTTACTGATTGTCTTCATGGTTCACCCAAAAAAGTAGATCTGAAAAGACTGACAGTAGCCAAGTTTAATTCTTATCTGTAATTTTTTAATCATTCTCAAAACATAAAGAACAATTCATAAACATGTATTTCTAAAACATGCTAGGAGAGCATGTTATCACTTGCTTAATCCAGAAAATATACACGGCCCAAGGATGAAAAAGAGTACATACAACACAGCTAAAACACATTTATGCATATGGTAGTTTAAAAAATATTGTGATGAAATATAAGGTGCCAGCACTACAATATTAAAACTGCTAAAGCTAGTAATTTCAAATAGAACAACCAAGGATTAGCTTTGCATTACAAACAATTAAATCTGTCCTTAGCAACAAAAAAAAGCACAAACTTCTGTAACACAATCCATCTTGTGAGCTTCAGCTTCAGTTTTTACACAACACAGTTGATCCTCGAGGTAGGTTCCATCCCAAAGTGAAGGTGAGCATATTGTCTATGGGCTGTACCAAATTCAACAGCTAACACAGCATCCATAAATCAACACAACTAATTTGAGAGCTCTTTGTTTATGCACTGAATAAAAGGCACTTTGCCATACAGGGTACAGTTCCTTACTAGAAAAATCACCAAAAATAAGACAGGAGAAGCACTAATATGAAATAATCTCAAACCCTTTTTAAATCTCCAGTCAGACAGTACAGTCTGTGGGACAAAGAAACCTTCAGTGCCAGGTGTTCTTATCTCCAGACAATATGTACAGGCCGAGCTGGGCACACTCCTTGCAGCGACAGAAACCAAGGGCCCATATGCAAAGTAACAGCAAAGGTCTCACGACAAGGGGAGAAAAAAACCAAAACTAAAAAAAAAAACCCTAAACCCCACATTGCCTTAAGACATTCCACTATATCTGCTCTCCCCACCACCTCTACCACTCATACTCCTACCAAATTGGTGCTGCCACCAAAGCTGACATATTCTGCCTATCCCCTCCCCCAGTCATTCAAGTTTTCTTTCCTCACTGGGAAAAAATTGCATGGAAAAAACCCAATGGAGGGGACAGCAAAGTGCATCATGATTGTATCACAAACTCAGGAACACAGAAGAATCTTTTGGATTAATGCACACACACACACAAAAAACAAGGAAAATGAGCCAAAAATACTCAATTTCAGAAAAAAATGTTCTTAACTGCACATACAACTTATCTGTGAAGGCACATAGCCACACTGAGGGATCCCCTTCCTCGAGAGATCCAAGTGTCCTCCTGTCTGAGAATTTCTTGCAGTACAAGGCATTTGAGAGGCAAAACTAAGCTGATGTTGCAGGATACCCACTTCAGACAGAACAAACTGGCAGCAGGTCTGTGGTGCAAACACAACAGTGACTTGGGATGACCTACATCGAGAAGCAACCTCTTGCCAGAATTCACTGGCCTGGGAGTAACACACTGATTTAATTTTCAGATTACAAAGTACATTTCTGAATAAATTATGTTTTAGCATAAATTTCTGTGTGTCAATAGAAGCACAGTGGGTGTTGGATCAGCCTGCCTTTCTCCATGATAAAAACTACCTTTATCTTCGGCTTCTTAGATTTTGTGGTCTCAAAGGGCAATTCTCCAGTCAAATTGCAAGTGTCAGAAAACAGAAGTGCTGCATAATTTACTTAAGACTGTACACAAAAATGCGTTTTAATCCATATGTAGTCCATGGATAGCAATGCTTTCTCAGTGCTGAGTCCATTTAATGCTTTTGAGGTCAATTCCATCCTGCACCATTTCCCAGAGAGGGCTATAAAGAAAAGGAGAAAACTGAGGGCTGGCTAAAAAGCACAGGACATCATCAACAATAATTAAACAGATTTTTATCAATGACACAAGGAATTAGGAGATACCTGCCTGTCTTGCCCTCCTAGAGGTCAGTGAGCTTAAGCTGATCAGCCCTCAACTGTGCTCTCAACCAAAAATACAAGAGATGAGAGGGCAGCTGCTCCACCTCATTTCCTGCTCCCACTTTCAGCATAAAGCACTGGTGTCTCTGAGACTGAACCCTGTCCAGATGAGTCACCAGTCTTCCAGTTTCACCAGAATAAAACAATTTATCAATACATTAACTCATTAATACCACCTCTGGCTTAAAACCTCCTAGGTACCGCTCTATGTGCCTGCCCTACTCATATTCTTTCTCTGACGGATCAGGATCTGGGAAAAGGTTTGGTATCAGGTTTGTTTCCTTAGAAGTTTGTAACTAATGTTAAAATTAGGCTCATATCCACCTGGGGGACACTGTTGCTGATATAGAAAAACACCATCAGATTTTTGAAGCAATTACTTTCAATTAAATAAATCCAATTCTTCCCATGATTATCACATCTAAGTCTTTTGTGTTCAATGAGACAATGTCTCACCTCATTTCCCTCAGCCTCTTTACATGTTGTATGCATTTCTGCACTGTATAATCCACTTCTTCTTCTGTAGTGAAACGACCAATGCCAAACCTAAACCAAAAGAAAATCATTAAGGATCAGACTAACAAGTATATGGAGGGGGTGGAATAAATACACCATTTACTTTTATCAGGAAAGAAAAATACTTGGAAGCATTAGGACAGACCACATCACACACCTTATAGATGAGTGAGCCAAGTCTTCATCTGTTCCGATTGCCCGCAAAACATAGGAAGGCTCCAGAGAGGCTGATGTGCAAGCACTGGGAAAAGGAAGGCAAGAAAATACCAGACTTTTACTTAATCTCATCCAACAAGGAACAGATCACTTACCCCTTTACAACAGCCTCTATCAGCTTCCCCAGCCTCCTAGAAACCACAAGTGAATACAGGCAAGTAAAGTGGTATTTTTGCTACTGAAGAAAAAAGAATACAAGGGGCAGGCACTATCGATAAATGAGAGTAGCAGATCAGGAGCATAAGGAAAGGAGACAGAATACAGAAGACACACAGAATAAACAAAATGCCACATACAGGCAGCAGGAATGCAGATTAAGAGGTAGTTGAAGTAGAGGCTGTGAAAAAAAGATGAAGACAGAAACCATCCAGAGAAGATAACACACTAGGAACATAAAACAGAAAAAAAAAAGACTTCATAAGCTGCTGTTTGGCAGCAGAACAAATAAATGAAAAACAGTGCACAGAGGGATCTAGAGCAAGATGACTGCAGCTGGCAATAGAGAGAGCTTCCACCTTGTAGCAGTACTGAACCACAGGACTGAGTTACATGCTGTGACTCAGTTTTCACTGGTGGCAACACACACTGCCAATTGGAGAGCTGTAAACAGCTCCCCAGTGCACAAAGTAGAGACTCAAAAGAGATCTTCACATTACAGAAGTGTTTGTCTTCAGAGATGGTCATGTGGAGACTTGTCCTTCCTGCTCATAGTGCCAATCAATTTCTAATTAGGATATCCTGACCACTTTGTTCTCAAATGAGAGAGGAGAGGAGGGGCATCCTTACACTCCACTCATTTCATCATGAACATCAGGTTTGTCTTGGTAACTGAATTACTCATCACTCCTCTAGTCAGGAGAGCTCCATAAAAGCACATCAAATTTTCTTTCTTGCTTTTGCATTTAGCACAGGAACTATGAGCTGATTTAGTTCAGATAAGTGCCCAGCCTCACTAATTGCAGTTAAAATCTGCCAAAGGACAGAAGCTGTTCAAATCTTGGTGGCCTTTAGAATCACCAGTACAAGTCAAGGCTACTCAAATAACCAGTTTGCAAGGCTAGTAGGTAGGAATTTCTGGGTTAGTTTTTGTGGTTTTGTAGATACCTTTTTGTTAGGATATTTTTGGTTGGTTTTTTTGTTTGGTTTTGTTTGTTGTTTTTTTCTTCCAGGATATGTAAATTTCACCTTCAGTTGAAATGTGTCACTTAAACACCACTGTAGAATGCAATCAATGTCAGGCTGACACATTAACTGAATATACAATTCAACTGACTCAAGAACCGAAATACGGGGCACAGAGGAGACTACTACTTAGCTTTTACCTTCATTAGCAATTGCCATTTTCTCTCAAAAATAGACTGCTGTCTTTCCCATTTATTCCACATACCTTCCTGAAGACAGAGCCACATCTTTCAGAGCCATCAGAAGACTCTCTCCTTCCACATATGCAAAAGATAAATTGATGCATCCTACATACAAAATATGAAACAGAAAAAAGAACCCATCAACTAAAATCTCAGGAAATTGTTCCCTGTAAGGCAGGACTTGCATCATGTGCTCAAGTGCATTATTCAGCCACAGCCACTACAACCAAGGAGCCAGACAGTACTAAGGGCTCCAAATTTTGCTTGAGTTACCTGGATAGCGATGCTCTCGATCTCCATTCATCACCACATCAGGAACTTCACTCATTATTTTTGTAACCAGTCGTTCTGCCAGTTGGGAGATTCGCTTATGGTCATACTAGCAGAGAAACCAGAAAAGATACAAATAATAAACAGTGTACAGTCTGACCACACTCAAACTGCTTCATGTCACCAGCTGCAAGCAGAATTCAGTAACTGGGTTTGGCCAGAAAAGTGAAAGAACACAGCTGAAACTTAAACTGTCAAACTTTGCCTGCTCTAGACTGTTTTAAAAGATAATAACCCCTTGGCTCCTAGCTAGCTCAGTCTTTGAAACACAAATGTTTCAAACCCTTTGAAAGTTCCACGTACACATGCTGCCAAACTGACTTTTACTAAAGCACTAAGTTCTTCAGGCCTAAAGACAAGTTAGGCAATGCAGAAGATAATGCATTTTGCAACAAGAAAGAGCACCTACTACAGCTAGCGCCTCTTATTTCCTAGGAGCTCTCTAACTATCCCACAGAAAGACAGACCTCCAAATTACTATGAACTCAGTTTTTACAATAAGTAACCTGCACGGTGAGAACTGCCCATGTGCAATATCTTGTTCCGGACTGAAAAATGAGATCATTTATACCAAGAAAGCAGTAAGGTCTGGGATCAGCTTTGACACACAGAACTGGCCAAATGCACACATGCAATTCATGCTTGTTTTCACCTGAAAAAGAAAATCAGGCTGGCTCCAACACCAATTGGTTTTAAAATGCATTAACTCTGCCAGGCAAGGAGAATCCAAATCTGAGCCCTGTGCAGAGCTCACACTCTACAGGCTCCCTAGCCTCAACTTCCATAACCACGCAGCTCAGACGGTGGAATTCTGCCTGTCTTCTGGAGAAGCTTGATCCTTTGGATGCAGATATCTGGCCTATGCATCCCATTGTCACTGTAAGTATTTTTACACTCCAGTTGTAAGAAAGCCATTGGTGCCCACAAACCAATGCAGCAGCATATAGAGGCTCAAACACCAGACCTAGCAAGTAAACTTTATGATCTAAGCTAGGAAAAAAGAAAATAAATTCTTAGTTGCAAAGCTGCAGTAAACTTGAACTTACATTTAATAGGTACAATACATATAATAATGGACTGGGAACTTTTATTTTTTCTATATACATTACATAAACATAACAGTCATTTCAAAGATACTGCTAAGACACATGTTCATAATGGAGAAGTAAATACAAGCACATAAAAGCCATATTTCACTAAAACTGACTGTCAATTGTAGCCTTGTAGAAAATGATGACTCAGATCACTTCAAGAGAAAATAAACTTTAGAAAGAACTTACAATTACCAAAAAACATCCCTTAAATTCTCAAAACATTCACTTAATGCTAAAACATGAGAATCAAATTTAATTCAGTCACATGGATGCAAAAAGATACAAGAAATCCAAGACCTAAATGGTGCTGTTATACTATTTTCTCAAACCAGGACAAGTATCTCATTGCACATACCTCCATCTCCTGCTGTGCCACTTCACAGGCTGCCCCTAGTCCTACTGCTAGAGGTGTGGGCACAGTCCCAGACCGCAGTCCTCTCTCCTGGCCTCCCCCACTCTGCAGGGGCTCCAGCCTGACACGTGGTCGGCGGCGAACATAGAGAGCACCAACCCCTTGGAAGCAAGGAAAGCTGTTTTACCATATGCCCAGAGCTCTGAAATTGTGAACAGGGACTCCAAGCTTTGGCAATGTTCCTTATTTCTGCAGCAAACACCCATGTGGGCACTTAACTGGAGACAAATAAAGCAAACAAGTTCAGCATTGTTTTCTAGGAAATGGATGTTGGTCCCCAGCAATCATGTTCAGGCTCAGAGAGCTTCAGCCATGGGAGCTCAGCTTCTTTCACTCTGCTTTAGTCACCCAAAGACTCAGCACTTCCCTTCCTTCCCATAACTCCTGAACGCAGCTGAAGTTCATCCCCCTGCACTGAAGTTCTCTTAATGACTTCCAAGTTCTTTCCCTGGATTACTAGGCCAGCACCAGTCCTGGGAGTCTTCTCCCTTCTCATTAGGAAGACTCATTAGTGGCAACACTTTTCAGCACGTGGATTAAATGAGCCAGTTTTGCTAGTCAGTCAATTTAATGCTCTACTCTCCTCATCTAGAAACCAAATTTTCATGCCTTCAAGAGCCCTGGTACATTTAAGGATTGACTATCACTGCAGGAAGGACAGCTGTAACTTCCAGGCATAACAAATGGTGAAATTGATATCTGTTATCTGTACAAAATTACCTAGTTCTTGTCCACAGATAATGTCTTCACCTCTCAGCACAACTCATACAGAAAAAAAACATGTTGAAAATTACGGATGTTGTCTTTCGTTTCCAAATAGTACATAACATACAGCAAACCTGATTTCTGGCTCTCTACCACCCACTGTCACAAACTAAATGGACCTTGACTTTTGGACTTTTAGTATTTGTGAGTCAACCAGAGAATCCGTAACTGGATATTAAACCTCATTCTACAAAAAAATGCACAAATGGAGTTGGGGGAATGAAGCCATTGGAAGTAGAAAACAACCAAAAATCACCACTTACCTTTTTGGTCTCCTTGTTGCAAGTCACACTCTCGTCTAAACTCTGCTTTATAACCAAGTGATTCCATTTCAATCATTTCAGCACTGGTTCTGCTTCAACCAAGCAGATGACTTGAAAACCCCCTGCTGTAATGTTTCCATCACTATACAACACTGTTTCTTTGAAGTCACTTTAACCCATCTAGCACTGAAGATCCACTTACTGCAGCTCTACTCTGGCAGCAGCGCCTGAGCTACTCTGAAATCAGACACCACTCAGAACAGTTTTCTACAGCTTAAGTAACTGACACCATGACAAATGGGTTTGACTTCACACCTTGTGTGTGTGAACCTACCCTGTTCATACCTTAAGGCAGGTATGGAAACAATTTCCTATAAAGCACTTCAGTGAGTACCTTTGGGCCCATAAATTTTATGGCCACTGATGCTCATTAGGTCAATTTTCATGCTGTTGACGTCCATAGGAATTTTACCAATCGCTTGTGCAGCATCCGTGTGGAAGAAAACATTACGTGTACGGCAGATCTCACCTGTAACAAAAACACCAAACCAAAACCAGATTGTCTTAACCAATGCTACAATCCCAAGGATTTCAGCAATGGATCTAAAGCATCAGTGAATCTAAAACAACAGCAAGTTATTAAGGTATCTGAGGTGACAAAGGCAGAAATGGGGGGCTGTGATGTTTCTTTTATAGTGAAGTGGCTAAAGATGTGCAGGGGCTACTGTAGCTGATGCCTTGGCACAAGTTTAGGCAGATAAGACTGCAGTAAATTTCTTCAGTTGAGAAGTTAAAAAGTCTTCTGTTAAGAATTGAGATTGTTTCCAAGTCCACACCCAACAAGTTGTCCTGGGGTGACACTAAACCAGGACACAAGTGCTAAACAAGAATAAATGGTTGCATGAAACATCAAAGTCTCCACACAGGAATGACTCCACCGTTGGACAAAATAGTTTTTTCCTGGTTCTCTTCCTTCTCCATATCCAGTACAAGCCAGCCTTCCTTTCAAGTACTTTGCCATGTATTTTTATGTAATTTCCTCTATTTTCCAAGTTTTCCAAAAGCTGCAAAAACATTCTCAGAATTGTCATACACACACACTACTACCACCTGAAGTCACTTGAGCCTGACTAAAATATCTATAATGAGACCTGTGCTCTGTGCAAGTTTCAGTATGATACTTCACAGGATAAATAACCCTCCTTATCCAGCAAGATCAAGCCACAGGCAATGCCAGGCCACATGGCAACAGGGCCTCAGGCCTGGCCTGCTGGACCTGTTATCAAGGTGTTTTGAAAACATACTGGGGGAACTAGAGCTGGCACCAGCTGTCTCTGGCATTTAAACATGGGACCATAGCAAGGAACTTGACAATATATGCACAGGAGGAAAATAAGAATCCTTGGGTCTATAAGCAACTCACTGAGGTCAAACACTTCTCAATGAAGAAATAGGAAAACCTTGGCAAAAATGCTGCCTTGAGCTTAATTAAGAAAAAAAAAATGCAGCAGCTAATCAAGAAGAAAACCAGGTGCACAACAAGATGCCTGCCACAGCCTAAGAAAACAATACCCTATGGAGTATGTACTTCAGAGCAGAGCCAAAGCCCAAACATTGTTTAAAACCTCAAACATCTTATGAAAGATATCTTAAATATGAAAGTGTGCTGGGTTTGGCTGCGGTAGGGCTAACTTCCTCCACAGTGGCTAATAAAAGGCTGTGTTTTGGATTTGTGCTGAACACAGGGATGCTCAGAGAGATGCTTCGGATATTGCTGACCAGGGCTTGCACAGAGCCAAGGCCTCCTTAGCCCCTCATACAGTCATGTTGGCAAGGGTACCTGGGAGGTTGGGAGGAGACACAGGCAGGACAGGTGACCCAAACTTACCAAAGGGATTTTCCAGACCATATGACATATGTTATACACTTTCTGTATAGAAAGCTGGGGGGAAGAAGGTGGAAGGGGGAGATGTTTGGAGTGATGGTTTGTGGTCCCAAATCACCATTCAGTGGGATGGGGCCCTGCTCTTCTGGAGGTGGACAAACTCTTGCCTGCCCATGAGAAGCAGTATATAATTCTTTGTTTTTCTTTGCTTGTGTGCATGATTTTTGCTTTCATATTAAACTTTATCTCAACCCATGAGTTTCCTCGCTTTTACCATTCTCATTATCTCCCCAGTCCTGCTGGTGGGGGAGTGAGTGAGCAGCTGCAAGGTGCTTGGTTGCCAGCTGGGGTGAAACTAGGACAGAAAGACTATGAGTATATGTTTTGCTACATATCTCAGGAAACCTAATCAACAAATCATCTGGGATCCAGGGACCTGGAGGATCATCAGGGAGCCACCTGCTCACCCTGCTTGTTCCAACAACCATTGCTCTCCAAGGTCTCACTTCATTCTTCTCTGAGGTCCCTGTCACTCTACCTGCTGGCTCAGAGCCTGCTTCACTCTCTCCCTGTCTCCTGTTCCAGAAGTGTAGCTCTTCAGTGGCCTTTTGGCCTACAAAAGAATTGCTCATGACTATATACAACACTGGGGGAAGGACTGTCCAAGTGTGGTCGTCACCGTCCTCTCCCACTCCAAATCCTGCACATTTCTCCTCTTAAACTCTACATGTGCTCACTAAATCATTTTAGTACATAAGTTCAATTTTGGCCAGTTATTCTGTACAATTTTTTCATCCATCATACAATCCAATGAATTGCAGCTGATCCATCTGAGCAATCATTGCTTCAATGCTCACCAGAAAGGTACTGAATTTCATTCTCATTTCCCTTTTGAAATCAGTTTTTATTAGGGACAGTAATATTATTTATTTCTATTACATTTTTTATTTTAAAATATTTATGTTATTTTTTTTTTCCTTAGCTATATTACATCTAATCTTTTGCATCAGTACCATTTGGGGATGAAAACATTAACCAAAATGAAGCAGAAACAACTTTAGCTGGTATCTAGAAGCCACAGTGTACTTACCAATGTCACGAACTGGCTGCTTTACTCCTATTTCATTATTTACAGTCATTACAGAAACCAAACTTGTATCCGGCTGGAATGCAGCCTCCAGTTCCTGGTGAAAGATTAAGAGTGACAAAAACTGTGACTAACAGAAAAGCAGGATTCCTGTGCACATCTTCAGTTTACCAGCAACTCAACCATCAGTCCCTCATTCACAACAAACACCTGGGGTTCTGTAAAACAGCCCTGGGGAGAACACTAACCCATGTGAACATTAAATGCCTGTAAGAAGAGGAGTGAATCAATTGTGTTTCTGCAAGTCCTAACCCAGTCCTAACCTGCCACCCCACTTGATTAAATCAAACCTCAAGAGGCTTTGCTGTATCCCATAAATTTCTCTGAACTATTTTCTTTAATGAGTTAACCATCCACAGAACAGCTTAAGCCTCTTCTAGCCAAGGTGAGGATGGCTGTAAAGGAACTGCTTTTTATATAAAGTCACATCACACCTGCAGCAACACGCTCAGAAAACACAACTCCTTGTGCCCACAGGCTGATCCCTGGCTCCCATCACACACATCACCCCTCTCCAGAGCAGGTGAGGGACTGGGAATAAAATTGTTGCTGACCTGTGCTACAGGATGCCAATGATGAACTAAAAACATACAACTTCTACATCTCAAGGCTGCAGCCAGTACATACAGAAGGGGGGGCTCATGGACAGCCATAGGAACTAATGTAATCACTGAAACAATGCCCCAACTACTGGGTTCCTTACAGGATATGCAGAAGCTCAGCAGTGGGATAGGAGGTGGATGTTTTGGTTGAGAAAAAGTGTAGGGCATTTCACAGAATAGAAAATCCTTCTCCAGATCTGACAGATTTGACTATGATTCTCATTCTACTTTGTGATATTTATCATCCTTTCCTCTTTTTCATCTAGAGAACACAAGGTTTTGAGCATCAATTTGAAGCAAAAACCTTTTTTATTTTTAATTTCTATCAGAAAAAACTTACCTTCAGATCTACGAGCCCATTTTTTTTAACAGGTAGATACGTGACGCGAAAACCTTCTGATTCCAGGGAACGACAAGAATCCAGCACACACTTGTGCTCTGTTTGTGTAGTAATGATATGTTTTTTCCTGGATTTATAGAACCTTGCAACACCCTGTCAGGCACAGTCCATGAAAAAGAAATTAGCCGCTGAAGAAAACAAGCACTACACAGTATGATTGAAAATAATTAATTGCTACTTATATATAATTCATTTGGAACTTTCCTGTTTGACCCAAGTAATTAATCTTTTAAAAGGTAATAATCCACATAATCCACAATACATATCTCCATCAGCACCTGCTTTTCAAAGTATCTCATTTCTCAAAATCTCTGTGAAAATGTTTATTACTGTTAAGCTGTAGAAGCCATTAACCAAGGCGTTTTTTTGAAAACTTTTGCAGTGGAGTCATAAACACTGAGAAGTCTGAACAGCCACATACTACATACACAACCTAGTTTTCATCAGAAAAAAGTTTCTAATCTGCATATCCACTGTATTTCACAATCAAGATTTTAATCATGTAAGCAGAAGGATTGTATTTGGTGTATGCAAGATAAATATAAAATATTTCACTGTCCTCAAAATCATGTCCTGGGCACTAAAACATTTATCTATATATTTCCTCCACATATGTAAGAGAGTAACATAAAAAAGTAAATCCAGAAATGCAAATATGTTATACTCTAACATCTTAACAATTTAAATTGTTGAGAGATGCACAGTTCTTAAATACATAATTTTAAGATAATAAATAAGAATCAGTATAAACCTTTTACCTTAATTGCCATATTATTAGATTCTGTTGCACCACTGGTAAATATAATTTCCCGTGAATCAGCTCCTATTAAGTTTGCAACTTGCTGTTTAAAAAGAATAGAAATTTGACTTCTTAAGAAAACATGCAATGAATTCACTGCAGCAAAATACATGTGAAATGTTTTCAAGAATGCTCCCTTGAGCTTCAAAAGGATTATAGCTGGTACCTAACAGTTATGCTACAAATAGTCTAAATATCTGCATAATAAAATACACAAGGAATCCATAGTTATTAGGAGTGGTATTAAGCATTAATCTGTTATAAAAGAGATAAAAGCTTAAGTAGACAAAACCCCATTACACATTACTTAAAAAAAAAAAAAAAATTACAAACACCCTCACCTAAGATTAGAAGAATGAAAAAGTATGGAGTTAGTCCAATGACTGTAGCAACATGATTGTGACTCCAGGAACCCAAAAATACCAAGGCAATTTTAACTGAAAATATTGGTTTCTGCCATTTCTGTTACTCTACTCTCACTGTTGGAGCAAGTGCTAGCTTCTGCACCTGGGACTGGAAAACCCTGGGTGTCCAGAGAGACTGGGTTACAAGAGGCTGGAGAGCAACACCACAGAAAGAGACCTGGGAGTTTGGGCTGAGGGCAAGTGGAACAGGAGCCAGCAGTGCCCTGGCAGCCCCAAGGGCCAGCCCTGTCCTGGGGGACATCAGACCCAGCATGGGGTCCTGCTCTGCTCTGCACTGGGGGGGGCCTCACCTCGAGTCCTGGGGGCAGTTTAGGGCAAATCTACAAGGATATTAAGTTATTAGAGAACATCCAGAGGAGGGCTATGAAATCATCAAGGGCCTAGAGGACAGTCTGTAAAACAAACAGCTGAGGCCTTTTTGTTCTTCCAGTCTGAAGAAGAAAGCTGAGGTCAGATCTCACTGGGGGCTGCAGCTCCCTCATGAGGGGCAACAGAGAGGCTGCTCTCTGCACCATGTCCAGTGATAGGGCCTGAGGGAGCAGACAGAGTTGTGTCAGGGAAGTGTAGGCTGGGTATTGGGAAAAAAGTTTTTTACCCAGAGGGTGGTCAGGCATTGGAACAGACTTCCCAAGGAAGTGTTTACAGTCTTAAGCCTTCCATAGTTCAAGGAGTGTTTGGACAATGCTCTCAGGTACATGGTGGGATTGTTGGAGTATTCTGTGCAGGGCCAGAGTTGGACTTGATGATCCTTGTGGGTTCCTTCCAACTTGAAATATTCTATCTTTACCTGCAATAAATCTACTAAAACCACAGCTAAGCAGAGAGGAAGCTGCTAAACCCAGCCCACAGAGAACAGGGGCTTTTTTTCTTCTTTTCTTTTTAGGTTCTTTTGACCCTGAATTTCCTCGGCAGCAGGAAAACCAACACGACCATGGAGAGCCAGACTCACCCGCCTTGCATTCTCCATGGCAGCCTCACTCTCCCAGCCGTAGGCGTGGGTCCTGGAGTGGGGGTTGCCATAGTAAGCTGTCAGGTATGGCAGCATGCTGTCCAGGACTCGGGGATCCTGTGGAACACACACCACCCACTCTTAGAAAAGGAAAAGGGAAACCATTTCTGTTCCCTCTGGACATGCCCTCTTGCCACAGGATCGGCAGCAATTCTGTTGTAGTGTCTTACTTAGGCCTGACCTTGAAAGCTTGAGGCTATTACATGTTACGTGTAACGCAAGTACTCGACAATTATGTTCTGTGAATGTAACCCTGATCTGCATCGAAGGTCAAAGAAAAACAGCATCATTTGAGAAAATGATGGCCGGTTTGCATTGGAGAAGTCTTTAACTTGTTCCATGCCCCTGCTACGGACAGGGACAGACCCTCCACTAGATCAGGTCACTTCAAGCCCTATCCACTCTGGCTTTTCTTCAAAAAAACACGGGGTCTTAAAATATTAATAAAAACGTCCTATCAGTATTTTGGCTGAATTCCCTTCCTGCTTTTCGCAGCTGTCCCCCCTCCCGCCGGGGTCGGTGAGCTCCGGCCCTGCTGCGCTGGGCCTGCCCGGCGCAGCTCTAGCCCTTCGGGGAGCTGCTCGCACTGCCCTGTAGGGACGGGGACAGCCTGTGCCGCCTGTCCCCCACGGCAGCGCGGGACACGCCCGACCGCTCGGGCGAGAGAACCGGGAGTGGAGGGATCCCGCTCTGCGTCCCGTGCTCGGTGCGGCCTTTACCAGCGGGGTGGTGGCCTGGACATCCATATAAAGCGGCCGAGGAGCACCGCTGCCATCGCTGGTTCGTTCTGAGGGGAGAAGAGGGGGAAAAGTGCCGTCAGGGGCCGGCAGGAGCGGGGGAGCTGTCCCTACCCGGAGAGGGGCTCTGCCCGACCTTGCCTTACCTGGTTCTGGTTCTGGTCCCGGTGCCCCCGCCCGGAGCCGCCGAGGGGCTCGCTGGGCTCCCACGGCCGCCAAACGCCGCCACAACAGCATGGCGCGCGCCGGGCAGAGCGCGGCCGGCCCCGCCTCTTCCCGTACGTCACGGCTCGCGCCGGAAGCGGGGCCCAGCAGGCGGAGGCGCGTTGTGGCCTAGCGAGGTACGGGCAGGGCAGGGCAGGGCAGGGCGGGGCGGGGCGGGGGCCCGGGCCTGGGAACGGGGGGCCCGGGGCGCTGAAGAGGTGAAGCGGTCGCCGAGGACCCCGATTCGCCCCCGAGAGCTCTTGCGCCGGACGGCATGCGATGGCCGCCTTTCTCGGGGCGTCCGCAGCCTGAGCCTCTGTGCTGAGTCCCCGTCATGGCCTCGGTCTCCGTAAGTGGGTTCATTGCCCACTCCTCTGCTTCCGAGACCGGCGGCCGCCGGGAAGGACGGACCGGCAGCGGAGGCTCGGTCAGGTGCCGTGTGCGCTGCTCACCAGGGACTGAGAGCACACAGGGTGAGGCCCCGAAACAGCCTCGGCAACCACAGCGGTGCTCGTAGCAGCTTGTTAAGGGGAAACGAGGCCGTCGTTCCCTCCTTGTCCTTCCTACGCGACAGGCAAGGAAACAAGCCTGGGCGCCAGCACAACCTCCAGCGCTGCACGCGCCAGAAGCTCTGAGCTGCACGGGCCGGCCTGCCAGCCCGGTTTGGTTATAGAAGTCTGTTAGACAAAGCAGTAAATCGATGTGGATATTGTCTTTTCTTTTTTAGATGCCTGTGACGGTGGGCCCGTATGGGCAGTCGCAGCCCAGCTGCTTTGACAGAATAAAGATGGGTTTCATGATGGGCTTTGCCGTGGGCATGGCTGCGGGAGCGCTGTTTGGCACATTTTCCTGCCTCAGGTACGCCAAAGAAACGGCTTCCACAGCAGGGGGTGGCAGGGCGACAGCCTGAGAGAAATGGTTCTGCTGTGGGGGTTGGGAAGGGGTTGGGTCTGCTGTGCCAGTCCCATGAGTGGAACTTTGACTCCAGCTACTGCTGTAAGCCCTGGCCTCCAGCAGGTGAGTTTGGTGCTGGCAGGGCATCACCTCTGGCTGCCCCATATGCCAGGAGGTCACAGTTTCACAGACCATTTCTTGCCTCTTGTAAGGGAGTTTCATTGGGAAGCTGAGGCTGTGGAGGATCAGCTCCAGGAGGAACTGGATGAATTGTCTGTGCAGACACATTTGTAGCCCTGTCCTGGCCCTAAAGCTTCCTGAGGTGCTCTGTGAGCTCATCGTGGTCCCTTTGCGTGTCCCATGCCCTGCACAGAGGCAGTTACTAAACTGACCCTGAGTCTGAATGGCAGGAGGGTGGGTAGAGCATGGCTGCCACTGGCACAGTCCCACTGTGCAATGGAAAGGGGCAATATTCCACCTTCTCCTGGGGCTCGCCAGCAGGCTGTCATGAAAACAAGCTGTGCTTGCTGCTTTGTGTTTGTTCTGGCACTGCTGACTGGCTTTGCACATCATCTATGACAAAGAATCATTGAAGTCAGCTCTTTCATACTTTGCAGAACTCTTTCTGTTCAATAGTTTTTACCCATGATTAAACATGGGTGATGATTTGGTAGT
The DNA here is from genome assembly GCF_903797595.1 of Erithacus rubecula. Taxonomy (NCBI): domain Eukaryota; kingdom Metazoa; phylum Chordata; class Aves; order Passeriformes; family Muscicapidae; genus Erithacus; species Erithacus rubecula. The sequence continues at coordinate 647,697 of NC_136670.1, forward strand.
GAGATGAGGAGGAAAAGGCACAAATCCTAATCCAAGGGGAGTTTGAAGTTTTCTAATCTCTGAAGTTCCCAGAGGAGAAGCAGCATGATGCTGCTGGAAGATACAAGTTTAGAGTATTTAGAAGAACCAGTGAGAGTGGATCTGTTGTATTTGGATGACACAGCTACGTTACTTCTGCTGTTCCATTTTTGAGGGAAAATCTCATGTTTTAAGAATAAGTGCATGAAATTCCTTATACCCTAAGTCACTGCAGTGCTTAAAAGCAAAATACTACAAGAACTTCTTGAGACAGAACAATTCTTTTTGTTTTAGTCTGACCTCAGGTAAGTGGAAACTGGAGAACAGAAACACCTTTTGAAGTTTCTAGGCCTTTTAGGTGTCCCATAATAAAAGCACATAGTCAGCAGTAAATAGGAAGTAAATTTTAAATTGGTGATATTAAAAAGACTCCCACTGCAGCTAGAGCGGATGGCAGTACAACAGCTCAAGCAATTCTTTTTGCACTTTGGCAAGTGAAATACTTGGATGGCATTTTTTTCCTGTATTAAGGGTATTTGGGAGACTAAGATGCAAATCTGTTCCTGCTAAAGGTGTGGCAGGAAGGTTCCACTGCAGGAAAAAAATACATATGGGCCATTGGTGAGTGCCACCCAAGAGCCCCTGCAGTAGCACAGGCCACTGCAGCCGGTCTCCAGCGGGGCAGCAGCTGCACAATTACACAGATTTAGAGTGAAGAAGTGTTCAGTTTGCAACTATGAGCTGATTGACTCAGATGTTTTCTGCTGCATGTCTGTGACCTATCAGGTTTCAGTTTTTATATAATGCCTGTGGTTTTCTTTATCTCAGGATTGGCATGAGAGGACGAGAACTGATGGGTGGAGTTGGCAAAACGATGATGCAAAGCGGTGGGACATTTGGGACATTCATGGCCATTGGTATGGGAATACGCTGCTGATCTGGAGCTTTGGATTTGTCCCAGAGTGCCCCCACCCAGCCATTCCTCTGCTGTACAATAATAAAGTGTTTAGATACCTGGAAGTGAGAGCTCTTAATGAAACAGCACAGTCCTACCCCCTCTGTGCTCTGCTGATTTTAAGGGTGCTTTTAACAAAATTTCTACTTTCTTCTTTCTACTTTCTCTTACTCCCAAAACAATGAGAACCAATAATCATTTTTACTACAGTAAAGTTCCTGTTTTACAGGTATAAGTACATCACAAAAGTTTCTCCTTTTGGCACCTTACATTGCCTATGTGTGTGGAGCTGTTGTGTTCCTTCATGCATTACTGAGTCTAGGAAAGTTAAATGGTGGGTACTTCAGATTAATGATCAAATTTCTGTCCCATTACAAAAATAGGTGGGTTGAAGCTGGTTCCATTTCTGAGTTCCAAGTGTCATGAGGCAGATACCCTCAACAGAATAAGGGAGCCTAGGATTCAGGCAGGTCTTTTAAGAGCTGTGCTCCCAGAAACAGCCTTTTCTTACATTCTAGTTTAGCAGGCCTACAAGGTGGTCAGCACTTCCTTAGGAGAGCAGGGGGATTCCTCCTGCTTCTCCCCAGCCCCAGAAGTGCCGCCTACAGCTGACCTAGGAAAGAGCTGTTGTAGTCTTCCATTACTTGCCTTTTGAAACAAGGCTTCTATCTGCTCCTCCTTTAGTTCTGTGTAAGGAAGACACGTGAGTAGCAGCACTCCTTCAACTGGCACCTGTATAGCCTGGACCTGGTACAAGTGCCTTTTCCCCAGTTTTTACAGCAGAAACACAAATTTACCACTCAAAGCCTGTTCTCAGATGAAGCACACCTAGAGAACAGCTCTACTTTTTCAGCTGTGTTACTATTCCCAGGATCCTGCAGTCTAGCACAGCTACAGCCCCAGGGGCTGCAGAGCACAATACCACAGGAACACCAGTAGCACTGGTGCCTGCCTCACCTGCACCTGTTCCTGAGGAATATTCTGTTCTGCCTACTCTCTCCAGCATGGTCTTTTCTTAGTGGTTAAAAAGGCCAGGGAGATGGGACAGGGGTAGAAAGGGCAAAGCACAGGGGCAAGCTCCCTCTAGGAACCATATTGAAAGCCAATATAACTGACTCCTGCAGTCCCAGGACTCCCAACTATTTGTGAAGGATGGGAGTTGAGGTGGGCAGGAGGGGGTCATCTCTGGACTGCACTTTTAAGCATGCCTGAGGCTGTGCCCAGATCCTCAGCAACCATGACCACACCACACAGAGTGCTGGGAACAGCTCCTGCATGTACTCTGAGCACATGATATCCCATCATATACCTGAATACTGTGCAGTGGTATTCCAAACATTGGGCATTGCACATCATCACTCACCTCCAGGCCTAAGCACACACTGCTTAAGTGACATTAGGAGAGCAGAGAAATAAAGCTCCATGAAAGCCTTTTTAAGAGAATTTTATTTGAGTGGTTCTTACAAAGATTGTTGCAATATGAAAGTCTTTGATAGAAATATCAAGCTGTCTTGTCAAACACACTGAAGTAACCCAAAAATATATTTCAGAGCTCACAGAGCTTAAAAAGAGCAAAGATTATATGCAACCAGAACAAAACACATTTCTGTATTTCCTACACACTTTCAGACTTGGCTGAAATCCTTCAGCTCTGCCCCACTGCACACATGGAAACTCATCTGGAAATGCAGAGATGTTTTGTTTGGAAACTTAGACACACCTCACAGTATTTACAAAGAAACTTTTACAGATACAATAATCAAAAGTTACCATCAAGAAATAAAACCCTTCAGTCCTCCTATTCTTATCAATTATTCAGCACAAAGCAAGCCGAGTAGCTGTCTGCAGTCAGCCTTCAGTAGCTTTTTAGATTTTCCATTTCTACAAAAACACTAAATATGTCCCTTCATCCAGTCTCTCTCTGATACTACACTTAAGCAGATCACCCATATTTAGTGAAATGTAAAATGTCTTTGCTGCATTAAAAGAAAGGCTTGTGAAACATTAAAAATGTCATTATGTCCCATCTGCCTTTTACAGAGTACTTGTTATCTATGAGCTACTTCTCAGTTCCTACGGATCACCTCTGTCAATGTACAAGAATTACAAGGCAGAACAAGAAGTCAACAGCTTTGTATACAGTGGAAATGCTAGTTAGGGAGAATGAACACACTGCATTTCTGCTTACTTCATTTTATTTTTAAAGATAGCAGGAAGTGTACACAAAATGACATTAAATCCTTTCCTTTAGTTTTATCTAAATAAAAGATAACTCAATCTTCCTCCAAAAAATACCTATATACAAAACTGACTAAAGTAATCTTCATCGTCGAACAGGAACCAGTAGTTGGGTTGCAGTCATAGAGTCTGGGAAAAGGCTGTGGTATGTTGGAAGAGGTACATACGCTGCTGTAATCATTTTACCTAATCACAAGAGGAAAAGAAGTTAAAAAATCAGTGTTTGGTCATTTCTGTAACAGATGGCTAAATGTAGGCATGTACATGGAACACTCACCTGCAAACCACCTCCCATGCAAAGCATTGACAGCTGCAATGGCAGCAGCGATGGAGGGACATTTGACATACACATTGCCCTGCAAGACAGAAAAGTGCAGCCCATGAGGAGTCAGAGAAACTTGCCCAAAACTGCTCCTCAGCCACTCCAGACCTGGCTGTGACAGAGGCACACATGCTCCACTGGGCACCCACTGGCATTCCTCAATAACACAGGATGAGCACAAGAGAAGGGGACAATGGTACTGGCAGGCACTACTCCACTGTGGCAGTTACTGCAGCATTCAATTTTTCTAAATAGGATTTCACAAGACACCCAAACATGCATTTGACCAATCACTGAGCCATGGATGGCTGATCTGCTCCTGAGAGCCTTTTAGAAAGAGGATTTAAAGGCTCCTAATCATTAACACCATGTGAAAGAGCAAAAGGGGTCTGGCTGCCCCCAAGGCAGCTCAGCTGCTAAGGTCTATAAGCCACTAACCTCAACCATATATGCTTCACTTAACATGCAAGCTCACAGCCTGGATTTCACAGGAAACAAGCACTCCCCACTGCCCCACATGGGAAGGAGAAGCATCACTTCAAGGGAGATTAATACCACAAATATTCTCCTACATAAATATCAGCATGTCTGTCTTTACTTGAAAAAGAACTGAGGCAAAGGGAAAATCCCATCCCAGCAGGGCAAGAAAGAGCCTGAGATGGTTCCCAAGGTCAATGACAGACTGATCTTTGAACTTCACCAGAGACACCTGGAGTTTCCCATCTGCAGATGAAGCACTGTGTCTCCCTAATCAAGAGAACTGCAACAGTCATCCAACAACTCCAAGACACATGTATGCCAACAGAAATATGTGGCATTTTTTCTGGCTGCCGGCTTGAAACCAGACCATCAGTAATACCCAAGATCAATTCTAGCTGAAACAGATTTTTCAGGAAAACAGCATATAAAAAAAAAAAAAAAAACCCCAAAAAAACCCAGCCTCTCCTTAGCAGCTTTAGTCAGACTGTATTAACACTTTCCACTGCAATCTAACTCATTCCTTTCTCATGGGGTGAACCTGAGCTTAGGGACTGGTGATTAAGGCACTAAGCAATCAATTAACACATACAGCTCTGCTCTCCGCCTCCTCCACAAAGGCACCCAAGCTGCTTAAATGCCCAAATGAGGTGCAGAATACAAAGCTGTGGTTTTCCTTAACACACAGCAGCACAGATAGGTGCTGAGCCATGCACTCAAATGGGACTGCAACTGTTTCATCCACAACAAATCACATCCTCATATGCCTGACAGCCCTCAACATGGAAGTTCGTCTGGGACACAGCCCTGAAGGTTCCCTGAATCTAAGCCTGAAAAACAGAACAGTACAATTGAAACTTTATCAGTGGGTATTTTATGTCTGGGTCACTGCTGTGCTACTCTATGACAAAGTTTCATTTTTTATGAAATGTTAACTCATTACATAGTCGCTTATAGTTTCTTCTTTCAAATCCACCCGCTGAGGTGGAACAGAATTTTGCAGCTCCACGTGCTGAGAACCCAAGTGAGGTATCTTGAGAGCTGCTGTAGTTTTGCAAATGGTGTTTTTTGGGGGGTTGTGCATTGATTATTTTTTGTTTGATTGTTAGGAGACTTTTTGAAGGTGGGAAGCATTCAGGGTTGTTGGTTGTTTGGGTTTTTTCCTGTCAAAGAACACTTCATTTTCTCTAAATAACAAACACATTGTGGGCAATGTTTCTGCCTCTCATCAGTCCAAAGGTCCAAGATCACAGCTCTGATCTTGAAGATTACAAGATGCCAGGTAAGGCACCATACTGTTTTATGTGCTAGACTGCAGCTCCTATCTAACCTCTCAGTAACCCACACAAAATGGTTTCAGGTGACACTGCAGCAGCTGTACAAGACAGTGCTGGTTGGTGAGTACCAAGTGGATCACCATGGCAGAACAATCTCCACCTAAGCACACCATTAGGAATATGGGTCTCAGCCTTATAACTTAGCATGAAACACAAGAGGACACTTTCAGGGTCTGATGGATAACCCAACTGTGAAACCAAAACCACCTGAAAACTGAACTTCTGTTTGGGCTGTGATTTTTTTTTTTAAGAAGGGTTCAAGATAGTTAATCTATTTACAGACCTTCCAGACTTGATACATTTTAAGAGCTGAAGAGCTGAAATACAGAGAAGAGGTAATCATTCTGGGGATTATATAAACAAAGTGAAGTCAGAAGAAAAATATATTCACCAGTTTAAGATGAGGCATGATCTGAAATTCAGTCAGCAGCAGCAGTCTTTTATTCTAACTCCAGGCCCTCAGACTGCCCACTGCAAAGCTTTAATGTCATGAGTGACCACAACTGTTTCTAAGCATGGGATGAGGCACACATTTACCTGTACACTGTAATTCTGTTGGAGCAAATGCTCTTTCTACTAAAGCCTGTGCTCTAAAAAGAGGAAACAGAAGTCCCTGACTTGTGGGAAAGGCACAGGTTAAGAGAAATGCCAAATGGCTGAACTGGAACTTCAGCTGGTAAACCTCCAACAGCAGCACCAAAAAGCTGCTCATACACACATCCAAGTTACACACAATGATTCACAACAGGAGAGAATCACCCACATTCTACATAAACAAAGAAACTTTGGTACAGTTTAGGAAGAGCCCCATAATTGTAATGCTCCCCCTAGACAAAAAAGAGCAAACCCCCAGAAGCAGGCATACCTGAGCTGAGTTTTTGTCAACGTAGATGTGGATAACTCCTCCATGTTTGTTACATTCCTCAATCACATCATCCTTAATTTCTGTGTCCCAGCCAGCTTCTTCTTCACTGTAGAGGGGAAAGAAAACAGGACAGAGATAACATTCAGATAAAATACACCCCCAAAACCCATTAAACACATTCCTGCAACATTCTGATTTCTTTCTGACATGTTAAAGCCGTTGACAAACACCAAACAGATGGTAAATCACTTACGTTTGAGGATTAAACATGTTGGAAAGCTGGAAGCACTGTGTTGCAAGTGGCTGTACAGAAGCAGCTGCAGCCAGAACTGTGGTAATGGAAAAAAAATCCATTAGCATATCTAAGAACCTGCTATGCATGGCTCTAATTTATTCAGCATAGCAGAAACAACTCTGACTAAACAGAAACTGAAGGCAGGAAAGCAAAACGCAAAACCAGACACTACAGATGATAGATACACTAAAACTGATCAATAGAAAAACCAGCACATTATGAATCACAGTTGAAGCTGAAAAGTAAAAATAAAATGGTATACATTGATTTTGGCAGATCTTCCATTTAAACATTAAAAGGCATGCATCTAAAATGTCTGTCTGAGTTTCATGTCAGCAGCACCTTTAATGTTTTGATCCTCATGGAAACCCAGCCACAGCTCAGGACAGTCTTACTCCAATTAACTGCACAGCAAAAGACAGATACTTTGGGGAATTCTTAAAACCCGTTCTAAGCATGTTGAATTATGTTTCAAAAGTATTCCTCCCTTGAAAATGCAGACTGTAGGAAACATCTGAACAACTGAAATTGCCCTTTCCCGATTACTGTGAAAATCTTACTTGTCATATATTGCTGCTTACCATCTCAGTACATTGCATTAAACCCTGTCCCATAGGCTGCCATCAGTGGAGCCACAATACAGCCCCTCCCCCATATACTTCAGACATTAAGGGCTGTGCAGTCAGACAATGAGTAACTTGGAGACAGTAAATCCGAACTCCTGATTCTCAAGTGACTCCTCTAAGGCAGGGAGAACACTCCTACCCAACCACAAATACCAGCCCACGCATGATTGGCCACAGACAACTACCAGGATGATTTCTCAGGTATGGGCAAACCCTATACCAGAAGCATTTCCCTACAGACTCCAGAAATAAAACCTATTAAAAATGACAAGTCATAAAATTACAAGTCATATCAAATGTTAGTTTACCTTCATTCTGCTGAGACAGTCTCGTTTGTAAATCTAAAGAAAAATACAGAGAAGTTAATTAGTATGCTAGCATCACTGTATCATCACCTGCCAGCCAGGTTGTTCAGCTTGTATTTCTGTAGTTAAGAGCTTATTCCAGTCTCACTGTTCCTCTCTAGTTGTGAATAGTTTCACTAATTTCAGCTTCCCTTGTGTACTTGACATGATTCCATGACCACAAAGCATTTAAAAGAGAAACAATACCTTAAAAGGACAGACATGACCATGCCCTTTAATTCAACTGATCACTCATGTATCACTCCCAACTTGCTTTTGCTGTGATTTTCAGCTCTTCACATGACATGTTTTACTCCATGACAAATTAATTGCAGCAATTCTGACACACATTAGAGGTCTGACATCTTTACTATCAGAAACCAGTTAAGCACATAGCTATCCAAACCTGACATTCTTAAAGCAGTTAGCAATTTAATTTCAAGTACAATAAGACAATATTTCATCAGCTATCCTTTCATATAGACAGCATAATGGTACAAGTAACTTCAGTATTTTTCAAATTCAGAACGCTTTCAAATGTTCAGAATATGTAATTTGCCTAGAAAACATTATTTACTTGTTTAACAACATACACTTGTCCCAATTCAAAGTGAAAAGAGCAAACAAATGCAGACTTTCTAGTCAATTCCAAGTATATTACTTTAATACTTGACATCTTTGAACTAACAGAAAACATAAGAATTCAAGAACTGTAAGCATCAATCAACTGTAACCTTCAATCATGGTTCCATTTATCAGACACTAAGTGTGAAAAGACTGAAGCAAACATCACTTTAATTCGCTTATTTACAGAGTAGCACAGTGATGAGCACCAAGTAAGCTTCCAAGCTTGCCTGGAAATACCTGAAGGCCCCAAATATCAACATACTTTTCCCCTTTCTAATCAAGCCTCCTCCACAAAACTGAAGAACCAATAGGAATAAATGCTTTCACTCTAGATTTTCTTCCTGTGCCTTTCCAACTGCCTTGCAAAGAAGAACACATACTGGGAACCACACTGAAAAGCAAGAGCTGGAAGGAGCAAGCTCTGAAGGCTTAGTTGCAAAAAGAGTTGGCTATGTTTGGCACAGATCTGGACACAGCAAGTCCGAACCTCCACAGGATAAGAAATATCACAAGAGCAAAGGCTGCCTTAGCCTGTACTATCTGCAGAAACTGCATGGTGTTGGCCAAATCTGTAACTAATTACCTAGCTAATCAATACTTCGACTCTTTGGAAAACAAAGGCGTTCTAAAGAAATTTGCAAATGCCTAAGCTGTCTCAATTTAGATGAGGACAGACACTTTTTCTGCTGTAATTCTAATCCGTCATGTCCAGCTGAACTTGTCTATGTGGCCCTACAGCCAAACACTCCAGAACTCCTGCACCTAACATGGTAAACCTGCACATACCATCAATGAAAATTCTGTCCAGGGCCAACTAAGATCTGTTCTAAGCACAGCAAAGTCAGCTATCACTACCTTGTGCAACAGTTTAATAAGTTAATTATCTACCACCTTTGAAACATAACCTGCTGCCCACCATATCTTTTATCAACTAACCACATTCTCTTATCGCTCACAACTAAAAAATGGTTCTTTCCTCTCACTTCTAAAATCACCCGGAATTAAGAAATTCAGTGTCTCTCTTTATTGACAACTCATGTTTCCCTACATAGAATTTTAAATAGTATGTGGAAGCTAAAATTAATAGATCTGCCAAATTCAGATCCAAATAACTTTTTCAGTTTTACGTTCTTGTGTATCAGCTATAAGAGCAGCAAGTTTAGCATGATGGGAGTACATGCTTAGCGTACAGAGAAAGCAGAAATACAGACATATATATCAAAGTACTTTGTGTCTTAAAATAAAAAGTTCATTTTGAAATTCAGATGGCTTTAAATAGGCCAAAGCCTGCCAAATATTGACCAGTGTACCGAGTCATTTACTTTGAACAGAGGCCAAATGGATGTCCAGGATGATAATACCTATTCCTCCTGCAGCACACCATCTCAATCTTTTCCATAAACAGATAGCTCCTTCCACAAGTAAGGAATGCTTTGTCCCACAAAGCATTAGAAGAATGTTCTATAGGCTGCTTATTTTAAATTTCCTGTGTTCAGAAAGAACAGAGTACACAGCTATACCTGTTCAGCTTCAAATTCTTTTTCCTGCTGGAATTTTCTCCATAGGAAAAACAGCCAAATTCTCAGGTGTCCCCTAAAACTAATTCTTTACCTTCCATGCTTTAGTTTGATTTGACTCCCTCTCAAAGACAGATTATCAGAAGTGCTTGTGGATGTATACATCACACCTCAAATGCTCAGGTGTACTCGCCTCTAGGAACACAGCTGATATTTTAACAATGCATCATGCTCCCAGGTCGTATTCTGGCACTGATAAACTAAGTGTTCAGGTATTTTTCCCCTCCTTGGCCATTTTTTCACTGCTAAGCTCCCAGACTTTATGACTGGAATTTGATTTCATCCTGAAGAGGTGAACAATAAACAAAACCCCAAGAATTTCTTGTCAATAGTATCTAGGCACTTATTCACCTCATTCCTACTGCTGACCATTTTCATTCATGTAAATATTACAGAATACCAGCCCAACATCTAAACTTCAGCTTTAACAACAGCCTCCAACTTTCCCAGCTTTCACATATAAAAAAATGCTTCTTTCTCTGAGCCAGCTTCTTGACACACCTTGTATTTCCTACATTAGCCACTTCTCCAGTTTAGTAACTACCAAATGACAGGAGTATAAAGATCAGCAAGAAGATGCTCCTCCTCTGCCGAGCAAAGGCAGTTTTATCAAAGACTGTTGGTCTTTAAATGCAGTTTCTGGCAGTATGCTATACTTTCATAACATTCTCCAGCTGACCCTTCTTCAGTATGATTTCTGAAGGAGCAAAGTCTAGTCAGTAACAGGACCAGAATCTGGCTAGACCACATTCTTCTTCAAGTGTATGTAATTTAGAGTCACATGTTTCAGCTATATACCATATCACAGACTTAAAGCGTTTATTGACAATACCAGAGATGAGACCTCCTGTTTCACATAGGTATTCCCTCACTCATTCCACAGGAGTTTTACTCCTCTGAATTGTTTACATTAGCCTCTTACTTTTAGATTTGTTTCTACCTTGGGAGTAATTTTCTTTGTTTCTGAACCACATATTGCTAGCTTACCTTCCTCAAATTCCAAACTTTATTACAAACATCCCCACTACAAATTGAGGCTACAAAATACACAGAAACATCTTAGGAGTAGTTTTTCATTCACCTGTGTCCCACTTCCTTTTTTTTCCTTCAAGAGCTGATAAACCTTCATCTATTGCTTTCATGACTTTTACAACATCTAACTCAATCTGTTTGACAGACAATTATCAATTATCTTTTTATCTGTTTCCCAAACTAAAAGTACAGTTTTATTATCAGTCCTTTTTCCTGTTCTTCATAGGCTGTGTGGTTATTCCTTATTTCTTTTGAGGTAGCTGATCACCCACGTTTAGGATGAAGCCCACACTAAAGGGGACAGGACTTTTTCTCTCTGTAGGATACAGATCCAATAGAGGATTAACAACGTGAAACAGAAGACACTTTTCACATCCTGCCTGGTCAAACACGTAAGTTGCTCAGACCAGATGATTTGCCTTGTTTCTTCAACCATCAGTTAGACCTGTTTGTGTATCCTTCTATTTAAATGTGAGCAACTCATGATCCCTCAAGTCAATGGTCATTTCTATTCTCATCCATAGTATCTTCATTACTTACCAAATTGAGTTTAAAATAGCATCCCCTCTTCATGAGTCAGTGAGTGTTTGATGAAGAAATTTGTCGGATATCACATCCAGGAATATCTGGGCCCCACCATTATTACTAGCAATTCTTCTCCAATCTGTATCGGGGAAGTTAAAGTCTCCCACAATGACATAATTCCTGGTAGTAATTTTCTCTAACAAGAGTAAAGAGATCTTTAATCCATAACCAAATCTCACTTTGGGGATAGCTCATGACTCTACGGCAGCAAAAAGCTTTATCTTTTTCCAAAGTTACTTAAGTTGTGCAGGTCTCCATTATTCCTTTTATACAATACAAGCGGAATGAACAATACTACCCCTACGACTTTTGTTTCTACAGTTGCTAAACATGCATATTCTTCTAACACCTGTATTCAGCCTTATCATTTATTTCTCTCAGTCATGTTTTCCCATGCTGATTTCATCCTACCTGAACTGTTCAGCAGCATCAGACATTTTTGGCCATGTTCTTGATTTAGTGAATTTGGATTTTTTTGACCTTGCTTGTTTTAAATGCAGGGGAGAAAAAGGAATGGTGTTTTTTTTTAAACACTTCCCATTTCTAATTGCCAACATGTATTTCTACACAAGACTACCACACCACTTTATAACCATTAATGTTGATCTAACTTGAGTGGTAGTGGTGGTTACCTTTCCATCTCTTTCTGGACTAGATACACTTTTTGCTCACCACTGTACGTTTTTCATCCTTCTCAGACAAGCAACATTTTTCTGTCACTGGCCAGTTCCTTTTCCTTCCAAGGGGACATCTCTAGAACAACTCTTTTATTATATTCTTTAAGCAACTATCTACAGCTTCATATGTATGCTATTCTTAAGATAGGCCTGAGTCATGTTACTGAAGATCAGGTGCCATCTTATTAAGTCTGAATCACTTCTATCACAAGCTCTGCTGGAAGGCAAACAACAATGGCACCTTTTCTTTTCTACTTTCCTGACATTGCTCACACATACTGGCATCTGGTTATTTGTGACATTCTGGACTCTTCAACCACTATGACAGTTTTACATCCTTTATTCATAGTATTAATCAAAAGTAGCAAAAAATAAGTAACCTTCAGGGAGGTTACTCCCTGCTTTAGTTCTGAAGACCCCATGAATAGTTTGTTTTTCAGATCAGCCGTGAACTAAGCAGCAACAATCACATCCCTCAGTCTCATTCCAGCATACTCATCTGTAGAATACACATACAACTACAGCCAAATCCAAGCAACACACATATTCCCTGACATAAAATGCCTTTCCTTACAAAGACATATGCTGTAAAAACACTGCTGCCATCTTTGTGATGTGTCCCTCATAAAGTCCTAATAAACTTCCTGCCCCTCTTACAGCTCTGTTTCTTTAAGAAAGAGGTCAATCCCCTTCCAATTCTGAGCCTGCCATTTCTAACAGTCAACACTTACACTGCAGTAGAACAAACAAATCCCCGCTAGCACAGAGAATAGTGAATAGATAAAGGTTTGGGATGAAAAACAGCAGATTTAGAAAAATACACAAAGTGAATCACACCCATCCAAATTGTGATATACTGCCACTAGTTATTTGCTTATGAATTTTCAGTGTTTTACCATTTGTAAAACATGCTGCAGTACCTGTGTTCTCATTTTAAAAGACAAAAAAAACATAGTTCAGTACCTCCTGCCTCAAATTTAAAAAAATACATATAGGCCGTAATTTATTACCTGTCACAGCTCCAAAGGCCAAAGACCCGCTCATCTGCAGAGCCTGCTGTGCAGCTGGAGGAATCTGCAAACCAGTACCTACAAGAGAACACAGAGAGACCTTGGAGCAAGCCCTTTCACTCAGTTAGGGATGCAGTAACAGAAGTATCAGAAATCTTCCCACTGTCAAAAAATAAAAAATACCACGCATTTTAAGTTTCATACATTGATCCTAACATTCTGCAGAGTGTTTTAATTAAAATTCTGCAAACTTCTTCACACATTTATTATCCAGCAGTATACCTTCTGCGAGTCTTGCCATCAGCTGAAGGCGACCAGTTGTTCCCAAGTCAATTCCAGTCCGTTCCAATTCATCACTGTCCAAAAATGAGCTAGCACTGGAAGCATCAGTACGCTCAGTTACATGTCCGACCTTCATTGGCCTCCCAGCCAGCTCAAATCCATTGAGTTGTTCCAGGGCCTTTTTGGCACACTCAGAGTCTGAGAACTGTAGATTGCAAAATCACAAATTCAGTAATACTTGCCTACAGGACTCAGCAATACTTCTACTGTATGTAATATCCACAATTACAGAAATAGGAGAAACCCTGTAAGATAACAGCAACAAGCTGTAAATGTGTACAGTATTTTTCATGTAAACCAAACACACTCATATTTTGGTATTTACTTTCTCATAGTTAGGTACTATATATTTAAATATATTGTTGAAGTTTAGCATCTAGATACTCCAATCAACAGAAGTCATGGCTGTGGTACTCCTTCAAGAGTGACACTCAATTCCTTTGCAACCTTACAACTGCCATGGTATTTACTGGTTATTCATAACAGATGTTCTGCTTTATGCTGCGAAACATCAAAATTAACATACAAGCATTTTATCAGTGTTAAAACCATCAAGTATGAACTATATAGTAAGTTTGGTTTCATTTGTGTCCACGCGCCAGAGGTCCCAGCCGAGACTTTTTTCCCCATGACAAAATGCCAGGTCAGCCAAGAAACTCAAGTTCACAAAATTGTGTACCTGAGGGTAAAGAGGAAAGATGTTTTCAACTGAAAGTTTCAGCCTCTAAAATTTTATTCCCCCTAAAAATCTCAAATTCAATTATTTTCCGCTATAAAAAAACTATGTCTTTACTAGTACATTTGCCTGCAGAGGACAGCATTTGCCTTTGCAGGCACTGACTACAAAGGAAACTATTTCCATCTAAACACATTTATTGCTCATGCCCAGACAACTATCAGAAACAAAGAATAACATCAGTGCTACATCCTGCAACATGACACTTCTAAATTAAGATACACAGAGTTAACAAGTAGCAACTCAGTAGCTCCTGTGCATATGTAACAAATTTAGATTATCTACAGTTCATTATGTTTAAACTGCCACTATATAACCACAGAGATATACACTGGAAGGTTCATATAGAGAGATACTCTCCAAAATGGGAAGGTTACATTCAGAAATTGTCTAAGTAGACCGACAATTCCAGTCATACCGTAATGAATCCATATCCTTTTGAGCGTCCAGTTTCACTGTCCATCATGAGCTGAATACTTTCAATCTAAAGATAAGAATAAAGCTACTCATTTTCAGACATTTTAGAACAAACCCCAACATACCAGAAGACAACATGTAAACAGCCATGTCAAATACACACACATGAATGTGAAACTGTTACTTTTATTTTTTAAATTAGTTTCTCATTCCTTCCTCATTTCAAAATTGGTATACAGAGAGCTAAATAGGTACTTGGATAATAAGACAGAAGCAGGTAAACATAAGGGTTTTGAGCTCATCTACAGGTAGAGGCTTGGTCCTGATGCAGAATTCTAGCAGAGTGAGCACACAGATATGATTAGATTGTAACTGAAACACACTGATCATGGCACCTCATGTGCTGAAAAACTCAGTTTTACTAGCTAAAGAATCCAGTTTGTATGACTGACGAGGGTCTTTAAGAAAAAGCTGTATATTTTAATAACTACTGGTACATGAGAACTCCTAGAAGTTTACAGTTGTTGAATTTAAAACACATTGCTGTGTTAGCCCTTAGCCAGAAAGTAGCACTGGGAAGGACTGGAGTATAGTGAATAAGAAGGAAAGATCTTCACAAGTCTCCATATAAGCCTCCTAAACCACCTTAACCCTACGATGGAAAAGAACAACCCCAAATCACCAGAAGAGCAGCCATTTACACATTAAAATGTAATCAATTGTAGCAATTTTCCAGGGTCTTGCACAAGAGACTTGAAGGGACGTGCATACTGAGTCTGAATAAAGCGTGTGAAAAGCATATACTCTATGTATCTGAGGAGAGTTCATATCCAAAGACAGTAGGCAAAAACCTCAAGCATGTTGAGCATCTAATTTTTCTCTTACCTAAATGATTTATACCCCAGTACTGTAGAACAGTAGGGCTAACACATTTTAACTCCATAGGAAACTTTAGGTTTTATCTGCTCACTTCCATAATTCTCTCTACATAAACTTATTACCGTGCTGCATCCTGCTGCCCAACGCTCAGGAGTGAGAATGTGTCCTCTGATGAGTATACATCAGAGATGTATACATGTACTGTTAATTCATGGTCTTAACATCAGCTAAAGCTGCAGCAAAAAGTCATCAGAAATGGATGATAGACACTACTATTCTCAGAGACCTCAGCCCCAGTTCTGTGTTTTGCACTTTAAACCATGAAATGGGGCTCCCCTTCACAATTCTGAAAAGGAAAGATATACAAGTTGCCAGAGCAGGATACAAAAAAGATAATTTGTCTGGTTTCAGAGTACTTTCCCCCTGTTCCCTAATTTCAGGTATTCATTGAATTCTGAACTTTTCAAGATCTGCCATTCAAATTCACTGGACACCACCACAAATCCAAGTGCTCATCTGCTCTCCAACGTTACCCACATAACTAAGGCCTGTGGATGCATGAGCACAGCAGTGCAAGAAAGACAAGTGTTTTTGTGAGTATGAAGCTGAATTATTTCAGCTTCTATATCAGAAGATGATAGTGCTCTACAACTAAGGTAGATTTTTCAAATAAACTAATACAACATGCCAAAATAAAGTTTACCCTGCCAAATGGCTCGAAAATTCCTCGAAGCATATCTTCAGTTATGTTGAAGTGTAATGATCCCACATAGAGCCTCATAGGACCAGCACTGCCCTTCTGCAGATTATTTGCCATTGCTGCTGCTCTGTTTTTCTCTGCCTGAAGAGAAAACAAGAATTCACCTTTGATAAGAAATTATGAAAAAAACTCCAACGTAAGAAGTAAGTATCTATCAGAACTAAACTAGAAGATTCACCAAACATACAGAAGCTGTTGCAGGATCTGCAGTCTATTCATCAGACTTGACCTGAAGAGCTACAAAGGTCATGACCATGACCAAGTAGAGAGACAGATTCCTGTCTCTTCCAGAAAGCCTTCCAATTGAACAACTTCATGCAGAATTGTGGCTTCTACCTAGTAAATTATTTGGAAAGCATACACAATATAGCCTTCACTTTTGCAACATTGCTGCTCTGAATAACTTTAATTTGCCTCTTATCTATGGGAAACAAAAGTACATTATCACTAGCTTAAATAATCATCCTTGTTAAGGTTTTTCAAACATTCAGTGGTAACCAAATTTTCAGACATTACGTTTCTCATCAAGATACAAGAGGCATAACTCTGCATGGAAAAAACATGGTTTACAATTCCTTACCTGTGAAGCCTGTACGATAATAGGTACACCCAGGACTCTCTGTCCAGTCAGTCCTATTGCCAAGGGTACTGAACTAACATCAACAAACTCAACATAAGCAATTCCCTTGGAACGTCTGGAATTTCTATCTGAAATCATTCGCACATCACGAACCTGAAAGGCAAGAACACAGACAGAAATACTTTTAAAGGAAAAGGAAAAAACCTAATGCAGCTTATTTCTCACATATATATTAATATGGGGAATTATTTGTCAAGGCAACAGCTTTAATTCTACAGTAGCATACGCCGCTTTTTAACAAACACATCCCAGAGGCAAGCTAGCATTAAAACTGCTGTTCTGTTTTTGTATGTGACAGAACTTGCAGCACTCTAATGCCTTACACCAGAAACTTACAGCTGATAGAACAAGTGAAGTTTTTCCAACTTAAAAGTTACATGAATTTTAAAATTACACTATAACCGACAGACGTAACTCAAAAAATATGAAAAATGAAGTTGTTCAAGTCACAATTCCATCAACATGTTTTGCCTCACATCACATTAACAATTAAAAACTGCATTTTCGTGTTCAAAGCTTTTAATAATTAGTTCATTGCTAATCCACCTTTGCACAGGTATAGGAAGCTCCAGAAAGCCACATGCCTGCAATTCTGAAAAATTATCAAACCTGTACTTAAGCTGTACTAGAACAGCTTGAGGCAGAATTCAGAATGATTTTAATTTCCTTATCAATTACCTTCCCTACTGTAGAGAAAAATTCTTCTAGGTCTCTTGGTCGAATTCTTGCAGCCAATTGCATGCAGAACACTGTTCGAGCATCCCTCTCCTCAGGGGTAAGATTATCAATAGGTTCTCTGGAAAGAATAAAGCTCAGTTAAAAAAAAAAAATCGACTGAATTAAGATAACTCATCTCTGGACCACACATGAAACACTAAATAATCAGTACTTCACAGTCTCATGGGAAAAAATATGCCTGGTGTATTAAAAAAGGCAGAGTTAAGAACTGTAGGGAGTACCAAATATTAATATAATAAGTTATAACATGACTGAGTACCCTATTTCAACTGTGAACGTTAAACATTACTGGAAAATTGTATTTTATGTGCAGAAGCATGAACTAAATGGAGGTACCACTTTGCTACTGTCCACAACTGGTACCAGGTACCACTATGAAGCTTGCATGTCCTTTTCATCAAAAGGATGGAAGGACAAGAACACAAAGGCAAACAGGGTGAACTAGCACAGACTGGGTGTGCAAATTCTCAGACAAGTAGTGTGAGCTAGGCTTTGCCAACTCACATCTTGCATTTACCCAGTCACTTTGGAGTCACTACAGCCACCACATAAAACATGACTGACATCAATGCAAATAGAACTCCCGGTCTTCATTTCATAGTTTCAGCTTGTCAACCCATAAAGAATATGAGTAGTGAATTACTTTGATCTAGAACTAGAATAATTCTATTTCAATACTGAACTATTAGCTGAAATTAGATGAACCACTTTTAATGTATTAAAGCAGATCTGACTCGTACTCAATTAGAAGTGAAACAAGAAGTAGCATGGTGGATGGACTGAATTTCCAGCCATGTACAAAGTATTTTTGTTACAATAATCTCAGATATTAATCACTGAGGAAACCCAGTAAAAATTTAAATTGAATTATCTCAGTAAGAGTTTGCCAGTCATTGAAAAATAAAAAGAGATTAGTTAAATTTAACTGCATTAATGTAAGAGAATAATCTCATTAGCAGGTATCTAAATCCTATTCCCTTAAATGAGAAGTCTAAGAATGGATAAGCAGCTTCTAGACTGCAGAAGCCTACAGCCTATCAACAAATAAAACAAATAAATACTGGACAGAAGAAAGAAGCATTCATATTTTCCCATTCCATACTCTAGATTATTAAGCAGAATTTAGCAGAAAAGCAAATTTAAATCACAATGAATGGGGAAAAGATTGAGAACACAGACACACAAACATATCAAGACTTATTTTGCAAACTGACATGGGAAGAAAGCAATGTATTATCAATGCTTTTCTCTCCCTGGCTTTCTGAATGAATTCCAGCATCTCTTAGGAGTATAAGCTGGAGAGCAAGTAGTCATATTATTTCACCATCACTTTTCCAACTCCAACAGAACAAAACTGAACAAACTCAAACACACATAAAGAGTCATACCTAACAGGGCTTTTGTCTTTTCTGAAAGGACTTTTGCTTCTGGAGCGACGTCTGCTAAAAAGAAAGACAACAAGATTACAAGAAAACCTTCCAATACACTAGCCCTGGTTCTAAACAAAACCTATTAATGATGCAATGAAAAACAGAAAAGTCAAAAACCTTAATTTGATGCTGTGAGGCAGACCAATCTTCCCTCTGATGGCAATGTTGAATTTTGGACCAGAACTATGGCAGAAGAAAAGACAAGACACCTGAGTACTTGGATTCAAGATATCCTGTCTGTACTCACATTACACTGCAAGTGCTCACCCACCCTTGCCTCTGAACTTGTCAGCATTTCCATTAGCAGCACCCACAGCATGCACAAGATTATCAATCGGTTATCAATACATGCAGCACTTCAGACCATAAGGCAAAGAATATGATCCCCTCTCACTTTCTCCTACATCACAAAAGCCCAGAATATCCAGGATCTTTCTTGAGCCACTCAGCCACAGCACATTTGTATGTGCAAACTACTCCGAGCTACAGCTACTATTATAACCACTTTCACCTGTATTTTTTTGTCCACATGCAAGTTCTACATACTGATGACTGCAAAGCATAACATTCATGGCCTGGAACTCAGCCTCAGAGCTGTATGCCAAGTGGCACTGGCAGGATTACTTGCTTGAGTGTAAGATTTTAAAATCCAAAGTTCCATGAAACTCAAGGTGCAAGAGCAAACCAAAGTAGCTCCATGCAGACACCTGCAAGGGACACATTCACTAATGTTGTTTCAGCTCTCATCACCGAAGTGCTGCAAATATGTAAATAAAGCTTCCTTAAAATTCCTAATGGCCATCAAACCACAGAAGCAGTGAACCCAGCTGTCAGCTGTATACAGACATGTAGCAATAAAATGAATCTAATTTAATTTTCCAGGTATCACAGAGTCTGTTCAAACAAACTAATCTGTCCTTTGTTTCCAAGTTAAGGACAGTCCTCTTGCTAGTTAATGGGGAATCCAGGAACAGACTCTGATATGAGCAGTAAGATTCATCCTATGTGCTCTCCCCTGACTTAGATGTCCTGGTAGAGAGTTGTTCAAAAGGCAAAGAACAACACCTGTTAACATTCTTCCTGTATCTCCACCAAGCGCAGAGGCACTGCTGTACAAACTGAATGCTGTGCACTGGGCTTTGGCTTTCCATCTGTACACAATTGATTCTTTCTGCTGTGGCTACAAATTGATGTGAAACACCCTGAAAGACACGGCGAGCTGAAGACAATAAGTAGTCTTTCACTAAATCCATTTGGCCACGCAATTTGTCTGAAAAACGTCTTCTTGCTCCTCAGCGGAGCAGTAATGCTTATAGTTAAACTCAGCATCCACCACAAGGAGGATGCCCATTTTGTAAACATGGCATGACAGGTGGAAGTAGTGGGCCAAGATCCAAAACCATGCTGGCCAGGTTAAAGCAAGGGAAATATGGCCCTGTACAACACTGGAAAAAAAAATAAAGAAAAAAGACCATTTAGAAACTACTTATTAATAGAAGATAACTACTTATTAAGAGAAAATAAGACATAGAACACAGGTACATGTGGAGATGAGATCAGTATTGATCAAAACCAGACTTTTTTTTTGCCTAGGATAAATTACTCCATTTCCTGCTCAAGTCCAGACAAATTATTGCTGGGAGTGGCCATTCACGGTCTTCAATATCTATGGGATAACTGCCAAAATCTCCATCTGGAAATACTGATACTAATTTCAGAGGCTACCTTCTTATCAGACATGGGATTACCTTGCACCTTCGCCTCTGAAACTTGGTGCTCTACATTTCAATTCAAATGCATCCAGAAAAACCAAGTACAGTGATTCCAGAATACTAACATGCAGAACAACTAAACAATAATAAATAATTACAACCCTAAGTTTTCAAAGAAATGGTGAAAGAAATATTTCAAGTATTTGTCTAAACCTAATGAATAACAAAATCCAAAACACAAACACAACTGAGAAGTAACAGTTTTCAAATGCACAAAGGGGGGGGGGTTCAAGAGGAAAAAACGGCAAGGAAAACCCACAACCCACCATAACTCAAAATTTCCACTTTCACTCCTGACTAATACTATCTACTACTACAGAACTCCATGAAAACAACATTAAGAAACCCCAAACCACTGGAATAGATCAAGCAGAAAGCTACCTAGGGCAAGGTGAGAGCCCAAGTTACCTTGTCAAAATCTCTTTTTAACATAATTCTCCCTGTGTTATTTTTGGAGATATTTGCTTGTAAAGATTTGCTTCTAGATCTCCAGTGAAGTTTCTTCTTTGCTTCTACTGTCTCTGTAACTGCTGCCCAGTTCCTGCTAATTTGTATGGAAGCACCATGTCACAAGCCATTAATCTGTATGTCTAGGAGTCACCTTTGTAAGCCAAAATCCTGTGTGCAGCCACATCACACACTTTCACAAAATCTGCATGATGCCACATGGCCCAACAATGGTCAGGTCAGAAGACAGCCAGCAAATTATCAGCTTTTACCTGCTCATTCATAGTCATGACTCTGACAAAACAATGCCAGACAAGACAAACCAAGTCCAGGAGAATCACAAGGAACTTTCAGTCATCACTGTAATAAGAATGTTTTCCTAACAGCTTTGTCGAAATTCTTGGTTTCAGAAGAGAAACAGGATGGTCTAAGTGACTTCTACTGCATGTTAGCAGCAGTTGGGATTTGCCTGATAGATGTCTAAGCAAGACTACTCAACCTCTTTCTCCCAAGGGTCTTAATGATACATTAGGTAACACTTAAGGGAAAACATACGTGAAAATAACATGAGAAAAAAATCCCTGTTAACGCTAAGCAATGGAAGCCAGTCACCTCATTTTAACCTTACTTTTAAAAATTTAAGTATTTAAACACAATTACAAGCCTAAAGTGAGAAATTTCAAGTTTTTGGGTTCTCAGTAACACCTGTTTCTCCTTCTCCTTCAGAACTACCTATAGTAAACTTTTTTCTCACTACTACTGAGATGCCTCATAATTGCTCCCAGCAGCAAAACCATCTTGGTTTACAGGTATCAGCTGGAAAATGAGCCTTTATAAAGCTCATGAGAAAGATCACAATGAGGAGGAAGAGTTAAAAATAAGATAAAATAGGAGCCATGAAGCAATATGATCTGGATGCTGCAGTCAGCTACAATCTGTCAACAGTAACTCCAACCCAGAACCACTGGAATAGCCTAAGGAGAGATTCCAGAAATAAATTCTCCAGCCAGAAAGAATACACTGGCAGCCACTTTTGAAACACTGAGCTTATGGCACTGATACAGAGACAACTTCTTTGAATGAAAGCTCAGTATTGGTAGATCCAAAGGTGGCTGGTGATGCGGGAGGCCTTATCTCCAAAGTTTTTGTCCCTCTGAAATTCAGCATCTGTTGTACAGATTTAAATGTGGTTTCTGCATTTCAAGGCTTGAATGCATGTTCTGAGGTCCTACTCTTTCACACATTTAGAGCTAAAACTAGAATTTCAGAATCACGTTAGCATGTTTATCATTTTAACAAGACCATTCATCATCTACAACTGAACTACAGCTTGCTGACTGCCAACAGTCAACACCACAGCTTCTGAGACACACATGCCTGCCCTATATAACAAAACCATCTAAACACACTACAATTCTACTTGGTTAAATGAAAGCAATGATTTGGCAACTGAAGCAGCAAAAAAACTATGAAATGAATAAGCACAACTATGTATCCTCAAAGCATACTATATTATCCCTGCTTCCTGCTCACTGTCTCTCAACACCAGAAGAATCACCCAAAACTGCTATGGGAGAGTGTCAGGATAACAAAAAAGACCCCCGGCAACTACTTAACCTTTCTGGCATAACATAGTGCAGTAGAACAGGCATGGGTAATTGTAGTACTATCAATACTTTCAACCTCTACTTGCAGAAATTATTTTGGAAGACCAGAACACTGGAACTCCCACATTTCTCCAGGTGAAAAATCTTCTTACCCAGTGAAAACAAGAAATAGAATAAGACCCTCCAATAGTAAGAATCAGTAAGAATGCAGCAACTCCCAAGTACAAGACGAGACAAAGGACATTCTCTCCACATTAACACTCCACTGGAGGGAAGGAGACCAGCAGGCTCCATATACAGAAGGCTGAAGTTTTTGATCGAGGTCCTCTGTACCTTGAGCCACAACAGTGGCAGCAGCATAACCCAACTAGCTACAGTAATCTTACAGGTGCCAAAGAGTTGTAGGAAAACAACTCTGCACTGCTGAAATCTTTACAACTGAAGCCTAGAGAAGCAGTGTACGGAGGCTGTGATACTCAAGACAAAGGAAAAGCAGGGCTGATATATTATGATCCCCACATACACAGGACTGATGCTGCACAGCATGCCACTGCACCTTAGAGGACTTGGAAATTGTAGTAGGCTTTCATCACGAAAATGCTATCTTCTTTTCTATGATAATTATTGACCAATTTAGAAAGCAGAGAGTGAAAATGTAACCTTCCACATTGTAACACTGAAGCAGCACACATGCAAGTCTGAACAAATAACCTACTAGGGACTTCTATAGCGGCCTCTGAATCTGCGATCTCTACTCCTAGACCGGCTGCGTCTGCGTTCTTTGCTTCTGCTCCGTTTCCTTTCCCGGCTTCTGCTCTTTTTCCGTTCCCGGTCTCGGCTCCGTTTGCGTTCCTTACTTCTGCTCCTCTTTCTGTCACGGCTTCGACTTCGGCTCTTGCTCTTTTTTCTCCTGACAAAGAAAAGCACGACTTCAGTTACACACATAGTTCAGTGTTATTTACACCATATTCCAAATTCCTCTGATGTCACAGACACTGAGAGGAAAAGTTTCAACCTGTTGGTCTTTACACTTTTTTTGTTAAATGGGGGGCTAAGCGTGTCAGCCATCATCTATCATGAGCCAAACGAAGTCTGCAACTGCACACATTTATTTAAATTTTTTTAATTGCTAGAGAATGCTTTCAGAAGAGTAAAAGGACTAAAAACCCATTTCCTGTGTTAGACTTATTACATAGCAGTTGCAGTACTTCATGTGGCACTCAAGCATACTTTAAACATGGCTTCATGACTCTAAGAATAAATGATACAGCAAAGTAAAACAAAACAACAAAAACAGAAGGGAAGAGGCAAGTCTGAGGCAAAGGAAGGTTGTTTCCTCTTACTACTCCCTGCCAGTAGTCTTTACCATGCTGCTTAAGAGTTTTGCTTCTTATTTGCTACTCTCATTCATAAACCACTTGCTTTTTAAAGTCTATGGCTGTTACACATTTGGGACAAACTGCAGGTTTTCGTAACTTCACCAATTTACTTAGAAAATTGAATCTTCTAAAACCTGCATGTCAATTATACCTCATATTTGAAAAATAGTGAGCAACTGTTCATTATTTCATTTTGATTGTTCACAACTTTCTTCTTCCACCTCAGCCTTGGAGCACCAAAGCTTACAGTCTCCTAGCTTCTAAAATATATCTGTATGTATACATAAGACAGACGTTAAACAGATGCTCAAGCTATTACTTAAGACAGAAAAATAATCAACTTGGCCGCTAAACTTTTGAAGATCAAAACATCCTTTGTCACTGATTTTTTTTCCTCTTCCTCCTTCTGCATCTTCTGATTGCATATATCATCTTTTCTCAACCTGGTCACTCATACTCTTAAAAACTCTTTTAAAAGGGCACATTAATTACAAAAGTTCATCCCTGTGGAGTTTCTATGGACATGTATAAACTAACACTTCTAGTTAGTTTCAATTTCTGAAGTAAAAGAAAAAAACCTCTCACCTGCCACATCTGAGCCTAATTACCAACAGCTTTTGCTCTCCAATCACCACCTAGGAAGTTCCACTCAAACTACCTTAGTATTTATCTCTGAAGAAAAACATTTTGCAATTACATTTTAAACACCAGAATATTTCATTTTTTTCTTATCTGCCACAGTCCATTACTTTCTTTAATATTTTTGTATGGACAGAGAAGCTGCTGCATCAAAACCTGATATTCAGAAGCTTCATAATTTCTGATAGTTCTCTTTTTCCGGGTGGTGCCATCAGCATCACTTAACCATACTTCCTGCTTTAACACAGTTTGTGATGGTTAGGCACACATTGTCAATCTCCCCTAGGATGCATCATTTACCAACATTTCCCTAATAAAACCCTAAAACACTCACCACTGAAATAGCTCTGAAAAACACTCCCTGGAGCTCACTATACTGGCCAGTACCAGTAACTAGTAAGTACAGCCACTCTTCACCAATGACAGCAGCTATTCCCTATCTAACAGAGGGAACCTGCTTTGCAGGGAAGGACTTCCAGCAGTCCAGACCCATGCTCTGCCTTCAAATCAAGATTGAGCTGGACCTACAGTACAGACTTCTATAAAAATGCAGATCCTTAGTTCTCCAATTAATAAAATAGACATTTAAGTATGATTTGACAATTACTGAAAGCTGCCCATTGTTTTTTTTTTTTAAGTTGCTGATGTTTGCTGTGGATTTTCCTGACAGTTTGAATCTTATTTCAGTATTTGCCCAACTGAAGATAAAAAAAACTATTTGAACAATTCAATTGTTTTAAAGCAAAGCAGGAAGTCTTGCAAACCCCACACACACCTTTGTCTTCAGCAACAGAGCACACTGTCACACATCACAAACAAAACAGCTTTTTTAAGATTATAACGGAACAAGAACTGTATCAAAATGAATTCCTAAGGTGTAAAAATATTGATAGTGGCTGTTTTTGATGGGGTTTTAGCGGTCTAGTATTTAGCATAAAAATTATTCACAATATGATTTAGAACACAAGATATAAACAATTTCAGATAATTTGACTCCAACCTAAGTCTGACCTTGGAAAGGGATTAGTAATTTCCCAAATATTTATAGACCCGAAAAGAAACTTCCTTTGGAGTCCTTCAGCATATCTGTATGCCTTCAGAAGGTGACAACAGCACACATGCTGACTTCAGTGCATTTAGG
This sequence comes from Erithacus rubecula, assembly GCF_903797595.1. Taxonomy (NCBI): domain Eukaryota; kingdom Metazoa; phylum Chordata; class Aves; order Passeriformes; family Muscicapidae; genus Erithacus; species Erithacus rubecula. The sequence continues at coordinate 673,609 of NC_136670.1, forward strand.
TAATACACAACTAACTTGTGTATTAGTCAAACTATCAACTTCACAATTGTTCTTTTTACATCAACTACCTCTTCACCAAATGGTGCTTATATGGTAAGGAGTTTATTCTACAGATTTAAAAACCTTTTGGATATCAGCATGTGTTCCCACCCTGGAATTATGCTTGCTGAACAAGGTGAGCTTGTACTCTTGTTTTTTTAAGAACTGATATTATAAATTTTTAAGTTTTCAAAGGGCAAGGATGCAGAGAACAGAGCAAGGTGATTCAACATCCTAAACCTTTTAAAGAAAGCACTGGTGTCTTCAACTGCTTTCAACTGCTCCAAATTATAATTCTACAAAAAAAAAAATTAAAATCCAAAATCCATTCCACAGTTAAAGTAACAAAAATTTTAAATATGCTGATCATACCAAATCTGTATTTTTATCTGGCGCTAGGTGAATGTTTCCGCAATTTCATTTACATCAGTTGCAGAGGGTATTAACTACATTTGTAAACAATAGAAAATTTCCAAGTTGCTGCAACTGCAAATACCAAGCTTTTTACAAATTATTTCCTTAAATACTACTAACATGGATTCACAAGTCCATGAAAGTCAGCAGCCTCTACCCAAATGTAGAGAAATGAGAAAACACTTACTTCTTGCTGCGTTCTTCATGGCCATTGGCACTGCTCAATTTGTTCTCATCCTAAGCAGGGTTGATAGAAGAACATCGTGAGGACGAAGTGGAAATATTTCAAGTGGTCAAAGGGTAATGGGAATAGGAATAAGAAAATAAAAAACAAAAATTTTAATACTAAATTACTTGCTTACAGTTTTATGTGGAAAACTTTAGAAAATTTAGGTAGGCATGTTTAACCACTTTGCTGCTTAAATTTAAGTCATACAATTACAAAATACAAGACTTACATCATTTTAAAGTGTGTATTAAATTGTAGATACTTCCTTACATGGTTTAGAGAGCAAGTTATCCTGTAGAATTCAGCACTCAAGTGGCTAAATGTTATTTCTATAAAATTTAAGAGGAAGTCTGAGGTGTTTGCGAGCCCCTCTGATTAGTACCAAGGCTATATCTCTGCCTAAGCCCCGTGGCTACACTAGCAGCCAGCCACTATGGATTTCCTGTGACCGATGCCATTCCCGAGATCTTCACTCATTTTCGTTGAAGGGTTGTAAGAGCTTGATGTCACCTCTGTCACACATCTCGCCCTGAAGCAAACAGGGATTCACACTGCTTTAGTAACGTCGACTCCCAAGAAAGCCATCAATAATCCACCAGTCCAGCCTAAACATTCCCTATTTCCATACCTGTTTACATGGAAAATATCCATGTTAAGCCAGGACACAAGAATTTTAAAACAACAGTTCACAAATTTCTCTTCAAGATGTAAACATAACTGCTAGATATTACACAGACTAAACATACCACTTAAAACTTACAAATGCTCATCCAAAATTCATGACATGGTTGTAGTAAACACTGTGGAAGAGACTAACAATAGCTGCTATATAACTTATATACTGGCTTTACACTTTAATCACATTGGTTACATCAAAAGTACAATTCCTAGGCGACTTAAACTTATATACATTTCTTTCAAATCAGTACTAAAGCATGCAGTCTGTTAACACTTCACCACCATCTGGTGGAAAACAAAAAAAGACAGTATTCATTTGCTGCTGGTTTAAGTGAAAGACATCACTAAACTAATTGATAAAAATTTCACAGAAAAATTGACATTTCCTAATTAAACAACTAGGACAGAAGAATACAAGAGCTTATTTTAGAATGACACCGCAGACTGTGATACTGTCTTTTACTTGCTAAGAACATTCTATTCAGGGATCCAAGAATTTCTGTAAATTCGTTCACTCAGCAATTGATTTTCATCTGCCCTGTTGAAAGATTAACCGCCAGCAGCCTTCTGCATTAAAAGCAAGTCCCACTCTTCTTGCACTGAACAGATAGTTCAAATATTTACTTGCCATGGGACTAGTGAAAAGGTTATTCTTGGAACCCTGCTGTTTTCCCAAATCACTGCATTCACCTTGTTGCTATACCAAACTAGACTTCACAATTTTAGAGGAAAGGTTTTAGGATTTTTGTTTCTGGGGTTTGTTTTGTTTTTTGTTTTGGTTTCGTTTAGTTTGTTTTTGGGTGGATTTCTTTTGTTTTGATTGTGTTTGGTGGTTTGTTTTTTTTAACCTAGGGGACCACGGTACAGCGATACGTCACTCAATTACTACCTTATGATTGACAGTTCACACTGGAATCAAAGGTGAATTCATGGGAGTAGAGGTGAGATATCGTTAGGCAAGTCTACAAAGAGAGATAGATGGGCATTTATTCATCACGCTGAAGTGAAACTACTGCACAATATAATTACATTAACAGTATATATTAACTTGAAAGTTACATGTAATGTATGTCCAATAAGATAAATCATGAGGGCTCCAGGGATGTTAGTTTACAGTTCAGCAGTAGTTTCATGAATAATGCTAAATTAAGGTAAAGAGGACCTCACTAGCATATTTTTTCTCACCTTCTTGTAAGGAGCTTCAAGCATTGCTTCAATATCAATATCATCAGCCATTTTTCAGGACACCTGAAAGAAGAAAATTCCACCTGAGTTGGAAAAACCTTTGCACTTTATACCCAAAAGATTTTGTTTAAGAGGTCATGACTGCATTGGCTCAAATACACGAAATCATGCTTTGGTAGGTATTTCCAACAAAAACTGGAATGAAGTTTTGCCCAGTGAGATGATAACGAATGTGTGCAATGTAATTACAGCTCCAAACAACAAAACATGATTAAACACCATCAGCCAGAAGAAACCCCAGAGGTATTCCACCAATTTCTTTCAAAACAAAGAGCACGGCATATTTATGACACAGAAACGCAGCTCTGGTGGCCATCTTGAGTAGTGCTAGAGCTTCACCAAAGGACAATGAACAATCAGGCAAACCTGCTCACAGCTCCTATAGCCTTTGCCACCATCATTTACCAATCTCAGCATGTGGACACCATGGTGCTTTATGAAATGCAGCCTCCTGCATAACAGGGGTCACAGAAACATAATTATGATTCCAGCACTAAGAGCTACTAAAGCATACAAAAAGTCCATCCAGACTGTAACTTCAGTTTCAAAACAAAAAGATGCACCACACCAGGTAACACTTGACACCACAGACATTTTGGGTTTAGCTGCTGCTCTTATTTTCCAATTTCTATCGCTTCATATAATTTTATGTTCGCTATACTCTGAATTACTTTGACATTTGATTTCCTCTCCCTATGCAGGGATGCTATTAAGCACCTCTCAGGACTCTTGGCATTAAACTTAAGATACTCAACTCTCTTGGTGAAGTTTCTCATATTTTTCTTTTTTAAGCTCATAATGGCTAGTCCTCTAGATCCAAATATGACAGCCCAACACTGAAAATTTGCATGTGCATAATAAGATGGACTTTAATCAAACAGGTTAGTTCTTGCACCTTGTCTAAAGGCACTGCTGCAGAACTGTGCTGTCCCGAGACTTGGGCATAATAATGAAAACGTTGCAACATGTCAAGATCCTCTACACTGGTCACTTAAAATGTTGCAACTGAGAATGCTCTACCAGAGCTGCAGTACACCTTACCTTGGCCTAGGGATACATTCTAGAACCCTCAAGCAGGATCACAACACCGGACATTCACACTTAACTGAAGCACACTAACCTCATTTTCAGATTATTACCTGTTGGGCTATAGTGCTATTACTTACAGGTATGATCATCCTTAATTTAAGTGCAATGGCTCAATTTTAATTTTTACTGCAGTATTTACAGTATTTATATTCAGCTTTTCAAGCCAACTACGTACATGCACATAATTTAATTCACAGCTGTTCAACCAGTACGTAGTATAAATAGTACATCACATTAAAGGCCATGAAAAAGGCAAATCCAGAATTCTACAAAAAAATATGATTCCCACCCAAAATTACATTTACAGATGTGTAATCTAGCCAGCATATCCAGCTACACTTGGGGAGGAATTCTTCATCCTGAAGATCCTGAAGAGGAGTGGCCAAGATAGGGACCATCAAGGGCATGGTAAAGTGCAGAGGGAATGCTTATTACTGCATTCACCCAAATAATGAGTGAATGAACTATCATCCAGTGGATTCAGAACAATGGTCCTTATTCACAAAGCATTTAGGCATTGAATTCACTATTGAAGGGCAATGTGGATCCTAACAAAGAAAAAGAAGCACATGCAATGTTTAAAAAAACCCAAAAAGTTTACAGAAAAAGGTTTTCATTAAACAAAGGCATGCCATGTGACCCTGAACCACAACTGACAACTAAGCGCACACAGAGAGACCTGTCAATGTGTGACTGTGCTGCTCATTCTTTTTTTGGCATTTACTGCTGGCCACCATCACTGACAATCTCCTGAGTTGCATGGACCTTTGGCCTCACCCCAGCAATCTGTACCCTTTGTACTCTTCACAAAACATTTCCACAGGGACAACAATATCATGGTATGAGAATACCTCCTCCCTATGTGTAAAACAGTTCTGTTATCATCCTTGCAATGCACACATGTATTGCACATAATGACGTTACATATAAAGTTGAAAGTATTTTTTTAAAAACCACAAATGAAAGCTTGTAATAACTTTAAATTACTAGAAATTCCTGACAGATTTTCAAGTATCTTTCACTAAACGCTGACACTCCAAATATTTTTCCTGAAAGCTGCGTGTGACTAACTTGCTTGTACAGGAAAACAAGATAACAAAACCACCCTAACAAGGAAAAAAAAAGAAAACCAAGAAAAAAAACCATACAAAAAACCTCATCCCAAACCATCAAAACAAAAAAGGAATTAACTACACTTGAACCTTCGTGGATGTACAGAAAACATAAGAGGACAGGAAATTTACTGCAACTGAGCTAGTCACTATTTTGATTAAAAAAACAGTCTCATTGTGCTGTACTGTATCACATAAAAGGACTTTAAAAGAGTCCCGTTTTCAAAATTATTTGGTTTAGAAATCCAACAAATTCCACATGTTTTGCATGTAGTGTCCTAGAAAAGCATCAGGAAACTTTAGGGAGGACTCCGATGCCTCAGAGGAGGAACTCGCCTCTCAGCAGGACCTATACGTCTGCGGGCAGGTCCCCAGCCAGAATTTCCACACACTCCTGATCGAGAGGAGTGGATTTGGTTTCCCAGAAACAATGATGCCCAGCGGCGCCTGCCCCGCCGTGGCTGCCCTCCCACCCCGCTCCTTCCCAAGGCCTTCCCTCCCCGCCCGCCCGCCCGCGGCGGCCGGCGCTCCCCCACCTCCGTCCGCCCCGTCTCCCAGCGCTAACAGCCCCGCAGCCGCTCCCGCCCGGTCCTTCCGCACAGCGCCACCGAGAGAAGAGGGCGGGGGGGGGCTGTAGCGGGGGGAGCCGGGGCGGGGCAGCGCCATGCTGGGGGCAGCCGAGCCAGCTCCCGCGACGTGGCCACGGGAACAACCGAACCGCACGGGGCCGCGCCGCGGGCCGGGGGTCGCCGGGCGCTCCGGCCCCGCTGAGGCGCGGAGCGGCCCCAGGGGCAGGGCCGAGGCGGCCATGGCGGCGGGAGGGGCGCAGATATCCAGGCCGCAGCACCCCGCGGACCAGGCTGCCGCTCGCCGAGCGAAGGGGCCCGTGGCCCACCCGCAGTTACCTGCGCCGCGGGCAGCGCGATCCTCGCTAGGGCCCCGAGGTCCGGCAGCGGCGGCTCCGGCGTTACTGCGCTGGCGGTGGAGAGTGGGCCCGAGGGCTCAAGCACCTTCTACAGGCGTCTGAATCTTAAATGGACGGCGGCGCTCAGGCAGCCCTGGGGAGCGGGAGGCGGGAGGCAGCGCGGCCCTGAGTTGGTCCCGGTGCCAGTCTGGCCCCGTCTATGGCTCCGCGGCTGATCCCGAAATGGCGCCCGGCCGCTCGCGGCTCCGCGCACGGCACGGGGGCGACCAGCGCACCGCGCAGGGGCTCTCGCGAGATTCACGGTCAAACTAGCTGCTGCACGCCTGGACTCGCTCCCTCTCGCGAGATATCGCGCCCGGAAGCAGTGGCTCAAATGCTCGCGAGAGTGAGGCAGACAGGTGGCCTTGTCACGCGCCTTTGAGCTCTCGCGAGGGCTGGCGCGCCCGCCTGGGGCCCGGCGGGAGGGGCGGGGGACGAAGCTGAGGCCGCTGCGGTGCCCCCCTTGCCCCTGCCCCGCGGCGCCAGTGTATGCGGGCTTGTGGGGCGTTCGGCGCATGCCGTCCTTCCTTGGCTCTGGAAGAGCTGATCCTTCAGGATGTTCTGAGCGCCATGCCGAGGATTTGTCATAGGCTCTTGCTTTCCAGCAAATTAAAGTGGATTAGGTTATGGAGTGGACAGGAGTGTGAAATTATTGTGTCCTTTACCAGGGATTGTGCTGACGTGGTAATGTAATAGGGTCTGTGGTTTGATCTGCGTCCATTTGGCTGAGGGCTTGATGTGGTTCCGTCAGATTAACAATGTCTGAAGGTCTTTGGCCGTACCCTTCTGCTGGAAATTGTCGCTCCCTTCATGCTCCAGCAGTGTTTTGCAGGATTTTTAGCCACTTCAATCCCAAGTAAATCTTGTCAATGACCAGCCCTTCTGGTGCAGCTTTTGGCCCAAGCTGCTGCAGGTTGCTGGAGCCTTGAAGCTGAAACACTAGCTCAGAAGGGAAATAATGCTGTGTGAAGGCCCCTCCTGTCTCATTATTTCCCTCAGAGCTCACAGAATGGCTCGTTTGTATTTAAATCTAATAATATGTAGTAAGTTTAGGGGAATTGTTCGAGGTAGGACAGATAACATTAAGTGAGTTTTCTGCTGGAATCACCATGAAATAAATTGTTGCTGGGGAATTTTAGGGGTTTTTTTGTTGTTGTACTACAAATCTGAAACAATGTAAAAATTAATTCTAAACAAACTTTGTCTCCTGAAATGATATTTTTTCTGAAAATCCCGGGTTACTGTCTCATTTAATGTCATTTCTAACAAAGTTCCTGAAATGTTAATAGCAGAAAATTATCCTGGGGCCCTTGCCCAGAATGTCCAAGTCCTTCTAAGATGAAGTGGTCAACTAGTAGAGTTTGGAACATTTAGGAAAAAAATTATCTGTTTAAAATTAAAAACAAAGCATGACTAAAATAGGGGGTTTCAACCCAGTCATTTCTGTACAATTTGGTTGTAAATGAAATTACTAGTCTTCTCAAAGCCAAAACAAGGTTTATTTTATTTGTTCCCATGCACTGGTCTGGCTGACTGGCCCTTACCCCTCGGCTTCCAGTCAGCCACCAGAGCTGGTCTAGCCACCTTAATGTTCCTTGTTCCCTCACCTTGTGATTGTGACTCAAGTATGTGCACAGGCTCGCGTCGGTGCTTTGCTCTGTGATCATTGGCCTGTAGAGCTAGGCTCTGCAAGGAGTACACAGACATGGGGTTTTTGTCTACTCCACTAATACACCCCTTGCCCTTGGCTGGTGCCCAAGCAGTGTAGGAGAAAGGATGCACCCCAACATTTACAGTACTCACAGAATGGGTGAAGATGATTAGTGAGGAGTCTGGAGTAACAAATACCTGAACGAGCTGTGTGTCCAGCTCGACCAGTAAATCCTTAGCAGACATACATTTTAGAGCTGCAGAGCTTACCAGAAACAGAGAGGGATGGGAGGCTGTGATACAGTAGAAGACCTTTGTAGATCTTTGACAGTAAAACCTGTAACTGATTTGGTGTAAGGAACATAAGTACCTTATTTTGATGGGTTTTCATCCCACCTGAACGAGCTGCGTGTGCAGCCCTGTTGCCAGACCTGGGCACACTGATGTATCACAGCAATGCCCTGGCCCGTCGGCTGTCGACATTCAGCTCCGCAGAGCTGCTGGTGGGGTCACTACGCACTTGGTTGGATCCAGCTTTGGAGCTGAGGGGAAGCTCTCAGTAACGCACTTCCTAAAAAAAGTTTTCTTTTTTATGGGATTACTTGATTCGGAGCAGAGACTGGCGCTGCAGTGCTGGTGCATAATGCGGAATTGTGTTCCTTCCTCTGAATCTGGCTCTGTACGCTCGTTCGCGTAGAGCGAACGGGGTTGGGAGTTTCGTGTCACCTGCGCTGCGAGGAGTGGGATGAATGGCTTAGAGCTAAGAACCAAAACGCAAGGAGGCTAGCGATGTAAAAGTACTGGGCTTTCCCACACCGGGAGTCGAACCCGGGCCGCCTGGGTGAAAACCAGGAATCCTAACCGCTAGACCATGTGGGATTGCACGTCGGACGGCACCCCTTGCGGCAACTCGTTCCTGCATTGCCTTGTTCCTGTACTGCCTTCTATTCTTCGTATTTTCTGCACCGTCCGCTGCCCACCGCCCGCTCCTCATCGCCCGCTGCTCCCTGCCCGCTGCCCGCTGCTCCTTGCCCCACTGCCTGCTGCCCTCTACTCCATGCCCGCTGCTCCATGCCCACCTTCCGCTACCCGCTGCTCCCTGTCCGCTGCTCCTTGCCCCACTGCCTGCTGCCCGCTACCCCCTGCCCGCTGCCCCCCGCCCCCCGTTCACTGCTCGCTGACCTTCGCCCGCACCGTTAGTCAGGATCAGAGAGTGGGGTGAGGCACTCACCGCTCCCTCACTTAGTTAAAAGAAGACGTTGGAGGTTGACAAAACCGAAGAAGGAGAAATTGAGTGATGGGAAGATGAACAGATGAAGTCCGGCCAAAAAGGCACAGAAATTTGGTAACAGCCACCGATATGCTCCAAAATAAATTTGCACCATCACAAAAGCAGGCAGCACTGCCCTATCCAGTTTTAATTGAGAACAACCTTATCAGACACTGGTACAAGGCAGGTGACAGGTGGCACATGCAGCCGGCTGCAGAAGTGCGGGAAGAACTGACTATTGAGCATGAGGAGGGGTAATGCTGAAGTTGTTGAAGAAACTTCAGAATCAGTGTGCCTGGACCATTTTAATCTTCCAAGATGTAACACTGAATCCCTGTATGTGGAAAATTCACACCTAAATAGGCAAAGGAGAGAATTAGGACTGCTGTAGCAGAGTGTAAAACCAGTGGCACTGTCAGTGATGTATTTAGGAGGTCAGAGTGGCTACCAAAGCAGAAAACATCATTATGAAAAGTCTCCAATTACCCCCACATCAAGTGAGTAAATGTCACATCAGAGTATCATGTGGTTGCTACATTTACATACCACAAAGACTTGATTTTTGGAGCAGCTGGAGAACACAAAAGAAGCAACTGGATTTAGTGCTGAGTTGTGGGAGGGGTTGTTAGAACAGTCATGCATAGCAGTGAGTACAATTTATTCAATCTGATGACACTGAAAGAACAACATCAACAAAAAAACTTCTCCCTCAAGAGATTATTAAAAATTTAATAAGCCAAAAGAGTAACATGATTGTAAGAAGCATGGAGATTCTAAAATTACTCAGAACAGTTGTATCATCACAAACAAAAATCTATGGCAACAAAGCATCATAGAAAAGACTATGGAAATATTAAACTAAAGATAAAATACCCTTCAAATGTGAAGGTGGTGTAGACCATGAGCATATGCCAGTAGAGAACATGCTGAATAGGTTATAAACTATCAAATTAATCTGACAGTAACTAAAACAGATACACTTGAGCAAAGTCTGTTTCCTCGCATGGATCTCAAGTGCAGCCCCCTGACCTGCATGAGGTTGCTAAAGGCATGGGCAAGGACTGGCTGACTGCAGAGGACCCAGCTTTTCTGGCATGCAATGATCTTAGTCCCTCTCTGACATGAGGGGGCAGTTTGCTCCCCAATGACTTGACACCACTGGTGGAGAGATTTGAGTTTCTTCCATGGATCAACCTGCCTGTCCTCAGCTTATATTCTAGTTTTAGTACTGGATGAATTTCTTTCTCCTTCCAAAAGACCTGGTGGGATGTCAATATGAGCAGCAGTGCCAGCATCTACACCCCTCCACTTCTGTTTGCTTAGGAATTGCAAGTGTCGGAAGGGTTTTCCTTTGTCAACTATACCTGAAGATCGGGACCCGGGCAAGGCTGAACTTTGGTTTCATTTCAATTGGCCATGCTCATGCTGTTATCTCACCTGCCTGTGAAACTGTTCTCAGGGCCCCAAGAGCACTAACTAGCCCTTAGGCTAGCCTCACTTAGGGCTTGCCCCCCCCCCCCCCCCCGCCAGCCCTGCTCAGGAGCTCCATCCAGGTCAGCCCCAGATGCTCAGTTCCCATCTGAGCTGTGCTGAGGTGTGCTTGTCTCCAGTGCTCTCACCAATGTGCCCATGGCTGTGCCCAGCCCTGAGTCTCCCTGACCCTGACCTGCAGCCTGCCTGCCTGACCTAATCTCAGCTCTGACTTGTTATTACGCACCTGTCATGTGCTGGGTCTGTCCCTGGTCCCATCATTGGCCTCATGCTCATCCCAAGCTGCAGACTGGCGTTCCAGGTTGGCCTCAGACCTGCCTCATCCCTATGAGCTGCTCAATAGTCTGGGGTGCCGATGAGACAGCCCCACCATGCTGGGGCTGCCCATGGCCTCCTGCAGATGTGCTATTCTGGGGGACTACCTGCAGGTTGCATGGAGTGGTCCCCTGAGACACTGCTCTGGTATAATCCCGAGTTTTCTCTCTGCTCTAACAACAGCTGTTCACAATGAGCAGCCTCAGAGGTGTGTGGACAGAGATGGACAAGATCAAACTGTCAGCACACAGCCTGAGTGCACAGCACTCAAATTAAAATACAGGAACCTGTTTATTGAGTTGTTCTGCTTAATAGATCCCCAAGATGTTTAAAAAAACTAGCAAAGAACAGCTTTCAAAGCTTTGCCTAAAGCTGAATACCTGCATGCTGAGAGGAGCCCAGCTTGCCTGGCACAGTCAGTGCAGTACAGGGGGACATTGAACATTGCAATACTGACAATGACACGTTTGGAAACTTCACTTCCCTCTGCAGTTATGTAGTAGAGCAAAGAATTCGCTGCTGTTCCCCACTGAGTTCAGTAGGAACATGGCTGGTCCTCAAACCTTGACTGTATGAGGAAGGATAACAGATAAAGAATTATAACCCATTTCTAGTGCTCATTATAGGATTTCTGTTTTCAGTATGTTTTAGTAAGCAGGTGGTGCGCAGGCATGTTGGGCGTTGGGGCTTGTTCCCTTACCTTTTTTTTTCCTTTTTGGAGAATTTTTCCTATTATTATGCTAAGGAAGCCTGCCAGGCTGCACCTTAGCGTTTGATGGCTCAAGACAAAGGGACGGCCGGGGGCTGTCTCGCCCTTTCGTTCACCAGCGGGGTCTGAGGAGTAGCCCGGGGGCTGCTGGTTTCCAGCCCGTGCGCCAGCCCAACACCAGCAGCCAGGTTCTCTGCTGTAGGGCATTGCCCTGCCATCTTCTCCGCTCCAGCCTGCTGCCTCCGAGCACACAGCTGAGCACCAGGACACAGTGAGCGGGGAGCCTTCCTCCACCTTTCTCCCAGCGGGACGCTGCCGCCTGCTCTCCGCCGGCCCTGCGCCATCGCCGCCACCGGGACCGAGCGCAGGCAGAGAGTGTCTGCGGCCCAAAACGGACTGGAGCCCAGTTATTGTCCTGTTTGTTGCTAATTTTAATAGCTGCTGTTGTTTCTGTTTGTCTGGTTAGATATATTAGTAAAGAGCTGTTATTCCTACCCCCATATTTCTGCCTGAGAGTCCCTGTTTCAAAAATTATAATAATTGGGAGGAAGAGGTCTTACCTTCTCCATATCGGGAGGAGTTCCTGTCTTTCTTGGCAAAATACCTGTCCTTCAAACCAGGACAAGGCAGAGCTCAAGACAAGGCCTGAGAGCAAAAGGGATTGAATTTTAAAAAATGAAATCTGTTTTATTTTATTGAAAGGATACAGTAAGAAATAATAATGTTTAGAAATTTCAGTCAAGGACACTTATAAACAAAAAAAATTGAATTTTTTTTTTTTTTTGTTAGTTAAGAAGAACAGGAATAATGGGATGAAGCCAGAAAACTTAGGCAAAACACCCTGGTGGGATTTCAGATAGATGTCTGAATGGTCACCCCAAGAGACAACAAGGCCAAAAAGAAATGCCACTGCACTGGTCAGAAATAGTGAAAATTATCTCACAAGTTCCCATCTTTCTTTATGTCTTGAGACCTGAATGTGGGACTTTCCTTCAAGGTTACTCACAGAAATGTGGATTCAATTAGTTTGTCAAGGCTTGTGAGAAAAAAACATCACATGTAGGATTAACTTGAGGAGTTACAGGTTCTGCCTGTGGCCAAACAATAAAATCTGTTCTTGCCAAGTGCCTACAAGATTGTATTGTGTGGCAAAAACATCACCCCCAGCAAAGCCAGATGGGCAAGCAGCCTGTGCATCCCAGTGGGAGAGCAAGCAGGGAGGTGCAGGGAGGTGGCACAGCTCCCTCTCTACAGCTCATGCTGCTGTTTGGGTGCTCTGGCAGTATGAACCTTGTGTCATAAGCCTTGCCACAAGCCTCTCAGCAATCATCCTCTGCTCTGGGCAGGTGTACCCCAGTTGGTGGAGAAACAGTTTCATAATTTTTAGAGTATAACATCTCCTGTGGGGCAGAGAACAATATTGCCCAGCTTGACCAGTAAATCCTTAGCAGACATACAATTTAGAGCGGCACAGCTTGGCTTGTAGAAAGTTACTTGGGAGCATGGACCTCCCTTCCTGTGTCTTGTTTAGCTTTGGGACAAGGACTACCCTGGACAGCAGAGTCGATCTGGCTCACAAGGGACATCCCACCTCCACCTTCCTCCCCTATTTTTCTCCCTGCCCATCCTGGTGTATGGCTACTCTCCTCATTCTCATCCCAGTGCTTGCCAGATCATACATCAGGCCAATACAGGTGCCTAACTGTCAAAATACCACTCACTTTTGTTCCATGCCAGCTTATGAGCTGATGGGGTTCACTCAAGCTCAGATGAACACCAGAATCAGGATTCAGAGCAACAGGAGAAGCAGGACTTGCTGCACAGGGGGCCCCTGGCTCAGTTCAGCCCTTTCACTCACTGCACCCTTCTTTCCCATCCAAGGATATGTTGACATTGTATCTAATGCCCTTCCCCTCTTGGCAGCTCTCCTCTCAAAGGACACAGCTCTCCTTTTCTGAGGGGAGATGTCACCCCTGCTATAAAATGCCATGGCTTTGTCAGCAGCCAGGCAGGGAGCCACGGTAGCAGGGAAGATGGCAAAAGACCTCCCCTGTATGTTTTTGCTCACAATCTGTTTTAGAAAGCAGAAGAGGAAATAAAGAGCATTTGCTGCTGCATCTGTTTCCCTGTCCCATGCTGCACGGTTGGGTTACAGCCAGCTGCTGCACTGCCAAGCAGGAACACAACAGCACTGCTGCTTACTCTGAAAAGGAGCTAAAGAAGGTAAGGCAGAAAAAATCAGGACAGGATGATTTTTTAAAAGCCCCATTGCAGAACATCCAGCTAATAATTTAAATTTACATCACGCCTGCTCTAAAAAAAAACAAAACTAAAACAAAACCACAACATTCTACTGATTTGTGCTTAAAAACGTGCTTTTACAAATGGTCAAATATCTTCAGCTATCTTTTCCCAAAGGACTGTCCTGGGCAATTTAATGTCATCATCTTCAGAAAACAGACAGGATTAATGAAGAACAGGGATGTTTTTTCTTTTCCTCATCATACTTGCTAAGGCCATTTGGAAGAGAGAACTCTCACAGCACACAATCCAAAGAACTTCAGCCAGCAATGCCTGCATCCAGGTCAGCTTGGCTCCATTCAATAACGTCTTTGAGACACTGCATACAAGATGTCTGTGCTAAAATACTGGAGCATTCACCACATATGTCTGCCCAACTCAAACCTCTAGCTCCCTGATATGGAATTACAGACATGTTGGCTGGGAGGGACCTTTGGTGAACATTAGCCCAAACTCTCGATTGAAATGAGACCATCACCAATGTTACAGCAGGTAAACCATAGCTTTGCATAGCCAAACCTTGAAAATCTCCAAGGACAGAGATCTCATCACCCATCTGAGTGAACTGTACACCTGAATCAGCCCAGCACTTCGTTGCAGCAAAGAGCTCCCCATGGTGAGCCCACATATAAACACTGTTAGGAGTATCTGGGCAGTAGTCTGACTTATTTAACACAGGGCTTTCACAGAATGTTTTCTAGTATTATTAGCTCCCTCATCACAAGAGCACATCAAGCTGCTCCTGCCCTCCCTTCCAGCCCTGGGGGCTTGGGGTGCTGGAGGGAGGAGAGGATGACAGGTGAGCTGGAGACAATGTGACAGCACAACAGTGCCACACTCACCATGCAAGAGGAGCAGAGAGTTTGGTGTCAGTAGCCAGGGTCCAGTGACTGCTGACCCAGTGAGTGGGCCTGGCACAAGCTTCAGTGAAGTATAGCTGAGGTGAGGTCAAGGCTGAGGTGAGACCTGAGCTCAAATGCAGCTCAGGAGCAGCACAGGGAGGCCCCAGTGACGTGTCTCCCAACTCATCCTCCTACCACTGCTGGTGCCCTGGAAGGTGTATCCAAGGCTGCAGCTGCACTGCGGCAGTGCTGGCTGTAAGCACAGCCATACAAACCTTGTCAAGCATTTTAGGCATCTGCTCCCAGTACCACCAATCTGTCAACAAAGGGTTGTCAGACCTGACTGGAGCTGTTACTCCCCTCCTTGCTGTACATGGAGACAGTTACTGTGGGTCTGGTGTTGGACTGGAGTGGTTCCAAGCTGTGCAATCCAGTTTGCCAACAGAGGCAGAGCACAGGCAGTGCCTGCTGGCCCAAACCTCAAGGGCAATGTGCTGGCTGTGCTCACACCTGTAGCATATCTGCCCAGGGATTGCCACAACTCTCAGTCTGGGACACATGAGCAGCACAGCAGTACTGCAATACTAAGCTTTCCATAGCTTTAGCATCACCAATTCTAACACACTCCCACATGAGGAAGGTCTCTCATGCCAGGACCTGCCATTTCCTGACATGAAGTGTGTGCCCAAGTATGAGCACCAGATGAGCAGCTTTATGAAAGGGTGTACAACTCCAAATACAGTTACTTCCATATGGGAACAGTACCTGAGGAACAATTCAAACATGATCTCAGGGAGCTGCCTCATTTTGCAGTTCTGCAGTAACAGTTACACAGTTTATCCTTCAGCCAAGAACAGGAAGGAACGAGATTATTTCGCCTGGAAACACTGATTATGCATCTCTTACCTCATCTTACAGTGGTCTGGTGTTCACTGCCTTACAATATATGAAGGTTGTTTCTTCTTTTATTAGCAAAAGAGCCAGGGCTCTCTGTTCTCAGAGATGCTGCAATCTCTTTTCCATGTTCTCAATCACTTCATGTTCACCTCCTGCTGCCACTATGTGTATTGACAAAAAGCCTTGTGACTGGTGGGCTTGATCTCCCAAGTATGTGTCACAGTGACCCACCTGTATCTCTGGAGGAGAATGGCCTTGTGTTATTGCACCAGGTACCACTAGCAGAAGTTTTCCTCAGCCCGTGACTGTCTGAGCTGTGAAAGTCTCTGAAAAAGTTGCCACAAAATAGGCTTTTCCTTTAGCTGCGTCAATTTTCCCTCTGGGATTACTCTCCCCTTCCCTGAGTTGCTAGTGTATCACTGGCACCTTGGTGCAAGGCACAGCCTCAGAGCTGTCTGTTGTGCCAGATAATTGAACCCCCTGTCACTCAGCTTTCCTCCTCCAGCAGTGGGGATCTCTGCTCCCAAGAGTGAGAAAGTGTCAGCAAGTCTACAAGCCTCCTCTAATCCAAAGGTTCTGCCTTCAAGGTGGCTTCCTTGCTCTGCATCTTCATGCCCTCCTGTTAAGTGAGTTTGTGCAGGCCAGCACAGAACTGCCAGCTCATGAGTTGGACTGACCTGAGATGTCATGCCAGTGTGTCCTTTTTGTCCTTGAGGGTCTCCAGTTTGCCCATTTGGAGTCTCTTAGTGCAGAATAACGTGCCCAGAGTTTGAGCTGTGGCAGCCAAGCGATGATGTTTAGGTTATTTAGCAAGGCTGCTAGAGGTGTAGGTGGAAAACAGTCTACACATTATCATCAAACCCTGAAATATGCAAAATAAAATGAGAATGTTGTAAAAAAAAAAAAAAAGTATATATATATATATATGTATATATTGTCTGGTCCCTCCTGCAGCAAACTTCCCACTTACTGTATCAGGTCATTCATTCTGGGGGGCCCCAAAGTTGGGGCTTTGAAACCTCCCATGTTCCCACAACTATTTTCAACATGTCCAAAAGACCTTGCTATCACAGAAATGATGATCAAGCAGTTAAAATTCTTACACTGTTTAAGTCTGTCTCTACAGGAGCCCTTGAATAGAGACTATCAGGTTGCTATAAGCATTTTTCCAGTATTACTGTTTCCTGAGGACAGGTATAGCCTTCATTGGCAAAGGTAAGCAATATCTGCAGATCCACAAGGAGGGATGCCAATTTAATCATAGTAGAGCTACACCAGCAAATTTTTGTTTTCAATGCACAGCTGGTTCAAATCCCCCTTTCCTTCCCTGCTAGCCTGTGCCTCAGTTCCTGAGCTTTGCAGTCCCACAGAACTCAGCTTCTCTTGTCTGCTTTCCCACAGCACTCAGGCATCTCCTGCAGCTTCACAGCCCCTGTGGGGGCCCCACTGGCCCCTGGCTGCAGGGACACACTCTTCTCCTCCTCCCCTCCTCATCCCCACTCCCCAAGCACAGTGCAGCTGTGTGACCAGCCCTCAAGAGCAGTGGCCATGATCTCATTGTCTCTCTATTTGCTATTTAAAAATGCAGTGTGACTTTCATGGGTATGTCATCAGATTAAGTTACCCTCAAGTTCTCAAAAGTGCCAAAATACCGTTTGCAAGTGAGCACAGTGTTGCTCTGGTTGTGACCGTGATCATAGGCTTGCATGGGGTCATTAATACGCTGAACAGACCCATTTCTTACTGTAGCAGATATTTGCTCCCTGATGTGACATGGGACCCAAACCACCCTGTTAGTGGCAAAGTCCACTAAGTATCTGTCAAGTCTTGTGCCCTCAGTTATAGAGTAGAGGAATAAGCCTCCAGGATTTGTCTTCACAGGGATTTTTCCTATTCTGGAATAACAGGACCCTGTGAAAGATTCCTTGGGAGTAGTGCCACATTGCAGCAATTACTGAGATAGCAGGAGTTCTTCTGTGCCACCATGCCAAATGACATACTCCAAAACAGTGTCTGGCAGAAGCTGATCTAGCAGGGCTGACCTTTAGTGCACAGCTTGTTTATTCAGACTACTCATGCTGGCCAAGGCACTTGTTCTTGAAATCTCTGAACCTATGCTGTTTGTACACTGCTGGTGGATCTGTGCATCTGCTGGAGACACACCTGACACTCCTGCACAGCTTTGACCAGTCTACTATGTGCTCAGGATAGAAAAGAAACAGAAAATCAACAAAATCTGCCCAGACAAAGTTGCTGGGGCAAAAAAGAGAACACATTTGGGCAAACCCAGAGCACGGCAGCCTTACAGCACAGCCTGACCCAAATGTCTGTTCCCTCCCACCTAGAAGCAGGGACAGCTCAGCAATCCAGATTGGCAAAGGAACTTTCCTCTGTCAATGCTCCTGGCTGGTTCAAGCCCCCCGTCGCTTTCCATCTGCGCTCTTGGAGGATGTCGGGGGTACCAAAGGGCAGAGCAGAACCGATAAAGCCCCCTGTGCCCAGGGCAGCGGGAGGCAGCGGCGGGAGAACACGGTTCACCGGGGCAGCTGTGACCCAGCACAGGCCGCACCCGGGCCCGCAGCAACAGCGCTGCCAAAGGGTCCCCGAGGCGAGGCCAGGATGTGACCGTCTGACCACGGTTTTCCTCACAAAACTAATCACGGCCGCTGACTTTTGCCATTGACCTGTAGCTCAAATAAAGCTCCAGCTACTCCAAAACTGACGTCCTATCTCCTCTTCCACTGTCCTTGTTTCCACCCCTCAGGCCGGAGCTCCGCGACGCCCGGGCTCGGCGGGCTCGGTCGGGGTCCGGAGCGGCCGCGGCCACGGCCGCCGCCAGGGGCTGCCCTCGACCCGCGATTCCGCCACTGCCGCCGGTCTCGCCTGTCCAGACCCGCTCCGCCCCGCCCCGTCCCGTCCCGCCCCGCCCCGCCCCGCCCCGTCCCGGCGCAGCAGCCCCCGGCAGAGGGACCCGGGGAGCGGCCGGGGGTCCCGGGTCGGGCCGCGCCGCCTCCGGGCGGGGCCGGGATCGGGTTTCACATCCTGCCCCGCTCGCGGGCACAGCGGCCATGGCGGAGAGGTGAGTGCGGCCGCCGCGCACCTGTTGAGCGGCGGGAGAGGGGAGAGAGGCGAGAGGCGTCGGCGCTCCGCGGGGCCAGGGCCGGGAGCCATCCCCGGCTTGGGTGGACTCGGAGCCGGGCAAGCCGACGCGGCAGGTGAAATGCAGCCGGGCCGGGCCGTGCCCAGCGGCCAGACTCGTGCCGGGCCGTGGTCCCGGGCCGCCTGCCGCCGCACCCGGCTGTCTGTGGGGGGAACTCTCTCTCGCACCGTCCTGGCTCCCGCCGGGCTGCCGCCTGCGGCCGGGGCTGTGCTGTTTGCGGCCTCCGAGCGAGGCGGGCGGCCGTGAGCTCGGCTGAGCGGAGCCGGCCCGGCCCTGACTCGGAGTCCTCCCTCCTGCCTGGCCCTGGCCCTGCCTGACCCCTTCTGTCGGGTGCCCTGGCACCTCCGAAGACGGCGGCTCGTCGAGAGCACACCATGATTTGGTGCCCGTTCCAGTCCCGGCTCGCTTGCACTGGGCTGGGTGCCCCCGTAACCTCCTCTCTTTTCGCTTATAAAATAAGCGCTCTTACAAAATGACCGTGAAAATACTACCGGGCGTGGCTGTTGCACTGTGCCCAGGAGAAGGTTCTGTCCTCTCCTGGAAGTGGGTAGGGAGCCAGGTTCACCTGTTGGCAGTGAAAATGGAGGGCCAGGTAGCCAGGCCAGTTTCCCAGGCTGCATCCGGCTTCCGACAAACGCAGGCGGATTTTACGGCTCCAATGAATAACCCTATTGAAGGAGAATTCCTCCACAAAGTCGCTCTGCGCTTGGGATCGTCGGCCAGAAGTGGTTAAATTAAATTTGTTTCTGCCAGGAGGAAAGTGCAGAGCCTGGCAGAGGCACCCTCCTCGCTCGTTTGCAAGTGTGTTTTTTTATCCTAGGTTAAAAACTTGAGTGATTTAAAATTCCTGCAGTGCAACTCTCTAGGGATCCCAGATTTCAGCTGGCTTCTCATGTTCTCGTTGGCTGGGGAAGAGCTGCAGTGGCATTTTGCTCAGTGCCTCATTGATGATGCAAGGTGTTTGGAATAATTTTTTATTTCTCTTACATTTGAAGTTGTTTCATTGCATTTTCCTTCTGCAGTCTCCTGCAGCAGACCAGGGTTTGAGTTAGTCTGTAATGAGCACCTTGGGAAGGGATAGTAAATCCCATTGAAGGGTGGCCCTGGAATACCAGAATTCAGCCAGAGGAAAATGATGAGCACAGCAGCATTCTCTCATTTTGCCAGCAGCAGCAACTCACAGCAGCTGCCTCTGCTTCCCTGCTTGTGACAGCCAAAAGTGCTTGGAGGTCAAGGTTGCAGGTTCCTCATTTTGGGGTAAACTCTAAAACCTGACAAAATCTTGTAGATTTGAGACTATTGTTCCACTAGCTCGTGCAGAGGAGTACAGAGCTTCTTGTGCTGGATTTCGCTGTGTTTTACCTGTGTATCCCTCACTGACTGTCTCTAGTCCTTTTGAGTTTGGTTTTTGCTGGGTTGATGAGACAACTCTTCCTATCAGTTGGATGGGGGCTATTTGGAAGGATGGTGTGATCACAGCAGATTATAGAAATGTAAATTTAGAAGCCAGGATTTTGGTCAGATTGTTCACATGCCTTCTGTATTCACTGCAAGTTTGCCTAGCTGAAAGAGATGTCTTGGCCTTAGCTGGGAGAACATAAGCTACAGTGAGATGTCAGTCCGCATTTTGTAACAGAGAATTTTGTGGTCATCCTTGTGATGCAAAAGTATACTTTCAGCCTGACCCTGACTGGATTTGCAGCAGAAATCCTCATGAGGGACGTGCATGTGTAATATACCATGCAGAACAGGGCTCACTGGGTGCTGCCCTGCTTTAGGGACACAAAAACATATCTCCTGTTCAACTGGTTTACTTGATTTCTATAGAAATGTAATGTGTAGTGGAAGGATGAAAGGGGAGCCTGGGATTCCTGTAGTAAGCTGCCTATGAGGTAAGTAAATCTTGTGGATTTCATTGTATTGGTGTCTGAGCTTTGAGGCATTTTTAAAATCCATTTTGCCATTCTTTTGGGGCTTTCTTCATAGGATTGAAGTAACTGCCTGATAGCAACCAGGTAAAGTTTTGTAAACCAGGAAACAAGGGTTTTTCCCTCTTAGAGCCATGGAGGAATAATTATTAGCATTGTTGAAGGACTGTAAGAAGAGCTTTAAGATATATAGAATCAGCTTTAATGGAATTCCTCTGTAGTTAAAGGTTACAAAGCATAAACAACTGTAGGATTCTTACTTTTTGGGCCATAAGGATGGGTTGTTTTTTTCTGCTGGCAGTGCCCTTGAATAAATATTCATTTTCATTAACTGTTTTTTTGAAGTCATACATGTCATATCTGTATTTCCTGATGTATAAATGCTTTAGTAATGACACTGCTTGGTTGCCATTTTACTTATGGAATAAAAAGCTTTTCAGTTTGGATCTGCTGTTTTAGCAGTGTGTTTTTGGCTGTTTGAATTAAAGAGCCTCAGGATGGTTGCAGAGGGAGATCTTCCAGCCTACCCAGAAATACTGAGGTTGTTGAAGTCATGTTAGCTGGGTGGGAGGACTGGAAATGGTAGAGTGTGCTTGTTCAGCAAGAAACCTGCTGTTCTGGCTGGCTATTTTAATTTGATTAATACAAAATATAAGGGATTGGTGTGCTTTGTTGTGACTACAATGAGGACACTTAATTTTGTTATTGAAAGTGTTCTTGAGTATTTTAGTATAGTTTGTTGGTCTTGGTTAATTCAGGCTTTAATTAATGTTTGCATGAATACCAGTTTCCATGTTTTTTAGTTTTTAAGCAACTTTAATTGAGGAATGAGTGAAAACTTTGAGTCTTCATCAACCTGCCCTGGAGCTGCTGATTGGCTCTGTGTGTGTGAACTCAGCTTTGACTTTGCAGCAGAGGAGTCTTCTGGTTTTGGCAGGACATCCAAGCCTCTCAGTTATGTAGTGCAGAGCCCTCCATGTCCTCTGAACTGGATCCATGTGTCCTGTTCTGGTTTACCCTCTTCTTAGCTGGCTTAAATAAGGCTATGAATTAACATCCTCTCTGGAGCTAACTTTAACTGCAGGACAAGCCCATGCCCCCCCAGCAGCTCATCCCATTCTTGTCTGCTGGATGAGCCTTTTCCTGGCTGGACTGGATTGTGGGCGTTCATTTGGCAGTAAGTGAACTGGGGTAGCAAAGGTCTCTGTTAGCTCTGTAAAATCAGTGGAAATAAGTGCAGGTAGGAGAGTTTATCAGCAAGCCTGACCTCTGCCATCCACCTGCTCCTGTTGTCACCACTCATTTAAACATACTTACCAGGGCAGTTTCATTAGAATGAAATGGTTTAGGGGTGACTGGCTTTAAGTGAAGCCAGGAGTTTTCCTTCAGTAGCTTTTCTGGCAGAAGAGTGGCTGTAGAGGCCAGGATGGTTGTCCTGTCTACCATCACTGCCAAAACCTTTTTAAGCTGCTTCCATCAGCAGGTGCAGCATGGCCCAGCACCAGCTGCTGAGGGGCTGTCAGGCTATGGAGATGAAGCCTGGTCTTTCAGAAACACCTTCAGACACATCAGAGTCTTCTAATGGAAAGTAATCAGAAGTTCAGAGGAAACAAGGAGAGTTTCCTCCTTCCTGTAGTCTCCTTTTCCAGTGTTTCCATTCCTGCTGTACTCCCCAAATGCCTTTCTCACTTCATGATGCAATTAGGAGGAGATGCTTGCAAGCTTTCAGCAAGTAGATAGGTCAGAAATTGAAATGTTCCATTTAGGATCCATCAGTCCTTCCCAAGTGGAATGCAATTATTTGTGCCTTGTTGTGACATGTATATACTTGTGTTTCTATAAAAAGTCCCCCAGGCAGATTCAAATAGTTCAGGAAGTGTCTCTTATTTGTAATAAAGAGAAATTCTGTAACAGGCACTAGGATTTGGATTTAGCTGGATTCTTAGAAGGTTTCTGAGTTGTACTGTAACTACTTGATGTTAATATCTGCCTTTGCCAAGGAAGGTAATTTCTGTGTAGGAAAGACAACTTTAATGGCCAGATAATTCCTTGTGCTTTTTAGTAGCTCAGTTGTGAGTCTCCATTGAAGCAAGCTGTTTGTTTGGTGGGTTTTATGCTTTTCATGAGGAATGGTAATCTACTTTGGACAGTTTCTTAAAGTCAGTTCTTGGACTGTCAGAAAAGCATTAACTAAAGAAGCAGCTGTGAGGTCCATCTGGCTCGTGCTTCTGGAAGAGACACTGTAGGTCAAGAGAAAATTCTTCTGCACTTGGTCTTTGTCTCATGGGATAATGGAAATACCTTTATTTGGCATACATTCTCTCATCCTAATTACTGTTCCAAGAGTTTGAGGCTGCTGCTGTAAGGATTAAGTGTTTTCTATTTCCAGTTGAGTGTAGCCGGTGTCAACTATCTTCCAGCTACTCTCCCAAGCTTTTTTCTTTGTGCGTTGTCAGCTGCCATATTTTGGTTATGCAACTCACACAGCCAAGAGATATTTGGAAAACTTAAAATGAGGGTGCTGGAGATCCAGGTTGCTTGCTTGCAGTGAAGCATGGGAGAGGGAAAGGACTGTGATTCCCAGGCAAGTGTTGGCATAGCAAGGAGACGTGGCCTCTCCACGTTACGTGCCTCAGGCAGAAAGAAGGGGCTTGAGTTGGACAATATCAGCTTTAGAAAATTCTTTCTGAAAAAAACACACTGAAAGACCAAAGTGCTGGAGATGCTCAGTTTTTTTTTTTTTTTTTCAGGCTCTTTTGTCTCTTTGTACTTTAGGTGTTGTATGAAATTCCAGCAAGGGCTCTATGCTGCAAAGTGCTAGAACTTCTGAAACAAAGAGGTATTAATAAAATTACTTTCTGACATGTTCATCAAACATCAGAGGCAAATAGAGATCTGGTTCTACAACGACAGTATATTTTCTTACCCCTCTTGTATTCTGCTTGTGCCCAGCTCCCTGAGCCAAGCTGTTGCAGCACTTTGCCTTCCTCAGTGGCAAGTGCTCCAACATGGGATGAAGTGAAGATGAACAGGAAGCACCAGACTTGCTGTGTGTTCCTGTCTCAACTTGAAGCAGAGCAGTCCTGGGCCTCTCTAAATCAACCTTTTTCTTAGCTGCAGGGTTTATGATCTACCAAAACCAAACAAGCCAAGCAGGAAGGGTCCCCCACACAAACCTGTGCTGGGTTCACTTGTGTGTGTAACTTGGCAGCTGTGGGACAGTGCCATAAGGCGCTTTGCTGTGACAGATGGGGCTGTTTCCTACCTGGGCAAACAAGGTTGCTGCTTTTTGCCTGGAAACCTGTTACAGAGGCAGAGAAGACCCAGTGTAGTGGGATTTTGTGTCATCATGAACTTGTGGCCCAGGGCCAGGTGCACTGTAACAAGATATCCTCTTTGTTCTGTAGGTCTGTTTTTTCTGTTTGCTTTTGCTTGTGTCATTCATCTGGGAAAAAATAAACAAAGAGGCTTACTGTCTCCATCACTAGTGATACCAAGAAAATCCCTGCACAATGCTGCCTGATGAGCTGAGACTGAGCTCAGCAAATCCCCTTTAACCACATGGAGTTCAGCTGTCTTGGATTTTTCTGACTCTGAGGCAGTGCAATGTGTTGTGTACAACCAGCCAGGGCCCAGGTTAAAAGGAAGAATTGGTGTAAAATATTTTCATTCACAAAGGAAAGTCAGAAAAAAAACTCACAGGAGACTTTATAGCTGAATAATTAAATACAGACCCAGGGAATGCAGTGGATGAGCTGTGCTGTGTAATCTTGCCTGGAAAGGTTCCTCTGCACTGACTGGAGTGGCTGACTCTCATATTGTTGGAACCCCAACCTGCCATTGGTCCCAGCCACTTGACCTGCTTCTCACCCCTTTGCTCATCTGCTGGCACAGTTGTACCCTGCCACATGGTCTGCTCTGAGCTTGTGTCCTGTATGCTGTCCCTGCCTTGTGGGAAATAACAAGTGCAGGGCTGTCTCCTGACATGGAGTAAACAGGGGTGGTCACATTGTAATCTAGGCACTGAGTCTTCCATATGGGAGTTGAAATAGTAACCGGAAGCTCAGCTGTTGGTTTCAACAGGGTCAGTTTGCTTGTAAAGTGATAAATGCTGTATTTGGTCCTCTTTGGTCCCGCACCCATTTCTTCCTTGTGTACATTGTAGTTCTTTGATAGTCCTTTGGTATCTACAGCTCTCCAGCTTTGTATCAACCACCTTGTTCAGCTCTTCTTGGCTCTCTAGATCCAGTAGTTATGTTTGGGATTTTTTTATTAGGCCTTTCAAGTATTGCTCTAAGCTAGAGTGAGAGGAGAAGCTCCAATTGTTTTATCAATTCTTGATCATCACTGATGCATGAAGTGAAGCAAAGAGAGATGGTGAAAGGGTGTGAGCTGAGGTGCAGAGCCTGCAGTGCAGCTGGCATGAGGAGTGTTTACTGCAGGCCTGAGGACAGGTGCTTACCATGTCCTAATGTGGAGCTGTATTACCTTAGCAATTTATACCCTTGTGGTACAATGAATAGTTGGCTGGGATATGGCTGAGTTGTATTTAATCAGCCTAGTAAAAACAGTGTGAAGCAAGGAGCATTGGGGCTTAGAGGACGACTTTGTGCTTAGGTTGGTGCTGCCCTTGGCTTTTGATCTGTAGTGCTGAGTTAGAGGGCAAATGGTCAGACAATTGCAGTTTTGCTTAGAAACTCCTTGGAGAGCTTGTCCTTGAAGTAATCTACTCCAATATTTATTAAAAGTTATAAAATCTCTGAAAATAACAGTGAAAAGCAAATATGCTCCTTTTTGTACTAAGGGATTAAAAGCTGCTGAGGAAATGCCTGGTGATGGTATGACAGCCCAGCCTAAATTCACTAAAGCAGTAATTTGAAATTAATCTAAAACAGGTTTAAGATTCTGGAGACTTCCAAAGTAGAAGTCTGTTTTGAAATGGCAGTAAACATAAAAAATAAGAAAGACAGTGATGATCTGGAGGTGAAGCTGTGTTCTGAGTCCTGCCACCAGCGTGGTTGAGTTCACTAATGCAAGAGAAAATCATCTGCTGTTAGTTAGTGTTAGTTAGCAGCCTGAGTTATCTCTGTGAGGGATTTGAGGGGCTCTACTGTCCTCATGTGATGAGTGCTGGGGATGGGGAAAGAGTGGGAGGGGGTCATAGAGAGCAAGTCACTGAGTCATCCACTCTGATTTTAGTGTGCCATTGTGCCTCAATGTTATCATCCTGTTCCCTCTCCCATGGTCTGTTGAGCCAGCTTTGAATGTAATGCTGTTAAAATGACTTTGGCCTTGAGTACTAAACCCTACTACAAGAGGGATGCTGGCAGAGAAGATATTGTGGGCAGAGCTTCCTTTAGTGAGGACACTTCTTGGGTTGATCTTGTTCTTGGAACAGGGAAGGCTGTATGAGTTTGGCAGTGAGGGGCATGTCAGTGATTTCAGTCCCTCTGGCTTCCCCTAACAGGAAGGTGGCATTTCAGTGTCCAATGGCACCTCCCCATCAGCCATCCACTGCTCTAACAGCTAAGCACTTGTGCTTAAACTTTGTTTTGTCTTGGAGGGATGAAATCACTCACTATTTTCTCTTTAGAGAAGCAAAGCTGCTGCAGAGCAGCTGTGAGAGCTGTTTGTGAGTGGGGAAAAGATTTTTGGTAACCCAGTGTTTGAAGTTGTACTTGCTGCAAGGCTACAGGGATGTTTCACCTTGGGATCAGGGAAGTTTCGCCTTTGTCCATCCTGCTCTCCCTGGAGCAGGAAGCAAAGACTTCAGATGGGAAAGAGTGAACAGCATAGTGATCATCAGATAGTTCAGTGAAACTTCCTGGAGTTCAGCTTGAAATGAAAAAATGAACATCTTCCAGTAGTTGTGCCCATCCCTGTCTGGCCTGGATGGCTCGGGTGGTGAGCTGAGCTCGAAAGGTGTTGATTTTAAGCTGCTGTAGAGCCTCACTGGGGAGGAGCTAAGTTTTCTATTTTAGGGCGTCTCCTGATACAACATACATCTTGTACTCTGGATGAGAAATAAAATAGTCACTGCAGCTGGCCCAGCCAGCTCTGTTACCCTGGTCTTGCCAGGGCATGTGGCATCAGCTCCAGAGTTGGGCCCCCAGGAACTGCAGATGCTGGGCTCTTGGTGCAGGCAGAGGAGGGCACACAGTTAATTCCTGTTGCCTTGCTCAAGCCTCTGCTGTTCACAACAGTAGCTATTTCTTCAAGCAAGAGAATGCAGGTGGTCAGAGAACAGACAAATTTGTCATGGAACTGCCAGCAGTGCAACTTTCTTGCCCTTCAAATTTCAGCTGGACCTGGTTTAAACCCAGAGATTTTACGGACTGCAGAGATTTGAGGGACTTTACATGAATTAGTATTCCCCAGAAATTACTATTTTGGGTCTGTTTCTTATGGTAGGAACCCGTACTGCTGTCCTATTGCTGTAAACCCTGCTGGATGTTGTGACTGCCCTGGGAGAGGCAGACGTGAACTGTGGCGTGAAGAGCTTCAGCAGTGAGAGGTATCTGTGTATCTGAGCTTGGACTGTTCCACTGGTCCTCTGGGAAGTGCAGCCTGTCATTAGGCTAGGCAGTATGTGAGGCCATGGACACAAAGCAGTATTGGAGTGGCTGGCTGTGAAAACTGGGTGCTGCTAGTGAGGGCATTCAGCCAACCTCTTCTTGGGTGCAGCTCTGATATAGCAGAGCTGTCTGTGCTGCTCAAGATACAGGACAGTATCAGGCTTCATCTTTCAATTCACACCTGCTAAGCTGTGAGAGAAGATGAGAAAAAGAGAACAGCTGGGAGATGCAATCCTCATTCTTACTGTGCTTCAGGCAAGAATTGATCCATAATACTTAATTTTTTTTTTTTTTTTTAGATTAAAGCCAGTTGCTGACTAAATTTGTTTTGCAGTTTATTGCAACTTTGCATTGGGCCCAGCCTCTTGTTTCTTGCACATTTCCTGCCAAGGTTCTGCTGGCCTCAGCCTTGTCTACAGCTCTGTGCTCAGTAGTGCTGAAAATAAACCAGGGAGAAGGTCCAAGCTGTGGCAGATCCTTGGAAGGCAAACGCTGTTGCGGGGAGCTGCTCTCCTGGAATCTTGGCTGCCCTTTGAAGTCATCCTGTATTCCTCCAGGGAAGGAGAAGCCTTGACCCCTCTGCCTCTCACCTGGTGGATGCCTCAGGAGGTGCTTTGTTTGTGTAGCACGTTTGTTGCTGGAAAAACATCTAGTTTTGTGCATCTGGAAACTGAATATGCAGCTACCTCTGGAAACTCAGTACATAGGTTTTGAATAGTCATAATAATGCAAGGCCTGGGGTTATGGTGGGGTCTTTATGACTGGCAGCATAAAAATAAAATAAATGAGACTTGTCTGCCTGTCCCTAGAGCTGGTGTTTACTTCGGAGTCTGAGGAAAAAGGGGCTGGCTGCTGTTTTGTAGGAGGGATCTGTTCCTTGGTTAAAAAGGAGTTGATAGAAACAGAGGTGGCATGGAAATTATTTAGTGATGACATTACCAGCTCAGAATGAATGGATACCTCAACCAAGAATAGATCAGACTTTTTTGTTTGGCCTTTTAAAGAAAGACACGAAAGAAGGGAAATGTGGTGGGGAGAGAAGGACAGTAGAATGAGAAGGAGGTTTGCCAAAGAGGGGAAGCTGTATCCAAGCAAGAAGACCAAAAAACCTATATATTTCAGCAGAATACATGTGAAATCAAAATAAGATGGGCCAAATTAAGACCTTTGGGGAGTGAATTTGCCAAATATGATTAACTTTCAAATGCATCAGATGCCTTTTGGAAACTGGCAGTAGAAGAGATCAAATTGTGAGAAGTACAGAAGATAAGGCTATCACAAAAAAATCTAAACAATTTTTGGCCAGCTTGACTGCTGTGGAGCTTTGCCAACTACAAGCTTGCTACAGGAGAACTGTCTGAGAAGTTGTCCCACATTGAACATCAGTAGAAATAGCTTTAGAGCAAATAGAAGAACTGATAAGAAACTAAGGAACAGATAGCATTTACTCAAGAGTGCCAAATGATCTTAAATCTGACATTGCTGAGAAAATCTGACATTGCTGAGATACTTTAATGTGTATCCTGCTACTAAAGTGCACTTTGTATTGCATAAATTGGTGGTGGCAAATGCAATGGCATTTTTAAAAGTTGAGAGTCTTGAGGAAATTGGGGAAGTGACTCAGTATTTGTCCAGGTGTGCTGTTAGGGAAGGATTATGAGGAGTATTCATAGTTCCATGGACTGTTAGGTCTGACCTCTGTGCCCGAGACTCTGCAATGAAGAACAGGTTTGCTGAAGGCATGGCCAAGCACAGCTGCTTGGAGCAGTGTTAGCAGGGGTGTTGTAAGTGCAATGGGTTAAAGCCTGGAGGTGGATGAGCAGGGCCACCAGGCTCACGTGTCCATGTTTTCAGACAGCCACGGTGTATTTGTCTGCCAAAGGCTTTTCAGAGAGAGTCGCCGTGGGCATGGAGGAAGGGTTATGTTGTGGACTGAGAGCTGGTGAAAGCATGGACTGCCAGGGGTAGGGAGGGCTTACTGATCGATTTTCAGCCTGGGGGAGTCAACAGCAAGGCCCGAGAAACCTAGTGCTGGGTGTTTGGCACCTTATGGGTAACCTCAGGTATGGAGGGGTGCAGTGACATTGCCAGCTTTGAAGAGGGTCTTCAGTTCTTTCAGTGGGTTGAACAGAGACAGGTGTTTGTTAGGAAAAGCAGGAGCCTCTCTTGAAATGGACAGTGTAAACCCCCTCCTTCCAAATTATTATAATTTCGAAATTAAGTAGCTCTCAGGCAAAGATATGGGAATAGGAATAACAGTTCTTTATTAGGAAAAATTAAAAGTACAGTTATACAAAAGTAAAAAGTACTAAAACACTGACAGTCAGAATACAACCTGACCCTGTCAATCAGGGTGTTGGTAGCAGTCCCATTCAATGGTGGCTGCATCCTCCTGCAGTGACAGATGTGGTTCAGCTGGAGCAGTGCTCCCGTAGAAGGTGCAGTTTTCCTCTGAAGGTCCAGTTATGGTGTGGAAAGGCCTGGTTTTCCTTTGGAATTCAGTGGAAAAAGGCTGCTTTGATGTTCCAAATCTCAGTTTTTATTTGGGTAGGAAATACTTGGCTCCTGCCCCTGGCTGGAGCATCTCCCAATGGGATGATGTAATTTTATCAGTCATGCAGTGGGACTTAGTGGCCCATTAACAGAAGATATCTCCCTGAGGAAGGATGGATTGTGGAAAGGATAAAGATGATTGCCCCACCTGGTTTTAACAGATGGTGATAGAATACAAACTTTTGGTTATATCCAGCTTTGCAAACCAGGACAATTGCTCACTGAAAGGGAGGAAATCCATAAGAACCTCACAAAACCGAGGAAGTGGTCTAATACATGACAGATGATCTTGAGTGTAGGAAGATGTGGTGAGCAGTGAAAAATCTCCTGTATTGGGCTTGTTCAATACTGAACCTGGAACTAGTGGTTATAGCCTGAGAAGGAGCTTGGAGTCCTTGACAGTTCTCTGAAATCATCAGTTCTGCCTGTGATGTTAGCCAGAGAAAACAATCAGTTTTGGTCACCATCAGGAAGGGAGTTAATACCAAAGCAGAGGGCATCAATTTTGCCCTGTAACACTTTGTTCATGTCTTGGAGACTGCATGCTGTTCTAATTTCTGCATTGTGAGAAGGACAGTGGTGTTAGAGAGACTGCAGTGAAGATTATTGAAGTTGCTAAGGGAAAGAACAGCTGTCTTATGAGAAGAGAGTATAAAATTTGTGACTCCTTGGTTTGGAGAAGTCTTGCATAGCAAGATCAAGGTATGCAAAGTCATGAAGGTAATGGAATCGGGGAATGGTTTGGGTTGGAAGGGATTTTACAGATTTTCTGTCTCTATTTTCTATCTCCTGCCATGGACAGGGAGATCTTTCACTAGGTCAGGGCTGCTCAGAGCTTTATTCAGCCTGGCCTTCAGCAGCTCAGGGAAGAAACATCCATGATTATTCTGGGCAAACCCATTCAAGTGCCTCACCACCCTCACAGCAAAGAATTTCCTCCTAATATCTAATGTAAACCTAATCTGGTTTGAATCTGTTTCTCTTTGTTGTGTCACTTCACACTCCTGTCCATCTTTCTTGTATCACAGTATAACTAGGTTAGAAGAGACCTTCCAAGATCATCAAGTCCAACCCACACCCTAACACCTCAACTAAATCATGGCATCATTTTTAAAATACACCCAGGGATGGTGACTCCACCACCTCCCTAGGCAAAGCATTCCAATACTTTATTATTCTTTCTGTAAAACACCTCTTCCTAATAACCTGTATCTTCCCTGGTGCAGCCTGTGACTGTGTCCTCTCATTCTGTCAGTGCTGCCTGATGAAAGAGACTGACCCCACCTGACTACAGCCACCCTTCAGGAATTGCAGAGAGTAATAAGGTCACCCCTGAGTCTCCTTTTCTCCAGGCTGAACACCCCCCAGCTCCCCCATTCATTTCTCACAGGGTTTGTGTTCCAAGCCCCTCACCAGCCTCGTTGCCTCCTCTGGATGCACTCAAGTGTCTCAAGATTCTTGCTAAACTGAGGGACAGAACTGGACACAGCACTCAAGGTGTGGCCTCACCAGTGCTGAGTCCAGGGGCAGAATGAGCTCCCTGCTCCTGCTGGACACACCATTCCTGATCCAGGCCAGGGGCCACTGGCCTCTTGGCCATCAGGGCACACATTGGCTCATGTCCAGCTGCTGTCCATCAGTGCCCCCAGGTCCCTTCCTGCCTGGGCACTGTCCAGCCACACCTTCCCCAGCCTGTAACACTGCAGGGGTTATTGTGGCCAAAATGCAGAACTCGGCGCCTGGACTCGTTAAACTTCATCTTATGGACTCTGCCCATCCATCCAACCCCTTCAGGTCTCTTTGCAGAGCCCTCCTACCTTCCAGCAGATGGACACACTCAGTGTTGTCTGCAAATTTACTCATGAAGGACTCAATGCCCTCATCCGTGTCATCAGTAAAAACACTGAACAGAACAGGCCCCAGCACAGACCCCTGGGGGACACCATTGGTGACTGATCCCCAGCTGGATGCAGCACCATTCACCACTCTCTGGGTCCAGCCACCCAACCAGTTCTTAACCCAGCAGAGAGTAGCTGGTGGTTCCCATGGTCGTCTGTTCTACCATTTTAAAAGATGGGGACAGTGTTTCCCCTTTTTATGGATAAGTTTAATCTTTCCTACCAAGTCTTGTGTCCGTAGAACTATGGGCACTAATGAAACCTACAAGAAATTGATTTATAGCAGGTAGGAGAAAAGCCATTTATTTTACACAATCTGTGATGAACTTCTGATTTCAGTGTTCTTGCGCATCATGGGTGCAAAAGGCATCAACAGGTTGAAAAAGTATTTGGATAAACTTATAGACAGCCAGTCTGAAATAGTTACTAGGAAGAACAGCCAGCCATGTGCCTTTAGCATTTGTAATACATGTGTGAATTCTTGAGCAATGAGGGAGAAGATGGAGAAAGGGCATGACCAGGCCTATGTGTTTTGCTTAACAGATCTCTTTGAGTGTCTCACCTGTAAGCAGAATGGAAGGGGCACTTGGTTTTACCAAAGGTGCATGTCTTATGCTCTTCAAAGTTTCCAGAAACCAATATTAAGTGGGAGCATAAATGGCTGTGACATGTTAGGAAAGAGCCAATATGGCTTTTGTAGACCAAAACTGAGCTACATGACTACACTGGAACTTGGAAGGTGTTTCCAAGTATAGGGCAAGGGTGATCAGCTGGAGTGGTCTAGTAGAACTCACTGAAATGTTTCAGCACAGGGTATCAAGTGGGTGGGTAAATGATTAAAAGATTGGCTGCAAAGATGAGGAGTAGAAGTCCTTTACAGAGGAGGGAAGTCCTGTGGGAGCCAGGCTGAAATCTCTACTGCTCACAGTGTTTGTACCTAATCTAGAAATGGGGATGAAATGAGGAAGAACAAATGAGGGAGGAAATTCTGAGCACTGAAATTCAGGAATGAGTTGAGGGTAACAGGTGGTTCTGGAAAGTATCAGCACCCTGTTTTGCTCAGTGCTTGGCAGTGCTGCAGGAAGGGAAGAGGAGGCTGGGAACTGCAAAAAGGGAAGCAAAGGACAGAATAGCACAACATCATTGTGCTGTTGTGTTGGATATTAAATATCAGGTCATCCCATCTTGGAAGAAGCCTTGCTTTAAGTGCCTTTGCAGTATCTTGCTCATTTTTTTCTTACTAGCAAATACTATGTATTGGGTAGGTGGTATTTGGCAGATGAAGACTGTCTAGATGGATATCAAATAAAAAGTGAAGTTGAATGTGGTCCAGGTTTCTGCCCCAATCCATCAGCCATGCCATTGCAGAAGTAGAGAGAGTGGTGCCTGCTTTGTTGTCTTCCTGAATTTCTCTGTTTTTTGCTATCTCCCTTGCCACTGCTGAAAGTGAAAAGCTCAGCTTTGTACTGAACACAATCTAATAAATGTGTGGGTTTTGGTGGGAGAAAACAAAAGGAACTTGTTTTGGGCATCTAATCAAGAAGTGTATTGTTCTCACCCCACCGTTCACTGTTACCATGTATAGCAATTACTGCCATGGCAACACATATTCTCACGAACCAGCCAAGATCCTCCAGTGCTGCAACATAGCTTCTGATACTTGCTCATTGTGATGCTATTAATAACTGTGTTTCCCCCCATAGTAGCCAGGAAGCTGCTTCTTCCTCATGCACCAAGTGCAAGGAATAAGCTCATTTTAAATCAATTGTGGGGAGAAGTGACACTGCGGATTTCCTGGATTTTTTTTGTTCTGGAGATCCTGTCTAGTGCTGCCAGCTCTGCAGCCACCCACTGAGCTGTCTCTTTTGTACCATTTATAAGAAAGTCAAGTCTCAATTTTCTTCTTAATTATTTTTCTTTTTTTTTTTTTTTTCCTCTCCCCTTTCTCCTCCTTACTTTAAACCAGGACAAACAGATGACACATATTTATTCCTTCAGCTATGCAAAAGAGGTTAAGTGTTTATTTCAGACTGACTTGGTTAAGGGGAGAACCTGGTGCAAATTAAACATGATCTGGGCTGGGCTCTGGTCTACATGATTTCTTTACTTATCTCCTGGTTATTTAAACAAGATAAACCCTGAGTATTTAAAATTGCAGCTCAACTGTTCTTGGCACTAGTTGAATTTAGCTGTGTTTAGAACACCAGAGTACAACTAGCATGCCTGCATGAATCCGCTTTGAGCTGGAACTGTGTCAAAAATACCATCACCAGTGTGGTGTTTTGGCACCTTTTAAATAGCTGTGGAAAGGTGAAACTGGGCTTTTGCTTAAGATGGTGTTCCACTTGAGCCTGAGCATCTGTGAAGGGCTGCAGTGTGTGCAAAACAGGGTCATGAGCCTGTCCCTAGCTCTGGTTCTGGGTGTACACAAGTCACAGCTGCAGCTCTCCAGTTTCATCTCCCCAAAGGAAGGAGTTGTTTTGCCAGACCAATCTCCTCTCATTCAGCGAGTTCACTTTTCTTCTGCTGAAGTGTAGCTATCAACAGTAAAACCCTCCCTCCCTTTCCTCACCAACTTGAAAATTTTTTTGGCAGTCTTGAAACTTGCAGCTTTGAATGTCGCTGTCTTTGATATTGCACTTTCCCTGATCTCCCTGAGCTGCTGGATTGACAGCCTACTGTCATGAACTGAGAAAAAAAAAAATGCAGTGAGAACAGGGAATTCTTCATCCTACCAAACTCCTTGGAGAGGCTGAAGAAATGAGCATATGCACTGCAAAAGATTTGTTCAAAGCAGGGGGTAATTGTGATGCCCACAGTTGAGTGACTGCGTCCTTCTTTTATTGCTGCTCTCCTCATTTCTTGGAAGAGTCTATTCAAGGTAGTACTTCCAGATGTGCTGCCAAGGTCTGAGTCTTCTGAGGGAGGCAGTGTATGCCATGCAGGGCTACCTCCCTTTGCAGCCTGGCTGGTTTTCCCTGGGAATCTCCAAGAAACAACTGAGACCCTTTTTGAGATCCTTCTGTTACTGACACAGTTATTTCCCACAAAGTGCCTTCTTGTGGACTCTTGGGAATCATAGAATATGCTGACTTGGATGGGATCCATCAGGATCACTGAGTCCATTTCCTGGCCCTGCATAGGACACTCCAGTTACCACCCACTGGTTGAAAAACTTTTTCCTGATATCCAACCTAAACCTTCTTCAACTCAGCTTCATGCTGTTTCCTCAAGTCCTGTCTCTGGTCACAAGAGAGAAGAGATTGGTGCCCGTCCATCCACTTGCTCTTGTGAGTGTGTTGAAGACCACAGTGAGATCTCCCCTGGGCAATCCCACTTTTGTTTCTATGACACGGTGAGAGCAAAAGCAAATTTGGGGCTTTAACTGATTAGTTTTTGTTTTGTGAAGTCTTATATCTGCAAGATTGAAGATGTTCAGTTTTAGAAAAGCTGTGAGTTCTTTTTAAGGCAAAGTCAAGCACCTCAGTCTTTGTTTCTTATTAAATCAAGCCAGAGCTTGTTAATGACAAAGCATTAGAACTATACAGAACTAGAACTTTGGTTTACCTGGCGTCAAGGTGTTGCTGTAGTCACTGATGGTTTTGCTGGTGCAAGTGGGTAGCAGACAAAGATGAGGCTGAAATTCAGCTCATGGGATGTGGCTCCTACTCAGACTGTAGTGTTGTAGGGACAATCAGGAAAAGAATGACAGTTTGGGGCAACACTTAACCATTCATTTCCTTATGGAAGAAGCTTTTTTCATAGTTTATTACATCAGAATAAAAAACAATATAAAATAGTCAAACATGGTTTGTGTTTTTCCTCCCAAACTGAGAATTCACTCAGGGATAGGTGAGCTTTGCAAAGCTAGAGCTGTGGGCAGGGGCCCATGTGCTGCCTGGAGGGCAGGCGTGCAGGAGGCACTGATATTGTGGGTCCAATGCATTGGCTTTGCCACATCCTGACTCTGTTGTGTCTGATGTGCTTGTCTTTCAGCAATTCCCGTAGGCAAAACAAATGGAAGGACCTCTTTTCCATGAGATATTAATTTTTCTTGCTTATTATTTTATAAAGAGTTTATGAACTTTGTGCCTGAGGTTTTCAGCTATTTACTTACTACCTCTCCTTCTTTGCCAGAAGAAATGGGTGTGTTTTGGACTGGAGAAAATGATAACACTGAAGTGGCTCCTCTGCACGGAGTCCTGTTGGGATGAGCTTCCTGATGGCAGCTCACAGTACCAGAGAGATTTGTTTGTTTTTCAGATGGTTTTTCCTTTGCCTTGCTGCCAACTTGCTCCTATACTTTGCCTTTGACTTACAATCAAATTCCTCTGCCAGCCTGGAGTTGTAGTGGTTAACTTGAGTCACACATAACAAGCTTGGACAGCTAATACTTTCAAGAGCTTCCCTACATTTGTTCCTTCAAGGTTTTTTTCTACTGAGTTGGCAGAGACAGCTGCAGCTGGTGAGATTTGCTGAAGAATGAATCAACCCAAAAAAGTTGTGATGAAACACTGTTATATTTGTTTTGTGCTTTTAGCCCTCAGTGTTTGGTGGACTCTGCTGTCTGAGAAATGACTTGGTCCCTTGCAGTCTGTGGCTGTGTTGTGCATAAGTTTTCAATGGACCCTGTTTTTCAGCTCAAATGACTGGCAGCCCTTTAAATGAACAGAGGGCCATTATTATTATTTTGCTAATGTCACACTTCTAGGAATGTAGCTGCCTCAGATACTAGCTTTGCTGAGTGGTGCTTGAAAGCATTATGCTCTGTGATCTGGATGCTGTGGGGCATCCTCTGCTGGCACCTGAGGTGACACTGCCACTTGTGCATGGCCTGGCGGTGCAGCTTCTCCACCCTGTAATTACAGTCTCAGTCTGCAACTGTTCCTGACCACTGCCAGCTCATGTGCTGCCTTTAGAAAAGCTAAAGTTGTCATGTTTTTTTAATGGTCTGGTGGAGTTATTTTTGATCAGAGGTGGGTGTCTGGAGAGGTCCTTAAATCCCCAACCCTGCATGTTCTCACTATGGCTATTCGATCCTGAAGACATGGCGGATGAGTTTCCCTTTACTGGTTCTGGAAGTTTCTTTTCTGTTCCTGTCTTCCCTCTCTGACCCTGTTCAGAAATTGTAAGTGTTTTCTTGTCGTTGCTCAGTGTTTCTTTCTGCAGCAAAGAAAGTCAATGTGTTTGATACAAATGAGCCTTGGGAGTTGGCTATTTACTTTGTTCTGTTCTGGCTGCTATGAGCACTCTCTTCCCTTCACTGAAGATGGCACAAAGTTGTTCTTTTGCCTTCCTGCCCTGCAGAGTGGTTTTGTCTGTGCAGTGCCTGGCATCGTGTCACTGAGCCCAGGCTGATCCGTGTACAGAAGTGGTGAAGGTCAGTCACTGCTGAGTCCTGCTCCTTGTACAGTGTGCAGGTTGTGGATTGCTCCCAAGGCACTGGAGCAATTGCTGGGTTTATGTGGTGATGCAGCTTTTCTAAAACAGCTTCTGATTGTGGAGCCTCCTATTTCTAGACTGCTTTTCTTGGCATCAGCTGTCTGAGGCAGCAAGATGCTGTGCTGGACCCCTGGCTGCAAGGGCTTAGTGGCAATTCTGGGAGGAGTCCCTGAAATCAGTAGTGGTGACATAGCAGGTGATGAAGAGTAAATCTCAGTCCTGAAGCAGCTGAGCAGCAAGCTGGATAAATCAAAACCTTTGTCAGTCAGTAGAGGATGGCAGGGCAGCGAGTGCTGCTGTGTCCTTGAAATAGCAGGGATATCATTGATGTGAAATTACTTACTGTGGCCGAGGGAAAGCACTTGAGCCGCACATATGCTGGTTCTCCAGGGCTCTGGGCTCTTGCCCTATGTTGTTTTGGCAGGTACAACTTCTTTGCCTCATTCCTGCATCTCAAGAGCATGGTGTTTTTCACCCAGGGTGCAGCTTTGTCGACACTGAGAAATGTCATCCTGCTTAGATACAGTTTACTTCTATTCAGCAGCTGCCCAGAGGTGTGGGGGTCTTACAGGTCTGTGAAGCCATGTTCAACTTTTTAGTCACTGACCAGGGTTTCAATCAGCAGGTAGTGCTAAGAGGTGCTGGGGCCCATTGAGAAGCCTGGAGACTCAGGAGTTCCATCTCTATCCTTTCCTTTTGTTTGTATGCAGCCCCCCCTTAAAAAAACCACAAACACCCCAGGCCTGATTTTAGAGTTTCATTAATGCTGAGAGGCTCTTAGCTGCTTTGAGTGCCATTGTGGGCAGATCCTGCACTTGGTGCCTGCACACACTCTCAGAAGAGGATGAAGCTCAGGTCTGCTTCCACTGGCATCATTTGTCTTAGCTTGGTGTGTCCCAAGAAGACATGGAGAAAGGAGATCTATGACCTTGGGTACCTGCCTGCAGAGATTTACACTCCTGGAAGGATGTGGCTGGTGCATCTGGCAATGACCTTGCATGAGTCCTGATGCCCCCCTTTGGTGGGACCCTGTACAGGTGGGATGACCATGGTGATGCTCATTGAGCCATGCTTGCAGTGTGCCTGCATGAATCCTCCCTGACACTAGGGACATTGCCCTGGGGGCAATGGGAGGGCATCAGGCTGCCTCCTTGGGGCTGGGCCCAGCATGCTGCCATGGGGGAGCACCAGGGGTGGAAGGTGAGCAGGATGCATCCCAGCCATGCTCATCATTTGTTGCTGAACTGGCAGGTTGTCCTGCAATGCCTTCACCTAAGCAACTGTGAAATATTTCCAATCTAGGATGTTGATAAAATGGAAGTTTTCCCATGTAAATCTTATCTGTTAGGGACAAAGTCTAGTTATGAGCATGTTGAGGTGGGATGCAGTCACTGTCAGGAGCAGTGGTGCCAGTGTTGGTCCCAGTCCTGGTCCCAAAGCAGCGACAGGCCTGACCAGGTGTCCTGGCATTGATGCAGCCTAAGGCTGTGCAATAGGAGGCCAGCACTGAGCTGTGCCATATCTCAGCTCCCTGCCAGGGCACCTCATGTACCCTGGGCAGGGACCATCCTGCTGGCACTGAGCTTCCCCAGACAGCTGCCTGCCTTCCAGCAGCTGTGATTTGGATGCAGCTGTGGATGCATGCAACACATTTTGGAAGGACAGAAGATGAAAACTGCCAGGTTTTTTTTTTTCCTTCTGCAACTTGTTCTTAAGTGCTCAGCCCCTTAAAAGGAAAAATAACTCTGCTAAAGCTTTCGTTGAGCTTAGAAGGTGCCACTGCGTCTGGGGCAAACCAGAGCTTTGGGGAGGCTGTTTAAGTACTGGACTTTCGGGCTTGTGCTCTGATCTGCAAAATGAAAACTCCAGCCATGGTGGCAGGAGAGACCCATGGTATCCCATGACAGCAGCTTGGGAGCTGGACAGGGTGTCAAGGCAGCTCCCATAGCCCCAAAGCTGGCTCACTTCTCAGCTGTGGCCTGGGGCTCAAGCTCCACAAATGATTTTGCTTCTCAGCGTGTAAAACCCATGGGCTGGCTGGGATAGGGCAGGAGGGGCTGCCTGCCAGGTGTGTCCCCAGCCAGCCTGTGGATCACTGCAAAGAGTAGAGGGAAGCACCTGTAAACTTCTTGATGCTGAATGCTTGTTGTCGTGTCTTTTGCCTTCTGCTGAGGCTGCAGTGGCCACAGCTGATCTCTTGCCATAACACAGGCCAAGGTGCTCACCCTCAATGACAGTATGGGGACAGAGAGAAGTGAGAGGCCCTTGGTCTCCAAGGAAGTGGCAGGTAGCCCTGTGTGTCTCTGACTGAGGAGCTGTAGCAGGAGTCTGTGCTTATCATAGCTCTCTGGTGGAGAGCTGTGCTTGGTCTACATTGCCAGGATTTTTTTAAAGGGAGTGGATTTTTCTGCTCCTCCTGCCCTCTGGTACAATTTCCTTCAGTGTTGGTTTGAGCAGTTCCCTGGTGCCTGTGTCTCCAGTGTGTAACCTCCTGCTCAGAATGCCCATTCAGCAAGTGCTTTGTGTTTTGTCTCAAAGCCTGAAAACAGGGATGTTTTCTGTTCCTTGGTCTTCCCTCTGTTGCAGAGTTCCCCATCCTGTGAAGGGGCAGTGAAGGATAGGGTGGGGATGAGCAGCAGTTCAAGCCCTTCTGTCTTCCCCTTGGGATGCTCTCTGTGTGTCTCCATGGAGTGATTTCAGGACCTAAATCAGTCCAAACCTGGTTGGGCGATTCTTAGCTCAGAGTGGATGAAGGAGAAACAGGAAGGTTGGTGTGGGAGTGTCTGTGCCACCCTCCCTTCTCCCTGCTGACATACAGGAGATGAGATGCCTGTGCATCCATCCCACCCAAGGCTCAGGTACTGTCAGGCCTTAGGCCTTTGAGACTGTTCTGGACTTTACTTTAATCTGATTATCATTGTGGCATGCCTTGTCATGATGTCTATCCTCCCTTATGCCCCTCCTCTCTCCTTTTTTAGAGACCGCAGGACTTCTCACCTGTGTCCTAAAAGTCCTTGTTTCTTCTTGCTCTCTGAGACAGGATCTTGCAGGAATTTGCTGGTAGTTTTGGTGTTGCTCTACATGCTGCTCCCATGGAATGAGCTACCTCTTTGCTGTCTGTTCTGCTCTGGATTTGGGGTGAATTGAGAGACTAACAGCAGCAAGATGGAGCCAGCAATGCTGGTACCTGGGCTGGGGGAAAGTTTGGGAAAGCCAGAAAGGAGACAAGAGCTGAAAGAGTCCAAGCAACCAGAAAGCCACCAAGTTTCTCATAGGACATCTTTGTCTTTGAAAAGACCACCTAGCAGAAGGCTTGGGGCTTTGGTTGTGTTTGTTTAGTTGGATTTTTTTTGTTTGTTTGTTTTATTTTGTTTTTAATTAAAAACACCAATGTAATGAGATGCTTTTTGTGATAAGGCCTTTTTCAGGCTCTCTTGTACCCCTAACCCACCCAAACTATCGTGTTATTTTCTTTTCTTATGCAGTTTCTTGCCAGACTGGGCTCTGCCCCTGTTCTGCTCTT
Source organism: Erithacus rubecula (assembly GCF_903797595.1). Taxonomy (NCBI): domain Eukaryota; kingdom Metazoa; phylum Chordata; class Aves; order Passeriformes; family Muscicapidae; genus Erithacus; species Erithacus rubecula. Next base: position 713,933 of record NC_136670.1, read on the forward strand.
ACTGGAGCTGAGCATATGTGTTCAGGCTTTGAGCAATCAGCATTTGTTCTGGATTTTCACAGTGTGGTCTGTCTCTGGCAAAGCAGAGGTTGGTTTGTTTGCATAGTGCTTATTTTAAGGAGCAGGAAAGTTTTATAAACAGGCTGACATTATGTGTATTTTAGTCCCTCTCTAATTTTTGTTAGAAGGAGGCATGTGTATTCAAAAGATGTTGATTATATATATGTGTGTATATATATATATATATATACATGTGTGTAGGAGAGAGATGTTTGTTTTGGGTTCTTTTTTTGTCCTATGATATAAATTACAGCTTTTCTGGACTCAGCTGAGAGAAGGCAGTGAATAAAGCCTGAATTGTCAGATTTAGCTGAAGGAGGATTACCACAAGGAGCTGATGCTGGAGAGCTGGAGGCCCCCTGCAGCTCCAGGGTAGAGATGAGTTTTGCAGCCTTGCCCTGGCTTTGATGTGCAAACCCAAGTGAATCAGAGCCACCTGGAGTTTGCACTTTGTTCCTCAGCATCTGTGCTATGAATTTTTCTGAGGTGGCTTTGCCTGTTGAACAGAAGATGAAGGGGGCAAGCATGATTGTCTTAAAAATATATTGATGGTGATGTTTGATTTCTTGACCACAGCCCAGGCTGTTCTTCAGTCAGCTAGGAGCCTGGAGCCACAGAGGAGGAGCAATGTCAGCAGCAGTGGAGCCTCTGGGATGGTACCCACTCCCCATTCCTGAGCTGGTTTGCCATGGTCTCTTTGGGGGCCTCCTTTCAGAGGACTCAGGGTGGTGAATATGGCATCTTCTCTCTACAACTGCTTCTGCTCCTTTTTATGGATTCTTTGTCCTGTGCTCTGTTAACAGCAAATGAAAGAGGATTTGAACTCATCTCTGTGGGGCAGATAATTTTAGATGCCCATCCCCATCATCCCAGTTGCTTGCCAGAGCAAGCAGCCGTGCACACACTTCCCTGCCTTTGGCTGGTGTCTCTCCATAGCCAGTCTCTGGGAATTGTACTTCACTCTGTGTCTGATGGCCAAACTCAATTCCTCCTGCTCAAGGAGGACCTGTTAACAAGGCATTTAGTTTTGACATTGGCACATCCTCAGCTAGATGATCTCTGATGATGGCAGCAACTGGCAGCTTTGTCTTGGGCTGGCTTTGAGTATGCTTCAGGCCTCCATTGGGGGCATCAGTCTTGGAAAATCCCACTTGCTGTGGAGCCATGCTTGGCCAAGGAGGACTTAGGCCTGCCCCAACTCTCTGCAGGAGAAAAGTGAGTGAAAGGAGATGGGATCTTGGCTTAAAGCACAGAAATCCAAAAATTACAGAGGATGGAAGTGAAATAGGAGACCAAATCACAAGAGGCCTCCTTGTAGCCACTCAGAGGGGTTTGTTGACAGCCTGGTGTGAAGCTCCCTGGGGCAGTTGATTCCCATGGCTATCCTTGGTGCTCTCTTCACTTTGGTAGCTGTTTGCCTCCTCAAGCTGGTGATGAGCAGCTTCCACAGGTGGGGCTGGAGATCACATCAAGCTGATCTTGAGCTGACAGCCCTGGCTGAGAAAACATCTCTATTGTTCTTACCTGTTTACAGCCTTGAAAAGAACTTGTGGTGTCCCAGGACTGTGCTTGGCTGGCTGGGCTGTGTTGTCACTTGGGTGATGGTGGCAGGAAAACCAGCTCTCCTGTGAGGGAGTGGCTGTTTGATTTCTTGGGATTCCTCAGCTCCTCCTGCAAGTGACTTCTCCTGTGCCTGGTCATTTCCAGTTCTGGTCCTGCTCAATTCTCTGTAGTTAAAAAAAAAAAAAAAAAAAAATTCCTTCCTAGACCTCCTACTAAGTATTTGCTGTCTTTGTGAGAAAGATCTAATCAGGAGATGCTTGCAGATGCCCTTTCAGGATGAAACACCATTTCTTAAAAATTACTGCTATTGTTTTTTATTCCAAGGCTTTGCCAAGCAGGAGTGGCAGCCAGGAGGAACTCAAGCTGGTTTTAAAGGAGCAAAGTTTGTACATGTCCATCCCCTGTGTCCTTGAGGCTGCAGGACAGAGCAGCTTGGCCCTTACCTGCACTACTACAACACTTCATAAAAAAACAGCTGTCCATCAGTGAGGGAAAACCTTCAGATGGGACCAAAACTGGTCCCAGGTTTGAGATGTGATTATGCACTAGGAGCCCTATGCTTCCTCCTGCTTTTTTCATGCCTGGTGCACTATCCTGTTCATAGCACCCTTCTGCTGGGGGGGCCTGGCCCCTGCCATGGCCTTGCCACTCCTCCAAAACATCAGCATGCTCGAGGCACAAGCCTTCACATTCAGGGGGCTTTGCTTGCTGGAGTGAGCAGTGAGAGCAGTGTGCTGTTTCCCAGCTATGAGGTCTGGAAGGTATTACTCAGGACACACAGGAAGCTCCTGGAGATTCTGACAGTACAGGAAGATGCACATTGGGAGTGTGGGTTGCTTTTGGAAGTGAGTGGGGGTTTTGTTGAAATGCCTCTTCCTTGCAGGCTCAGGTGAATGTGTTAGTTCCTGGAGCCATTGCAATGCCTGGCTGCCTGTCCTGTGCACAGAGGGGTTTGGGCTGGGACTGCAAATGGGGCCTGCACACAAGCCTTGTTTGGGGCCACTGAGTCCCAGGAACTGAGATGAACCAAAACCACGGGGGTGATCCTGCTGGTGGGGGCAGGTGCTGAGGTGCACGCTCTGTGGCTGCTGCATCCCTTAGCCCTTGGAGTTGAAAGGACAGGGAAAATTTAAACCATTCCCAGGAAACTTCTTTAACCTTGTAAAGTGAAATATGAATTAATTTTTTGTGTGTTTCCAAGTTATGGCCTTATCTCTGCAATCCTGGGTTTATCACATCTTTCCAGAGTTCCTGATGTTATGTTTGAGGTTTGTGTGGCAGCCTGGGGCTGGCCCTGCTCCAGGAATGTGCTCCTTGCTTTTCCTCTTCTTTCTTTAGGTGAGTATGATTGTACCAAACTTTTTAGTATTTCAGTGTGTTTTGTGAAGATTTTTATACCTGGTTAAACTCCACCTCAGTCATCCTCGGCCCCTTAAAATTAAGGGGACCAAAGAGGTCACCCACCCAAGTCATCCACTTAAGTGTCTTTGCACACAAAGATAAATGTAAGCTTGTTAAAACGGAAAACTGTACTTAGCAACATACACTGGGTTATGGCCAAGTGCTATGAAAAGAATTTTATTTTCAATAGCTTGCACTTAACAGAAAATAGCTGACCTCTCCTCTCTGTGGAGGAGCAGCAGTGGGGGTGCAGCCATTGGTATTCCAAAGCTGTGCTAACCCATTTTCTAGCCAAACAGATCAAACACAGTGTGCTCTTGAACATTAAGGCTGATGGCTCAAGTGACTCTTGATCATTCAGGGTCTTGCAAGGTGTTTTGTGTTTTTTTTCTTCCTTGCCAGGCAAATCCTCCAGAGCTGTCTTTGGTCTTTCTCCTGGGCTCATCTCTAGTGTGTTTTTGCGCTGCTTTCCTCTTTCAGCCCTTCCAACACATTCTCTCCTCCTCTTGTTCCCTCCCAAGAGTGTCAGGTGCCCCCCATCTTTGGGTGAAGCTCCCCCACATTCCTGCACCAATGGCAGCTTCTCCCCAAGCCCCAAAGCTGCCAGTGAGCCACTGGGCTCTAAGTGTCCTTCTCAGTTCTCTCTAACCCTTTTCCTCTTGTCTGCCTGTCCTTGTGAAGAGTTAGTGTACTCTCAGGCACTGTTCCCCTTGTACCCCCTTCTGAGCTGTCCCTTGGATCCTCCATGCCAGCTCCATGTCCTACCTGCACTTTGTAGTAGCTCTTTCCATAGACATGCTTATTGTGCTCTGCTCCCAGAACTGCTGGGCTCTGCTGCTGCTCTTGGTTTTCCCTTTTATACCCTGTTTGTGGATAGTTCCTCTGCAGTTGCTGATGCCCTTGATGATCTTGGTGATTTCATTTTTTGTGCTTGCTTGCAGTTTGACATTGCAACTGCAGGGGAAGAACAGGACTGGTTCTGCAGTTCCCAACATGAGCCATAGCATGGGGTGCTGGTATGGCTGTTTTGTTGCACCTTAGATCAAATAGAGGCACTGATGTTGTTTTGACCCAAAACCAGCAAACCACAAACCAGATGTTTTTCCAGCACAGGGTTTGCTAAGTGGGATCTGTTTGCTGGCACACTCTTGGCAGCACCTTGCCTGGTGATGCTGGGAGACCAGCAGGAACTGGTGCCATGGGCAAAGCTGGTGTGCTCTGTTCCCAGCTCCTTGTTGGTCAGTGCCTCCAGGTGTGGTGGTAGTCTGGAGTGAGTGAGCACATCTGCCTCAGAACTGACCTATGACACAAAAGAAATGGTCTTCACCTAGATTAGCTTTCCTAATCAGCCCGTGGTAGCCTGACCATAGCCCTCCATGGGAATGCATGGAGGTCAGCATTGCATAGTGTCTGTGCTCAGTATTGTGGCAGGGAAATTGCACCTTTTCAGAGACAGTTCATGTTTATTTTGTGTTGAATTGACATTGTACCTATAAATTTTGGATCCTCAGAGAATTGAGGAGTGGCCTGGTTTTTATGGGTGCATGCCAGACTGCTCAGCATTGATCATCCATCAAAGCCATGGTTTTCCTAGCAGGGAGGTGCAATGGGTGACTAAACCCTCATTTAGACTTGCCTGGTGATCGGAGACATGCTGACCTTCCTCAGAGAGCCAGGGCAGAGTCAAAGACTGGACTGCCCTGCCAGGAACTGCCTCCTCTCCCATGACCATGCCAGCAGGGCTGGGCTCAGGAGACTGGGCTACCATTTCAGGCACTGCAGTGCTGCCACCATCACTCCTGACCTTTCTGAGGACCTGCAGGCTGGCAGCTGAGGGTGTGAGTGAGATCTCCCTTCTCCTGCTTCTGCTGTGGGAATGGCTTCTGCTGTCATATCCTCACTGGAGGGTAGTTGGAGGTTGTGTCAGAGTCAGCCCCTGGCCAAGAACAGGTTTCAAGGGGCACCTTGGATCTGTCCTCTTCATACAGCTTTTATTAATAACAGAAGTAGCTTTGGTTAACTAGGGCCTAGTTCCTGCAGCCTCCACTAGCATGGGGATGGAGGCCAGGCTTTGGGGGGTTAGGAGCAGGAGCTGAGGGGTGCAGTTTTTTCATCATGCTGACCGTACAGCTGGGTTCAGGATCGCTTTAGGCAGCATCTCTCCTTTCTGGAGGGAAACCTTGCTGGGTTTGCACTCCCTTCCTCCATCTACCTGGACTATCCAAAATGGTTTGGACTACTGCACTGGGGAGGCATTGGCTTTGCTGAGCTCCTCAGGCCAACTCTTTAGGGTTGGTGTGTCAGTGATAAAGTTGATGTGCCATGTATGACACTGTGCAGCCCAACACCTTTGCATCAAAACCACTGTGCTGATCTGCCTGCTGAACTGAAAACCAGTTCTGCAGCACTGCCTGCCTTGCTCTCACTGACTGGGCCAGCATGGGTGCTGGTAAGGGACCCTGGTGCTCAAGGGGTTCTTTAGGGCTGCAGAAGGGTTGTAGATCAGCAGCAAGGCCTGTCTATTGGGTCATCTTACACCCTGCTGAAGGCTGTGTCCCGTCAGCGAAGGGGGAGGGGGAAGAGCCTGCAGTGGGGATGGTCTCGTCCACCAGTCATTCCCCACATGTATCTTTTGGACAGATAAGTGTGGGCTCTGAACAGGGTCCATGGGACCCAGAAGTCTCTTCCAGCCCCACAGCATGTGGGGCCTGCAGGCAGGCACTCACATGGAGCAGTCTGCCCGCACTGTGGGGAGCCAGGTTTGATCTCCCCAGGTGGAACGTGCAGCTCTCAAAAGGAGCAAATCCTGCTCTGCAGATACTTCCTGCTCTGAAAGTCAAGCCCCTGCACATCTTCCAGACACTGGCACTCCTGTGACTGGGCCAGCCCTTGATGTGAGGCATCCCAGCATCAGCAGACAGTGCTCCCCAGTCCTGTGGCTCAGTCCTGGGCTGGTGAGTAGGGGGTGAGGGCCAGGCTGATGGGGATGATCTCCCCTTCCCTATGCCAAAGAACTGCTCTTTTGTCTCAGCCCCATCTCAAACCCTTGCCCTGGCTTCTCCTGAGATCATTAGATTGCTGAATAGCCCCAAGCAATGCTTTGATCTGCAAGCATGCTGCCTGGCCCAGTGGCGGCAGCTCTCTAGGACTCTTCAGATGACCTGTTTGCTTTGGGCCTCTGGCCCAGACTAATGTGGCTCTCGTGTCCCTGCAGCTCGGACTGGGTGGAGATCATCGAGCCGCGCTCCCAGGAGCGGATGTACGTGAACCTGAGCACGGGGGAGTGCAGCTGGGAGCCCCCTCCCAACCTGAAGGTGCGCCAGTCAGACCAGAAGCAGTGGTGGGAGCTCTTTGACCAGAACAACAATCGCTTCTACTACTACAATGCCATCACGCGGCAGACGGTGTGGCACCGGCCCCAGGGCTGTGACATCGTGCCCTTGGCACAGCTCCAGGCCATGAAGGGCAGCTCCCAGGCCGGCTGCTGTGGCCGGGAGCACCGAGGCAGCAGCGGCAGCAGCGGCAGAAGCACCCCAGTCCAAATGGCCGCCCTGCAGGACATGGAGAAGAGGAAAGATCCTGCCAGGTACGGGGACAGCTTCAGCCTTCTCTGTTTATATCTAATGGGTGAATTTAGCTGCCAGCAGGCCTTGTCAGGCACATTGGGAGCCATGCTTCCCCAGGAGTGTGCAGCACTGGGGAGAAGTATTGCCAGGTCCCATTCACTGCCCTGTACCCTCCTCTTCTTAGGGTACAGCTCTCTGCTTTCATCACTAACTGAATGTCCCCAGCTTGGGCCTGGCCATCTTTGTGCAAGACACCATAAAAATACACATCAAAAGATAATCTTCACTCTGGGTGCTAAAACAGAAGTAGAGGGGACAGGCAGGAGTGTCATGCAGTGATCAGAACTCTCTCAAAAACTTGCAGCAGGGTTTGTTAGGATGGCATAGCTCCTGTGGAAGGGGTCAGGCTGCTGTGGGGTAAGAGTGAGACCATCTGGTCTGGCTTCTTCCTTTCCCACTTGCTCAGCTGCTGATGTCTTGCGACTTCAGCCAGGGCAGGAGGTGGGGCTGCAGGAACAGAGCCCCTGGGCACAGTTATTTGGTCACATCAAGCCTGAAATAAAAGACCAATAACAAGATGCTCTTTTGTTTGACTAAGAGAGTTCTTTTTTTTACACTCAAACTAGTCTGATGGCAATCAGAGATCTTTTATTGTATTGAAACCACGATTTCAGCTTCAGTAGTATCCCTTTCCCAGTCTCTGTCAGGTTGGCCCCTCTACCTGGAATACTGTCTGGTGCTGTTCTGCCTCCCTCCTGCTCTCTCTGGGCATCATCCTTCTCTGATGGATATAGTACTGTCAGCTGGGGAGGCTGTGCAGCAAGCAAAGTTGGGTCATACTGAGAACTGACCTGAGGGCTAGAGGAGTGCTTGGATGAACCTGACTGTCCTGCCATCTATGCTGGGATGCCTTGTCCTGGTTCTGAGCAGTGCAGCAAGTGCTGGCACCTTGGTTTTTGGATCGAGGCTGCCTCTCTGTGTGCTGGGTGCAGGCAAGGATAGAAAAAAAAAATGCCGAGTTAATGAAAACCACATAGGATGCCAGTTCTGGAAAGTATATGCACCCTGAAATGAGGCTTATCACGTGTCTGCTGCTCCCTGCAAGATGCTCCTGTATTCAGTGCAGATCTTCATGGCTGCAAGACACTGTTGATGTGCAAAAAGTGCATCAGAAGGAGCCCAGCACTTTACTGGTGCTCATGATGCTACCTATGCCTCCTGCCCCTGAAGCAGCCCCTCTGAGCTTCATATCCATCCAGAGAATAATCCCTCCCCTGCCAGGAGAAATCCAGTAAATGTCTTGAGCTGTACCTGAATAGTTCCCAGTTCACTAAGGTCACCCCCAGTGACCACAGGTGAGCCACAGGCACATGAGATTTGACATGAGACAGGTGACTTTCCTTGCTTGTCCATCTATAGCCTGGCACTCCAGGGCAGCCAGGATAGGCACCATCCAAATTATATGACGTGTTTCCAGAGAAATGAGTGTAATAGCTCTGATAGGGTGTATGATATCCTGAGCTTCACAGAGTCCAAAGTATTCCTGATTGTGCTGGTTTTAACAGCAGCTGGAATTAAACTCCAAATAAGCCACTCCCTTTTCCCCTCATGTTTCCCGTAAGGGAGAGACAAAAGCAGAGATTATGGATTGAATTAAAGCAGTGGAATAAGGCATGCACAATAACAACAGCAATGTTAATAGCAACAGCATACAAAAAAGAGAAGTCCACAAAAAGTTGTTCATCATTGGGAACAAAACCAAGATGGCAGCAGATGCTCCTTGTAAGTCACATCTGCAAAAGGCAGTGTGGACAAAGGCAATGGGGTGGCGTTCACGTGCTGCCCTTGTGGCCACTAGAAACAGAGGCATGATGGTGGGAGAACTTCTATGACTAATGTTTCTGCCAGCCAGAAAACTGCAAAAACCAGTGACAAACACCCTGAGAGTTGGATCATCTGAGCAGGATCACACAGGTGCCTGTGCCATCATTTCTGTTGCTCTGCTGCACTAGAGGTCAACCCTGCAGGTTCTCCTCCTTTTCAAATATGTTCCTTTCAGCTCAGTTCAGCTGGGTTTGGCAGGGTTTGATTTCTGGGCTCAGTGGGGTTGGGGTCACTCCCACTGCTGGACTGTGCCCTTTCAGCAGCCTCCTCACCAGTGCTGTTGGTTCAGCACTGAGATCAATTTGTGTTTTCACTGCTGTCCTTTCCAATAGCACGTTCTGTAGCTGTGGCTGAGAAAACAGGAGGGGAACTGGCAGGGGAGCAAAGGGACCAAGTCCCGCAGGGGTTGGTGCCAACAGTCCCTGCACTGGAGAGAGGCAAAATGCTGTGCTTCAGGTGGGGTGCCTGGCTTTCCCTCCTGGAACCATAGCCCCAGCCATGATGTGTGTGGTACAGAATAACAGCAGCACTGAGCCCTGGCCCTGTCTGCAGCCAAGACACTGACTCAGTCTCTCAGGAGGAAACATGGCCTCCTTTGCCTTTGTACCAAGAGTTGCTGTGCCTTGAGGGAAAAGCAATGCCAGTTTTGACCCATCCCTTAGTTTTTCAGCCCTCTCAGTAGGAAATACCCCACAGAGCTCCCCTCCTGTAGAAGGAAGGGGGATGATGCAATATGGGCAGGGGCTTGCTATACCTTTCCTTGCCTGCCAGGGCAGCATCACCATCACTGCTGATTTTCCTGCAAGGAGGAGAAGTAGGACAGAGTCCTCCTTTGTTCCATCCCTAGCTCAGATTTCTGCAGCAATCTTGGGACACCTTGAGCCTGCAGTGAATTGAAGGGCAAGTGTTGAGAAAAGCATGAGTGGCAGCTTGCTTGGGAGCTAACAGGCTGCTTGGGTATGCAAGGCTCTTTCAGATTACAAGGGTCATACCAGTAAGATGACTATTTGTCTGTGAAATATGCTTTCTTGGAAGAATGAGACTGGGCACTGTTTCCTTGCACATCTATCATATGTCCTCTCTGCTGTGTGAGTCAGGGTCGTGTAACTGGTTATAATGCAGAGTTTGATTTCCCTAGTTGAGCCTGACACCCAAGGAGAGATTTCTTGTCTTTTTCTAGCTTGTAAAATGGGGAGCAAAGAGCTGAGCCAGAAGCAAATGCTCTCAGGTGGGATCTAATGCCGTTGCTGGGATGTTTGTACTAACAGCATGAGCACAATGAATTTTCAGCTCTGTTGTCCATGTTGTTCTCCAAAGACAACCTCCAGCATGTCCTCCTCTGCTCAGGAGAGATGCAGCTGTGTCAACAGAGGGTGAACACATTGAATGCTATTGGTAGCATTTGACATCTTTATAGCTGCTTGTGCCCAAGACAGTTTCGTTTTTGTCTCTTAATCGAGCACAAAAAAGTGTTTTTTCTTTCCTTCATGTTTGTCATCCTGTGATAGATGGAGAGGCCAGCAGAGACCAGCACAGTCCCCAAGAGGGGCCTCCTGCAAGCCCATGCCACAAAGATCTGGGGGAAGGGATTTCATTCTTTTTTTAGTTATACTTTGTGGTCTAGGCTTTTTTCTTTAAGTAAACTGGGTTTTACCACCTTTCTTCTCTTGTGCCTTCTATCATCACTGCTGAATTTGTTGTGCCCCCTGCCACGTTCAGTGCTGCCAAACCCTCAGCAGCCTTGAGAAGAACAGAGAAGCTCCCCAAACCTTGCTGCCTGTTCCCTCTGTCCCCATGCCTATGCCCCCCCCACCTCACTGCCCCACAGCTGCTGTGCCACTGACTCTTGCAGTGACTTGGAGCAGCCTTCTCCAGACACTGGCCTTTGGCCTCCCCAGGCAGCACAGGAGGGTCAACCCTCTAGGGAAATGGCAGCTTCTTGTAGCAGGGTAAGACACTGCTGCCACTGACCATCTCTGGAGCCTCCTGAACAAGCTGCTCTGCCCATGGTCCTGCTCCCTTGTTTTTCAGCTGTGCTTCTTGGGGCTGCCCAGCCCAGTGCTGACTCTGCTTCTCACTTGCTGGACAAGGACAGCAAACAGCACTTGCCTCACAACTCCAGACTCTTCCTGAGCTCTTGCAATCCTATTAGGAAGCAAGATGGACTCTTCAGGGGAAATGATGGCCAAATTATCCTTTCACACACTGGAAAGCTCTGCAAAGGATGGACATGTTCCTTTGGGGACTGTGAGACCAGCCTGGGGCTGAATGCAGCATTTTGGAAGTGTACTCTGAACCATGGCAGCCATGCTGAGGTTTGCTGGAACTCCAAGGTAATGGGTGAGAAAGGCTTGGTGGAGGGCCAAGGCCTGAAGAAGGCAGACTTTCTGGGAGCCTCTGTGGTGGTCTGCAGCATTTTAGCACACTGCAGGTCGGCACTGTGAGCAGGATCTGCTGTCCATACAGACCAGCCCCTTTAGTCTTCTTCCCCTATTTCTCCTAGGGTCAGCACTGGGAGTTTCATAGTGCTGTTTTTGAGGCACCCTTTGCAGTAACAGGATATCCTACAGTCCACAAGAAAACCACATTCCCTAGGAACATTGTATCCCCAAGAAGAGGAAGGAGAGGGTCCTTTCTGCATGGGCAGCAGGCTGTGCTGCCTGTCCTCTCCTCACCCACCTTTCCCATGGCACAGCATCCTTGACTGGGAAAGAGCAGGGGCTTGGTCTTACAGTGCCAGGAATATGCTGGAAGAGGAGTGAGAGGGAATGTGTGATGAGACAGTGGCTGTAAGAATACCTCTGCCTCTTCCAAGTCTGGTTTGTCTTGTCATGTGCTCATATCTCTCAAGGCACAGCATAAGTAATGCCACTGTTAAGTTTTCATAATCAAGCAAGAAAGACCACCAGAATCCCTAATACAGGTTTGTTTCCTTCTTGTGCGGTTGGCCTTGGGGTAGGATATGCAAACACAATGTTCTTTGCACAAGTCTGCAGAGTTTTTGGTTTGAGCAGGTTGTATCCCTGCCTCCAGTGTGGCAACTGGGGCAGAGCAGCAGTGCTGCTGGAATACAAACATCCTTGTTCACTCACCTTTGTCACAGCACCAGGAAAACAGCTACTAGAAAGGGCAGAGCTGAGGTGCAGGGCCTTTTTTCCAGGCTTCCGGGAGGGAGAAGAACAAACAGTGAAGATTTGGAGCCTGAGAAGAGCTGCTAGATTTGCTGGGCCTGCTGCAGCTGGGTGCAGGCTGGGAAAATCAAGTGCCAAGTTGAGGCCTTTATATTGGAGCTAGTTGAAAGCATTCCTCACAGGAACAGTCCTAGGGGGTTCATCAGGGTCTCTGCTGCTGGTGACTGAGGAGCTTGGCTGAGGGGCTGCATTGGGACACTCCTCCACCACTGGCTTTGTTTTTTATCATGGCTGTCACCATTCAGAAGGACAAGACTGAATCTTCATGCTGGAAGTCAGGAGGTCCCTGTTCTCCTCTGACTGGTCTTTCCAGCAGCCTGGGGATGGAGTTGAAGGAAGTTGTATCCAGACAGGGCCCCAAGAGTTATTCATGGCTGTGGAAATGGCCTTTTCAAGAGAGCCTTGTCTTTTCTGTGATGGTGCTTCTTTCATCTCTGGCAGCCAGGGAGGCTGGAAATGGCATGATGTGTCCATGATGAGGCTGATGGGCAAGGTGGGGTACAGCACACATTTAGAAGTTTCCCTTCACCACATTCCTTGGTGGGGGAACATGGTGGCCCTCAGTGACATGAGAGTGGCACAGCTTCCTGGTTTCCTCTGGCCCTTGCAGGGCATGTAGGTGCTTTGCCTCTCACCAATGTCCATGGCAGCCTAACTGTGGCAATCCCATGTCTGTGTTTGTGCTTTTCCTCAAAAAGCAGTGTGTCAGTGGGTGCCCTTGGTTCTGGGCCCTGCTGTCTCCAGGGGTTCAAGTGCCCTGGAGCAGGCTAGGTCCCAATGGGTGCTTTGACCTAGGCCTGAAGGAGAAAATATGTTGGGCCATGGACTGCAAGGGCCAAAATCCTGCTGCAGGGAGGCTTGCTGCTTGTGGCAGAACCACTTCTTATTGCCTTGCTGTGGCTGTCTGTCCAACTTGTCTTGCTGTCCTGCCAGCTGGGCTCAGGGTAGGTGCAGAGAGAGCCCTGTGCCAGTGCAGGGCTCCTGCCCCTCTCCACTGTATCCCACCCATGTGGCCAAGTCTGTGCTGCAGGCCTGAGGTGGGGATGGCTTCCTTCACCCTGGTGAAGGGACTCTGGGCAGTGAGGAGCTGTTGTGCTTTGGAGAGCCTCTGCAGGAGGGTATGAGCACAGTATGCTCTTTTCTTTTTCAAATCAAATCCCTCATCACTCATCTGAGGAGTAAAATCTGGGCTATACCCTTTCTCACAGAGGCAGGGGGCAGAGTTTGTAGCCAGTTGAAGTCCCACAGGGCCCTAAAAGTTCCAATGCTGTGCTGGAAAAGGAACCCATCTCTGGTGGGCAGGTTGGTGCTGCTCTGCAGATGTCCAGGCCCACACCTGAGCAGGGACAGCAGGAATGTTCCCAGTGCTGCTCTGTGGGTGTGGATTGGGACAGATGGGGCAGGAGGTGGTGCCAGTGTGGACAGGGAGGGGCTCCTCCCTGTGGCTCAGAGCTGAGCAAGGAGGTGGCAGAGCTCCAGGCCCAGCTCCAGGGGTTTTGATTTTCTGATGCCGGACAGAACCAGTATGTGAGATGAGGCTGCACAGGGAGCACAAGTGTGGCCATGCTGTGCCTGACTGAGGTGGGTCTGCCAGGCCTTGGCTGAGTGGATGGTTCAGCTGTGCTCAGCTGGCTGGGCCTGCAGTGCTGCATGTCAGGAGGTGGCTTTTGGGATGTGAGCATCCAGCACCTTTCCATAGAGCACAAGGTTATTTTCCAGCCCTGCCATAACTGGAGGTGTTGTAAGGCAGTGGGACACATCTGCAGCTCTGGGCTATGCTCTGCTACCCTGCAACCCAACAACTGGATAGTGCTGATCTAGATGCAGTGATGGTTGCTGTAGGGTTGAGCTAAGATATGTCCCAGTCACACACTTGGCCTGCCTGCTGAGTCAGGAGCCTGTGGATGGTTCTTCCTCCTTGCTCTCTGCCAGTCTCTCTTCTGTGCCATAAACAAGCCACTGGTACAGCCATGGGGGTGTCAGAAATCCTCATTTAGAAGCCTACCAAGTGTTGCTGTTCTTGTTCTTCCTGTTAGTCCAGGCACTCTTCAAGGAAGAGTCAGGTCTTCAGCAGGGTTTGGGATTGAGACTGGAGCTTGGCCACGAACAGGAGAGATGCACTGATGCAAGGAGCAGGCCCTGTGTCCCCCAGGGAGGGATACCTGGTGGATTGTGGAGCTGGGTGTCCTCATGAGTGCCACCCTCATCCTGCTGCTGCCACTGGTGGTTCCCTGTGTGCATCCTCACCTGACATCCTTGTGCTTGACCCCTGCATTAGGCATCATGCTCCAGCAAGAAACATGTGGAGGACAAGCTACTGAGGGCCAAACAGGAGTGGGAGATCAGCAACTGTGCTTGATGGTGGCTTGGGCAGATGGAGAGAGGCTGATCCCAAATTTGTCAGTGTTTCCCAACCTTCTCTTGGCGTAGGGCTTAGGTCAGCACTGAGCTGCAGTGCTGTGAAGAGAAGGAAGGTGGAGGCTGGAAGACAGGTCTTCCTCATGGCAGTTGCATCACTATCCTGAAGTATTGTCAGGAGCTCCCTTGACATAAAATCCTTGGTGCTTCAGGGGGAGATACTTGGAAGGTTCCAGAGCAAGTGAGGGCTCCAAGGTACAAAACAGAGGAAGACAGCCCTTTCTCAACCTACTTGGTCACACCTGAGTAGTTGCACAAGAGAGCTACATGGACTCTGTGGCGAGAAAGGAGCTAGCCCTGCAAAGGCAGAGGTGTGACAAGTGTGATCAGTGTGCTCAGGCCTTTGGACCCTGGCCAGAGGTCAGGCACTGCACCCATGGCAGGGCAGTGCCAGCCTCGTCTGTGCCACTCCCGTGCCATCATGTCAGGGTGGATTCACAGCCGTGCATTGCCAACACAGAGCACGTTTTGCCAAAAATACACTACACAGTGGAGGGGGAAGGAGCACACCACCCCTTTTGGAGGGCAGTGACTGGGAACAGGTGTGAGACAGATGTGGGACAGAGGATGTGGGGAAGGTGGCTGGAGAGCACCAGGTAAAATAAGACATGCACAGTGATGTGGGGCAGGTGTGTCCTGTTGGGTTACAGTGTGGGGAGAGCAGGAGGTGTGCAGATGCACTGGCAGGATAAGCATGGGGGAAGGACAGGCAGAATACCCTAGCAAGGCCATGCTGAAGGAGGAGGCTGGCACCTGGCCAAGTGAAAGGGCTCTGGAGAGCAGGAGCAGAGAGCAAGAGGTCTGGGGTGTCCAGATACCTTGGGGATTGGCAGGGAAGGCACAAGAGAGCCTAACTTTGGTGGGAGGCAGCTCTGGACACACAGCAGAGGTGAGTTTGTCTGCCAGCACATATAGAGGCCATAGAGGACAGGTCAGCCATGTGGAGTGGAGAGCAAGTCAAGGTGTAAACAGAACAAAATAGCTATAAAGGTTTTTAGTTATGGGAACATCTCGGTGTCAGATGGAACCTGTGCAGTATGCCCTCAGGTATCACCTGGTGATGGCTGGTAGCAAATACATGGAGGTAGGGCACGATATAGGGTGAAATCCAAGTGGACCTTCCTGGGGACTGTGGTGCCTTGGACAACCTGGAAGCTCAGCTGGTTTAATATCCTTTCCATTCCCTTTTCCTCGGAGCTCACAGACAACAGACTGCCATGGCAGCAGCCTGACAGGGTTCTTGTTGTTCCACTGTAGAATGTACCCTGGAGTTGGGGCGTTGCAGTGGGCAGGTTGGGTTGTGGTGGATCCCCAGTACCACCACGGATCAGAGGATACTCCCAGCAGAGGAGAATCTCACAGCCATGAGAGCTGGGCTGGGCCAGCTGGTGTGGCCAAGGAAACCAGATCCGAGTGCATCGGGACGAGACTGGCTGGAGGCTTGGCAGGTTGTGTGGGAATGTAAGCTGGGAGTGGAGGATGGCCACCCCCATATACCTCCTATACAACTCATAGGTTTTTCTACAAAATAAATGCACATCCGGAAACTTAAATTTAAAAAATAGCGTGGTCTGGAAGGACTGTCATCATAATTGGATAATCTGTAGATAGGTAGTTGGGATTATTTTCCTTTTTAATACTTGAGTTTTATGTTCCAGAATAGCTTGCTGGTCTTCAGCTGGTTGTTCTGCGTGCCATGCTATCTGCTGAGACTCCAGAAGTGTAGGTTGTGTACCATATCAGTGCTGCTGACACCAGACAGACTATAGTATCATTACATCCCGTTGTTCTGCCCTTCATGATTTAGAAATTTATTATGTGAATAAAAACAGTGTTTTTCTGTTTCAACAAGGGAGATCTCCAGGAAAAAATAACTTGGTGAAATAACTGGTTGAGGAATATTCAGGCACTTTGAGATTAACAATTTGGTATTTGGGTAGACGTAGAAGGTACTTCAGTAAATACAATTCTTAAATAATTGTGTGTATTTGTATCTTTCTTCTTTTAGGGAGACTCCTACCCACTGGGAGCCTCTGCCAGGCACAAAAGCAGCCATGTTGGTCAAAGTGAACAGTTTGAGGCAGATGCAGAGCTTTTCAAACAGTTCTCTTCAGCTGCAGGGTGCTCCAAAGTCCAGCAGCCCAAAATCTCTTCCCAAAGCAGCTATATATGCTCAGCCTCGATCCATGTCCCAGAGCCCTGGAGCCACAAAGCAAATGCCTGCTGGAGAAACAAAGCAGACTATGCAGATCAAAAAGACAGAGAGTGGTGGGTTTTGCCTGGTGCTGATGAATGGTCCTACTTCTCCAACTCCTCCAAGGAGCCGGGCAGGAACCCCTCAGCCTGCATCCCCCACATATGCCTCTCCTGCACCAATATATGATGAGCCATCTTTAGAGCTGCCAATTTATGATGAGCCACCAGTAGATATGGACACTGAAAGCATTTGTGTGAGTGGGATGTCTCCACCAAGGTCACCAAGCAATAGCTTAAAAAAGCAGCTGCAACCAACCAAATTACTGCAGCATCCCAGTATGCAACAACAACAAGGTGCAAAGAAGCATGCAAGAAATCCCTCTTCCACTGAGTACAGCCCAGCTGGCAGAGAATACATAAAACATATGGTCAACGTTGACCAAACTGCCAAGCTCTCTCACTCTTCTGCTGATACCTCCACTAAACTGCCTGGTCAACTTGCTTCAAAGGACAGCTTCAAGCAGTCTTGGAGGATCTTGGAAGCCAATGTCCTCAAGAACATGGAACTCCACCATAGTCGGCAAAACAGCCTGCAGACTCAGGAGTACCCAACCAGTATAAGCCATCAGGATTCTGGTTATTCAACTGGCCCTTCTCCAAGCTTAAGAAAAAGGAAAGGAAGGAGGCAAGGAACAGGTCAAGCAAGACCTGGCTCTGTGGGCAGCAGCAGTGAGCTCACAGCTCTGAACGACAAAGTGATTGCTGAGATGCGTGCTGTGGTGGGCAGGTCAGCAGCTTGCAGGGGAAGCAAAGCCAGCCTGGATGCTGAGAGCCTGGAGAGCAGTGTCCCAGCAGAGAGCAGCAAGGTCAGGTTTCAGTCTGACCACTTGAAAAAATGCATCAGCCGAAGCTCCAGAGATGATGTCTCAGCCAGCAACAGGTCTCTGTACAGACAGGACCTGGAGATTAGAGAAGCCTTTCCTAGCAATGTGGCTGCTCCACAGGACACAATGAGGCAGAAGAGAACTTTTGAGAAAATAGATTCTTTAGAAAAGAACTTGACCAGTCAGACAAGCTTGGCTTCATCAGGCACTACACGGCATTCCTCACAGGTACCTCCCCATCTGTGCCATGTTAAATGTGGTTTTTATCTTTGCTAGACTTGTTAGACTCATCATGCAGAGCCTGTTCCTGGAGGGGGTTTAGTTCCAGGAGTGTGCTGCAGGCAAGAAACGTCTGTTCCTGTAGAATAGCAAACAGGTCATAAAGCTTCACAGCTTTGCAAGTGAAGCAGGTATTTTGGGCCAGTGGTTTGAGAAGAAGGAGAATTGTGGGATGGGGCTCATGTCTAGCCAGCCCTCAGCACTGTGGGTAGCTCTGTTCTGTTCTTTGGGTAAATGTGCTTGCCTGATCATGTTACTGTCGCTCATGTCTTTGTGGGTAACCCTTTCCCTCATAGGTACTCTCTTCACTGGAATGGTCTGAGTTGGTGGGTATGGGACACAGGCATCAGAGTTTGCATAGCTACATGACAGTAATTCCTCTTTTTCTCTCTCTCCTTTTTCTAATAGCTGCTCAGGCTCTTCTCCCTCACAATTCCTGAACGTGGAATAGCAACATTTGGAAAATTGGTGGCTCTGGCATGTTGGAAACAGCTATTTTAAAGCCCTTTAGTGTGCCTGCGAAAGGAGAGTGGTTTTTATGTCTAACACTTCTGCAGGATTTAGTTTGCCATCTTTTTCCTATTTGGATTTGAAGGAACCTCCTGCTTCCTGACTTTAGTTCAGATTTAGTTTCTTTGTAGATAGTTTTACATCCCCTGAAGCTTTTGCCCTTTTACTTTTTTCTCACTCTTCTGCTTATTTTGCTCCTGTTTTGAACAACCAGAGTTTCTGCATCAATTTGTTGAGGCAGAGCTGATAACCATCCTCCATGCTGAATAGAGGCTTCTTATTTTTTTTCTGGTTTTCTCCTGTTTGCTGGTACACAGTTTTTCATGAAGAAACTAGGGAAAGCTCCTTGACTATTCCAGATTGCTCCAGCAAACCTGTGAGGTGTAACTTTTCTTTGAAAGCCAGGCTGATAACCTCTCTTCTCTATCAGATTTATCTGTATGTGTTCTCTTTATTGCCATTGTGGATCAATAAGTGCCTTGCTTTCATCTGAAACCTTTCGGAAAACTGATCTCATGTTCCCACATTTCCCACTTTTCAGACACAAAAACACATAAAGTTTACATGACTTATGTGTTACTATTAATAGTTCAGCAATTGCATTTTACAGCCTCTTTAGACAAGGTAGGAAACTGCTTTCCAGTCTTCTGGCTGTGTTACACCCTCTTGCATTGACAGGGAGAGCTGAAACTTGATTGTGCACAAGAGATGGTGAGTTGGGGATAGGCTGTGAATGTCCTCAAAGGTGAAGAAAAATCATTCATATGTGGTAATAAAGAGAAGCAGAAGATTAAAGGAGGTGGAGTTGTGGTAAAGGTAAAAAGAGTCAGTAAATATAAAAAAATATTCACAGAAATACTCAATATTGCCAAGTAAGGTGGGGAAGAAATTGCAGAAGATATGGCAGCAAAATCACTGCCTTACCTGAAAATAGCATCAAGTGTCTTGAGTGAGCAGTGATGTCCTGTGCTTGGCTTGCATGATAGAGAGGAAAATTGGGAAACTCAGCATGGGAGGAAGGTGGGCAGAAGTTCTGGAAAAGGCTAAGCAGAGGTGTACTGTCAATATGAATATAACAGCTGGGGATTGAATGAATGAGATGTGAGAGAGAAACCTCAGAGAGAGCAGAGGAGAGGACTCATGATAGTATGAGGAGATGATTCCTCAGAAGGAACATACTGAAGAAGCAAGTAGGGTGATAGGAGAAAAACCAGCTCCAGGCAGGTAAATTGGTTTGAAGGAGACCGAGGATGTGGAGATAGCCGAGAACTGCAGGCAGAGATGTTTAGTCAGTGTGTTGAATGAATTCAGAGAGGGTGAGGAGGTAGAGGAGTAACTCAAGGGATAAAAAGAACAAAGTAAAAAACCAGAAGTTATTGCCAGGCTGGCAGTGAGGGGTGGAATGTGATGTGTGCTAATCCCATCATCAGCATGTAGGGATATGTGGAGTGTGGATAGGAAAGGGTTGGACTGCAGAGGCCTCTGTCACGAATTCAGGAATTCCTCTATACTAAGAAACACTGACTTGCTCTAAACTTCTAAGAACTAATGTGTATTTTGGGGTTAACTGTAGACCAGTGTCCTACCCTCCTTCTGGGCTCCTGGAGCTCCATAGGAACTGAGGGGTGAGGAGTGAAGATATTTGGTTCCTCCGTGTGTGCTTGAAGCCACAGATCTGCTGCTCTGGGAATCAGCTCACCTCCTGCCTGTCCCTGTAAACTCTGACACTCAGCCCTGTTGCTCCATGTCCCAGCACTCCCCTTAGGGACAGCATTAGTGGGTGGCTGTGCCAGTTAGGCTCTTGCAGAACTACAAGGGTCATTCACCAATTCTACACCAGGTCATGTTGATACAGACACATCAATGTGCAGTTGCTGGCAGCTTCCTGTCTCACTGTGGATAATTTTTCTAGCTGGGTAGGAAGTTACCTAATCTGCTTTAAACATGTTTGTTCTTCTTTGCAGCCTGAAACCACGGAGCTGGAGCCCAAGAAGGAGGGCAGCAGCCAGAGTGGTGGCTGTGTGGGATGCCATTTCCCCTACAGCACCCTACGGAAGCCCATCTCTCAGAGCAGCATGGCAGATTGGGCTTCCAAAAACCTGAACATGCACACGCAGGGCATCTTCCGACGCAGGATCTCCATCTCCAACATGCTGTCCTGGAACGGTGGCTCCATCAAAAAGCCAATGCTCATCACCAGCAACCGCACCATCAAAAAAGAGGCTTGTGAGATGTTCAAACTGGTGCAGAGCTACATGGGAGATCGTCACACTCGCATGGACCGCAACCACGTGGCGCTGCTGACGGTCACCAAGTGCTGGAGCACGCAAGGGCTGCGGGATGAGCTCTACATCCAGCTGATCCGACAGACAACAGACAACACCAGCTACCGAAGCTTGGCCTGGGGCTGGGAGCTGATGGCAATCAGTCTGGCCTTTTTCTCCCCATCACCCAAATTTCAGTCTTACCTGGAAGGTTACATTTATCGCCACCTTGACAGTGATGAAAAGAGTAAGTTCCTCGTGCACTTCCTCTGCATGCAGCAGCATCTTGGTGGGTTGTGCCACACAGTCAGGGTTGACTTGGTTTTAAAAGTACAGGTAGTCCCCAGCTAGTGCTATAGGCTCTGTCAGTGAGAGCACAGTGTGTTGTCCGAGTTCACCTTTCGTTGGTGGGATGAAGCTGCCATCAGCTTGTGTCTGGCAAAGAAAGCCCCAGACTGTGCTCACCTCGCCCATCAGCACTGAAATGAGCTCTGTCAAAGGCAGAGCTTTTCTGGGTTCTCTGATTACTTCCAAGTTCCTTGGGCTGGCAAAAACCGGAATTATTATCTAACTTTTTAAGAGAGCCATTGCAAACACTGAGAACAGGTCTTGGCTGTTTGGGGATCCCAAAGAACTCAGGCTTTTAGTGTGAAGAAATGCAATTTATCTGTCTGTCAGAAGTTTGGGGAGCAGCCCAGCTTATATTTTGCTATTATCCCAATTTTAAATTGCTGTAGAATCCTGGCAGTGGAGGGGGGGGGGGGGGGGGGGGGGGGGGGGATAAAGGAAATGAAAAAAGCTAAGTCCCAGCCTGGAGAGTATTAACTGGGAACTTCAGGCTGTGTTTGAAGCTCCTCCCAGGTCTCCAGGGTGGCTACAGGAGTTCTGCCTCAGCATCCCTCTGCCCCTGCTTGTGAGCATGGTGGCAGAGTTGGACCAAGGGACAAGTGCTACACTGGCAATATTTGCCTTCTGGTTTTATGATTGTAGCCTTAATGTGGGATTTCTTCACTGAACTGCCAGGTGTGCAGCAGTAGTTTGGCTTTTATAAAGATTGTCAGCCCTTGTCACTTCTGTACAAAACCATTCTTACAGCTGTGCTTTGCCCAAAATGCAGGCAGCAAGGAAGTGTACTCTGAAATATTGAGAAAATAGTTCCTTTGCAGAGCTTCTTATGCTGGGTCAGGCTGGCTGCCACATCTAATGGCAATTCTGTACTTTGGTACTTTAGTATAATACTGCATTATTAATCCAGACCCTCTTCTGAATTTTCAGTTGCCCAGCACATCAAGGAGCTTGTGGATCTGAAAAACAAGAAGATCACAAAATCCAGGAAAAAGAGGAAACAAAACACAGAGGATGAAGGTAGGGAGAGGCACAGAGAGCCAAGAGAGACGTCTGCACTGGCTTCAGGCAGGTGGCAATGCTGAGCTCTGCTGAAAATATGATCATTTCTTTAAGTACAGAGACTTGGATTTGGGAAAATTTATCTGGTGGGAGGCTGGTGTGCAAGGTTAGACCAGAGCATGGATCAACAGTGTGGGTGGCAGCTGGGCAGCGTTTGGGGGCCCTTTCAGTCACAGTTGTGCTAGTTATGTGAGGGATTTTAAATTGGATGCAGACCTGGGGCTGTAATTCCACTGATCTGTGCATGCCACAGAGTTTCCTGGAGCATATTCTGGTGCTAGAAGCTATATGAGCTAGTGTGTTGAAAAGAATCTGTCTCAGTTGTATTAATGGGTTTTGTAAATCACTGCCTGACCTGAGGCTCTTCTGGGAGGCTGCTGGTACCTGGTGAAGGACACTGCCTTTTTCTCTCCAGAACTGGCTTCCCTTGCCCACACTTTCTGAGCTCTCAGCCCAGGGCTTGTCCTGGCATCTCTGCAGAATGGACAAGAGCTCGTGCATTCCTCTGGGCTCAGTTTAATTGTTTATCTGGCTAAAGTCTTCCGAGACAAAGTCCATTCATATTTTTTATATTGCTTTCAGGAAATTTGAGTTAGCCCTGTGAATTCCTCTCAGGCAGCAGTTTATATCAAGTGGCTTCAGTGTTTTTAATCTGTAAAAGCTGGAGTGCAGCTCCCTGCATTCCTGAGTCCTCCCTGACACCAGCAGACAGCTCCCTGCGTGGCTTCCCTGTGTCATTGCTGTGTCACCCTGTCATGAGGCAGCTGCAAGTCAGGACAAGGCCCTGGGTTGAAGCTCCTGCACTGTGTATCATTGTTCTCTGTCTCTGGTGGGATTCGAGCAGAGACCTGCTGTTGCACAGAAGGATTATATTTCTGGTGGGATTTTTCTTTTCTGTTCAGGCCCAGGAGAGTTCAGGACTTTGAAACTTCATTTTGCTTGTGCTCAGAGGGACTAAGACATCCTTATGAGACAACTCCTTGGAGATTGTTCTGTTCAGCAGGACTTGCTGCCTGTGGCCTGAGCAGGCTGTTCTTTGCAATTACTTGTCTAAATTGTGTGTGCTGGAGGTGTGCTTAGGAAAATAAATGTAGTTTTCACCTAAAAACAGGTGTTAAATTTAAAATTACAAAAAAAGTAACCCAAAAATCCCCACAAACATCAGCAGTTAGACTCTTTGTAGGTCTCTTTCAACTCAGAATTTCTATGTGGCCTCTGATAGATATTTTTGTATATATGTATATGAAATATTATGAAAGAGGCATGCCAGGATAACTTTATAAAGTTTCCTGAAGGAAGCACTTGAAAACTGTGCCTGTGTAGCCTCAGCAGGGGCTCTGGTGACAGGTCACACACACTGTTACCTTTCACAGAATCATTAAGGTTGGAAAAGTCTTCTAAAGTAATCAAGTCCAGCTGTTCCCACAGCACTGCCAAGGCCACCACTAAACTGTGTCCCCAAGTGCCACATTCATACATTTTCTTAATACTTCCAGCATGGAGGTTCCACCATGCCCTGGGCAGCCTGTGTTCCAATGCCTGATTACCCTTGCAATGAAGAAATTTTCTCTTATATGTGGAAAGATAGGTTAAAAGGATAATGCAGGATAGTACAGAAGGCAATCTCTCCTGATTAATTATTGTATCAGCTGTACCGATTACTGAGGAGTGCAAACATCTGTAACATCTGGAAACAGCCTGCCCAATGAGTTTGGCTGTTATAAAAAAGTAAGTTGCAGTTTGGGTTGGGGCTTGATACTAAGGCTCTGCTGCAGTTTGGGATGGAGTTGGCTGTGCTGTGAGGAAGAAGGGATGTGTGGTGGTGCAAGGGACAGATACGGTAAGGAGATGCTGTGTGAGGGACAGTCAGGGTAAGGTGGCCAGGAAAGGGACAGGTTGGATTTAGCCAGTCATGCAGAGGGGAGAGAAGGAGTCAGAGCTGTGTGGAGCTGCCTGTAAGAAAAGGAGTTGTCAGAAACAAGTACACTGAAAGAAGGCATGAAATGTTATCTAATAAAAGACTGGTGGTGATGCCAGTCCAGTCCATCTTGCCATAATTGTTACAGTTATATCCAGTCTAAATGTCCCCTGGCACAGCTTGAGGCTGTTTCCTCTTACCTGTTTCCTGGCCCAGGAGGCTGCTCTGGCAGGGATTAGGCTATGTGTTGTTCTGCAGAGGAGGCAGCAGGGTTGGCTTTTTTACAGTGACTGATAAGGCTGAGGACTTTTCCTGAACACTGACCTCAGAATTGCACCTGAAGTAAGGGGAAATCTTGCAGGAACATACCAGGTTCTCTCTGTTGCTGGCTGGAAAGGTCAGGAACACCTACTTCTATTTGACCAGCCTTGCTTTCCAGATGTCTGAGGGGTAGGTAGGATGCACCTGAAGCTGCAAGGCTGTTGTGAGAAGTTCCTTAGTGGCTCTGAAATATTAAGATGTTTATGGATGCTGCAGCAGCAATTTAACAGAGAAATCCTTAAGGAAATCAAATGTAGTGACTTCAGTCAGAGCTGAATAGAAGATAAGTAGGCATCTATGTAAATCTTTCAGTGAAAAGATGAGTTGAAGCAGTGATTCCCCACACATGGGCACATAGTCCCTTCAGTCCAGAAGCTCATTGGTGAGTAAACATTTCCTGTCTGACATATACCCAAAAGAAAGAATTCTGAAGTTACCACACTTAACCTTTGCAGTCTTCATCTTCTAGCTTATTCTCTGTGAGTAAATTAAATAACTAATGTGGTGCAAGGTTTTCATGCATGAATAACCTGTTGGCAGGCAGAATAATAATGGGTAGGAATAAATGCTGTATTTTCAGAAGGAGGATTGTCTGCTGATCCCACAGGAATGTAAGCTGGTCTTTGGGTTTATACAGGAGACAAAATGAGCTGACAGGTCAGTGTTGATAAAATTAGTCGGGGCTATGAAAATGAAAGGTGCAGAGGGATCTGGGTAGGGTGATGAAAAGAGTAATCAAGCAGCAGAGGATATTGTGTTACCAAAAGCAAAGTTTTTTACATGGGGGAGAGGTCCCTGACTGCAAGGACAGGGGGAGGCCCCAGTTGAGCCATTTTGAGGAGGGAAAGATGTTTTCCAGCTTTTATATGAATTTTCAGAAATACATGCACATTCCTGGGAGGTGGTCAGAAACCAAAAGAGGGATGAGGAGCTTGTAGGAAAGGGACAGAGAACAAAGCAGCACTTGACTGTAGTTGTGCTGTGCCCACTCTGTGCCCAGAATCCCTCTAAGGCTGATGAGTGTGGCAGGGAAGGTGACATGAGAGCTGGACGTGGAGGAGGGAAGAGGGGAGACAGTCAATGGGATGAAAGAAACTTAAGATTACCTAAGGAAAGCAAGAAGAAAATTTCTCACAGTGTGCCATAGCAGCAGAACTGAAAGCTGCCTGGTTTTGATGTTGGGCTGCAGGCTCAGGAATGCTCTGTCCTGAAGCACAGAGTGGAATCCCAAAGGGTCAGCAAAGCAGGGTGGTGTGCAGGTTCAGAGCGTAAAGAGGTTTAGAAAGAAATGGTACAAATTCAAAGAAGGGAAGTCTGTCTGTTGATGAATTTTTTGAAGTGGGATACTAATTTTTAAGACATCCTGTATCTGTTTCTTATCTTGGTGACAGGTGCAGGCTGCTGGCTTGTCTGGCTGATGAGCATGGCATTTCCCATATAGGGAAGGGTGATTGAGAAGCATTGTTGGGATGTAGAAGGAAGCACTGGTAGTGTGAGAAAGAGGAACTAAAGCAGTGCTGTGAAATGGGGGAGCCTGGGCAGCTCTAAGCCAGGAGAGCAGCACAGCTGGTGCCAAGCCCAGCTGACCTGCTCAGGAGCACCTACCCACCCCTGTGCTAGAGAGTGCAGTGGATGGGATCCTGGTCTGAGAGCCTGCTTGGCGTGTGCCAGGCTGAGATCCAAGAGGCTGTGGTAGGGGGAGGAATATCCAGACAACAGCTTCTCAAGTACTAAAATACATATCCCATGGCCAGGTCCTAAATCCACACTGTCTGCTGCATTTTTAAGACTTGGTTTTGTAGAAAAGCATTCAAGTCTGTTCCATAAGGTATGTTCCTGCATGTGTCTTGTCTGGATTTTAACTTTTTCTAAGAAGAGATGTTCCTTAGGATACTGTACACATGTTTCTAGCTGTACACACAGTTTCTAGGCTGGCATATGGAGAAATTTTTCTTTGAAAACTATTTTTCACTGTGTGGGCTGTTAGGAGTCATCTGTTCCTGAACTCCTGAGGCTGCTGTGATACCATAGGGAATAACAGATTATCTTGGGTTTCTCAGATTCATGATGTGCTCACAGAAGTGGAATTGCCTTGAGGATTAGCCCTTTCCAGGTGGTGCAGACAAAGCCCTGCAGCAAGAGGCAGGAGCTGGGTTGGGAAGGGAGTAGCTGGCCCATGTTTGGAGACATCAGCATGCATGGCTGGGAGTGAGTCTCTAGCTGAGTGTTTTGAAAGCAGCAAATGGTTGGGACAGGTTGCTGGTTTGGAAAAGCTGAGGCTAAAGCTAAGTTCTACTCCTCTCCCTCATGTTCCTTCCTGCAGCTCAGCATGAGCCTCCCAGCCTCTCCATCTCTCTCCATGTTGCCCATCCCACTCTGCACGTGCCCCAGAGCCAGGAGCACATGTGCTGGGGCAGATGGCTTCTATTCTGGAGCAGGGAGGCTGCATAGGAGCCATGGCTCTGTGCCCTCTGGGTTGAGTGCTGCTCACCCTATTCCTCACAGCTCCTGCCTCTTTTTGGCCATTCAGGTCTATGGGCAGTAACTCCTCCATCCTCTTGTGCATGCAGCAAGTTTATTTTTCAGTTGCTTCAAATTCGATCAGCTTCATGTGTGACCCCAACAGGCCCCATCGGGTCACAGGCTGCAGCATGGTTGTCATGGGAGCAGGAGGCCTAGCTGCAGAAAGTGCTGGATGTAGGTTTTAGACTTTTCCTGGGACTGGGGTGCTTCCTGGGAAAGTACAAAACAGGCTTCAAGAAAATGTGTCTGACTGCAGCCCATGCATCAGCCATGCAGAATCTGCAAGACATCAGCTCCTTTTGCAAACATTGTTAAGCTTTTAGGCTGATTATGTGTTTCATGGTCTAATTGCAGTGTGAAAAAATATTTTATTAGTTTGAATGTGCTGTCTCCTGCAAAATTGCTGGGATGCAGAGATGCAATCCCTTCTTTCCCTTCCCCCCAAGAAAGGTGAGTCCTCGCTTTGGGGTGTGTCTCACATTGGACAGCAGAAACTGTAACCTGGGATAGTGAAGCATCACAGGGAAGCTCATTTGGTTTGTTTCCTTTTAATCCTTAAATATTCCCAGTGTAAGTCATGCCTAGGATTAGCAGGATTTTTTTTCTTACAGTGTATATTTTGCTTTTGATATTCCCTAGAGAGAAATTCTTAAAACTGGCTTTCCTTCCCATTGCCTGTGGGAGATGGGAATGCTGTTGTACCTCTGCTGGTGTGGCTCCAGTGGTGTGGAGAGCCTCTGCTCCAGCTGTAAAGCAGATTGATGGAAGCAGGAGGTGCTTGTTTTGTCAAGAGGAACCAAAGCCTGTGGTTTATTTGCTAGCTGAAAGGACAACACATCTCTCACCTCTGGGAATGGTTCTGCTTGGGAAGGGTTTGTCCTCCCTCTGCATTGAGAGGATTTGAAGACCTTCAAGCTCCCAGACAGTGTACCTAAGGGTGTGTGAAAGACTGATGTGAAATGCACAGCATCTGACCAGAATATAGACTTTCACAGCCACAAGTATTTGAACTGTGCTACAAGCTTTGGGCCTGGCAGGGAATCAAATAGGTCAGATCTATTCACTGCTTTCAGTGAGCAGTTTTGGGTTTTACTTGAACAAAAACAAAAGGCCAACAGTTTTGGAAAAACTCTCCCAGCAATCAGTGCTCCTCTGTCATTGCGAACATTTCTCTTGGTGTCACGGGGGGATTAGCTCTGTGAATTGTGGCTGCACTTGCCTTCAGAGTTCACTGAACCAAACAGATCAAAGCAGGTGCTCTTGGGGAGGGCAGCAGCTTTGGAGGTGCAGTTCCCAAGCTTTGGTGTGTCCCTTTTGCCTTGTCTCATAGAGCATGCCTGAGCTGCACGGTACCAGCTTGGGTTGGAGAAGGATGCAGGCAGGAACGTGAGGAAGCCTTGTGCAGGTCTTTGGGAAGATAAGTTCCCATCACCTCCCCACACCTCTTCTTGTGTCCTAAGGTCACTATTGGTGCTGATGCTGCCTGTCTGTCCCCACACACCTTTGTCTCCTGCTCCCCTCTCACTAGCAAAGCAACTGAAGTTCTCAAGTAATAACCAGTGTTTAAAACTCTCTGAAGCCTTCCCTGATGGAAGGGTGACTGTGGCTCTGTGGCTGTGTTCTGGCAGGATGGGGGCTGTGTATTGAGGGAGCTGTGTGTGCCAGAATGAGCTGTTGTGCTGGAGCTCTCTGAGGGGCTTCAGTGTGGGGTTCATGGTGCTGTGGGCTGACCATTCAATTGTTCTTTTCCACCAGGTCTGCCCATTAGCACCTATGCCAAGTACTGCTACCGGAAACTCCAGAAAGTAGCTGTCACTGGAGGCAAAAAGGTGAGCAGATGCCTTGGCTGCAGGGCCTGGGGGCTGCCTGGGGGACTCTGATTCAGTGATGGGAAATGGAGATAGAGTGAGTGGGGGAGGCTTGTTCAGAGTACATCTCCCTTGAATGTGTGGGAGAGGGCTGCTGTCCAGGTCCCACCATCCTCCTGGGAGACAGCAGTACCTGCTTTGCAGGCAGCTGCATGGCTCTGCTTCCTGGCCTCAGGGACAAAGACAATCCCAACACATACCTGTCTCCAGGATAAAAGAGCTGTCTGTGCAGGGATATCCATCATTTTGTTGCTTCAGGTGAGGGAAGAGTCTCCCTTTGCACCGAGAGCTTATGTGGGCTGGGTCTTGTGGCTGCTTTACTGCAGAGTTGCTCATTCCCAGTTCAGTCATACAGCAGAGATGGTGGTGCAGAGGGGAGTCTGTGTTATCTAAAAATCTTACTCTATTCCCTCTGCACAGTTCTCTGTGTGGCCTTGAAAGCTAATAGATGACCTCAGCCTGTTAGTTCTAGGTCCCCAAGCCAGATCTGGTCATCAGGGGT
Source organism: Erithacus rubecula (assembly GCF_903797595.1). Lineage (NCBI taxonomy): Eukaryota > Metazoa > Chordata > Aves > Passeriformes > Muscicapidae > Erithacus > Erithacus rubecula. Next base: position 742,688 of record NC_136670.1, read on the forward strand.
TTTTTAATGGATATTCCTCTGGGGCCTCTCTGCCATCTGAACTTTGCCTAGTTCAAATAAAACTAATTAGCTGAAATGCCTTGAGAGGGGTGAAGGCTGCTGGCAGGGGCAGGACAGTAAACCTCCAAGCACTCATTGTACACAACTGCAGCCCTGGCCACTGACCCTCAGGGGGCTTGGTGGGAGCTTTCCCCTGTCATGTTCCCACTTGGCTGCAGGATCACGGCTGAAGGCCACCGTGCTGGGCAGCCTGTCACCCCTGCAACAGCTCTGTGCTTTTCCAAACTGTTGCCACAGAACATTCAAAACCCCTTTCAAGTGTTGGTATTTGTCAGAAGCAACAGGTGCCCACTTTTCAGACTTTAGCCCCTCTGAGAGCAAAGCTTTCCCTAGAGTTGGAAATAACTTGAATTCTCACCTCCAGAGGACTGTTTTTCACCTATCCAGTGGCTAAGCACTTGCCTGATGCTGGCTTGGGGTACAGGTGCCCTCTGCTGACCTCAGCACAGCCAGGGCTGGGCTGGGCTCTGCTCCATACTGCCTCCTGCGCAGGTGGAGCTGCAGCTGGAGCAGTCCCTTGCTGTGCAAAACACAGCATCAGAATCTGTGCAAAACCCAGCAACAGAACCTGTGCAAAACCAGCCCAAATTCTTCAAAGTGGTCTCCTCTGCTCCTCTTGGGCTTGATGAATAGACCCACCCCTGGCTTTAGGTGGCAGAATGAGAACCATGCAGCCAGGAGGGTGATGAGGTGACTACATGCAGGGTCAGCCTTCTCTGTCCTGGTCACTCAGTGTCCCCATCCCCGGGTCACTCTTGCTCTGTGGCCTGGCTGTGCCATGGCTGCACTGAGCTTTTCTCTGTCCTCAGGGTCTCCGCAAACCAACAGTGGAAGAGATAACGCATGCCAGGAATGCCATCCTCACTCCATCGCTCTTCGGCAGCTCCCTGCAGGAAATCATGCTGCGCCAGCAGAGCATGTACCCAGGGAACAAGCTGCCCTGGGTGCAGACACAGCTGTCACAGCAGGTCCTGGCCCTGGGAGGGGAACAGACTGAGGGCATTTTCAGGTGAGCTTCTGCAGTGCTGTGCTGCTATTGAGCCCCCCATATGTCCATCCTCAAAGTCAATGAGTCAAGATTGACCTCCACACACTTCCTCTTCCCTAAGAAGTTGTGGACTGGACAAAATCTGACTTTTCTCAGGTTTCAGGTATCACCTCTTGAAGTAGCATTAGACAGTTTGCACGTGTCAACACAGAGGGGAGTGGTGTAAGTGTGACTTAACTACATGGACAGCTCATCCCCAGGTAGGGCAATGAGCTTTCATCAGATTTGGCAGTAGTGGTTGGCCAGTGTAGGGGAGGGAGGAGCTACAGCATCCTGGCAGAGCACCTTATCTAATGTAGCACATCAGCCTTGGTACTGCACAAGACACAAGGAGTCAAGGAGACACAGAATCTGTGTGGCAAACATGAGGGATTCTGCTTTGGGTTTGGGTTTTCTTTGCTGTTTTCTTTGTGTGTGTGGTTTTGTTTTGCATTTAAGATTTGAATTAGTTTTTCCATAGCTAAACTGATTTAAAATAGTTGTTAAAAGGCTCAACTTCGCCTTGTAAGGGTAAATTTTTTGTGGATAGATGTGTGTATATATGTATGTATATATATATATGTATCTATTATGTATATATGTGTTATATATATAAGTATATTTAGCCAGAGATGCTGCTCATCTTCAGTCTGAACATGCTGCAGAGAAGCCTGGTTATACAAAATCCTCTCTCCTGAGGACAGCGATAGTTTGTATCTGAGCTAGTGGGAATCCCCACTTCAAGACACTATAAAAATCAGCACCCCCTTCTCTCTGAGGAACTGCTGCTATAGCTGCCACTGGTGCCTGAGGCCTTCTCCCTGAGGCCCCAGAAGCAGCTTCAGAGCCATGCTTTGCTGGTCAGCTGCCCCACCAAGCACATTGCCTGGCTCACTCTCACAAGGACCTTTTCTGTGTCTCTGCAGGATACCTGGTGACATAGATGAAGTCAATGCATTGAAACTGCAGGTGGATCAGTGGAAAATCCCAAACAATCTCAGTGACCCCAACATACCAGGTACAGGAATGTGGCAGGTGTGTTGCTGCAGGCTCAGCCATGGTGCAGTGTGGAGGGGCCAGAGCAGCTCAGTGGATGTGCTGCTGCTGGGGAATGTGTACACAGGCTGTCTATGCTGACTGGGATTTTGTTCTATGTCTTTTCACTGCCTTTCCAAACAATGCCCATAGAGGAAACACTAGGAGTGGGGAGGAACCTCTGTCTCTCATGCAGTAAGGCTGTGCAAGTTGGGCAGAGTGGGGGGAGTCCTTCAGGTCTCATTGTCCTCTTCTTTAGGCAGCCCCAGAGCTGCTTCCTGGAGAAGCAGGTAGGTAGCAGCCACTTTTTCCCACTAACTGGTCAGTTTGGGCACCTGAGCATTTCAGAGCCATGACTGAGTTAAGGTGAAGCAGCACAAGCACAGAAATTCCTTCTCTGCCATCTCTCACTGACAAGTATGTCCCTGAAGAGGGTGGGGAAGTGACCAGAGCTGTTCTCATGCACCTGCTTTCTGCTCAGCCTCTCTCCTCAAGCTCTGGTATCGGGAGCTGGAAGAGCCTGTCATCCCCCAGCAGTTCTACAAAGAGTGTATCAACAACTATGAGAACCCTGATGCTGCTGTGGCTGTGGTGCAGCTTTTGCCAGAGCTCAACAGACTGGTGTTGTGTTACCTCATACACTTCCTGCAGGTAGGCAGCCCCCACAGCCTTGCACTGGGGCCAGGAGCATGTGAAGCACGGTTAGTGGGACAGCTATGGTGGGACTATCAGCAAGGTTTTAAGATGTCTTATTTGTATTTAAGGTGGGATTGATAGAGGGGTGTTTGCTGGCCTAATTTATTATGGGAGCAATAAATCCTGTTCCCAATCAGGTTGGTTTCCTGTCTGCCAAGGCTGCTGCTCTGTTGGTTGTGTCAGAGCACAGTGCTCTTCCCTGTGGATGTGTGGCACTTGGGTCACTGTCCTCAGGATAGGCTTTGTGTCTGCTCTCCGTGCACCTTTCCTTGGGATACGTTTTTGGACTTTCTTGCCCTTTTCCCCTGCTCCATCTGAATGTGTTCTTGCTGTCTGCAGATCTTTGCTCAGCCATCAAATGTGGGCAGAACAAAGATGGATGTGAATAACCTGGCCATGGTGATGGCCCCCAACTGCCTTCGCTGCCAGTCTGATGACCCTCGCGTTATCTTTGAGAACACGCGCAAAGAAATGTCTTTTCTCCGCATGCTGATAGTGCACTTGGACACAAGCTTCATCAAAGGGTTGGTCTGATCCACTGGCCCCAGGGTACAAAACATTGCTCTGGGGACTTGCTAGATACCTTAAGTTTTCTCCTCTCCACGTAGGTTTCTTCCATTGTCCTTGCTGTTGTCATGCCCTGGGTTAGCCATTGAGCGTCTCCCAACATATGACCACAAGGACTGGACATTCCTGGAAGGCTTGGTTCTGTCAGCGCCAGGAAATCCTTGGGCATGCCAGGTTAGGTCTAGCAGTTCCTGGCCTTTCAGTGTGTCAGAGAGGGGAAATCCTCTTCCTGAGAGCCACAAAATTGGTTGCTCAGTTAAAGGGCTGTGACATGCGTGAGGAACTGCTACATGGGGCAGTGAAACTCTCCATTTCCCTTCTGGAGGCAGAGTTGGCTTCAAGCAGGAGAACATCACCCCTGTGCTGTGTCATGAGCTGGTCCTAGGATAGATGCTGCCTCATCAAGAATAATCCTACTACTATGGGGACAGCCTAGTTCACCACTGCAGACTGTTGGCTGGAGGTGTTAGGGTTGTTGTGACATCCCACAGTGCTGTTGGTAGAGGGCTGTGAAGGAGGTTCAAGAACTGTAAAGCTGTGCAGCAGCATGTGAGACCAGCCCTGTCCTGAGTACTCACCCACACCATGGTTCTGGGCACAACAGAAAGGCCAAAAGCCTGACAACAAACAGGTAAACAACCATTTTGGCATCCTCTTAATGAGGGCCATATCTTCTGTAGCAGTGACCCCAGTGGCCTTGCAGCTCCTTTTTGCTACAGACAGCATGAACTGACACCAGCTTTGCTGAGGAGTACCTGAGTCCATGCTCAGAGCAGCCTTCACAGCTCCAGCTCCTCACAACCTGGTACCACATCCTTCCCAGACCACTCCATCAGGAACTAAATACCTGTTTGACCCACTCTTCTGGCTCAGCCCAGGTCTAAAGAAGGCCCCTAACAGTTCTGAGCACAGAAGTGCTCCTGTGCCCAGATACTCCCTTCCATGCAGAGCAGCAGCAGTGCTGTGTGCTTGAGAAATGCTGGTACAGCCTGTAGCCAACTGTGGTACATGCTCTTCCTTTGAGGTATTTTCCTTGCTGGAGGCAGGTCTGCTGCAAGAAGGTATGTTTTGGGATTACTGATGCAGTGCTAAGGCTGTCAGTACCATGCAAGGTTGCATTTGTGTTTCTGCATCCCCCTCCCTTTCCAGTGGGGACCTGGGATCATCCTCTCCAGACTACAGTGAGGAGCTGAGCCCTGTCGACAATGAGGTTTGGAGCTGAATCAGTACCAGTGTGGGCATGAGGTGCCATGTGCAGAGTGCCCCAAGCCAGGCTTGTTTGGGGCTCTCTCTGAGACGGCTCAGATGAGTTTGAATGAACACCAGACCAGGAATTCAGTTTGTGTCCATCTCATACTAGATGATTCTGTGGTCCTGTGGGCCAGGAAATCTTGCTCCCTTGTCAAGATTAGCTCTGTCAAACATGCCCACAAAACATGCCCATCTGTTCGTACACACTCATCTCCATGCTTTGATGCTGCTCAGCTTGCTCTGTCCTTCTGCAGTGGTGAACAACTTGTTCTTCAGATGTGGAGCTACTGTCCCAGAAGTGTAGAGAGGGGCAGAGGTTACCTGTTCTGACATGCTGTCCTGAGGTTTGAATCACTGAACAGGTTGGGGCTGTCCTGTTCCCTGCCAAGGTCTGGAGCAGCCATGTGGCACTTGCCCTCCTCTTCAGGCTGCAAGTGCCTGTGTCTGTGTCAGGCTTTGCCTGCAGCCACTGCAGGCCTGATCCATGTTACTCCTTGCACTCAGCTGTGGCAATCAATCAAACCATAGGCATTTGCTGCTAATGAAAGTGAATGCTTCTGGCCAGGGTTGTAAAACATGCTCATAAGGGACACTGGATATTATTATTTTTGCCAACAGATTTGTAAATACCAATCAGTAAAGTAGCCTTTTCTCTGTTCTAATAGTAATAAATACAATCTCCATGGCTGTCTCTTCTGTGAATTTTTTGTCAATTTCTGCAGCATGATTACAGCTGTGTGGGGCTGCACATTGCAGCCTAAATGTCGGTACTCTCTTGAGTAAGATTTGAGAATCAGCATTAAGTAAGCACTTGGAAACCATGCTCTGGGCTCATTCTGTTCTTCTCAGGAGCTGCCAAAGGACACTCAAGAATCTTAGAAAAGAATGGGTTGATACAGGTAAAAGACAATACTGCTTTACACATATCTTCTAGAGCCTTTCAGGGTCATAAAGGTATGAGAGAAGTTTATGGGCAGTTGGAGGGTAAAAGGTGTCCCTCCTTCAGCAGCTGGGAATTCTGCAGATGGACTGCAGGAGGTGGCCACACAACTGTCCTCTGCATGGTCCCCTGCGGGGTCTCTGCTGATGGAGATGTGATTACTTGTGCTGTTAGGCTGACCTGATGGGGACATTTTTATGTTCAGACTGGAGCATTCTTTGGAGCAGTCTGGTGGTGCTTGAGACTGGTGCTGGTTCCACAGTGTGGTGGAGCTGCAGGGCAGGTGCCAGCTATGCTACTTCAGCCGCACAGGAATGAGTTACTGCCCAGGATCTGGCTCGTGCTGCTGGTACTCTGGGGGTGGTCATTAGTCCTGTCAGACTAGGAAAAGCTGGTGCACTTCAGACCAAGCCAGTGGGGGCTGTTCTATCACACCAGCCAGTAGGTGGGCTGTAGGACAAGTGAGTGCAAGGAAGACCAGGAACATTGCAACCTTACATAGCCCTTCCTAGGGGGATGTCTGCAACCCAATTTCTGAGTATTCAAAACTTTTCTGTGAAATTAGCTGATTTTTGCCAAATCAGAAAAGGCTACAAACCAAATGCTTCAGCTCAGGCTCTAAGACTGAGGCTCACTCCTGCAGTCACTATGGCCTGACAGCTGGATCACTTAAAGTGATGGCCAGGGCAACAGCTGGGCTTGGAACAAGCTTTTGATTTATTCTGGGCTTCCATGGGCAGTGCAGTTGGACCTGGTGCTCGAGGGCAGCTGGGACCCAGCTCCTTGAGAGGAGGCAGCAGCAGCTTATCATGGTCTGCTGGCTGGAGAGAATGGTGTGTCCCAATGGGGTCAGCACTCCTGCAGGGCTGGGTGCTCTTGCTGGTGCTGTTGGATTTCTGGCTGGTTTGAGTTTCTTTTTCACAGAGCCTCATGAGAGCTTTTTGCTATGCCTGCAAACAGAAATGGTAAAAGCAATTCTGCTCATGGCAGCTGATGGACACTGTGCCCTCAGGTCTGCTGCCCAGAGCCACCTCAGCTCCCGAAAAGTTGGGCAGATGTTGGGGAGCACAGGTAGATTTTGGACCTGTCTGTAGGTTCAGCTTGTGATGGAGAAAGGGCTTAGCTTTGGCAGCTGCCTTACATGGAGCTTTCACTAAATCAGCCCTGTGGGAAGACAGAGGCCAGAGGAACAGGCAGGTCTTCTTCAGGAGCCCTGCAGCATGGGCAGGAGGCAGAGATGGAAGACTCCCTGTCCTGATGCTGCCACAGTGTTGGTTTGATATGGGTGCAATACAGCACTGGCAGATTCAGCAGAACTGACCCCTGGAGACTGTGCCAGCTGGGGCTGTGTGAAGCAGAGCTCTGGCTCTGGCTCACCCATGGACTATCTGCAGGACACACACCAAAAATAAGATGGGAAAAGATGAATTAGCTTCTAAGGCTGCTGCCTTTAGAGGTCCTGTTGTCCTACACCATTTGTCAGCAATGGTAAATGGGGAGAGAACTGGGTGTGGGTGCAGTGAGCTGGGGAAACCAGTCAGCCATTCGTTATCCCATGACGAGGAAACAGGGAGCATGGGTGTTCTGAGTGAGGTGACCACACAGACTCCTGCCAGAGATGAGTGCTTACAGGTAGCTGTGCAGGAAAGCTTTTGGGACACCTTGAGTCACTCATCAGCTCGACTATTCCCTCCAAAGCAGGGGACACCAGCTGAGTACTCTGTCCAGGCCACAAAGATTTGAACCTGCATCTCCTGCCTCAGCTTCTGCCTGGACGTTCCTCTGTCTCACCATGTAAACTATCCATTTTGTCTGAAGTGCTCAGTGTTTACTGGTACCATAAAGGGAGCTTGTGTCTGAGAACTGGAGGATTGTGTGACCTCTGCTGGCAGGGCTGGATGCTGGCAGGAATTGAGGCCCAAAGGCATGAAGGTGTTCAGGAGCTCAGGGCTGCTCTCAAAAGCTGCAGCTTCTCCCAAAGGAGAACTAGTGGGTTATGTCAGCTCATCTCCACTCACAGACACATTTCCTCCACCCCATCAGAGTGTGCCATGTCTGGTCTTTTGTTCAGATCACAAGTGAGGCAGGAGACTGGGTGAGTGATGTAGAATGGAGGAGGGAGTGGGGCCCTTCCTTTTCAGTGAGCTGCTGGATTGCCTCAGCTGCCATGAAACAGGCTTCCCTGAAACAACATGGCCTTGGTGCCTGCTGGGGAAGATAAGGGCACTGCAACTAGAAACAGTCCCCAAATACTGGGCTAGGGTGTCCCCTGCTGGGTGTTACCTCCTCACTCTCGGGGCATGTCAGCCAGACCCTATAAGGCCAGGGACCACAGAAAGGCCTCTAGAGCCTCATCTGCAAGTGAACAGCCCCATAAAGAATGAGGAGGTGAAGAATCTACAGCCTTGTCCCTTCTCCCAGCTAAATCACAGGAATGTCTGGGTGTGGTGATGTAGAAATGTCTGCTTGTCTGTTTGTGCCTCCCAGCCACTCCCTGGATGGGGCTGTGCTTGCTCTGGCCAAGGACAGGCTGACAGTGGGGACCCTTCCCTGGAGATCTGTAGGCAGTTCCCAGCCTCTGGTCTGGGGGACTCTGGTCAACAAAGAAGGCGTGAGAAACTCTCCCAAAGTAGAGAGTACCCAGATGTGAAATCGTACTGATGATGGCACACAGACCTGGTGAGTCACTCAGCTCCCATCCTTGTGTGCACCTTGGGAGCAGGCTGGAGGTCAGCTAGACCTGTGGGACCTCCAACAGCACTCTGACAAAAGCAAGTACAAGCAGGGTAAAGCACAGTGGGGAGAGCTGGACACAAAACTCATCCCTGGCTGCTGCACATTGGTGTGGAGGGTAAGCACCATGTCCAGATGAATCTGTAATCCTCCTGCCCCAGAGCAGGATGCTGCAGCAGCTGTGCAGACTGCAGGGCCCTCATGAGGATGTGTTGAGGCAGCTGAGGGCTCTGCCAGAGCTCTAAGGGCAGGAGAAGACCCTGTTGACACACACCACCCTCCTTCCCACTGCCGTGCAGGCCCCAGAGTGGCCAAGCAGGGAGGATGGAGGGTCTCAGGCAGGGAATTGCTCCAGGCAGGCACAGAGGCCTTGGTGACTGCTTGCTGGGGCTGCTCCTTGGGTGCATTGCCCTGCCAAAAGTGTCTGCATGGGCAGTGTTGGAGCAGAGCTGCTAATCCCCAATAGCACCAGTACAGCCTGGCCTTGAGGGAAGTAGCTGAAGGACGCCTCACTGGGAACTTCCTCCCCGTTTCTCAGGAATGTTGCCCAACTGCAGATCTTTGCCCTTGGATCTCTGCCTGAGCTGGGTCAGCCATTTCTGATGATGGATCTTGGTTCAAGTCCATGCACTGACTTCCTCCCCTGACTTGCCTCATCAATGTAGGATTTTCCAGTGCTCATCTGGTCACTGTCCCTGTTTTGCTTCTATTTACCACTGGCCTGTCCTGTGCCCTGCCAGCATAGTTCCTGTTCACCTGGTCTGTCACAGCTCCTGCTGCTCCCTGACAGTGAGTCTTGTGGAGTGCACAACTCTGCTCATGCTGGGCATAAATAAAGGCTTTACAGGTGACACCTGAACTCCTTCCCAGAGAAAGCAGAGAAGGTCCAAACCAATCCTTCCACTCGCTCAACAGCAAAGTTTGCTAAACAAGAAAAAAATGCTGGCTACTCCTTGCCTCCCTACCTCAAATTCCCTATAAAATTGGATCTCAGCATGACAGAGGGGGTGAAGATTGTACAGGTTGCAGTAGGGAAAATGCCCAGAGACAGTATGGTCTGGCTTAAAGAAAGCACAAACAAGGCCTTGGAAATAAACTCTTTATCACCAGCCCAAGGATGTGGTCTGAGTGTGCTGTCCGAGGGCTCTTCAGCTCTCTAGTCAGGCACCTCACTTGCCTCAGGTGAGCTTTGGGCACTCTGCTCTGTGCCATGCTGTGGCCTGGGCTAAAGGGATGGTCTGTTCGGCAGGCTATGGGTCCACAGAAGGGAGAGCATCCTCAGCAGCACAGTTCTCCATTCTGCCTTGGGATGTGGCTGGGGTTGCAACAGCCCCTTGAAAATTCTCTTCTGGGGCTGGTACAGGCCCAGGTTGATTGATCTGCTCTAATACTGAGTCAGCAATCCAATCTGTCATGGTACTTACATCCGAAGTGGTGGCTAAGGCAGTTGATTCTAGGTTCATTTTTCTTTCCAAGTGCTCCTTCACCATTGCATAGTCCTCAGGCTCCATGATTTTGGCATACCCAGCCCATTCTGCAGGGGCAGGCAACCTTGCTTTCAGGCTCCGCTGTTCAGATGCTCTGGGGAATCCTTGTCCTGCTTCCATACCCTGCCTTGGAGGTGTCTGGGGTGGCTGCAGTTGTCTGTTGGAGACATTTCCCCCAGAAAGCTCCAGGATTTCAGTGTAATCACAGCTAGTGTCTTGCTCAAACTGAGAAGTTACAAAGGATTCCAAGGTGCAGTGAACGTTCTCAACAACTTCTCTGGTTTGTGTGTCAAGGGAAGTCTGTGCAAGTGCTCTATCTGCAGGGGCTGTTTCAGTGTCCTTGGATTTGTCTGCTTGGGTGGTTCTTCCTGCAGGAGGCAGCTGCTCCCACCTGGCTGCCACCCCTGTCTTAGCAGCTTTGGATGTGCTGGATGCCAGATGATGCCCCAAGATCTCCAACACTGTTGCTGCAAGCTCTTTCGCCAGCACTTCCATTTTCTGACGGTGATCCAGAGAAGTATCTGAAGGTTCTACTCTCATGCAGCTGCCTAAAAGTCCTCCTCTGATTCCCCGGCCAGGCCTCTGTAAAAAGCTGCCATGCTGTTTCTCAGGAACCTCCAGCCTCTCCAACACTCTGTGCACCACAGTCTCAACCAGCTCTTCAAACGTCGTGGCTTCTTCTGCAATTAGTTGCTCACACACAGCATTCAGCAGGCCACTGGCAGTGCTATCTGGCTTCCTCCAGGAGCCAGCATCCTTCTGGCCCAGTGCAGCTCTGGAGTAAGTTTGGCCCTTGTCCAAAGCTACTCTCCCTATTCTGCATTCCCCTAATTTTTGGCTTTTGGGTGGGGATAGGCTGGAAGGTGTCTGAGGCTGCAGCCGCCGCTTCCGCCGCCAGGAAGTGTCAGTGGGTCCTGGTAGTTTGGGACCATCCTTTAACTTGGCCTGAAGTGGCAGAAGCCCTTCCTGAAAGGTCACACCAGGTTGTGGGTCATGTTGCTCAGGCCCTGCGTGCTGAGGATTCCCGTGGGCCAAGGCCAGCACTCTGCTTCAGCCCGGCCAGGAGGGCAGGAGAGAAGGGCTTCCCTCAGCACTGCGTGTGCCTGCGCATGGCCCTGCTGCCCGTGCCCAGCTCAGCCCTGCGCTGGCTCAGCTCCCAGCCGTGGAGTCCTTTCCCCACCACAGCAGCACAGCCCTGCACAGTCCTGTGCCCCCGAACACAGCCCTCTACCTACCTCTTGCTGCCTCAAGATCTTCTCTGACTGCAGCTTGATCCTGGCCAGGTAGTGCCTGTACTCGTTGAACTCTTCAGAGTGCAAACCACCTATGGAGGGACGAGGGCAGAATCCCCCAAACCCTGTCAAGCCACGCAGACGGCTTTCCCCGAAACAGCCCGACCCCAGCAGGAGGGGAGCTGCCCCCAAGCCCTCCCCCCATATCCTGGTGTTGGGACCTCTGATGTCCCCCCAGTCAGTGCTGAACAGGCAGCGTGGGGCAGGCTGAGAAGGCAGGACTGGCACTTGCCAGGGGGATGTTGGTGCTGCTTCTGCTCCCAGGGACACCAGCACACAGCCCTGCCCCTCTGACAGCAGCAGGCAGCTGCAGCAAGGGCTGTGGGAGCCCCGCTTGAAGGGGGCTGTTCTTGATCAGCCCAACACCCAAACCTACCTTGTTGTCACTGGTGATGACTCCCTGTCTCCTCAGCATCCGCAGGATGTCCTTGCGCTTGTGGTAGTCCCGAAGGTGGGGGTCATGCAGGCGGTTGTATTGCACTGGTGGTGCAGGGTGGTGGATGTAGGGATCGTCCAGATTGAAAGAAGGACATGGCCCGTTAAGCTGTAAGAGACATTTCCCAGAGAATGAAGGAGGCAGGAGAGCAGCAAAGAGGTACCACATGGTACTTGTGAAAAGGTAAAGGTCTTCATCTTCTGTAGGCACCGAGACCTGCACAGACAGACTACAGGGCTGAACCGGGCCAGGCTGGGCTATGGTGGTTAGGGAGAGACAACCCACAGCAACCCCACCATCAAATAGATCTTAGGCCACCAGGAAAAACAGCAGACTCATCCACAATGAACCTTCAAAGGTTCAAATGCAGCCAGTGGAGAATGGACAAAACCAGTTTCCTTGGGTTAGGCAGGCCCAAGGGCTGTGTCACTGCCTCTCCCTTTGCCTCCAGAAAGTCTCTGCCTTGGGAAGGTGCAGCACAAGCTGGAGGACAACAGTGTGTGCATTCCCCAAGCAGGGAAGCCCAAGGTACTTCAAAGGTGCCAGGAAGGCAAGCAGGAGAAGGTTGGAATCTCCCTCACACGTGCCCCAGGGCCTGGTTTGACATTGTGGGATGAGCTGGAGGGGCTCGTTGCCCTGACACCCAGACACACACAGCTGCCTGCTGCAGGTAGGGACCTGGTCACACACATGCACAGTGCCAGAAACCAGTGCAAAGAGGGACAAGTGCTTTCTCCTCTGTATTCCAAGGAGCCTGGAGCTTCCCTTGTCCAGTCCTTCTCCTCCAACTGAAGGGCTGCAAGAAAATCTTTGCATAATGGGGGACTCTATGGAAGATGAGAGATTTTCTCCCCCCTTCTGCTTCCTTTACATTTTCACTCAGCTTTCCCCTGGAGAAGACAGGCTTGGTTCCAGGTGCCACAGGGATCTTGACTGCAAGTGGGAGGTTCAGCAGTTCAGGGTCTATTTTCTTGGTATCTCTCTCAGCTCTGGTCTTCTGGATGAGATGGGAAGACAGACACTCAGATGTTGCCCAATAAGCCTCCTGAATGGCAGTCCTGAGGCTCTAGAGCATCACCCCATGTCCCAAGCTCCCCAGCAGAGCCCTGTGGTCCCCTCCCCCTAATTCCCAGTGCACTCAGCAGTGCCTCTGCCTTGTGGCAGGACACCAGCAGTGGGTGCTCCACACTCCTGCCAAGACCTCTCATGGTGTTGTGATCCCACGCTGACTCTTGCTCCAGAGACACAACAACTGGTCTCCTGGCTAAATACAGACATGGGGCATTGTTACATCATGGTGATATCACATCACTGCATTGTCACATCACCACACTGCCATTGAGTCACACGGAAACTGCCCACCACACCTGGGGGGAGGGGAGCTCACCTGGAGACCCCTTTGGACAGCCCTGTGGGCCACCCCTTCCGTGTGACCCATTGGACCCACTGCTGTGAGAGCTCCTGTCCACAGGCCCCTTCCCCCTGCCTGTCCCGTCATTCTGTGAGGCAAAGTGTCCTCACCAACAGGAAGGAACAGGAGGAATTGCCACTCCAAAGATGAGCAGTTTGGATTCTGCTTTTGCCCCTTTCCCTTTTAGACCTTGTTCCCTGTCATGGCCAAGCAGCCACAACTGGGGAAATTGCAGTAAATGGAATATTTGACCCATCCCTGGCAAGATCTAATTCCTACTTCACATCTTGAGAAACAGTAGTGAAATACAGGCTGAGGGAAAGCCCTCTCCTCCTCTGTCCTCAGGTTCCTATTCAGCCCAGACACCTCTCTGCTGCCTTCTCAGTCTTCCCTGCCCTTGTTTCTGCTGTCACCATCTGCTCTCACTTCCTACCCCTTTAGGCTGGATTTGGCGCAGCCTCCAGTGCCCGTTCCTCACACCCGCTGGTTCCTTGGAGCAGCTTTTAGGCTGCAGAGCCCTGCCAGCCTCGCTCGGTGCACAAAGGCCAGACCAGGCAGAGCAATCTGCTGGAGTGCAGTGATTGATTAGCACGGGACTCCTGGGAAACAGCGAGGGGCACAGCCCAGGGACGGTGTCTCTCTGCTCCCAGAGCAGTTTCTGGCACACGCTCCAGCCACAGCTTTCTCCAGCTTGGCAAGTGGAGCAGGAGCATTGGCTGCAGCCCAGCTCCCCTGTGCCACATGTGCCATTCAGCCACGAGGGCCGTGAGCCCCACAGTGTGTTCAACTGGCACAGACTGTGCTGTTCCCAGCATGGTGACATCCCTGCAGAGAAATCCACTGAAGTTCACAGTGCAGAACTACAGCAGCTCAGCAAGGGCAGGTGCAAGGAGGTCTCTGCCCAAAGTCTTGGCAGGGTCTGATGAGCAGAGGGAACAGAGGAAAGCAGTGCTGCCTGCCTCTGTTCTCACTAGTTCGGGCTCCTTCCTAGGCCACAAAGCTTAATTTTTCCACATTTACTACTTTCCTTGATGTGTAGGAAAACACTGGACCCAAAGTGATCCAGCTGATTCAAGCAAGGTCTGTCAGTGACCTGCATCAGAACAGGAGAGACCAGCCAGGTGTCTGTGGCAGAGCAGCGCTTACTGTTCCCTAGGAAGAACTGCTGCTCTGTGGCCAACCACAACAGGAAAGTATGCTGAATGTCTGAGGAGTCACAGTCAATTTTAACCATGGACACTAATCAGGTAGAGAAGTGAGATGCCTGGACAGTGAACAAGGAGAAATGTCAAAATTGGCACAGACACATCCCTGAACTACCGAAAGTCATGTGCTCTCAGTGGGAACAGCAAAGCAGAGGAGTCCAGTGGGATCTAGGAGGACACATTTCGGAGAAGGAAGTAGTTGTCAGGGCAGGTGTGCTAAGAGTCTGTAGGCTTTTTTAAATCATGAAACTCCAGAATGAAAGACAGTGCTGTCAAGAAACCCACTACACAAACGCTATGCTGATGTCTAGGTAAAATAAAATAAATCTCTATTTCTTTCAGAACTTTAGGGTTATTTCCAATTGCTTCTATTTTAATAACTTCTGCAATTTTTTTTTCCTAGAAACCTGCAATGTTAAAACTATTTGTGTGATTTTCATTTGTGAAATTTGAAAACCATTTGTCATTTTAAAATATAAATCCAAACTGAAAGCTGTATTTTCAACCTTTTTTTTTTAACCTGTTGGAGTACGTTCAGCAAGTCACTCTGCTTCCACAGATTCCCAGCACACAGTTCACAGGCTCTTAAGAAAAGCACTAGCACCTGCTGCTGTACAGGGATGGGGACACTCTGCTTTAAACCACCCTTTGTGCTCTCTGGGTCCTGAAATGTTGGTGGCATTGGGCTGAGACTAATATCAAAGAATCAGCCAGATTTGTGCATCAACAGGAGTTCCCACAGCTGGAGGAGAAGGAAGGGAAAAGCACTTGGGCCATAGTTTGTCTTCCTCTGAAGCCCGAGAGCGCCGGCAGCCCTGGCACTAAACGGACACCTTGGCCACAGCAGTTTCTCTTTCAGTCACGAAACCTGTTAGACAGCAATCCTCGGCTGGTCTGAGGCCTCTGAGCAGAATGTCAAGGATTAGCCCAGGAAACCTACCTGAACCAGGGAGAATTTGTCCACCCAGTCAAACACTGTAATAGTCGACATTAAGAATCCCAGCATACATAAATTTTCACTCTTCTGTCTCAATCTCGTTTGGGCTTTAACCCAGCATAAAAGAAAAAAATTAGTAATTTTCCCCTAACAGCTCTGTTATCCACAGCAGAACCCACAGTGTTCTGGCCGTACCAGAGGGTGAACAGGGCTGAGGGGCAATGACGAGCCCGTGGGGTGGGCTCTGCTCAGGCCCATCCGCTCCTCGGCACACGGGGCGGCAGTGGCGGGGACCGAGCCCAGCCGGCGACAGCCCAGGAGCGCCCGCATCCCGACATGCGCCGCACGCGCGGCTCAGGGGATCAGGCCGCCAGCTCCCCTCCTGTATTTCACCCCTGCGCCGCTCACGCTCCCTGCACAGCAGAGCGGCAGTGCCCCGCTGCGGGCGGAGCTCCCCTACCCCAGCGGCCCCGGCCCCGGCCCCGGCCCCGGCCCTGGCCCCGGCCCCGGCCCCGGCCCCGGCCCCGGCCCCGGCCCCGGCAGCACCACCTGCCCTCCCCGGCCCCGCCGCCCGCTCCCCGCGGGGTCCCTCGCCAGGGCCGCCCCTCACGGCTCCGCGCCAGCCCCGCCCCTGCGCGCGCCCTCCGGCCGGAGTGGGCAGTGCTCCCGCCCGGCCCCGCCCCCCGGCGGCGCCGCAGCGCGGCGGCCATTTTGTGCGGCTGCGGTCGGTGCGCGGGGCTCGGCGCGCCGCGGGCCCGGGCGGGGCGGCTCCGTTCTAACCCTTTTTCCCGTACAGATCCCTCGGTAAGAGCGCGGCGGCGCCCGGGCAGGCCGGGTCGCCTGCCCAGCCCCGCGCTGCGGGCTCGCGGCGCGGCGGGGAGACGCGGGGAGGGAGGCCGGGCGGGCGCGTCCCCGCGCACAAAGGGCCGGGCCGGGCCGGGCGGCGCCTCCCGCCTGCGGCCCCGGAGCGCCGAGCGGGGCCGCTCCCGCCTCGCTGCGGCCCGGCGCGCTCAGGCCCGCGGCTCGGGCCGGCCCCGGGCGTTCCCCCGTCCTTGGCCCCCGCCCGTGGCCGCCGGCCCGCGGAGCTGCGCGGGCAGGTGAGTGTGTGCGGGCCGAGCGCACACGGCGCGGGCCCGTCCGGCGGGGGCGGCCGAGTGACCTTGCGGCGGCGGCGGGCCCGAGGCGCGGCAGGGGCCGCATGGCGGGGCCCGAGGCGGGGATTTGACGGGTCCGGAGCGGCGCCCGGCGGGCTGGGTGCGGCGGGGAGCCGCGCGCTGCCGTTGTCGGCGCGAGGCCCGGCGGGTCTGGGTCCCGCGGGTGCTCGGCGGGGCGGCTGCGCCTTGTCCGGCCCCGGGAGTGCGGGGCCCGCGTGGAGCAGGTACTTGCCCTGCCAGATGTCCAATACGGCAGGGGGAGGCTTCCGTAGACGGTACGGCTGGCTGGAGGTTTCTGTGTTTTAATATCCCATGAAATCTGGAGCCTTTTTTTTTATCGGGCTGCATTCTGTCCCTTCCAACTCTTTTAGAAGAACAGAAATACGGTGGATCTTTTCACTAACCCCTAAGCTACTTTGTGTCGTACCTGTGTGATGCGTACGGTTGGGAGGCACTGTGGTGTTCTTCCCGGCAGGTCGGTGTTCAAATACTGCGTATTGCAAGCCAAGTGGATTTTTGTACTAGTTGGTAATCTGTAGTCATTCCAGGATTTGGTTAATCTGAACAGGTACAGTTTCGGGAAGCAGTTTTATCTCCTTTACTGACTGAAAATCTGGGTAACAGAGATGCTTCTATGATCCCAGGCTGTTGCTTGTAGCCTAAATGCTTAAAAATAAATCAGGAGAGAGATCTAAAAGTTCATGAGTCCAGCTTGAATAAAATAAATGTCACTAGACTACAGAATTTTGTTGTTTTGTATGCAGTAGGGAATTAAACGAGATGTTAAGGCAGTGGTAATGACTTGAATTAAACTTTTTGGAAGTATCTACAGCAGTTTGTAATGGAGCATCTCTGTAACCAGTCCTTCTGACCTCTGTTCATTTAATTTTCTATAATGAGTAATGGTCCTTTTGTAGAACCAGTTTCTGATAAAAAGTCAAGTGAGAAGGCTTAAGCCAAGATCAGTCATGGTATAATTCTCTCTTTTAATTTTTGTGTGACTTCTGAAATTTCATAGTAATAGATGAAGGTGGCTTAGATGAATGTATGATGTATCTTATTTCACCTAAGTCAGCTTGTGGAAGGGTTCAGTAGTTAATACTCTTGCTGACTTCATGGATGTCTCCTCAATGGAAGTAAAATTTTACTTGAGGAGGCTGAGAGTAAAATCTGTATGCTTGTAACTTTAAGGTCAAGTTGGGAATGAGGCTAGAGTAGTAACTGCTCATAACGGTATTGCCTTGACTCAAACATGAGAAGCATGTAATTAATTCTTACCTTTAATTGGTTAAGCCCTCTGTAGCACTCCTTTTGTCCTGTAGTTACTGCATGACCTAGGCAATGATACTGACTTAAATTCTCCCTCTTGGCTGGGAAAGGAGAGCACAACCCCTAATTTAATAGTAGAGGATGTTAAATTCTCTGTAACTGCATATTTTCTTTGTAATTGCATCTGCAAAAGATAGGTAATGTCTGTAGCTATAATTTGCAGGCTGATGCTAGCTGTCCTGCCCTGTGTGACACCGTCCTGTACAAATGTGAGCACTTGCATTGTGAACTGAGCTAAAGAATGTACATGGGACAGAGGAAGGATTTATTGCTCAGCCCTACAAATGGTTGTTGCCAGTATTTAAACTGTGCTGTTGATTGTCTAGTTGCATGGATGCAGTGTTTTTTTTGAATCTGGAGAAAAAAGAGTAATTGCACATCCTTTGGACTGGTGCATCATACTGAGAAGTCTTGTGAAGTGCTTATGAGTTCATTATATGTCTGAGTAAGTCTGTTCCTTTCTTTTTTGCTTCAGTTAATTCCTTGTCTTAATACTTCTGTTCCTTGCTTGCCTACAGGTTTGTTTTGACTGCTTGTACTTCCTACGGGAAAATACTTGCTTCAGGTGAGAAATAATGGCTTGGAACTCTTGATTTGTCCTTGCTGTCCAAATACCAATAGCTACATGGCCTGTAGATTTCTAGAGACCTTCTGGAACTACTGGCATTCCAGTGTTTTTGTGACTGCAAGCATCAGGCTTAAATGATCATGCATGGATGGTTGTATACTGTGTCTGTCGTGACTGGCTGCAGATAATAATGCATATTGGAATATAAACATTCCTGTCGGAGGTATGTTCGTTTGTTGACAGGCCTGTGTGTGTTTTTACTGGTTTGAGAGCTTGCAGCCAGCCTTAAGTGTAACCAGCTATGGTCTGCCTTATTTTTTTGTAAATCTACCTGTAATGGAGTTCTTAAAATTAGTTAAAAGGAAAATTGTCTCAGTCTGTGTCTTCAGCTTGGTAGCCTGTGTTAATGGAAAGAGAGGAAGCAGTATTGCTTATTGTGCAGGTTTGTTGTTTTTTTGTTTTTGTTTTGTTTTATGGGTTTGAGTGTTGGTTTTTTAGGGTTTTTTTTGTTTTTTAATATGAAGTTAGCACCAGAGAGCTTTCCTGATCTTGTTGCTGATGATAAAATACTAGTTTCAGAACTGACTTACTTTTCTACTGCTTGAAATTAGCACTTCTTTCCCTAGGAATTTGAGAATATCCTCTTATTCCACAGAGTCATTGAGTAAGGAAACTATCTTCAACACCTTTGTGCTCCAAATGTAGAGCTGAGCTTAGCATAGACCTGTGCATCAGTGATGCAAAGACAGTGCCATTGGTAGGGTTTGAGTTAGAATTTTAGTTAGTCTTAAAAGCATAGGTTGGCATAGCAGGGGTTGTGAGTACACCAGGCTGGAATTGCTTCTTTGTTATGCTTTAGTTTGCTAATGGCTTTTTTGCTCCTGTGTATTTGTAGCAGTCATTTGCCTACACTGCAGCTGTCTCCTATTGCTGTTACTAAGCTTACAGAAATAGGCATTTATGGGTTTTTGTGTTTTTCCTGATGTCCCCTCATCTCTAAGCTTGGAGACAAGTCTGCAAGCAGCCTTGAAGTGCAGGCCTTTCTTCTCTTTAAAAAAAAAATAAAATGGGCGAGTTGCATCCTTCTTACAGGGTTACATATGCACAGATGACATGTCTGCTTAATGAATTATCTTAAATAAAGACATAATTTTTCCTCAGTACTTACAGCAGTATAACTTGGAAGATTTTCCTTTATTTGGATGTCTTGGATGTCTTTGGATGGCTTTCTATCAACAAGTAGATTTGGTGGATTTGGCTCTGTCAAGGCAGAAAGCAGTGGAGTAATGAAACAGACTGCTGTGTCCAGGAGTCAGAATGCTGTATACTGACTGGGTGGAAACAGTGAACCTGTGGGATTTTCAGTAGCCAATTTGCAGGTGCTGCAAATTATCTGTGAAAAATGTTTCTCAGAGTTTTTTTTTTTTAATGGTTATTTTTACAGGTAGATTTCTTCTAGGAGTCAAAAGTCCCAAGTCCAGTTACTGCTGCAGGTACTGTAGCCAGATAATTTTTGCTCCTTCTGTTTTTGCGCATAGTATTTTTCATCTGTTAGCTAAAATTCGTGTTGATGCTTGGTGATCAAAAAAAATTCTTAGGTTCAGCATCCTGCTGTAAGTGGATACTGTGGCTACTGGAACACCCAGAGCAACCTCAGAGCCGGGATATTGCAGCTGATGGTGCAGTGCTGGCTGGTAATGTGGCCAGGTAACTGGGATCCCTGTCCTGTGATGTAGCAATCCTGTTACTGTCCTGGGAGATCAGGAAGAGAGTAGACTCTGGAAGCAACTCCTGTCAAGTGTGAGGTGAAGGTACTCTCTCAAGGATTATCTAATAGTGTGCCCAAGCAGGTGGACCACTCTAGAGAAAAAAGTATCCACTACCTGAGAGAATCAGATGTGCTGGGGGTAAGCTGTAGGGATTCAAATAACAAACAATCTGCTGTAAATCCAGTTGAGGTCCAGTGTAAGTGAACGTTGAGCCCCAGCAACAAGTCTTGTCAAGTTTCTTTTAAAAAGGTACTACTTTTTTGTGAGGTGGGCTTACAAGAGAAATGCTACAACATTC
Source organism: Erithacus rubecula (assembly GCF_903797595.1). Classification (NCBI taxonomy): domain Eukaryota; kingdom Metazoa; phylum Chordata; class Aves; order Passeriformes; family Muscicapidae; genus Erithacus; species Erithacus rubecula. The sequence continues at coordinate 762,883 of NC_136670.1, forward strand.
TTGGGAGGTTAAAAAAACATCAAACTTTACAGGTAAATTATAACAGAGCAGGAGTTTGTCAAAATTTAAAACAAAACAGTCAATCAGAATAAAGCATTTCACTTACCAAGCTCTACCCATCCAACCTTCTACTACCTGTATTCCAAGAAGAGGAAGTTAGGAGTGAAAAAGAGAGAAAACCAAGCTACCATCTTGGATCCAAGTGCAATCTCAGCTATCTAAACTTCAAGGATGATAGCAAGTAATCACATGCATCTCAGAGCAGTGGGCTTTACCTGCTCTGGCCCTGTGTGGCTGCACCTCCCAGGTGGGACTTTCAGTTATCCAGCCACTCTGGGGCTGGATTGAGCTGCAGACAGGGGGCATGGGACATTGTTTGCCATGTGCCAATGCCTGACAGTCATTCTGGGCTGGACTAGAGATTCCTGGGGGCAGGAGTTTGGAATGGAGCATTGCCCCTTCCCCTTCAGTTGGTTTGAGCCAATAATCATTTCTGTAGTTTTTCACAACAATCTATGTGGCAGGAGTTTGTACAGAAATGCCATTGTACACCAGCAGGTTGGCATTGATGTCAATGAAAGAAGTAGGACAAGAAGTGTCACTACCTGCCTTGGCAATTTGAGATGTTTTTTCCTCCTGTCTGATCTGTGGCTTGGCTGTGGACTGTCCAAGACTTTGGACAGACATGAAAGACTCAAACAGGTTGGAGAGGCAATGTTCCATAGTCTTATGTGGCCAGTGCAGGAGTACAATGGAGAGTAGAGACTGACAGTGAACTGTTGTGGCCTGAGTGAAGAAGCACCATTACTGAGTGCTGCTGTGCCAGACATGCTGGAACTTGGTATGAACTGAAGTCTAGGGCAGCAAAGTGGTGCCACCATTGGGATTTCCAGTGTGTTTTTCTCCATTCCTTCAGCAGCAGAGTGCAGACCACTGTTAGGGCTTACTTGAAGTAGCATCCAGTACTGGAGCCAACTACCCCAGAGGTGGAAACACAGTGCCAGCATTTGCCACGGACTGGTGCACGCTCTGCTGTACAAGGGTGAGGCTCCAGAGCACTTGCAATACATCAATGATATCTTTGTATCATCACAGCAGAGGAGGTTTTTGAGAGAGGGGAGAAAATAATCCAAATCCTCCTGAAGGCTGTTTTTGCCAAAATCCCAGACTTGTCCAGAAAATTCAGTTCCTAGGAGTAAAATGGCAAGATGGGTGTTGTGAGAGTCCAGTGGATGTGGTCATCAAAATAGTGTGTCCAGTCAGCAGAAAGGAAACAGGCCTTCTTAGACACTAGGTTTTTGCAGGGTGCATATTCCATAAAATAGCCAAGATTGTAAGCCCTCTTTGTCATGTGACATGGGAAAGCAATAATTCTAGGTGTGATCATGAACAACAACAGTAAGTTTTGGACAAATTAAACAGGAGATTGTTCGTGCAGCAGCCCTTGGGCCAGTCAGAACAGGATAAGATGTGAAGAATTGCAGCTGGAAAGCATGGTCCTTTCTGTATTCTCTGACAGAAATTACCAATGGAGACTTGAAGAAAACCAGAACCAGGGTTCTGGATTCAGTAATAAAGAGGATCTGAGGCCTGTTACACTCCAGCTGAAGAAGAGATCCTGGCAGGTTATGAAAGGGTTGGAGCCACCTCAGAAGTGATTGACATTGAAGCACAGTGCTTTCTGGCACCCTGACTGACAGTGCTGGGCTGGATATCCAAGGGCAATTCCCTTCTACACATTATGCCACTGATGTCACACGGAGTAAGTGGATTGCTCTGACCACATAGTGAGCTCAAATACAAAACCCCAGTCACCCAGGGATCTTGGAAATCATCACGGAATAGGACAAAGGCAAAAATATCCATACGGTCAGAAGAGGAGGAAAAGGTGCCACCATGCTAAGGAGGCCCCACCATGTAATCAGCTACCAGAAAATAAAAAGCAATGCTCTCTGTTCACTACTGCTTGCTGTCATATCATAGGGACAAATTGAAGCTGGAAAGCTGCTACATGGAATCTTACACAGTAAGTTGCAGAAGCTATTGAAAGACAAGGTGGCCAGGTTGCAGAGCTGAAAGCTGTCCAGCTGTTTTCAAATACTGTTGAACGAGTGAAGTGGCCAGTCTTTTGCCTCTACACTGACTTGTGGATTATTTCTGGCTCTGACATGTCATGTCATTTGGAAAGAGATGCAACATTACAGATGAGCTTGTGACTATGGGATGGATTTAACCATGGACACCATCTCCAGATTATCCATGAATGTGAAATGTACTGCAGTCAAGCAGGGCCAAGTGGGTAAAGCCCCTGTGGTATGGTGGGCAACAGACAAAATGTAAATATGGGGTGGCCTGGCAGATTGATTATATCACACTTCTGCAGAGCTGCCAAGGCAAGTGTTACGTGCTGGCAGTGCTGGAAAGCACCACTGGATGGTTGGAGACCTACCCCATACCTCACAGCACTGCCCAGAACACCATCTGGGCCTTGAAAAACAAGTCCTGTGACACCATGGCATTCCAGAAAGAATTGAGTCGGACAACAGGCTCATAGACACCTGGGTCAGAGAGCATGGGATTGAGTGAATGTATCCTATTCCTTAACAAGCGTCAGCGTAAAGGAAAAATGGAGCAGCATAATGGACTGTTAACCATACTGAAAGCGATGGGTGTGGGAGCTATTAGACATTGAGATCTACATGTAGCAAAAGCTACCTAGTTGAGGCTCTGCCAGTCAAGCTGGCCCTTCACAATCAAAACCTCCACATTCTGTGGAAATGGATAAAATCCCTGTGAGGGATAGAATATGAGGAATATATTAGGGAAGATAATTTAGGTTAGTCCTACCTAAGGCAAGCCCATCTGTGCAGTTGCTTTTGCTCAAGGACCTGGATGCTCTTGGTGGGTAATGCAGAGGGACAAGGAAACGTGTACCTCAAAGGGATTTGATTTTGGAGTGAGAACAGTCTGTAATGTTGAATTGTATTATATTGGTTGCTGAATGACAGTGCTGATGTGTGCCATAACTGCCATGGACAAGATGTATAGATTGCTGTATCCAGAGCAGTCATAAACTCCCAATGCAGTTAGTAACCAGCCCCCTTAGAGGAACTCTGGGGTGGATGGAATCCAGAGTCTCCACAGACACGTTGGAGGGACAGCCATTGACATTGAACATTATACCTGTGCTTGTGTGGTTATCTTTATCTGTGTGTATGTGTATAGTTAGAAAGGGGTAGGATTTGGACATGATTTATGTGGTATAGAATAAGGGATTGATAATGTCCTGGTTCTGGCCACGATAGGGTTAATTTTTTTGTAGTAGCTGGAAGAGAGTGTGGCTAGAATCTGATGTGGGTAGAGAGAGTGTTTGTGTGTCTGTAAGGTCTAAGCATCTCCCTAGTTTGGATTACAGCAGCCTGCTGACCTGTACTGAAGTGCTGTGCCATTAACATAATTTTCTGGGAAGTGGTCCCTTCCAGGCTTGCATGGTGTGGATGTGGTCAGGTTGTGTCAGGCCCTGCAGTGAGCATTCATTGTGAAGTGCTTGCCTCTCTTGTACACTTCTGGTCTTAATACCATTGCTATTATAGTTCATTTTCTTATCTCATTGATGTTTTCAGTAAATTGTTATCTCAGCCAATGATGTTTACCTTTTGTGCCTCCAACTCTCCTTTCAGTGGGAGCACTTGTTGGAAGAGTACCATTCCTCAATCTCAACAGGTTCTGTGCAGCTTCAGTTGAGGTAGAAACCATGAGAAATGTCATTAGAGTGCCCAGTCTGCAGCCCAGGTTGGGCTTCTGGAAACAATTCAAATGGCTCTTTGCCAATCCTGCAGTGAGAGGACACCTGCATGTTTTGACAGGCATTGGATTTGTGGATGGAGAAGCAATACTGGGAAAGCTCTTGTAGTTCATTCTTGTGCTAGCAAAACACAGCTCCTTCTGCCATGTGGTGAATGTAGATTATCCAGCTGAAGATGTCTTCATGGACAGGGGAGGACTGCTTAGTTAATGTGTAGTCAGTTAATACTGCAGTACCTGTAACATCAAAGTAGGAGTAATGATAAAGTTACTGATGACTTTTAGTTGACAACAGATAAATGATGGAGAAATCTGATGTGGATATGCAGACTGTCTGTACGTACAAGGGTCTCTTAAGTGTCCCTAATTTGAATCACAGCAGTCTGCTGACATGTACTGAAATATTTTCAGATTGAATTTTTGTTACAGAGGTGTTACTCTGTTATGGGGATACTGTTGACTGTAGAGAGATTTTTTAATATTTTTTTTTTTTAACTCTGAACTACTTTTAGTCTCAGAATTCACATGATTTTTATTTCCCTTTCCTGTAGTTATACATCACTGTTTGGAATGTTTGCAGCAACGTAAACGAGTTTATTGGTGAGTATAAGCATATATCCTTTTTTAACTGTGGCTTTTCTTTAAGCTTTTGATGTTTTGCTTTAAAATTCTTGTTTTTGCTTAAATTCTATTTATGATGCCTCTCCAAGACTTATTTGCATTGAACTCTTATATTCTTAAAGGCTGCCATTTTCTTCTTAAACTGAAAATATACAGTCTCATTAAAGTAGGTTTTCATTAACACTGCTTTATTTAGGGAAAACCTGATTTCTTTTATGTGACTTAATTTTTTTCCAAATTATTTTTGCTTGTTCAGTGCTTAGGTGCTTGTTTTTTATCTTTAGTGTGTTACAGAAAAAGAGAGGGGAAACCAGGACAGCTAAATGAGACATGATCAAATGACTGAAAATTACTGTTTTCAGTAATGGCTATTTATTTCTTTAATTGCACTTGGTAATTCAAATAATTTCACATCATAGAAAAATACCTTTTATTATTCTATCAAATTGCTTATGTTTGTAATTTTTGCTTCTGTGTTGGTCTGTCCCAGTGTCGGTGCCAGTTGAAACTGGCAGCACAGCTTCATGAGTTGGTATTGAGGGGATGAAAATGGTGATCTTCAAGCCTGTAATCTCAGGGAGAGAATGAGGATCTTGTTCAGAGATTCACTCATGTAACAGCTTTTCAGTTTTGTCACCGAGTACTTTGGGAGGTCTTAATTCTGCCTGAGGAGAGGAGCAAATGTAGGTTTTTACTGTTGTCAGTTCTTTTAATCTACTTGTATAAACTAGAGAAAAAGTAGGAGACTGAAATCAAGTTCTCAAGTTTGAGGGAATGTCAGTGGTGAGGAATCAGTTGTTCAGCATTCTTTTCAGAGATGTTAAGTATCAGTCAGGATCCAGTTTCTGTGTTGTGTGGCTCAGAGTTCATCTGTTAGTTGTTAATTGAATCTGGGAAGCTTTTAAAGCAAGTAAGTGCTAGTGGATATGTAATTGAGGATGCTGCATCATGCAGATAAGATCTGTGTGTAGACCAGTGTCTTGTCTGAAATGTCTTTTGGATAGAAGAAGTGGGGTGATGCCCTTGAAATTTATTGCAGTGTCAGGTCTTCCTGTTCATTTAAGTCTTTCATGTTCCTACTCCTGTTGCTTAAAAAAAAAAAAAAAATCCCAAAACCAGAAACTTGCCTGAAAATCTAAGCATTGTGGTTTGAAATACTGGTGTGAAGGACATCATCTGAGACTTAGGGTCACATGTGTAAACAGTCACCCACCTGTGAAATGGTACACAAAACCAGCATGAGGCTGGAGCAGACATGCTTGGATAAACAGAAGCTCTTCTTGGGTTAACATGTTTAGCAGGTATAGGAGTTTTATATCTTTTTATGTGTAGGGTAAAACACAGGCATATTTCATGGTAGCACTGCTGCTGTAGTCAAAACCTGCTAGGCAGAGGGTGTTCTGTCTCCAGACAATAGATGTCTGTTGTAATCAGCTTCTCATGTCAGTGCCAATGCAGGTTTTAAGTGGTGCTTGTGAGACTTCCACTTAGTCTTTGTAAGATGCCATTAGGATTGTGTAGTATAAATGGTACCTGTAAATACTGTTTTGCAGTCTGATATCATACCTTTTCTCATCTGCAGGTGTGTGGTTTCAGCACAGCATGGCTGTGGTCATCCACTTGCAAGGTGTTCCGATTGCGGTGGGGACCATGAACTTCTCTGGATTGGCCATTCCCGATGGGGGCGTGCATATTGTAGGGGGTGAACTGGGTGAGGCTTTCATTGTTTTTGCTGTTGGAGATGTGAGGTTGTATCATGGGTGCAGATGATAAAAGGTCAGAACTACTGCAGAGTGAAAGAAACCTGATGTACAAAGTATGAAAGGACTCTAGTTCTTGGCAGTTCCATATGTAGATGTGCCAGCAGATTTGGAACAGTGGTGCTAGAGAGGATGGCAGAGTCAGTCTTAGCCTTAGGCTTTGTGGAATCAACTGTAAATGTGTTTTGTCCTAGAAGGGAACAAAACAAGCTCGTGTTGCTTGTGCAGGAGCTGCCTGCAGTACCCTGGGTCAGCATCATCTGTGCTGCATCTCCAGGAAATACGAGACAATCTCTGGTTAGTTGCTTTTACTTCCTGGTTTAGCCAGTGCTTTTTATTACCTCTCCTATCCTGTTCTTTGGAATCACCACTAAGGTACTGACTGCCTCCTAGGAATTTGGACAGCAAGCTTCCCATCCAGAATAAAACATAAATTTTTAGTGCAAAGTAGGATTATATTTATGCAAACTGTCAAAGTTGACTGTGCTCCTTTGTCAGGTCAGAGAACGGTGGTTTTTTTTCCTATGGTGTTCCTCTTTTGTTCTTTATTGTATCCTTGTGGCAGTGGGAGGAAGATTCCTGGGTTTGGCATGGATGTACAAAAGAATGAAGGAAATAGGCTGAATTGTCAAAGTGAATTGCATTTCTTCTGAGCTGTTTATGAAGCAACACTCAGACAGAATGAAGTTTGAAAGTGGGGCTGATTCCAAGGAAGGGATTTGGTGTGACACTTTGTAAAAGAGTGGCTTAATCACTCAGCAGGGATTTGGGAAATAGTTTTTGCCTGGATAGGTGTGGCTTGGAAAAGGCTGCAGTGATTTTGCAATTTGCACGGAGGAAGTGGTAGAGGCTGTTATTAGTGAAAGTTTGCAATAACTGCTTGACCTTGCTCTATCTGATAATGCAAAACAAGTTTTCAGTTTCCAGAGGAACCCACTTCTATGGGAACTTAGTGATATGCCAGATTTGGGGTTCTGCACTGACAGAGCCTACAACTGGCGAGAGTAAAAAAAGCTACAGGTGATGGTGTGTAGCACCTGCACTGTTAACAGAGCAGAAAGCTTGTTTTAGAAGTCAAAGCTGTGGTCCCTGAAGGGATCAATATTAATAGATTTTCTTCTGCATTGCCCTGAGATAAAAAAGTGTACTTTCCTCACTGATACCTGTGTCTGAGTAGTTGAATATTCTTTAAAAGTTAAGTTACCTTATGATGACTTTGATGGAGAATAAAAGACCCTCCCTTTTAAATAACATGCATTCTTTCAATAATACAGATTTAGAGACATTTTCTTTTGGAAGTAGTGATTTGTCTAAATCCTGAAGTACTTGGGCCTGAAACAGATCTGATCTTCATAGGGAGGTAGGAAGTTTTGGAGAAAAGCTGTACAGCTCTTGGGATAGGCCTAGTCTCCTTGTTTTAGTCATGGTCTTGAATACATGGATAAATGTATTCTCAGAGCTACCAGAGCAGAAATCCTGTTTGTGTCCTGATTTAAGTTAGTAAAAATGTTGTGGTGAAGAAAATTTTAGGAGAGATCTTCTGGCAAACCATTCTTATTTCCAAGTTGTAGCTGATCAGTCTGGGGTTGTTAGTTGTCAACTGTTTTGATGTAGTTCAAGGTTTTTAAGCAGTCTTTACTGGAGAGCACAGAGGCTGAAATATAAAATCATGAGGTAGGCAGGCCCCTGTGTTCAGTGCTTGCTTTCTGAGAAATGAAGTTATCAGTATGGTCATGGTCGTGCTGGTGGAGTGCATTTCAGCACTGCCTCTTGGCCTAGTTTGTGCAGAGCTATGTCATGGTTCTCAGTAAAAGTTGTCTCGTGGTTTCACTCTTGCTCTAAGGCTGTGTGTTTCAGGGTAAAGTGGTTGAGACCCTCTACTGAGTAATTTATCTCGTGTAATTTTCTGCCAAGTATACGTCTGCTTGAGAAAGCTCTTGCTGAAATTGGCTGAAAATGGAAAAGCCAGCCTGCTTTCATGGTCTGAGAGCTGGACTGCTGGGTCACAGTGCAAGTGGTAGATGTGAGAGAACACAAGTTCTTTAATTTGGGCAGGGGGAGAAAGGAAGACTTGGGAGGAGGGGCCAATGATATGAGATTTTTGCTCATAGAATTTTTTCTCTCTTTTCAACTTTGTGACCTACTGCCTTCTAACAAGCTTGGCCAACTTAGTGAAGTGCAATATGTGTGTGCTTTGACTAATGTGAGTGTTAGCTGACTAGCTGTGTTCAGATTTTCATTGAATCTGCTGCCTCTAACTCTTATTAAATGGCTTTGGCCGTTTTCTTCAGATTTCCTGTTAGTTGTACAACTCATATTTTTAAAAATATTTTACTGGAACCGTAGTAAGACCTTCCTCACCAAAACGGATGTGTTTATAGAAGCCCTGTTGTGTGTCAGGAGATGTGTATGTTCCTCTCCAGCCCCATGGAGGTGAGCTGAGATGAATGCCTTGCATGCAGATGGCAGCTCTAGGTGTGGAGGACCTGCAGGAAGCTGAGATAATGTAGGGAGAGTGCTCTGGGAGTGTGTTGGCTTTGCATGTCCCTCCTTAGTGAAAGGGCAGAATCAGTGTACCAGGGAAAGAATCACCTTGCAGATGTCGTTTCTTCTACAACTGTTAAGCAAAATGTATGTCTGCTTCTTGCTTGGTGGTATGATATTACGTTGTAGGATGAGAAAGGTGTATTTTAATGATGTAAATCTGCAGAGAAAATAGTGGATATTTGAGGTGGATAAACCTCCTAAAATTAAAATAGGGCTTTGCACTTTACTGCCTTTTTTCCCCCCAATTTCTACATTCTGATGCAACATAAACTTTGTAAAGATTAAGATTGTAAAATCCCCACAATCTTAAGTTTCTCTTAATTTCATTTCCCAGTTAAAAGTTACAGACTCCCACCCCAGCCATTAGAAGACTGGGTTGATTCAGATCCATGCTGTATGAACTTAGTCTGTTATCAGATATTACTCTAGGAAATTATTTTTTTTCAGTTCCTAGAGTATTTTTTCTTTTTCTGTGAATCAAACTTACAGGCAATGGTATTTTTTTTTCCCCCATACCTTTGCAGGCTGCTTTAGTAGAGATGAGGATGAGTGTAAAAGCACTGCTTCAGAGAAAGGCAGCAGATGAGCTTTCAGTAGAGAAGTTTCTTTGCAGTGTGGTTGACTGGAAGTGGTGGGAATGTCTCTGTGGCCAGCCCTTGGGCAAATGGCCTGCCTTAAAAAGTGAGGTAAAGGAGTAGCTTTTCCTTATAGAAAAGTTCATAGAAGTTCATATAGTTCCTAGAAGCTTTGTGATACTCTTGGAGATTTTTGATTTGTGAACCACACTTGAAGTTAGAGTAGTTCTTCATTATGTTAATCCTTTTGTAGATGCAGCTCAGTTGATACCTTTGCTATTTATGCCTTTCTGAATGAAAACGCTGGTGCTTATTTGTGTGCATGTCTCCTTGTTCTTGTAGTGTAAGACTAGAAGCTTTTATATTTTAACTTGAATCAGTTTTGTCCATCTGTAATTGAATCTTCAAGATACAGCTTTACTACAAGGACAGTGGTATTGAATAAAACTTACTTGTGGTTTTGGGTCTTCTAAGCTTGAAGACTACAGGAACGGATCATAATTTGTATCTTAAAATTGTGGGAATCAACTGACATAAAAAATCAGGAAAAATACCTGTTGACCAGGCTTTTTCACTATGTGTACCTTGAGAGAAACTACTAAAGCAAGATTTCTTAAGCTTTTATATTCTCTTGGAAACAAATATTAATGAAGACTTTTTTTTTTTTATTTTCTGATTGAAACAGTGGAGAAGTTGGATGAAAGCAATGTGAATATGCAAGCAGTATAGAGAGTCTTCTAAAATTGGTTTAAAAATATACATATTTCTAATGTCTTTGAACTTTATTGCACTTGTAGTGATGAGGTGACATAGTGTTCTGGAGTGTTTTGCTAATGTGGTAGCTGTTGAAATATTATTGTGTTTGTTTTGCCCACTTCCTGTTTACTGGATTCCTTGTTTTCATCAAAACCGGGAGGGGGAAGAAAATATTATGAAACTTACATCTCATTTGTGGATAAAATTGGGTTGCATGGTTCTTAATTGACCTGGAACTTGGACCAATGGACAGAGGCTCAGCTTCACTCTTTCATGGTCCAGTAGCTGCCATTTTGAAAATGCTTTTGGAATCATTCTGCACACTGTCACTTGGGAGCCTTTGTTTAAAAGATAATTGCCCCCTTACTTTCTGCAAACCGAAGTTACAGCAGTCCCTTAACATCTGGCTTCTGGGAATTATAGTGCATAAGCTTATTTTGTGTATGTCTTGATTAGTGATTGATATTTAATTGCATTTTTCAGGGGAATAAAATCAGCAGTGTTGATATTACAAAATGACAAAACATCCTCCGAATAGAAGAGGGATCAACTTTGAGGTGGGAGCCCAGTTGGAAGCCCGTGACAGATTAAAAAACTGGTATATTTTTAAAACCATTCATGTTATATTAATTTTAAGTCTTTAATATCTTAAACAGTTTGTATTGGTACAGTATTTAGAGTTGTAGTCGTTGGTTTGTAGGAAAGTAGTTAATTTATAAAAGTTTATATACCAGTGATTGAGATGGGCGATAGATGCTGATATGTTGTGCTGGTCCTCCAGAAGTGTACTGGTGTGTCTGGGAATAGGACTGCTCCTAAATCCAGTTGGACTTCAGGCTGTCATAATCCTGAATTCACCCTTTAAGTTCTGTGCTATTCTTAATATTACAGAACAGATATTAGGGAGGAATAAATTCTTTGCAGTACAGAATATCCTTGCTGTTTCCTTTCCTGGTGCTGCTGTGAGTTCATGGGCTCTAGAATCTGATTGAATTTGTTAGGCCTGTGCTCCTGTGAAGGTGATAAATTAAATTTAGAATTAAAGAACTGTGTGAGGGAACATGTTCCATGCTAACTGGTCTGGTCTGGTGCCTGTCTTGCAGCTCTCAGCTGTGAGGAGGAACACTTCTTCACTAACCACTGCATTAGGAAGGTGGAAAAGAGCCTACAAATTACTCAGGCTAACTTTGAACTTTTGAACTCTGTACATTTCAGGTAGTCAGCTCAAAACTTAGCATTTAATAATTCTCAGGTAATGAGAGATAAAATAAAAATTTCTGAAGTCTTCTTAAATACAGTACTTAATTTGGTATTGTTAGCTCCTGTTGATAACTTCTCTTTCCAGAAATCAAATGTAGTTGATGTTTATTGAGAAATCTGTGTGGGTTAGATATGATTGTACTTAGAGCTCTGGAACCTGCCAGCAAGTGAAGTGTGAAAAGTCCGTACTGAATACCATTTGGACATCTCAGGAGGATGGTGCACTTAGACATAGGGGATTTATTTCATAACATCTTGGTTGCATGCAGAGCATGTTCTCTCTGCAGGTATAAGTGCATTGGAATTGTGAAAATGAGAAAAGGTAGCTCTTTTCATAAAGAGTGTAAAGTATGAACAATAAATCCTATTCACACATTTGGCTAACCTGTGTAACCAAGAGTTGTGTACATAAGCACTGATCTGAACTTGACTGCATTTTCGATATCCTTGTGTTTTGTTACTACAGCAGAAAAAGTAGTCAGGCTTACAAAAGTAAGATCTTAGCTTATCTGTAATGTAGCCTTTTCAAAGATGCAGTTTGGTGTAGGTGGTGTTTGAGTAAGGCTAATAACTTGTCCATCACTGTTATCCTTCTGCCATGTTTGCTCAGTGTCCGAGTATGAGTGTGCATAACACTTTCATGGGAAAAATTTTGGGGGGGTAATTCAACAACCTGCTCTACTTTCTGCATATCCCTTGGCTTAAATTTGAATTTTGGATATGCTATTTGTTGCATGTTTTTTTGGTTTTGGAAGCACTTGATCTTAAATGACCTGCCCTACACAGAAAACTTTGCAATTCTGGTCTCATAACTTGGTTACGAACTCTCCAGTTCTGAAATCTTTTGTTTAGTTGCTAAGCTTTGAACCCTGGATCGTGTGCATTTGCATTTTTAGGGTTTCTCAATGAAAATTTTTAAGAGCTGGGGGCTTAGCAAAGCTGACACTACTCATTGGGTGTGAATTTGTTGAGGACAGAAGACCTTTTCTTTTCTGCTTTCAACTGCCCCTGTGCGACCAGAACCACTCTGTGATGTGGCTACAGTGCAGTCCTGTGGGGGCACAGGAGTTTCTGCTTGCTGACACTTGCTTTTCCTAGTGCTAGACCTTTGGAGGTCCACACTTTTCTTTTGTGTTTCTTTTTGCTGTATTGGTACTAAAACATAGTCACAAGTCTGCTGTTTGGTTAAAGTACTGGCTTTGATTTCTGTTCTCAGTACCAAATACATCGGTCAATTCATGGGCCACTCTTGCCAGTCCATTGGCAGTAGTGCTTTGGAAAATGTTTCATGTCAGAGTGCTATATACTTCTCTTTCGTGTCAGTGGCTTGTGCCCCAAATTGCTAGTGAAGGACTTCCAGGCTGTTTGAATGTGTTGTCAACTCTGGTGAAGAAAAAGCATTTTATGCCAGTAGTGTAGTCAGTGTGGAGCCTGCTCCTTGTCAAAGTGCAAAGTGAATTTTGCATCTTTACTGAGGTTGCTTTATGGAGGTTCCAGAGGTTGCTTTGTTGTATTTGGATTCATAGCATGTTGGCAGTGCACTGCAGTTGCTAGTGCAGTTGTCTGTCATGTCCCATGCTTGGATGCATCAAGACTGCCATGAATGATGTGGGTGGTGGCCTCAGGTTGCTATAGGTAGAAAGCCTGTGTAGATGCTGAAAGGTCTCTTGGTATAGAGTGCTGGAGCTCAGAGGGTGAAGGAGAGGGACTGCTGCAGTAGGGCAGCCCTAGGTGGAGGGATCCCAGAGCAGTTGCTGTAGCCATGGATGTGGTCACACTGTTCCAGCTGAATTGACTTTCTGAAACCTTTTGCAGTGGATCATTGAAACTGATCGGGTGGTGGCTAGCTGCATCCTCTCTTACTAAAAAGGGGATGAGTGTACTGGATACCTGCAATAGGCAAATGATGTTTTTATTATCTTGTTCTAATGACACCTCTAAGTTTTTCTGTTCATTGTCTGGGTATTAAATGGACGTGAAAGGGGCTTTTGATTCTGGTTAGAGCTCTGGGGTGATATTGAGAGAATGGTGCTACCCTGTTGAGATTCAGATTGTCAGTCCCACAAGTTCAGTTGTTCATGCTGTCAGGAATTGGTCTAAGCACTGAAAAGATGAACCACTATAGCTATTGTCTTTCACAGTGCTGATTTTCCTGGATGCTTCCTTTCCCCTCTGCATTGCTTTGACTGCACTGAGCTTGTCCCTTTCTACTTCCAAGGGAGTGGGATTTCATAGCAATTCTGTTTTGGTATGTAGGAAAAGATAAGGGAAGCAAATGAATCTGGGGAATTTCCAGATAATTCACCTCTTCCCAGAAGAGGATAGTTTTACATTTGACTACCATAAACCCTTTCTCATACTGTTTCCTGTGTTTTGGCAGCTGTAGTCTGAAGTTGCCAGTCATTGCTAACCATATCCTATTCAGTTCTTTGAGCTTTTGATTGTCACTTAGGTTCTTAGAAAACTAAAGCCAGCAGTTTGGGCATCTTAGAGATTTTCCCTTACTGTTTAGCCCTTTCATAAGTCCTTGAAACATACGAGCTTATCATTCCTTTTAATTTGAGCTGGAAGAGTAATTGTTTTGCCCTCCATGTGTGTTGCAAGACGTTTTCTCTGATTTCACAGTGGTTAAGATAAATATTTAAATCAGTACCATTTGGAGTTTTCTTACTCAGGATTAGTTAGCTGTCTCGAATACCCATTGAGTCAGCTCAATACTTCTTCATGGTTTGGGGGAGGATGTGGTGGGTCACCCTGGACATATCTCAGTTGTACTCTGGGGCCTTGGCCAGGCTTCAGCTATTGGCCTTTCATTTTGTGTATCCTGTCATAGTACCTTCTTTTTTTTAATAAACAAGTCTGAATTTCTTTTAAGTTGCCTCTACCCCTGTGTATGTTCACAGGCTGTTTGGAGGCGTGTGGATAATGCTGTATTACTCTTCTGTATAGATCTGTGGGCACTTGTGTCTCCTGATGTGGTGTGCATGCTCAGTTCTGCAAAAGGGGAGGAAGGAAGCTTGGCCTGTCTGTGTGTGGTATTCAGGACTGATGAGAACCTGTGAACCTTTCTGCTTTGTTTTGTAGCTGCCAATGCTTTCATCTGAAAGGAAGGTGATTTCAAGGAGAGGTGGTTGTCAGAGTTCATGGGTAGGTCCAGCACAGCTTCTAATAGGTTTACTGCTCCAGTGAAGAGCACTGGGTGCTTACTGGTATTTGTTGTTTCAGAAAGAGAAGATGTTGAGGCTTTGCAGCATGTTCTGCAAGAGTGAGAGCTCTAGCTCAACCACAATTCCTTAAGTAGACTGAAATTTAGTCTCATTGTCAGATATGCTTTTCTTGATGATCTTGAGTCCCACTAATGAATTGGGATAGGTGCAGATGGCACTGATGTATGATTCTGGGATGACAGTTCTGGTGGAGAAAGTTCCACCTTTTTCTGGACATGGAGCAGGGAGCAGTCTTGCATCACTGAGTTAGTTGACTCCTCTAACTTGGAGTTGTCTAATCTCAGTGATAGGTAGTGGATTGTGCTTCCCAGAGTTGGTTATCTGCTTGGACAGGATTATTAGCTTAATACTGAGTCAGCAGTCTGTCCTTTTTATCAGCATCCCTCTTCATCACTGGAAATCCAGAGAAGTCCTAGGGGTACTGCAGTCCCAATGGCAAGAGCAGCCTTCTGGCTGCTCTCTTGTTGAGAGGATCTGGGATTTCCAGATATTTTCTGATATCCAGAAATAATCTGTTTAGTAGAACTAGGTTGTTGACTGGGACTATTGCCCCCTCATGAACTTATGGAGGACAATACTTGACTTACCTAAATGTAAAATATCTTGACTGTCACAGGAAGAAGTTTCTTTTTTTTCCAAGAAGTTGGTAACTAATTACAGATGTTGCTGCCATAAGTATTTCCCTTTTGAGTTCCTGTCCTCCCCAGCCTTTGCTGCATGCACTTTGGTAATACAGTGGGATGAACTAATGGCATAGCTTGATGTGTGTGGAAGTGAGTATTAAGCAAGGCCTTAGTATGTATTTGCAATGTAAGTATCCAGCATAGTCTGTTTGTAATTGTTTGTGAAGTCATGACTGGACATGTCTTAGATCTGCTGGAGGATTTCATTTAGGTAAATTTGCTTTCCCTTTGTGTAGGATTATAGAATGGTAGCCTGGTTTGCATTTGAGTGTTAGTTTCTTACATGTCATGCTTTACTGTTAGCATCAGGCTTGATCCTTTGGAGATACCACTTCTTTCTGCCATTTATTCTGTCTTTCAAGTGTGGTTTACCAGATAAAGGATACTTGTGGATTTGAGTTTTGTCTTCAGCCCTTTGTTCAAGAATTCACGGAGGCCTTGCCCTTCTTCCAGAATACTGGAAACACTGACAAATGGAAATTTTCTCTTGATGTTACTATTGTGGAAGAGAAAGCATTGTGCTTGGAATGTTACCTTCAGTTGAGATTGTATTTCAACAGAATCGCAGCTGTTCACTTACTGAAGTTACAAATTACCAATGCAATTTAAAGAAACTGAGTTTACAAGGTCTTCCTGATCAGAAACGTTTGAATTTGACCCATCTCAGATTCCTCTACTTCTAATATACTGAGAAATTTGTATTTTAAAACCCCAGGACTGTGCAGATGAAATTTAACTTTGAGAATCTGAAACTTAAATTACATTTAGTGTGTCTGCTGGGTTTTTGGTGTTACATTGGGTAGATGATTCATGATAGTTGGTGATGGGTATCTCAGAGAAGTGAGTGTATTGACCCCCAGGCGTTACTCTTGATAAGAGTGAACTGAAGCTATTGGTTTTGTAAAACATGACATTTCTAGATGCAAGGAAGGTTTTTCTGACTTCTGAATCTGTAGTTAAATTTCTTTTTCCACCCCAGACCAAGAACTCCTTAGTTGTCTCTTTTTGCTGCAGCTAATAGTATCATTTGCTGTTCAGTTTGGGGTTTCCTTATGTACTTTGCTCCCTCATTTTGTAGCATCTTTATTGCTTATACAAGTGGTGCGTCACAATAATAAGATTGGAGGAGTTAAACCAAGCTTTATTTGTATAAAGTGTCTGAGACAGTTTACCTTATTCTTAGTTAAAATATTTTAATCTATCTTTACCAGGTATCCAGCCCACATTGAAGAAATTGATTATGAAGAGGGGAAAGTACTTATCCATTTCAAGCGCTGGAACCATAGATATGATGAATGGTTTTGTTGGGACAGTCCTTATTTGCGTCCCCTAGAGAAAATACAGTTAAGAAAAGAAGGATTGCACGAGGAGGAAGCTTGTGCAGTAAGTAGAAATTAGAGGACATTTGTGTGTGCAACAGTTTGTGTGTTTGTATGAATGATGACTTTAAAAAGCTTCACTCTTGCTGTGTTGCCTGCTGTACAAATTTTATGTTTTCTTCTAAACATTGCAGAGCTAGTAATTGAAATGTTTTAATAAGGTTGTATGTTTCATAATTCTCACATGAAGAAACTTTTTAACTTTTTGTAGGGATTTCGTATCAATGATCAGGTATTGGCATGCTGGTCTGACTGTCGCTTCTATCCAGCCAAAGTTACTTCTGTTAACAAAGATGGTAAGGGCTCCTGCTTTTGTCATGTCTACTAGTCATGTATTTCTAATTGTGCTGAAACCTTATTGTTTTGGTGGAGAGATACTATAGCAGATGGAAAAATGCTGTGAAAAAATGCATTTTCAATTTTGTGTTTTAGTCTGTCATCAACTTTTTTAACCTCTTACCTTATTTATGGGATAAAAACTTTCTGCTGGTATACCCAGTCAGTAATAGCTTTAAGTATATATATGTGGGAGAAGTTGATTCCTAAATTTGTTACTGCCTGTAAACTGCAAGAAAACCTATTGTCAGTGCTGCAAAACCCCCTTAAAAATCAGCAGAGGAAGGGGAACTGTGGAGGATTTGTTCTAGTGCTGGGCTTGCTTTAGATTGTCTGTGTTGTAAGATGGAGAAAAGGGTTGTGTAATTATATATTGGAATATTTTACCAAAAATATTTTGGGGTTTTGTGAGTAAGGTGTATCTGAGGAGCAACTCTAAGATTAGACATGGACACACCTTTATTTTGACCAGAATTGTTTTGGATACTTTACTGTGTCTCCCTTGCCTGTGATAGGATCTCTGTGTTGGGGGATCTAATTACACAGGGGAAGCAGCTTTCATCTAGAGCTAATTGTGCAGCTGGAGAGTATTGGAGCTGTTAGCTGATGCTGTGTTAAATAACTTCTGATCTTTGAGCTCTTACACTTTGTTTTCATATTTTAGGTACATACACTGTGAAGTTTTATGATGGTGTAGTTCAGACAGTCAAAAATATTCATGTCAAAGCTTTTTCCAAAGATCAGGTAAGTATGGTGTTTGTGCAGCTAGCATATTCTTAAGCACTTAAGGTGGTTAGGATAGTTGATGAATTATAAAACATGAAATTAATGAAAAACCTTTACTCCTAAAATGCAGTATGACTGAAGTGAAGCCTCGTAAAATCAAAAGGGGACTTCATTTCCCCTTCATTAAGGGGAATCCCTTAAAATGAAATGTGAATCTTTGTGGTATGATTTGCAAAGCTCTCAGGTTCTTTAAATGCACCTCATGAGCTAAAGAAGTCATAGGTATATAAGGAAAACATTTCTAAAAGTTGTTGGAAAACTCAGAATGTACATACTGAAGCTAGTAGTAAGGTTTTTGAATCATGCTGTGGTTATTTTACCTGTTCAAGATAATTTTAAATATATATGTCTTAAAACTAAAGGAGTGACAACCGAGGAGTGAACAGAAACAGTTCTTTCCCAGAGTAACTGCTTAGTATTCATGGGACTTTTAGAGAACATGACTATTAATCTTTCACCTCACAGCTTTGAGAAAATCAGCTTTTTAAACTATTCCTTGTTTTCCTTCTGTGGTTTGGCTGTTGTACAAACACTTCACCTGCTCAGTGCAGTGGTTTCAACCTTCAGTTCATGATAGAAAATAGTAGTGAGCCATTACATTAAAAAAACCCAAACAAAAGCAACGGTCCTGCTGATGGTGAGAAGTGCTGCTCTGTACTTTAGTTTTCCTGTACAGGCATATAGGAAAGGCTCACCAAGTTCTGTCTTGAGTAACTTGGTTAAAACCTCTAAAATAGCTGCTTCAGAATAATTTTCATTGCAAACAAGGTTTTAAGTTTGGTCTCTTGCCACACATTCCTGTGTAGTAACTATAGCCTGTGGGGTTCTTTTTGTCATGCTCCCTGCCATTAGTTTTCTTAAACTTTAGGTTTGATCCAAGAAACTTACTCTGTCCCCCCATCACAAATCCTAAACACAGATTCCAGTAATGAATGTCAGTGGTACAATTTGGATTTGTCACTTTTGTGGAGAGGTATGCCAGTCCTCCAGTTTTCTGTATCTGCCAGGCTGGAAGAGAACACTATTTCACATTTGCCATAAAGTGTCCTTAATAGCTTTTAAATGGTTATTATTGTGTGTGTTGGAAAGTTGACTAATACTCACAGGTGAACTGCTGCAGAATCTTTTATTTCCATAAGAAATGCTTTTATGATATTTAGTGTTAAGTAAGTGGAGTTGAACAATCTGAAGATATATTCTGCATAAGAAAACAAAAATATTTTGTCTCTCCTTTAGGAATTTTCATTATTCTGCATAGCTTTGGAAAGATTCTGAAAGGAGATGAAAGGAGTTTTTGGGTTGGTTCTTTTCAGTTTTTTCCTTTTATTCTTTGTCCAAGATGATTTTTCTTACCCCAAGAGAATCTCCTAAGTTATAGTAGAACATTTTTTGTTCTGTCCTTTAGCATAGAAAAGCATAAATTGAGAATTTCCTAGTGAGCTCTATTTATACAACCAGAAATAAAGTTAAAAAAACCCAAACAAAAATAAACAAACTCAAACCAGTGGTGTGCTCAAGATTGAGAAAAGCAGGTATAGCAGAGGTGTAGCAGCAGGTGTGAAGTGGAGGGGAGGTTCAGGTTCCTTTTCTTCAGGAGGAGAGATTGGAGTCCTGAAGGCACACATGGCTCATATCTTAGTACTTGTTAAGAAAACAAAAAAAAGGGCTCCAAACCACACAATTCCTGAAGGAAGCAACATAAGCAGGTCATAATTTCTTTAATTATAGTATTACTCTGTGTAGAGAGTGTAACTGGCTATGTTGAACAATGATGGTGAAATGCTAATGACCTGTAACAGTGGGAATGTGGCTTTGCAAGGACACACAACTTCTAAGAGTTCAGTAACACCAAGAGGTAATTCAGACATACTGTGTTCATGATTCAGTTGCTTGAGAACATTGTGACTAGCATGGTTTATGAGTGTTCCAGAGGCACATACTTGATTCAAATCAGATGGTTTTGTGAGCATCAGAAGTGCTGAAACATGGTTGCCTGAGGGTTGTTTTTTGAGATGGTAGGTTTTTGTTTGTTTGGGTGGGATTTTTTGTTTTGTTTTGTTTTGGATATGGTTGGTTGGGTTTTTTTCCCTGATGTTTCAGTTGCTGCTGAAGCTTCTCCCTTAAGGAATTTGCAGAATACAAACTTGATGGTAAAAGGGGTGCTCAGACATGTGAAAGACTTCCTATTCACCTGTTTTCATTAAATACACAGCAATTTGATTTCACCTTTTAAAGTGACTTTTTTTAAGTCACGTCTGTACCAAGGATGGTTGAAGTAATATCATAGAGGGTGGAGCAGATTGCATATTCACCATTTTAGTGCAGCAATATTATTTCTTAAGGCACTGGTCTGAAAATGCATTGAAAGGTATAACTTCATGTAAACATATAGACAGGAATATTGGGATGGGAAGAGACAAGACATAGTGCAGTACAAAGAAACACTGAGTTTTAAGTGGATTCTCAGAATTCCATATAGTTTAAATGACATGTTCCACTTCCTTTTCTCAAGAAGGTGTTTAGTGTTGGGGTATTTAGCCTTTCCTGTCCTCCTGATCCTGGGTCAAAGTTGAAGATTCCTGTGCCCTGTAGAACTGTCTGGGAAGGAGCATGGTTGCTTTCTAATGCTTCAGTTAGGCAGCAGGAAGAGAGGCGTTATTGAACTAAAGGCGGTGTTGACGTATGACCAAATATAAATTATTAATTCATGTGCAAAGCTACAAGGTTTCTGTTCTTCTGGGACAGCCTGTAGCAGGATCACTGGAAGGGGAAAAAAACATAATCAGCATATATCATGCTCCCTGCCCCTTCCCAGTGGTGTAATATAAAGCCTGATCACAAAAGGGGAAGGACATGGAGTTGCAAGGAGCTGTTGAATACTGGGTCTTCTTCCTGGCCTGGTGTTACCCAATAATAACTATGGGGAAATGGGCTGGCTCAGTAGTGTGCAGGGCAGGGATTGTTAAGGATTTTCATGTCCTCTCATGCTGAACACAAATTACAAAATAAATTTTAAGTTAAATTTTAAATTTAAATGTTCAGTTTCTAACATCATGTGGTTCCTGATGACTTTACTGATTGCAGTTGCTTTACATGACTCTGCCTAGCAATTTCAGCAGCAATGATTAGTGCAAGCGAACTGTGTGTCTATTTTGAATGAGACTCTTCTGTGAAAGGAAGAGAGTTTGCATTAGAGTGACTGAGCTGTTGACTGTTTTCTGTGCTCCTGACTCCCACTCTTTGTGCAGTGTCCCAAGTAGGTTTTATGTAGTACTGCACAGGCTAGTAGGGACCCAGCCTACATCTGGGAACAAAGGAACAACCAAGCTCTTCTGTCATTGTGTGGTGAAGAATGGCTTTCTTGCCTTGTTCACATTGCACAGGTCCTTCACCAGTTCAGGTGCCTCTAAGTTTTAATCTGTGCGTTGCAATCGAGTGTGTACTTTTGTCACTTGAAAACTTGGACAAAAATGCAGGGCTGCTGAATGCAAAGGGGAGAGGGATGGCTTTCAGACTACAGTGAAGTGTTTTTACTGTCATTTTCTTTATTCTAGAATATTGTGGGTGATGCTAAGCCTAAGGAAAGAGGTAATGAAATTCCGTCATCTCCTGAAAACCAGGAGAAATTTAAAGAGCAGAGGAAAGCAACAGGTAGTGCAAAGAAAGACGAAGATGAAAAGACATTAAAGACTGAGAAACGAGTTAAACAGCCTGATAAAGAGGGAAAATTTATAGTCATCTCAGAAAAAGGCAAGATCTCAGAAAAGAATATATCTAAGAATGGAAAAGAAGATAAAGAGAATATATCAGAGAATGATATGGAATATTCAGTAGATACACAAATTGAGAAGAAGCCTGAGAATGACAAGGTAAAGAGTCCACAGGAAAACGGGAAAGAAACTAAGCGCAAGCGTGGCAGACCGCCAGTAACACCTCCCACAGGTATGTAGCCAAGCTTAAATGTTTAGGCAAGTACCAAAGCACTTTTAAACTTACCTAAAGGAATAAGAAGTATCTTGCTCTTTCACAATATAAATCTCTAGAAACTCTTAAAAATTTTCAAGTTCATTTTTGCTCAAGACAGCCAAGAACATACTGAATTTTGGAATTGTGTTGTTTAGTCAGAGATTAGATTTAGACAAGTAACCATCATATAATATAATGGATACCTGTAGTAGAGTTGAATACTACTATATGGAGTTTAGAAAATTGGATGAAACTCTGTTTATGCAAGTCCAGTATTTTAGATTGTGAGTTTTGGGAATTCTGTTGAAGTGTTTCACAGCTTTGTATTGAGTCCATTTTTCTTCTGTTATCCAAATCTGTAGAGCCAAGTTCTCAGACACTGCAGCCCATAACTTTGGAGTTAAGATGTCGGAAAATACCTAAAGGGGGTGATGTTCCCTTGAAGCGTCCCAGGATTGAAAAGAACTTGTGTGAGTTTTTGGTATTCAGCTCTCACACTGTGTGTGTGTAAATATGAAAGTTCTTGAAGCTTAATGGCTTGGGGGAGGGAAAAAATGGTTGTGGTATTAATCTTGAACTATGATACATTGACAATACAACACCTGGTTTTTCTTAAATTTGCCATTCATATGTGGCATCATCATGCTGGAATTCCCCCCTAAATCTTGGAAGTTTGTTTTGGATAAAGGAGGCATAATTATGAACCTTGATGTGAAAATTCACAGATATAGGGGTGGCAGTGATTACATTGCCTTCAATCTACAGAAGGCTATAAAAGCCTTAGAAGTTCTAGAAACTCTTCAGTTACTAGATAGAGGATTAAAGCAAGGGCACTTTAATACTGCATAAATATTCATTATTCAGTATTTGTGTGAATTACTCAATATTGGATTCATATTCAGATATTTGACTGAAGTCAAATAGCTTCTACTTCATCTTTGGGTGTTGTGTATGGAGGCTGAAGAACTTGAGCGTGTTGATGAGGAAAGAAAATTATATTCTCTGTAGTAGTGTCATGACCAAGGAGATGAAAATGCAAAGAAAGCACTTTCCTTTCCTTAATACCACAGTCTAAAACTTCAGTGTGTGTAGGTTATCCAGCTCAGTCACAGCTGTTTGTGTGTCTGAATTGTCTCAACTAACTCCTGATACTACTTATGTCTGTGAACAGCTTGTTTAGATCAGCTCCTCTATAATGTGACAAACACACCCCTTCTGCTCTGTAGTATGCTTCTGTGTCCGTTTTAGTCAGTGGAATGTTTTTTTCTGAGAAACTAGTAACGTACTGATCTGTATTTGTACTTCAGATGTGTTAATAGAAGAAAAAATTTGAGAGCTTTTGCTGTACTTTTATGCTTAGTTGAAACTCATCATTGTAGCCTTTACAGAGGCTTAATTATCCAGGCTTTTTAGCTTTTGCTGTTAGCCTTAGTCCTTAAAAAACACTTTCAGGGGGGTCACAGGGAGTGAAGAACTTTTTATTGTTTGTAATCTGTTTGTACTCCTGTAACTGCATGGTACTGTTAAATACAGCTGTTCCAGCTCAGGAAAAATCTAAGAACTCTTCAGATAATGCTGACAGAGACCAGATCAGGAGGCGATCTTCAAGACTCTCATCCAGTATTAGCCATGAGATTTTAAATACAGATCTTGTCACAACTTCCACGGAAATTCAAACTTGGAAAGATGCAATACCTAACCAAAATGAATCAGAGAAAGGTAAGTGCCTTCACAGTGTACTCTGGGTTTTTGTGATGAGGTGGTCATGTAGTTGTTGCAAGCTGTGTATTTGCAGTTTCTTAGCCTGCAGGCTTCTGTATCTGCCATTAAAACCTGGTTGTATCAGCAGTGCAGGAAAAACCCATGGGAAGTTTCTCTCTCTGCTGCCCTGTGATTGCTTTTGGCTTTTGATTCTCTTTTTATCAGTAACCTTAACATTTCCCTTGGGTGGTGGGAGCTTTTCCAGCAAAGGGGAGCTCCATAGGCTATAAAAATATCCCAGGAAATAGTTTGGTTTGGGGTTGGTTGGTTGGTTTTCTTTTGAAGGGAATGCAGATTCTGATTGTGAAAATGAGAATGTCAAAGTTTTAAGACTTTCAGATTGTAGAAGTAACAGCCCAAGTACTAAACTCAGAGTTTAATCCTGCTACCAAACACTAAAAGCATCAAATGGGATGCTTTTATGTTTAAGCAGGGTGGAGTTAACACTTGCTTTTCTACCCTGTCCTTCACTGCCTTTCCCTTTCAAGGAAGCTGTTGTAGTGGTTTGAGGAGATCTGTGATTTTCTGGGCTTTAAACAGTTAGTTAGCTTGTGTGTTTCTAAACACCTGTAAGTTTAGAGGGGTGCTACAAGTTAGTTGTATTGCAGAAATTTTGTGACCAAGGGCAAGCAGTCAAGAGCATGGATGGGTGGTTTTCTCCATTCTAATGTGAAAATTCTCCCTTCCCCCCCTAGTGCTCTTCAGTATGCTTTTGTATACATTTTACTCCATTGGATTTGTTTTTTTCTCATTCTAGTCCAGTTAGAAATTCCTGTTGAACCTGACCAAAGTTTTGGTGAACAAGGATCACCTGGAAATACATCACATAGCACAGCACTCAGTACAGAAGCCAGTTTGCAGGAAGAAAAAGCTGAGGACACTAAGTCTTCCTCTGTTCCTGTCAGAACTCAAGAACCTTCTGCTACAGGTTCATGTTTTTCATATTTAATGTTGATGCATTTCTTAAGGCCACTGACACCAGCACAAGTGTTAAAAATGTGCATTCTTGCAATTTTAACCTTTGTTAAAGATGCATATTTTTATTCCTTGTGGACTCAATCTTATGTTTTCAAGTTGGACAGCAATCTTAGAAGTGGAAATCATAATTTTTAAATGACTAGGTTTAATACTTTCAGTATGAGTGATGAAGTTTACAAATGCTTGTTTTCAGTGTTTGGAATTCTGGATTAAATTCAACTTAACACCATAAAATATCAGGTTCTTTTTTCCTTAATGTGCTGCAAGTATGTTGTGATATTACTGTTACTGCTGTTTGGGAATCCCAGTTGTGCAGTTTTACATCCTTATGTTTAGACTTGGAGGCTTTAGTGCAAATTTATGAAGTAGTTGAAACATTTCAGTTTCCATCTTAATATATATACTCTTTTCTCCTAGCTAGGGAGTGTTCTTATCTTACCTGTTCAAATTAAAATTTCCTATGCAGCTGTCAAAACATGGTGCTGTCCTGTGATTATTTGTCATAGCTTTAATCTTTGGATCTACAGCTAACTGGGGAAACTTGGAAGTACATATTCCCTAGTTAATGCTCCATCAAACAAGTTTAATTTGAAGTGCAACAGAGCATTTGGAGAGATTTGCAGTTGCTCAGCAATGCTGGAGTAATGTGTGTGTTGTTGTTTGTTGGTTATTTTAAATTTCCCTCTTGTTTGCACATATCTTTCACTCACTCTGGTGTAACTGTTCAAGTGACAGGTGCCTCTAGGTAGAATCTGCAAATTACTCTGAAAATCACCAGTGGCTTTTGCTCTTGTGGAAGGATAGATATGTTACAGAGCCCAGGCATGCTGTCCTAAAAATAGCTGGTGTTGGAGCTGAATTAACTCATTTATGGATGATTATCAAGGGAACAGATATGCTCCAGATAGAATAACTGTGCCAGACAGTTGTTTTCATTATGTTCTCAGTCTGACATGTGTTTAAAAGAGATTCAGGATTTGGAAAAGGGCAAAGTACATTGTTGGAGAGCAGGTGGTATGTGGAACAGAAGAGTGTGTTTGTTGCATTGTGAGGTTGCCACCAAATACAGCATGGAAGTTAGTCTTTGGTAACTTTTCATATTTAGAACAAAGGCAATATTCTAAGCCAGTATTACCATTATTAGACTGTAATTCTCATCACTTAGTGGGAATAAAGCTCTTCCTGTAGGAAAATGCTGTAAAATCTCTATTTTCCTCATGATACAGTAGTGTCACTTTGGCATTGTTGAGTAACGTGTCCTGGTAGTATGGATTTTTACCTTGCATGATGTATAGGAAGAACATGATTTTTATAGCATTTGAATATCAGGGATTTTTAAGGACACAAGCACTCATTTTAAGGGGTGTTTTTCTATTCACTGGTTGATAGATGATTCAAAATTCATAGTTGTTGCACACATTTATAACAGCAAACTGGAGTCTGGAGTCTTCCTATGACTGTGTTGTTCTAAAATGTAATATGTTCTGAAAGGACAATATGGCATGGCTTGTCAGAACTTAAATTAGTTTTTTAAAAGTCTCAACAAAATTCTGAATAATTGCATGTACTGAAAGATTTAAATCCTGTTATGCTGGCTTTGGGCACCTCTGATGACAAGGGACCAGAAGTGGTGATCAGAATTTAGCTAAATCAAGCTGTCTTTTCAAAAAATACGTGACAGTCTGTTGGCAAACTTTCGCAGCCAGTTAAAGCTCTGCAAATATCTGAAAAGAGACTTAGAAGCATTCCATAGCTGTTCATGTGAGTTTACTCTTCAAAATTCCTTTTTCTTTAGGATGAGCTGCCTTTGCTTTGCACATATCTGCTATAATGTTTGTAGTTGTATTTGCTAGCACTCTTGAAATTACTTACTTATTTGCATAGACATGCATCAGAGATTCTGTTTACCTTGTACTTACACCTGCTTTTCTAATTCTTTTCTGTTAGCTTTGGGTTTTGGTTAAGGACCTTAAAAGATGTTTTCATCTGTTTGAGAGAGCTACAATTTCTTCTGCAGCTCACTTCAGTATGCTCTAATCCCTTCAAGGTAGCATAAAAGTTGTATTTTTGAGCCTAACAATATATGACAGTTAAATAAATCCATCCTGCCTTGTTCACTTAAAGCTGCCTGGGGTGAGGCACTAATCTGGTCACAGTGTTTCAGTTACATGTCAAAGTGCAGATAAAGCCTTTACATCCCCCCCCCCCCATCTGGCCCCTCCCAAGGTATGCTCAGTGTGAGGGGTGCATTGCAAGACTCACATGCTTTACTGCCCAGTGCAGGCTGCTTTTATTGGTACCTATTTTTTTCCAGCACAGGGGGAAACTGCTGAGTGGAGGGCCATGGGAAATACTGTCTTGAGTAGTCTTGTAGTGCCAAGTAATGTTACAGCTCAAAACCCCACAAGTTTATAAATATGCAATGATCAGTGATTATTGATGCCCTTATGTGTTTCTTACACCTGGCATCTCCTTCTGTGGAATCTGGATACACTGGAAATTCTTGGAAGCTATCCCTGCCTGAATTAGCTGGAGAAGAGCAATTAAGCAAGATGTTTTTTGTTTCACAATTGAGATACTGAAAGGAAGAGTGTTTTTGAAAATAAAGGAAGAAAAGTAGTTTGAGAGCTGAAATTATGACACTTGGTGAGCTAAGATAATGTACCAGTGATAATGAGTTTTAGAGGGTTTCAATGTGTTTAACAGCAAGTGAAGAAATAATTTGACCTATATGTAATATTTCTTTGGAGACCAGGAAATAGAGAGGGAAGGTCTCATTTTAGCAAGCAATGGAGGTCTGATAGCTCAAAACTGCAGTAAGGCCAGCTTTAAGTGAGGGAAAATGGAAAGAGCTCTGTGCACTGCTGCCTTCTTGGATTTTTTACCAGGGTGTTGCAGGAGATGCCACAGGATGGCAGACCTTCAGTCAAGGTACCATGCTGCTGCCAAATATTCCTGTTCCTGCAGGAGCCATGACAATGAGAGAATTTGCAATGCGGTAAAAATACCTCTGATGGACTTGGAAGCTTCACAGTGTGCATTTTACAGTGAACTGCTGAGCATGGTCATAGCTTGGATAATTCAGCCCAGTGAGAAATGGGAAGGGATGCTGACTGAACACTGAATGGTTTTCTCTGTAGTGAAACTTAAAGGACACACTGATGTTTGACCATGAGTTGTAGTGGCTGACTGAAAAGCAGATGAAGAGTTTGAATTTTGATTGTAATCATGGGAGAAATAGCAGGTGTCAATTTTCCATTCACTTTATCTGTACCCACCAAACCCCTTTGTAAAGGCAAGTGCCTGAAAATCTGTAGACAGTACACCAAACGTGTTTCTCTAGAAAGCAATTTTAGTGCCACATGTTGCAAACAAAATTTCTGTGTGGAAGGATGGTAGGTGTTGATGTAGGATGTCATTTTCAGAGCACATGGAGCAAGGGCTCTCCAGAGGCTCCCCTGGGTGGCAGAGTTGGTTGGCAGTTTCCTACTGTGCCTGGGTGACAGGGAGTTCTATTGTGCTACTTGTAAAGTAGGAAAATGTAATGATGGGAACAATCAAAGTTTTATTTCAAATTTTGTGGGATGTCTGTATTTTTATTACTCTGAATACATTCTTTTTGCACATTGCAGTAAGTTTTTTGTCTGCTTCCTTTCTCTTTGTCCAGTGTCCTTGTTATCCCTATTTCTAACTCCAGCTGATTCAATCTTTTCCTTTTCTAGCTTGTAGCTGAACAGTTAGAAGCCATTCCATGTATCTTCTCCAGTATCTCTCCAGCTCAGTGGAGGGGAAGTGCTCTGAGCTTGGATGCAGGGCCTCATCCTGACAGTTGTGTGATGGTGAAATAGTTTCCTTTGCCATCTTTGTAATGTTTTTCAAAGTCTTTGGATGGCATTACTCCCTTTGCTACAGTTGTTTTCCAGCTTCATGTTGGTCATTGAATAGTAGTAAGTTCTCAGAATCTGTAGTCCCAAATGCTGGGGTTTTTTTCCTTTATAGTCAAGAGAACTTTACTGTGTTTGCTTTCACTAAACCCACAGGCCATTGCACTGAGCCTTCCTGAAATACATTTTATTTCCTGAATGCAGCATTTGATGGTCTGCAGTATATGTTGATTTTGGTATTGGCAAACTGTCATTCTGCAAGTGTGACTCTGGCTTGCTGCAGTCTTACTGATGTTCCTGTCAGCATGTTCTTAATGTGGCTGTGCCAGTGTCTTACTCCTGATCATTACCTCTGTGAAACATCCAAAAATAGTGTCTTTCTTTGTATTATTTCCTTCTCCAGTTTCACTGCATATTCTTTCTTTTTAACCAACTTGGTGTTGAATATGACTTAATTTTTCCCTATGCATCAGGGTACAATTAGTTGTGTTTTCTCTGTTAGATTTGTTTGTACATGGTACTTAAAGGCTGGGTGGGCTCAGATGCAGCTGTCTGGGATGCTTCTCTGCACTGTGACAACCTTTAAGTCTTCTGCTCAGTAACACCATTTCTGTTACTGCCTACTAAAAACTGGGAAACAAGCTGTACATGTTTTTCCTCCAGGATTGTGTTGACACTGCCTTTAACACTCCTCCTGTTCAAAGCCTTACTGCACTTACAGAAAAATCTTGTCCTTGTTCATAATATTTCTGGGTACTTTTGTCCATTGTTTACAGCTCTTCTAATATAGTATCTTAATTTTCATTCATAGTATCTTCATTTTCAGTTTTAGTCACTGTTGCTAGGTTTGGGTCTTAAAGCTAAACACTTGTTTCTTAATCCTGAAAATTGAAAACTTATAAATATGGAAATAACACTTCAGTACAGTAAAGCAAAGTGGAAAACAGTATTTGGAAGCTGTTGTGTGGTTTTTTTTTTTTTGATACCCCCCTTCCATTGTCTTCTACCTGGAAAAGGATTTTTCAGTGCTGTATGTGCATTAGTGATGGGTAATTGCCTAGATCTTTTTAGATCTGTTTCCTCATTTTTACTTGTCATGTGTTGTACTGAATACAGATACTGGTGACAGCAGTCTGATTTAATTCAAAATGTTCCTTTTGTATGTTTCTTAGCAAGAAGATAAACTAAAAGTTTATAAAATTCATTATAGGTACTGCCCTGGGTTGCACAGCACTGCTCTGTGGAATAGATGCCTGAAATTGTTCTTGCATTTGAATCTTTAGACTTTCATTGCTTTTTTTGAGAAACTAAGTGTAGCTCATAAGGAACACTTTGTAACAGATACAAGCAGTTTTGGTTTGCATTGCTGCTTAAAAATTGAAATAAATTTAAATTTTACTTCAGAAATGTTCTGAAGTACTGTTTCTCTTTCTTTGGAAGTAACCAGGCTTTGGTGGTGGGACTGTGCACCCAGAAAGCAGGTAGCAAAGTAACTGTAAGCAGAGAAGCAAAACTGTTTTCTAGTTGCACCAAAGGTGTGAATCGTTGTGAATGAATAATCTTTAGAGTTTGGATTTAGGGATGTAATCTCTGTGTGATTCAGTCTTTCCCCTTCAGAAGCACTATACAGTGATACCAGGTGTTGGGCAAGGACTCAAGGAAGCAAAATACTGTAACTTATTCATAAAAACAGTTTTTATGAGCAGTGTAGAGTAGAGTTCTCCCTTTAAAGTTACTGTTCTTAAAGGCAGATAAGACATTAACATTTCATTTTTAGCATTTCATAGCTAATATGTGTGAATGCATGATTACTTCATTTCAGTTTGCTGTTTAAGTTTAGGAAACCGTTTGGTAAATATAGCATATGCATGGGGCAATTTATCTGTTTTGTTCTTACAGTAACAAAACCTTGTAGGAGAACAGATTTTCTTGCATCAAAAAAAGCTGCAACTGTTGACCAAGATCACAAGTTTAGATGCAAGTTCTTGGACTGTTCAAAATCCTTCCGCAAAGCCAAGTTATTGCATTACCACATGAAATACTTTCATGGAGTGGAGAAGGCTGCAGAATCACAGCAGAGCCCTGTAAAAAGAAATATTCAAACCAGAGCTTCTTTGGCTTCTGAAAAAGCTAATCAAGAGAGGTCAAAAAGAGGACGGACCACAGCTGGTTCACTGTGTAAGTATGGTGCTGATCTCTTTCTTTTTTTAAACAGCAGCAGACAGTACAGGCAGAAAATACCAGAAATCAATTTTCTTTTGGGTTGAAGGACTCCCTTTTAGGGTTGTCTTGGCATGCTTCTTTGTGGAGAAGAAGCATAATATGTATGTACATCATGTTGTAGAAAGGTATGAGGATGTTTCTTCTTCTGGAATTGAAGATCATGTTCTGGTAAAGATCCTACTATGCAGCTTCTCTTATTTTTCTGTAGCAGCTCACTTGTTCCCTTTTAAAAAACACAGTTCTCTGAATTTGACTTGATTTTTTTTCTCTGGCTTACAAATAGTATTGGTTGGAGGCTTCTGTCCTTTTCTGTATTAGAGAACAGTTTGGGTACCTCCAGTTCTCTCCCATTTCTTCCTTGTCTTTAGGTTTTGACTTATCTGTACTTTACTATCTTCAAGTGCATACCTGGCTGGAAATCCAGTACTAGTTTCTGCAGTATGTACTGTTCTGTGGGATGAAAAATCCTAGTATTTAACAAGTGCAGTTGTTTCAACTGTGATTGAAGATGATTTTCACACAACAGATGGTCAGTGGAAAGGAATAAAAACTTAGTGGTTAGCCATAAAAAAGTGAGTTTTAACTGCTTTGCAGTCTACAAAATCACATTCACTTCTGTTTAACCCTCATTCTCTGAAGCACTCTCTGCCTGGCATGACACCAGAGTGGCAATCCGGGTCTAATGTGAACTGCAGTGGTTGTTGATAACCTGTCCAGACTTGGCTCTTGTGGACTGATGTCTCTGTGTACTGCAAGTCTGTAAAATTAGTAATGTCTTGTCTTTTCACTGGGTCTTTTTTATAAAATCCATCTTTCTCCTTGCTGAATTCCCTAATGCTTTTTGTCTTTGCAGTTGATCTTTAATTAATACTTTAAGAATTTCAAAGTCTTGCAAGTTGCTTACAGAGCTTCAGCTCACTACAGCAGGATAGATCCTGCCTTACTTTGCTTCACAGCTGCTTTTCTTAGAGTCCAGAAAATGGCTTTTCATTTGAGGTGCACTGCTTGTTCTTAACAAGATAAGTGTGACTTTACAAACTGTTACTACTTGTGAACCCCAGATACTCCTGTATCTTTAAATAATACAGAGTCATAAGCTTGGATTAGGTAGGGAAAGAGTTCTTTAAATGCATTAGGCTATAATGCTTTGTATGCATTGTACTCTGCATGCAGCTTAATTGAACCCAAGTGTTTCCTGGGGGAACATACCTGAGATGAGCATGGTGTGAAGACTGGCTGCTGACAGCTGCAAAGTGATCAAAACAGGCTTTGTGCATGTCATGGGCTTTTCAATAACCAGACTTCTATTTGCCTCTTTAAAACTGTGTAATTCCTTTGATTTGAGAAGTTGTTTTATTGTGATTGTCTTGAATGCAAGTGGCTCAAGATCTTGACCCCTCCATTTATCCTTTCCTCCAAGTTCATACAGTGAGATGCATCACCATCACTGGTAGGTAATTCCTTGTTGAGCTAAGATGTAACTGTGTTTGCTTATTTTAAGCCCCCATTGCTCTAATTCCCCATTTGTGGATGGATACTTTGCACCTGAATCATTTCCATGAGGTGCTTCATAGTGGCTCTCTGCAGAGTACCTGGGGTGTGCTCACAGCTGCAGAACATTGCATCAAGGTGGAAGAGGGGGCTGTAAAGTTCTTAAGTCACCTTCACAGTTGAAGCCTGCTGCTGTGGAGCTGCAGTACATTTTTCTTGATGAGGAAAAGTAATCTCATTATGTATTAGTTATATCTGATACTAAGTGCTATTGTTTTCTAACTCAGTGTGTTCTTAATTTCCCTGATTTTTGTTTGGTGGTGCTAGACAGTTGAAAGCAGAGTTAATGAGGTTAGTGAGCTCTTACTGTAGTATTTGAAGTTCTGTTCTTCTGTCTTAATGGCATGTAGAGAAATCCAGTCTTCTAGGCAAGACTTACTGTCTGCTGAATATTTACAGCACCTTTTCCAAAGGCTTTTCAGGAGGTACTGCGTAGAGTGAAAGCTTTTGAATCAATAATTTATTCTGGTGTGTGGTGGGTATTCTTTTCATCTTTACAATCCTTTTGTGAGCAAAAATTCTCCCGTTTGGAAAGAATATATTTAAATAATTTTACTTTTTGGCACAGATGTTCTTTTCTTGTTCTTCACTGTATTGGGTAGATTTTAGTGCTTAAGAAATGGTGGCAATTTCTAACAGATAAATTTTTCAGCAATCATGATTTTTGTTATTCCATAAACTTGAAGATGCTCTTGCTTTAGAAGCTTTGTCACACTTATCTCACAAGTTTTATTTTAGTCTTGTGGGACTCCTCACTCTTTCTGCTACACATAAAATAAATGGTGGGGGTTGTCTGGTGCTGAATTTAAAGTGGAAGTACTTACTGCTTCTAAAGTTGTAGGATAATATGCAACATTTAGAGCAGTAGGAAAACCTTTTCTTTGCAGTGCTTTAAATTAAAATTTTAACATATAGAAAAGAAGAATGCATGTAAGTGGTCTTCAGTGACAATGTAGGATTTGGGAAAGAACAATTTAAATATAGTTGCTTTGCACTGAAGTGGAGAGTGAAATTACAGTTTCTGATACGTAAATTGTGCTACTTGACATCGAAATCAAGGCTTGAGTGAGCTGGGAAGGTTAATGTGGGACTGATTTGAACTTTTAAACAGTCTCCCCCTTTTTCCAAAGAAGAACCTTGTCTTTGCAGTGGCACGCTTGACAGATAGGTCTCTGAATTCTGTAGTTGCTCTGAACAGAGAGGAAGGAGCTGCCATTGCTGGCAGCTTATGTCTTACATATGCCTTACAGAATATGCCTGAACAGAATGACTAGGACTTCATAGCTACTGGATGTGTTCAGGCAATGCCTTTCTTAAATTTATCAGGAAGTAGTATGAAATCATGATGAAGCAGATCTTCCCCTAAGTGCATGTTACAATACTTACCTCCTTGAGTTGCTGTTCCTTTGGTCCTCAGGATTGTCCTTTCATAGAAGAAGGCAGTTGATGTGTCCCCTGGGCTATAGGAGATGCAGGTGTTCCTGCTCCCTGCTCTCAGGTTGCATTGCACCTCAGCAGCTGCATTGCGGAGCCACCTGCAGCCTCTGTCAGGAGAATCGAGATCAGCACAAGTGTATGTGAATGCATGAGCCTAAAAGAGGCTTTTTGAGTCTGTTCTGCAGATGACTTCAGTGTTGGTCTTGGATGACAGAGTTCCTTAGATTTTTGTGCTAGTTCAAATAGCCATGCTCTATCAGAATTATAATTTGGAAATTAAATGTGGTACAGTAGCCGTGAAAATTTGTCTCTTAATTACCTACTGATTACTATAATAATGAAATACAACTGGATTGTGTACCCATACCCCTTAACCTTAAGACAGGCTTTTTTCTTTGTGGTCCCTTCTCTTTTGCTGCAAACCCCCTTAGTTTATTTTTGAAGTACATCATCCCATACTGTGACTTGTGCCCTGCAGAGGCTATAAACCATTTCCTCTGAAGGTACCAGTTTTCTCTTTCAGACACATCTGTCTGTCCAAGTCATTTTGTATAAAGTGCCTGCAAAAGGTTATTCTTAATAAAGATTGTTGTTTCCTGACCTATAAAAATTGTTTTTTCCTGACCTAGACCACTCCAAGGGCATGGGGCTATAGAATAGCTTCATTTCTTTCTTTGTACCTGCAAGTCATAATTTTGACATCTTGACTTGGAGTTTTTCTGGATTGGTGTCTCTTTCATCTTTTTAGTGAAATCTGTTTATTTGGAGATTTGCTAACAAGTAGTTTGTGCCTTTTTGCTGAACGTATTTGCTGTAATCTGAAAGTGAAAACTTGAGTGCTTGCAGAGCTGATGTGCCCCCACATTATCCCTTGGCAAAGCTCTGCACTGGCTGGATGCTGAAGATCTCTCAGGAGACACAAACCTGGTGAGCAACCAGGAGTTGCACAGAAGTGCCATCTGAGGTGATTGGTGTGCTCTTAATGCTCCTAATAACTACTTAGTGCTGCTGTTTGCACAGTTGTACTGACAGCGAGCTCGAGCTCGTGAGTTGATTCCCATTGACTCCTAGGACATAGTGTAGCTCAGTTTTGGGACTTCAGAAACATTGTTACTAGTGTAAGGGAAATTAACCCACAAACACCAGAGGTTTATGTCCAAAAAGGAGACAGAGGAGTCCTTTTTGCTTTATTCGAATAAAGGGAGAGGCCATGGGGCATTCCCCTGGGATCTCTCGAATTTTTGGAGGACACAGCCTCCCTTTTTATCCTATTTTCCCGGCCGCTTTTCCCTCTCTCTTTCCCCATTGGCTGAGGTACTCGAGAGGCACAGACTTCCCGGAACGCCTGACACCTGACATTCCCCTCTAATGTATAACCCTCCCTTTTAATTTTTAATTCTTGCAGAATTCAGTTTTCCCCCTCCCCGTTGCTTCTTTCATCTTCTGTTACCCAATTTTATTTACCAGCAAACCTACAGTTTGTTTGTAAAGGCAAATCTCTTTTTCCATTCATCAATCAGTGTAATCCCTCTCATTGTTTCTTTTATCTATAGGTGCTAACTTTACCTACCAACAGATCTACAGTTTGTTTGTAAAGACAAATGTAACATTCCTCTCAATCCCTCCTCTTTTATTTTTAGTAATTGTCTTTACAAACTTTAGCTATCATTGTCTTAATTTCTTGTTCTTGTGTCCTTTTTGGTTTTGCAATTATTTGCAATGACATCAATTTCTGTCCTTTTGTAGCCATCTCTGGATCAGTAGGCATGGCTATAACTTGCATCCCCTTGATCACATGTTGAATAAGTTGTATTAAGCAAGGGATCATGCATGGTAAAAAGACTAGAGTTGCTACAGCACATAAGAGGAAAAAAAAGCAGTTGTTTAACCCACAGTCCACCAGGTAGCCATGAAAACATGTCCCATTCCCATCCTTTCTATGTTTGGACAGGTACATGAGCTAACTTTCTTATTCCTTTTGCTATTTGTTTCACCACTTTTCTATTGTCATTTATTTGCAAACAGCAGTTTGAGTCATTTAATTTGCCACACACACCCCTTTCTTTTGCTAATAAGTAGTCTAATACCATCCGGTGTTGAAATACTGCATTTCTCATCTGAGTAGATTGGTCAGCAAGAAGGTCAAGAGCTGTAGCTGTCTGGTTACTTACTATTTCAAAGACAGCTTGTAACCTAATTATCCGATTTAAATTATAAATGGGTTCTCTGGCACCTGATATTAATTCACTAGGATTCCAAGTGGCTGGGCCATAGTGTTGTATGATTTGTTCAGCTGGCCACTCATCATTACCCCACTTTTGGCTGCTCCCCCCAGCCAAGAATACACCAATTGACCTCTTTTCCCTGATTAGATCATCATATACCTTGATTCCTAACTGGTTTCCCTGAACTTGTGGTAGCAGAAAGAACAGAGGTCTGATATACCCCACATAACATATTCCTGACCAGTTTGGGGGTAACCTGCGATAGGCATGTTGGCCACAAATCCAGTAATGCCCCTTTAAAGCCCACATCCCGTTGGCAAAGGGACCTTCCCAATTTTCATGATCTACTGGGGGGTCAAAATACAGCTTGCTTCCTGGGCCTAGTGGTCCCGCAAGAATAGTTGCCCCACCATAAGAATCACAGTATTTGCACTTCCATGCTCCCACATGAGGTTTCCAGCTGCAGTTACATCCCAGATCTGTTTTATTAGATTGGGACCAGAACCTGCTAAAAAGAGTTCAAGTTCCATTCCAGTGTTGCCACTTCCACTGATAGTCACGAACAACATGTGTCCTACTTGTGGAATTATCTCGGGGGCAGCTTTAAAATTAGGAGTCAAAAAAACCTTATCCCTCCCCACTGCTTTACAGCCTTCCAAATCTTTCTGGTAAGAATGGTAGGAACACTTTACCCAGCTACCATTTGAGAGCTTAACATGAGTTTGATTCCATCTGCCCTGATATCTGGAACAATCATAAGGAAGGCATTTGGGGGTCCAACAATCTAAATCCAAAGATAAAGTCCAGTCACAAACACTTTTCCCCACGTATATGCTTCCTGTTCTATTTAGACAATAAGTGCCTCTTTCAGAAGAATGAAGCCGCCATGGACTTCCTTCTTCATCCCAGAATCCTGTTCCATTATGGACTTCACTCAGGGTGCTAACCCACCATTTAGGTTTGACTGGGCTGGCCACCCATGGCCAGTTTTCAGATCCTCCTGGCCCCCCCCACAGACCCAGCAATTGCTAAGGTTAAAGGTTTTTGCTACTTCTTCTTCTAAGGTTAAAAACTTATTTTCCCATTCCTGGCCCCATC
Organism: Erithacus rubecula; assembly: GCF_903797595.1. NCBI lineage: Eukaryota > Metazoa > Chordata > Aves > Passeriformes > Muscicapidae > Erithacus > Erithacus rubecula. The sequence continues at coordinate 799,740 of NC_136670.1, forward strand.
CTAACTGACAGTATAAAGGTAAGATCATTAAGAGAAACATTCTAACTGGGTTATGTAATTCCCTAACCTAATTTTTACTTTCACGTTGTCTTCTGCACCTGTGGTGAGTGAAGGCACAGAAACAGCTTAATATAAAGGAAAACAGTGACAGCAAAGGGCTGGCCCCCCAGTGACTGGAGATCCGAGAGGTGGGATGCCCACACAAACTTATTTTAGCAGGCAGTCTGTGGGTAGGCACACGAGGCTTCCCTCGATGTCGACGCACTTGCTGCTGCTCCAGTCCGCCCCTGCGGCTTCCCGTCCTTCTCCTCCAGCTGAGATGTCCAAATCTCTGGGGCCTTAGAGACCTTGACCCGAGTGTGATGGGTCCACCCATGTTCAGCTGTCTTGACGGCTGTTTCTGTGGTCAGCAACACCTGGAAAGGTCCACGCCACTTCACCACCAGTGGTGCTTCTTTATACTCCTTAACTAGGACCCAATCTCCTGGCTGGATGTTGTGAACAGCAAAGTCCAAAGGCAGGGTCTGTGCCAGCTGAGCCTCCTGTCGAAGAGATTTCACAAGAGACAGTACCCGAGACACATAATGCTTCAAATACACATCACTTATCTCTATCCCCCCACTAGGCTGAGAGTTGCAAGGATAAGGAATTCCAAACATTAACTCAAAGGGAGATAATTGAATATCTTCCCTGGATCTGGCCCTTATTCTTCCAAAGCCAGGGGCAGGAGCCATACCCACGGCATCTTGGTTTCTATCACCAGCTTCAGAAGGTGTTTCTTTATTTCTCCATTCATTCTTTCAACCCGACCCGAACTTTGGGGGTGCCAGGGGGTGTGCAGGTTCCATTGTATCCCTAAAGCAGCCATAACTCCTTGAAGAATTTTTCCTGTAATATGAGTTCTCCTATCTGAGTCTATTGCTTCCACAATTCCATATTTTGGAATTATTTGTTCCAGAAATACTTTAACAACTAATCCTGTAGTTGCTGAAACAGTAGGGAATGCTTCTGGCCAGCCTGTTAATTGACATACTATTACCGGAAGATATTTAAACCTTGCCACTCGGGGCATTTCAGTAAAATCCACCTGACATCTCTGGAAGGGACCTACAGCCCAAGGCCTCCCTCCCCTGGCAAGTTTCTTTGTAACCTTGTTATTGGTTTTAGCACAAGTCAAACAACCCTCAATAGTTCGTTTTGCCAAGCTAAAAAGACCCACAGCAGCATACATTTTTAGGAAGGCTTCTGCCAACCCTCGAGAGCCCCAGTGACTCCCTTCATGAAGTTGTTTTAACAATTGTAAGGCCAGAGCTTTTGGGATCCACTGCCTCCCATCCCTTGTAAACCAATTGTTTCCTATTTCTTCTGCCCCACTCCCCCTAATTATCTCGAGTTCCTCTGGTGGGAAAGACAGACTCTCTGGCAGCGGTGCAGCCACTGGGAGCAAGGGGAGGATCCCAGAGACCTCTGGCAACAACGCAGCTCTCCGAGCCTCCCCATCAGCCAATCGGCCTCCCATTGCCCCCCGCCCCGAGCACCCTGCCTGATGCCCCACAATGTGGACCACTGCCACCCCCTTTGGCAAACTCATCACCTCCAATAGGTGAGAGACCAAGTTTTCATGGGCGAACGTCTCTCCCCTAGAATTTAATAAACCTCGTTCTTCCCACAGTTTCCCAAATGCATGTATCACCTCATAAGCATATTTAGAATCGGTAAAAACATTCACTGTCTTATCCCAGTATAACTCACAGGCTCTGATCAGCGCATACAGCTCAGCTGTCTGGGCTGACCAGGTGGGCGGTAACCTCCCCCCTTCCTTTAATTGTTTGCCATTCGCGATAGAGTATCCTGTAAAACCCTTCCCGTTTATTACTCTTGACGACCCATCGATGAACACATTCTCTCCCTCAGGCCAGGGATTATCTCTCAAATCTTCCCTAGCTCTAGTCTGGAGATCTATAACCTGGATACAATCATGGCTTTCCTCCTGTCTCCCCCTTTCTTCGGGGCCATTCAAACAGGAGGCTGGATTAAAATTTTCCCCATTTTTAAATTCTAAATCCTCCTGTTCCATTAAACAAGATTCATATTGTAATAATCGAGCACTCGTCATCCACATAGAGACTCTCTCAGTTAACAAAGCTTTAATCTGGTGCTAAACTTTTTACAATCACATACCCTCCCCTTGTCAGCCCCTATCAGAGCTGTGGTCACAGTTTCTGCAGACAATGGAGCCAGCCTCTGGCCACTGGGTTAACAACTCAGAAAAACAGGCGACAGGCTTCTGTGTTCCTTATTCTCTTACACGAAAATTCCTTTAGCATGACCCAGCTCAACACCCACATGTAGTTGAAATTCCTTTTCTGCGTCCAGAAGAGCCAAGACCAGAGCACCAACTAATCCATCCCTCAATTTTCCAAAGCACTGCTCCACTTCTGGTGTCCACATCACAACACCAGGACCGCTCTGGGTTAAAAAGTTACACAAAGGTCTAGCCACAACAGAAAAATCCTCGATCCAAGCTCCGCCGTCCCCCACCAACTCCAAAAATTTCCGCAACTCCTTGTCAGTCTGGGGCAAAAATCCCCTGCACTCCTTCTGGACTAACACACTGCAACTCCTCAGTCAGAAGGTGTCCCAAATATCTGACTCTCTCCTCAACCACCTCTTTCTGCTCCCCCTATAACAGCAAATCATCTACATATTGCAACAGCTTAACTCCTGAGGGTGGAGTAAACTCTTAATATTTTCTGCACAGCTTGCCTAAACAAACTTCGTATATCTCTGCAGCTGCATTTCAGCATAAATCTTACCAGACATTTAACATAAAGATATTACAGACAGTAACACAGACTCTGTGTTACATTTTTTTTTTTTTTTTTTTTTTTTTTTTTTTTACTCTTGTTACTTTTCACAAAACTAATTTGCTTTCCCATTCTAGTCATCAAATCTCTTCCCAGTAAATTACAGTCACAATGAGGAGCAATCAGAAACTCATGCTTTTTAAACCCCTCCCACACATTTAGCAAATTCCCATGCCTTTCCCTGTATTACTTGTATTTTCCAGCAAAACTCACAAAATCCTTAAAACAGAATCCTAATCTCTTCACGTACAATCTGCATTTCCCATATATTCCTTTATTCTCGTTCTCCCTTTCTTTATCACACACGGTATAACAGAGTCAGTTTGCGTCCTGTCACAGTGCAAACACAGCTCCTCCCCCACCGATGCTCCCAGCGAGCACGGCCCGCAGCATCGCAGGCGGCTGGGCACCCCAAACCTTACGGGGCCGGGGCACCCCGAGCCTCACGGGGGCCAGTGGACACTGCTGGCCCTGCCCGGGGCTGGCGGGGTCAGGCACAGCCCCGCGCTGAGCCCCGGCAGCCCCACAGCCCCAGCCCGTGTTCCTGGTCCCGCAGCTCCGTGCTCGGACCTGCTGCTCATTGCCTCACCCATACCTATCACACACTCCTCCTCAATTCTCTTCCAACACACAAACACTCTCCATCCATCCGCCGCTGTCGAGACCCTCTCTCGACTCCCCTTTTTGCCCCCCAGGGCATGGACTATTGAGATCCCTTCTCAATTTCCCGTATTGCCCCCCCAGGGCATGGATTATCGAGACCCCTTCTCGACCTCACTTGTTGCCCCCCCAGGGCATCTATATAACATGGCCTTATAAGCCCCTTTGACAACTTATACTCTGGTCACACAAAATAACAATATTTTATCATAATTCCCATAGTTACTTCCGGGTGAATATACAATCTGTCCCAAGACCTCAGCATTCTCCCCAAGGGACTCTCCGAGGGTATTATGGGATCCTTTTTGCAGCGTCCCTTTCCCGGCTTCACCCTTCCAACCCTCCATGGGTTCCCCGTTTCACCTGTGCTGCCCTCCATGGGCGCCCTCCCAGGTGTACCTGTGCTACCCTCCATGGGTTTCCCTGTTTCACCTGTGCTGCCCTCCATGGGTTTCCCCGTTTCACCTGTGCTGCCCTCCATGGGCGCCCTCCCAGGTGTACCTGTGCTACCCTCCATGGGTTTCCCTGTTTCACCTGTGCTGCCCTCCATGGGTTTCTCTGTTTCACCTGTGCTGCCCTCCATGGGCGCCCTCCCAGGTGTACCTCTTCCCCGAGGATCCCATTTTACTCACCGGTGAGATTTTCAGTGGTCCTTCCCTGCGGACTCTTCACGGACCCCCCTGGTCCGCCACTCGTCTGTCTCCTGGACAGTCTCGGGAACCCAATCGATCGCCCGGTGCCAGCCGGCACCCAGGGGAGCTGATCACCGAAACTGGGTGAGGCGCCTTCAGCTCCACCGCTGCCTGCTGCCCCGGACGGTGGAAATATCCCGGACACGAGCCCCCAATTTGTAAGGGAAATTAACCCACAAACACCAGAGGTTTATGTCCAAAAAGGAGACAGAGGAGTCCTTTTTGCTTTATTCGAATAAAGGGAGAGGCCATGGGGCATTCCCCTGGGATCTCTCGAATTTTGGAGGACGCAGCCTCCCTTTTTATCCTATTTTCCCGGCCGCTTTTCCCTCTCTCTTTCCCCATTGGCTGAGGTACTCGAGAGGCACAGACTTCCCGGAACGCCTGACACCTGACATTCCCCTCTAATGTATAACCCTCCCTTTTAATTTTTAATTCTTGTAGAATTCAGTTTTCCCCCTCCCCGTTGCTTCTTTCATCTTCTGTTACCCAATTTTATTTACCAGCAAACCTACAGTTTGTTTGTAAAGGCAAATCTCTTTTTCCATTCATCAATCAGTGTAATCCCTCTCATTGTTTCTTTTATCTATAGGTGCTAACTTTACCTACCAACAGATCTACAGTTTGTTTGTAAAGACAAATGTAACATTCCTCTCACTAGTATTAGGCTTTGATTTGCAGTCTGGATGTAGAACAGTAGTCTCGGTCTGGTAAGCTGCTGCCACTCTTGGCTCTCCTGTGTTCCTTGCCATGAGGAAGAAAATAAGGGAACAGGCCTACAGTTTGTAATTTGGATACTGTAAAAAATCTGTCCCTACTGTGGAGTCCATATAAAGCTCTTAAAGAGGGGGGGAAAAAACGTTTTGTCAGTAGGTTTAAATTATTTTACATAACCTCATTTTTAGAAAATTCTGGCTACCAAAGTCAATTACTATGTGTCCTGTTACTGTATAAATGGCTCCATGCATGAATTCTTTACATGAATGCATGTAAACAAAACGGGTATTTGGTCCTTACTTTTGTTACTGAGAAGAGCTGAATTGTGTATGGGTGGGGTTGGCAAACTTGTTTTGTCTCTTAAAACATCTCAGGCATTGTCCTTAACAGCTGTTCACATGTGAACCTGTGGCCTGTTGTGTAGTGGTTGTCAGGTTATCCTTTGGAAATTTTCCTATTTCCTCTTTATTCTGGCTGACTGATGCCTCTGCTAGGCAGTGGGACGTGCACAGTGATCTACAAATGTGGGTTTTGTGCTTGCAACAGGGGAAGATCTACATAAACACCCTCTGTGTTTGCAGAATTGCCAATTATATTGGCGTTATCATGACAATACTGCATTTGATTTTGTGGGAGTGGCTGTAAGTCAAGAAGAAACATGGTCTTTCAGTTCTTGAAAATACCAGTGGAAGTTCTCAACAAGTGATCTCATAGCTGTGCCTGGTAACTTTGGCTTATATACTTGGGAATGCAGTCTCTGCTTCCTGCAAATGTGGAGTTACCTTTTTACCTGGGGTCCTACATCAGGGCTCTAGGGGACAGAAAGCTGCTGCCTTGTCTGGCACTGAACCTTGATGTGCTTAGTAGTAAGTTCTCTGAAGTTCTATCCATGTGGTTTCTGCATTGTTGAGGGAATTTTGTATCTCGGGTCTGTATATGTTAGTTTCTCAGATCCTTCACAGCTTCTGGGTCTGCTCTTGATATGACAGTGAATACTTCTTCCAGGCTTAGGAGAGAGAAACCTGAAAGAACTCCATGGAAGAAGGCTGGAGGCAAGTAATCAGCAATCCTATTCATCTCCAGTATCTTGTGAACAAGATACCTCCTGTTGTTGTTAATGGTATTTAGTATCATATGAGCTGGAAATTAATTTGCTCTGATGTTTAATCACAGCACTGCTGTTCAAGGACAGTGAAAATGTCATTGCCCAGATTGTCAGGAGGCTTTTCATGCCTTTTGTGGTTTCCCTGAGGTGGGACACAGGTTTGTGTCTCCATGGGGCTGGCACAAGCAGCTTTAGGAAACGCTCAGGGATCCCCTGTGTGCTCCTCATGGGAATCTATGCAGCCTCACAACCCAGCCATCCTGTGCCTGCATGGAGGCAGAAGAGTAGGACACCTTTTGAGACTTAAGGTTGGCTTGGGGAGACCAGGGGATGGAAGCAAGTGGCACTAATGCAGAAAATACAAATGTGAGAAATGTGCAAGTTTTAAAACCACATGCCTAAATATAAAGTCTTAGTTGTGGTTGTTATGAATAATTGTTCTTTGTTCCTTAGGCAGTGATTTTATAAACTGACCTGACTGGGTTATACTTCCAAAGGAAGGGGAAAAAGGGCACTTTAGTGTGGAAGGCTTATAAGTTTGCATCTCCATGGCATCAGTTTAATATTTGCTGTCCTAAAAGTTGAGGATAAATTTTCAGGTTTTTAATCCCATCTTCTCAAATTTAAACACAACTTCTAAAATATATTTCAGGGTGTTCAGAGATTTTAGAGACCCTTTAAACTTTCCTGTCAGTGGAACAGAGATGTTTCAAAACCTAGTGCGTTTGTGTCAGTTACTGAAAAAAAAATGCTTCCAGTGTATGAGAGAGTACCTTGACCTGCCCCTGGGACAATGTTATGGTTAGCTGAGAAAGCTTAGAGAAGTGTATTAACCTGTGTATCATAAAAGACAGGCTGTATTCTTGGCAAAAATCTCCAATAAATTGTCTCACAAAGCTACAGAAATCCAGTGGACACAAAATACAATTTTATTCCACCAAGAGGTTGTGTGCAAATATGTCAGCTTACAGGAAGTAAGCTCAGAGGCCTTATGCTGTTGCAAACTGGTGGGATTGGGGTGGCTTCAGTACTCTTAAATGTTAATTAATGAGATTGAGTTGAGCTGTTGGGAGAAGGGAAGGTTAGGAGGCCTAACTTTAAAGTTATGAATGTATGAAGGCTGTCAGGTTTGTATGGATTTTTGTATTGTAATTTTGAGTTTCACTGATATGGTATTGTGTAAATATTTTGGAAAGTTATTGCAAAGTGGTAGAAAGGAGCACTGCAGAAAAGGTTGTTTATGTGACTTTTCACTCTGTACTGAAATAAACCATTTGCATTTAGTAGAGTTTGTTAGGGTACTGGTGTTCCCAAAGAGATTATGTGGTACCTGAATCTTATTTCTCAGCTACTGTGTACCATGGGAAAAAGTTTTCTTCCCTTTTTGTCATCTGAACTGAAGGTATCTTGACCCCTAGTCATGGAAGTCCTCAGAGGACTCAAAATAGACCTGACTTAAAAACAAACAGGTAAAGACAGCACCAGAGAATCCAACCAAACAAAAAAATTACCATGAAACCTTTTCCTACTTATTCCTTCAGGAGAACTCAAGTTGTAAATGGAAGGTCCTACATTTACTGTGGTGATTTATCAAGGAGAATCTTCTGGGTTAGTACTTCTACTTGAGGGAAATATGCACCTAGTGAAAGGCAGCAGTGAGTTGCCTGTCTGGACAAAAGGCATCTTTTAAAGAGTCTTGTGTGGTAATTGGGTTTTGATTTAATTTGTGTCTTTTGAGGCTGCTGTAGAGCACTAGGGCAGATGATTAGAAGATAAGTTTGGTTGTGGAAATAGTTGCAAGTGGCTTTTCTTTTTAGTTTGGATTTATTTTTTTTCCTTTAATTTCTAAGTTCCTTGAGAGACAGGACCAGGGAAATTGTCATCAGATTTCTGTGTCTTGATGTTTATTTTGTCTGAAGAGATCCACATGATTCTGAAAGCTCTACAATGGCAAGTCTTAATGTTCCTTGCTGTTTCTTTGACTTGAAATGTTGATCAGTGTGGGGTGCTTGATCCAGTTTCTTCTCCTAGGTGTGCTCTCTGGGACTCTTTCCCTTCACTTTTCAGTCACTCTCAGGTTCTGCTCACAATTGTTTTATTAAAGGTGTCTAAGTGTGGAATGTTCATCTTCAGATGAAAAAGAAGTTGCCTTTCTTATACTCTGAACTTTTGAGATTTGTGTGATAATAGAACTGGACATTTTTGATAAATGTTAGCAATCTGTCATCTTGACTGCTGGGTCTCATTGACCAAGATACTTGATGTAATACTTCAAAATAACAATGCACTGGTCTTGTTTAGTCTGCTTCCCTACCTGCCATGCAGCTTTAGCTTTTATCGCCTTCACTGCTCTTCTTCTGTCTTTCTTTCCAGGAGTCTTTCAGTAGGACTTGTTACTTGCAGTTAGGAGGATGAAACTTTGACTTAAGTGAAATAAAAAATGGAATCTCAGGTGAAGCTATATCTGCATCCTACGATTTTTATGAATTTTAGGTAGTGATCCTAAATTCTTGCATCTCACTCTTGGTTGAAACACCATTGTTGCAGTGTATGTATTTAAGAACTGTTCTGTGTGTGTACGAAGCACACTTTTGAGAACTGGCTGTGGTTCCTCTAATTAAACCAACCTGGCAGCTTTTCTCTTGGAGAAACTAATAAAAATTACCCAACCCTCATCTCTGCTGAACAGAACTTTTTCTCTTTTTCTTCTTCTCTCTAAGTCATGGGTTTTTCTGGAAGAACTGAGCTTTGGGGAATGCATGGACATCTCCTGTGTCTTTTTTTAAAGAAAAACCCCATAACAAATCCAACAAGAGCACTCGAGGTTTTAGCCTTTTTGTCAGAGCTAGAATGGAGTTTGAGCGATGTCTGATCAGAAAAATTCCGCATGGACTGGCAGAGCTGCTGCTGCTGCTGAAATAGACTGACTTTGGAAAGTATTTAAAGCTTGGACTTGGTCTTTGTTCTCTTTGTAGATGCTCCTCCACACATAGCCCTCAGGAGTACCCCATATAGAGATGAAAAAGTAGAAAGGAGAAGAACTTCAACTCCTGTAAGTGTGTTAAATAGTCACCGACATTCTATTAGAGACCAAACCAGGAACCACATAGCAAGAGCGCTGCGGAGGCCTCGGGAGAGAGTTCAACATGGTATGGCTTTTGTGTAACATGGCAAGTTAAACATGGACAAGTCTTGGGAAAGTTTCAAACCTTGTAAGGAACTGATAATGTTCTGTATACTTCATTTAGTGAGAGTCATTTTGTGTAAATGCACAGCATAAAATGTAAGCAGTGTTTTTTCACAGACATTTTGTAAGTTTGTATGCTATCTATGCTGGGATTTATTCTTCCCAGTCAGTTGGTAGTATTTATAAAATGTAAAAAGCACGAAAATTTTAAAGGTCATGAAAAGGTTGTAGGTCTTAATGCTGTTAAACTCCTGTCTGTCCAAATCATTCAATATTTTAAGTCATGTTGTACTCACTGAGATGCCTAAAGTTAAAAGAGGAGGATTGGGGTGGATGTGAGACACAGTGACCTAGGGTAGTTTATTTTATAGCATTTGCCCACTCTGGTAGTCAGCAATTACTACTAGACATCTCTGAAGAACTTCACAACTTTGACTGTTCAGTGGTATCATGTAAACTCTGTTGGTACTGAAATTTGCTGTAGTGTGGGTGGGTAACAGCCAAATGGGATGGGGGAATGTATGTATACACAAACACACATGCTTATAGAAACAGTACATCTATTTTAGTATTCTGTATGTGTATAAATAATATATAAATAATTTCCAGCATACTTCTAGATTACTGCATCACCACTTTCCTTCAGATGTTGGTAAGAACTTGAGTCACAGTGATGAGAAAAACACAAAATCTGAGGTTAGACTGTATCTGTGACAGATGGTCTGTGTCGTGGAGATCACCTCCTTAGCTGCCTGGCTCTGTTGTTCTGTTGATCATAGCAGATAGACAGTGCTTAGCATCTTGTTTGTCCTTGGGCATCCCTCACTGCCCTTCCTTGTGGGAAGGTCTGAATGAGATCCATCAATATATCCTCACTGTTCTCACTCAGTGGGCATGTCCTATGTGCAAGTGTGGCATCTAGAGATTATAATGAACTTTCACACTGGTGATGTGATGGTGAGCACTCATGCCAGTTCTTTTGAGTCTCTGCCATTCAAGGAAGTTGAAATCCTTCATTTTTTTCAAAAATAGCCCAAACCGTTTAAAAATGTAGTTGTTCTCTGCTTAAATTTTAGGATTATGTTTCTCAGTCTATCTTTGTTTGGTCATGTGAATCTGTGAGGATGTTTCTAACCTAGACAAGTCTCTATCTGGTCTTATTTGAATGAAAATTCATTACTATTCAGAGCACTTATAAGAAACAGCTTTAGACAACAAGATTGTTCAGTACCTGGTTTTTTTGAAGACACTGGTATAATATTGAATACTTGTTCTTTGAAGATTTTTTTTTCAGGGAAACCTGCATTAACTGTGTGTAGTGCATTTCACAAGATAGCTGCACACAGAAATTTGTGAATACTTGGATTTTTTTCCGATTTTAAGACACGTGGGGAAGATTAAGGGGACAAAGTTGACAAAGTAATGATTTCGTTCATACTTAGCTTGATATGTTGATAGTGGTTGAGGAAGCTTTCCTTGCGCCCTTGGATATCTTCAAACATATCCAGCAATCTGATCATGTGAATTTCAGTTTTCAAATGAATAGAAGCAAAAGTTTCCTCTTTGCCCTTCTGGAAGAATAAAATGGTAGAAATGTTTGCATCCCTGTGAGCAGAGAGAAGGGAATGGTACCAAGAATATCCTGACCATTGCAAGAACAGGAGATGAGCACAGAGGAAAGTAAGAAGGAAGTTGGAAGCACTGTGTTTGACACTTAAATATGAGCCTTTTTTTTTTTCCCTGTTTATTGGAGGGGTTTTTTAACCCCCCTCATCACCCAAGGAGAGGTGGAAAAAGGTGACTTTTGTGCTGCCACTCCTGCTGCCTTTGAAGGCCAGGTGACTGGTGTGGCCATGTGGGTGAGCACACTGAGGTGCTTGTTAACTTCATGCTAAGAGGGGCACAGAAGTGGCAAAGTAGCAGGAAATCTTTAAGAGGCCTGGGGAGGTGCAGAGCTAGTCTCCTGAGGACAATCTATTGAGTATGTCTCCTGCATGCTTACCAGAGCTGATGAAACATGACTGCAGTTTGCAGTTTCTCAGTGAACTGTTTGTGCCATAAATACGCAGCTGATGAATTGGGGAGTTCACTGTTGACATGTGTGAAAGAGGTTGACATAATATGCTGGTATTGCTGGTTTGATTCAGAAATGGTTACAGCCAACCTAGGATTCTCAAATGGTTTGTGCAGGTGAAGATTTCTTAGAGTATAGAGTGCCTTCAAGTGCTTATTCAGATGTCTATCATCCAGCATTGAAATATGTTTCTGAGTGGGATGGTGAGTGATTCAATCAGCCAAGCACTCTGAGAGCAGAGACTTTTTGAGATACAAGGAGTCCTTCCATAATAGGTGTTGATTACAAATTTAACTGAGTCAGGATAATTTGCTTAAGGAACTGTGTAAGTATCTAAAAATTCTGCTGCTGAGACCTAAATCTGAAAGACAGGATGTAACCAGACACTGGGATCTGAAAGCAGAGATTTGTGAACATGACCTTGTAACAGGGTTATACTGAGTGCTGCACACTGTGGAATCATGTGTGAGGATAGACTTGATTGACAGCTGTCAGTCATTCAAAATTATGGTGTGATTTTAATCCCATAAAATAGAATGGAGAACAGATGTTGAGAGAATAGTAGTTAAAGGCAGCTGAACCAGTTACTCCATTTTCAATATTAATGAAATACTTGATTAGTGAACTGAACTGAAGTTTGGGGTGTTGGTGTTGTGTTCTTACAGAATGCTAGTGGAATGTCCAGCAATAATAATTTAGAAAGTGGATGTAACAAATCCTTCAGCTTTTTTATGATCTCTGAAACATGCAAATACTAAATGGGCCCTGCTGTACATTTGATTTCTCTCCCACATGATATTCATATTTTTGTTATGGGACAGTCAGATTTGGACTTAAAATGGACCATTCCAATTGAGAGCAGGGGATTTTTTACAAAAAAGTTTTCTTCTTGTTTTTCATGGTTTGGGGGTTGTTTTGGTTTTTCTTCTTTGTTTTTGTTTGGTTTTTTTGGCAAACTGGCCTTGATTGTCCAAAGAAACTGTGGAGGTTTTTAAGAAAATTAGGAAGCAGAGTAAAGGTGTATATATATATATATTTTTAAACTAATTTGGAACTTTGTCTAATTTCAGCTGTTAAAGGACATGAGAAGAAGGAAAAAAAATCCAAAGACTATGGAAGATCCAAGTCAAAGAAAAAGAAAAAAAAGAAAAAGAGGTCTAAGCCTGGTAAACTTCATTTTTCTTCTGTAGATGAAACTGGCTTCATTATATTGTTTTGTTACCTCAGAAAATTCGCTTCATATCACTTAAGAGCAAGCATTACAATTCAGACTTCTTTTTTCACTTGGCTTCTGTTTTATTAAGTTATCAATTTTAAATTGTGATTGGCAAGATAATCTATTTTCTGGTAAAGGTTCATTAATGTTGGATAGTAGTACTTGTAATGGTACAGAATAGATGTCACTCCTAAAGGAATGTCAGTCTAAAAAGTCAGGCTTTTACTTTTTTCCATTTTTCCTTTTTTCCTTTGCCAGTTAAGAGGGTGTAGATGGCTGTGTGCAGGCTGTTCTCAGGTAGGTTCTGGGGCTGTTTTATGGATGCTGCAGTTTGGAAACACTGAGTCCTCTTTTCTGCTGGTAACCTTGTTATTTCTTACACCTTCCCTTGAGGGGGAGGGAGCTGTAACAATGAGCCTCTTTAAAACTGTCACAGCTTTAATTTCCTTTTTTTTTTTGTGAGAGAGATTAAATGCAAACCCCATTTCAAGTCTATACTCAGTCTGTGTCCCTCTGTCATGTCTCATAACATGCTGTTGCACTACATTAGAGCAGCTGTAGTAGCAACGTGTCTCCTCTGTTGATTTCATCTTTGGAGGCCTGGGAATGCTTTCCTTGGGCCACTTCAAGCTTTGAACCTGAAGTAGAGATCCAGATGTTAGAGGTAATGGATTCTTCACTGCTGAAAGTGAATTCTGGAAAAAGTCTTCAGTGAAACATTTAAGGATCAAGTGGGACAACTTTCTCTGCTGTTGATGTGGATGCAGCATACTTCAATCTGCTAGGCATAATTTGTGAAACTAGATGCCCCTAAGGAGGAGTTTCTGAGGTAGAAAATATCTTTTCTGATTGTTGCCATGAATAGGGCAATCTGTCAAGCTATGGATAGGAAGAACCATAGACCAAGTGACTAAGAATTGTACTGAAACAAATCATTTTAATGGGTTTCTGATAGTATTGTGCCCACAAGTATAATGATAAAGTGTAAAATATAATTTTAGATTTATGCACCAGTAGTCCCTAGCTGCTTGTCAGTCTGTCCATGGGTTTTATGATGTTGAATGCCTTTTTTTGATGTTGATCTTATGGTAATTCAGTCCAGGAACTGTGAAGATTTTTTCCAAGTAACTGGAGAGTGCTGCTTGTAGCTTCAGTCAGCCCTGATTGATAGCCAGTGTAGACCTCACAGAAAAACCATTCAAGGTGTTTTCTTCACATGCTCTTAATCTGGGTTTGTCCACCTGTGAATTCTGTTCCATACACAGACTAGGAAATCAAGTGCTTTCTGTGCACTTTGAAGTCTGTGGGATTCAGGAATGTGTGTAGCACAGTGAGATGAGAGGGAGATCTCCAGCTAGTGGTGCTTGTGTGGAAGTGCCTGTAAAGCAAAAGCATTTGTTCACCTACTCAGCCTATGCAGTAGTTGGCCTGGAAAGGCTGGTCACTTAGGCCTTTCTCACTTCTGTCAGCAGTAAACTGTCACTGAGCAGCATAAAATTGTCTGGTTCAGCCAGTCCTTTCTTTGCCTCTGGAAAGCTTGCACATGTTGCAGCAGCATCATGCAGTCCCAGAGCTCCAGCATACTGGGAACTGGCTCAGTGACTGTACATTCCTGCTGTGGGCAGGTGCTGTCTCTTCTGCCAGCTTCTTTTGACCAGAGATTTTTAATGACATTTACTACAATTTTACAGGGTATTCAGGCACTGGGGAGAACACAGATACCTCACAAGAGCTTCCACCAGAAAAATCAATTGTTACAAAATCTAATTCTTCAAATAAATCATCTGCTCACTCGAGTACTCTGCTGCACTGCACTGATTCTGGACAGCACAAAGGAAAATCAAAAGCAAATGGTGAGCTGACTCCTCTATGGCTTTCTTGTTCTGTCTTTCATTACCAGTAAATATATGAGCAGCACTAACATACTTGAAAACTGATTCTTATTGTGTAAATTTGGCTGTTCTTACTCAGGACTGTATTTTCTTCCTCCTTCTTGACAAGATTGGACCCAGCTCATTTGCCAGAGCTTGATGTTGCTGCTTTTTACTTTGACTTTACTTTCATATACACTTCAAGACTGTTGCCCTTATTTCAGAAATCGACCTCATTTTGCAGGATTTTTTCAGTGCCTTATTAACTCTTTAAATAACTATGTTCCAACTTAATTAAATTTTTCATATTTCCAAAGATTCCTTCAAAGTAACAACTCAGAGTTAAAAATGGGTGCTTTGCAAGCTTGTTATGTTTGGGAGACCATTAGCTGTGGTGATGTGTAGTTGTATAGATACAGAATGATATATGATGATAATGACTTTCTGAGCTTCATGATGAGAAGCTCTTGAGTAGCTGTTTATTGGTGTCTTCATAGGACTTCATACAGAACCCATAAAAATCTTGCTGCTGTGTACCAGCTTTCATAATTCTTAGTATCTTGGTCCTTGTTACTATTTACTGGTACAGACTGGTCCAATAAAAAAGATAAACATTTTGTTTTTCTCTTGTTCTTAAAACTCAGATTTGAAGGAAATAGAAAGTGTATGACAACTTGATTATATACAAGAACCTTAAATTAGTTTTTGTACAGATACAGTGTTGAGAACCATTTGATATTTTTTTTTTTTTGCATAACTTTGTTATTAACTTCAGTTAAATTCCCCTTCAGAGGTCAGACAGGAAACATTAAAAGCTACTGAAGTGCAGATGGTGGTAATGTCTTGAAACATGTTTTGCAAGTGTGAGCAGTTGTGTTTCTGGAGTATATCAGCCGTAGGATGTACAGTTTAGTAACTTGGCCATCAGTTGCTCAGACTTCTTTTCATCAGTTCATAGATATTGAAAGTGATGGAAAATACAGGAAATTATTTTATTTAATCCT
Source organism: Erithacus rubecula (assembly GCF_903797595.1). Classification (NCBI taxonomy): domain Eukaryota; kingdom Metazoa; phylum Chordata; class Aves; order Passeriformes; family Muscicapidae; genus Erithacus; species Erithacus rubecula. The sequence goes on from NC_136670.1 coordinate 815,133, forward strand.
TTTCAGAACTGGTTCGTTGTTTTTTGCATCTGCAGAACTTGTACCTAGATGATCAAGATCTGGTGTAAATAAAAGTGAAACTTCTGTGTAACATAGAAGTGTAGTGTGCCTAACCTGCCACTCCCACAGTATTTTAGGAAAGAGTATCCTAGTTCAGAGGTGGAATAGAACTTCTAAACATGAAAATAAGCTATTGTGTTGGTTTCTTATCCCTTTTAATTTGACAACAGATGTTTCTCCAAAAGATATAGTTTATGCCTCAGACTGGTGGTTCAATTTTTGCATTCTATGAGCTAAATTATGAAAGTAGTTACAGCCTCTGTAGTGAGACCCACTGTCTTACTTAAGACTGAAATTTTTACATTTCATTCCCCTTTAACTCACTAAATTATATTCAGATAATTAAAATACCTCATCTTCTTTTTCTGACCCTCCCATTTTATCCCCAAGAAAGATGCAGACATTGCTTTACTATTACTGAGGTAAGATTCCACATTTAGCAGACTGTTCAGTAAAAATTTCCTTGGCAGTTTTATTCAATCTAGGATGTACTAATGCTTTAACTAAGTAGTGTGGATGTGTTCTGAAAGAATACCTTGTGCAGTGCACTGCCTTTGAGTTTATAAGTGCATCCTGAGCAGAAGACTAAAAGAAAATAGTAATTTCTGAAGCAGGATCAAATTCTGTGTTGGACTCAGTATTTCTGTCATGGAAACATCACTTCATGGGATTGAATGGCTCACAAAACAGAGCCCTCTTGCCTCATTTTGAGAGCACTAGAAGTGCCAAGTCACAGTTCTATACAAATTGCAGCAACCAGCATGAATCCTATTTGAATGTGCAAGCCTGGTTTTGTTGGTTATAGTTTTGTCTGAAGGGACTTTGTGCTTTGGTTTGAGACACTGTATGTTGACAATACAGTTGTAATGACAGAAGCTGTTAAGTTGGAATATTTTGAAGGACCCATTATTGAGACTGTAAAACCAGTATGTAACAGCCTTCAGTATACTGTTAAAATAATGTTATTCCTTAAATGTGAACTTTCAGGAATGTATGTCTGCATACTTTGGATGAGGTTTTGAGGGACCTTTTTTTGTAATTACTCAGGATTTTATATAAATACTTCTTGTACAGAGGATGACACCCTGAGTGAGTCATCTATGGATAGCTTGCCTTGGAGTGATGATGACTGCAGTCAGGATGTTGATGTAACCACCAACCCTGATGAAGAAGTTGAAGAAAGTGATTTTGAGATTGTTCGGTGTGTTTGTGAAGTAAAAGAAGAAAATGACTTCATGATTCAGGTATGAGGGGGAGGGTAAATGTACATTTCAGTAAATGCAGTGCAAGGTGTCAGCAGAGAAACTTCGCTTTTGTACATGACATGAGGTATTGTTTTCCAAAATAATAACATTTTTTGAGGTCATCTGTCAGGTAGCTGCTAGGGTAGTTAACTTTTGCTTCATGGTAATGGAGCATGGTTTCAGATTTTTAATTGAAGGAAAAAGGGAGAATTCACTCCAAGTTGTAAATGGTTGGTTTGTCATTTGTGAATTTTTCTAGAAATAGAAGACTTCCTTGATTCTGAGAATGCATATTTGAAATCAGTGACTTTTTAGATTCCCCCTAATTTAGAGGCTGTTCAGAGCATTGCCATGAGATGTTAGTGTACCTCCTGTTCCTCTGCCCTTGTGTAAACATAAAATTCTCGAGACTGGAGAGGAAAAAAAAAATCAACAAACTTGAGTGTTTTGCTTGAAAGCAGAACTGCATTTGTCCATTCTGCACTAGTCTGCAGATTCAAAGTTCTTAATCTGACTAAGGCCATGTGTCTATTCCACATGTATCTGCTCTTTTTAAATCAGCTCCACAGAAATCTTGGAAAGACTAGTATTATCTCTCCTGCTTATAACTGTTGATAAAAACCTCCTTGGAAGTTACCTGCCTGTTTACTTTTTGAGATGTTTGTAAATTATCAGGAAATTATTCCTCTACATAGCTGCTTTGAAACATCCTACACAGTTCCTATTAATTTCAAGAGGTGACATCAAAAAGATCAATTCAATTTCTTCGTAATTTTTTGCTCTAATTAACTTTCTTTGAGTTTTCATGCTCTTTTATGGAGCCTTGCTGTGAAAGGTATGATGCTTTTTCTCTTTGTGCAAAGTGAACTCACCACTCCTTTGTTCTAGTGTTGGATCCTGACAATGCAGGGCAAAAGGTACCCTATGAATTAGTAGGGCTGGGTGGAGTGATGGGCAGTGGTAAAGTTTAAGTAAATAGCTCTAGACTGGATGGGAGAAAGAAGGAGTCTGACTGGTGACTAAAGAGGGTGGATAAATGCCTCTGAGGGGATGGCTCACAGAAAACCACAAAGAAATAGCCTGGAGTATAAATGGCAAAAGTAAGTTCAACACTAGGTTAGGATTACAGGATGTCAGCTGGCTCAGGACACAGCCCATAGATGCCTTTCCTTTGAAGTCTCATGGGCTGCTTCTAAGATTGAACTAGTTTGGGTGGGTTTTTTAGCATATTGAAAACTTTTAAACACTTGAACTGTTTTGTGAAAGAAATTGACTGGGGGAGTAGGTTATTCTCTCTGGAAAAGAGATGCAGATCAGCAGTGTTAGGAGCACCTGCATTCTTCATTTAGGGATTTAGGTAATAGGAAATATGCTGGCAACTGGGGTACCTGCTTAGGTTTGCTGTGTACTGATCTTGATACTGGAATGAGGAGCCAGGGCAGTTTCTTCATGGATCTGACTGGAGGTTCATTCCTCAAAGTATACATATATCCCCTCTCTTACAAGAGGGAGAATGCTAAGTTTTTGTTGGTTTTTTTTAACTGTTTTCATTGCCATGGATGTGCCAAATTTGTAAATAATGCAGGAAAATGTTAATTTTATACACATCAGCACCTTTTTGTCCATGAAAGATTGGATACCATTAAGGTTTAATTAAATGTTTAATGGTAGTTTGTTCCTTTGGTACCTAAAATAATTATTTGCATCCACATTCAGAAGATTTTTATAAAAAATTTTCTTTGACCTGTACTTGCCTTGAATTGTCTTGGGCAATTAGTGTATTAAGGATATCATTCATTGCACCAGGATGCAGAACTCTGAGTTTGCATTTATAGAAGTATCTGCTTTCGTTAGTAGAAGTTAAATCTGGAAAAAGTACAGAAAAATAGTGTCTTGTTGGTTAGTGCTGTTTTGTCCAAGTCCCTGTAACCCTGTTGGAAGGTTACTAAACTTCACTTATGGACCTGGTGTAAAGCAGCAGTATAACATTGCCCTGTGTCCCTCTGGGGGCACAGCACTCAGTTTTTGTGGTGAGACCCAAAGAAGTCCAGACAGACTGTCATTGTCCCTTCTTTTTAGTTTTTATACCTAAACATTGGTGAATTGGTGTATGATGCAGAAAATTCTGGGGCTAGATTTGATGGCCTCAGAAATGATGGATGTAAATAGACATGAGATATTTTTGTTCTGGAAGGTGAAAAGCTGTTTTAAATACATGCCTTTTGAGTTTGGTTATTTCTTTTGTGACTTGAATTTCAATTTGAGTACTTTCTGCACAATGCTGTATTTTTTTTTTTCTCTTGTAAATCTCCTGCTTGGCATGCTTTGAACCTTCCTACCATCACCTGGGCAGGGAGTAGCTTCCCAGTGGTAAGTTCCAGAGCAGTATCCTGTAGCCTGGCAGCCACAGTGTGCAGTAAAACCTGCATATTAAAGAACAGGCTTGTGCCCTGAAGGACTAGGTATTTAAATATCAGTTGGGTAAAATTGTAAGAAGTTGGGATGCTTGTGCTGGTTTGAAAGGAGAAATGAACTCCACACAATACCTTGAGAGATATTCCAGGTCAGAGTTACAGTTTAATAGAAAGACTACAGTAAATGCAACGATCCAAAACTGGCTTCAACTCAGACTACAGCCTGGAACCCTGTTGGGTGTGCAGCTCCTGCAAACTAGCCACCATTAACAGTTCATCAGGAGTAATGTATGGAGTAGAATGCATAGTTTGGTTACAAATCCACTTGTAACCCAGGGCAGATGCTTCACTGGAGTTCTGGGCAAAATTGCCTGGAAAATCCCTGAGTGCAGCCTTGTGCAGTATGGTGTGATTTATAGGATGCAGGGTAACTAGATCCAGGCTCTCCCTTCTTATGTTTAGCACACAGTTTATTTCTATTAATCTCTTTTCTTTGTTTTAGAAAACCTTTCTCTTCCTCTAATTTGTGAAAGGAGGATTGTCTCTACCTTTTTTTGAAAATATCTCCTAACTGCTTATTAACCCATTTTGGAAAGCAAAACATTGTTGGTCCCATCCTTCAGATATCTGTTTCTCTCTAACCTTTTACATTCTTTGTGAAAAATGAGATCTGCCATTTGGGATTTTTTAAAGTTTAGTAAGGGATAAAACAGACAAAAACAAAAATTAACCAGCAGTGGGGTGCCCTTGTCAATTGACCAAAAAGCACACCAGTAAATTTGAACAGTATTGCCTATATACTGTTACATTCATATTCATGTGCTTCTACATTATTCAGACATTCTTGTGAGCTTTTGATGTTTCAGGAACTCTTGTTTGTTTTCTTCATACTAACTTATCTGCATGACATCCTGTGAATCAGGTTGATGTGTTTTATTTATTCTACTGTTCTCTGCTCTGGTTTTTGTCACCATTATATTCTCTGTGGGAGAGGTCAGTTAGCAGATGTGGGAGCCAACATAATTGCTTCCCACCATTCTTTCAGTTACATAGAAGTATTTTAACATTTCATGGTGTTGCTTAGGCCTATGATACAGCACATTAATTGCAGCACTATTTCTATAAACTATACAGTACATACTTAAACTAATACATGGTATTATACTAATGATCAACTAAACAGGGTTACACATTGTACTAGATCCAAATATTTGTGGTCAATACCAGCATGCAAAAACTGATACATAAATGTGAAAGCCAATATTATCTTGTAGTTTTTAACATTCTGCATTCCAGGAGCTTCTCTTTCCTCCACACCTAGACCACTCATTTAATGCAGTGAAGTCTGCTTGTCCTTTTCTGTCCCTTCTAGCTTGAGGGAGGGCAGGAGCTAAGAGCATTAATTGAAGTGGTGTTGGACACAGATAAAATATTGAGCAAGTTGGCATCTTTGTAGGTCAGTGAAGAGCAACATGTGAGATTCCTTGCAGTTACTGATTGGGTTTGGTTTAGCACATATTGCAGTCCTGTACCAGCATTGACAACATTTCTGCTTTTGGTTTATGCTCTGAGAAATAAAGGTTAGATGATCTGTTGTCTCACTGCTTGGTAGAATAGTGATTTTTAACTGACATCAATTTCCTATCAGAATTGACTTAATATTCATATGTGGGTTTTGTTCCATGTTTCAGTGATCTGCAGTTTACAATCAACATTTTGTCTCATTAAAATACTGATAGGGGGAGAAAATGACAAAACATGAATAGTTTTTCTTTCGTGCTCTAGAACAGTGTGTCTTTAAGAACAGTGATTGCATTTTAAATAGTGTTACTGTGCTGAAGAGATCCAAATTATATGCCAGTATGATTGTCCTGCCTTGAAAGGATATTGGAAGCTCTTAAAGCTACTGCAACTACGTCTGCATGGCAGGTTTGTGTTAGTAGGGCTACCTTTGAAATGAATAAAATGTTTACTGTTTGAGGGGGAAGCTTTTGAATTCAGAAAAATTCATTTGTTTTGGTAAAAAAAAGCTTAATTGCTCTATTGCCTATCCTGGTTATGTGCACATGCATCTTGTGATTTTTTTATTTTTTTTTTTTTTTTACCTTTCAGGATCCCTGCTTCCACTTTTTAATTGTCATTCTCCAGAAACATACATGAAAAATACGTGGGGAGAGGGCTCACATTTTATTATAGTCTGATTCTGTAATGTATTTGCTTGTAAGTGGAAGGTGGGGTGTGGATATTAATAGACCTTTTTGTCTTAAAATATGTGGATCCTGTGTTTCTTACTTGACATAATGGTATTGAGCTCCTCTAGCCTTATTTCTATTAATGTACACTTCTTGACTTTGAACAGTGTGAAGAATGTCTGTGCTGGCAGCATGGAGTCTGTATGGGCTTATTGGAAGATAATATACCTGAGAAATATACCTGCTATATTTGCCAAGATCCTCCAGGTACAGAAATTTAAGGTTACAGACCCTTGTTATGTAGTATATGTGGTAAATATGTAATATATGTAGTAAATGTGCTAGTTTATCTATATCTATCTCTCTGAAAAATTACACTATTTTTTCCCCTACTTGTGTCTGTCTCTGTAGGTAAGTTTCAGTTTCAGAATGTTTAATTTATGTGAATGTCCACGAGTCAGTATTATGGAGTTAAAAAAGGACAGGAATGGAAAAGAATGTTTTCACTGTGATGACTATCTGTCACATATTTGCTGTAGTAAGGATTCTACTATCTGACTATGGCAAATGATTGTAGAAAACACTCAGCAAGCTCAATCAAAGACTCTCCATGGTCACATTTTAGGGGATGTGGCTGCAGCTCTCCCCCAGAAAATCAGGATTATGTGTTTTTTAAAAGTCACCACAAGGCTCCTGGCTCTCTTCAGCAGTGGCTCTTGTTGTTGACTGCATTACCTGCTGTTGTGGTTTAGCACTGGCCTGATGCCAGGCACTCACAAAAGCCACTCACCCTCTCTTCCCACAGCTGGACAGAAGAGAGAAAAATTTAACAAAGGGTTCATGAGTTAAGGACCGAGAGAAATAATTCTAGGGCAAAACACGCTCAACTTAGGGATACAAAGTGAGATTATTACTGACAAAATCAGAGGAGGATAATGAGAAATAAAATGAGCCCTTTTAAACACCTTTTCTTCCTTCAAACCCCCTCCCTCCTTTCCACTGACAGCCCAGGGGTGTTTGGTCAGTTCATCACTTGAGGGAAATTTTCTTCCACTTGCCCTGTGAGACAGTGGGGTCCCTCCCATGTGAGACAGTTCTCTGACAGTTCTCCCCTCTCCAACGTGGGTCCACTCATGAGCAGCAGTCCTCCCAAAACTGCTGCAGCATGGGTCACTTGTCCATGGGCTGCAGCCCTCCAAGGACAGGCTGCTGAAAGCAGGGACCCTCTCTCTCCAGCAGCTCTGGATCCACTGGATCACAGCCTCCTCCAGGCATCCACCTCCTCTGGCATGGGCCCCTCCCTCATGGGCTGTGGGGGAATCTCTGCATCCCCATAGATCTCTGCATCCCCCATGGATCCCCATAGGCTGTGGGGTAATCTCTGCATCCCCCATGGATCCCCATGGGCTGTGGGGGAATCTCTGCATCCCCATGGATCTCAGCATCCCCCATGGATCCCCATGGGCTGCAGGGGCACAGCTGCTTCACCATGGTCCTCACCATGGCCTGCAGAGCAATCTCAGCTCTGGCACCTGAAGCATCTCCTCCCTCTTCTTCTCCACTGACCCTGGTGTCTCCATGTTGTTTCCCTCACATATTCTCACGTCCTCCTCTTCTTGGACTAAAAGAAAAAACTATGTGTCTTTGTTTTGACTTTCTTTTTAAATCTGTTATCACAGAGGTGTTACCAACCTCTCTCATTGGCCCAGCTTTGGCCAGCAGCATGTCCATCCTCAGAGCCATCAGGGATTGGCTCTGCCAGACATGGTGAAAGCTTCCAGCAGCTCCTCTGCTCCCCTCTACCCAAAACCAGGCTGTGCAAAACCAACATACACAGAGTAACCTATATATTGGTATTAAACTGGGCTAGCACAGTCAGAGTTGTTTCAGCAATATGTTTTCTCCTCCTTAGCAGATATTTTTAAATGTCTTAGTCCATCTTACACAGCAGTTAAAATTACACTTAGGGGAATATTTTCTGTGTTTCTACCTAAAAAGCCTTGCTAAAAGTGAAAATGGATGAGGTTTGGGGTTGAGTCTCTGGTTATAAATGGCAAGAAAATGGATCTGCTCACCTGATGAAAAGACCTTTTTAGTTTTTATATGTATTTAGATTGTAATCTCAGGGCTTTGGCTGCTGAAAGCTACCACCTCTTTTGTACTTATAGGTTTGTGTAGTGTGTTTACTGCTGTTGTTTGTACTCTCAGCAATGAAGTCATGCTACACTTAAACTTTCAACTTTTACTACAGAGACAGCAGTATATTTGTTTTTTAGACTACCTTGCTTCTAGGATTTTAATTCTGTTAAAGATATTTTGCTTTGTCAGCTGAAGGTAGTTTTAAATGCAACTAAAATGAACATGCAAACAGAAATTGTGTCATCTCACTTGAATATGAGTGCTTTTGTGCAGAAACTTATTTACAGCTTTGTTTGATTAATAAATCGTTAAGTTCATTTAAAGATTCTGAAATTCACATTGGAGAGGGCCTCATTTTCACCTCTATCTTGTAAAAGGAGAACATGCCCAACTTTTTGACTGCAAAGATGGCTTTTCATGACTCTGTTTTCAGCTTGAAGTGAGCTAATAGACTGTATGAATCTGCAGAGAAGTGCCATTTAAAACTGGGCATGGCTATTCAGCAAACTCTTGCTTAGGAGCTTCCCCAGTCTGAACTGCTGGGGCTTCTAACAGCACTGCTCCTTCTATTAGATATAAAGGCAAATTTCATGTAATTTTGTCTAAAACTCTACTAACTGCGATGTTACTCCTATCTTTTTGAGTCAGGTGGGATTTTTAAGAGATTTGGTAACATTTACCCTTAAATATGATCAAGGTAATTATGTATCACAATTGCTTGTGGATATGGTCTAGTGTCTCCTCTCAAGGTTATGTACTTCAAAAAGGAGCACTTTTTATCTCAGGGTGTGCATCATCTCAGTTGTTCAAGTGACCATGAAGTTCTCAAAATCACCACTTTATTCTTGTGGACTGAGCTCTACTTTGTGTCACATGTCAGGTTCTTTAATGCAGAAATTAATAAGGGAGGGCTAATGCAGGTGCCTAGGAGTGTCTCCAATGTGGTTCTGACCATACCAACAACTTTGCTCACCTTCCTGCTTGACACAATGTATCTGCCTGGAAGGTTGAGCTGGTGCAGATTTCAAAATTATTTTTTGCCCTGTCATGATTTCTGATGCCACCTTAATACCCATGGATTGCTGTGTAGTGCCAGCCTCAGTCTTACTCTGCTGCATAGTAACTCCCTTTTTTCTTTTTATCTTCTCCTCTAGGCAATATTAACCTGCTTATATTGGATACCTTTTTTACACTTCTGGTTCTCAGTCTGTGCTCCAGTTTTAGCTCTGGTTTTGTGAGTTTGCTGCCTGGGCTGTACACAGGCAGCGGCTGCTGGGGTTGTTTCTCTGGGTACTGAGCTGTCCCCTGAGAACATCTCCAGTAACTGTACATTTTACAGGTTGTGGGGGAGCTTTTGTTAAGTATTTAGCATGAAGGTTTTTGTGTGTGTTTGCAATTTAGCAAGCGTCTTTCCTTGTAATACTGTTTGTTTGGCAGTTTAGGTTACTTCTATTGATGCATTTATCCCATTCAACACCGTTTCATTTCAGCTGTTGTTGATATTCAATATCAAGAGATTATATTGATATCTCTTAAGATGGAATTATCATTATTAGTAGCTTGACTTTTTAAAGTTTTCTATCGGAACCTCATCTGTGATTCCTTCAAAATGTACTTTTGCACAACTCTACTAACACGTGCTGTTGCTAAAAGCAGGACCACTGGGAAGCTGATTGCCTATTTCTGCATATTTTCTGTCTGCAGAGAGCTGAATTCAGCCTGTTACTTCTGTCATAACCATGGTTAGACTAGACAGTGTGATATCCTGCTAAAAACACACTTTTCTCACTTCTCAGCCTCATGGGTAACTGCCGGTTGTGGATGTCCTTTGGTGGAAGTTGGGGACTGAATTGTTTTACAGTTGGGCAGAGGCTTTTGGCTTCTTGCTTTAAAAGTTCCCCATTTCTTCAGGGTTATGTCTGCTGTTAGAGGATCTTCATTGGTTCTGTTGATAAGAACAAATAAGTTGTTACAGTACCTGGAGACAATCAGAATTACTACCAGCAATGTCAACATTTCATTTTAACTCACTCATTACTGTCACTTCAGGTCAGAGGTCCAGCTTAAAGTACTGGTATGAAAAGGAGTGGTTAAGTAACGGTCACATGCATGGCTTAGCATTTTTGGAAGAAAATTATTCCCACCAGAATGCCAAGAAGATAGTGGCCACTCACCAGCTGCTTGGTGATGTACAGCGAGTGATCGAAGTCCTGCACGGGCTGCAGCTGAAGATGAGCATTTTACAGTAAGCACTATTTAAAATCCAGCTGGCATGTTCTCCTCGGGAATTAGACTGCAAGTAGAAAAATAACCAGAAGTTCAGGCTTGCATTGGTGCTCTGTGGATTTATAATGTAGTTTGAATTGCTAATGTGATCTTGGGAAAGGACTTGGCTGCTTGAAAACTGTTTAAGTGGGTTGGGTGTAAATGGACAATGTGTTTAGAAAGGGTTAAACTAATAAAACTAATAATGACAGCTTTTCCTTAATCACCCAAATGGATTTTAAGTAAGAACAGTATAGGCTTATAACCCATGGCACCATTTTTGCAGCACTTGCTTTCTCCATTCCAGGAAATCTGGTCATAGCTTGTCCAAGAGGAGCCAGATCTTTTTGTTTGGTACAGTATATTGTTCTGGTGCAGTGGGAGACTGGTTGCACCCTCAGCAACCTGCAGCACTTCATTTCTGAACAAAGGTCATTTCAACTACATATCCTGAAAATAACATTTATATAAAAGGGTTTTTTCTATCAAGTCAACTTTTCTGAGTATTTTCCTTATTGAAGTCATCCTTGGGTTCTGATGACTGAAAAAAGATATTTTTAACTCAAATCCATCAGTTTTAAATTTATTGAATTTCATAATTGTAATTTTTAGTTGATTAATTGCACAGCAGCAGCTATTTGGAAAACAAAGTGATTTTGGCATTTTTTTAGATCCTTTCCCCTAATCTGTGGTGTTGCAGGTCCACTGACATAGAATAATGCTTAGAGCAAGAGTAGCCATTTTAACACAGGGTTTTATTTTTTCATTATGGGATCCTTTAGATCTGTAAGTAATCTCTTTCATTCTCAGAAACTGAAACATAAATATTTTAAGGCCACTCCTTGAGCCTCTTGTTAAAGAGTGACACTTGAGTTTCAGGCTTTCCAGTTGTGAATTGAGATTTACATAGTACTGAAGTAGGAGCACCGGCCATGTCTGTGATGGTTGCTGCAGGATTTGCTCCCTTTCTCTCCCATGCTGAAGTCAGTGTGATGGCCTGGCTTAATTAAAGATGAGGTGCAGTCCTGTTTGGATCATCTGGTTAAAAGCTTCAGCTGCTGTTTGCTTTATCATGATATAAATCAGAAGGGATTTGAAAAATTGCTGAATTAGAATATTGTTGATGCAGATCAATAGATAGGGGGAAGATGATTTCACAGGTGCCTGAAGTGATTTAGGAGGGTGTTGCTCAGTGTTTCAAGGAGGTGGCGAAAGACCCAAGGTGACCCTGGCAGTGCCATGGGAGGATGAACCTTCAGCAGGCAGGAGTTGAAAGGTTATTCAAGTATTAGCATTTCAATTTTCATTCTTAGGTAACTGGTGTATAATTTTTAAAAAAACCATTCTGTCTTTTGTAAAATTATCCCTTGCTCTGTTCTGAGCAAAATACAGTTTCTTTAGGTGTAGCAGATGAGTGGAGGTGGAGCAGAAAGCTTTGGTAAATGAACACCTGGCTTTCATTTTCCCAGACATACCTTCAGGATGGTTCACCAGGCTGATATCCTTGGCAGCTGTACTCACTCTAGTTTCCTCTGAGCTGCTGCAGGATGGGTTAGGAAGCAGTTACTGCTAAAGTCCTGTTTTGTTGAGTGGTTCAGTGAACAGCTGGATCAGCTGAATGGAGTAAGTCCATCCACCTTTGCAAGGAAGCAGAGCAGGGTGCTTGAGGGCAGCCCCCCCTTCCTTGCAGGTACTTCAGAGTCAGGATTTGCTCTGCTGTGTTCCTACAGCCTGTAGCAGATGGGCTGCCAGCCCTTTTAGAGACAGCAGAGTATTCTGCTTTGCTCTCCTTTTACTGCTGTTTGTTGCCTGGCACAAGGAAGAGCATAAGTTACAACCCTCAATCTAAATCTTTTGTTTGTTACATCTGTAATAATCTGATATCTACAATTGCTCCTTCTGCTGAAATAAATAATCTATTAGTCAATTTGAAGACAGTTAAAGAAGAATATTTCTAAGAGGAGGTGAAAGGAACTGTGGTCTCTGTGGAGCACTACTTACTACAGTGTTGGTGTACCATACCTTACTAAAAATATCCCAATTAAAATTAACTTTGCTGTTAGTAAATTGCACATATTAAAGCAAAATGTTCCATGAAGGACCAACATTAGTGAGAAGTTGTATGTGTCTTTTTGCAACTTAATGTTCAAGTTTTTTCTTAATCCAAACATTTAGCACTTTTTGGCTTAATTTTTCTTAATTATTGCTTAGTCACTTTGGCATTTAAACTGGATGGTTTGTTTTTTATGTTTGAACAGAAATAAAGAGCACCCTGACTTAAAGCTTTGGTGTCATCCATGGAAGCACATCACAGTGGATGAAAAAATCCATACAAAACACATCATTCACTTTGAGGAAAACTGTTGCAAAGAGGATACAGCAAGTTATAGAACTTGGAATGGGACAGTTGAGAAACCCTCAACAATTCCTTCTGTGGAGGAATCTTACATTACAAGTGAACACTGTTACCAGAAGCCTCGAGCCTACTACCCTGCCATAGAGCAGAGGCTTGTTGTGGAAACAAGAGGTTCAGCCATGGATGATGCAGTGAACAGAATAAGGGAAAATGGGGATGATGCCCTCTCAGAGAGGTTTGGCTGGAATCTGGACCAAGAAATATGCAAGATGGAAAATGAATCCAAACACAATTACTCCAAGGTATTTTTATTAAAATAGCCCTCTCTGGCAAAAGACATGTGTTTGCCTGACAACCTGCAGACCTCAACCTTTTTTTTCATACTTTTTGGTTTGTTTGTGGGGTGTTTTTTTTGTTTTTTTGTTAGACTGTTAAATTTAAGTTGCCAGTAACAATTAAAATGAAAAATGTGATCAACTCCTTCATTTTACTTTGTAATTGAAGCTCTAGGTTGACTTCTGGACCTCAAGTTCTTTGAAAAGAGTGGGCCATGGGTTATGGTCCACTGATAGTTCATTGCTGCTTGTTTTTGTGTGTTAAATGTAAGACAAACACTAGCAAACAGAGAGAACAGGCCAAGCATGTAACACTGGTGGACCAGCTTCTATTTCCATCTTGTTTCCATGCTCCTTCTAATAGCTAAATTAATTTTAGGTTCTTCAGGCAGCATTTCAAGATGGAAAAAAAAAAAATCAGCCTGAAATGATTTTTTTTTTTTAATGATCACCACGGAATGGTCCTATGTCTTCTTCCTACTGGAGCACTTCAGGTTTAGCTTTTCAGTGCTTAGTTCTCACTGTCAGCCTACAAGAGGCCTTTCTACTCCCGAGTGCAAAAATTTTGCTTCTGTTACTACCAATTCCTATGAAATGTGGCCTGAGAAATGTTGAAAACTCTCTGGGAAATGAATTGAAGCCCCTCTGCTCTGGACCCAGGCTGAGAGAGCTGGGGGTGCTCACCTGGAGAAGAGAAGGCTCCAGGGAGAGCTCAGAGCCCCTGCCAGCTGGGGAGGGACTGGGGACAAGGGATGGAGGGACAGGGTAAGGGGGAATGGCCTTAACATGATGGAGTCTAGAGTTTAGATGGGACATTGGGAATTGTTCCCTATGAGGCCCTGGCAGAGGGTGCCCACAGAAGCTGCCCTATCCCTGGACATGTTCAAGGCCAGGTTGGATGGGGCTAGGAACAACTTGGGGTGGTGGAAGGTGCCCAAGGCAGGTGTTGGAACTAGATGACCTTTAAAGGCCTCTTCCAGCCCAAAATGTATGATTTTATGATTCCATGGAATACTGAGCTCGCTTTTTTAGATGAAAGCTTAAGATAGCTCTTATTTCATCCATATGTAAGTCTGTTGAGTCTGTCAGTCTATTGAGATTGTGTTATGTTTCCTAGAAAGATGAATACTGTAGTTCTTCAATCTAAAAGAGCCTTTTTCTAAGGGCTCATTTCAGTAGAAGGATGAGAAAAGTAGGGGAGTAGAATGAACACTGCTGACATTGTAGTCAAGTTTTGTAAGGAGTGGTAATGCATGTTTGTAGATGGTTTGTAAATGTAGTGAAAGTTTTAGTAGAATTTAGATCTTATTCCTTAAGGAAAAATCCCTTTTCACTCCTGAATTGTTTGTTCTTTAGTTGATTATTGTCAGGTGAAAAACAGCTTCAGCATTCCCTGAGATGCACAGATTCGGTGTGGGATCTTCCAGGTGAAATGTGGCAGGGAGATAGATCTGTATGTTACCTTCAGAAAACCAGATGCTTGTGAAGTACAAATAATTTTTAGCAAAATATCTATAAAAATATGTTTATATTTAGATCTTCTTGCCCAGAGCAGTTTAGTGGGTGTATGAGGTTTGTGTCTCGCTCACTGGACATTGATGAGGTGAAAAGTTAGGGGAGACTGGGAGGACTCAGGCAGTTCTGTTTCACTGTAACAAATATTTAATATGTGTATTTCTGCTAGGTGAGAGAGTCTGTCTCTAAGAAAGTCTCTCCAGAGGAAGCTATTGAAATGAAGTTGCTGGAAAAAGACAAAGAGGGAGTTGTGAACTCGCAGCTGCAGTGGCAGCTCAATCTTTTAGCTCATGTGGAATCTCTGCAAGATGAAGTCATACATAGAATGGATTTCATTGAGAAGGAGCTAGATGGTAAGTAGTGTTATTCTCATTTAAAAAATAACCTTTTTATATCTGAAGTACCTGTTCAAAACATGTTAACCAGAATTTTACTTCTTCAGACCTACAAAGACATGAATGTTTCATTATCATGTTTCCTAATAGAAAATAGACATGCTGTTGATGTGGGAATAGATTTTAAAATAAAGAGCAAAATCTCACAAAACAAGTTCTAGTTAGGCCACCTCTAAATAGTTGCATCAGATATACTGGAACATCTTTGTGTCATTTTGGATTTAGGTTTTTGTCATTTTCCAAAACTCTTCTGTGTGTCTGTATTTCTGTTCTTCAGGGCCTTGCTGGCTGTGTCAGCCCATTCTGGGTGGCCTCTTCCATGCACAAGGCTCTTACCCTTTCCTGTTTCTTCCAAATTCTTCACTTAAATTTCTTTTAAGATTTTCATAGTAATGGAAAACTTACAAACCCTTTGTGTTATATTAAATGATTCAGGATAGTTCTTTGCATTGTTATGTCTGACATTGGTTGTGTAGTGGTTACAACAACAGCTTTACTTGCAGGGGAATAAGTTCTGCCTCAGTAAGAGCCCTGTCTTTGTAAGTAAGGTACTGACAAGCTGGAAGGCTAAAGGGCTGTTTCAGGTCGTGGAGATCAGTCAGGGCTGTATTGCCTGAAAAAGCTCTGGTTCCCAAAAGTTAGATTGTCAGTAGCCAGTGGTGCTGCTGCTCCTGCAGCAGGTGCTGCCCATGGGTGAAATTCACATTTTGGTCTGGTTGGTGGCAGCGGCTGCTCATGGTAGAGATATTTGTTCTGTCTTCAAGGTTTCAGTCTCCATCTGCAGTACTGTCAACATTCCCAGAACTCATCATAGTCCAACCTGACCTCCTTCCTTGTGGTGTGTTACACTGTCACTTGTCCCACTCAGTGGGATTTCTTGTTTCCCACTGAGAAGCTTTTTAAAGCAAGAGATCATTTTCCTTGTGCAGCACTCTGCTGGTTTGTGCTTTTGATCTTCATCCCCATTTTGTGTCACCCAGTTCTGTCTTAGTCACTTGTGTTCTGTATTGATGACAGATTTCTTTCATTATGATAGTTTCATCCTTGATAGCATAAACTGCCTGTACCACAGGGTCCTTGCCCTGGAATTGGCACAGATCAGAGGAAGTTCAGTGTGAGGTTTCACACTGTCTGGTCTAGAGTTTTCCTTTTCTTCTTTTTCCTCGGAGCAGCAGCTTATCCACCCATCTGCATGTGAATTATTTGGTTATGTATCAAAATTTACTTGCCAAGATTGGTGCGAGTTGTTCAGTTTTATGATTTCTCAAATATAACAACGTTAAAAATATTGCCCACTGCTTTGTCAAGATTTACAAAAGATTTAGAGAATTCTTGTTTTGTGACTTCAGATGAGCTGTTTGCTGAAAACTGCAGTAGTGACAGTTTTTGTTTTCTTTACAGTTCTGGAGAGTTGGCTGGATTACACAGGAGAGCTGCAACCCCCAGAACCACTGGCTCGACTCCCCCAGCTCAAGCACTGCATCAAGCAGCTGATAACAGACTTGGGCAAAGTGCAGCAGATTGCACTGTGCTGCTCCACGTGAGGCTGGGCAGCAGTGGGCTGGGAGTGCTGCAAAGCTGGAGTGTCTGGATGGGAGCAGCTCTGAATCTGGAAAAGAAACTAGCATGCTGGTTGCATGGAATGCAGATTGACTTCAGGGACTTGTGAAGAAATGTTGTTCAAAGAGCAAAAAGGTTATTTCAGGTCTATTAGATGCTTATAATGCTGTGGAAAAGGTCATACTCTTGTCTCCAGAGGTTGTCTGTTGGTTGATAAGTTAGACTCAAATTTTCACTCCTTACAAGTTGCTCATCAAAACAGTAGACTTTTTCTTCATTAAATTTACTAAAAATTGTGCCACTGAAGAACAGAGTTCTAAGAGCCAAAAAAGTTTGGTTGACAGGGGTTGTAAATAACTGCATAGTTTAAGTGACTCACGTCATGTTTTATTTCTTCTGGTTTATGCATACTAGCACTCAGTATTTAATCATTAGGAGATGTTATAACAGTTTCAGACTTCGTAAGTATGAATGTCCAGCTCTTGACTACAAAAGTGTTATGTGGAGGTTTTCAAGTAACAGTGGCCTGACCCACACTTCTGTTACAGTACATAATGTAGCAGGAGGTCACAGGTGGATTGCACTTATTTTCAGAATAAATGATTGTTTTCCATATTTATCACTGTCACATGACTTGGTACTGAGGAAGCCCAGCGTGGTGTTTGTGCATTCTTGAGCTCTTCCATCCGGCCTCCTGTGCCTGCTGCAGCAGTTGCTGGTGGATCCCTCGTTGCAGGAGTACAGAGAAGGACTGAGCCACGCTCTGAGTTCAGACTCAGCATGGTCTGTCATGGATGTGATGTATTTTCTACCATTTGTTAATAATTGCCATTCCGGTTAGATTTGGAAATGTAGATTTTTTTGCAATACTCTGGATGTGTTCACTGTAAAGACTTGCTATGAATGTGTGGTTTTGGGAATCAGTTTTTATGTAAATAAAGCCTCAAGATTTATGCATGTGGTGCTGTCCTTGCAGACAGTGAGTGGGTTATTATCTTAAATGGTCTGTGTTCACAAAGTCCCTTTTTATACCTTTAGTTTTAATTTTTGGTCTGTATTTACTTCATCATTGTAAGGTGACAAGGCTGCTGATGTTCAGTCACATTATACAGAACCTTTGGAGCATTGTGAGCAGTTCAGAGGTTCAGAGTCTTTGAGCTGCAGATCACCACTCCTGCAGCTTTAGTTTTCCTTTGCAGATGCTGCTGAGTTCAGTTTCCTATGGAACATAGTGAGCTGGTTTTGCAATGAATGAGAGGGTGTCCTTAAAAAGCTGGATTTGTTACCCTTATATTGTGTGCAGTGGTACTACCGAAGGGTAACATTCAAACAGTTTTAATGGAAAAGCTCATACCTGTACAAATTATTAATTTGGAATATATATCTATAATGTGTTTATTCTACAAAGAATAATGAAAACTTGAAATATCCAATATTATTGTAGGAGTTACACTCTCTACATGGTGAATATTTTATTTCCTTCAGAAAACAAAATAATTAGGCTGCTCTAGGTAGTAACTAAGACTTTTATGCCAAGATTCAGTTCAGGGAATAATTTGTCTCACAGGTTTATAGTCATGAGTTGGTATACAGTGAATACAGTGCACATACAGCAGAAAAACAAACTTACTTTTCTGTAACACAGAAGAAAGCTTACCTGGTATTTTAAGGATAACTTGGCTCTCTGAAGATGAGACCAATGCTTACACCTTTGCTTATTCCTGTCAGGTACCTGAGCTTGTGTAGCTCTAGAGGAGGTGGTGATGAGCAGACAGTCAGAAGAGCATCAGAGGAGCCTCCCAGGCCACTGGGGATTTTCAGGTGCAATGGACCAGAAAAGGTGTTCCCTGGTTACAGCAAAGCAGGACATGGCTGTGTGGAACAGCTTGGTTGTGCTCCCATTTGAGGGCAGTCAAGCACTCAGTCCCTGAGCAGGATTCTTGCTCCAAAGGGGGATTTCTTCTCAAGCAATGGCTTTTGTGTGCTCATTGTGTGTTTTCATTTGTCAGTTTATTTTTGCTCAGGGCAGTACTGGAGGTCTGAAAGAAAAGGCAGTTCCCATTGGTAGGTCAAGTTGCAGATCCTGGAGACTTGCATCCCTTCAGTAGTGCTGGGGAAGCGCTTGCAGATAAAGACTAAAAATATTTATTTAAAATAGAGTAGTAGTACTTCTCATGTTCAGGGAAGATTATTCATTGTGCTCTGCCTGGATTAATTTCTGTCCCTTTTTTTGCAAGATTCCTCATTGTTATTTTTAGTCTGGACCAGCTATTCAGACTGACAGGTCACTATTTTGTTTCTTTAAATCACTGGTAAGTGAATGCAAAGTGGAGCCTTGGTGAACTGAGCAAACATTGCACTGTGGGTACACACGTGTTTGTTGATGCACTATTAGAACCAAGGGTCTGTACATAGAATTTTGTTTTGGAGCAATATTTGCAAAACTTGAAAACTGTATCTTGGTGTTTGGAATAAATAAAAAATAGGTTTTTGTTGGTTAAGTCTTAGTAAAGTCTTTGTTTCAATTAATGATAACTCAATAAAATAATTCTGGAATTTTTTCCCTTCACATCACTTTGAAATGCAAATACTGTAGTTTGTCAGGTGTATGTACACACATATATATATATATTAACAGTTGCTGAAGTCTGGAAGTTATTGTTTTCCAGGTCTATGTTATGTAATATATTCTTAATAGTGTGTTGGATATTGTTTAATGAGGAGCTCATACATTTTGTTCCCAAATCCTAATATATATATATATAATATACTAGTAGCTAGTATCTGTGATCTGACTCTAATTTTTGTTCTATTTGGATGAGCAGGCTGTCAGCCAGAGCAGCTCAAGGCACAGCTTTAGCTGTGTTTGCTGTGAATGGAGCAGGGGGCTCTGGATGCAGTTGAACACTCTATATAGGGACAATGCATGGCAAGGTGAGGGAGCTGGAGAAGCAGAGTGCCTGGCCCAGGGTGCCTGAAGGCAGGGGCTGACATTGGTGTACCTGCAGTTCCATCTCTTCCCTCTGTTTCCCCAGTGGGAGGAAAGCAGATTTATTCCCTTGTCCTAGCAAGTTTTTTCCTGCTCAGTGTCATCATTTAAATGTCAAAATCAGGTTTTGAAGTTGTGGTCTGAATTTGACATCATAATTCAATGGGATGTGTGTGGTGGCTCATCATGTTTTGATGTGCCCTCTATTTATTTGCCTGATCTGAAGGTTTCTGTAGATGCAGACTCAGAGAAGGAGGCAGCTCTCAGTCAGCTGTCAGCCTTTATGTGGGTAGAGTCACCCTACTCTCACTGTTGTTTGGCCAAAGCACCATCTGTAATTCCAGAATGTGCTGTTGCCCCTTGTCCAGCCTGTGGGTGATGCCCCTGCAGTTCTGATGGCCAGTGCAGCATCCACACTGCTGCCTGTGCTCCATCCAGCTGTGGCAGTGCTTGTGGCTGGCCTTGCTCTGATTGCCAGTGGGGTTCTGGTGCACTGCAGACCATTGCAATTGTTCAGCAATATTTGTCAGCTTTGTGCTAATCCTTCAGGTTGCACAAGGCTGGGCAACACTTGTGAAGAAAAAAAAATTGTGTACAGCTCTTGTCTGGGTAATAACTGCTGCAAGTAACCCAGAACAAGGTCCTGTTGAAACAGAAGGGTTAACAGTAAATATCACTTTTTTTTTTTTTCCTTTTACAACATAGAAGCAGACAGAAAAACTGAGAACAAACCAGCAAAACTGGGATTCATGCTGTCCTGCTTGGAGTTTTCCTCTTGGTGGTGCTTGTATGCTGTTGGGGTGTTTGAAAGGAGAGGCTGGAAGGGGCCATAGAGCCTTGCAAATGTTCCATGCCTGATTTGGGGGGCTTCATGGGCTCTGGAGTGAAGCTGTCTGTATCTTCTGGGCTTCCAGAATGGTGACTTGCTAAGTCCTGGAGCTGGAACACACACATGACAAAGGGCACCAGAGAAGGGCTGACTGCTGAATCCATGGTCTGTGCCCTTGGATCTTTTGGGGTGAGGCTTGGGTGGATGAGTCTGAGTCTGGCTCCTGGCACAGTGTCCTTGGAGAGGCTCTGAGCTGATGGAGACACTTTCTCTGCTTTGCAGCTCCTCAAAATCCTTTGATGCCAGCAAATGCTGCCCATTAGTTTGAGAAGTCTGAGGGGGCAGAGCAGAGTCTGGCCTGGCTGGGTTGTACATCCAGACGTGGGGTGAGGACTTGAGCATTCCTCGGCTGTGGAGGCACCGAGGTGCTTTGAACGATGGGCTGTGAGTGAGGTAAGAGACAAAGCTTTTGGCAGGATGGAGCCTCGTGTCAGGGGAAGGTCTCATGGGGCGTTCCTGGCAGCTGTCGTGTCCTTGGGTGTCATAAACAATCAAGGTGTCCCGAAGTGCCCCCACACTCGTTTCTGAGGCGTTTCACCAGAATGAAAACTCCCCAGGATGGGGGAGGTAGCTGGGCCTGAGTGTGCTTCAATCCAGGGGCTTCTTTCCCCCACTCCCGACAGATCACTGCAACCAGAGCACAGCCGAGCTGCAAGCCAAGGCTCAGCAAAGGCTGACGGTGGTGAGATTCTTACCCTCCTTCTTCCTTCCCTCCCTCCTTTTCCTCTTTCTTTTCCCTTATCCTTGGCTGATATTTTTGTGGTTTCATGTTGTTGGAAATGATGCGACTTAAAATTTTCCAAGTAACTTTAGTCATGTTTGTTTGCATTTGGCAAAGGGGAAAGAGGGGTGGGGGGTGGGATGGAAATTGAGGTTTCTCTTCAAAAGACTGTTCACTGAGGGTTTGAGTTTCACTAGGTGAGGCCTGATGGGCTTCAGTCAACAAAAATCAACATCTGCAGGGTGGGAGTAGCAAGAAGATGCAGAGAAGAAAAATGGACATTAACAAATCTGCCCTTGTTAGGTGGGAGTAATCTGGTCTGGAGAAAGATTGATAAGAGAACCAAAGAATGAGGATCAAATTAGCATTGAAGGTGAATCCAGTAGGAGATGGAGTACTGAGAACTGTATAATGTAGAACCAATGAATGAGAATTTCTTTGGGTTTTCAATGTATAAATGTGTGAAAAGTCTGGCAAAGAACAAGGTGATCTGGAATGATTTCTACTGCATGTCCTGTCTGGAATAAAGTAATGCCTGATTCTCTAGCACTTGGCAGATAGTATTGGAGAGTTTCTTTTAGTCCTGCAGAGCTTTGGTGACAATTTTGCAGTGCTTTCATATTGTTATATTACTATAAATAATAATAATCAAAACAGCTACATCCCACTTTCCTTTACAACCAACTTGTTCATAAATGAACCCTGTGTACCTGTATTTATACACATGGAGCATTTCAGTATTGTTTCACTCCAGTCCACCCCAAGGGCTCTAAGCAGCACTCTGGGTGTTTGTAACACAGAGCCCTTGTCCCTCCAGAGGAAGTGGTGACACAGCTCTTGGGGATGTCTGTGCTGCCCTGATCTGCCCAAAGTGGCCACGAGTCACAATCACAAGATGCTCCAAACACTGGGGAGCAGCTGGGAAGTTCCTCTCCCTGTGAGGGTCCTGTGTACTCAGAAACCACTGGGTGGGGAAGACCTGCTGTGTATTCACAGTGGCCCACACTGGGGTAGCTGGTGGGTCCTTCCCTGTCCCAGCACTTGTGGGTGAGAGGAATGTGGGGCTTGTGTGTACAAAGAGACTTGCACTGAGAGATGAAAGTAACAATGGGATGGATTCCACTGATTGATGAATGGAAAAAGATACTGGCCTTTACAAACAAACTGTAGGTGTGCTGCTAAATGAAATAGGGTATTGAAAGATGAAAGAAGCAATGGGGCAAAACTATGAATTCTATAAGAATTAGCAATTAAAAGGGAAGGTTTTACATTAGAAGGCAATCTCAGGTGTCAGGCATTCTGGGCAGTCTGTGCCTCTCAAGTACCTCAGCCAATGGGGAAAGAGAGAGGGAAATGCAGTTGGGAAAATAGGATAAAAAGGGAGGCTGTGTCCTGTTGGTGAAGGAATAGCAAAGACTTATGAATGCCTAGCAAGTAGTTCTGAAACAAGAGATAAAACAGAGATGTTAGCAGTATTTGACATAGATGCTGAAAATAGTTATGTTAAGGTTTGAGGCCTCTTCTTTTATTTAGATAATACCAAATGCCACACACACCAAAGAACCAACAGACATCCTGTCCCAAGCCTGGCAGGAAAGGTCTGAAGAAAAGGGTTAAAGCCATAAAACATGGTAATTTAGTTGTTCCTATAGGTTGCATGTAAATATTAGGAAATTAGTATATTGTATTAGATTGGTTATTGGGATTAGAATATCTATCATGGAAAAATACTTATTGTATTGCAAATGGAAAATCCCTTTTTTGCTTTTTGCTTCTTGTCTCTCTTCTCTTTTGGCTCTCTTACTTCTTACCTTTGATTTCTAACCTCTTTCTAAGCTCTCTTTCTTATACCCACACCTTATAATAAAATGCAAACCTGAAGAACAGAAAATAATAAGTTCTTGAGTTTGTCCAGCGACTGTCCAGCAACCCACCCCCACAGTGTCCTCCAAAAATTTGAGAGATCCCAGGGAAATGCCCCATTGCCTCTCCCTTTATTTTAATAAAGAAAAAAGGACTCCTCTGTGTCCTTTTTGGACATAAACCTCTGGTGTTTGTGGAATTAATTTTCCTGACGTGGGTCTTGATGAGGCTTGTTGTGTCCCTTTGGAACCTTCAGTGTCCCTGTCCTGCAGTGCCTGGGAGAGTAACCCCATGGGCAGCACTCTTGCTCTGCTCTCCTGTGGCTGATGGATTCTGCTACTCTTGGGAGCTGTTGGACCCACTCTGTGCTCCAGCCACTTGTTAAAATCTGCTTTGTGCCCGTGGTGTTCAGAGGCTGCAGCATTCAGATGTGAGAGGCAGTGCCCTGGGAAGGAATTTGCCAGCATGAGTGGCATATCCTGGGAAAAGGAGATTCTCAGGACAGGGAAGTTGGAGGGCTCAGAGGCTGCTGGTGATGGGGAAGGATTTGAACAGCCTTTACAACCCCATCTGTCTCATTTTACCTGGGTCCAGGTTATAGGTGCCAGAGCAGCAGGCTCTTGACTGTAGTCCTTTGTGTAAATGCATCCAACAACCTGGGTGCAGGTTGGTGATGGAGGGAGGAACTCAAGAGCCACGTTGGTTCACATAACATGGGTCAATAGCAAAAATAAAGGATGCAAAACAACTCTGAGTTACCTTGGGGCCCCAAGCATGGGAACACCAGGACAAATCCCGGCCTGTTCTATGCTGGACTGGAGCTGGAGGCTGGGGCTGAGCAGGTCTGTGAAATTCTGGGTGGAGAAGGAAATGAGAAGGTGATGGTAGGTTGCAAGATTTGAGCTCATCAGACAGGAAAATGAGGAAGGGATTGGAGCATGTCCAAGCAGGAGACCTGCAGCTTTTGAGTTAGGGGGAAGTCTTGCTGCATTGGCCTCAAAGTGCAGAGAGGGAAGGAAGAGAGAGATGGTGCCAAGCAGCAAAATTGCTTCTGCACCACCTCTAGGTGGAAACTCCATCTTTGCTGCTAAGGGCCTGTTGAAAGCAGAGGCTCAGAAGTGAGGCTGCTCTGAGGCCTTTCTGTGCTGTTCAGGCCCCTCAGCCCTGTGGTGCTGCTGGGGTTGGGGCTGTACATGAGTATTTGCAGTCTGCTTCTCTGAATACTCTATCCCTGGCACAGACCTATTTCTTTCCCCCTTGTTCCTAGAACAGCAGTTGTGCATGTTAAATTACACTTTTAAACCTATTGGGCTCATGAACTTGCCCAGAGTTGGCTGAGGACCAGCACTGGTCTGTGGCTGGCTGCCTGCTCACTCCAGCTGGAGCCAAGGCTGATGGCAGGAGCAAATCCCCTCAGGTTGTAGCAGTGGAATCAGCCCTATGGGCAAGTCACAGTATGTTCACCAAGCCTCAGCTGTGAACAAAGTGCCTTTTAATTGAGACACTACAGACAGTTATTGCTGCATGTCCAGCAGGATCCTGTTTTATGGAACTTACAATCCATGTGTTAAACAGGTTTAAAAATCAGCTGCTTTGGGCACAGTCAGGGGTGGTTCCTCCCTGGCTGCTGGTCTCAGCAAGCAGAGTGGTGAATTATGGGGGTGAGAGCACCCTGAGGGTCCATGGCTGCTGATCCAAGGCCTGCAGACACCCATGCCCCTAAAACAGCTATGCTTGAACTTTTGGGGTCTGATGGATGCTGTTCTTCCAGACAGTCCAGGCCCCAGGGGCTCTCCATAGGCAGAGACACCTGACAGTGGGAGTAGAAGCTGGGTCTGGAAAGCAGCAGGTGAAGAACCAGGTGCAGGGTGGCTGTGCCAACAGACATCCCCCTGCTGCCCACAGTGCCCTGGCTCCTCTGCTGCTGTGACAGTGGTTAGCTCTGTTTCATGCCTGTGCAACACACCAGTGCAGAGCACTGCTCCAGGGACAGCAGCTGGCTCTGAGCACTGACTGTTCAGAGGTGGTTTTTGCCAGTGCTGCTGCAAACCTGTTGTTTCCATTCTGGACATTTCTAGTTGCATTCAGGCAGAGGCCAGCTCTGCCATGCCCTTGACAGCCTTCTGCCAGGGGCCATGGGGCTGCCAAGCACATTATTCTGGAGCAGAGGTGCCCAGTCCTCTCCCTGCCCTGGGGACAAGTTTACTGCGTGCAGCAGGAGACACTGGGACTGCCAAACCCCCAGGGGTGCAGGTCCTGCCAAGAGAAACACCAAAAGCACACAGTGTAACAATGAAACTCAGTTATAGCTTTATTCAGTAACCGGTACAAAGTCCCCCTCAGGCAGAGCCTCCCAGTCCCATTCCCTACCTGAAATGGAGCATGACCCTAGGAGGAGCTGGCTCCCATTGGGTCAGGGCTGTTCAGCAGTGAGGAAAGTGTTTTGCTTATCAACTGAGATTTGCAGCCTAACCACTCATCCCTTTTCTCCCATGAACAGCAGACCCTGGATAGACAGCAGGCATCTGCTGTCTGCCCTGGTGACCCAGCCAGGTGTAAAAAGGCAGCACAATTGTGAATTCCACAAAGACTGTAACTACTACCTGCACAGAGGTGCTCACTGCTCACCCTGCTGGCCTGACTCACAGCAATGTGTGACTGCTGGCTGTCACATTCACTGGTGTTCCCTGCCCCCAGATAATTGCACCCTGTGCAGATCCTGCCTGGGGCAGCAGCAGTGGGACACAGAGATGGCAGTGCAGGAGATTCTGGGATCTCCCCCTGGCAAGAGGCACTGCTTCCCATTTCACAACCTGCTGAATGTTAAAGATTCATCTGTGCCAGGGTGGAACAGCGACCACATGTGACTGCATCCCATCCTTGTGCTGGGTCAGCAGAGGGTTGCAGAAGTGGTCTAGAGCCAGGGCTGCTGGAGTTCAATCCCTTGTACTGGGTTAATAGTGCATCGTGTTAGTGTAGTTTACTGGTTAATTGCTTTGAGCTTTCAGGAGGCTCAGATAAGAAATCACTCTGCTCCTTCTCAACACACATACATAGGTAAGACCTAGACAGTAATCCTGACCCTTTGTCTTTCTCAGGCTGCATGGCATGTGAAACAGCCCTGGGGACACACAGATCCTCCAGCGGGTTCTGCATCCCAGCTCCACACTGCATTGCCTGCTCCAGTGCCTGGAGTGCCACATCCTTGTGGTCTTTCCCACATCCCACCAATGACATACCAACTGCACCACAAGGGCCCTTTAGCAGAAGCACAACTAGAAAGCAATTCTAAACCTCACAAAGCCACAGAAATTATATTTAAATGAAGAGGGGAGACAACAGCTGTCATCTGGATTGATACACAGCACAGACAGGAGATGGCATCAGCATGTACAGTAATGGGGCTTACTAAGACTGTGGAATGTGAATGAGTTTTAAAGAGACTCTGATGCCAAGGGAATACAGAAAAGATCAAAGTAATGTCAAGTACAGACTACCAAGGAGGTGGCTGCTCGGATGGGCATGCACAGGTTAGAGAGAACAGTTAATGCCATGTCAGATGAAATGCTAAATTCTGAGTGGGTTCAGTGGGGAGAGTGGAGCTGTCTGAATCCAGAAGAGGGGCTCCTGCCTAACAGGATACTTCCATGGTTTGAGGGGCAACCTGGAGGTCAATTCCTTCTGGTGTTCCAGCACTCCCTTCCCCATGGGTGCTGGCGTGAGAGCGGCTGCGGCTGCTCTCGCCAGAGCCCACGCTGGAGGAGGAGTGGCTGCGGGAGCGCATCAGCCGCGTCATGCTGGCTGCCGGCACTGCAAGAGAGAACAGAGCAGGGGCTCAGACAAGGAGCCAGCCACAGCCACTCAGGCTTGTGGCACTGGCTAAGCACAGAAAGAGCTCTACCCTTCCGAAGAAAACTCACCCTTTGCTGCCAAAATTAAGTCTCTGCATGTCTAAAGCAAGATGTTTAAGGCTCAGTTTCAAAAGGTCCAAGGTGAGCAAATGCCAACAGTGTAACTGATCATCTGCAAGTGCAGCCACAGCCAGTGTCTGTGCAAACCAATGCAGCTGTGGCATGGATGACCTTTTGAAAGTTAGTCTCATCACTCTAGAAAACCACAGAGCTGAAGTCATGCAACAATCAACAATATACAAATGAAAGGTGGAAACCCATAGCACACATGGTACAATGATCAGCCCACCCACAGCAGGACATGCTGAGACAGAGCAAAGCACCCAGAGAACAATTCCACTCAGCACACAGACCGGGGCCCAGGTGGATGCATGGCTGGAGGTACCTGACTCAGTGCTTAGGTGGCTGAGCTGCACATAAGGGACTGGAAACAACATGAGACAAGGAAAGGGATGAATACAGGAAAGAACCAATTAGTTGCAGTGTGTGACTAGTGGCTGCACTACTCCTGGGACCCCCAGGTACCTTTCCTTCCGTTCCCAGCTAGTACACTGCACTGAAAGCTCCCATGATCTGTTAGAACAGCTGCTCATGAGCATCTTGGGGCATGCCAAGCTCACCTAAAAACCCGTAAGGGCCAGCCAGATCTCTTCAACGCCTTTAGCTGAAAATCACACAGTACCTGGTGACATTAACTCCCCACTGCACACCCCACACCTGCTTAACAAGCTACTGTTTCCCTGGGATATACTGTGTAACTCCAAATTCCGGACATGGGATGATAGCACCAGACTTCTGCTACAAGTCTCTTTCAAGGCTGTTTCCTGCAGTGTCAGCAGAAGTATATCCAGCTGTTTCAGCCCATGGACAGCAGGCACAGAACAGCTACTGGAGAGCTGGTTTCTGTATTTCTAGCAGCGCCCAGCTATGTTTTGCTTCTACCTTATTCTCCCCAAGAGAACTGACCATGCTCCACAGTGTCCTACAGTCTTGCTCATGAAAGCTGGGAAAACTGTTCTGGGACCAGCTGATTCTGGAAGGAGAAAATTGGCCTGTCCTTCCCAGTGCTGCACATCCTATTGACAGAGAGCTGACCCCCAAAGTGCTGCCGAAGCCCTTCTCTGACAACAGCACCTGCTGACTGTACTAACACCAGGGACACAAGAGACATGGACATTGAAACACTTCTAGTGAGGGTGAGGGACCCTCCTCACACAGCACCTTCCTCTGCAGGATCAGGTTCCTTTGGCCAGAACATGACAATCCTACATGTTTGTTTTACCTGCAGAGCCCTGAGGAAAAGCACAGGTTCTGCTATGCCCTGACCATGAGCTGGCAAAGCTAGTAGAAGACCACTGCAAGTGTCCCAGCTCTCAGTGGCCATGCTGAGTGGTCAGCCAGTCACACAAACCAACCCTAACTCCAGCTTTTGAAGGCTCATCATCCACAAAAGGGAACTCCTGGTCCCAGCAGGCAAGAAAGAGCTGCTGTAGAGCACTGAGAAGCCCTTCTACTGATATTCCTGAACAGTAAAGCCCTTCTTGGAGACAAAGAAGTAAAGAAGCCCTTCTCCTCTAATTCCTCAGGAACACCAAGGGCAGGGAGCTGAGCAGTTGTTAGTCTGACACACTCAGATTACAATGTCTTCTGCCTCCAAGCATGGGGAGGAAGCCATAGGGCAGGACATGCACTAGTGCAAAGCACAGCTCTCTCTGGGCTCCCTGGGTGCCTCAGGAATACTTATGGTATTATTTGGATATGTTTGGATATATATTTGTGGACCTGGGGTACTGCTGATGAGTCTGAGAGAAACAGGAACATCTGAGGAGAAAGGGAGGAGTTCTCATACCTGGACTAGTCATGAGGCTGCACTGCTCCTTCACCTTTGAAGAAGGTATGCACAGATCAGTTGTTCTTTGGAACACATTTTTCTGGACTGGCACAAAGACACACTTAAAAGGTTTTACCAACACCAGCAACCAGAAAGGAGTCACCAACACATGTCAGGGAACAACACTAGCTTGCTAAGGCATGTCAGCACACTCATTGATTTTCTAGCATGGATCAATCTCCTGGCAACCACACTAGCTCAGGTGTAGGGACACAGATGCCAGTGGGCTCAGATGGACCAGAAAGCTTGAGCTCCCTTCACGACAGCTTGCTCCAAACCACAAAGTTGTGTTTGCCACTTACTGTAGCCCATTCCCTGCACAAAGTACTTGAAGGCTTCAGTCAGCTTGCCAGGCTGTGGAAACAGAGAGGGTGGCTTTAGTGCAAGCAGAACAAAGGGCTCTGTAGCACCCAAATGCCATGGGAGAGCCAAGGTGTGTCTCACCTGAACCACCTGGGGCAAGCCCCCGCAGTCGGCCATCTGCAGCAGGAAACAAAAGGCAGGTTGAGCTTCCTTCCCTCCCAGAGAGACAACCCCAAACCAAGCCAGCAGTACCCACCCACCAGGGCTGAGAGCACCACACTGCAGTTTCCAGCACCTCAGCTCTACAGCCAGAGCAAGGCCAAGGTGATACATCTTCAGGGACCTGCTGCTGAGGGACCTTGCTCCCATTGTCACCAAGTGATCTCAGGCCACTCCAGAAGCCCAGCACCTTCCCAGTCACCTCTCCCCCAGCCATTCTGCCCAAACCAGTCACTCTGCACTTCCACACAGCTGCTGTCTGGCACACTGCAGGGCCATGGGTAAGGGTGGGAAGGACAAGCACACAGCCAGGAAAAAGGATGTTGTTGATGCAGAGAGCAGGGTACAGGCAGGGCATCTCTGGTAAATCTCAGGGGGGTCTTCCCTGACAGTTGAAGGTGGCCATAAAGCAGGGACTGGGGACTCCCTGACAAACTCTTCCCCTTCAGCTCTGGCTCCACGGAGGAGAGAGCACAACCCTGAACGACTGTCCATAAACTTCTCAAAGCCAAATGTATGGAAAGCAAAAACCTAAGTGGGGCTGAGTAAAACCAGTGTTTTCATGCTGGAATGAACCTCACTCACCTTCAGAAGTGTAGTTTTTGTTGGGTCAAGACGTGAATTGCATTCAACCTAGAAAAATGGAGAGAGGAACATGGTGTCACATAGAAAACTTGAAGCCTCAGATGTAAAATGTGGAGCAGCTGCACCAGAAGCAGTGTCTGTCTTCAGCAATGGGAACTTCTCTGGAGCCAAGAAGGACTGAGCAAGAAAGCAAAGACCATGTAGGAAGTGAACAATGAATAAAAGAAAAAAGAAAAAGGAATGGCAGGTGTTCCATCTAAGGGACTTTGTGATGACAAGTCATGACTTCAACTGAAATCATCTCCTAGTTTTGGGATGTACTATAAAACCCTGGAGCACCTTCTGTGCTCTGACAGCAACACTGGGAGGGAAGGAGACTTATGTGCAATGCAGCATGAGGGAGGTCACTCAGTTCCCTGTCCAGACAAGGAGGCTATGACCATCTCTTCTCTGTAAGACTGCTGCAAAAAGGGAATAGGCAGGGGCTCTACAGGAAAAGCAACCTCAGCAGGGGAGGTTATCCTGGGCTGGGAACCTGGGCAGCCAGAAAGGCCACTAAGATGCAGAACACCCTATCCTGTATTATTCTGTGGCAAGTAAGCAACAGGAATCTCCAAGGATGGTATCCTAGTAAAGTCAAAACTTGCAGACTTAATTTCAGACTTCCAGATCAAACAGACCAAGGCAACATGCAATGGCCAGAAATGCTCTCCATGCATGGCTCCTAGGTTCAAGTTACTGCTTTAGGAGTCTCCTATACTCTGCCACAGTTTTAGCTGCTTTTGTTCACAACCCCCTGGTCTCACTACAATCCCTGGATGAAAGGGAGGAGCAACATCCACCACAACCATACCACCCTGTGCCATGCCCTGTTTAAGGCTTTGCTGGGAAGGAAGTAGGTTATGGGTGTCTGCAGAGCACAACAGCTCCTAAGTGCTGCCTTCCTGATGGCACAGTGCTCTAAGAGAGCTCTACATGACTCTCAACCACAGGAACTGACATCACATTCAGTTATTTTTAATCCCAGGTAGCCCCAGTGTAACAGCAAAACAATAGCAATTTGAGACTTGAACCCAAGTGCAGGCAGCAGCCTGCCAGAATTTGGGGAAGAATGCACAATCCTGAACAGGGTCCTCTACATCACCTCTTGGCCAGGGTGCCCATTCAGATTCTGCCATCCTCACCTTGGAGTTGCCCTGAATCAGGGCCCCTGAGCCTTGGTTCTCCCATGAGCAGCTGCAGGACTGAAAAAGAGCTTGGGACAAAGAAGCACTGTCTGTAACTAATTCTGAGCAAGGTGAAAGCAGTGCAGGGTGCTAAGTGACTTGTGGGGCTAATGTCACAAGAAGGAAGAGTTCATGGATACATACCACTGCTTCCACAGCAGGTGAGTTGTCACCAACAACGAGTAAGGCAGGGCACCTGGTCAAAAGCCAAAACAGAGGTGTTACTCCAAGTTCATCAAAGGGGTTTCTGAGAAGGTTGAGCTCTGTGAACCAACACCCTCATGAAAGGTTAACAAAAAAAGGCTCAGCAAAATCCCTGCCTGCCAACACTTTGGCATTTTGTTGTACCAAAACATTTTCCAGGGCTTGCAGATGCACCCAGACTGTCCCCTCCATGCATACCAACTGCCACTTGCTGTTGCACACATGTGCCTCTGACCCTGCCTTCTGGAGAATCTCAATGCATTATTAATGAGAGGACTTCCAGACACCTCTGCCCTATTGCAGCTGACAATCCTGTACCACAACCTGGAACTGTCTTGGACAGTCTTTGCAGTGCTTGGGCTTGGTGCAGCTCTTGCTGAGAAGCAACATATTTTCTGCTAAAGAGTCTGCACAGTCAGCAACTGAGACAGGCTGATTCAGACAACTTACTTGAGTGTTTTTGCAATTGTTTCATTGACACCAACAACTGGTCTCTCAATTTCCAGGTCTTTACGACTGAAAGACAAAACAGAACAATTCTCCATTAAATCTGCAGAGGAAACTGGTCATCATGGGGGCACACAAAATCCAACATGAGTGCTGGCTCCAGCACCCAGGGAACTCTGTGTGTCATGCCCTGAGCAGCAGCCCCAGCAGTCATCCCCAGAAAACAGGATCCATCTCATGGCATTGCTGTGTGCCAGAGACGAAAAACTGAGGGTCTGGAGCAGACAAAAGGGCAAGGTTTTGCTCAGGGTAACAGCTGAAGACTAGGCTTAGCACAAAGGTTCCCCTGATACAATACCCAAATAGGATAATAACATGGCACCAAATCTACTGAACAGAGAAGCTATGGGAGCTGTCTATCAAGCAAAAAGGTATCCTGTACCTGTTGTATGAGGTGAGGAACAGTTGAAGGTTATCTTGGTTAATGTCCTGTGCAATATGAAGCCTGTATGTTTGGATCAAATCTAGATTTGCCTGCAGTTCCTCCTGTACAGAAGCAGAAGAATTGAAAAACAGGAAACATACTTTTCACAAGTAAAGAAGCAATGGTCATAAAAATGCCAAAGCATTAAAGACTGTCCATCCACATCATTCCCTGTGAACAGTGACACAGGGCAGCAATCCAGACTGCAAGAGGATCCCAGAGACATGAGGTGTTCATGTGATGTGCTGTACATGCCATGCTTTGGGAATGTGACTTCACTTTTACTGGCAGTGCACAGGCTGCTGCAAGAGCACAGGTATCCTGAGACTGGGTAAGTTAGCTCCCAAAACTCAGTAATGCTGACACAGGTACAAATCACTCTGCAGTCAGCAGGTCTTCCACTTATGCTTAATGTTTAAGAAGCAAAGTACATAATAATACTAATGAAGGTAATAAAGTAAAACAAATATGTTAACTGTAAGACCGTGACCAAAGGGAAGTTCATATTCAGCATCCAGTTCTAAGAAGAAACTACATTCTGAGAGAGCCAGAGAGAGCAGGGAATGCAAGGAAGCACTACAAACAATGAAGGGGCTTGACAGTGGGAGGAGAACAGGATGTGCACAGGAGGAAGCAGTGCTGAGAACCAAGCATTCCTTTCAGCACTGATGTGGTGTTGCAAGAAGACTCCAGGGCAGGGACTGATCTGCTGTGTGGCATATACAGTGTGCACTACCCCTGTCATTGCCCAGTAAGCTTGCTGATTGAGAGACAGCTAATCCCAAACACAAGGCACTGCTGCATCCAAAGTTTTCAGGAGAGGCTGGTTTGCCTCTGCTGAAACTGAAGGCTAAGATGAAGAGCTGCAGTTCAATATCTGGACAGACACAAGATCCCACTGCCAGCTCCCAGCTGACCTGTGCTCTACCCACAGTCCAAAGACTTCCATGCTGGCTACAGAGAACTGGCTACCACTTGTTTCTGCAGCCAGTGTCCTGGGCACCACAAAGAAGTTCTACCACCAGTGCATGGCCTGGAGACAGCCAGGACAAGAGTGAGGATGTGTGTGATCCACAGCATGCCAACCTGGATGTGAGCTTGACACACAGAGAAAATGGTACTACCTGTGGCAACCCTTATCTGATGGACCAGATTTGGGAGCAGACACATACAGAAGCCATAGCTCCATGTACAGTTGCACAGGCAACATTAGCACTTGCTGGGTACTTACATGGCCAAAATGATGTGCCAAGACAATATCCACTATGTTGGTTGTCCAGCCTGAAAACTGAAGAGTGATTGTGAATGAGGAGGAGAGTAACAGGAAAATGCAGTTTCATCACATATTGTAAAACAGGTGTTCAGAGTAAAGAAAACAATGAAGAAACTATTCAAATTATGTAAGAAGCAGATGCCTGAAACTTGGGATGAACATGCAAAGCTTCAAAGAAACTGTGTATACACAACACAGCTCTCAAAAACACTTGAAACTTAAATAACTTCAAGGGACCAGAATAAGAGAATAATTAAGAGATCCATTCAATATCAATCAAATGAAACCTGCAAACAGAAGTACTAAATCAGAGGAAAGCTGAGTGATGCAAGCAGCCCATCTACATTTCTCATTCACATGATCACACCCACCCCTGCTCCTATGGCAGAGGCCATACTATACCCAAACTAAGAACATTGCAGGGAAATTTCACTGCAGAAATGGAGCTGTACAATTTCCACCAGAAATGGGAAAACTCCTGCATTCTGTTGGGGTTTTTTTCTCTCTACACACTGTTCATTAGGTGCTGTGGGGAGTACATGTGTGGGAAAGCAGAATCTCACCTTGGATGCTGCCCAGTCAATCCATCCCTTTGCACATGGATCAACATTAATAAGAACAAGTCCTTCCACCAGGTCAGGGTGGCTGAGCTGTGGGGAGAGAGCAGAGGCACACTCAGAAGGATGATTCAGCCCACCCAGTGGTCAACAGCTGGTGCAGCAGCTGGAAAGCTTCTTGCAAAAGGTGCAAGACAAAGTAAAATGCTAAGTAGGGAGCTCCACTGTGCCAGGCAGCCAGTGGCTCCCAGGAAGACCAGACTTGACTCAGTTGTGGGACTGAGGTGCCCCACAGCACCTACAGCCTCAGCAGTGCCTTCTGGTTTCCTGTGCACCTGGCACAGCTGCAGCTCCTGCTCAGGCCCTGTGTTACAGGGCTGGGAGCAGCAACCTTCTCTGCTCCAAACCAGCACCTCTGTGAGGAACCTGAACAAGCTCCTGTGCATGGAGAGCAACTCCTTCTCCTCAAGGAAGAGGCAGTTTTCCCAGTGGAGATAGGGCAAATGGCAGGGGAGTTAGTGCTGAGACCCCTAAGTCCCTGCAGCATGGAAAGCTTGAGCAGCAGGGGCACCCTCTCCCCAGGCAGCACCCCTGCTACCCCTACCTACAGACACCCCTTCCCCTGCTCCATCCACAACCCAAAACCCTCCAGTGTACCTTGGGCTGTCCCTGGGCAGCATGGGCATGAAGCACTTAGGAGAACTGCTTGCAAACACAACTCAGAAATCAGAGGCAACCAGCCCCTGTCGAGTTCTGGGCTTGCTCCAAGGCAGCTCTCCTGCTCTACTGCACTGATGTGAAGGAGAGGGAAACACCTCTGTCCTCAGCAGGAAAATGCCCACAGCCCAGGGAGTGTGGCAAGGGCCTTGTGACACTTTGCTGAGGACTAAGGCTGATTTGCACAAACTCCTCTTTAGCAAGGCTGAAAACTACCCAAGATACAGAAGGCAAGGAACAGTGAAACACCAGTGCCTCTCAATGCCTGGCTCAAACCTGACTGCAGGGAATGGGAAACAGAACTTTGTGTAAGGAGGGGCAGCTACCCAGCACAGTGGCTTGAAGAAATGATAGTGGCAACTAAAAAACTGGCAACTCTCTGCACTCAATAACCTGAAGCAAATTTTACTGAAAATGTCAGATTTCTGGGTTTTTTAAATGCTAACTCTGAAAGACTCAGGCAAATTCCTGGGCTGCTAAATGATATCCACTGATTTCATATGAACACTGCACTAGAGAAAAATGTATAAGCAGGTACTGCAATAGATGCAGCTCTCTTGTATAAGTATAGAGCAAAATATGATTCTTTCCAGTGACAAAGCACATTCCTCATCAACACTGATTTGCAGGACATCACCACATCCATTCTTTGGTGCCACAGACAGTGGACACAGTACACAGTAAAGCAGCCAGTCCTGTGAAGACTCAAGACTGGCTATTCCTAGCACTCAGGGTGGGCACTGCTGACTCAAAGGCATCACATTACAATCCTTCCATGCCTGGCACAGCTTCAGAGTAACCCTGACTGCTTCAACATAACCATCTGGATGGAGGCAGCTCTCCCATGGCTCCCTGCAGCCCTGCTGTAATTACTGAATGTTACTTTGCCCCTGCCCCACACAGTCAGTCTGATGAAGGATGCCCACAGCCCACATGAGTCAGGAGCAATGAAGAGATACTTACTGCACACCTGCTGAGGATATAAGCACCAGCTCCTAGGCCAATCCCAATGAAGCTTTTCAGGCTGAAATACAGGCATTTCACAGTCAGCACAACTAACTTAGCTCAGCTGAAGCATCCCTAGAGGCAAAGTCTTTCCCCTCTGCATCCAGCTGTGCACTTATGGTTTGTTTTCATAACAATGCAGAAATGATGCACCAGCCATAAATTGTCTCATGTAGCAGTGTCCCCAGCACAGAACCAGACAGGGTCACACTGGTTGGGAGATGCTTGTGCCCCTTGGGAGACCTCAGTGAGCATATCAGTCATGGCAAGCAGAGACAGAGGTAGGTGCTGGAATAGCAGTATCCAGCTGGCTCACCCCATTTCCTTTCAGAGACTTACTTCAGGTGTGTCAGAACAGCAGGTAACATTTCAGCCAGTTCATCCATACTGGGATACTGGTACCTGAAAAGCAAGAGAGCACCTCCAAATATAGAGGAGCCTGACAGAGATTACCTTCCAGTTCCACTCAAGGTAGGAGGGACATCTGGCAGACATGTACACAGGTTATTAATGTGCCACAATTCTGTATGTTTCAGAGCAAGATCCCATCCCTCAGAGAAAGACTAACAGAGCTTTAGGCTGTCTATCTGACTTTGGGCAATCTTTTGGGCAGTCAGACTTCTGTGGCAAGATGGACAGATGAAATGCCAACTCAATTGCAGTGCTGGGTTCATGTTCAAGTCAGGAAGCTGGTACCAGACCCAGCACTAGTGAAGGCTTTACCATGTCTTAGTAATTGGAGAGTTCCCTGAATGCCCCTTGGGAAGGTTCCTCATCTTGCCATTTCCTCTGCTGCTGACACCTGGTTACCACTACACTTAGCTTGGCAGTCCTACCTGGCTCAATCCAGTCTGAATGACATGGATCTCTGCAAAGCTCTTACCCAGATGGGAATGGAGGGGCTCCTTCCTGTTGGCCTGGTGCATCCACATGGCACACAGCAAAATGATGGGTGATCTCTTGCATGTCTTCAAAGTTAAAGAATGCATTAAAACAGGATTTGTCTGCAACAACAACAAAAATAAATTAGACACTTCTTTAAGTTTTATTGCAAGCCACCCTTCAAACAGCATGGCACACACCTGCAGGAGCTTAAGTCCCCACTGAGGGTGCTGGTTGGTGTATGTGCTGTGCCTCAAAACTGCAATGCAGCAGTGAGTCTCAGCAATGGAAGTGCCATGACTGGAGGGCAGGCAGATAAACACCAGAGAGCCTGCAGTGCCCTGGAAAGCAGGGTCTTGCAGCACCTGGATACCAAAGCACTCACAAAGGAGCAGTGTGAGCCTAACGGTACATTTTGGGTGGGAAGATGTCAAAAGAGCAACCGAGCCCACCAGAACATTACACTACTGCTGCAGCCATGTAGAAGGGACTTGTTCACCTGCCCAGCACCCAAGGAATGGATGCCATGTCACAGTGCAGCAAGTCAGCTAGAGCACTACAGTGTTTTGGGGACCTATTTCCACCTTTCCACCTTGGCCCTACCTTTCAAGGGCTGTTGGAAGGGACAGGGGCATGCCACGTGCTCTCTCTCCTGTAACCTTTATCTTTCCACCCTGGAATGACCTCATCTCAGCTCCATGCCAGGCCTGCTACTCCCCAGGCTCAAAAGCAAATACCACGAATAATCACTTTTTCAGGGTCCTGGCAATGCAAGGGCTTACGGTTGAGGCCAATGTCATGGTATGTGAGGATGACAGGTCTGTTCCCCTTGGGTGTGCCCCGCATGGTGACATGAACCACTCCGAAAGCTGTCTCAATGTCATGTTCCTGCAGAGAGAGAAGAAGGAGCCCCAGTGTTACATGTGCTACCTGCACAGGGGACCCTAACTGAGGGCAGCAGAAGGGCCTCGTTCCCCTTTAATACTGCTCTCCTACCCACAGTCCAGCTCTTGAAATGACAGGATGGTTTGGACTGGAAGGGACCTTAAACACCATCTCGTTCCATCCCCTGGCCACGTGCAGGGATACTTTCCACTGTATCAGGTTGCTCCAAGACCTATCCAACCTGGCCAATTCACAACTCTGTCAAACCTCTGTATCCAATCTCTGTGTCCAACCACTGCCCAAAGTAGCTTGCTTTTGTACAGATCTGCAAATGGTTGTCTGGGGCTGCATCTTTCCATGACCAAGATCTCTGGGATAACTATGGACTTTGGAAAAGCTGTGGAGATGTCAGGAAAGCTGGCTACACAACATCACCTGTAGGTCCCTTCTCTCATCTCCAGAAATCAACAGAGAAACACGCTCTTACAGAAACTGGAAAAAACTCCCAATTATTTTCTTGGTATTAAGAAAGCATTTACTTAGCAAAAAGCTTCATGGATCAGCTTGAAGATAGGACATTAAAACCTCAGAAATATGCTTTACTAGTTGACATAAAGTATATTAATTTATTTTTTTTTTAACAGTAATTTCAAATGACCTGAAAGTCATTTAATCAAAGAGAGGACTGATGAGAGTACCTGGCTTGCAGCACACCAGAAATCCACCTCACCCCACCTTCTGGACACTCTGAGGGCTGGTTGAGGGGCAGACTGATTTAGTTCTTGCAGTGCAAGACCCTCCTTCCCCCAGTTGTGCTTCTTTTCAAGGACTCCAAAGTCTCTCTTTCCCCTTGCCCCAGGAATGTGGCAACAGGAGGATGCTGGCCCAGCCAAAACACATGAGGTAGTCTGAAACCTTCTCAAGATTGTCTTTGAAGGATGACAAGACACCTCTCTGGCTGTCCTTGTCCTCAGAATGGGGCTGGGTTTTGCCTGCATGCAGCTGTTGTGCTGTGCATGTACAGAAGCTGCAGCTCTTCTCTAGTAAGCAGCAGACACCCATCTGCAGGTGACATTACCTTACCTGAGGCTCACCTGGCTCCCTTTCCTTTAGGAGGGGACTGGGGATAGGAAAGGACTTGTCAGTGTGTGCAAAGGGAGCATATGTCCACATGGCAGGAATTCCTCTCCTCACTGCAAGGCTGCACAAGGCAGCCCAGGGTGCAGTCTCTGCTTCCTCAGCCTCCAGCAAATCTCCAGCTCTCCCCTTGCTCATGTCTCAGCTCTCAGGGCTGCTCTGCTGAGCTGGGTAAAGTACTGGTCCTCAAGGATGTGCTGTGCAGCCACAGCACTGGACTCCAGTTTAGTGCTCTCCAAGCCTACAGGTGTTAATGAGTTTTTTAAATAAATTGGCCACTTTTGGAGAAGGCAGCTGGCAGTGCAGGTAGGTGGAAGGGTGAAACACAGCAAACTCAATGGAGAGAACAGCAAGTGCCAAAGTGGCCAGAGCCTGCGACCCTCACCTGTACTACCCCACTCCTGAGGGCTGCACTAGGGGCTGCCACTATGATCAGGTCATTCTGCCAGCTCTGGCACTTGCTAGGTTCTTCCATAAGCAGCTTGCACTCATTGAGCTGCCAGGAAACTATCCAGTTGCCTTTTTTTTTTTTTAATTAATCTTGCTTTGTTAGACTTCTGCCAGGTCAGTGAGTTAAGAAGCTCACAGAGAGGTCTGGCAAATGCTGGTTCTGGCTCAGAGCCCAAGGGGAGTGCATGGAGTGGCAGAAGGTTACAATAACCTTGCCCTGAGCAAAAGATCAATTAAACTGACTCGGCTCATGAAGGGGGGACACCTGCAGAGGACGAGGGAGGAGCAGCAAAAGATCAACTATCAAACAGAAGTACAAACACTAAACTGAGGGAACAATGAGAAAAGCATAGAAACAACCAAAGAGCTGATGATACTGAAATATGTCTGCAACACAATCTTTCCTGCAATTACATTGGAACCTACTGCTAAGTAAAGTAAAGTATGCTTTCACCAGATAAGCTCCAGGACAAGGTACTAGAAATAGGAACACACACTTCCCTTCAAGAGCCAAGCATCTCACTGTGTTTCACACTGCAGCACCCTGCATTTGTTTCCTAAAGCTGAGCTTGCATCTCAGCTCCCAACTGGGGAAGGAAAAGTTTCCTTGAACTAATAATCAATTCTTGGTTTCCTGCTTACTTTGATTTTGCAGATTGTATAAACTGTGATTTGGGGGAAAGCCTACCCTGCTACTTCTTCAGTCACATCAGTGACTAAAATGCAGGGAATGTACACTTGTTGGAGGTTAGGAGCTTTTTCTTTTTCCTCCTTTCTCTCAGGGAATTTTCTCTCACCCGTTGGCT
Source organism: Erithacus rubecula (assembly GCF_903797595.1). NCBI lineage: Eukaryota > Metazoa > Chordata > Aves > Passeriformes > Muscicapidae > Erithacus > Erithacus rubecula. The sequence continues at coordinate 855,052 of NC_136670.1, forward strand.
AAGAGATGATAACAACCGGTGCTTAAGAGAGACACAAGAAGTGGAGAGATAAAGCCCTTTTTGGGACACAGGTTTTGGCTGCGGGCTGGGCTCAGCTCCTCACTCACTCTCCTCCCCTCGGGGTCCCAAGGGAACGCTGGAGGCGCTGCCGCGGCGGGGAGAATTCACTGCCACGGCCAGTCCAGCCTGGCTGCTGCTTCCTCACAGGGGAGCCCTGCTGGGCTGGGCTGGGCTGGGCTGGGCTGGGCTGGGCTGGGCTGGGCTGGGCCGGGCTGGGCTCGGCCGGGCTCTGCTCGGGCTGGGCCGGGCCGGGCCGGGCTGGGGCTGCTGTTTGCCTTGCTGTACACACACTCTGGGAACCAACTGCTGCTGCTTCTCCCACAGCTTTGCCTGAAAGCCCTGTCATTTCAAAGTTAGAATAATTGGAGGGAAAGGGGTCACATTCTCCATCACAAGGGAGGTTCCCACCTTCCTTGGCAGTCAAACCAGGACAACACTGGACATAGCAGCAACATAAGGAATTCCATCTTTAACAAATCTCAGCAAGCAGTACTTGAAAAATATAAGAAGCTAAACCTGCAAACTTCTCACTCTGCCCTGTACAGCATCAATGCCTCAAACTGGGAGCGTTTAACTTCTTATTTCTCCTGTTAGTTCCCTGGAAAGATGTAAATCCTCCTCCTGGGAAGCAGCCACTCTTCTATGCTCTAAATAAAGTATATTATTTTTAAAGTCTTTTTCCAAGACTTCCTCCTTTCCACAAAGAGAGCAGGAGCCACTATAACCAAATAAGGGTTTCTACCTTCACTTTTTTAACTGCACATCAGCTATCATGATGATCTCTTTTTCAAGATTATCTGGAGAAATAAGACTGACTTTTACCCCCAGCTTCTCTCGTGGTAATTGTGTTAGTTTTTCCAGTGGACTTTATTTTCTTTGAAATTTTCTCTGGAGTTTTAGGGCTTTTATCTAAATCTCTCATTGCAAAGGACAAAATCACTTTCAGATGCCACATGATTAAAGCACACATGACTCTCCTCACCTGTTTGTCTCCACAACAGCTCTCCTATGCATCAAAGCCAGAGGACAGCAACGAGATAGAGGCTTAAACCAGAGCTTAGGTATTATGCTTTGGATGACAACAGTCTCTACACTTACACGATACAACTGCTACCTTGAACTGCCCCCCAAATGTTATTATTTAGTTACATTATTTCTGGCTTATTACTCTTTCAATAGCAGAATAACTCACTCACAGTGGGTACCAGAGCACTCAATGAGAGAACAGGAACTTTGCAAACTGCACCCTGTCCTTGACAAACACACTTTGTCCATGTCCTTGTAGACACCCTTCATAGGAGCCTAGTGAGATGTCCTGCCTGTGTCACACTGCATCAATGCTACCCAGTCCCAAAACAACAATTATAGCATGTTTTTTTTTCCTGGTATTTGCCCTTTGCTTGTGTAGAAGTGTTGTGTTGGAAAGTAGCAGATGCTTCCAGACTCTGGTTTCTTTCTGCTCTTTGCTCAGGCCAGCTATGACACACTATGTCAGTGTAGTTTGAAAAGAGATTCAAGGGTTGTTACCTTGCAGGTGTCCAATTCCAGCTAAGGTCTGAACGCTTATCTGGTCTAGTGCAGGGAAGCAGTGATACAAGAAGGCAGGTGGAAAACATGAGGCTAGGAGACAGCCAGACTTTTACAAACCTGCAGTCTACAAAATAAGGGAGATGAACACAAAAGAAGCCCACAATCCACAGGTTGTGTTTTGCAGAGCTGGATAAAATTCAGTTTTTACTTTGGTACTGAAAGCTTCATCAGAAGTTTTTCTGAAGATATTTTTATCTTTTGCCTTTTTTATACAGTAGGTAAAAATAAACAGCAGCTGCAGCCTCCCTGCTGCAGATGGGAAGGAGGTGTGTAGCAGACGCAGCACGGCTCCCAGAGCCATGCCACACTTACTGCTGGAACACAGTGTGAGGCTGGGCAGGCAGTGGCCATGGACCCACCCAGCACAGCTGGGAACAATAGCTGCAAACACCAGCAGTGCCTGCAGCTCGGGAATGAGAAGAGCAATGATGGAGGAGGAAGAGAAGACGTGGAGACCAGCTGCAGCTGTAACTTGCTGACTTCAGGAGCCTGTGCTTGTGGAACAGCAAAAACTGAGATACAAGTTCTCAAAAATTTGCATCTTGTAACAGTTTCTCAGCCTCCAACAACCTGTAGGTCAAATTAGACTTATTTTACTGGAGTTGTGGTCTTCAACCTTCTGAGGATGGGGCTGCTACCCACAAACACTCATGCCTTTGGTACCTCTCTCCCACTGTGACCAGAGCAGCTGAACCCTATTAATGTGTGGGGTAAAGAACTACATAATTCTCCATCTTGTAACTGCTGATTTTGCATGAGATCTCCTGGCCTTTGGTTTGGAAGCTGGGGAGCAACTGACCCCATTTCCATAGTCCCCAGAAGTGACACCCCAACAGCTCATGACCCTCACATGCCCATTTCTGTGCAGGCAGCCCTGGTGCAGCAGCTGGCCCTGACCCACTGCTGTGCCCCAGACAGCTGTGACCTTGCTGAGCCAAGGGGCTGGCAGGATGTCAAACGCACGCAGGCACATGCTGTGGATGCACCAAGCAGCACAATGGGGCTGCTTTCTTCTCTGTTCCTGATGAACAAGGATTAACTTGCTTTGCTGAAAGCCACAAGCCCTGTGCTGACATTGTCACTCATCCCTTGCAATGTTAAGGTCTTATGCCTCTGGGCTGTCATCAGCCCTGAGCCTATGCTTTCATTTTTCATTCTAGGAAAGTTTGGCTCAATGTGTAGCACATTTTGTTTACCCAAAGGCAGATAAGTTCTGTCCCTGCACCTTCCATCACTTTTTCCATACCATTGAAGAGTATATTTAAGCAGTACAGGTCCCAGTACAGATCTCCAGAGTGCTCCTCAAGTGATCTCAACTGTGAAAACAAATGTTAGGCTTTTTAAATCAGTATTTCATCCATCCACAGTGGACTCTGACTGCATGGTCTCTTAAGTCCCTTAAGAGATATGCCTTAAGACTCCTTTTGCTCCTGTCTCTTGGAAATCCAAGTAGGTTGCATTGACTGACTTCCCTTTATTTATATCACTACTGACTCTTTTGAAGAATTCCAACAGCTTTGCAGAGCAGGACTTCTTCCATTAAAAAAATTACATTACCCTTTCCTAATATTTATCAGAGCAATTGATCCACTAGACTCTGCTAATTTTATCTGGCCATTGAATTCCCAGAATTCCTCTGAATTCTGATCTGTCTTATAAAATGTCTGACAGATGAATCATTGGGCACCATGGCAGCTTCAAAAGAGGAGCATAACCTCTCACTTAACACTTCAACTATTTAATCTTTAAACTTATTTAAATCCCCTGGGTTTATACTTCCAGTTCTGACAACCTGCTACAAATGCATAAGTATTCTTTTTGAAGAGCCTCTGGGCACTGTGGGTTAAGGCAGGGTCTACACTGACTCCCCACAAAGAACATTCCAGCACAGACTCTCTGAGCTGCTCTGTGCCAAGCCTGCATGCAAAAAAATATATATTTCATTTTTCTGCTATCAGAAGCCCTAAGCCTTCCTTCCAGGTTCCACTCTGACAGATCTGAAACAGGACAGTTGGGCTTTTCCCCTTTGCAAATCATCTCTCAAAATCCCCTCTGCCTGCTTTGTTCTGTTCATATATTTAATCTGCTACAGTTTAAAACCTTTTTCATTTTCTCAAGCTTTTTAAAAAATGCTTTGTTTATAATAGTCTCTCTGCCCTTCTGTTAATCATTCTGGCTTTCTGCCACCATTCCTTTTCTCTGCTGTAATGGATGATGGGCATTTGCTCTCTGCTCAGTTTATGTTCAACAATCTTCTCTATTTCTGTGCAGACTTTGTTCTGAACTTTGAGTGTAAAACTAGTGAAGTTTTCTATCGTTTGCTGGTTAGTTTATTTTCTTTTCCCCAAGGATGTTCTGGAATACATTATGGTTCCCATCACAGAGCAGCTCTTGGAAGGCATGGAATACATTTCTCTGCCCCCAGAATCACATCAATGGCTTCTCATGCTCTGGGGCTCCTTAACCTGCTGCTCCACAGAAGTGTGTGGCTAAAATGCAGTGTTGTTACCATGTAATGGATGCAACTTAGATTGGCTGACTTGATGATGAAATGCCACTAGAAAGAGCCCTTCTCCTGTCCCTCTGCCTGCCCCATGTCCAGCGAGCTGATAGTCTTATGGAAATCTGTAATCAGGAGTTCAGGGCTGGGTTCACTGTCCTGTGAGTTTTGCTATAATCTCTATGGTGCCAGCTCCTGAGAATCTCTGCTATTCATCAAAGAGCCCTGCACTTCAGAAGTGTGTGTGAACCATAGTGGCTCAGATACTAGGAGGTGATACAACACAACCCAACAGAAGCTTTCAAATATCTGAGATCAAACTCAAATAAGAACAGCTGGAAGGCATTCCTTGCTGGGCATCTGCAGAAGGTCAGACAAGGCTGGGATATTATTCTATTTGCCCTTAACATTTCTGAATGCTTCTCAAATTAAAGAGGAAAACCCAACTATGTTTGCCAAAGCCTGAATCTACTGTGGGACTGATTACAGAAAGAAGTAGTGACTTGGCCAAAGGTTCAAACATAGGAACAATTTCTGACCGCCAGTCTCTGCCTTTGGCCAGAGAGGGGAACAATGACAGTGCCACTGACAAAGTGCCACCTGTTAAAGAATCCATTCAGGGCCAGTAGCTTCAGGTGCAGCTGCAGTGGAACTGCAGGTTGAGCTCTGGGGGGGCAGGAGCCCAAGCCTGCAGCAAGAGACCATGAACTAAAGACCCTTTGCAGAAAAGGGCCCTAAGACCTAGAGGAGGCCCAGAAGGGGACCCAGACTCAGAGACACTGCAGTAGTTGAGGACCCTCAGACTTTCCCTGCACTATGTTTGGGGTCCCTCTTTGGAGGCACCAGCTCGAGCCCTTATTTTGTTGCTTTGCTATTTAGTTGTTGCACCATGATTAAATTATCTTAGGGATCTGTATGTCTGTGACTCTGTTACGGAAAACCTGGGGTAGAGCCAGTAAGAAACCTACTGTGCCTGAGTGTGGGATGTGAGCTGCCAGGGACTTGGTCCCAGTTCAAGTGGTGCAAGAGAGACTGCCAGAGTAGCTCCAGAAGGGTTGGACAGGGAAGTTTCCTTAACACCACCAAAAATTGCCAATACTGAGAAAAAACATTGTGACTGAAGGAATGAGGCATCCAGTGGCAGCCCCAGAAACTCACAGGCAGCAGAAGTAGCAGTCCAAATTCCAGCCGTGCTCCCACAGACCCAGGTCACAGTGTGATCCAGTACTTAAGTTTTAAAAGTTATTAAAGGCTGAAGCAACCATTTGTTTCACAGTGGGAATGATTAATGACTAGAATTCATATTACCAGTGCTTTTCATGACTAATTTATTAAGCTGCTTTTTTGGCATTACCAGACGAGTTTTACTCCCAATGTGAAGCTGGCTCAAAGTTCAAAATTAATTCCTTAGAAAAACTGGGAATTTATTTAATTTGCAGACTGACGATAAAGAACACATCTGCAAAATCCCTTCCAAAAAATTCTTTTAACATGAAAACCAGGGAGAACACAGAGCAGCAAGGTGTCTGTTGCTTGCACTCTGCTCAAGCTTGTTGAATGTCCGTACTAGCACAGGCCTAGAAATATCCCCAAAAAACCTTTCAACTTAAGGACATTCAGTTCCTGGTTCACCTAAGGCAAAGAAAACTGCCTCTATCATTTTGCTGGAAGGTGGGGGAGATGCAGATTACTAAGGGCAGGCTATCCCCTTTTTCACTAACTCTGTGGCTACAGCTATTTACTCAACATAATCTTTGCTGGTCTTGGCAAAGATGAAAAGGAATCACACCATGCTCCTGGGGCAGCCTCCCAGCTACCAGCTATGGAGAGATTAAAGCAGACACTCCACTGCTCTTGGACACAGCTGCCCTCAAATTTCTACACATTACTAAAACAATACCATAAACTATGACTATAAGATAAGAAAAACATATTGTAAGACTGTAAAACATCACCATCTGGTAACTCTTCCCATTATAATACTGCCAACCTTAAGACAGCTGGCAGCTGAGTGCTTCCCATCTCCTTCTCAGTGCAAAGCTATTTTGAAAATAGTAGAGTTGAAGCCATATGGCTGCATGGGAAGCAAATAAAAATTTGATTTAAAATAACACCTTGAAGTAAATAATTCATTTCTATACAGAGCAGAAATTTATTAATACAAAACACAATATGATCTTGTTGTGTTGTTTGAAAGACAGGTGTTGGTTAAGAAAGGAGGAGCCTCTCTTGAAATGGAGAATGCAAACCCCCTCCCTCCAAATTATTATAATTTTGAAATTAAGGAGCTCTCAGGCAGAGATATGGGAATAGGGATAACAGTTCTTTACCAGGAAAAATTAAAATAAAAGTACAGTGATACAAAAGAGGAAAAAAAAGAACTGAAACACTGACAGAGTTAGAATACAACCTGACACCCCATCAGTCAGTCAGGGTGTTGGTAGCAGTCCCATTAAATGGTGGCTGCATCCTCCTGCACTGGCAGATGTGGTTCTGTTGAAGTAGCTGTCCTACAGAAGGGTGTCGTTTTCTTCCAAAGGTCCAGTGATGATGTGGGAAGGTCTGGTTTTCCTTTGGAATCCAGTGGAAAAAGGCTGCCCTGATGTTCCAAGATTTTATCTAGGTAGAAAAGGCTTGGCTCCTTCTCCTGCCTGGAGCATCTCCCAATGGGATGATGTAATTTTATCAGTCATACAGTGGGACTTAATGGCCCATTAACAGAAGATATCTCCCTGGAGGAAAAATGAGTTGTGGAAAAGATAAAGATAACTGCCCCATCTGGTTTTAATGGATGGTAATAGAATACAAACTTTTGGTTATATCCTGCTTTGCAAGCCAAGACAGATCTATACAGACAAGAATTGGTTTCTCGTACTCTGTGTAATTGGATTAAGTCTTCAATAAGAGAAAATCTAGGTGAGAATCAAGAGCAGCAGAAGAATGAGATATATAATCTGCTTACACAAACTCAAAAGCAACAGGAGTTCCAAGCACCTGTTCCAAAGGCAGGTGACAGTGAAATATGGACCCAGTGCATCCCTGTGACCCCTGCTAATGCTCAGTGTCAGCCAGCAAGAACTGGCAAGTCACTTCCAAACACAGACTGTGCCAGGGAACAGACACTGGCTCTGCAGTCAAAGGAACTCAGTCAAGTGAGCTACAACATGAGCATGGCTGACAGGCCGGGTTTGTGCTCCCAAAGCTGAAATCATGAACCCCTACAACACACAATGCTGAGACCAGTAAGCAATTCACAACAACATATCTGAGATGTAGAAAGATGCATTTTCCATTTCCTGCCCGGCCCATGTGTTACAAGAAGCAGATAAAACCACAACTTTCTTGCACTCCTGTCAAGCATCCTGTGTCATGAGCAAGGCACCCAGCACAGACTGAGGAATATGTGGTGCTTCTTCCTCCTGCTCTAAGAGTAAATCCCCTCTTCTCCACCTGAGGCAGGAAACTGGACCTGCCTAGATCTGTAATAGTTCAGGGTGAATTAAACCATGGCAGCTGAGCTCTGCTCTGCCCAAGGCTGGCAGGGAGGCACTCTGCACTCCTGTTTTGAGACAGCAGTGTGAGACTGCATCCTTCCCCACGGGCTGCAAACAAAACAGAGAACCTCTGGCCTCTCCCAACCCCTGAGCAGTGGGCTAAAGGTGACACCACCTGCACTCACACAGCCTTTGTAAACCTGAGGCCCGCACAAGGGAGATCTGAATGTGCTAACACAGCTGAGCCTGAAATAGTTTGTGTGCCTGCTAGACTCCAGATCACCTTAACTCCTCAAGGAACCTGGGAGCTAAGCCAAGGGCCATGTTTCCAGCCAAGGAGAGTCCTCCTACTCATATGATGTCCCAAACTGCATTTCAGTACTCTGTTGAAGACAATGAACATCTTAAAATCTCTTGAAGAAGAGAATGCAAGGCCGTCTTCTGTGTCTCCAAACTTTCCACATTCCTGGGAACTAGAACTGCATTGAATTAAACCTGGTTACTCATTAATTGCTGTGAAATACCATTAATGGATGTTGCATAATGGCTGAAAACAGCTCAACCTAAAGCACATATATTTGCCTTGCTCTAAAAACTCACTCATAAGAACTATAAAGTACAGGAACTGCAAGTATTAAAAATGCATAATCACCCCTTTGGCACATTGTTGTCACAGAATACAGAAAGCAAAACTAATGTCTAAGTAAACCCCAGGGAAGGATTGTGCACATACATTTAGAAATAAGAGTCATGTTTCAGTCCAAGTCCAGCTAAAACTTTCCAGAACTCAACACTGCAGTTTTACTAAAAAAGTGAGCTTTTAGATAGAAAACTAGAGGGGAAGAATTACAGGAAAAGCTTCCCAACAAACATAAAGAATGCAAAAAAAAAAGGCCAAAATAAAATCCTTTTTTAATAATTGTTGTCTTTACAGTGCTTTTTTGCTGCAATGTCAGAAGTTAAAATCAGTTCTTTAGTGGTGATGCTAGTTTTAATAAGATTAGCAGCAGAATTAACCTAGCAGGTATTGAATAGACTTGCTTTCTAGATTAAAACATTTTGTGTGTTCTAATTAATTTCACTCTATGACTTTAAACAAAAGAACTCTTTGTACAAACCAGAGGAACAATGGTGCTCAATATTCCAGACAAAATGTTTAATAGGGGTGAGAACGGCTCCCATTATTCACATAGAAAGCAAGCCCTTCCTCAACCTTATTTCAGCACAGTAAACAGAAGATGCCTTAAAACATCTTGTATTCAATGCCACTGGGTAGTACCCACAAGCCGTCTTAAATAAAAAATGAACAGTTTCAAAAAATGAGCACAGTTTCAATTCAACGTCTCCAACATCAGGAAATCCACACAATAGAATACCTCAATAACCTCTCAGCAGCACATTCCCTCTGACAGCAGAGCAAGTAAAAATAAACCAAAGACACTAGGCAAGAATAAGCAAACTTTTAAAAATGCAGATTAAAAAAGCTTCAAACTACTTTAAGTTTACATATTTGCAAAAAACCTTCCCCAAAACTGAATCAGTACAAACACAGACTTATTGAAAAGATACTTTCAGTAAAAGTAAGTGGCAAAAAATTTTTTATCGAGGTCTGACATTAACTCTGCAAACATTGTGCTTATTTTTACTCTGGGCACATGCAACTGAGTAACTCCACATTTTTCATTAATGCCAGCAAGACAGCACATTTTTATACCAGGAAATTTCTTTCCTCCAAGGGTTTATTATGCATGCCTTGTCTTTACTGTTTCAGATGAACCCTGCATGTTCTGGACTTACTTATTCCCTCCTCCTCCTCCTTTCTGCAAATACTCAGCCAAACCCCAGACCACCTCCACACACTCCCTTCTGCATGGTGTGTGCTGAAAGCCAAACACTTCTCTGTCTTCCCGTTGGAGAGAGGCAGCAGAGGGGAAGTGTCAGCTCAAATGATCAAATCAACTCATCAGATCAAATACCAGCTTATTTCAGACAAACATAACAAGTTTAGTTGGATAGTTTTACAAATATATCAGCATATTCCTTCATTTCTATTTAAAGCAAATCATCTGGAAGAGAGATGTAGGCTGAGACAGAACACCTACTTCTGAAAGCTGCAGAGGGTCTGCAGATAATAATAAAAGCACAGGCACAGCTCTATTAACAGTGCAGGTCACCGCACCATCTGTCCATAAGCATTCCAGACCATTTATTCAACCATCTGCCCATGGACATTGGGAAAAGCCCAGCCTGGACTTCATTAGGGTTCATACCACTTTTAAGTAAAATGTAGGTCTCAGATTTAGGTTAATACTTTTTAGTTCTGAGAATAACCTAAATTCATATTGCTAAAGACCACTAAGCCCCCATGCTAGCTCTCCACTTCATCTCCACTGCAGTTACCAGATTATGTGGGGTTGTTTAACTGATGCCCAGGCAATCTGTTATGTAGCAGGGTTAGCACTGGTAGCTTGCATATGAACAATTTAAGAAAACCAGGACAGCTGTATCTGGAAGTCAGCTGTACCAGAAAAGCTAAAAGCTTCCTCACACACATTCATCCCAGAGTAACAAATTTCAGAAGCAGGAAGAAGCAGAAACTTCTGCTGTTGACTTTGCCCAGATCTGATCCTGGCAAGTTACTCAAAAATTAAACCAAACATACAGGGAAATAAATAGAAATTCACAATGGCATTATCCCTTTTCACCAAAGGAAAATCTTACAAACTTAAACATGTTACATCTATTTTACATATGTTTCATGTTGCATTGAAAAGTAGCATATGCCAAATATACAGAAACCAGTGTGGGGAACCGTCAGTGACAGGGCTAATGACACGCTGCTGAAATGGGAATAAACTAAACACTTCTCCCTTTCATAAGCATGGCCCAGCTGCAGGGAATATGTTGAAATTCCAGATTTCAGCCAGAGAGAGGTCTAAAGGCACCACAGAACTGACACTGAGGGTGGCTGTTACTCCAGCTGTATCCAAGGAGAAGCTAGGGTGGGGACATCAGTCAGTCCTGGAAGGAGCTGGGACCCTGAGGTTAGCTAAATTGGTTATTAGCATGGTGCTAATAACACCAGACATGGTGGGTTCAATACAGGCCATTCACCTAGGAGCTGGACTTGTTCTTTCCAACTCACCATACCCTGTGAAATTCTGGGATGGACTTACAGCAAATGATCTCATGGCCAAGAGTACAGAATAATACAGACAGGATTTGTTCCAATATGACAATGTCTTTTACTGGGGGGCTCAAACTGGACCTGCACTGCCAACAGGGTTATCAACAGTGCTGACAGAGGCTCACCTTTCCCTCACCATCCCGTTCCCTCACTGCACTGCCTGCAGCCCTGCAAGCACAGTTCAGGATGTGGTCAGCCCCAGACAAAGCTACAGCTTTAACTCAATTTAAAACAACTTTTTTTAACTGTTAGAAAAATAAAAAAAGTCTGAAATACAGGTCTCACATCACTGATGCCACAGTCTCATATTGCAAACACTACACTGTGTAAGATAATAAAATCCATCTCACAAATTCTTTAAATTTTGCCTTAAAATCCACCAGGTCCCTTGCAGATGTTGCTGCTATTGGAAGCTGATTGAGAACTTCACTGTGCTGTAACTGGAAACCCAGCCTTAGATCTGGGGCTCTGCTCAAAGAAAAGTGCAAAGAGGCTTTGGTTGATGAAGGGAAGTGTGGAGCCAAGAGGCAGCAGCTACACACAACTCTATGACAGGGTCCTTTCCCACCTTCCCACTCCACTCCAGCTCCCATCACCATGCCACTCACAGTCAGGCGAGGTGTGGGCACACCCAGAGATTTGGTGGGTCAGTAGAGGACTGCCAGCAGAGGCCAATACACAACATATTCATATTCTTCCCAATCCTGGCACACAGAGCTCAGCAGGAAGTGTCTCTGCTGTCTACACTTCCTCAAAGGCACTGCACCTATTTTTACCCATTACCCATCTGACATGGGAGCACGCTTTACCTCTAAAGGTAACAGAGAAGGTATAGATAGAGACATGACAGTACAGGAAAGTGTTTCAAACCCATTGTCTAACTTTATGTCAAAAGAAAAAACATTGCTTAACACTATTGCTGATTTCCAGATCAGACACTAAAGTTATAATGTGATTATAGTGTTTTTTTTATACTTGTAGGCTTTAAGATACCAAAACTTGCAGTTAATTGAGCTAAAGCAGTACACTGATGTGTACGTGCACACTATCAGTATTTGATATTAAGAGAAGGAAAAAATATGGACTGCCTTTACTATGTTCCTGATATGCATAGGCTTGCAAATGGTTTTCTGGAATGATCTACATCAACAGACTTCTGTTTATCACAGGATGTTACCAGCCTCTGGTGTGCTATAGCAGAGCTGTAGGACCTGCCCTGTGCTCAGCAGAGCACTACAGACACAGCAGCCTGCAACTGCTAGAGAGAACAGCCACTAGCTGCATACCCACATGCTCAGTGAGAAAGCAGCAGGATAATCTGGTATGAGAAATGAGCCTGTGCTCCACAAAATGCCCCATAGAATCTCAGTGCTCTGCTCTGCCTATCACAGAGCATGTTCTCTCTCTTGGATGGCGGTGGAGCAACCACTTCTACAAAAGGATTATTCCTATGGCAACCAGAGCCATTGGGTTCACCTCTGTACCATCCATAAACCCCTGATAACAACCATGGCTGTGTCAAAACAGGCCCAGCAAAGCAGTGTGCTGTATCTGGGGCAGCTCTCTCACTTCCATCTCCTCTCAAGGAGGATGCTTCAAACAGGTAGAACATGCAAGCTTCTCCTTTCCCAGCCAGTGAACCAGACAGGACACAAAAGAGCTGCAGCTTTTTAGCATACTGAATTCTCCAAGAAACTATTATTCAGGAAAGCAGCCATCCAGCAAGATGTTGTGTAGCCTCAGCAGAGCAGTCTGCACCTCAGAACTCTCTGCAGCTTGGCATGCAAGGGTGAAGGCTAATTTCTGTCACTGGATATATTCCAGTTCTTATTGATTAAACCTTAACAGGAGCTAAAATTAAAATATAGAGGTTTTTGTTTGGGTTTTTTTTTTAATCTCTCTCAACATCAATGCTGAGCTATGAGGAGTTACCAACTGATCCTTGTGTCCTGTACATGGTCTTACCTGACAGTCGAAGTCCTGGAAGTTGCGAGCTGCATTCTGTTAACAAAAAATAAAAAAAAAGAAAGAAAAAAGGAGATCAGCACAATGTCTCAGACAACATAATGAAAGTTTCACATAGAGACCTTTGGTTATAGCACAGTTGACACTGGCTGCAGTCAGGTAAGGAGTGAAATGCAAAACTTGTACAAGCAAATTCCATGCAAGATCTGCCCATTCCTATACAACAATAGTTATAGGGCTGTAAGGAGGCTACCAGCTAAGGGAAATGAGTACCTTTGTACACAGCTGAGAGTGAGTGTTAAAGCAGGGACATGTGCACATAGGAAACACACTGGCAACAGCTGGGCTTCATACAGATCTGGGTTTTGTCTACTCCTAGTGTCCATTAACAATGTGGATGCAAAACTCCTGAAGGGACTGCTCCTGGGATCTCATGTACTGAGTGCAAGAAAACAAGCCTGCAGTCAGCTCCTGTGCAGCCACTGCTGTAGGTATGGGATCTGCTTCACGACAGACACAGGGACCTGCAAGCTCCTGAAACCCGAGTGCATGGGAACTCTGTGCAGTAGCTCACCACTGACCCTTCCCAGAGGGTGGCTCCATGCATGCAGGCAAACACAGTCAGTACAGCACCCACTTGGCATCCTGCAGCTGCCTGTGTGCTTTGAAAAACACTGTCCCAACCACACAGTAGATTACATCACTGAGAGCTGTCAGTAAAAGGCTGAGCAAACCACTTGAGATGGCATTCCAGCTTATGTGTTTCAGACATAGCACCCGGTGTGGTTTGCTTACTGGCCAAATGCCAGGGTGTTCATTCACCCTCTCTTGCTCTCAGCTGGGCAGGAGAGGGAAAAAATTAACAAAGGGCTCATGAGTTGAGATAAGGACTCAGAGAAAACACTCTAAGGGCAAACAGGTTCAAATTTAAAGGTGCAAAGTAAATTTATTATTAATAGAGTCGGAGGAAGAAAACAAGAAGGAAAATAAGTCTTTAAAACACCTTGTTTGTTTTTTTTCCCCTTAGCCCCCTCCTCCTTCCCAGCCACAAGCACAAGGAGCCAGGGTGTGGGGGTTTTGGTCATCCCTCGAGATCTGTTTGCTCAGGGAGAGGAGTCTTTCCTTTGCTATGCCATGGGGCCCCTCCCATGGGAGACAGTTCTCAATGAGCTTCCCCAGCATGGGTCCACTCTCATGAGCAGCAGTCCTGCCAAAACTGCTGCAGTGTGAGTCCCTCCCATGGGCACACAGTCCTCCCAATACTGCTGCAGCATGGGTCACTTGTTCACAGGGTGCAGTCTTTTAAGGCTGCTGTAGTTTGGAAGCACAGGCCCTCTCTCCATCTCTGGAAGCTGGGGCTCTCTCTCCATTTGAGTCTCCCACTGGATCACAGCTTTCTGTGGCAACCACCTGCTCCAGCGTGAGCACTTCCCCATGGGCTGAGAATGGATCTCAGCATCCCCCATGACCTCATGGGCTGCAGGGGCACAGCTGCTCCACCATGGTCCTCACCGTGGCCTCCAGAGGAACCTTGCCTTTGGTGCTTGGAGCACCTCCTCCCCCTCCTTCTCCATGACCTTGGTGTCTCCATGTTGTTTCCCTCACATGTCCTCACTTCCTCCTCTGCTCTGACTAGAAGAAAAACTGCTGCTCGTAGGTTCTTCAGACGACAAGTTCAAAGATTCCTGCAGGATCCTGCAGCTCTGAGAGGCTGATCTCATTCAGGTTCTGCACTGGACAGTCCCTCACCATATTTCTGCTGCCGGCCATGGGGCCCTGCCACCCCCCAGGCACAGCCGGCGCTGTTGGAGCCTCTCTCCATGCGGCTGCTGGGAAGGAGAAGCTGCTGCCGTTGCCCTTCCCCCAGCGCAGCTGCTGGGGGCGGCCAGGCAGGCAGGGCTCGCCAGGATAGATCTGCTGGGGGCGGCCAGGCAGGCAGGGCTCGCCAGGATGGAGCTGCTGGGGGCGGCCAGGCAGGCAGGGCTCGCCAGGATAGATCTGCTGGGGGCGGCCAGGCAGGCAGGGCTCGCCGGGATGGAGCTACTGGGGGCGCCCTGGCATGCTGGAAAAACCTGAGCGCGGCTGTCTTGATTGTTCTTCTTAAATATGTGTTGGGGATTGGTTTTTCCTTTCCTCTTTGCCTGTGGAATTTTTCCCATTGACATGCTAAGAAGCAATGATGGCTAGGTCCTTGAGATTGGGGGAGAGGAGGAACCTCTCTGGTTTTTGGGAGTTTCTCTGGGAGGGAGGGGGACAGTGCGAGATTAGAAGCAGGTAAAGAAGAGCAGGGGGACAGCTGCTCTCGCTCGCTCTTGGCTTTGGAGGAGCAAGGTCGCTGCTGTCGCTGCTACCGCCGCCATCCCAACACCAGGAGCTGCCTCTGCTGCTGGATCCCGCACCCCGGCCCTGCCAGGACACGCTGCCACTTCAGTTTGCTGTTGGCGAGCGCCGCTGGAGCCGCGGGCCCGACCCTGCCCGGTTGCTGAGCAAAGCCTCTCTCCTCCATCCCTTCCCGCCCGGGCCCCGCCGCCATCGCCGCGCGCTGCCCGAGCCGCGCCACAGCGCCCCCTGCAGCCGCGCGGGGATCAGCGCCCCGCCCCGCCCCGCGGGAGCCGCCAGCGCTCCCTGCCGGCCGTGCCGGGAACTGCACCGAGGGCAAAGAGCCGCGGCCGGCAGCGCCGGCACCGGGCTCCTGCTCTGGCCGCTGGAAATGCCATCGCTGCTGCTGGTTTGTTTGCCTTGTGCACACACTAGTAAAGAGCTGCTATTCCCATCCTCATATCTCGGCCTGAGAACCCCTTAATTTCAAAATTACACTCAGAGGGAAGGGGTTTACTTTTTCCATTTCAAAGGACAGCCTTGCTTTCCCTAGCAGACACCTGACATTCAAACTGGGACAACAGGTCATTTAGAGGCCTAACCTCTCTAATCGGGCCAGCAGCATTTCCATTTTCAGAGCCATCAGAGATTGGTTCTGTTGGACATAGTTAATATTAACCTTAAGTTACACACAAACAAAATAGTGTTTATATTCTTTAAAAGTTAAGGTTGTAACTTTTTGCTGTTTTGAGGCAGAACAAAGTCTGGATAGAGTGGTCCACCTTAGCATTACCTACAGTTCAGATAAATGAACAAGATGCAACCCATTTCCACTTCCTCTGGTAATTGCACTGGTTTTAGAGTTTGAGACACCAGAGCTCCTTCTCTGTGTACAGCAGCCTTTGTATCTAAGGAGTTCATGAACACTCACTCATTAGCACCTTAAGAGTGTTAGTGTGCTATTTCTGGCTATTAATCCATGCTGGCTCAAACTCCTATATCTAAAGTGGGCTGGTCAGTAAAAACCTTAGTGAATGCCAGCTCAATAAATTTTGGACTCTGATACGCTGCACAGAACAGAAGGTTATTGCACCACACCCTCATACTCTATAAACTATGTCTAAAAAGTACACATGTATTATTTCAAGCTTGAAAGCCTTAATAAGGGCCAGACCTTGGAGGTGGCTGCTCCCTGAGACCCTCATTTTGTTAAAACAAAGTGTGAAAAGGAGAGTCACAGCAAACTTCTCTTCCCATGGAGTACTGAGGATGGTTCTGGAGCTGCCTATTTCTCCCTACTGAGATAGCATCTATTTCCTGTAACTTCAACACTGAGTCAAGCAAAGAAGTAATCACTCTCTGGGAGCCCTTCTGCACCCTGGTTAACAGCACTTGTTGTTCTGTTTGGGTGAGCACTGCCCACTTGAACCACAACTGACACCACAGCAAGGACCAGATGGGGCTGACCAGGCAACATTTGACAGAAAGACTGGAAACTTGTAAAGTGCAAACCACTTAGATTTGGCATGCTTCAATGCCTCCTACTTAGGTCAGGGGACAGAAGCAAGGGCAATCTACCCAGCTGAATTCAAACACAGAAAATACCAGGAGAATCATGAGCAAGATTTGGGCCACTCTATTTAGGAAGCTTGACTTCTGCAAATGTTTCTCTCTTGGTTTGAAATTACAAACTGCCCTCAAAGGCCATATTCTGCATTTTTATTTGCTGATCTACACTGATCTTGTACTTTGAAGACTCACTCTTCCAAGAAAGTTTTTTTTTTTTAATGGTAGAAGCCCAGTGCTCAGCACCAGTCTGTCAGAAAGGAAGCTGGACTGCAGATTTCAGCTGAGTTTTCAGATTTCACATATACTAAATAGACAAGTTAGAACACTAAAGAAATGACCAAAAACTGTTCCATACAGACTAAAACATAGCAGAATTCCAGAGATTCCACCAATTTTGTGGGGAACTGCAAGCATACAGTGAGTGGACATGCACCACAGACAGCCCTTTGGCAGCACAAGCCACTTCTTGATCATCAGCCATCAAACAGCAAAGCCTTAGGAACTCCTTCCCACACCATCAGACTTGGCTGTGAGCTATGCAAAGTGACCAAACCACACTGCTCATCATCACAGGCTGCAGATGCAAGATGCTAGATCTTGTTGGGATGCCTGTAAAGAAGTTAGGCACTCTCAACAACAGTTTGTGGTAGAACCCAGTGAGGCTCTTCCTCCAGTGAGCCCAGATGGCTCTTCCCCAGCCCACAGAAGACAGAGTGAAAGACTTAAACAGCGACTGCAATGCAATGATTTTCCAAAGTCTCAGTACTACAAAAATCTGCATAACTGGGCTCTGCAGACATTGAAAGGAAATGACTCTCCATTACTAAATCCAGGGAGATAGGGCTGGTATAGGGGGTCAAAACAATAATGGATCATTTAAGACAGAATATTAAAAAAAAAAACAACCACACACCAAACTAAACAACAAAACAAAACAACAGCAATCAAAACCAACCAAACAAAAAACAGGATACAATCCAGCATTCCTCTAACAAGTAGAAACTTATTAGAGGTTCTACAGCTACACCAAATCAGGAATGGGATGACTTTTCCAATTGCCACCCAGCCTTTGCAAATCCTCAGTACAGGTATGCACTGTTTGGCCAGGACTCCAAAATTACCTGAATTGTGGTGGTCTGTCTGTCCCTGAGAATTTAGAAGAGTGGGTGGTGGTAGATTACCAGAGTGGGGAAGAATTTAGTGGGTTTCAGTATTTAAGGTACTTCAATCTGTAGACAGATTCTGGCAGCTAGGGCTCCTGGTAAGACACAAAGTCAACTCAAGTACACCTGTGAGGACAAAGCAGCAGCCAGCATTACCTTGTCATTCAGGAGTGGTTTGATCTCTGTCAGCTGAACATCCTGAAGTTCATCCATTGTGCTGTAAGTAGAGCCAATTAATCTTCAAATCAGCAAACAGGGATTCTGAAACAAAGGCACATTGTTAGAAAGAGGATTGCAGGATATGCTAATCAAAGAATGCTTAGAGATTTTTCGTTAAACTTGTCTGTGCTTCAAATTAAGCCAGAAGAAACTGGTTCTTGATACAACACAAAGCACCTGTAAGTGCAGAAGGAAACCTAGTGCTGCTCCCACTGTGTCAATCTGGTTACTCCTTGCCCGGCCCACTGAAAGCTGCCCCTTTCAAGTGAGAAACTTCATCTACTTCCATGCATTGCTGATATTTCACCCAAGTCTGGAAATGAACTGGAAATTAATTACTTGATCAGAAGAGTGAAAAACTGTTTAGTGTGCAGTAATACTGACTTCCCCAGCCATGCCAAACATACCCTACCACCAAAACAGCATCCTACCACCAAAGGCAAGGCTGTGCTGTTTCCCTCAAACATACAGCCAAAAACACATCCACACAGGAGATGGAAGTGTAGAGATCCACGTTCCTTACTGGCAGAACATAAGAGAGTCCAGAACTCAGGGCAGCCCTTGCTGTACGAGGTGAGATATAAAAATGGCCCTAGGTAATGCTGGAACATGTGCAGACAACACTGTTTGCTTGGCAGCCCAAACCATCATTCCATCAGATGGTGCAGAGTCAGCAAAGGTAGGAAAAAACTGTAATGAACAGTATAAGAAGCTGCCATATGTCTATGGGAAATTGCTGCTGTCACAGAGCCAGAGGAGAAATCTTTGAGTATAAATACAGCAATGAAGATGGAGGAACAATATGGCTGAGTTTACAAGGCATTTAATTTTTACTCTAGACACTCTGGCTGTGTTTCTAGACAGAAGAATTTCTAGTGCAAGCATCTGCAGCAACATTAAAAGGACTTTGGCAAGAGATGATCACACCTGATGGTGCAGACTACCTGTTTGTTTAGGAAGATTGTACCTATTACTGCAGATGAAACAAATGAAGTCATCAACTTCATTCAGTGGAAGAGAAGTAAGCATGTGGTGGCTTCCTGGGCATCAGCTGAGCATGCTAGGAAAATACTTCTGAATACATCACAAATCAAATTATTTGTCTAAGATATTACAGGCTATTAACCACAGAAGAAAAAGAGTGAAAAAAACCCAAGTGTTCCAATCCTCCTTAATTCCACTCAAGCATGTGCTGGGGAGGAGGGATTCACTCCAAATGCTGTGCAAAGCTGCACCTTTTGTGCCAGGACTAGCAGTGGTGTGGCTGAAGCCAGTCTGTCACAAAACAAACCAAATCAAATCAAACCAAACCAAAATGCCTTTCCCTCTGAAAATCAGCCATAGGAACATCCATCTCTTTTAGCTCCTTTGTGTTGGGAAACACAATTATTTTTCTTTTTCAGACTTTTTTTGCTGTAAAACATATCAGTTGTGAGAGTTCAAGAAATCAGTCAATCTACAGGCAACAACCCCCTTACTTCACAATGAATTTTTATTCAGAAAAGGAGTAAGAGCCATTATGCAATGCACTGTAAATCCCAGAGGAAAGTTCATTAATGTCATACTGCTAAGATACTATGGACTAAAAAAATATTTCTAAGGAATCACAACTTCCATATATACTGGGACTGATCAAGAGCTCAACATCTACCAGGTTCTCTCCAAAACAGCATCACAGGAGGTTACAGACACAAAAGGAGTTTCAAACAAGCATCACAAAGCTTATCTGCAGAAAAGGTGCAGCCAGGTGACAATATAGAATGACCACCTTCACCTTATTAGTTGGAAAGCATATCCTTTCTCTGATGCTCATCTGCAAATACACTCACTGGTGGCATTCAAGAAGGTCATGTTTATTCTTGGGGTCACTCAAGAGACAAAGAAGTTGTCCACTCTACACAAAGGAATAAGAAAATTGTCCACACATCAGCCACTTTTCTCTGTGGGTTTTTATACATGTGGGAGTTTTCCTGTGTCTTGGCTTCAAGATCTTGCTTTTTTGCCTAAACCAGAATCTACAGAGAAAGAGGACACCAGTATAAAAACCCCTCTGTACTGATCTGTGGCTGACCAAAGAACACCTCAGAGCACCAATTGCTCTGCATCAGATTGCTCAAAGAACCCTTTGCTATAGCCTTGCAGATATTTCTTCTGTTTTTCCTGTAGCTATATGAAGTCCCAGAGAGGCCAGAGATGCATCCCACACAAACCTGCCCAGGTACACTGTTTGCTGTCAGTACAAGCACGTCCATGAAGTGTGCAAAGTCTAGAGAAGGGCAGGCACACATTTTGTACCCATGCACTACATTGTTAATCATTTATTATATGAGAAGAAAAAAAAAAAACCTAGTAGGGGTTCAAAGCAAGGATCATCAAATACATTTATCTCATCAACTGTGATTTAATACCTGGTCTCTAGATGCAACTACAGCACATACAGTAAACAATACTGAAACTACTCTGAAATTAATCTGATGTTTATCTTCCTGGTTCACTATTGCTCCAAATGCTGTCTCAAGGGAAGGGGGGTCTCTAGTGCAAGCTGCTGTCAGCCACAGAGTGCACTATGTGCTGCCCCTTTCTTAAAGCAAACTGGATACTAACAAAAAATGGCTGCTGATTTGGGTGCTGAGAATTCTGTGAAACTTCCTTGAGACAGAAAAGACAACCTTCCTTAACACCAGTTGGGTTCCAACAGCTGTGAAAACCTCTGTAGGGAAGTTCACAGAAGAGTAAGAGACTTGTTCTGCAGTGAGTCTGCAGCACAGTCAGCCTGGGAAGCTACTCAGCTCACAGCAATTCTCACCCAGAAATAAGACCTACAAAGATCCCTCTAGAAGGAACCAAATACTGAGGTGTGCCAGGAAGTCACTGAGAACTGCTCCACTGAAAGCAAAATCACACAGAAAGATTAAACCTGCACAGCCTCAGACAGTGGATTTTTTCTAAACATTTTGACTCTGTATCTATTCACCTAGCTTGGAAAGTTTTTTGAAGGCTTTTTGAGGGCACAGAGGGTCCCCATCACTGCCTGCAAGCAGCTTTTTTAGCATGCTAAACCAGCTCTTCCCAATCCACTCACTAGTGAGCTCTGCAGAAAATGGCCCCAGGACTTCATTTTAATCTGGTCAGAGGATATTCCACTGGCAGATGCACGTACTTTTCCCAAGGTTTTAGCAAGCTCAATGTGATTGCCCTAGATTAAATCTGGGTAATATGTCATTACACTACAAAATCTCCTAGCTCTACATGACTATTTGCCACAACTTCATCTGAACACTCTGCTATGCTAACAGCAGCATGTGTTTTGGTTTGAAACATGGCAAACAGGCACATTTGAGCAGAAAAGACAACAAAAAATTCTCAAAAGAGGAAGCTTTGTAATAGAGAGACATCTAGAGCACATAGAGCACATCTCCAAGTGCAGAGGCAAAGGAAAGTGTGCGGTGTTGGTGAGCTGGGCTATCCTCTATTCCAGCTATGCTAAAGACTCCTTGTAAAAGCTCTGCAGACTTGTCTGCCCAGGAAACAATTTTTTCCCTCCTTTCCTTCTGTTATTTAAAGAGATAAACATGTCATTTCATAAGCTGAAAGGAAGTTTAAAATACCACAACAAAGCAGCATAAATATTCATAACACTGAAAAGATTTTTGTAGAAGACAGGCCCCAGGCAAAGAAAAAGTTTGCCTTTAACAATCCATAAATGGCCCAGTACCACCTGCTTTGCAAGTATTCTTCTTGTCCCTATTTATATATTACTATAAATACACTCAAATCCCCCAGCTGAAACTATCCGCCCCTTTCCAAAGATTTCCTATAGGCTGAAGCAGATTCTATGCTCTTTGAAAACCAATAGGATGAGAACCCAGGAAAGATGTGGTGAATCATTAAGCACACACACTAGAATCAGAGTAGAAGACAGAATGCTACAAAAAAAACAACGACAGGCAAGCCCCAGAAAGAAACCATCTACCTTATATATAAGATCTTAAATATGTGCTTGCATGTTTACTCTAAAACAAGGCTGCTCTCCATTTGTATAATTTCAACATACAAAAAAATTAAATTGGAGTAAAGTTCAGTAAGTCAAGAGCACGAGTACTACCAGCCTTAACCCACTGAGTGTGAACTGCAATATCTGTAGGTTCTGAGGCTTCACTTTCTGGTCATTGAAGCTCTGACAAAACTGCTTCCTGCAGGGTTAGGAGCTGCAAGGGCTGTATCTTGAAATCAAATCTGTTTTCTTACGGAGGTACAATCTTTCCACACTATTTAGGAACTCAGGGCAACAAAACCTTGCATTCAGAGGCTAAAAAATCTTGGTTTTTCACCTCAATTTTCACTACAGCTTGTAATTTGTTCCCTCCATAGCCACTTTCACTTTATATGTTAACCACACAGGCAAAATTACACCCATCAGTTGTCAAGCTATGCTACAAAACATGGCATTACATACACATAAAAATATGGTCCCTCATTTGTCAGACAACAGGCAAGCTGCAGAAGCTCCTCTCTAGGGACTCACGGCCATGACAATAAGGGTAAGGTTCCTGAGAACCACTCCCTGACAAGCCAGCTACATCTTATAAGATGGAGTGCAGAAGTGTTGCTCCCATGTATGCAAAGGAAGTGAAACAAACTCTCAATTTGCAACCCATGCCAGAACCAAAGAACATCACCCATGGTCTGCAGGTTTGCTGCTCAGGCATTTATTTCTTCAGCCATGTGTGCTGTGTAACTCTCCACTGCACCTTCTCCCTTCCTTTACAAGGGGACTGCTGCTTCCTGTGGCACTCTTCCACAGATGGGAAACCCAGCTGCCTGGCAGGGCAGATCAGAGTCTTGCCATACAGATCTCAGCTAACCTTCATTTATGCGCCTCCAGACCCTAGGGCATTCCTGTTCTGTTGCTCCTCTGCCCTGTGCAAGCCTCTGGACAGCACTGTGCTTCCCACAACCTGCATAGGCTACTCTGTTTTCTATAATAAATGCTGGTGACATGGTAAACTTCCAGAGAAATAGGCAAAGGGCCCAAATTCAGTTTCAAAAAATTTCCCAAGGTTACTCACTTTGCATTCCAGCTCATGCATTTTTGGGAACATGTTACATGATGCTCCACCTCCAAGACAAACTGTATGCTTACAGAAAGAAACTGTGCTCTGTTTCACCAGTGCAGTCCCAGCTTCAGCTGTTGCCAAAATGATTTTTGTTTTTATATTTCCTTCATATATATTCGTAGCTCTGTAAACTATTGTTGCATAGTTATAGCTCCTAGTTAACTCCAGTACATTTCCCTACTCTGATAGGCAGAAAAACAAAACACATTCCAGAGGCTCCAAGCCCTGGGGGCCCAAGGTTAGGATGTCTGTGAGCCAAGGTTAAAACCAGCTCTTTGAGACACATTTTCATAAACAAAGTTTAGTTCTTACCTAAGGAGTGGGGGGAAGAATTCAGAAAAGAGTAGAACCAGGAAAGAATTACCTCATCACTAGTGCTTCTAATTGGGGATTCTTGTCAAATATGCTAATTTGCTAAATCTGCAAAACTGTATTCACCCAATGCAGGCGTGGGCATTTTCCCATATCTGCCCACAGAGGCCCTGAATAAAGACCAGCCTTTACATTACCTCTTATCCTAATATTGTCTTGGGAGTGTGTTGCCTTATTCCTAGCTCTTTAAGGCATCACTGTACTCAAGCAAAGCAATAGCAGCTTCCTAACCCACCATGGTTTTGCATCCCTGAAATCTGAACTACACCTAGGACAGAAATGTCAGTTGGTGCATATAATTTCTAAGGTGTTTAAGCAAGACCTACATTTAACAATGATTTAGTAAAAAAAAGGTCTGTGCCATCTCTCCTGATCATGATATCTCTTTCAAACTCTTTCCATTAATTCTGGATTAATCCAATTTTAATTAAAAGCAGTGTCATACTGTCATGGGTGTAACTGAGCTCAGGAAACAGAACACAGTCCCTAGTGAGAGCCTGAATTAACAGGCATTGATGATAGGGCTGATTAAGCAAGAATGATGTAAAAGTCTTTAAAGCACTTTACATTCCCTGGACCAGTGCCCATGAAAACACTGTTTTATGCTGAGCTCCCCTATGCAGGACAGTGCAAGAGGTTTTAGAGTGGGAACATCCAGGATATAAACTGGAATGAGAAATTTCTCTGATGAAAATTGTGCAAATTATTGGCTTTGAAAGAGTCTCTAAATAAGCAGTGATTGTTACCACCAGTTGTGTTTCTCACATGATGTTCTATGTCCTTTCATGCCCAGTGGCATCACTTTAAAGCAACACCTGTGTTACCCAGTGTCAGAGCTCACTTGGCTCAGACAGGACCACAGAGCCCTTCTTGCCAGTTTCATGGTGAAGGACATGTTCAACTGGCCCTGGTCCAAGATGTTTTCACATCTACTACCACTACTCCCCTACTTCCACTAGCCCTGTAGTTCAGGAGGTCCAACCTAGGCACTGACGAGGGTTTTGGCTAGACATTTGTCCAAACCAAAACAGTGTAGCTCTCCATCAGCACTGTCACCATCAGGGCATCCACAGCACCTTCTCCTCCTGCCATGTCCTCCCTGTCCTGTGTCCCCACCCTTCAGCATTCACTATGTGTGACTGACCTCAATTGCTCCCCAGCACACACCTCCCCTGCAACACCAGGCAAGTGGGGAAAATGCTGTCTTCAGCAGGAACATGCTCTTAAGCAGCTTATGATGAAATCTGACTGCTTTCCACCAGATCCTTCAGTTTCTTCTGCAGTTTTATTTTTGAGCTTGCTTCTGCTTCATTTCAGCCATGTTTACTACTAACCAACTGTTTTCACATTTTAACTGAAAAAAAATTAATCAAATGTGAATACATATTGCATTGAGCAAAATAAAGTGTTCCAGAGCAAGGTGAATTGGAAATCTGTTTAAATGAGATTTGCACAATAAAATTTATCATCAAATACCACATTTAAATTTACTGAAATTTAATGCTGATTTTGCATTTTATTTGTCTTATTGAAAAAAAATTGCATTTTCACCAGTTACTAAACATTAAATTGCAGTGATTCAAGACCCACTTAGACGTGGCTTGGAGCAATCAGGTCTAGCAAAAGATGGAGCTTTAAGGGCCCTTCTGACCCAAACCACTCCATAATATAACCATTACACCAAACTGAGCCTTCCTGCAGTCTGTGAGGAAGCAGTATTTAAATTATTGTATAGCTAAACAAATAACTAGCCAGACCCCAGCTTTTCTATTTTCTAATGCAGTTTTGATTGATATTTTTAGTTAATTTGTGTGGGGTGCTGCTGGGACATAAGAAAAATAATGAAATCAAATGCATAAGAAAAAAT
The DNA here is from genome assembly GCF_903797595.1 of Erithacus rubecula. NCBI lineage: Eukaryota > Metazoa > Chordata > Aves > Passeriformes > Muscicapidae > Erithacus > Erithacus rubecula. The sequence goes on from NC_136670.1 coordinate 880,474, forward strand.
TTGTAGAGTAACTTGCATTTAAACTTTGTGTTCACTCAAATATATAAATTGCACAACTTAAATCTGATGCAGCAATATATTCACTGGTGAAGGTGATGTACTGTGCAATATATATATATTTATATATACACATACAAATATATATGCAGTTTGGGTAAACCAAACTTTAAAACCATCACAGACACCTGCAAAGTTCAGGAAGAACAAATAGTTATGCTCCTCAGTAGCTAAGAAGAAAAATGCTTCTGGTCCAGCTCATTTAGGTAAAGAACAGCCTGGGCCGTACATGTATATGCATTTAAATAATTTTAGAGTCTTTGCAGAGCAACCTCATGCTTTTCTTCACTCAAACTTGAAAAAATGGATTTTGGCTATCAGAAAGTAGTATACTTCCAGGCAAATACTGATTAAACACTTCAACAACTCCAATTCCAAGTTATCTACCATGGCAAACATGGGAGAGTCTGTAAGTTTTATTACAACTGTTCTAGGTTACAATGCAAAGATGTGCCCAAAAGTCTATATTCTATCACCATCTGCTGAAGCCAGGTGGGGCAGTGATTCTTATCCCTGTGGGAGATATCCTCTGCTAATGGGCCATCTGTTAAAACCAGATGGGGCAATGATCCTTATCTTTGCCATGTCCCAGCCTTTCTCCAGGAAGATATCATCTGTTAATGGGCCATTGAGTCCCACTGTATGACTGATAAAATTACATCATCCCATTGGGAGATGCTCCAGCCAGGGGGAGGAGCCAAGCCTTTCCTACCTAAATAAAAACTGAGATTTGGAACACCAAAGCAGCCTTTTTCCACTGGATTCCAGAGGAAAACTGGACCCTTCCACATCATCACTTGACCTTTGGAGGAAAACTGCACCCTTCTCCAGGATTACTGCTGTAGCCACCATTTAACTGAACTGCTACCACCACACTAACTAGCAGGATGTCAGGTTGTATTTTGACTCTGACAGTGGTTTTTCTCTTGTACTATTGCATGTATTTTATTTTTCTCTTTTTTCCTATTAAATTGCATTTCTTGGAGTGAGAGACTTGGAGTCTTTCACCGGTTTTGCTTTCAAAACCATTACAACAACAAATACATATTGCTCAATATTAAATAGTAATTAATAAGGATATCAAAGTACATAGAAGATAGATATAAGTCTCAGGATGCAGTTTCACTATCTTTATCTGCTCTAGCTGCAGATTGCTTGCAAAAGGGGAATTCACAGGACTGACACAAATTTTAAGAACACATTATGTGAAAAACAAATTGCTAAAATAAGATTTTTATTATATGCTTTTTGCCCCCTCTTCTTCATTAAAGAAATATTCCTCTTATGCATGTAGCACTGCTCCTGGAGCTTCCCAGAACAAGCTCTTCCATTTTGGCCTGTGTCATTGAAGGACAACCTCTTCTCAAGTATCAGTGCCATTACTTCAGACCCATTGCAACTGCCACACAGCTGTCCCTTCCATCATTTCCAGTCTGTGAATTTGTTTCTAAGCAGAAAACATCCTTTTGTATGTCAGGCTAAATAGCATGTCCCTCCTGACAGGAGTAGCAACTTCACTTAGCACAGTTAAAACCAGTAATGGATACAGGGCAGAAAATTCAGGACCAATTCAGAAGGTGATTACATTACTCATTTAATACAATCGTGAGCTTCTGCCAAAAGTGACATTCCTGTCCTCCCTCCCTACACGAGACAGAACTTCCTTCCTCTTCTTCCCAGGCTGATGATTATGCAGTAACTTGGCAAATCAGATCTCCTTACCCTCTCCCTCAAGTGTTTTTTCCAGGACTATTTTTCACTTGGATGAGTGAACTGACTGATGAAAAGGCTCCTTGTGCGCCATCTTTTTTCTAAAACATTCAAGTATCTTGATTTGAGGTTGCACTGTTAAAAAAATATCGTGTCTGAGCAGTGTTACCTCTTCAGCTGAATCATGGAGCAGATAATGTACATGCTCAGGACACTGCCAGATGAAATGAAGGGACTTGCACTTAGTTTCAGAGTATGATAAATGCAACCCGCCTAGACAGAGCGTATACAGAACATAGCACAGAACTCTGATTTTGTTGAGTTGCTTTACTGTAGGTATTATTTCAGGAGGCACTAGAGTTTCACCTTACAGCCCCTGAAATAAAACCCAGACCTTTAAGCTCTGTCCCCTTGCAGCCAGGACCCAAGCCCTGCCTTGGGGAATGTCTGGCATGCTTGACTGCAGACTTTTTGCCAGGCTAGCTTTCTGCTGGTTTAGTGAGCTGAAGCAGCCTATCAGACAGCCATAAACATTAGAGCCAACTCATGTAATGAGGCCCAGACACACAGTGACCTCTGAAACTGCCTCCAGATCCTGCAGTCTGAGTTGAGGATCACATACAAAAAGGAAATATACTTACAAATTCACTAGTCTTCATGGTACTCTGTGGATACAAGTAACCAGGGCTATAAATGAATTCCTGAGTATACATTAGCATGGACATTTATGCTATAGGTTTCTGAAATGGATATAAGCATTTTGATAAAACAGGTAATAATGTCTTACTTCAAAGAGGGAAGAAACATCCCTGGAAATGCCCAAGGCCAGGTTGGATGGGGCTTTGAGCAACCTGATCTAGTGGAAGATGTCCCTGCCCATGGCAGACATATCTGAGGTCCCTTCCAACCCAAACCAGTCTGTGATTCTGTGATGCAGCAATGGACCACATTTTCTTTCAGCCACTCTAAGCATCCTCCCTTACAAATTACAGGGGCAATTTGCAAATACCTGCATGAGCACAATAGAGACATAGAACAGAAAACACCAGCTACTTAAGCCAAAAATCATGCATAAGAATAATTTGTGTTTCAAGTCAATTATAAAACTGCATATAAAGCAGATACCTAAAATACCATTAGAAGGCAAGTGATGCTTTTCATAGAATTAGGAATGTTTTTCTGCAAGCAGCTGGAAGGCAAAGGTAGATGTACCAAACACGCCTTCCCAAATTTTGTCAGATAGGCCTAAGGAGGAAACCTTACCAGGGTACCATGTTCACTCAAACTCCATTTGTTCTCTACAGAATTCCAGTGGATGTTCTTGGTTCTGGCTGCTTGTGAGTTTAGCTTTTCCTGCAAAACCTCTGGTCATACTGCATGAGATCTGCAAAAGCCCAGCAGGCACATTCTCCCAGACTTGTAAGATCCAAGCCCTTGCCTTCTTAAAATGTCAACAGAACTTCAGTTTCCCTTTTTTTTTCCATCCTTCTTTCCCTGCCTTTCCTCATTCAACCCCACAATGATTCCTGTTAAAATCTGAGTGACCAAAATCAGAAACTGAAGCTATCTACTGTGTGAACTGGACTGGGTAAACAACTTACACCAAAAAAAGAGCCATTTTCAGAAAGATAAGCTGAATCTGCACAGCTTTTGCTTGCAATATCTATTGGGTAAAAGCAACAACTTCAGAGTTTAGTTTTCATTAAGAAATAACAGTGCAAGTTAAGATGGTTCCTAATAAGTGAAATACAGTTTGCACTTTTGATATACAGCTAACATTCACAAGCTTAAGACAATTTCACATCACATATCTTACAATGGAAATCCAAGATCCCAAGGGCAGTTGTCAACTAGGACACGCAGGTATTGTAAACAAACCCCTGATGTTATTAAAATACAAAGATTTTACTTCTTTCAAAACTAACTGAAGATCATGGCACAATCGTGGGAGATGAGAGACACGACATGAATTTTGTGCAGCCAAGTGAGGCTGGTGGTGGCTACAGTTCCATAAAGGCTCTCAAAGGACTCTGTGTTGGAACCTGACTGGTCACCACCCAGCTCACTGACTACTAGCTGCCTGCTTACCTCTCTCAGCAGGGACTGGCTACCATCTGCTCTCTGTAGCCCAACCCCTCCTCCTCTCATGAGGCACACAGACCATCTGTCTGCTGTCGCAGATCTCAATACAATTTATTTAGTTCTAATACTCCAGTCCTGAATAAAGCTGAACCATCACACAAGTTTCAAGTTTAACCCCTATGTGTTCAGAAAGACTTGGTTACAGGATATCAGTTCCTGATTTCATCCCCTAGAAATCAGCATGAGATAAGGATATATCACACCAAAGCAACAATGAAGGAAAAGCTGACTACACCAAAGACTAATTAGTCAATTAAGAATTAAGAGGAATTTTCTCAGAAGCCTGCTCACAGCCTTTCTCAGGTAGGTACAGCACAGCAAGAACATGGCAAGGTTTCTGTTTATGGGACCTGGATGCAATTGCAGAACCATGTAGGCAGGAAGAGATTTCTGGAGGAGAGATTACCCTCCAAGCAAGAGTAATTTCAAAGCTGCATCTAGTTGTTTGGATTTTAAAATCTCTAAGGATGTAGATTCTAGCATTACACACCGTTCTCATTGCAAAAGTAGTTTCCTTTCATCCAGTGGGAATTTCCCTTGCTTCAAGTGGTATCAACAATAAGATTTTTAACCTGAAAATATCACAGGCCAGAATAAAAAGAAAAATGAAAATGAACACATCAGAACTATTTAAAAATTCCCTTTCTAAAACTGTTTTATAATAAATAAGAATTTGACGCAGATACTTCACATTAAAGGCAGAGTTGAAGCAGAAATTCATCTCCTGGTAAATTTTTCAGGGAAGATGTATTAACATAAAAAAACACCAGGCTTAATATTAAATTGACTGCCAACTTTGAAAAATGTTCATTATTTTCCACTAAAAGAACACGTGGAGAACTGCACAAGATCTAAGTAGTGTATCATCCAGTCTGATTCAGTTCAACAGCAAATGTCCAAGATATGGCAGAAGAAGCACCTGACAGTAATTCCCCCTTGCCTGTACATCCATGTGTACTTCAGGCAGCCTCTGAAGTCCTGTAGAAGCTTCTTCCCCAGTGCACTGAAACACTGCTATTCCTTGGGAACACAGAAGGTATTTATTCTCACACTTTGTGCTGCAGGGAAACAGTAAGGCAGCCTCAACCATTAAATCTTGGTGCCTCTCTCCTTCCTTGAGTCACCAAAATTATCCAGAGCTTGACCTACTAGATGCAGAATACACTTTCACCCCACTATTACAAACCCTCCCCAAAATATGCAATACAAAGTAACACACCCTGGAGATTTTATCAAAGACTAACTCTTTCTGACAGCCCATTTGAACAGTTCTGAGCAGTCACAACTCCCCTTGCTGTCCAGAGAAGGAACTTCCCAATGCCCTTGGCAAACAGCAAGAATTAGAACACCAGCCTCAACCCTACAAAAGCCTGACAATACCTCCTCTAAAGACAGCTGGCTAGCCAACACTCACCTGGAGAGAAATTATCCAATACTTTTACTCATTTCTTTCTGTAATGTTACCTGCACATTTCTTCCATATTAACCTTAAGCAAAATTTAAACTGATGCAGGCATCCCAAACATAAAATGAAAGCCCTAGTTACTTCTGTATTGATTTTATTCACTCCAACATTACTCTTTTTTCCTCCCTTTCCAAGCTTTGTTGCCATACCCTTTTGGAAAACTGCAGCTGTATTATATATCTCATGCCCAGTATTGCAATGTTATAGCTGTGGTATCTAAAAAAATCCTCAGAAAATGTTTAAAATGTTCTGAAGAAGAGCAGTTGCACCATAAAATGTAAGGAAGACATCATTAGTCAGGTGAGTTGTGGTACAATCAGGTGCCAAACCCCATTATAAAGAACATCGCAATGGTTTAAGTACCAGGAGGGAACCAAAGCATGGATATTCTTTTTAGCCTCATCCACAGCAATTTCAGCTACTGAGCAATAGCTGACTAGTGGAGAGATCTGAGAACACCCACAGAGCACAGGACATTTAGTTCAGGAATCTGTGAAACCTCAGTAACAGAATTACTCTGGACCACAGTAACACTTTAAAAGTACAATGATAGTAACTCACCACCAAACACTTTCTCAGCACCTCAATTCAGTGTGGGGCACAGCCCTGCCCTGCTCAGGAGCAAGATGTCCCCAGGGAGACACAAGGTCCTTGAGACCATGTGCTCACACAAATGACCAGGAAGGGTTAGCTCAGCAATACCAGCACTCCACTCCCATATTCTTTCAAACTCCAAATACCTCAAGGATTTGCAGGTAAAGGTCAGAGCTTTTTTTTAATGAACTGTAATGACATGCTTCTGTGACCAGATGCCCTTCTGCACATCAGGAGCAGATATTACACACAACTGAAAAGCACAGTTTACACTTCAGTACTTTATGAGTTGAAGTTAGTTAAGTTTGTCTTTACAATTCAGTAAAGAAATGTTTAGCAAGGTGCTAAATTGGCCTAAAATGGCAACAAATTCTGTCAATAAATATGCAAACATAACAAAACACAGGTAACAAAACAAATAAATAGCACCTGTACACTGAAACCATATCCAGTTTCCATGAATCCAAAACCATCTGTTTTTTTAACTCCTGTGGAGCAATCCCAAAACAACACCATTGCAACTGATTGGTATTTTAATATCGGGTTATTTCTCTAGTAGATGCAGCTGGAACTGCCACCACAGCATAAGAAAATGCCACCATCCAGCTAATGGTCAGACAAAGAGAGTATATTAGGACTTGCTGCCACAGATGTTTTAATACACCAATCACAGCCTGAAAACACCAGACACAAGGCAAGGCTGTATGTCCTGAACTGCAGGAACTGTATTTGAATTTATTTGAATGTATTTGAATTCTACTACAATATTTGCTGAGGAGTTGCACTGATTTTCCTAATCAAAATTGATCAGAGGGGCCATTTTAGCCTGCCAGGCTGCATGTACCTACTCCACCATTCGAAAGGATTTCTCTTGTGAACAGAGCTCTAGAGCTAAGCTTACAAAGCCCCATGAACAGCGTTCTGATGAAGTGTTAACTGCAGAATAAATCAGCTTAAATCCAGGGAATTGTTCCAACAGATTAAAAACTCAATGCCAAAGAGAAAGGAGGAGGTCGTGCCCCCACTTCAGAAATACCTCACTTCGTTTTGAGCCTGCCACCCACTATTTCCATTGGGTGGTCTTAGTCCTTTTATCAAAAGAGACAGTGAATAATAGCTTCACATACACGCCATGCTGCTAAGACTGTGCTTCTATCATACCCTCTTCAAAGACATCTTTTTGAAACTGAAGAGCTTTGATCTATTTATCATTCTTTACAAGGAACTCATTACACATCTTTGATCATTCACATCAGCCTTTTCTGAATCTCTCCCAGTTCCACTGGGTCTTTGATAGCACTGAGACTAGAACTCATGCAGCACTCACAACACAGGTGCACTGGGAGCTTACACACCACTGTTTTCTAATTTGATCACTATTATTTTTCCACAAGCATCTAATCTTCAATTTGGTTTTCTAAACAATGAGATAATATTTTGATAGAGCTGCCTATTATAATCCCCAGTTCTGCCTCTGACTGGAAAAGCAATTCAGAGTTCATCACTGTACACATACAGTGGGAGCTGTTCTGCAGCTGCATTACTTCACTCTGCTGAATTTAAAATGCTACTTTATCACTTAGAGCCACAGACACTGTTTCCTCAAAGCTAACTATGATAATGTACATTTGTTGATACAAATAGGCCTGTCTTCAGGCTTTTTTTTCTAACTTTGACTTCTCTGTGCTTTTGGCTTCCCTATCTTTCTCTGGCAATGGTTAATATTGTGAAAACACTGTATAAAATAAATCTTCCATCTGTCTGACTTGTAGCTATATTTTTATTGTATGTCCCAACAGTCCTCATGGTCTCGGAAATGCCAGTTATTCTTCACACACCTCCTGCATCAGTCACCCTTTCATAAAACTTTATTACTTCCCTTCGTCCTTCTGTGGCTTCTTCCCAAGGTGCAAAGTCCTAAACCGTTGAATGTCTCCTTCTCTCTTCTAATTCCATGACTTTGCTCTCTCTTTTTTCTAGTTCTCTTAGACTCAAGAGTTTGCCAGATTATATTGATAATGAGCTCCAGTGTTGATTATTCATATGGTTTTGCTTTTTTATAGGCTTTCACACTTCCTCAGGGAGACAGATCAGAGTTTCTCTTTAGAAGTGTGCCTTAATGCTGCCACAAACCTTCATAAATGTGCATGCAACCTTCGACATAATGCCTGCTTCCTCCACTACTCCCAGAGCTGGAAATTTCATTTTAAAATATTTTATTATATAATTTTAAATCTATGATGCTCATATGCTTCTCTTTTGACCTTAAGTTGACTTCCACTTTGATTTTTTTTTTTTTTAATTAGCCCTTTTATGTACATTTGCTTATTTGTGAATAAGCTACACTAGGAGCTACAAAGAGAAAAAGTGTCCATCCACTGCACAGAAGTCCTACACTCCTCTCCTTGTTCAAGAGCTATTACGAAACAAAGGGTGCAGAGGGAATCATCACAGGCTCAGGCATTAATTTCTTTTCAAAACAATGGCTTTATCTGGTTTAGTTGAGTAAGTTTATCATGATCTCTTTCTAGACTGTACTCTTGGTCTTCTTGGACCCTTCAGATAAGGCTTCTTATGTCAATGATATTCAATGCAGTAAAGTCAGAGATCAGCTTCTTTGATCTGTCTGAACTTCCTATTTAGCAAAGGAACACAATTTTTTCTCCACAATTCTTTCACCAAACTATACATTGGTATTAAGTAGTCTTGTTTCTCTTGGGATCTTTTGAGTCAGCAGGGAATAACTTCACATTTAATGAAGGGACCAACGCTTCCCACTGCAGTCCAATACACTGGCATCTAATACACCCTTGTTAAATATTCACCTCAGTTAGATATTAAATGTTTTTATTTTCCTTCAAATGAAGGTGCAATCCGGGTTGTAAAATAACAAGATGTTATTTCTTGTAACCAAGAAAGAAGTAAAAACTTCAAGGCTACTTCTCCTGCAATGCCTTTGCAGCCCGTTTGGAGGAAAATAGAACCCTCACCATCACTGACTGAAAGCTGTTTTCTACCTTCTACTCTGCAATCAGCAGTAATAAAAGTTATTGCTCTTCATCTAGCCACTGCATGAGAGAGACAGCATGGCACCACTCAACCAAGCTTCTTAGCAGGTCATGGTGATTGTGTTAATGCAGGTGCTCAGAGGAAGAAGTAGCAGCTGTCAACGTTGGGACTGTTCATCCCATAAAAATGAGGAATATACAGGCATGCCAGTAAAATAAGGATGGAACTTTCTAATAGCTGCTCAGAAACCACTGCAGGCCTTGTCTGTTTGGGCAGACAAGAGAAAGAGATCCCCCTCCTACTGCAGCTGCACCCAGGAGCTCAGAAGCAGCACAAGACACTAGGAGGAAGGCACCTCTGCTCCCCACAACCTGACCTTCCCTGTACCTCTGGTGCACTCAGATTATTGAGCCCTGCTGCAGGGAAGCAGAGAACAAGGGCATGGAACAAGTTCCTTGATGGGTGGAAAGCAGAGTGCCAGTCTTGAAAGCTGAGGTCTCAGACCCTGGAATCACTGCTGTTCAGAAACCTTGGGTTTTCTTAAAAGCATGAAAGAAAATATGAATCTAGTGAATTTGGATAGGATAAAAATACTTCAGACTGCACTAAAAGAAAAGATCAGGATTAAAACTCTGTGAGCATTTCCTTACTGAAGCTTTGACAATACAAAGACTGTATTTGTTTAAGTCATTTTTAGGCCAACTAGTTGACTGATGATAGCTTCTACATAAGCAGTCATTTTAACATGGAGACAGGATAAAAATAGCAACCTAAGTGCCATGCTTATAATCAATCCATAGCCCAGGACAGTTGAAGGCTAGAGATCTGAGAAAACACTAATACATCACATCAAGGAATAAAACTATTGAAAAGCAAGATGCCTGCATTACAACACTTCTCAGTACAGACAATTTGCTCAGGTAACATATTAAGCTTTCTGGTGCAATGTGTTTCAAGCCATTTCAATTTTCTTTCCCCAACAACTACTACCTACCAATGAGAAACAACAAAGATTCATATTCTGGAAACTTCCCTAAACAGCTGAATAATATGTGCCTAAACAGTTCTTACTTTATGAAAAAGTACTGACAGTATTTCCCCTGCATTTATACATAGTTCATAAATTCATATGTCTATTCTACTATGAATTTCTTCAAAGCTTACTATACCATACAATGTACTTTATCCTATTTATTATTTCTCCCTTTTTTTACATAGAGCACAGGCTTCTCTGGCTGTTTTACTGCTTTTATTACTAAGAAACTCCTGTCTTTATTAAAGAAAAATGTTAAAAAGTCAAGGGGGAAAAAGTAGTTATCTTTTGTAAGGCCCAAGGAAAAACCTGCATTACTCTCCTACTACTGACAAAAAAAGATAATATAATGCTCAGTGAATGTCTCCTCCATCTGTCTGAGAAATTCTATGCAACACAATTTCCAAAGCTGGCAGTTAAAGACTGTCTTTGGGCTTGTTTCACAAGCCTCCAGAAAAAAAAAAAAAAAAAAAAAAAAAATTAAACACGGAAAAAAGATGAAAGCATTTTCCCAGATCAAACCAGCTCTTGAGGACACTTCCTGAAGCTCAGCCCCCAGTAATACAAGCACTCAGCTCACTGCACTGTCCCTTCCCAAAAGCTGCTTCTGTGCTGCCTCCCAGCACTGCACATTCCCATCTGCTCCTCACTGCTGACGCTGGAATTCCTACAGGAATTCTGCTCCCTTCAGGATATCACAGTTAATAAAAAAAAAAAAAAAAAAAAAAGGCAGAATGACAGACTTCTTAGACATTTTTAGAAGTCACTGCACTGCCAAGGAAAACAATGTTCAGTAAGGAAATACAATTTTCTAACACCTAAAACCACTGCCAGAAATGGAATGCATTCACGTGGAACAGGCACAGGACCCCCTCCCGAGAAACCAACTGGTGAGGTCTGCAAACCACTTTAAAGCCATTTTTATACTGGTGTGAGTACTGCATAGATATAATTATAGTGGCCTAGAATTCCCCTTGAAAACACTTTATTTGGGCAATGACTATCAAATGTCACAACAAAAGCCATTTTCCACAGTGGAAGCTGAATCACTGTCCAAGGGGCTTGATGGGTTCAGTATCCTTGTGAACATTTTGGAGTACAAGTTACCAGGCAGACCTGGTGATGATGCTGTCACTTCCCAGATCCCAAAAACTGCTCAACACCTGGACACAGGACTGTCAGGCTACCTACAATTTGGAAACTGTTGCCAACATTTCTACACATTTACAAAGAATTGATGAAGACATACTCAACACCAACAGGAAACCAACCAGACAAACAAAACAAAACCAGCAAAATAACATTTGGTAAGGAAGGCACAAGAAGTCTTATTGTTTTGGTATGACCATCTCATGCCAGAGAGGGACCAGAAAGGGGGCATGACATCAGGATTGGAAAAGATCATTCAGTCTAAGATCATTCAGTCCAATCATTAAAATACTAAACCAGAAAAAAAATCTTCCATTTGCCACCCAAATTACAGATATATCAGAAAGTAAGATGGGGGAGGGGAGCAGCAAAGATGACAGCATTTCTTATCCCTGCACCTCCACCTCTATACTCCCCAGCATGCCACCACATGTTCAGAAGAACCAGGACAGTCCCCAAGGAAATCAGATCAGCAAAGGTTTTTAACTTCCTTGCAGGTCTGGGGTGGGAACTGGAACACTGGTTGAGTGACAAGGAGTGCTGCAGTACAGTCAACCACTTTTAGGGCAAGTAACACCTGTGAGTAGCCATCACAAACCTGAGATGGCTCCTTCCCTTGGAGCACAGCCACAGAGAAATCAGTCAGCAATTACTATCACAGAAGAATCGGGTCACAGATCCTCTGGCCACATGCAATACATCCAGACAAGCACATATTCAAATACCAGGAAAACAAAAATCAACCTGGCTTTAAGTTTTTTAAAAAGCTTCTCCAACTGCAGGCATCACACTTTGCAATTTCACTTCAAGAACTCTTTTGCATGTTGGAAACAGGAGAAGTGCTCATGGTTTTTATTTTTCTAAGATTTGAACTGCTACAAAGAGATCAGAGAAAAAGCTTTTGGAGAGCAACAGAGTTCACACACAGGTGGAGGTGCTTCCTGAAGCCTGGCTGGCAGCAGGATAGACTTTGAGTTGTTTGGGGCATTTTAGTAAAAGCTTAGAAAAACTTTGTCATCCCTTGAAATCACAGACAACTTGTTTCTGGCTCCTGCCTCGTGGTCAATCCCACAACTGAGACCAGAGGCAGGATAGCCAAGAGTGCCAAGCCCATTTAAAACAGTTACAAATACAGAAATTAAGTGTCCAAAAGGTATTGCACATGTGGGCAAGGGGTCTGCTTAGTATGGTCAAAAAGATATTTTAAACTTTTACTGTCTTATGCAAGACCCCCCATATGGCAGCATTCCCAGGCTGGGGTACACCTGGATTTCTACTGCATACAGTCCATATTGCTGCTCCTCTCTGCAATGGAGCCCTTGCTTTTTCTTCAGGTGGCACCGGGAAAAAACAAAATAACACGTATGCAGAGATGACCTGAACTACCTCATTAGCTCTTTTGTACCAAGCTACAGCCCCCACGTGCTTCTGTATTACTCACTCTGCTGGAAAAGTCCAGCTCTTCTGCAACCTAGACATTTGTGCTGAAATATTGACCATGACAGGTCATTAACTGAAAAATATCAATTGAGAGCCCTAGATTATGGCAACTCTTCAGTTTCAATAATTCAGTTCTCTAGCACAGCAGAATTAGTGTGGTGCCCAGCACCACCAAGTCATGTTGCAGTCAGGGAGACAAGGCTGGCTGCAGCCCAGCACTACAGGCTAGCACAGGAAAGCCAAGGGCTCATATGCTGATGGCCAATCTTCTAAGCAACAACTCCTTTCTTCTATTTCTTAGAACACCAGAGCAGCAGCTACAGTGGTTGCATTACACAGACATTGCACAGTTTAAATGCTGAATAGCATCCCTCCTCCTAAAGCAGTGTCCTCACTGTGATCCCACAGCTCAGCTCTCCACCCCAGTGTACTCCTGCACCCCACAGGCACTGTGACCATGCTCACCTGTGTGGGGATGGAGCAAAGGCCATCACTGACAGGTCACCTCACAGCCTAGTCAATAAACAGAAATCAGCAGGAATACCTGCTCAGTGTTCCATCCACCTACTGCTAGAAGTAACAAAAAAAAACCGCAAAAAAACCCCCCAAAAAACCCAAAAAACGCCCCCCAAAAAAACCCAAAAAAACCTCCAAAAAAAAAAACCCCCCAAACCCCCCCCCCAAAAAAACCCAAAAAAAACCCCTGATTTTTTTTTTTCCCAATGATTAATGTTTCCAATTAACTACTTAAAAAATGCTAGGAAGGAATAGTTTTATTCTGTGGCTGAGCTAATCCACATGAAGATTTTCACCAAGCCCTGGCCTTTTTTTTAGGTAAGCCAATGGATAAAGCCCAATTGCATTGTCAAATGGGGGAAAAAAATCTTCCCTGGCTTTCCTGAGGGCCATGTAGTATATATTTAAAAACCTTTTCATCCGAGCTAAAGGCAAATAGAAGTTTAATTTGTAACAAGGGTGATTTCTATCTGGAAAACCGTATCAGAATGAACTACACAGGCAAAACAGCAAATGTAGAGTTCTTATACAGAGATTAAGAACACTTGTTTGTCAACCGAGCAGCCTGCCCTTGCCCAAGACTCCCAGCATTGCTATATTAGTTCTCCCCCAAGGCAGAGACAAGCCATGCAGCACATGAACTGGCAGCACAGAAAAGCAAACTTAAACCACTCCCCAAGTCACATCTTCTGCCATCTGAACACAAGCCCTCCTTTTCCAATATAAGTCATAAACTATATACTTACACAAATCAAGTTTTTCTTTCTGCTTATGCAAAGGTAGAAACACCCCTTAAAACCTGAATCCATCCCCCAATCCCCAGATTTTATTGGTTAAGTAATAAATTTCAAAACTACCACAGCCAAAAGAAACTGTTAAAAACATAAACACCTAACTTCAGTTTCCACACAAAGACAGTCCAAAAAAAGCCTCAGTACTACAGAAAAATCGGCTGAAAACCACTATGTGTGACAACAGTACTGGAGACTCCAGGAAAATTTTCAAGAACAGATCTAAAAAAATCAATTTAGTGAACAGAAATTTCATTAAAGATCTACACGCTTTGTATTTAGAAAACTTAAATGTACACAGATCTCAAATAATTCTGGAATTTACAAAACACTGTAAGGGTATCACTAGCAAAATTTGTGAGTTTCCAATTATATTTTTAAAATATACCTGATGCTTATAAATAAATTTGAATAAAGCCCATATATAGAATAAGAAGTATTACTGGATTCTTATTAATTTACATAAATGCACTAAACCCTCTCCTTAATCACTATCTTTGTTTAAGGAATTTCAGATGCTATCCCAGGGTCAGACTGTTTGTCTGCCTCAGCACAGGGAAACCATCCAAGAAGTCACAAAAGGGACTGAATTAGTACCTAGGTGTAATTCATACACCAAGCCATGCTAATCTAACCACAGCATCAAATGGGACCATTTGAAATAGGAAGGAACACACAGCCTCAGCCCAGACAGGTCACAGTTTCAATGAGCAGCAGCAAGCACAGACACCTGCACTGACCTGACTGAACTGATGCTAAGGAAACCCCCCCATTTGTACACTGCCAGTACAGCACACTAAAGCAGAGTTCATTTGGAATTTGTTGGGCTCAGTTCCAGCAGGAGCTGTTTGCAGACGGGGCTCGCTGGGGCAGCAGGAGCCGCAGAGCCTCTCCTGAGCACAACTCACACAGGAACTGCCACAGTCACCACCCAGAGAGCTTCAGAAAACCCTCGGGGGAACACCCGCCTGGGGGTTCTGCAGCTGAAAGCAGACCACAGAGGGTGGGCATAAGGGGCCAGTTTTCCCAGAGAGAAACTGCAAGGAGTCTTTTGCAGCACTGTACTATACACTTATCCATGAAGTCCAAAAAAAGGGGCAAGGAGCAGAGTGAAGTCTCCGGAGGACACAAGCTATTCTGAGAGTAAAGAGAAAGGCTGGCTGAAGATGTGCAGAAAAATCCTCTGAGAGCAGTAACAGAGAAATAAAATAACAGATTAAATTCAATGTAAATCAAGTTGCAGTCTGAAGACAAATGGTCCTGATTTCATATATAGAGTGGTATGCTCCAAACTGATCATTAACATTCAGAAGATCTTGCTGGAGTCACAACAGATTGATTAAAGCATCAGAGTTCATAGTCATTCCATGCACGAAAAAATAATGTTAGAAAATTATTAGTAATAAAACCACCATATCAAAATATAGGATGGGTGCATCTTAAGTCCCAGATGCAGTGCCTGCTCCTTCCTTTCAAGAAAACATAATGGAAAGCAAAATATTTTTTAAAAGGAAACAAGGTTTGAAAATACGAATGAGGAATAATCAATCAGGCTAGGGTTCTTCTGCCTGGAAAGAGAGATTGCTGCAGTGACATGTAACAGAAACCTGTAAAATCACCAACTGAATGGAGAAGGTAAATTGAGATCAGTTCTTCACTGTGTCCAAACAATACAACAGCTAAGAAATAGGAAATGAAGCCAGCAGATGTGAAGTTCTAAACAAAACTAACAGAGGTAGTCAGCACTTACAAGATGATTCTGTGCTCTGGAAAATCTCCCCTGGGATGTGGCAGTCCCTTACATTTAAGTGCATGGGAGACATGGGCTAGCTCACAGAACAAAAATGCATTAAATCATGAACAAAATAAAAGCAAACAGCATCTACCTCTTGACATCCCACAAATGATGAGAGACAAGCAAAGGGCCATCAGGCAAAGATTTCTATTACACATCCTGACCTTATGCTCCTTTCTTTTGGGTCACTGCAGAAAAGAACAGTGCTCGCACGACAAAAATCTATTACGTCTCTGGTACTCTATTCAGGCCTTTTTTGAACTCATGCAGCTTACTGACATGGCAAAATCTGATCATCTGGGGAGATGAGGACACAGAGGGGCTGGATTAGTACACTGGTTGTTCAGCAAACTGAACGAGACCAGGAAAACCTCCAGCAAATGCTCAAGGTGGTACAGGAGAGAGCAAGAATATGACCAGCCCTTTTGCATGGCAGCCAGTCTTTTGATCAGTTTAAGGTGTAACATCAGCTTCATCAGCAAAGGAGAGATGAAAAGGAAGCAGCTGATTACCTGTCTCCTCTGTTCAAACACACAGTAAAAGCCACAATTCCTGCTCTTGTGAAAAGTAAAAAAAAAGAGTGACGTTTCACATCTTTAGTCCATCTGGTAACTACAAAGAAAGTCTGGTTTATACATCACTGAATTGTAAAAGTTACTTTAAAATTAAACATTACATTTATAACCTCTCCTGGATTTAGATTACATAAAATAAGGAAAACCCCTTTGGGGAACTAGGCCCATTGTGAATACAGAAATGCATCCAAGTCTGGAAAGGACAATAGACAAATGAAAACAGAGCTATGCCTTCCATGCTTCCCACAGCACCCACTGGATTACTGCAATAAATGGTGCTATACCAGTCACAGAATACAACAGGATATGACCAGATAGAAAATGGTAAGTGACCGGTAAGACCATTAAAAATCCAGCAAATTCCATTCATAATTCAGAATTTACAAGAACAAAACTGAAAAACAAGAGAGGTTATTGAAGTGTCTCATCAAATCTGCTCTGCACAGCAGCAGGCACAGCCACCCAACCCTTTCCACAGCAGAACCAAATCACAACTGCTCTGCTTAAAAACTGACCTGACTGGCCAGAACACTGAGAATCCCCAGGGAAAAGCAATACAGGATCTTATTATTCCTCCAAACCACATTCAAATAAACATGAAACCACTGAGGAGAACTGAGACAACTATCAGGAACACTGTCTTCAGCAATACACAGGGAAACTACCAAACTGCTCCTCTGCTCCTGGCAGCACCACAGGTTAACCCAGGCCATCAAATTCACAGACTCAGACAGCCTGAGCCAGCCCTGCACAGTGCCCTTATGCAGCACAGACATATTTACTTGCATCCAAGACACAGCTGACACAATGAGCACAAGTTAAGCCCTGCTCAAGGAGGGTTTCAGTGTCAGCACTGCCTATGGAAAAAGAACTGAGCGTTTGGCTTCACCATTTTTCAGGAAGAAATTAAGCTACTGTTTGTGAGAATGACAATGAAGCAATTAAAAATTAAAACCCCTAGTCTCTTTTTACACATAAAAACACCCCTCCCCCTCCCCAAAAAAAAAACCCAACCAATTAAAGCTGATTTATTTTCTTTTTTGTTTCCACTTTTGTCCTTAAACTACACTACAATTATAATTTTTGTGCTTCTTACTGAAATATCTATATATTACTACTTTGATGTAATGCTTACCTTGAGCATTCAACTAAGGAATGCTTAAAAAAGAAGTCTCAGCAGTATCTTTAGAAAGATTTTCTAGTATATTTTTAAGGAACCAGAATACGTGTTGTACATAATAAAGCCTCTGAAATCTAAAGGTACCACCATGCTTTCCAATGAAAACCACTGAGGACTGTGTAGGACCAATGTGAAGTAAGAGCTGCAAATGGGAGCACTGGAGGGTTTCTGAAGGTGATCTAAGATTAGAAAAATCCAAGTCAAATGTGTTTATTCATTTCAATTAATTTTTAACCTCAGATACAGAATGAGTAGCTAAAAATATAGTTACAGGTTTCAATAATGCTGCTTCCAGCAGGTTGTATCATTTCAATTGTATATTGTTATTTAATTTTCATTGTGTAACATTTCCAGCTTCTACCTTTGCAAACATCTTGATACAAGGTAAATATAAGGCACATGAAGCTGTTGCCCAAAGACACAGTGCATTGGTGTGCCACACAAGGTTCAAAATCCCAAATAATTAATTGAAATTGAAACAGTCATTGCCCATGTCAAGCCCCCTCAACAATCCCCAGTCCAGTGATCAAAAATCCAGATGAATCCTACTGATCATCTTGCTTCTTCAGGACTCTATCCCAGTTCACTAAGTGGGACATCTGGTAAGCTCTACTTGCCTAGACCAAGAACATTATTGTGCTAGAAAGCCTTCATGCTAATTTTAAATTGAGCTCCCTGACTTTACATCACCTTTCTGCTTTTCCCCACAGACTGACAGGCTGTTGTTAAACCTGGTTTGCCAGGCTCCATCATTTGGAAGACTCTTGTTTCTACAGACAAGGCAAAGCAGAAGCTAAAGCAATGAGCCAAGTCCTCTGGGCATGGGGGACTCACAAGCTTGCCTGACACACACATCAGGAGCAAATTCTTCATGGAATGGCCTGGGTTGGGAGGGACCTTAAAGCTCCCTCAGTTCCAACCCCCTGCCATGGGCAGGAACACCTTCCACTAGACCAGGCTGCTCCAACCCGGCCTTGCATACCAGTATTCCATTCTTCCCCACTTCTGATCCCCATCTTCTCATCACCTCAGTGTTCAAGCACAAAAACTCATTCGGATTTCCCAGACTCCTTACCAGACAGCTCCTGTTCCCTGGAGCAATACCAAGTCACAGCCTCACAGCAATGTTGTGACCGCACCTTACCATGACCCGATCGCACACGGCTCTAACCTGCCTGGGCTTTGGAGCCACCGCGAGCGGCCAGACCGCAGGGTGTCCCTGAGCAATGCAACACCGGGGGCAGCGGCGAGACCCCCCCGGGGGGCAGCGGCGAGACCCCCCACCCCGGGGGACAGCGGCGAGACCCCCCACCCCGGGGTGCAGCGGCGAGACCCCCCACCCCGGGGGGCAGCGGCGAGACCCCCCACCCCGGGGGACAGCGGCGAGACCCCCCACCCCGGGGGGCAGCGGCGAGACCCCCCACCCGGGGGACAGCGGCGAGACCCCCCACCCCGGGGGGCAGCGGCGAGACCCCCCCGGGCGGCCGGGACAGCGCTCAGAGCTTCGCTCGTTTTGTAACACCCCATCGTCCGTACTGCCGTCCATCATGATGCTCTTCATGATAGCAGAAGCCTCTAATTTCGCGACAAGGTTTTGAATTACACCTTGTGACTTACGCTAAATACAAAATATTTATTAAGCAGAAAATAGAGACATTTTCATTTTAAGTCAATGAAAATCTTTAGAAGCTATTCCCTTTCCATTCATATTCCGACAAGGCTGGGCCGAACTAAAGATAAACACCCAGTTTGCGTTGTCCAAGGTAGATAATACAAACGAGAATTCCGAGATCTGAATACCAGAAAGAAAAGCTATAAACGAAAGAAAGCAGAACGCCCGACACACTCGCGTCCGTTATTTTCACGAAAAAACCGTCCCCGCAATAGCCTCGGGCACTTCCGAGGCGTTTCCCCCGCTCCTAGCGCAGCCCGGTGTGACGAGGATGATTTCCCAGTGCCGGGGGCAGCGGGTCTCCCGAGCTGTGCGGAGCCCCCTCAGCGGCGCGGCTCGGCGGCGGCACCGACCCCCCTCGCGGCGAAATCACCCCCGCCGGGGCCGGGCCGGGCCGGGGCCGGGCGCGGCGGGACGCACGGCGCCCGCGGGCGCGGCTGCCATTGACACCGGCCCGCCGGCCGCTGCCGCCCGGCACCTGCCGCCCAGGGGCAGCCGCGCGTCCCGGAGCCGCGGCGGTTCCGCGGAGGGCGGGGGGGTCCCGGCGGGGCCGGCCCGGGACTCACCTGGACCGCGGTGCCTCCACACTCCGCCCGCCGCGGCACGGAGCGCTCTGCGCCTGCGCGGGAGCCGCCTCTGCGCGGGATCGGGACTACAAACAACATGGCGCCGCCCCCCGCCGCCCTGGGCGGTGCCTGCAGCAGCCTCCCCCGCCCGCCGGCAGATGGCGCCGCCTCCCTGCGGGCCCGGCCCGGCCTGAGGGCCCCCGGGCGGTGCGGCGCCGCCGCCCGACGGCTCCGGGGCTGGCGTGGCGCGGGGGGTGACCTGCATGAGCGCGGCTGTCCCTCCGTGCCCGCTCGGGGGCCGCAGCCATGCCCGTCCCACAGCGAGCTCGCTGCCTGGCTGGCGTTTCGGGCAGAGCTCCTCCGCCTCCTCCTGCCTCCCCCCTCCCTAGGAACGTCTTCAAGTAGAATCACTCGTTTCCCAGAGTCGTGTGGCATCCCCAGGGCCTCTCGCCTTACCCTAAACATTTAGGATTGAGGTATTTCCCAAACCTAACCCGTGCCCTGGTTTCTGGTGCCACCCTGTGGTCCTGTGAAATGCCTTTACCTCGGATCTTCAACAATTAAAGGCTGAATAGTGATGGAGTTGGCGAGCTGGAACTGAGGCCTGTGGGTAAATCATTCCCGAGCGTGTTCCCAATAGACCGAGAAGGGAGTCGGACTCTTCTCCCAGGGAACAAATGACAGGATGAGAAGAAATGACTCCAAGTTGTGCCATGAGAAGTCCAGATTGGATTCTGGGGAAAATTTCTTCATTGAAAGAGTGATCGGACATTGGAAGCTGCTGCCCAAGGCTGTGGTGGAATCACTGCCATTGGAAGAGTTTAAAAGAGGGACATGGTTTAATGAACACAGTGGTGCTGGGTTAATGACGGCCTGAGAGGGATTTTCCAAACTCACTGATTCTATTCTATAATTAGAAAAGAAAGACCACTGAATACCTCATGCGGGTGGGTGAAAGCCTCAGGTGCAGCTAGTTGGGACCACTAAGGTCTATTGCTTGCACCATGGACTTCAGAAGTACCTTCCAAAAGTCCTCCCACCTGGAATTGGCAGATTCCCCTTATACCACTCCCTCCTGGTGCCCTTGAACAAAGTCTTGGAGCAGACAGCAGCTCAAGCAGACCACACTTGCTGTATTGATTGTGCCTCCCTGTGAGGACCAGATTTTCTCTGAGCTCCACTTTGGAAGTGTGCAGAGAGTGATCACTGGGTACACACCAGCCCCTGGACGTGCTGGCTGAGATGGACCTGAGTGTACCCAGAGAGGCCTGACTGGCCCTGACCAGCCCCACCCCACCTTTGGAAAGTCACATTCCCCTCAGCCCAGTGCCCTCCTCCCTGCCTCACTTACAGGATGCAAACTGCCTGTCTCCAGCTGTGCCTTCTCACCTTGGCTTTGGATGGACCTTGGCTTTGCACTAGTTTGTCCCTTGGGCAGACCCCTACAATGAGTATTACACCCCATCAACCTTATTCTAATTGGAATATTATTTTTTTATTACATCTTTTTAACTTTTGTTTCATATAGATACTTTTTCATATAAAAGCCATTAAAGAGTGACCTGCCAAGTACTGTCTGCCCCTTCTTGCACAAGACCAAGCATAATTCTAGCTGTTTGTATTACCCTTGAGTTTGCCTGGGCTACCAAGAGCTAGAGAGGAAGGAAGAGGAGTAAATGTGGACTTGTGCAGGCACTATAAGCAGAATCATCCATACATTTTTAGGGATTATATAAACTAGATGAGCTGTTGAACAGAGGTAGAAAAAGAGGAATTTCCCACCACACAACTGTGTGGGCTTCATTGAAGCCACAGGCTGAAAATTGCAAGGGCCTGAGGCCTTTTTCTCCTTTCTCATGCTAAGGAAAATTTCTCTCGGGTCTGCTGCAGTTTGCCTGTTCCTCCCTGGATCTTCCCAAGGTGATAAACCTCGGGAAAAACAGGAAGGAATTCACAATAAGATTAAGCACCTGCTGTTTTTCAGAAAGTAAGGAAAAACAGTTCTCACGATCCGTGAGAACGTTCTGTTTTCTTCTACTATCCAATGGACGGCCGTTCCTCTCTTCTTCAGCGATCCACACTATAAAAGTGGTTCGCCTTCACAATAAAGTTGCTTCTCTTTGCTGCTAGCTGGAGGAGTCATTGTCGTTATTCTCCGCGGCCGTATCGCGAATAACGACAATTGGAGGTTCTACCGAGATCGTCCTTCACGGGAGCCGAGACCGTCTTTCGCCAGGACAGCGCGAACTGGGACCGCGGAGCCCCGCAGCCCCGCGGAGCGGAGCCACCCCGGACCGCGAGCGCTGCCGCGGAGCCAGCCTCGGCTACCCCGGACCGCGAGCGCTGCCGCGGAGCCAGCCTCGGCTACCCCGGGCCGCGAGCGCTGCCGCGGAGCCAGCCTCGGCTACCCCGGACCGCGAGCGCTGCCGCGGAGCCAGCCTCGGCTACCCCGGACCGCGAGCGCTGCCGCGGAGCCAGCCTCGGCTACCCCGGACCGCGAGCGCTGCCGCCGAATCGGAGCCCCGGCAACCCCGGACTGCGAGCGCCCTAGCGACCGTTCCTCTTTCCGCGGAGAGAAGGTACTGTGTTTCCCCCCCCACCTCCCTCCTCCAAACTAGCGGCTAGGCGAAAAATTCTAAAATGGGGAACAATCTATCCAAACAAGAGGAGATTATTATCTCATTATGGAGGGATGTTCTAGAGGACTTAGACACCCAAATCCCAGATAAAGATTTGATTGCCTTGCTAGCTTGGGCAAAGGAGCGCGGTTTTTCAGAGGAGGAAGGAGAAGTTTTTTCAATGGAAGTTTGGAAAGAGCTGGGGAATCTGTTGTGTGCAGATCTCCATAAAGGAGATGTTTCAGTGTGCCCGCTGCTTACTACCTGGGGGACTATTCATCAGAGTTTTGTGGAGGATGAGGCGAGATTTGAACGGAGCGAGGGCGAGTCCGATGACTGCTCCGAGAACCCCCCGAAGTCAGGACAGCCCCTCCCGCTCGCACCCCAAGATAGCGCGGCGTCCTTTCCCCGGAGGGCGGTAACGGCAGAGACAGTGCAAAAGCCAGCTATTACACTGGAGGTAGTGGAGCAAGTCACGTTCGCGATCGCGACGGCCATCTGGGAGGCGTTTTTGCCCTATGTCACCACCCCCGATGAACCGCGGCGCATCGCGAATGGCCCGGCAGCGAGAATGGGTCCCGGGCTGCCGGCGGGCCCCCCCCCAGACCAAAGACGGCAGGGGCAGCCGGCCGCAGGGGCGGGGCTATCGCTACCCCCTGCGCGACGCATGACGTCACGGCCCACGATCCCGGAAGCTTCGGGTCCCCCCACCAACCCTCCCGGGACGCCGCCGGGATCCTCCTCGTCTCTAGGGGCGTGTCCTGCCGCGCGGGCCCCAAACAAGGTCGCCGCTCCTGCCTCCGCGGCCGGCCCTGTCTCAACGGGATCGGAGACCGCCGCGACATCCTCCGTGGGGCAGGAGTCGCCGCCTTCGTCATCCCACTCCAGCGCCACAGACGCCGACGAACCACAACACCCCCGCCGGAGGCGTGGTGTCCCTTCGGCCAGCAATCGCGGCAGAAACCCCCGCGTAATTTGGGAGGCTGTCAGGTTGCGGGCATTGCAAAACGGGAATTGGGACCTCTTAGAGAAGGTGGGAATGCCAACAAAAGGAGTTTTCCAGATGGAGGGAAGCGTCCAGGGTGACCCCGCGGGGCCCTACCCGGCCCCCGGGGATGACCTGTCGCAAAGCAGTGATGGGGACACCCGGGGGACGGAAGGGGCTCAGGCTTTTCCCGTCTTCAAAGGGGCGCAAGGTCAACTCGACCGGCATGACCCAATTGCTTGGCGTGTTGTCCAAGATATACAAGATAAGGTAGCACGCTTTGGACTCGGTTCCACCCAGGTCATGCAGATTCTTAGAGTATTAAATACAGACCTGTTAGCACCTTATGATATAAGGCATATAGCACAGGTGCTATTTCAGCCAGTGCAGTTCAGAGTGTTTGAGGACACCTGGGCGCAAATGGCTGATAGGGCTGCTGCAGACAATATGGGGCTGCCCCAGGATGACCCTAGGTATGCAATAGGCCGAGAGGTTTTGATGGGTACGTTTCGTTTCTCTAACCCTGACCTCCAAGCATCTTGGCCCCCTCCCATTCTTGAGCAATGCCAAAAAATAGGGTTCGCGGCAATTATAAAAACAATAGAAGCTGCAGCTCCTAAAACAAAATATGTGAAGATTACTCAGGGTCCTAACGAACCATTCCTACAATTTGTAGAAAAGGTGGCTGCAGCCCTAGAGAAACAGGTCGAAGATGATGCTCTCAGGCAGATGTTGTGTAAACAGCTAGCCAAAGATAATGCCAATGCTGACTGTGCAAAAATTATACAGTCTCTACCAGGAGATCCCTCACTAAATGACATGATACAGGCATGTTCAAAAGTGGGGACTATAGATCATCAGATCTCTGCCCTGGCAGCTGCCATGTGGCAGCATCAAAAGATGTCAGGAGGTGGATATTATAAACAGGGAAAACCTAAAGGCAAGAAGCAAAAACAGCAACAGGCTAAAATGCCTACCTTTTTGTGTGCCAAGTGCAAAAAGCCAGGACACTATGCAAACCAATGCAGACCAAAAAACCCTTCTCCTGGCCAGGGAAACGGGCAGGGGAGCGCTTGGGGGTACAGCGCTCAGATAGAAACATTTGTTTCTTTGGAACTGTTTTCAGTCTTTGGACATTGTTAGATAAATTTTATATTGGAAATCACGGGTCTGGCGAATGGTGGCGGGTTTCTTTCCTATTGTATTAGAAGTAAGTTGCTGGGAAGCATCAGGTGCGAAGGTTTCCCTGGATGCTTCAAGCGTCCACGGATCTCCAGGGGTGTGTTTGCTCCCCTCCGACAAGGATCCTAAGGAGGACAGCAAACACCTCCTTTTTTCTTTTAAAACTAAAAGGGGGACTTGTGGGCTTCATTGAAGCCACAGGCTGAAAATTGCAAGGGCCTGAGGCCTTTTTCTCCTTTCTCATGCTAAGGAAAATTTCTCTCGGGTCTGCTGCAGTTTGCCTGTTCCTCCCTGGATCTTCCCAAGGTGATAAACCTCGGGAAAAACAGGAAGGAATTCACAATAAGATTAAGCACCTGCTGTTTTTCAGAAAGTAAGGAAAAACAGTTCTCACGATCCGTGAGAACGTTCTGTTTTCTTCTACTATCCAATGGACGGCCGTTCCTCTCTTCTTCAGCGATCCACACTATAAAAGTGGTTCGCCTTCACAATAAAGTTGCTTCTCTTTGCTGCTAGCTGGAGGAGTCATTGTCGTTATTCTCCGCGGTCGTATCGCGAATAACGACACAACTGTAAATCATTTCACTGACTCTCCCACCCAGGAGGCTGCTTTTACGCTCTCTGGTGTGGCTGGTCACCACACTCCTTGCTGTTATCCACATGGATTAGGTGCTGGAGTGCATCCAGAGGAGGGCAACACAGCTGGAAAAGGGTTTGCAGCACAAGATCCTGAGGAGTGGCTGATGGAGCTGGAGGGGTCAGCCTGGAGGAAAGATGAGACTCTGCAAATCCCTGACAGGAGAGCGGAGCCAGACTTTTCTCTCTGGCAACAAGTGACAGGATAAGAGGAAATGGCCTCATATTTCTCTCAAGGAAGGATTAGATTTGATATCAGAAAAAATTTCTTCTCTAAGAGGGTAGTCAGGCATTGGAACAGGCTGCCCAGGACAGCACTACAGTCACCACTCCTGGAAGTGTTCAAAAAATGTGTGGATGTGGCACCTGGGTGTTAAGGAAACTTCCCAGTCTGACCATCCCAAGACTCTCTGGCAGTCACTCTTCCACCACCAGTGATTTTAACTGCTGGGATTGAAGCCCCTGTGCAGCAGCAGCTCCAGTGAGCCAAGGAGTGCCCTGCTTGACTCCCTGCACTCCCCACTCTCACAGGCAGAGCAGCCTTCATCACCTGTTCGACCCCAGGTTTCCCATAGGAGTCTCAGATGTCTTGTTCCATAATCCCTTTATTCCTGGCACAGAAACACAGAAACAGCTTGAGCTGGAGCCTCCAAGGAGCAGCCCCAAGAAAAGACTGCTGGGCTTTTATCCCTCACAGTCCAAGCTCATGCAAGTCTTGGCTCTTCCTCCCGAGTGCTCAGCTCTTGCAGTGTCTGAGCACCTGGCTGGGCCACAGGTCCAGTGCCCTCTGTTATGCACAGGGTCAGCTGTTTGAGCTCAATCTGCAGCTGTCACTGCAGCTGCACCACCAGCTCCAGCACTGAATGGATTCCTTGGCTGGACAGGGTTCAGCAGTGGCCCCAGCAGTGCTGAGTTAAGGACTGGACTTGATGGTATCAGAAGGCTTTTCCAACCTTAGTGATTCTGTGATAATAATTCCATTATTGTTTCAGCAGTGCCTGTGCTGCAGAACAGCAGTCCAGGACCCTACAAAAGGCAGCAGCATTTGCCCTAACACCACCTCTTCCCCATGCATTTTTGACTGACCTGTGTCCTTTTTTTCTGCAGTTCTTCCAGAAAGTGTTAGTTTCTGTTTTTCTCCAAGAAGACACTGAATAAAAGTGGTGCTGCTAGCAGTGAGGTGCAGAACTATACACTGAGGTGTTGAGCATCCCAGGTAGCAATAACCACCATGTGGCCATGGTGAGGGCTGGGAAGAAGATGGCTCTCTGGCTGTGCAGGCAGGCAGGGCTGAGGCTCCTCAATGCTTTTGGACTCCTTCAGTCCAGCCAAGTGTTCTCAGAGTGGCTCTGGGCCAAGACTCCAGGTGCATGGGGCTGCTGAGGCCCTGGATGGGCTGGCTGACTCCATACTGATACCGAAATCGGCTGCATAGAAATTTTGTAACACAGTTTTGAGTATTAAAAGCAAGCATTCTTTATTGTAGCAAGCTGGTCGCTCCGGGGGATCCTTCTTCAAGCTCAAGGAGCAGCGTTGGGTAACCGGCGTTTTATCATACACACTGATTACATATTCATTAGCTATTCCCATTTCCTTGCCTTTATTTTACATAGTCACACCCCTTATCAGAAGTCCTGACATGATTCTTTGGGGTCCATCTTCACTTCTGGTGTCCATTTTAGGTGGCTGTTCTTCAACCCCCACTTTTGAGTAAATGCAATGTCATTATTTTGTGTAACTTCTGCTTTGTCAGCCTTGCAGACCTGAGCTGGCATCCTGCTTGTGTTTTGTTGCCTGCTTGACCTCTGTTTGCCTGATTTACATATTTTATTTGTTTCTCCAAAGCTGAGCTGTTGTGTTCCACTGCCCTTGATAAGACTAAATGCTGTACTGTTCTATCAACATCAGGAGAGAACAGGTTTCTGTTCATTTCTGAACAAGCAAGTTATAGTTGTAAAAGTTCTCATGTCAGTCTAAATCCTTCACAAAGTTTTGACTGAACATTCTTTCTTGTAAAAATCTACAGTTAACATGAGTTGTACCAGGAGATCAGTAGCAACGAAGCAACTACTCCCTCCATTCAAGTCTGTAGTTCAAAGTACTGATAGTATTGAAACAATATTGCATTTTAATTCAGTTTATTATTTTTCGATATTTATAGAAAAGAATTGTTCACTACAAAGTGATAGAACTGTCTTAAACCAACATAACCCTTACCCATCACTTGCACAGTGTGCACATTTAATGCAGCTAAATGGAGTGTTTGCATTCAGAGAAAAATTTGATTTAGAAAATAACAGCTAGAATTCAGTGTGTCTCTGTCATCCTCTCTTCTAACTAATTGAAGTCAGATCTTCCAAAACACTGTTGATTTTGGTGCATTCAGATATGTTGGAACATCTCTGCATATTTGCCTTCAACTCTCTCTGAGGAGAGAGTATCTGCCAGAGATACAGCTTTGACAAAACTGAGTCCTCATCAAAGCATCTAACAGAGCCAGAAGGCTGCTGGGATTGGTCTGATTCTGCAAGGAGTTTAAAATCTAACCTTTTCCTCTCTGACAGTTGTTGTGACAGCACAGAAAGAAGCATGCAGCATAAATGCTGCTTTAGTGTGTGGTGAGGGAAGCCTATTCCATTGATTTTCCCACAGAGACTCATTGATCGTTGAGGACTGTCCCAGTTGATGGATGGCTTGTTTCCACTGAGCACCAGGAAGGTCCAGCAGGGATCAGGTGACAGGCAGTGAACAACCTGGGGCTGGTCCTGAGCAGATGCCTCTGCCTTCTGTTGCAGTACTCATGGGAACAGTGGGCTTCAAGCAACTATGCCATTCCTGCATCCCAAGCCTCACAGGTTTGTTCAGATCTACTGGGCCAGTGAGGCTGATTTTCCATGTCTTTCTAGTTTCATGCAAAGAGCAAAGCTGCCCCAGCAGCTCCTGCCTGGCACCTGTACTCCTGCAGGAGCTGCCTGCAGCTCTGTGTTGCTGGGATGGCTCTCTCCTGCTGGCTCCATTTGTCCAGCATCTCTCCAGGCTACACAGGTGATGATGACTCCTTACCTTCAGTCACAGCCAGGATATGGAGCAGCATGCTACTCCATCCAGAAAGCTCCCTGCATGCCATTCCTTTGCTCACACCAGTTTCTCAAAGAACTATTGCAGAAAGCTACTCCTCCCTGTAGACAGACTGTAATGCTGAAAGCAGGGGGCAAAGCTGCTCTCCACAAACCTCATTGCTTTGTATCACGGCCCATGGTTCAGTTTTGTCTTTCTGGGGCCTTCATGGAAGCAGAAGAGTT
The DNA here is from genome assembly GCF_903797595.1 of Erithacus rubecula. Lineage (NCBI taxonomy): Eukaryota > Metazoa > Chordata > Aves > Passeriformes > Muscicapidae > Erithacus > Erithacus rubecula. The sequence continues at coordinate 908,891 of NC_136670.1, forward strand.
GAAAGGAGCACTCTTCTTGTTTCATTGGCATGTTGAAAACACCTTCCACACCATCACTGCACATCTGTCATGTTTAACATTTACTCAGGATGCTTGTGGGGTAGTGCAGCTCACAGTGCAAAGAGGGCCAGGCTGAGGCTGGGTCAGTGCCCTCAAGACAGAGAATTCCTTGTGTAGGCTGGCTGGATTCTGGTTGAGGGACACAGACTATCTTTGAAGGAACCATACACTTGTCCAGCAGCCAAACACAAAAGGTACCTCTGCTCCTTTTCAGCAAAACTCTGTTTCTGCCCAAGCTAGATCCTGCTCCAGACAGCAGGTGGGAACACCAGTTCTGTGTGTGAAAATAGGAGTAGCTCCCTGTTTTTCAGCCTTGAAAATAGACAGATTCCTTTTTCCATTACAAATCCATGCCTCTCCATTCAGTAAGTGTTTACTTGTTTAGTAGTTGTTTTCTCTGTGTTCACTTCCTTGGAAGTATTAATGGAAACTAAAGTATCCCTGAAAGTACATTCCATGATAGAGATGTGCAGTGGCAGTGATTGGAAATGTGGGAATGTGACTGATGGAATGCATTTTTTTCACTTTTTCATCTTTTTTTCTAAATCTCTAGCTGGGACAATGCCACCAGGCTTACAGTAAAGGGGAAAAAAATCTCCACAAGACACCTGTAGTATTTTCAGGCTCAGAAATGCAGGCTGAGGAAGCAGCCAAAATACCCAGATAAAAGCTGTACCTATAAATGTACATGTATATAAATTAATGGTTAAGATTATACATATGATGTCTATGATATGGTAATAATACATGACATACATGTTCTATGTAAAATATGTATCAAACTGATGTAAATGGATATAGATTTAACTCAGCACACAGTCCTGGAGACTGAGTAGTTTGGGATGGATCTTTGGGCTGGAAATATGCTCAATGCTTGTAAAACAATTACTGAATTAAAACACAAATGACAGAAGATATCCTCTAGGAAAATGCATGGTGCAGTGTAATAAGAAACTGATTAAATGCTTACTAAAAAGAGGTCTACTTTAGATACAATTTTCTGAAGCTCAGTCACACTTCAACACTTGCTTCTCTACAGGAGACCTGTGCAACAAATCTTGTTCCTGATCCCGTAGGGCAGGAGCCATCCTGTTTCTCACAGGGTTCAGAGCAGGCTCTGAAGTAGGTAGTTTTGAGCAGCAGTGTCTTTCTGGGCAGGAAGAATGGAATGAAGCTCCCAGCCCCCTGCCCAGCTGGGTGCCAAATCCTAGGACAAGCAGCTGGACTAGGGTGTGATGAAAAATCTGAGGTCCAGAGTCAAGATAACCTCCATCTCTGTCTCCTACTGTCCAAGAACACTGAGGTTCATGCCTAGAAAAAAATCTGTAAGGTTTTCAAGAAGACAGATGAAGCCTTTGCAGTGCTGTTTACTCTAAAACAGCTTCAGGCTATTCATGGCTGAGATTTTTCTTTACGAGGAATGAGTCAGCCAGAAAATCTGTTTCAAACTGAAGTAAGTAGAAGAAATCTTGAGACAAATTGCTCATAAGAAGAAATTGCTTGCACTAGATCATACTCCTGTGTTGTAGACTAAACAACAATTAGTCATCTACCTGCTTATGCAACCACAGGATAAAATGCCCTTGATAGGAGGGGACTGGGACATGGCAAACGCCATTCCACTTTTCAAAATGGATTTGAGGAACCACTTACTTTACCGTCTCTATCAGGCACATATATGGAAGCTATTCCAGAAAATGTGATTGATAGTAAGATGGAAAAAAAGTCTTGTAGAAGTAGTGATGAGTCATGATGATTTTATAGAGGGGAAAGTGCTTCAATGTCGAAGAAGGGAGACTGGGGAGACTGGAGGTCCCCAATAAGCAAGGGTCCATCTGGGTGCCAGGAGACAGCAGAGTGCCTGGCACAGAGCCCTGTCCCCTCCACCAGGCCAGGCTGCTGTTCCCACTGCCCACCCCACAAAACCATGGGTGGTGGCACCCTGGGGTGCCCAGTGTGCTGCTCAGGAGAAGTGTGACAGGGCTGAGGTGGGGAGCATGGAGTTGTCTCCTTGCCTGCAGCTGAGTCACTGGCCAGGGAGAAACCAGTGACTCCTGACCAATGCATCTCAAACAAGATTTGAAAATGAGCCATGAATTTTGAAAGAAGCTTTCCAGAGAGAGTTGAAAACTGCCTTTTTACTTCTCAATTCTCCATTGTGTTTATGTAATATTTTGTCCCAGATGCTGCTGCCTGCAGTGTAAACCACAACAGGACTTGTCAGACAGTGTAACTAACAGAGCAGCATTAATAGTGTGATTAGTGAATGGATTACAATCTCTGGATTGCAAAAAGGCCTTATTAAAAAAAAAAAAAAAGGGTTCCTTTGGTTCTTAGAATGCCAATGGCCTTCCTTCTGATGTTCTTTTTTTTGAAAACTGTCATTCCAATATCAGATAAAGAGAGTTGGCTGAGCACTGCTCTCTTCTACCTTGTCAGTCAGGCTTGTGTTTGTGTCTTGGTTTGGAGACAAATTTTAGGAGAAAAACACACTAAAATTAATGTTTTCTGTAAAGAGTGAGAGCTTTAATAGCTTCATTGTCTTCTGCCGAAGAGAGAGAGATGGATACCTGGGGATGAAAGTGAATAAAAAAGTAAAACTGTTTATTAACAAAACCAAACCAAACCAACCAAACCAAATAACAAACAACCTCCTACCAAAACCAAAAATAAAACAGAACAAAACAAGCAACAAAACAAAACAAAGCAAAAAACAAACAAAAAAACCCAAACAATAACAAAAGCAAACCCAAAAACCAACCACACCAGAAAAAAAGCTGCCAAGATTTGCCCAGGGGAAAGCCTCCAGGCCAGGGGAAGGGGGAAACAAACAAATAAACAAACAAACAAAAGCAAACCAGAAGATTCTTGCCTAAACAGGTGAAAATTTATCCAGCAGATTAAGGAAACAAAGTAATAATCTGTGTAGCCCCTGACCACCCAGAATTCCCCATTAGCATCCCTGTAATACTCCAACCTTGTATGTAAAAACCCTGGACTAGGCTTGGATGGAAAAATAGTTTATAGATTTGTCCAAGATCTGTGAGCAATGAATAAATGGATAACTCTACCACAGCAGTTCCTGATCTTTTAACAATGATAACCACATTGCTTTGGCTAGTGCCAAGTGGTACACAGAAACTGAGTTCTGTGAAGCCTTTGTCTTGTTCCAGTGCATCTGGAATCTTAGTATATTTTTGCCTTCACCTGGTAAAGGAAACAATTCACATGGACTAGATTTAAACATACTTGGTGATTGTGTTATAAAACATGTGGTCCATATAAAAGAAATGGATAGCTATCAGTTCAGAGGATCAGCTGTGCCTAATATACTCTTGTAGAAAGAGTATATTAGTTATACTACAGCAAAGGCTCTTGGTATTCACAGAACTGTCACCAATCCCCCCTTTCCCTGCTCAGTGCAGCCTGAGCTTATGGTCCTGTGAGTCATCAGGCTCCCCTCTTTCTGTGCCCCACAGCTCAGTGGTGAGCAGACCCCACCACACAGTTGTCTGTGGTCCAGCAGCCATGGAGAACCATTGGAGTGACCAGAGGTCAGAACTTCACATGGCCTAATACTCAGCAAACAAAAGATGTGGTGAAACCTGGCTAAGGCTCCACACAGGTTCTGTATGAGGCAGAAATTATTTCACACATTGCAAACCCTGGGGAACGTGAGAGGTGTCTCCTTGTCCTTCTAAGATGAAATATATCACAATTTCTGCAGAGATAGATCTTCCCTACCAGGAGCTGGAAGACTGCAGGTGAGCAGGCAGCTGGGAGGGGGCACAGCCAGGACTGCTGACCCTGACTGATCAAAGGGGTATTTCAGACCATATGGTGTCAAGCTCAGCAATAAAAGCTGAAGGAAACAAGCCAGTGAAGCCCAGCTGTTGTCTGTATTGGAGGCTGAAGTGAATTTGACAGGACACAAGTGGTCAAAGCAACCTATGACAGGCATCCCAAAGACCCATACATCCTTGGCATACACTACATCAAGGGGTGGTAATTCAAGGACCCAAAAGGGTACTGCTGGATCTTTGGTGCTGCTGCTGTGGGTACAGAGAAAATTAAGCAACTGTCTCCCTTGCCTGGGCTCTTGGAGGATGCCTCTGTTGTGGGGTTGCTTCGAGGTTGAAGAACAGCAGGTGCTGATGGCAGCAATAACCCACTCTCTGACCCTCCCTGGCTCCCAGCAATGAGCTGACCAGAGTCATCATCTGGAGAAACAAGGAGTGACCACAGCAGGACCTGTTCATCCTTTAACCACTGCATATTGCTGCATTATCCTTTTCACTGCTCTCCTATAGCTTCAAATGCAATATTTGGAGGTTCCACTGAGATCACTGCTTGAGTAAACTGAGATGACCTTAAGTGATCGCCGATGGGACAGCACCGGGATAAACTGGGAGCTGACAGTCTGCTGACACCAGGGCAGGCTCACTGAGGCTGTCGACACCTGGGGCCATGGTCCAAGCTGAGTTTCTAGCCAGAGCTGTGCTGACAGAAAACTGAGAAATTCAAGACTTCAAGACTGCTTTTTTCCAGCAGTATCCAATGACAGATATGGCCACTGTTAAAATTTGATGGAGCAGGGACATAGAAGTGGGCTATCATGACCTCAACAGTCACAGCACTACTATGTGCTGCTGCCCCACATGTGCTGGAGCTCCAGTTCTGTTATAAATGAGTAATGCCATGATTGGCTCTTGCAATTAAGGGATGCATATTATATGTATGTTAAGAGAAGTTTTATAGATGTATGTTATTGTGATATATTCTCCCCTCCCCCACATATTGTTGTCACTGGATGGCCTTGGTAGCTGGGGCACTTTGGAGGAGGGCAGGCTTGTTACTAGGTGGCAGGATATGGCAACACCTGACCTTCAATCAAGTTCCAAGAAGGTTTCCATCAATGGATTACAAAGAAGTGTTGACTGGCACGTTTTGAGAGGAGCTAGGGTTGCCTGATACAACACCAGGGGTATAAAAGGCGATGCAGCCATTTTGTGGGTGAGCACATGGCAGAGGGTCATATGTTCCCAGTGCCATTTTCTGTTTCCTTACTCTGTCCTTTGCTGTGTTTTGTCAAAGTTCAATAAACCTTTGAAATTTTAAAAGCAAGTGTCATTTCTCACAAGCATCAACTAGAGCCTAAGCAGCCCAAAGGAAAGCCAGAATTGATATTGCCCCTGTGTTTATCTCAGTCCTTGTGGCAGCAGAGTGCAAGCCACAGTTGGCTGTTATGTGAAGGTGCATCCAACACATCCCAGTCCTAGGGGTGGAAGCACAGCCTTATCATTTGTCATGGACTTATTCAGGCTGCACTGGAACAGGTCAATGCTCCTGAACCTCTGCATCATGCTGATAACTTCATCATTACAGATGCAGTAGAAGGGGTGAGACCACCTGTCCTCCAGATCTTGGTGAGGGAACTTGTGGTTTGAAGCCACAGGAATCCAGCAGTGAAAACACTGACCAGGAGCAGAGTCCCTGACTCTGGCTGGGAGGGTGAAAGGACGACTGCAATTACTGCACCATGTGGATTCAATGGCCTGCCGATCAGAACCATGGGGATACAGAATAAGCCCTAATGCCCTCAGGGCACAAGGCCTGCATCCTTTGGGACAGTGCTTGTGTGGGTCACCAGCCCCTTGGTGCCCCAGCAGTGTCATGTCAGGATCCATGTGGCTGCTGGGAATGGGGATCTTCCACTGTGCTCCACAAGCACTCGTGCTGCAGCTTGCTTTGAAGAGACAACTCTGGACAGGAAAGAAAGAGACATTAATCTTAGCTTTTAAATACAGAAATTAAATAAAGTTACAGGACAATGGAAAGGTGCATGAGCTTTTATATGGATATCAGGAAAATTAATCCACTAACACCAGAGGTTTATGTCCAAAGACGAGTCCTGTAACTTTATTCAAATAAAGGGGCGTTCCCTATGGAATCCCTCCAAATTTTTAGAGGATGCAGCCTCATTTTCATCCTAATTTCTCGGCAGCATTTCCCTGTCTCTTTTCCCGTTGGCTGAGATCCTTGAGAGGTACAGACTTTCCAAAACGTTAAATACCCTCTTCTAAGGTATACTCCTCCCTATTTTTCTTTAATCCTGTGTCTCTGCTTCTTTTTCTCTAAATCCAGAGATGTAGCGGTTTTTTGAGTAACAGTCTGTGTCAATTAGTGGAATTCCTGCGGAATTTATGGTTCCCGCCCATTGCTTCTTTCACCTCTCCATATCTAGCCTTATCTACCATCAGGCCCACAGTTTGTTTGTAAAAACACCTCCTTCTCATTCCTTTCATGGAGAATCCACACAGGGTGAACTGCAAAGAGCTGGGAGGCAGCACAGCAGCAGCTGGCAGCCCTGAGGCCACTCTCAGTGGTTTTGAGGTCACACGGTGAGCGTACAGGGAAAGGTGGCTCTCCATGGGCTGCCACAGGTGAGCTTCAACTTCCCTTGCTCTGCCGCTGTTAAGCTTAATATAGGAATGCAATGTAATGTAGGAATATAATGTAATGTAGGAGTGTAATGTTGGAAGAAGTGTTGGCTCCTCTGATCTAGCAGGTAAGGAGCTGAGGGGAAGATGGGCACTGCAAGCAGACTGTGATTAGGGGAGCAGGTCCATGAGCCAGCTTTGCAGAGTTTCACCTCTGCACGTGTGGCTGCTGCCTCTGAGCCTCTCTTGTACAATAAATTTTGGAGGTTAGGATTGCTCCTTTTGTTTTCTTTCTCTCAGGGTTTTTTTTTTCCCCATATGTTGCTAGGCGACAAAATCGACTGGTACTTAAGAGAGAAAACAAGTTGCCAAGGCTCAGGGAAGGGTGTGGGGCTGGCTACTCTCTTAGCTGGGGGGTTTCTCTTGAGGAGGCGGAGATTCCGGGAGGATTGGCTTGGGGAAGGGGCTGGGTGCAGCTCCCGGCTCCCTCTCGCTCTCTCGGCACCGAGCTGGGGTTGCTGTGGGGAGAATTCGCCACCACCCTGAGGCTCCGTGTCCTCCCGTCTCCTATCGTGAGTGAAGCTCTGCTTGCGGGACCTTACTAACACCCTACCTCACTAAAAAAGGACCTTCGCCATCTGCTCCGGTGCCTCTGGGGAAGCCCGGGGACCGAACCCGCTCCCCCTCCGAGGGAGCTTCTCCCCGCCGTGCTCGGGAACCGGGCAGCCCTGCCCTGCCCAGCTCGGCCGTGCCCGTGCTCCCGGGTTTTGTCACACTCTACGGCCGCACCACCGCTCGCCAAGACGCTCCGCGGCCGCTGCTGCAGTTGTGGAATTCCTGATACATCTCGATATTACTCCGGGATCTGCTCCTGTCTGCTGTTCCAGCTGTGTCTTGGTTTGATTTAGGTTTGCCAATTTTAATATACTCAATTTCTCTTTGAGATAGGATTTAGGAGCAGAAACAAGGCGGACTTAAAACTTAAAATGGTATAAAGAAGAAATTTATTAATAACACAGAGAAAGTAAGGAATTTGGAATAAGATTTCCAGATCACTCCCTCGCCCCCCACACCTGCCATATTTCTTAACAACAACATACAGAGACACTTCAGTCAGTCATTCACTTAAATATTAATTTCAGTTCACTCTAGAGAGAGAAGCTCCTTCTTGTTTTAGCCATAGGGTGTGTCTTCACTTTCACATCCGACCGGGAAAATCTGCAAATCAGGAAACTCCTCCCATCTTCGCAGTCTTTCCAGAGCTATGTTATGGGTCATGGTCAAAACTCATGGGGTATTACTTTTAAGGGCAAGCTGTTCAAAAAGCAAAAATTCTCTTTCATCTCTTTTTTTCACCAAATGTCTCTGCTCATCTTTCCAGCCTCCAGAACAGAGACCTCTATTCCCTTTGGGCAAAAGATCGTTTTCTTAAACACTTCAACCCCCCATGTATTTTCTCCACAATTTATAGGAATCTTCAGTGCAGTCCAGTCCACTCCACAGCCCACAAAAAACTTCTTTTCAGCCAACCTTTTCACGGCATCTCCTCAATCTCTTCCCATCTGAAAACTTGGCTCCCACTTCTCTACCTTTACTACACTTTCTGCTCTATTCCTCTCATTCAAGGGAGGTCAGGAGACCTGCAGTCTTATCCGAGCAGTGGAAGGGTTTAAATTGCACACAGAAGGTGAAGGGAGCTGGCCAGGCCATCCTGGAATCGTGCCAAGGATTTTCAGGCCGATCCAGGAGGGCTCGCCTCCCATGGCTGCTCTGAGCTGGAGGCAGAGGCTTCTCTGTCTCTCCCTCTCCCCCTGGGCCATCAGGGCCCCCGGTTGAAACGGGAGGGGGGGGTGGGGGGGGGCCCAGTGGCTCCCGAGCCCCTCTGGTCAGCCGGAGTGCATGGGGAGGGGCTGGGCCGGGCTAATCTCACCTCTTTGGAGGCCAGAATTCAAAACAGGGATAGTTCACTTTACCGATGTGATTCATGGAAGTGAAGTAACTTTTAATTGGTTTCCCAGGCTGTCAATTATTAAATCAGCTTTTCGATTGGTCCCAGGAACTCACAGAGGAAGTTTGCATAGAGGAAACAGCCACTGTGTGTGTCTCTGTGCTCCTCCTCTCAGGTGACTTTTCATGCAAAACCAGCACAAGTTGCTGCTCCGAGGTTTCCTGCTGCATTTCACCCTCCAGAGGTGCACAGGGACCGGCTGCTCGCCGTGAGTTCCCACAGGCAGCCCCTTGTCCATCCCCCCAGCCCACCCGCCATTCCCGTGTGGAGAGGGGCGGCCGAGCCCGCGCCACAGCGCCCCCTGCAGCCGCGGGGGAATCATCGCAGCCGCCCTGCCCGGCCGGGAGCCAGCAGCGCCCCTGCTGCCTGTGCCTGGAACTGCACTGCAGGGGAAGGTGCCCATGACGGGACAAGGCTGGGCCTGGGGCTCTGCCTCTGCTCGGGCTGTGCTGGGGCTGCTGTTTGTTTGCCTTGCTGTACACACTCACACTGGGAACCAACTGCTGCTACTTCTCCCATAGCTTTGCCTGAAAGCCCTGTCATTTCAAAGTTATCATAATTCAGAAGGAAGGGGGTCATATTTTCCATCCCAGTAAGGTTCCCACTTTCCTTGGCAGACACCTGTCCTTCAAACCAAGACACAAATGCCCTTTCCACTCAGTCCTCTCCATCTGTGCTGCATTCTATCACACCCAGCAGACTCACTAACCCCTCCAGATTTTTTTTTTTTTTTTTTAATAGTTAGGCACTAGAGATTCATGGTACTGTGAAGGGATGTGTCCTGCAAGGGCCCTGTTCTCCCCTTGGGAGCAGAATAAAGACGAGGAAGAGATTGACACTGAGCAGATCTTTATTATGAAACTCACATCCCTTGCTATCAGCAGCCTGCATGCACAGGATTCGCAGACCAGAAGTCTTCCTGCCAGCAAGGGGAACAGGAATAGAGTTTGCACTGTGATATAAGGTGTTCTTTCAATGGATGGCAATACAAGGGGTTAGAAATCACTTTGCAGGCTCCTGTGTATTTACATTAACATCTTAGTGCTGTACTGAACAACAAACAGTGCAAGCAAGTGCTGAAGAAAGGGCCTTGAAACCTGGTCCCTGTGGAGTAGTCCATAAGGAATCTGTGAGACTGGGCTGGGTTTCCCAGTGATGCACCTGCTGGAGCACTTGCAGAAAGCAGAGTGCCCTGTGGAGAGGTGAGCACAGTGTGTCCCCAGGGGTGATGCAGGCAGGCGGATGGTGCCAGTGCCCAGCTGCAGCTTCCAGTCAGGTGAAGTGGCCCATTGCCAGGGGCTCTCAAGACACGGCCCTCACACCATCCCCAAGCAGTACTGGGCCCTGGAGCAAGGTTCTGCACCCTGCAAAGTGCCCTGTGCTGCCTTTTCCACTGGCTGAGGAATCAGAGAGCTGTTGGAAAGGACTTTTTAAAGGCCATCTATTCCAAGCCCCCTGCAACAAGCAGGAACACCTTCCACTAGACAAGATTGCTCCTAGCCCTGTCCAATTTGTCCTTGAACATTTACACGGGTGGGCTGCCACAGCTTCTCTGGGAAAATTTGCTACCCTCACAGTAAAGAAACACTAAAGAAATCTATTCTAAGCCTGCCCTTCGGCAGTGGGAAGCCATTCCACCTTGTTCCATCCCTCCAGACCTTGTCCCCAGTCCCTCTCCAGCTCTCCTGGAGCCCCTTTAGGGCCTGGAAGGAGCTCTGAGCTCTCCCTGGAGCCTTCTCTTCTCCAGGTGAGCACCCCCAGCTCTCCCAGCACAGGGACTCCAGCCCTGAGACCATCTGCATGGCGACTTCTGGACTTGCTCCAACAGCTCCACATCCTTCTTATGCTGGATCCTCAGGGCTGGAGGCAGCTCTGCAGGTGGGGTCTCAGCTGACTGGGCAGAGGGGTAGAATCACCCCCTCACCTCTGCCCGCACTGTTTGAACGCCGGTAACAAACGTCGCTGTAGCCAACTACTATCAGCACCTGCAGACTAGTCAACACTATGGGCCAGAAGAGGAGCAAATGAATACGAGATCAGAATAAAGACCGTGTGAAGGGCGAGACACGGCCTGGGGAAACAGAGCCGGTGCTGCCGCTGTCCCTTCCCAGCCGCAGCCGGGCTGGGCTGCAGATGCCGGGGCGCAACAGGCGCGGGGCCTGAGGGCAGGGCAAGACCGGGCTGGACAGCAGCGTCCTGCACACCCCGCGGTGGCAGCGGAAGAGGAGCAGGAGCCGGGCTAGCGGAACGACGCCGGCGGCTCCCGATCGCTGCCCACCGAACTCGAGCCCGGGCGCTCCCCAGGCCCGGGTGCAGCGCCCGGGAACGGTGAGATGGCGGAGCCCCGGAATTCGCGGGCAGCCCGAGGTGCGGTGGGGCCAGTGTGCGCGGCCCCTTTAAGAGTAACAGCAGCACGGCGGCGCCAGGCACGGTGGCGGCCCCTCCACGCATGCGCACAACCTGTCCCTGCGACTTATTCGGTGCCGCCGGCTCAGGGGTCGCGTGCAGGGGTGGGGAATTGCGCTGTAGCGCGTTCGCGCATGCGCAGGCCGCGGTCCCGCCGTGCGCTTTGTGGCGCTGCCGGAAGCGGGTGCGGGCCGACTGCAGCGAGCGGCGCTCCCGGTCCCGTGTGGCCGCGGCCCCGTGGCGCCGGCGGCCTGAGGGAGCGGCGCGTCCCGACATGTCTGCCGGGCTCTCGGCACAGGTAAGACGGCCAGGCTTCCCGCCACGGCACTGTCCCGCTCGGCCCGCTTCGCCGCCCGCGGGGCCTGTGGCGCGGGCGCCGCCCGGAGCCTCCGCCGCGCTGACCTCTGCGCTGCCGCGGCGGGGCCCGAGCCGGGCGGGCGGCGGGCGAGCCTGTTTGCGGGGCTCCCCCCGCGCCTCCGCCTGGCTGGAGCCACGGAGCCACCGCAGGGCGGGCGTGAGCGAGTCTCGATGACTCCCCGCGGCCCAGGGCCCCTCTCGGCCCCTGCTGCGGCCCCGGGGTCGGACCGCGTTCCGGGTCCCTGGGAGGAGCGTGAGGTGGTACCCGCGTGGATCTGCGAGCAGAGCTGGGCCTGAGGGAGGGAAAAGTTTGTGTGGCTGTTTCCCCGCAGAGTCCAACCAACGAGCCTCTGGTGCCGAGCGTGCCCGGCTCAGGCCTCCCGGGCTCTGTCGGGATTTTGCTTTCCCTGCCCAGTGGATAGTAGATCCTGTTTATTTGGCAAACAGTGCACTGCAGCGAGGCTTCTCCCCGGAGTAAGGGGGCTGTGCCTGCAAGAGAGTCCTTCCTGCTTGTACAGTTTGGAGACTTCACGAGAAACTGGACTGGCAAATAAGTGCCAATGTAAAATAAACTGTTGAGTAAAAATTTTTCTCAGTCGAGTGCACTGTTTCGTGGTCAAGTTCATTGGATAGTTGTTGGTGCAAATGAGGGGTTTGAAAACTTGCTAAATTCTCGGGTGACCTGCCTGGAAGATAATTTTCTCAAACCTGCTGTTAAAAATGAGAGTGATAGTGAGAATAGTGAGTGAGATAGTGAGAATGAGAGTGATGTCTGAGTAATAATGCTTGAAAGCAGAATAATAGCCAAATCATACAAAACTGACTGATGTTTTTGCTTTCCTATGGCTCTTCTCATCTGTAGCTGTAGCAATATGCAACTTCTCTGTAGTAGGTGTCCTGCCTCCTGCTTTGGCCAGGCTGTGTCTAGCAGTGTCCCTGGGAGCTAAGGAGGTGATGGGGTCATGGACTGGGAGTGCTGGAGATAGTAAAACCAGAGTCCTGTAGCTTAAATGGCACCTTATGTTTGAGACCCAACCTTCCCTGTGGCACATTCATGTATTAACTTCTGCTGCAGTAATGCAATAAAATCTGACAAATTTGTCTTCTCTGGGCAAGGGCAGCTGTGATTTTCTTCTGTGTCCCTTAGTAGTGCTATGGCTGAATGGCTTGGGAAAGGATGACAGGAATTCTGGTTTTTTGTGTGCCTCATCTCTTGCCTTGAATATAGACTTCTAAAAAAATTAGTAGTAACCCTGATATGCATTTTCTTTGATTCTTTAACAGAATACTTAAAATACCAACTTTCTGCTAATCTTTCTCTGTGGTCTTCTATTGGGTTCTGGCCATTTTTATTTTTTGCCTGCTCTCTGCTCTTGCTGTTGTCCTTTACACACAGTGCATGCCTTAGGCAGTGCTGACCTGTTAGATGGCTCCAGAGGTGAGCTACCAGGAGGGCTGTGCTTCCTCAGGCCTGGTAGGCTTAATATCAGAGATACAGTTAGCTAGATCTAACTCACTTCCTCTGAACTTGATCTTGGAGGGCAGTGGCTCAGAATGTTGCAGGCCTGAGAAAAACTGCTCATAAACGTTTGGTTTGTGCTTTGGGGGAGGGTGGGTTGTGGCATAAGGGCTTTCTGGTGAGAATTGTTTCCTCTAGAGTGCACATATTACTACTGTTAGGTAGCAGAGGTGATATTAAATGAGAGGGCTTTATTTTTTTCCAGGGAATGCTTATAAAACATATCAGATATCCCAGAACTTTGATGTAGACCTTTTTTTTTTTTTTTTTTTTTGTGGCTGCTTCTCTGGTTTGGGCTCAATTAGGCCTTCAGCCTTCCTTGAGCAGATCTCTGCTGATGGTCTGTGTACCTCTTGTACTACTAACCATTGTGTCTGCTCTGCTTTTTCGGTTCTAATAAAAGCCAAGAAGGATCCACTTTTGGGACAGTTCATCTTTGTGCTTGAAGTCCCTTTGCATCATAGGAAAAGATTTCATTTTACAATCTGAAGCTGCTGAACATAAAATACTAAATATTCACATTTGACCCTAGCACTTCCCTCCTCAGTGCACTTTTTTGAGGGTATTGTGATGGATATTGATTCCCTGACCTCTCCCCTGCACCTGCTCCAAACACCTCAGCTTCAGGCTCAGAGCTTCTGCATATTCCTTCACAGTAACTAACATGGTAACAGCAGAATGGGACTGTTCAGTTCTCACTGTCTAAATTAAGTGATCCAGGAGTTTAAATATTTTGGCTGCAGCTGTTCATATTAAGTCTTTGGAAACTGGAAGTAAACTTATTTTGTGGGTTTTATGAACTAATTCTTTCGTGCTCACTGGTTTCTGCAGTGTTTGAAAACTGAAGATCTTGGGTCTTCAATGCTGAGACATCCAGTTTCAGTGGTTTATCTGGTGATAACTACTGAAGGTCCTAAAATGAAACAGATTAGGAGGAAATACATTGAAATCCAGATTATTGACAACACTAGGGAATATTGAATGCTCAGTTTTGTAGTAAACGAGTGTCTCCTTTGTTTTGCTAGTTTTAATGCTGCCAGTTTCTTTCCAGGTCTGTCTGTGAGAGTGTGAGGATGTTTTATTTAGTGCAGCCTCCAGGAGCATACAGTGAACATATAGCAAACAAGAGTGTGTAGAACTGCTTGGTGAACAACAGGGGTTGATTTATTATTCTTCTCCCCCCTTTTCTTGATCAGCTTTCTGAGAGTCCTGAGTGATTTGAACCCCAATATGTGTATATGAAGTGTGAACATTCAGCTTCATGAAACTTGGGAGATGTTAGTTGGGTCAGTGAGAATGCTCTATTGAAACTGAAATATGGAAGCATTGCAAAAACAGAAGTCAAAATCAGGTGTGATGTGCCAGTTGCTTTTTTGGTCATCAGTTTGCTGTCACTGTTTCAGTAGTTACTGATGAATACAGCATCTTGGGAGGGAGTCCTGCTGTTGCACAGCATTAGGTGCTCTTTGTCCCAGGCAAGTTGGGAAGCTCTCAGTGTGTGGAATCTGTCAGGAACGTTGTCTCAAATATCACTATGGAGACTTTCCAGTCTTTTAAAATTCCTGTCCAGTTAGAAGAAACTGCATACTAGACAGATTTAGTGGTACTCCAATCCTAACAGATTGCAGCCATTTCCAATTCAAGTGGCAATTGAACTGGAGTCTTAAATAAAAAGTAACTTCTAGTCCTTCCAAATAAAACCTTTTAACTGCTAAAAATGGGGAGGGAGATCATTCTCAATGCTCTGATAAATTCCCCTCATAAGGGTTTTGCATCTGAATCAAATTCTTTCAGTATTCCTTGTGTATTGCTAAAACTAACAGAAGGTTCCTTTTACAGACCCAAGGAAGCCTCAAATGTTAACAAGATACAGGCTGATCATTAAATTTGTGTATAAGTGTCAGGCAGCAGGCTGGGCTTGAGTGGTATGAGATGTTTTAGTTGTTCTGCTGCTAAACCTCTTCAACATGGCATGTTGTATATATCCTATATGTGTTAAAAGTGCTACTCCTCAGAAGTGTGGAAGGGTCACCCAGATGAGCTTTGTGTCTTTTCTTCATTGTGGCAGGGAGCTGCATGAAGGCAAGTGATTGTGTCCTCAGTTCCCCTGCCTTAGTGCAATTAAGATTTTCTAAAGTTTAGCAGGATTTGGGAATTTGCATCCTTTGAGCTCTTTCTTCTAGATGAGAAAGCTCCCACTTAGGCATTGCCTGCCATTTGCTTGTGTTGTGCAGCGCTTCCACACACCTGGGCACCCTGCTCTGGGATGAGGGCAGGCACGGTGAGTGTGCTGTGCTTATCACACACTGATAAGCTCCTGCCATGAGCTGTTTGCTGCCAGCCAGAGGGTGGTATGGAAAGGATGTGCTGTTTCATCAGTTCAAATCAGTTTATTTGAACCAATGTTCCTCAAATGCTGTTCCAGGGCTACATGCTTCTAATGAACTTGTGTCACAGGAGAGGAATGGAGAGTGCTTCTCCCCTTCCCTTTGTGGGATAGGGGGTAGGGACTTTGCTCCAGGGATAGAGGCAAAGTGCTGGAGGGCTGAGAGGAGGAGGAAATCTTGGAAAGTGGATTACATCTCACTTCTGTCCCTTCTGCTTTGAGTCCAGACACATACTGGAGACTAAGATGGTGTTCAGGAGAGAAAGGGGAAGATGAAGGGTCTCTGTGGCTACAGGATATGAAAGGAAAAGATACCACTATGGAAACCTAGATAGTGAAGCTAAGCAGTGATTGAAGCCATCACTGAGGATTGGGATTTTGTGGGTTGTGTTTGGTGTTTTGTTTTTGTGTGGGTTATTTTTTTTTTCTTTGTTTGATTTTTTTTGTTTGGGATTTTGGTTTGATTTTGGAGGATTTGTATGGGTGTGACTTTCCTGTGTCATGGTGTGACTTGGGTTTTGCCAATTTTAATATATTTGGTTTCCTTTAGAGATAGGATTTAGGAGCAGAGACAAGGCAGGCTTAAAACTTGAAAGGGTATAAGAAGAAATTTATTAATAACACAAAAAGAATTCAGAATAAGATTTCTAGATTATTCCCTCCTCCCCCTTCCTTCATTCCACGTTTCTTAACAACAACATACAGAAACACTTCAGTCAGTTATTTACTTAAATGATCATTTCAGTTCACTGTGTAGAGAAAAGTCCCTTTCTTGGTTTGGGCTTAGGGGGTGTCTTCACCTTCACAATTTGCGCCTGCCTGGGAAATAACTGCAAATTATGAATTTCCTCCCATTTTCACAGTCCTTCCAGAGCTGTGCTATGGGTTATGTTGCACACTTGGGGTACCACTTTTAAAGGCAAGCTGCTGAAAGACAAAATTCTCTTCATCTCTTTTTCTATTAAATGTCTCTGTCCATATTTCCAGTGTCAAAACAGAGAGCCTCGGTTTCTTCAAAGCAAAAAGGTCTTCTTTTCAAACACTTAAACCTCCCCAAGTATATTTCACAGTTTAAAGGAATTTTAGTGTAGTCATAGTCCCCTATAGCACCACAAAAAAGGTTTTCAGCTACTCATCATTTGCATCTTTTCAATCTCTTCCCATCAGGAACTTTATTTTCATTCTGTCGACTTCTGTAGACCCTGTGCTTTATTTCTTCTCATTCAGGGGAGCTCAGGAGGTCGAGAATCGTATCCAGGCATTAAAAGGGTTAGAGTTGCATCCAGGATGTGAAGAAGCTATGCCAGGTCATTGCTGAAAAAACTGAGCCTCGTGGATCATCTGGGGCCTCTCTCCTCGGAATGGGAGGGAAAGGAGAGTCTTTGGTGGTTGCCCCATCCCGCCGTTCGGCCATGCCACGTGGAGAGGGGAGCCGAGCCCCACGGAGCCGGGAGCCACACTGAGCCAAGGGGCCACATGGGTCCTGCTGGGGCCGGGCTGAGCTGAGCTGAGCCCGGAGCCACACGGAGCCGGGGGCCACATGGGTCCTGCTGGGGCTGGGCTGAGCTAGGCAGAGCTGGGAGCCACACGGGGTCCTGCTGGGGCCGGGCTGAGCTGAGCTGAGCCGGGGCGGGGATGTCAGGCCAGAGGCCACCGCACTTCGAGGGAGGCTGGAAGCCGAAAAAGAGCGGCCCAGCCCCCACCAATGTGATATATGCAAACGAAACAACTCTCTCATTGGCCACCTGGGATGCCAGCCACCAAACCAGCCCTCCCATTGATCCCTCCATCCCACAGGGGAAGCTCCCAGAGAGCGAACAGTCCCTCCGTTCCCCCAGGCAGCTCTGCCCCCACCCTTCCACGTGCAACCAGCGCATCATGGAATTGCTATTTTTCTCTAAGCCTGAGGTTTTTGACCACAGTGACATGAACATTTCCCCTGCCTCAGCCCCCAGAGGAGGGAAGGTCCCTGAAGGATGTAGGGGTTGTATGTCCTGCAGGCTACTGTTGCTCTGGTTAACTCACTATCAGATGAACACACGTGATTGCTGCCTCAAACCAGGAAGCATGTAGTTTGGAAGAGAAGATCTTGCTGCCTTGCTTTTCTGTCCCCTTTCAAGGGAATCATCAGGCTTTTTGCATAGGTTTTGAATATAAATATTTGGGGAGTCAGCTAAATAGGCAGACTTGTTTAAATAGGCTTTTCCCTAGGAATGTGTTTTTCCAGGCCGGGCTTCTTGTTTGGTTTTGGGCCAGCGAATGTTTAAGGGAAGTGTTCAAAATATTCCCTGTATAACTAACTGGCTTTCAAATTGTGCTAGGTAAGTGTAGTTGGCAAATGGATCTTGGAGTGCCATCCGTGACAGCTTGAGCTGCTCTGAACTGTCTCTTGAACACTTCTTGCTTTTTTCCTGTGCCAGCCCTGTTTTCCTTGTTCATGTGGTCAGCTGGCTCAGATAATGGATAAAAGACTGCTGATTCTGGTGGGAGAGGAGGAAAGGGAGATGGCATGGTCCCAGTTCTGGTGGCTCAGGCTGCAGGTACCACCTGCTCGAGCAGCAGTTTAATGTTGTTGTGAGCGTGTACAAAGCACTCTGCTGTCAGAGGGATGTTCCTGCAGCCCCTCTGCCCCGGCTCCTCAGTGCTCTGTTGTGTTGGCACAGATGTTTCTCACCTGAGTTAGATGAGATCTCTGGGTGTGTTTGGTGTGGATCAGAGCTGGTCGTTGCTGGTGGGTGTCTCAGAGCTGCCCAGTGCAGCCCCATGACTGGCGCTGCTTTGCCCTGCCCGTTCCCAGGGCAGGGGGTTCTGTCCTGGCCCCCAGCCCTGCTCCTGTACAGAAAGCAGGTGCTGTGTGTGCTGCTGGTGCAGCACGAGCCACTGCTGCCTGAGAGGGGCTGCAGGAGCACAGCTTAACTTCTGCTGCTTCTAATTGCCTCTCTTGGTTGGGGTTTCACAGCAATGTCAAAATACCCAGCCCAAGCTCCCATCACTGCAAAAACCTGATTAGTTCATGGTCAACTTGGCTTCCTGATCTCAAGTGGCAGGGAGGAGAAATGCACAACTTCATTTGTGTTGGAATTGTTATTGAAGGGAGAACTGTGTAGTTATGAGAGCACTGCCTAGGATATTTCCTAGTGGCTTTTCTGTCTGGGACAAATGTAGATTTTTATGGAATGACACTGTGTGTATTGACTTTATAAGGATTTGAAATGTGCCTCACTGCCATAGATTTGAAACCTGTATGTGCTATAATGAAACTGTAAAGTGATGCTGGGTTTAAGCTAGTGATGCACTAAGTGCTGAACTCACTGCCGATAAAGGGCACTCTTCATTATCGCTCAATCATATTTTTCAGCTACCAGTTTTGAGTAGTGCCTGCTGTAGAAATACCTCATGAATGTTAAAGAGGCTAATTTTTTGTCTTCTCAGATGACTAAGGTTTTCTTGGAACTTTTCTGCTATCTCTTTTGAACTGCTGTTGAGGTGAAAAGGGGAACAAGGGATGAATTGCAGCCATTGCTTCATTAACAGAATACTTGTAGAACTGTGAAGATATCGTGTAAATGGGAGCATCTGTACTGCAAAGATGGTACAAGCAGAAGTGTGAGGTGAAGTCACTTCTCAAGTTTAAGTGTCTAAAATGGGCTGATAGTCCCGAACCAAAACTTGCTGTAATCTCTGTAATCAAGCCATGTTAAAGCTTATCTGTGTAAATAACATTCTAAGGATGAAAAACAACCATTGGAATCTCTTCTAGATTGTCAAAAGTATATATATATATATATATATATATACATCTTGAATTTACAAGAGTCTGGACTCTGATACACAGCTTCAGTTTTGCTAACTCATGTCATAGATATTTTGATTAATTGTCTCTTTTTCTTCCTTGTCCCCCAGGTGCTGTTTGGATTGTAGCATAGAGGCACTATGTACTCAGAGTGGAGATCCTTGCATCTTGTCATTCAAAATGATCAGGGGAATACCAGTGTACTTCACAGCTATCCTGAGAATGTGGGGAGAGAAGTGGCAAATGCAGTGGTGCGTCCTCTTGGACAAGCTTTAATTACATCATCTGTTGGAAGTGAGAGTTTACTAAAAACAGACAAAGAAGTAAGTGCCTTTCCTTGGAGGTGATAGTTTCCTCCATGGTAGAGTGACAGTTTAATGGTTTTCTGTAGCCTCTTTTCTTTTTCTCTCTTTATTGTCCCAAGTTTCATGAGGTGTGTTACATTTTTAGTTTATTAATCTACATAGGGTTTTTATTAGCAACTAGATCATAGCGACAGTGTACTTTATGACTTTATAGTAAATGTTTGTCTGAGCTACTGTACCAGGAAATTCAGGCTAAAGAAAACCAACCAAAAAAAACTCAAAACAAATCCAAGGAATTTAGCATCTAACACAAAACCTTTCTAATTACCTTCAGTGTTGAAGCAACAGTACGCGACTTCAAAAAAAATCTTTGTATAGTACAAGTATTTATTAGAATTTGAAAATCTTTCACTAGCAGCTTTTGTGTGTTCTGAAGAGTTCTGTCACAGTTTAGATTTAAGATTCAGGATTTAGAGAGTGATTTGCCATTTATTTATATTCTTCATAATATCATGATATATGAGTTAATGGTTTGGTGTTTTCTTGCAGGATACGTTAAGCAGAATTGCCAATACAATGTAACTACTGTTTTTTTGGGTTGTTTTTTTTGAGTTAAAACTAAGGTCCTCTGACCAGTACTTACTTACAAATATTTATTTTTAATAACTTTTGCTTTGTGTTTGTTAGGTAAAATGGACCATGGAGGTGGTTTGTTATGGACTGACCCTCCCTTTGGACGGCGATACTGTGAAATACTGTGTGGATGTGTATACAGATTGGATTATGGCTCTTGTGTTACCTAAGGACTCTATTCCTTTACCTGTCATTAAGGAACCAAACCTTTATGTTCAAAGCATTCTCAAACATCTCCAAAACCTCTTTGTACCAAGGTGAGTTTTAGGGATTCCAACTGATACTCAGCAGGTAACCTGTCAGAGGACTCATGAGACACAGAGGCTCTTGAGTAAAATGAGACTGCTATTGCTGCAAGCTTAGGAGAAAGGTGTTTCTCCAAATGTCTTCTGGAGTTTTGCAGTAGCAAATTAAGTTGTTGCTGCTATGGTTAGGTAATTAGAATCACAGTTCATATACTTGAATGTTTACTGTCCCAAGAGCTTCATCTCTATTGGATGACTGGAGGGTAAGGGGAAAAGCAGAAGACCATCACTGTGTGACCATGTGCTTTTCATTGTGTAAAACTGAGATAAACTAAGACCATCATGGCAGTCCTAGCCCTTATTAGTCAAGATTTGACCATTTGTGATGTACTGAAGGATCTTGCAGTAAGTGGCTACTCTGTGCCTGCATCTTGCTGCCTGTTAAATGTGCATGGTTATGCTGACTGTCCTTCACTGGTAGTTTTGAAAGAGCCCCGTGGCAGAGTGCTTGCTGCCTGACATCTTTCTTTTATGGTGTTGAGATAGACATGTTTCTAGGTCCTGCACATAGCTACATTGTCAGAGTGTACAAATCATTACAAATCATTACTTTATTTGTAGTTTATAGCAAGTTTACCTGCTGTTGTTGGATATATGTACTGGATAAGTAAGATTATACAACAGTGCCCCCTGAAAAGGTACTTAACTTCAGATCAATGTTTAGTATATGTCTGTAAGTATCAAATAATCTGATTTTATCAGTGTTAAGTATGTATCACTGCAGGTGGCCTTCAAAGTGCTCAGTTGCACTTGGGTCACTTTAATAAAGGCATTGTTTATAAAGGATTTTGAATAATAACTTCTGCAAATTCAGAGGAGTTCTTTGCTGTTTATTGAATGCTTTGAAGTCTACCACCTACTCTTAGCTGCTGTTGCTATTATCTAATAGTGAAGATGCATTTTAATTCCCATTAAAGGATGGGTAAAGCAATGACACAAGTTTGAGGAAAGTAAGCTTCTGGGTTAAATTGCAGCAGGAGATTGTCTCTAAGCTTTAATAAGTGCAGAATACAGTCTGCTGTCTGGGATCCTTTATTCCTTTGGCACAGCAGAGAAGGAATTATTCAGTAGTCCGTTAAATACTTGTTTCTGTGATCCCTTGCTTGCTCTCACATGGGAGGTCCTAGCAGCAGGCAGTTCAGTAGTACAGCTTCTTGCATGCTGTTATCACAAGCTTTCACTTCACCCTTCTCTCCCAAAATCATTGTTGAACCTTGATGTAGGCTGGTAGACTACACATGAATGGAATGAAATAATTAACACATAGAGACAGGGAGGGCTGAAAAATCAGTATTTTAAATGTTGTCTCTGTAGTATAGCTGTTCTGTAGTTTTTCCTTCAAGAGCCTCTGAGATGTATCTTAAACACTGATTTTTCATGGCTGCTGCTGTCAACACTTAAGGTTGAAGTCCCTATTCTCTTTTTAAGTTTTGCCCTCCAGGGAGCTGTGTTCAGAATTCACTCCAGCAACAGGAGATATTTCTGTACTGCAATGAAATGCAGATCTGAGTTGTGTGCACCTGCCTTGAATTAAAACAAAGAATCAGATTTAGGTGTCTGTGGTGGGGGAGAGGAGAATGATTTCTGGGTTTACCCAATTGCTGCAGCTGGCTGATGCTGATGGGCTCATGTGGAATTCTTACCCAGGAGCTGTTATGGGAACCTGTATTGAACTGTCTCCTGGAAAAATCTGTTCCTGTGTTGGAGATACTAAGACCTATGTCCTGTGGAAGGTTATGATGAAAATAATTTCCTTCCTCATCCTGGTTCTTTGGAAACGATGTAGCTGCTGGTTTGACTGCCTTTGAAGTGGTGGCCCAGAGCTGTGAAGGCTTCAGGCTCAGGTAGTGATGTATAAGTGAAGTGTGAAATGCAGCAGCCTGAAGTGAATACTTCAGTGTAAATGGCATCTGAGGAGTTTGTGTACACCCAGACAGAGCAGGTCCATATAGATTATTCTAGTCTGAGTGCTCAGCTGAATCAAATGTTTACGTGCACAGTCCTTGAAATAGTGTGGTGCTGAAAAATAAAACTGTGAAGGCTCAGTGAGTCAAGTTACCTTTCCTATATCTGCTGCAGTGATGGGAGAGAGGATGTTTGCCTTCTTCCCTCCTGCACTGGCCTTCTGTCCACACTGAAGAAATACTTTGTTCACATATTTGAATAGTCCCCAGGCAACCCTCAGGCTTTCCATTTCTGGCAACCCTAGAATATCCAAGAGGTCTTGAAGATGACTTAATCAGTAGTGGTTGTTACTGCTGTCAGATAAAGTTTCAGTGTCACAAACACTCTTGGAAGGAAATATGAGAACTCTCTCTCCCTGTATTGTCTCTCCAGGAGAGTGAGGTACAGATATCAGAGTCCTCTGCAACAGAAATGTGTGGAATTGCTTGAGAGACCATAGAACATGTGACTGCCAAAGTACTTTTTTTGGTAATAACTTCATATTCTTCTCGTGTGAAATCATGGGAGCAGTACTTCTGAAGGAATATGGCCAAAAGGCCACGGTCTGTAGAAATCTAGACATCTAGAAGTCTAGAAATAGTGCAAGCAGAGCTTGCCACTGGGTCCACTTTGTGGACAACAGGAAGTCATAGGTGGACTGGAACCTTTGAGTTGCCTTTACAAGATTTATGCAGAAGTATTCCATTAGCTTGCATTTAAACCCTGTTTTTTTGCAGTTTACCTAAGTGATTAGGGAAACAAGTCTTGAAGCAGTTTTGGAAACTTCAAGCTTATATAGATTAAGGATATCTTTCAGTTGAAACAATCTGCTCTGTTGTTGCTCAGGCGAAAAATAGTGCTGTAAGCAAGGCAGGGCTCACTTGTCCCATAGTTTGTTGTTCTGCAAAAGACTCTCAGTTATGATCCAGCACTAGCATCAAGCAACCCACTGAGGTCCTGAACTGTGGCTAGTTGTGTGCAGTTTTGCATTAGATATTATCTTGTCTCTTTGTAATCTTTTTCCCAGTACTGTAACGCAACATTTATGCTATCAAGATAAAAGCTGATAGTATTTACTGGACCAGCATATTTGTGAGGTCCTTGTTATACAACATGACTTGTGGGTTATACCACACTGAAAATGTTTGGTAGGAATCTGGTAATAATTTGATTTTATTTGTCATCCCTTCAGTGGTGGTGGGAAGATGATGAAATGATGCACAGGTTGAAATATGCCTTATATATACTGCACAGTCTAATTTGTAATCTCCTCTTTCACCCTTCAAAATTTAGGCTTCCTCATTGTTTTTACCACTGTCCTCAGATACTGTCCAGAATGTGTCACAATATTGTTTTGTACTTGTTCTGCCTTGTCCAGGCTAACTGATGGGAAGAGGTGATGCTGCTTTCTGCTGCTTCTGCACAACTTTGTGTTGAATGACTCAGCAGTGACAGTGTGGATCTGATTATTACTGCAGGAAAAACCTAGAAAATATGAAACTTTCCTTTCTTCCTTCCTTATTCCTAATTGCTTACAGAAAATCTAGACGGAGTTCATTATTTAGGAATGTGAGACTAAAGGAAGAAGGGATAGGAGTTGACTTGGAAACAAGAGGAGAACTAAGAATTAAAGAAGAATTTAAGGAAGAATTTAAATTACTTTGTTAACAATATGTTCTCCTAGTTTTGCCACTTCTGAATTATGTATGTCTCAATATGTCACGATGTCTCAACTGTATTGTCATTGTTTGGCCCAAGATAAATCTGAGATGATGAACTGTGCTTGCTCTAGGTATTGAGCCTCACATGGAGAAGAGAGTTACAGTACATCTTGTGCTTGTTAAGGTAGAGTTAGGAGTCCTAGAGACAGAGTTGAGGTGCACAAAAGCATATTGGCTCATTTTCTTGCTCAATAATATTTGTTTCCTTTTGTAACTGCTGAAAGTTCGTGTTACTGAATACATCACTTTATAGTTCTGTTTCTTGAGCATTGTTTTCTTCTTTGCAGGCCAGATCCGGGATCCAGTCAGATCAGACTGTGCTTGCAGGTTTTGAAAGCTGTCCAGAAGTTGGCACATGAGTCGACAATTATGGCAAGAGAAACCTGGGAGGTTTTGTTATTATTTCTTCTTCAGATCAATGACACACTTCTAGCAGCTCCAACTGTGCAAGGTTCATGTTCATCTTCCATTTGGTTCAGTTACTGAAAAAACTTCTGCTCTTCCTGACATTTAGCTACCAGCAGGATGGGGAACCCATTAAAAGCTCTTAGGAGCTACCAAAGCACAATAGCTCACTCCTAATTCTGCCCCATTACTCCAAAATAAAGCGTTGCCAGGAAAGACTGAATGATTTGGAGCTGAGTTTTCCTGATAGTATTTTTGCAGGACAATGACTTTATACAGGAACAGTTTGGTATGAACAGTTTCAGGCAATGTTGTTCCCTGTTTGTTTCACTGAAACCCCTTTGTTTTGCTGTTCAGCCTGCCTAGTCAAAATATTAATATCAGTTTTACCTGTTTAAAAAAAAATTATGTCAATATTGACACAGTGCAATAGAAGACTGCCTAAGATTGGTGGATTCCTGCTGTCCCTTATTGCACACATGTGGCTGGGTTTTATCTATTGTAGTTGGTCTTGCAAAAAGGCTAATTGGCTGTTGGAAGCAATCAAGGATCACTCTTAAAAACTATGAAAAAAAAAAAAGGCCTTAAACTTTTTGCACTTTAACCAAAACCTCTTTGGGGAGATATTTGAAGTTATTTAGATGGAACATTAACTGAAGGTGTGCTTGGTTTCTGTTTTAAGGTGGCATTGCTGAGAATCTGGCTGAGAAATTAATAGGCGTGCTGTTTGAGGTGTGGTTACTCGCCTGTACACGGTGCTTTCCAACACCTCCGTACTGGAAAACTGCCAAAGAGATGGTGGCTAACTGGCGACATCATCCTGCAGTAGTTGAGCAGTGGAGCAAGGTCATTTGTGCCCTTACTTCCAGGTAGGAGAAATCCCAGGGAAATAAATGCATGTATGGGGATCATCATGGTTATACATGTTTTGGAGTTGCTTATTTGTGGAATGTGCAGTAATCCAAAGGTGAATAAGCAATGCAAAGTAAGAACCCTTGGACTGCGTGTGTATTCCTTAGTTCTGCAAGGGAACATCTGAATTGGATTGTCTCTGTTCTTGTGGAAGCTTAGCACCTCTGTGATACTTAGCACTTTGCAGCGTGTGTGTGTATTAGTCTCCATTATTATGACTCTCCATACACCCTGAGGAATGACTCAAGAATATTAGTGTAGCATAATGTGTGTATGTCACCATCAAAATTATTAGGTGCTTGTTAGTGCTCATGCTGCTGAGTTTGAGAGGACTCTTGGACTCTGCTTGGACCCTATGGAGCTGAAACTGTTACAGCTGCCTGGCTCTTGTGCTGTGGGTGGAAGTCAGGATGTGATAGGCCAGAGGCAGACCAGAGACTCTCTGTCCTAGAGAGTAGGGGAGAAGAGCTGTACTGTATCTTGCTGGGTATGGGAACAGTGAGGATCATATATGATAGAATTGTTTAGGTTGGAAAAGGCCTCTAAGGTCATCAAATCCAACCATGCCCCAGCACTGCCAAGCCCACCACTAACCCATGTTCCCAAGTGCCACATCCACAGGTCTTTTAATACCTTTTGGTGACTCCACCACTGCCCTGGGTAACCCGTGCCAGAGCCTGACAACCTTTTCCATCCCATCTGAATGTCCCCTGGCACAACTTTAGGCCGTTTCCCCATGTCTTGTCCCTTTTTACCTGGGAGAAGAGGCCAGCCCTCTGGTGGCTCCAACCTCCTTTCATGTAGTTGTAGAGAATTAGAAGGTCCCCTCTGAGAATCCTTTTCTCCAGGCTGAGCCCTCCCAGCTCTCTCAGCTGCTCCTGGTGCTCCAGCCCCTTCCCCAGCCCCGTTCCCTTCTCTGGATGTGCTCCATCCCCTCAGTGTTTTTCTTGCCATGAGGTGCCCAGAACTGTCCCCAGGATTAGAGGAACCTCAGCAGTGCCCAGCACAGGGGACAGTCACTGCCCTGGTCCTGCAGCCACACCGTGGCTGGTACAGGCCAGGTGCCCTTGGCCTCTTGCTCACCTGGCCACACCAGGCTCTAGTTTAGCTGCTATTGATCAGTACCCCCAAGGCCTTTCCTACTGGGCACTTTCCAGCTACTCTGCCCTCAGTCTGTAGCCCTGGGATTGTTGTGACCCAAGGACAGGACCCATCACTTTCCCTCCTTGAACCTCATGGAATGGCCTCAGCCCCTTGATCCAGCCTGCCCAAATCCTTCTAGAGATCCTTCCTGTCCTTCCAGGACAGGAGGTCAGCTCCTGCCCACCTCAATGTCACCTGCAAACTGACAGAAGGAACACTCACATGTGGGGGTTGCAGGAGAGTTTCAGCAGTAGTAGAAGATTCTGAACAGTGAGGAGTGTCTCAGTGCCCTTCATATTGAAGTCTTTTTGGTAATAAGTGTTCGTGGGACAAATCTCACACTTGGAGGAAAGAACTGAATTAATTGCTTGTAAGAGGGTCTACCTACTTCTGTGAAAGTTCAAAGGTGTGTTAAAATTGCTGCATTGTGACATATTCAATAGTGTATTTTTCTGCAAGGGTTTATTATAACTTTGAAAATTTTTGCTTTGAATTACCTGTCAAAATGGGAAGTGTGGATAGTTTTTTCCAGGTTATGCATCTATTTGTTGAATCCCTTGGAAATAAAGCTGCAATACAAGTTCTGTGTATTTCCCACACCATTTCTTTAGCTATTTTTAGCTTGTTAGATGTAGCATTACATAACGGAAAATACTTTATGATTCACTGATCTGAAAAGAACAGCTCTGTCTCAAAACATGTGTTGGTGTTCTGTACCACACACTGGCTACACTTTCTCTCCCAGTGTTGACTAACAGTCTTGGTTCTGTTGGTGCTCAGGAATCTTCAGGGTTTCTGGAATGTTTTAGTCTGGGTTCAATAATGTTGCTTTATGCCTGATATGTGGAGAGTTGTGCTCCTGTCTGGCTGCTTTAAGTTCAGTGATATTTTAAGCTTATTTTTAGTACTTCAGTCAAGGTCCAGATTCAGACAATGAAAATGTTTTAGTAAACAGTTCTGTGAATAGGCTTATTAGCAATAAGCTGAGAGTAAATGTTTGAAATTAAACCATATGGAAAACTGTATCTGGAAATATGTGCACATATGCAGTGTTAATTTGTGTCCTTGGCTGTGATTTTTAGCAAGATGAAACTGGAGTCTTGATTGTGTTACCATACCAATAGATACTACTTTTACCCCATTTAAAATGCTTTAAGTATATTTTAACTGTCTTGGATGTGTGGCTTAAAGCTTATGTCTGTCTTCAGTCATTCTTGAAAATGTCCCATATGTCATTAAAGATTGGGCCATGCTCTTTGAAAAACTGATTTCTTGCTGTCATAGGGAGAACTGGACCAGTGCACTGTGTTGCCAAGCAGTGGTGTGGGGCATGGCCATACATGGGGTTGGACCAGGCTCTTTTGGGTCTTTTAGAGCCAGGTAATTCCTCAGCAAAAACATTCCATGGGTCATGCCTCTGGGCACTAAATGTAGGTGGACACGGGGCTGGACAGCATTTGCAACCTAGTACAGATGTGTGTATTTCTGGTGTTCAGGAAACTTCCCAGTCTGACCATCCCAAGACTCTCTGGCAGTCACTCTTCCACCACCAGTGATTTTAACTGCTGGGATTGAAGCCCCTGTGCAGCAGCAGCTCCAGTGAGCCAAGGAGTGCCCTGCTTGACTCCCTGCACTCCCCACTCTCACAGGCAGAGCAGCTTTCATCACCTGTTCGACCCCAGGTTTCCCATAGGAGTCTCAGATGTCTTGTTCCATAATCCCTTTATTCCTGGCACAGAAACACAGAAACAGCTTGAGCTGGAGCCTCCAAGGAGCAGCCCCAAGAAAAGACTGCTGGGCTTTTATCCCTCACAGTCCAAGCTCATGCAAGTCTTGGCTCTTCCTCCCGAGTGCTCAGCTCTTGCAGTGTCTGAGCACCTGGCTGGGCCACAGGTCCAGTGCCCTCTGTTATGCACAGGGTCAGCTGTTTGAGCTCAATCTGCAGCTGTCACTGCAGCTGCACCACCAGCTCCAGCACTGAATGGATTCCTCATCATCCTTGCATCTGGAGAAGGCCTCATGTCCTAAAGCTCTTTTACTTCTCTGTCCAGGCTAGGTGCTGTAAATAGACTGTGATTTCAGACACTTGTGTTAATTGGCTGCAGTTTATTGTAGTGCCCACTGCTGGGAGAAGTGCAAGATGGAAATTCAGCCTGTTTGACTCTTGGTTTAGGAGTCAACCACAGACTACTGTTTTCCTCCTCTTCTCCTAGTTGTAATGGCTTTATCTCTGTAAAACTATATGCCTTTATAAGCAAGTAAGGACAAATGGGGCATTTCCTGACCATTGCAAGGAAGTTAGCTTAGGGAAAGACAAACTGATTTCTGGGAATGCTGGAATATTGAAAAGGTCCAATGCAGTTCTTTTTCATTCCTTTAGAAAACATCAAGATTATGTTGATCAGGGAAATGAAACTGTCATTGTGTGAAGCTGCATGTGAATCCGGGGTCAGATTAGACAGCAAGAGCTCAGTGAAGATCACTGGTGACTCTTGCGGTAGTTACAGCTCTTCTAGGGAAACATCTCCAGTTGTCCAAGCATTGGCCTCATGGCATTGGATCACTGATTTGCTCTTTGCTGGTCTGTAGATCCCAGCCTCTGGCAGATGTGGTGCATCTGTTTTGTAGAACTCACTGAACTGTGGGTTACAAGTCCTGTGGTTCTGCTTCAAAGTAAACAGTGAATGCTGCTCAGGGTACTGGGTACAGTTGTAGGTCATCAGTCATGAGCTGGAATTTAGAACTGTAACCTAATATGGCTTGCTAGTGTCATTGAAAGCTTGAGCTAAAGACCTATGTGGATAAGGCCTTGAATTCCTTCTTAAAAAAAAAATAAAATTCCCTCTTCCTTTACATGTAACATCCTGTCAGATGTGCATGTGGCTCTGATAAATGGTGACCCCTCTGGCTAAGGGATGGGAGAGCTGCTGAGGGGTCTTGTGCCTTAATAATTCTTGGGTTTGGCTGGAGCTTTAGGCAGGCTCCAGGTATTAACCATCCAAGGCTGTAAGAGGGATGAGTGATTGTATAAAATGGGGATCTCCAGGAAAACTTGGGATGTTGCATTGTTGCCTGCGGACTCACCTGTGGGGCTGCTGATACCTTTAGAGCTCAAAGGCACTGTTAAATTTTGGAGTATGAGCTGAAGGACAGCTATGTCTGACTTGCTTTCTAGGTTGCTGCGTTTTACATATGGACCTTCATTTCCTCCATTCAAAATTCCTGATGAAGATGCTGGTCTGATTCCTCTTGAAATGGATAATGAGTGCGTTGCACAAACGTGGTTTCGCTTTTTACACATGCTGAGGTATTGTAATTGCATCCATCCATTGTTCCTGTTCTTGCATCAGCTCTATACATTTGCATGACAAATGGAGCATTTCTCTGGAGATTGCCAAGATGAAGCACCTAAATAGGATAAAATGAGACTTGTACCAGTGCCATGCAGCAGCTCAGGGCAGGCTGTGAGCGATGTTGTTCAACTTTGAACTCTGACTCTTTAAAAATATAAACTGGTTCAGTTAATTAAAAACTATTTTAGCTGTCTGGCATTTTTGGGGATCTGAAAAACAAGAGTTCAGTAGAATTTTGTTTGTCCAAGATAACAAACAGGAAAAGCTGAACAATAGTTCTGAGAGATGCATACGACTTCCATTTATTCTCCAGGTTAAATTTAGACTATGATTTATTTTTAAATGGGTGTTTATATATTTGTTTTTATGAAGAAATCTATACAGGTAATTTTACCATACATGTTAATTTTTCTTAAATGCACCAAATGTGCATTTTTGTGTTTTGTTTTAAAGACTTTTGGAGATGACATTACATTAATGTCTCAATGGCCAGAATATTAAGCAATTGATACTAAATGCTATTTAATAGTTAAAGCTAGATAAACATTAGACTGTTTAAAATCTACTTCTTAACTAAAAAACCCTGTTTCCTAATTTGTAGAACTAATGTCACAAGTACTGTACTGTTCAAATTTGGGGTTTACAAATGCACTGTTTCAGGATTTGAGTCAGTCAGGAAAAATTGCTCAAACTCTTACAATCTACTCCCCTTCTTGTCACTGTTTGTTGATATTTAATTAGTTGCTTGCTTTTCTAGAATAACTTTTAACAGTATAAACAATTTTTAACTGAGTTCAAAAGACCTCATAGGTAATTAATATTACTGCAATAATTAGTCTAAGAAGTGTGTGCTCTGGTTTGTTTTATTTTACTAAAATTGTTCAGTGTGTTTAGGTAATGTCTGAAATTAAGGCATGTAACTACATGTAACTACATGCTGTCAACCCAGGAAATGAAAATTGCCTTCCTGTGATGGAGTAATAGCTAAAATACATTGATATTGGATGCTGGTTTGTGGTATTATTCAAATGCCTTAAACTATTGCATCTTCAAGTGTTTTTAAAATCTTAACAGCTGTTCTTAAACTGACTAACATATATTTTGCTCTTTTTGTGTGCAGTAATCCTGTGGATTTGAGTAACCCAGCCATTATTAGCTCTACCCCCAAATTTCAGGAGCAGTTTCTGAATGTGAGTGGGATGACTCAAGAACTGAATCAGTACCCCTGCCTTAAACATCTGCCTCAAATATTCTTTCGTGCCATGCGTGGAATCAGCTGTTTAGTGGATGCATTTCTAGGTAATACTTTCTGTCTTACCCATGGATAACTAGGAATATTAACTTAATCATTATTTTATTATCTTTAAATCTGTTTTCTCCATAAATACATCAATAGCAATTTATCATTTGCAAATATATCCTGGAATTGATGAGGAGGAGACTTCAGATCACTTCTAAAAAAATCTGTAAACACAACAGTAACATTTGAATGCATGAAGTTGTAGATGGCCTTAGTTTCAAATGCAAATAAATAAATAAATCAGAAATATAAAATAAAACAAAACCAGGGATCTCTTTCCCAAACAAGGCTTCTTTTCTCTTTCCATGTAATCACCAAGGCAAGTGCTATGCTTTAGCATGTTATGAGTGCTCACAACTGAGCAACTGCATTGTGGCAACTGCTGTTGTGCCTGTTTAATAAGGTGTTGAATTTGGACTGTCATCCTCAGATCTTTGTGAGAGTTCCCCCTACTTACTGTTAGTGGGAAACTACTACTGCTGAGTAGGAAAGTAGTGTTTCTTTGTGTCTGCTGGAAACTGAGTAACTCTGGCTGGTCAGTTTTAAGTAACAGGATGGAGTACCTGAAATTTGAAGCATTATGCTCAGTATGCTTCAGACTTACTGCAAGTTCATCAGGGAATACATGCTATTGTAAACGTGGAAGAGCTGCCTGTCTCCAGCTGCTTTTCTGCTTAAATGTGTGCAAACAAATGTCATGTGCCATAAGTGTGAGCTGAGGTGTGATTGCAGGGGACTAGAGTGTATATGTAAACAGTATTAGAAAAAAAACAGCCAGTGGAATGAGACAGTCAGCCTGGAGAAGAGCAGGCTCTAGGGGCACAGAGGGCAGGATTAGACTGGATGTTGGGAAGAAATTCTTCCCTGTGAAGGTTGGTGAGGCCCTGGCACAGGTTGCCCTAGCCCAGAGGAGCTGTGGCTGCCTTTGTACCCCTTGAAGTGTACAGGGGCAGGTTGGACTGGACTTGGAAGAATGTGGTCTGGTGGAAGGTATCCCTGCCTATGGCTGGGGATGGAATGGAGGATCTTTAAAGTCCCTTTGAACCCAAATTATTCTGTGGTTTTATGAATCAGACACTTAAAACTTCTGAAGATCTTGTTGCAAGATAAAGCAGCCAGAGTGATAATAGCCCACCTGGAGAGCAGAGACAGAGACTACAATGCGTTGGGGCATAGGAGATTTCTTAGTGAAATTAAATTCAGGCTGTAAGTATGGATTGTGAGAGTGTTCTCAGGCAGACTTGAGAGCTGCAGAAAGCCTTTCAGTGAAGGCTGATGGGAGACCTCATTACCTTTGTCACAAGTGCTGAAATACTGGGTTTTATCTTGCTTTCCCTGATACCTACATTATGTGTTTGATAAAATACTGTATCCTCTTTTCCAGCCAGATATACTGAAACAATAGGTTTCTTGGTGCATACTTTGCCTGGGATGTAACACTGATTTAGCAGGAGCAAATTGTTCTTTAATGTGTTATGAAAAGTACATGGGTGCTTTAATTAACACAGTCAAAAAAATCTGTCAAATTCTCAAGCACACTGCAGTTCCCCACCTCATTTTTCAAATGGGGCACAAGGGTGTTGGAATTCATTAAAATGGACAGAAGTGGTGTTTGTCACTTCAAGTTTTTCAGATGTTGAGTTGCTTCTGATTCTGATAGGGAAGAGCTCTGTACACTATGAATTTTTCTGAAACTGGATAAAAGCTAGACTAATGTCCTGCTGCTGCCAGAAAAATTATAGCTTGCTCTGCTTTCTTGTTCTGCCTTAGTATTTGACTGTTCAGCAGCTGATTCAGCTCAAACCAAGCAGAAAGCTGTGTGGTGGATGGGTTTCATCTTAATTTAGTGAGCTAAGGTGTCTTTAAGGGCCAGACATCTTAGAGATGTCTCAGAGAAAGGTGTTGGAGTTATGATCAGGCAAGAAAGACAAAGGTGAGCGGCATCTGAATTTTGGCAGAAGCGTGCTGTTAAATTGTCTTTGGCAAGTGAACCTTCTCCTTTCTCTCTTCCTGCTTCTAGACTGGTTCCTCCCATCTGCTATTTCCCAGACCCTTAAGGTGTGAGGTCCTCTGATTTTTTTAACCAATTGCTTCTCTGATGTAATTGCTGTTTTCATATGCTTATGCATTTATTGAAAATAGGGGGGGGTGTTTTTGTTGCTACTGCTGTTTTGGGGAACAGGGGGAGGCATGACTATTGATCAAAGGCCTCTATGCTTACTAGCAGCCTGCTGAGTGAGCCCATGGAATCCTTGCTGAAAGCCTGTTTATTCGTGGCCTTACAGGCATTTCCCGGCCCCGGTCAGACAGCGCGCCACCCACGCCAGTGAACAGGCTGAGCATGCCCCAGAGCACTGCTACCAACACCACCCCACCCCACAACCGCAGGCATCGGGCAGTGACTGTCAACAAAGTCACCATGAAAACCAGCACTGTAAGATTTCATGCTCTCTATTTGAGGAGCTGACCCTTTGGACTGTTTCCTCAGTTAGAGGAAGTAACTTCCTTGATTCCAGGAGCTGATCTGTTCTTCTGTTCAAACAGGGAACTACTGCACATGCTTCAAAGGTGCAGCACCAACCCTCCTCTACTTCTCCACTCTCTAGCCCAAACCAGACAAGCTCTGAGCCTCGGCCACTTCCAGCTCCTCGCCGGCCAAAGGTTAACAGCATCTTGAACCTCTTTGGATCATGGTTATTTGATGCAGCATTTGTTCACTGTAAACTTCATAATGGAATAAACAGAGACAGCAGCATGACTGGTAAATA
The DNA here is from genome assembly GCF_903797595.1 of Erithacus rubecula. Taxonomy (NCBI): domain Eukaryota; kingdom Metazoa; phylum Chordata; class Aves; order Passeriformes; family Muscicapidae; genus Erithacus; species Erithacus rubecula. Next base: position 942,649 of record NC_136670.1, read on the forward strand.
TTACAAAAATATATGTACACTTTTTTACTTGTTTTATTGACATTTCCTACCTGCAAGATTAACATGTGCATAATCCAAAAAAAGTAAAATCTGAAGTGCTGTGTTGTAGTTATTCCCTTGAGCTGAGCCAGCATCTGCTATTAGCTGAGCTGCTGTTTGGGGATTTCAAAGTTTAAAAATCCCACTTTTTACTATTAAATCTTCCCTTGCTCTAACAATAGATATTATGCTATTGGGGAAAATGCTATTAAGTGAAGGAAATAATATGGTAGGAGTCCACCTCTTAGTTTGAAATCTGCTTGAGTATCAATGATTAATAGCAACTATTTATATCAACTCTTTAATATTTGAAAAATTGTCCTACATCTTTCCACATAGTGCACAAAGTAGTACTTCTTGTTTTTGTAGAGTGTTTTGGAAACAGGAGTCCTTAAAATAGCTAGTGAAGTTGCTGCCTATCAGTTATGGTTGCTGTATGTTTCCCTTAAGGACTTGATATCTTCCTTGTCTTCAACCCTTAACTGCCAAACTTATTTTTGTCTCCTGTGCTTTGTTCAGCTGCAGAGGTTAGATGTTTTGAGATATCATGGCAGAATCAGTGCTCTGCTCAGAGAGGCTTTTTAGCTCTCCTCTTACTTTTGGTGATTATATTCAGAAAATAATAACCTTTCTCACTCTTTGCATTTTTCCTGTTCTTTATGTATTTTGAATATCGGCTAACTTTTCCAAGAGATCTATCAATTAATCTATCAGTAACTCACTGGCCTAAGAAAAACAGGGGAAAGACATTTGTTGTGGCAACTTGGATGTATAGTGGGACTTGACAGCAGCAGTTTAACTGGTGATCTCCCTTTTTATTGTGAAAGATTAGGATTTGAGATCTTCTAAAGGTGTTTTTAGGTATGCAGCACATTGTTTTTGAAAGTGTTCTTTGTGGGTTTCTGTGGTAGGAATTTGAAATCTCTTTGTGGAAGGCCTATGACTCATGACTAGAGAAACAGCTGAGCTTAGGAAGGAGCAAGGCATCCTTTGAGGGTGTTTTCAATTGCATATACATTTAATGTATTACTACATTTAGTGCTTTTCAGATTGATTAGATCATTTTAATTTTGACATAACCTGCTTCTTAAGTGATGTTAATAAAATGCTTAACCTGTAAAGGAAGGATTTCTGCTGAGATGGTGCTTGTGCAAAAGCATCAGCTGCAGACAGAGGTGTTGTTATGCTGGCAGAAGTACACAGTCATTTGAAATCAAAAGGTTTAATTTCCTTGAAGGGGTTCCAGGACCTTCTGTTCATACATGCAATGTCTTCAAGCACCTAAAAGCAATCAGGAAATTTTTGTGTTACTAACCGTACAGGGATATTTACCAGCTTTCTGAAAACTAGAGTCAGCTGTTTGGAATTGAGTTAATTCTCTTTCTCCCTTGTGTTCTTCTCACCTGTCTGTAGTGAGACCAGTCTTTGCACATCGTATGATCTGCTGTATACCAGCAGCAGTGGTTCTGAGACAGTGATGTTGGTGGACTCCCAGGGTCCCTTGGCTGTGTCATGTCCTGCTTTTTTAGCAATTTGCAAGACAGAATTAACTTATGGGAATTAAGTCAAGAGTCTGCTGCCCTTGCAGGGTGTTGTTTCTGCTGTGTAAGGTCTGTGGTCACAGTAGTGCCAAGGTGGGCTGGCTGAAGGAGAGAGAGCTGAGTATGACCCCTACTTCTGAAATGCTGTAGTGAGGCCCCACTCTTATTGCCTCATTCACCCTTTTGCTCAGCCTCTGCTTAAGATGGGAAAACAAGCAATATGTAAAGGGCCAGGCCCCTGGAGTTTCTGTTGACTTGAAGCATCAGTGTCTTTTGAATGAGTTTGAAATCCAAATAATAAAGTTTTTATTCTGGGAATCTGACAACAAGTGATGCTTGATGCCTCCAAGTGGAATCTTTTCCTCCTTGAAGAGCATAAGGCAGGAGGTGCTGTGCTGGCTGATGAGCTGGGCCAGGAGGAGGAGGAGGAGTCTTTATTAGGGCCCTCCACCACAGAAGTGGGCCCCATGAGTAACAATCAGATCTGCATATCGTGCCCATCCAGCTGCTCCTGCTGCCCAGTGTAGATATGGCTGGAAGGAGAAGGGCCAGCAGAGAAGGGATGGTTAGCTGCCATAGTCCCTACCCTTAGGAAAGACCTGCAAAAGAAATCTAATGTTTTACAGCTGCAGTTTGACTATTCCTGCATGTCTTGGTCCATCTGCTATCCTTTGCAGCCATGATACTTCAGCCACTAGCTGGAATATTCTTACTGTGTCTAACACTGCTGTTGATAGTCTTAGCATTAGCTTGAAGAAGCATATTATTTTTATGAGTGCTCTGAAAGTTTTGATTGGGAAGTGTCTCCACTTAGAATCAGCTTTACCATGTAGTATTGTGTTCCACTGCCCCCCCCCCCCACTATTTTTCTTCAGGTCTGGAACTGCAGCTGTGTAAGATCTCAGCAACTTTAAATCTTTCGAATATTTACTTTGTTTCAATGCCATGCAGTTAAGAATTCCTTCTGTTTTGCCTGTCTGATAATAGCTTCTTTGTTTCGCTGCTGACTGGAGGATTGAGGACCACTTCACAAAGGCACTACAACTTGCTCCTTGGTCCTGTAGAGACCCATGTGCCCTGGGACACTTCTGGAGCGCTGTGTTTTCAAGTGTGTGGTTCTCTTTCCCCTTCTGTCGTGTGGCAGGCTCAGTGAGAATCCCTATGATGTGACTACCAAAGATTCATGAGCTCAGTGCAGTGCTTGCCAGGGGCCCTGTGGAAGACCATGGTCTCAAGCTCTAGTTCAGGATTTAGTTTGGCTCTTTCAAACCAATCCTGCTGACACACACGGTCAAACACATTGTCCTTGTCCCATCTTACAGTGCACCTTTTTGATGAGCTCTAGGAAATACAGAGCACTTGATCAAGGCTGATGTGAATGAGTACCCCTCTGCCTTTCCTTTTTGCCTTGTCTCAGGATCTCTTGTTTTATCACTGTAACTCTTTAGCCTCCAGAAAAGAAGTAATGAAACATGATGGGTGGCAAAAATGTCAAGCTTTTTATAAGTCTTGGGATGAAAACTGTCTAAATGGATAGAAGGGTGACTGAACTTGCTTTACTTGACCCTGCTTTGCAGGGAAGGGCTTACTATCTCGAGAGGCCCCTTCAGCCTCAGCTCTTCTGATTTTGTCAGATTAACTGCTTCCTCATGAACTTTGAATTTTCTGTCATCTCATGGGTGAATTTCTTGTACCAACTCTTGGAAAACTGTAGGTATTCCACATTTGTGATTGTTCTGGTTTTGTGTGTCTTTGGGAAGATAGAATTATTCTACCTCAAGATTAGCTGGAAGTCATCTGTATACAGTTGGCTACTAATGGAGGTTATCACCTGGAAAGCAGTTGTCCTTTTTGCTCTTTGAGCCCTGTCCTTCAAGGTAGTCCTGTGTAATTGGATTCTGAAGCAGAACAATGATCTTTCCATCATTGGCATGATGCTTTTGGGCTTTGAGTGTTCTTATCAGGTTTTAGTTTCTGCACACAGGCTTTAATGGTGAAGCTTTATGATGGGCAGCTGATAAACACCACTGTGTTGTGGTGACAGAGTAAAAATGGCCTGTTGGAAGATGGTGGTTTGAAAACAGCTTGATCCTGCTGGTGTAGTCCTTAGAATTAGATGGGTGTGTGGCACTTAGTAGCTGATAGTGTGGGTTAAATAGATCCCTGTGATAGGTAGCACCTTCATAAGAAATTGTCTACAGAGCCTGTATGAGGTTAACCAGGAATGACAGCTTGGCATGTGTGTATCTGTGCCAGGGCAGGTTCAGTGGCAGGATGTGTTTCAGACAAGCTTGGCTGTATGGTGCATGCTACTGCTACTTACTGTCCTCAGCCTCTGAGAGTGGGGAGAGGCTCACCAGCACCCTATACCAGCATTTCAGCAACTGAATCTTCCAATCTGAAGGGCTTGTTCTCAGTCCTTGTACCTAAAGGATGCCAGCTCTGCAGTTTAGAGCAGATGGAGGAGATACCTCAGGGGCTTGCTGCCATTGCCCAGGGGCTGTTGGCAGTGGGGCAGTCTTGGGGTACATCATTATCTTTACCTCTTCTGGCCCTACTGTCATTTATGTCCCACAGAATGTTTCTGGGGCACTAGAAGCAAATACTAAGCAGCCCTGTCTGGGGTCATAGTGAGTGCTGCTGAGGGGCTTGGTTACAGGTCTGACCCTGCCTGTTCAAAGAAGTAACTCTGCCCATATGCTGTAGGTCTTACTCTCTTCTCTCTCTGGAATGGTTTGAGATGTTAATATTTCTGGGAGTGTTCTACCTTTCCTTTCTGCTTTGGAAGATTAATGAAGCTGGTGGTCAGGGGAAGCATGCTCAGGTATTCTGGCTGTTAGCAACTTGGCTTAGGGAAGTGAGAGCTGTAATACCTCTGGGAACTCCTGGTTTAGAAGCAGGAGCACTGCTGGGAGGAAAGTGCAGGTAAGTAACTTTGCCCCTGCAAGACAACCCCCAATTCAGAGGAGCCTTAGCATAGCTTGGTGTGTTCCATTTGCACTGGGACACGGGGAGGGGCCTGTGAGCTGAGAAGGGTTAATACCTTCAGTTAAAGAACTGGTGTATATCGATATGAACAGCTCTAAATTTTAGTCCTATTTTGTAACTTTTTGTTCATTGTTTTGCATGGTACTTTCAAAACCATAATTTTGGAACTGTATGCCAATTTCCTATGTGTTTAACAAGCTTGCTGTATCATAAAGCTTTTAATCTATTTCCTGAAAAGCTAAAAGCTTCTTAACTTATATTACGATTTCACCATCTTAAAAGTATTTTATAACTACTGCTGTCCTTTGATTTGTTTCCATTTTATTTCTATTATCTTGCAGCATCTTTTATCCAAATTCTTCTTTCTTATAAATCTTGTAAGTAGGAACCAGTAGCTTTTCCTTAATTGCGGTCATGCTTTTCTTTTTCCATAATCCCATATTTTATTTGTAAATTCATTCTCATTGTCTCTTGTAGCTTTTGCACTTTTACTTGAAAAAGACAAGTAATTTTTTTTGTGTGTGTTTTTGAATGGGGAGGATTGTTGGCAAAAGCAAATTAATCTGCCTGAATCAGTCCCATCTTTTCCGTACTTTAGTCTGTGATCATGTCATGAATTTCAGGACTTTGCACTAACCATGTTTTTTTTACTTAAAGCTTATTTTACAGACCTAGTGTTTGATTTGTATGCATTGTGCATGTAGTGTTTTTTTTCCAACTACAGTATATTGCTGGATAGCTTCTTTAGGACAAAAAATGGCTCATGGGAAGATGCATAAAGATTTGTACTTATTTGCTACTTAATGTCAATGAAAATTTGTGAGGTAAATGTAGGTTAAATGATGAATTTGAGAACAAAAAATAAGGAGTAGGCATTTGTCATTAAGACATTTCCTTTAAAACAAAACAAAGAAGCACCCTATCTGTAAATTTTCAGGTACTCCAACTGCTAAAGTGTTAACATGCCTTTATTTGCAAGGCTGAGTCTGAACCTGCTGTTCTCCAGTGTCCCAGAGTTGAGACCAAAGTTCTGTTTTGTTGGTAGAAACACATAGGTGTGATTATGTCAGGAGCATGCATTGTCTGCTGTTTGCTTTTGTAGTTTATAAAAGTTTTGGAAATCCATCTAGTGTTAGCTAAGAGCAAGAACACACTCTTTAAAATGTTAGTAGTCCTAGACCAAAGCCATCCAAGGAAGAGGAAAAAAAAAATTGAAAAAGTAATCACATTGAGTGCAGTATATATTTTGTTTTGGTAGCTATCCTGGAAGAAAGGATGGAGCCAACAGAGCAAATGGTCTCGTATCCACACAATGCTGATGTGTGAAAGGGAGACCAGAAGTCTCTTCAGAAGGACATGGGCTGGCTGAACTGGGGAGAAGGAGCGCAGAGCTGGGCAGAACCAGGTTAGGACCCTCTGAGAGGGTTGTGGAGCTCCTTGTAGGATGGGGAGCAGGAGACAGCCAGCCCACAGCAGCTGCTGTCTGCAGGCTATCTTATTTATTTGGCAGTTTTAGTGATCGTGTCAGGAGTGAGGGACCAATTTGGGAGAATGGGATTCCACAACCTTCCCTTTCTCATACAGGATCTTAAAATTATTTTATTGTTTATTTTATAAGTATGTTAGTACAACAAGGCTGGATCAAAGCCGCTTAGTGTTCAGGGCAGCATGAGATGAGTTGGCCAGCTGGAAGTTAAGCACTTCCTTGGAAGTCAATAGTAACGGTACTATTGAAAAAATTTTTGTCTTTTAAGGGAGCAAGGGAAGGTGGCATTTAATTTTTGTGGGGATGAGAACCAGGTGAGGCAGATCCTTGCCCTTTCAGAGAGGGTAGGAAGCCAGTATTGGGTATAAGCACTCTCTTCCCAGCAAGAAGCTGGGACAGTCTCTAGGATATGAAGGTCAGTTATCAGCCTTATGAAAAAAACAAGTTAGGTACACCCACAAATACTTCCTAAACAGAGGCACTGGCTTAAATACAGTGAACTAATAGCTTCATGTTAACTACTCAATTGGACTTGATCTTTGTGTCCAGGATCCCATGAGCCTGTTCTGTTCCCTGTCACGCGCAGTGAAACGCTGTTTTTTCTCTTCCCAGCTATAGCGACGCAGGCTAGTGTGGAGTTCCGCCGGAAAGGATCCCAGATGTCCACAGACACTATGGCTTCCAACCCCATGTTTGATGCAAGTGAATTCCCAGACAACTATGAAGCAGGAAGGGCAGAGGCATGCGGGACACTCTGTAGGATATTTTGTAGCAAGAAGACTGGGGAAGAAATATTACCAGCTTACTTATCTCGGTACTAACCTATCTTCCAGTTGCTTTATTGGTGTAACTTTATGATGCAGACTAATTCCCAGTGAATAGCATTCACTTGCTCTCTGAATTCTATGTTGCCAGTTTAAGAGCACCAGGTTGGTCTTCAGAGGCTGGAGGTGGGAATCCTGGCTAAGCCCAGCACTGTTGTCCTCTCACATTTTCATGATGCTGCTTTTCACTGCGTTTTCTTCAAGTCTCAGTTGAAAGAGAGTACCTTAAAGTGCTTCCAACTGGAGGGAACATTTTCTTTGGCACTTTCTTGCCTCCTGTATTTTTATTTTTGTTTAGTTTGTCACTGAATATTGTTCAGATGGAAAACATAAGTGTGCAGGCATAAGACTTTTTACACTTTATTAGACCACAGAGGTCTTCTGTTGTAAATTACCACATCCTTGGGTTTGTTTTTTTGTAGTTGCTTTTTTTTTTTTTCATCCTCTGAGTATTGAAATGCAGTAACATCCCATTATTACTGTCGTATTTGAACTACCTTCGTGTTCAGTTTTATTTCTGAGAAAATGAAGCAGTTTTGCTTATCATGATATACCTTTTCCACAATTTTTTTGTTATGTAAAATAGTAAATGCTAGAGGCAGAGAGTCAGTTTTAAATTATGATTATCTCAAAATTTTCAAGTACATTTGTCCCAGATGGCATTAAAACTTCCCAAAAACTGGGTAGTTTTATTTCTTGAATGTTGTTGTAGTTCTTGTATAGATAGTTCATATTTCTCTTGGCCAGTCAGTGGGATCCATCTGTGTCTGCAAGACTTTTGACACAATTAAGAGGGCATACATGTTCTCTAACAAGAAACTGCAAAAGAAGCTAACTGCTCAAGGATGATGGGCAGCTGGGTTTCTGCCCTTGCCTTTTCATTTGAAGCTATGATGGTTATAATTGGTCTCATTTTCCAAATTGCTGATCAGTGTGTCTTGTCCTGACATCCTGTCCATTCTCCTGTCCACTGCCTCCCCCAAGATTTCACAGTATTTTTCTCATATTGGGGAGTTAAATTCAAGGTCTTGCTCCTGTCCTTACATGGGAAGGGAGTAGTGGAGAGCAGGTGATTCACTGTTGGTAACAAGCTGGTCATGCTTGCTCAATTCCCAGTATGAGTGTTGCAACAAATCAAAGATTTCAGTACAACTGTGCTGCACTGGCTTTTCATATGAAATGTGTCATTTGTGAAGGTGTATTAAGCTGGTCAGGTGTGCTTGCCTGTACTCAAGTAATGTAGGGGAAGACTTATATCAGTCCTAGTTTACTTAGTTAACTATATCAGTATAGTTTCCTAGCTCTGTTTTTGAAACTTGCTCTATTTTATGTAGACAAGATCAAATAGTGGCTGCAGAATCATGTGGGATTCTGATGATTTTATGTGCAAATAATTAAATCTTATCTTTCTTTGTCAGATTTTACATGCTTTTAATTCAGGGTTTGCAGATAGCAGATTTCGTTTGCCACCCGGTCCTTGCCAGTGTTATTCTAAACTCCCCTCCTCTGTTCTGCTGTGACCTGAAAGGCATTGATGTTGTGGTTCCCTACTTCATTTCAGCTCTGGAAACTATTTTACCTGACAGGTAAATCACCATTTCCATATAAGCATCATCAGAGGTATTGGAAGGTGTTTGTCTTTTGTCATTCCTGCATAATTTCACCAAACGAATTTCTGCAGTGTGGGGCCTACTGTGTGTGTATATTTGATGGTGATAATAGCAGCACTGTGTAAGCTCAAGTTTTCAGTTTGATTTAATGCAATTTTTTTTAAAGCAATAACGGTGCTTATATTAAATGAAATATGTGAGTTAGCTGCATATTTATTAATGCAAAGCAGTGTCTTTAAGAACAGGAAAATATATTGAATTATGTAAAAAATATATTGAAAGCCTATTGATTTTAAAGTAAACTTTCACAAGATCTTATGTTGTTTCAATGTATTCAATAAGGAAGTAATCTTATGCATTATTAAATGAAAAAGTTGATAATTTAGACTGATTGGAGTAGGTCTTTATCGGAGCTTTATAGATTTTGGAATGTTTTGCTAAGTTAGGCACTTGATAGTCTCTGCATGTCTTCTTCAGTGTATGAATTATGTCTTGGTACTGTTTCATTTTGATGTTAGGCATTTAGACAAAAAAAGCATTATTTATCTCCTGGGCTTAAATCTGAGCTGCTACTTCTTTTGATAAGTCTTAGCAGGAAACAGCTACATTGCATCCTGCAATTTACTTAAGGCTGTGGGGTGGGTGTATATTTAATGTTAACTTAGTTACATTCGGCTCCAGATTCTTGTGAAAAGTTGATTGATTAACTGTCTGATGCTTTGATTTGCAGAGAGCTCTCGAAGTTTAAAGTCTATGTAAACCCCACAGAGCTAAGAAGAGCTTCCATTAACATCTTGCTATCTCTGTTGCCTCTCCCTCATCATTTTGGAACAATAAAGTCTGAGGTAGTACATTTATCACTGTGTTTTGCATTCCATTTTTCTTTCCCTGGGAGTGGGATTTGGATGGGTTGTGGGTTGTGTTGGATGTTTTCTTTAGCACTGGAAATCTTTCAGTGAACATGAAACACTAAGACCATATTACAAGGTGTCAGTAGCAGTGTGTGCTGTGAATGTTGACTTTTGAAACCCTGGTGACATGATGTTTAATTGATACTGAAATAAGTGTGTTTTTTCTTCAGGTTGTCCTGGAAGGGAAGTTCAGCAATGATGACAGCTCAACATATGATAAGCCAGTAACATTCCTGTCCTTGAAGTTGAGGCTTGTGAATATCCTTATAGGAGCTTTGCAAACAGAAACTGATCCCAACAACACTCAAATGATACTAGGTTATTTTGGCTTTTTTATTTAAAAACTGTGTTATAGAAGTGTCTGTCTTAATCTGTCCTGGATTATTAGTGATGTATTGCTTTGCAAGAAGGAGGTTTAAATTCCTGGCAACTTGTCATGTGTGCTATCTCCCTCGTACTATGAAAACATCTTAAAAAGCCTCACATTTTCGTTAATCTTTTTATGTGGAGCAGTACTTGAAAACTAGAGGCAAAAGTAAAGCACGTTCTAGCAAGCAAGTAGGTAAGAATGACAATTTTAGGAAGGATTCCTGACTAATGGATTTCAGAGAAAGCCTTAGGTTTTGGCATGGTTAAACCTAAGAAACATATAGACATACTGGTGACTGGTGATCCAGCATTGGCAAAATGCAGATGACATTTGTTTAGCAGTGTGTAAATCCTCAGATAAAATCCAAAAGTTTTGAATTAGGTTGCGGAGTTGCACTATGTACTATTTGGCAAACTGTTCTCAGAGGTAATAATTGGATTAACATTATACTGAATACTCAGAAAAAAAAGTAAAGATGAAAACTTGGATATTGTATAATCTGTCAAGTTAAATATGTTTTCAGATAAGTAGAAATGTACAAGCCTATTATTCTTACTTATTCCCTCTTATTCTTCTCTCTTTAGAAGTGCTTTTTTCATCATAATGGTGTTCTTGCCCCTACCAGTTTCCTTTTGTCTGTTTAAAAAGGTAACTCTCTTGTGGTGTGAGAGAGGTGTCCACCTTGTTCTGGGTGGCAGACAGTTTACCTTATTAACAGAGGAGGGCAAGAAAATGATCCATTGTTAAGGGAAGGGAAACAAATCCAGATCTGCAAAGACTTTTAGAAGATTACCTTGCAATACTTTAAGCAGTGTCTTTTCTCACAGAAGACTAGAGGGGAATAATTTGAAAGAATACTTTACACCCAGTGCTGGTGGAGGGGTGAGGTTATCTGTGGTTTCCAAGCGAGACCCTCAGAGCAGGTGAGGTTGTTCCACCTCCAGTACTATGTCTGATACATCAGGGTGGTGCTTTAAATCCCACTCCTGTCCCATGCCCCTCCACACCAAGTTGCTCTGCAGCCAGCTGGGGAGGTGTTCTACCTTGATTGGCTTTTCTACTGAGAATTATTATTCTCCTGTTAGTCCCTGCCAGTTCACCTGTCCTGTATTTCTCCTCTTAAACTCCTGTTTCCATAGGTGAAGTTATTTCCTGCTAGCTTTAGCTGGAGGGAATTCATTAATCTCCAGTTTAACCAGAACTTCTCATGTGTGCCACCAGCTTCTCAATAGAAGCAGGGTTTGTTTCCATCTGCCAGTAAATTTTTGGCAGCTTGTGGTGCATTTCATGAAATCACAGAGTGGTTTGGGTTGGAAGAGATCTTAAAGCTCATGTCATACCACTCTGCTATTCCATCATGTGTTCCACCCCCATTCCCTGGATTGGGACACCTTCCATTAGACCAGATTGCTCCAAGTCTTGTCCAGCCTGGCCTTGGGCCCTTCCAGGGATGGGGCATCCACAGCTTCTCTGGGCAGCCTGTGCCAGGAACTTCCCACCCTCACTGGGAAGAATTTCTTCACACTATCCCACCTCACCTTGCCCTCTCGCAGTGTGAAAATGTTCCCCCTTGTCATTTCCCTTCATAGGGTAAATTGTGTTTTCCTAAATGTTCATTGGTGGATGAGACAGGGGAAGGAGGCAGAAAATTAAAATAGAAGCTACCGAATGTGCCAGTGTCAGCCAGTTTCAGGTCCATGTCCTTACTGCTTCTTCCCTCATCATCTAGGGGTGATGCTGCCAAGCAGGTACAGGCTGTTCGCCCTGGTTAAGACCCATCAGCAGTTTCCATTTGAGTTAAAACTTCCCTGAGGTTGAAGAGAGAACTCTGTTCTGGCTAGCTTAGGTGCAATGAGGTTGGTGACTCCTGCAGTTAAGAGCTTTAGCTTATTTAAAATCCAGTATTTTGGGCACTGGTGGGAATTAGAGCATGTAAGGTGAGAGGCTGAGGAAAACTTCCAGGCAAAGGGAATTTCAGTGTATGCCTCCTCACCTTCTTATAGATATCCTTAAATGTAACATGAGCTTTTAAATGAGCACAATCTGGTGTGAGACAAGCAACCACTCCAGCCCTTCTGTAGAGCCAAAATGCTTCCAAACAGAGGAGTTTGACAGACCTATCACAGAGCAGATGGGGCTGGAGGAGACCTCTGGGTATCTCTCATTCAGTCTAACTCCCTGCCAAGGCAGAGTCACCTGTGGCACAGTAACCTGTCCGGGTGAGTTTTGAATGTTCTCAGAGAGGGAGATGCTGTGACCTTCCTGGGAAGCCTGTTCCAGTGCTCTGCCACCCTCCATGGAAGGAAGTTTTTTTCTTGTGTTGTGGCAGAACTTCTTGTATTTTAGTTTGTGCATTACTCCATGTCCTGTTGCTGGGTACCACTCAGAGTCTGGCACTATACTCTAGACACCCACTGCTGAGATATTGAGACATAGTGATGAGATCCCCTCTCAGTCTTTCAAGACTGTGTTCAAAGCATTTTTGTCATAACTGTCTCAACTTTCATGTGCTTCAGATGGCTAAGCTCAAGGCAAGTCCTGTGTTTTAATAAGAGATTTTATAAAACAGGACTGCAAACCTCTATGTTAGACCTTCTGTGCTGCTTGGTAATTTTTCGTAGGGAATTATACTGTAGTCCATAGTTACCTTCTTCTATCTGATTTTGCAGGTGCAATGTTAAATATTGTTCAGGATTCAGCATTGCTAGAAGCCATTGGCTGTCAGATGGAAACAGTGAGTATTTTTTGTTTGAAATTACTTCTTCAGAAAGAATGCATTCCTCACTTTACCTGAAAAGGGGCTCAGGTAGCATCTTGAGATTTGGTCTTTTGTGTCTGAAAGCATGGGGAACTCAGATTTTCTTATCTCTCTAAACTGGCTTTGACTTTGCAGAATGGTGGTGAAAACAACCTCTTCAAAAGCCACAGTCGCACTAACAGCAGCATTAGCACTGCAAGCGGTGGCAGCACAGAGCCCACAACACCCGACAGTGAGCGGCCAGCACAGGCCCTTCTGAGGGACTATGGTAAGGACAGCTCTTGGAAAACCCTGGCATGAAATGCCAGGTTGATGTTTCCTGGGTTTTTCTGTTCTAGTTTTGGCTAAAGCATTAATGTGCCCAGGTGCTTGAAGCCAGGGGGATATAGCCCAGCTGTGTGCTGCAAGTCTGCACTCACGTGTGCCCTTCCACTGAAGGTCTCTTAACATTTTCAAAATCAGAATGTAAAAGCTTATGAAAAAGGTGTTTGTAAACTTTAACTTAGTTTTTCAAGACACTTCGTTTCTGTCAATGAGAATGGGATATATGTACAGCGGGTGTAAATCAGTCCCTTCATTCATTGTGATAGCATTCCAAATGCTCACTTGACCTCTGCAGCACCTTTTCTTAAACCACATTTAAAGAACATTTCAGGGACTGGCTTCTGTAGAGCAAGTAAGCAGAATGCTTGTGATATGCCATATGTTATAACAGAATTCAGTAATTAACTTTAGTTTGCTATGTCTTGTATTGTCCATTTTTGACTCTATGTAGTAAAATCCTTGTTCTAAATCTGTGTGTGATAAGCTGCGTGACTGTCGAGGTCCTGCAATTTCATTTGCTCCTTTGGTCTTCAGTTTAACTGATGTTGGCCAATTAAATGTGAGAACAAATCACCTTTATTGCGTTGTAGCCTAGACTGACAATTCTGTCATCACCAACCAAAAATATTTGGTGGTGTTTTGTTTTTTTTTTTTGCCTAGTTCTGTAAATAGCAAGAGGAGGGAGATTATCAGGAAAGGCTTCAATATATTCTAGGTCTTCATATAAACACATTGCTGCTTTCCCCACAGGATTTGCTTGTTTGAAATTATCAAAGTGCTGGTTTTCTGCACAGCATTTGAACTGTGTTTAATTTATGTGGGTTTTCATTGACAAGTGCTTGTAAAAATACTCATTTGTAAGATTTTTTAAAAATCTTCAAAGTATTTGAATTACAGATTCTTCATACCATGATATAACTTGAAATATATTTTTGTAATATATTAATTTTATTGGATTTTTAAAATTTCCTGTGTACAGAAGGTAAGGTTGTAAGGAGCTTATGAAAAGAATTTGTGTTTCCACTGGATGTTTCAAATAAGAGAAAATTGAAAACAAGATGGTCTGTTGTTGCTGTTTACTGGTAAACAAGATGGTATATTTGTTACTGTAGACTCTTGAATCTGCTCCTGGTGTGACATTGGACATAGTTCTTGAGTGTTAAATACGGTAATTTAAATTTTGGGAAGAATATGTCTTATCTGTCATAATTCTCATGTCCCTTTGTAACTAATCATTGAGAAGTTTTTTATTTCTGACATTAATTTGCATACTTCAATTTTAACAAATACAGAAAGTATTTATGTTTTGTAGTATTTGAAGTGAGACCAACTGATAGTTAAAACATTTTAATTTTGAGTTAAAGATTCAAGGAAACAGAAGGTTAAAAATAATTGTTTCTCTAGCACTGGTTCTTTCATTATCTATGTCTGTTGAACTAGTGCAGCTTTTGATAAACATTAGTGTGGGAATTGTTCAAAATGTCTTAAAAAAATGAAATTGAGCTAGCTGGTCTGAATGGGTTTGTATATAATGCCTGGAGAGTACATGAGAGAGGTAGCCTGTGCAAAAGGCATCAACCCAATTTTGAGATGATTAGGGTTTATTTCATGTCTGTATTGTGGCTGCTCTGCCTTGTGCCTGTGCTTTGCTTTTTGTCACTAACACTTAGTTCTTTTCCCTCCCTGTGGTGTGTGGTTTGGGGTTATATCCTAGCTCTTCATACAGATACAGCTGCTGGATTGCTGATCCGCAGCATTCACCTGGTCACCCAAAGGCTCAACTCCCAGTGGAGGCAGGACATGAGTATCTCTCTGGCTGCCCTGGAGCTTCTCTCTGGACTGGCAAAGGTGAGACATGCAGCTTGGTGTGCTCTGGCCCCTTCTCACAGGGTGGTTGTAGTCCTGCCTGGGTGGAAGTCATGCCACAAAACAGATTTCTGTGGCTTAGTTTGTCAACAACTGTTCTTTTTGGAAATGGAAAAGAGATAGCACTGTTATTAAAGGTAATTTTCTCCCAGTGTAAATGTGCTGTGGCTCCAAGAACATATGGCCTTGGAATCCCACTTTTCTTTTTGTACAACTTTTCCTTTTCTTCCTCATCTTGGAAATAGTTTTTAGAGTTTGACAAAATGTAGTGTATTGCTAATGTGAAGTATTGCCTTCTTCAAAGCTTTATCTGCACACAGTTCTTCATTCAACACGAATAATAAATAAAGCTACTAGGTGGGGGAGAAGAGTTGTTAAGGAGCAAAATACCCCTTTCTGCCTGAGAGCTCTTGTGCCCAGGCTAGACTTCATGGCCTTTGCTAAGCAAAGTCCAGTGTACTTAAAGCAGCCATGATAACCTGGTGTGACAATTCTGCATTTCCTGTCATATTCCTCAGGAACTCAACAGATCTCTTTTAATGTGTGTCTCAGGCAGTTTCTGGAGCATTAAGTCAGCACTGAGCCATATTGGACTGGATGTTTATTCATTAGTGTAATAGCATGAACTGAAGGAATGTATTTGAAAGTGTTTGGAAATGAATTAATGTGTATTATTGGATCTTATAGAGCACCATATAGAACCAGGGCTTTGTGTAGCTTGTGTGGTTAAGCCAGGGTCTTCTTGGTTTGGTTTTTTTTTTGTTTGTTTTTTTTTTTTTTCCCAGGATTATGGGAATGGGAAAATACATTATCTCGTTAAATGTATGCTTAGGTTAATGTTAAATATTGTAGTCTTTGTAGAATTCTCATGCAGCTGAAGTAATTCTTGCCTTGGAATATCTTTCCCCTTTATAACACAGTGGGGAAAAAGAGATCACTTCTTCCTGCATAATTAATGTGGAGACTTGTTCTGCTTGTGTCTTTGGAGATGACATGCCCCAAAGCCTTTCTCAGGAAGGGGCTGCCCTGTTTTATGTCTGTTCAGCACCAGGTTATTAGTGGGATTTAGAATTCTGTTTGCTGTAGATCTTGAGCTTCTGAAGGATGTTCTAGCTAAATCCTAGGGCTCTGAATTGTCACTCCCATTTGTGGAGTACAGCTGCCAGGCTTCAGTGCTGGCACTAGCACCTGCTTGGATAAGCATGGTCAGATTCTACAGAGTAGAAAAGTCCATCTGTTCCTGTGCTGAGTCACAAACTGTGAATAAGAGAGAAGAGAAATTCAGTTCTTTAGCCTTACAGTGCAGGTTCTCATAGCTCATTGTGCTGTTTCCTGATGTTCTTGTCTGGAACCTTGCTCTCTGCAGCCCTGAACCAGGAAGGAAGCAGAGAGAGTGTTTGCAGTGAGTTTTGGGGAAGAGGTTATGGGTTTTTTGTCAGTCTGCTTGTCCAAAGATGTTTTTTTGTTCCTTCTACCAGTGGTGAAAGTTACTGTGCTGAGAGTATGTCTGGGGGAAAGTTACTTGAGCAGCATAAGCCCTGTGGAATGTGGAAGGGAAACTTGACAGTGAGTGGGTTGTTGGAGATACAGAAGGGGTTGCTAGAACCGAAGAAAAAGCATTTGTGGGGAAATAAAATTCAATACTGCAAATTCAGTTTGAGCTGTAGTCAAGAAAGAGCTGAGCTGTTCCTTGGGGTTGGTTAAACGCCCTGAGCAGTGTTTCCAAGAGCGGCGTACCGGGCAGGGTGGGCGGTGTGACGCTGTGGCCTGTGGCGCAGGTGAAGGTGGCGGTGGATCCCTCGGACCGCAGGCGCGCCATCAGCTCCGTGTGCGGCTACATCGTGTACCAGTGCAGCCGCCCCGCGCCGCTGCACTCGCGCGACCTGCACTCCATGATCGTGGCAGCCTTCCAGTGCCTCTGCGTGTGGCTCACTGAGCACCCCGACATGCTGGATGAGAAGGTCAGAGTCTCTCTGAAATGCTTTGGTGCCCAGCCTCTGTTCTCTGCACTTTGCTTAGCTTTCCACAAATGTTGAAAACAGTTTCTGTGCAAAATTTTAATTCCTCATCTTTATTCACCAGTGCAGTTTTTAGCTTTAAAATTACCTTTGTAGTTATAGGAATGTCTCAGTCTTTCTTCTTACTTTGTGAAACTGGAAAAAGAGAAGAAAGGAGACTTGGGGAAAAAACAAAAGAAATGGAGAAATGAATGGGGTAACCCATAGTTACCTGCTGCAGGTAGCCATGACTTTCCTCATTTCTCAGCTCTTACCTAACTAAAGCATTTTCTAGTCTTAGCAGAATTCCTTTGATGTTAATATTTTGATAATCAGTGTTTGTTTCACCAGTTTTCTAGAAACTGAGCAAAGCATAGCTTAATATAAGGTGGAATTTACTTGGTAAGCTTGAGAAGAGCAGGGAATGAGAGACAGGTTTTCAATTGCCTTCTGCCCAGATGCTTCAGAAAAAATTAAAAAATTGGAGTGCCCATTTTCATTGTTAGTCTCTTTCAGAGCAAATTTAGCGATCTTTGTGTTTTTATAGACAATAGATATGTATTATGTAATATCTTTTAATCTTTTTAGATAGAACATTACAAATCTTTATATTTTGTTTACTCTGTAACCTATAAAAATATATATGTTTTTTAAAAAGAAGAGGATTAAAAACCCACAAGCAGAATGTTAAATAAAGATTCTTTCTGTGTGTGCTTTGGAGTACTAGCATGGCAGTAGTGACTGTGATAGGATAGGTTCCCTGGATGTGGCACATTTCATTATGGCCTTTTTTATTTCAATTACCACTCTAAGGAGATAGTGTTACATACTGTGTGCATTATGTACTGCCCACTGAGTAGCTCATTCCTGAGTCACAATAGTTAGATGAGAACCTTCCCCTGCAAGTATTAAAAATGCAGCTGTGCCTTCTCTTACATTTGTTTTAAATTCCGCCTGCTGTATTGCTACCCTGTAAGATCCTGATGCAGTTCTTTGTGGCCAGTCTTTTCAGCTCCATGCTGGTTAATTTTGCTCTGTTAGAAAACTTTGTTTTTCTCTTCACCTTTTATTTTATATCAACAATGAATATAAGGAAGGGCAAAGGCCAAGGTACAGAACCCTGTTGGTTTCTGGTGGTACAACCTGACCAATCATGTTCAGTTTTAATAACCTATTTATTCAGGAGAAGTCTTTCTTTATTGTTCTGTATAGCTCAAACCATGGGATCTGAACCTTTGTTGTAGCAATTTTGTTCTGCACAGCACTGGTGTGTCCTATCTGTGGTTCTACTGGGTGTTGGCCTCTCCTGTAACAGATTTGTTGAAACTTACAGTGTGCTTTCAGAATGTTCTTATTTTTCTCCTGTTGAATTAGATACTATGATGCGTTTTGCTAACTAAAGGTGTTGCCAGTTGAAAAATTTGGAAAAGGATTTATTGCAGTTTTCCAGATGAGTTCATTCTCAATGTGCTTAGAACTTAAAACTTCTGCAAAGAGTCCCAGAAATGCATTTATTATCTCTTTAAGTATGTTTACATTTTTCAGTTGCATTGATAATAGTCCTCTTGTCAGTTTGCTCTGTATGCAGTGAAATACATTGTGTGTATTTATTAATTCAGAGCACTTTTTACCATTAGAATGTAAGTAGGTAGTACAAGTACACACCTATAAACAGGAAAAATATCAGATCTATAGCAAATGTGATATTATTTTAATAGTGTTGAAGTAATCTTCTGCCTTTAAATAAAAAACTCATATTACCAGCAGTGATTTTTTTTAACTTAATGATATATCCAAAAACCCTGAGATTTTGGATGTGTTTATCCAAATGCTTCTACTTCATGCTGGTTTTTGTGTTTTAGGATTGTTTAAAAGAGGTACTGGAGATTGTGGAGCTGGGCATTTCAGGGAGTAAATCCAAAAACAGTGAACAGGAGGTCAAGTACAAAGGAGATAAGGAGCCAAACCCTGCATCGATGCGAGTGAAGGATGCTGCTGAAGCTACACTAACATGGTATGTAATTTGTCAGAGCACCTTTAATGTTCAGTATTGCCTTGTCTGAGAGTGTTTAATAGGGACTTTGCAGCAGGTGGCCTCTGATGTAAAAAGGGTATTTAAGAAGTTAGGCAGAAGTTCCCTCTCTTTGCCCTTTGGGCAGGGCTGTGCTGTGCCTTAGATCTCTCCCTCTCCCCTTGCAGCTGATAGCAGAAACAGATCCCTCTGGTCACTGTTTCCCCTTTCTGCCTCCTCTCTTCCTTGTTCAGTAAAACCCAGACCCTCCTCCAGCCAGCCCTGGTGTTCTGTTCCTGGCCAGGCCTCTCTGCAGATAGCAATTCCCTCTCTTTCACTTACCCCAGTGATCCCATCTTCCCATTTCCTCTTCTCCTCCTCCTGACAACATATGTTGTTCCCTACTCTGGTTAGGAAACTGCTAGACATTGTGTGACAGCAGGAAATGGCACATGTAGCACATGTGTGCTGGAGCAGGATGGGATGGCTGCCTGCCCATAGCATTGGGCTTGGTTAATATATTTGAGAGGTTCTGCTGGAAATGCAGTAACAGATAATGTGTGGGTTGGGAAAGGGAAGCACAGAGAGGAAAATTAGAATTTGCTCCAGAGAAGTTGGAAAGTACTGTGTTATGGGCTGATCAGCATAGTGGCAGATGGTACAGATTGAGGATGGGAAGGATAAATATGTTTTGCAAAAGGTAATAGCTGCTTTCTTTTTTGCTCTGCTTTGGAATCCAACTGTTATAAACGTTACTGTTAATAAAAACAACTGTGTAATTTCCAAGAAAAAGTGACTACTCATTGGAGCTTGTGAAAAAATCCATATTGTTGCCTGAAAGTATTTATTATAAGTTAGAGGGATGAAACTATTTTCACTGTAAAGTGGAAAAGTGTGTGGGGAGGGCAGTCAATAGACTTGCTTTTGCTCTGGATATTGGTATTAAGGATAAAGTCTTGACTTAGATCATGTGACACTGGACAGCTGGACAACTCTCATTTCTGGTTCCTGACATAGAAATTTTCAATTTCTAATAGTGTTAGTGAGATCCTGTAAAACTTCAAATTATTTAAAACAATGCTTCTGGGGACCTCCTAAGGCTGTGGCTCCAAGTAGATGGGCACTGTTGGACCCCATCTGGAGACTTTCTCCAGGGAAGATTACAGTCTATGAAAGCTGGGCTTGTGTGATCCTAGGCCTTTTAGGGTTTTAAGCTACTGCAATCTGTACTTGGAGAAAGCAAAGGCAATTGTAACTAGTGCACTGCCGTGTCTGTCCTGCTTGTTGGTATGAAAGGGCTAAAGTATGGATTGGAGAAAAAATATTTTAAGAATGTTTTAAAAATGAACATGGGGCTATGAAAGAGTACAGATTTTCATCCTTTAAAGCATGTCTTAATAGGCGAGTTTATAAAAAAGCTCGTTCTATAGGCAGAGCACCCTTCTTTGTGGATTTTCATGTGTGTTTTTCTGAAGTTGCTGCTTATCTTAAAACGATCTGATGGGTGAGGGCAGATGTGCCCTGATAATGTAACTGTTAGGTCAAAACAGATGAAGAATGAGTGAAAGTTTGTGCTTGGGTGGAACAGTTCACTTAATCTGTGATAACTCTCAACTTTATTCTCCCTTGCAGTATTATGCAGTTACTTGGAGCATTCCCTTCTCCCAGTGGTCCTGCTTCTCCTTGCAGCTTGGTGAATGAGACCACGTTAATTAAATATTCCCGTCTCCCTACCATAAACAAGCACAGCTTCCGTTACTTTGTTCTGGATAACAGCGTCATCCTGGCCATGCTGGAGCAGCCTCTGGGGAATGAACAGAGTAAGTTCAGATTTCCCATTTCCTTCTTTCTCAGGCTAAAACTTTCTGTATGGAGCTGCAAACAAATGCACTTCATCAAGTGTTTCTCACATTTCAGGGGCTTTCCTGTCTGTGGGTGGGCACACAGAGCAGAGTGTTGTCCTGGGATGAAGTGGTGGGAATAACTTTAATGCCTCTGATAATCAAACATGCACAAGCCTACCCAAATTGTTCATGCAGTTGTCCAAGTCTTTCAACCAGTTAGATCATATACTTGCTGCTGACTGCCATTGAAATAATGGGTGACAGATAAAAGCAATAGTGTTACATTTTGAAACATCCTTGTTCCTACAAGAACAAGAGTGTAGAGTATAGGACACTTGATAGGAGCTAGTGCTTAACATATGGTTAGTATGTCTCCATTATGCTTGCACCATTGCTGCTGCCTGCTTTAGGCCTCCTATTGCTGCATATTTCTGTGGGTGCTTTCAGCTCAGGTGGTTTTAGTTGCTTAGGAGTTGTTATAATTTTCCCGTGTCTGATCCTGTTTGCTCAATGACACCTCTGTAAAGGAGATTTGCCACAGGGTGTTGGTTTTCACAGCTGAGTCCAACTCATTTCAGCCTCATAGACTTTGACTTGCATCAGGAGCTTCTGTAACGAAGATCTTAAATAATGCTTTGAACAGAATAACTGGTCTACCATAAGTCTTCACATGTCATGGTTTATTTAATAGAACAGGTGAAAATTCTTTAACATGCTAGCTCAGTTAAGGACTAACTTAGGTTAGAACTGATGTACTGTCCCTAATACATTTTCCTCATCTGTAGGTAGGATGGAGCCTAAAAACTAGTCTTGAAAGCAGAGATTGCACAGACTGCATGAACTGGTGCCGAGAAGTTGAGTTGAGATCCGGAGTGCTCTGGCCATGTTGAGAATTGCTGAATAGATCTTGCAGGAAGTGACAATGCTGGGAGCCATTGCCACATGTCCACCCCTAGTTTGTGTTGGAGCAAGTGTGTTCCTGACTGGAGTGACTTAGAGCATGCTAGAATGGTTAAGCAGTCCTCATCCTCACTCTGCCTCTGCTAAATGTGTTACTGTGGAATCCTGCAAAGCTGCTGGAATCACAAATAGATTATCTTTTCTTGCTGTGTACAACTTGCTTACAAATCCCCTTTGATTGACAAGATTAATTATACTAATGCACAAGTACATCAGGCCAGTTCTGAGGCAGATCATGGAAGTGAGTGACTGAG
Organism: Erithacus rubecula; assembly: GCF_903797595.1. Taxonomy (NCBI): domain Eukaryota; kingdom Metazoa; phylum Chordata; class Aves; order Passeriformes; family Muscicapidae; genus Erithacus; species Erithacus rubecula. The sequence goes on from NC_136670.1 coordinate 964,432, forward strand.
GAGCTGGTTTGGGTTCTCTCTGTGTGTATGCTTATGTCCAGGGTGTGCTGTACCCTGAACTTCCCAGGAAATACTGGGGGAGGAATAGGATTCTGCTAGTTACCTGGTGGTGCCAGTGTGTGGTTTATGTGCACAAAAGATGAATGCAAATACCTTTCAGAAGAAAAACTTATGGTGAAGTACAATGATCTCATGTAAGGTGACTAATATTGGTGGCCTTTTAAATCTTGAAGGAGGACTGAAATCCCTGCAATGTTAAAGCCATCATTGTGCCAGTAGAAGGCACCTCAGGACTCTGTAGTCTGACCTCCTGCTGTAGACAAGGCCAGCACTGATTTGGACCAGGATACCACAACCTGGTGTTGCTCAAGTGGGTCTTGCAAACCTGAGAGGACAACTTCTCTGTAACCCTAGTCCTTGTGGGGAAAAATTTTCCATAATGTGGAGTCAGGATCTTCTGAGTCTGACCATTATCTTTCGTCTTTGCACTGTTCTTACTGCTGCTATTTGTGAGGAACTTTTGCAGGAGGTCATAGAAGCATCATGGAAACAGTGTCTCCATGTGGGTATTGTCTCACCTAAACAGGCAGTGACTGGACAAGCTTTGATTTTCTTGGAGGTATTTTGGAGAGGAATGGTGATCTGCATGAATTTGGATGAAAGTTGCTTTTAATGATGAAACTGAGGTGGCAAGTGTTGAGCTGACTAGCACTTTGTAAAGTAAACTAGCACTTTGCTGCTGCAGAGATTTGCTTGCTTCTCCTCAGGAGTTTTCTTCAGGGTCAGGAAGGAGTTAACCATGAAAACAAAACTCTGCTGTCATGCCTGCATTTTCTTCTTGCTGAATGATTACACAGTGACCTGTTTGCAGTATATGATGATGTCTTATTCTCTTAACCCATGTGCTTTGCAGATGACTCTTTCCCCTCTGTCACGGTTTTGATCCGTGGGACATCTGGAAGATTTGCGTGGGCCCAGCAACTCTGTCTTTTACCAAGAGGAGCTAAAGCAAATCAAAAGGTCTCTATCAAAGCCCATAAAGAAATCTTTAACTTAGAGATTTTCAGCAGAAATTCCACTAATGTGAGACAGCCCCCCAGAGCTGGTGATTATACATTAAAGCTAAGCCATGGGGCCTTTAGCTGTAGGTAATGTGCCATATCTCTGGTGACTCTTTACCACTTGTGATTAACATTAACTACAGGCTGTCAAAGTGCTGTTGCTTTCTTGACTTGCAGACTTGCTTAAGGGTGGTGCCATTCTCTTTTTTTTTTTTTTTTTTTTTTCTTCTTTTCTGAAAGCATCTCCTGAAGTGATGTTGTAAGGCACAGTGTATTTGGTGTGTAGGCAGGAGTGCTGGTGCTAGTTTTCAGATATCAGGCAAAGCCCTTCCACCAGAAGGAGTGAAGTCTGGAGATGTAGAATGCTGTGCTGTAGAGAGAGCAGGTCTTCAAGCTACAAAACCTGCAAAGATGGCTGTAAACCTCCTGTGAAAAAAATTACCTAGATGAACTCAGGAACAGCTCTGGAGATGAATGGTAGAGGAGAAATACCTCAGTCTTATTTTATTGTTTATTATTAAATTTCTTACTGCAGTTACCTAATGGAACATGTACTCCTGTCATGAAAATTTCTGTCTCTGAACTTCTCCAAGTCTTTAAGCTCTTCTCATGATAATCAGTAAAAAAAAAAACAAACAATCCTATAGGCTTGTCAGTCTTGGCTGAAAATTCATATTTAGATGAACGTGGTGTCTGCAGAGCAGCCTTTGGGAAGACCATCCAGGAAGTCTTGGAGCTGTGCTGTCTCTGGAGCTGAGACCCTTGGCTAAATAATCTCAGTCCGGGTGTGCTACCTCCTACACCAAAGGGCAAGGCATGATCTGGCTGCTGACCTTCTCACCAGTTTTAAGGGAACTTTTCCAAGTTGAAGGCATTCTATAATGTAATTTTAATGGTTTTGTCCTTTTGAAATGTAATCAGTAGTAAACTTAGAAAACAACACTTGAAGATGCAGTGAAAGGTCTTGCTTGGAGCTGATGTGCCTCTAAACCTGCACCTATATGATTTGTTGTTTTGTTAGTAACTTGAAGTTTAGAGTTACATAATCACAGTATCAAACATGATGTAGTAGCAATGTTAAAATTGCATCATGGTCCATGATGGAAGTCTTTTGGTTATTCTGACAGTGCATCTCCTGACCCACAGCATTGCTGCTCTCTTTGAGGTCTTGGCATGTTGTGATCATCCCAGTCAGGAGGGTTGAAATGGAGTTTCTCAAATACTTGCCAGCTTTCTCTGAATATAGTTAGAATGGATGGAAAATAAAACATGCCATGTAAGCTTGCCTTTTTTTGGTGATTTGCAACTGTTTACAGGTTTACTGTTTAGCAGGGTTCATAGATTTCAGTTATGTCTTGTTAAAATTTATGGTCACATTTTTAATCAAGTCTATTAGTTTAAAGCATTTAGTGTGTTTTAATGGTGCTGTTCACTAGTAGATTAGTGTAGTTCTGGTGGGGAGGGGCCAGAAAATGTTTTTCATCTGTTACAATATTGTCTAGTGATGCAATACCTTGAATGTAAAAACAACCCTTTTCTTTGTTAGACATTTGTACCAGAACCTCGACCAGCTCCTAAAAATGATGTTGGGCTGAAACACAGTGTGAAACACCGTCCTTTTCCTGAAGAAGTGGACAAGATCCCATTTGTGAAAGCTGACTTGAGCATTCCTGATTTACATGAAATCGTGAATCAGGAAGTAAGTAACCATCTCCGACTTGGTTCTTGGGGTTTTTTTTCTGATTGTGAGCCATGCACTTATCTCTTACTGTAAATAGTTTTACTCTTTGACTTGTCCAATTTCATATTAATGGAATAATAACCTCTGCAAATTAGTTGAATCTATATACTGCTCCAGGAATATGCCAATGCTTTCAATGTGTTATTTAGGAGACATTGCTCAGCATGTTTTATTACTGATCCTAATATCCTGGTATTGTAGGAAGCAATTACTTTCACTTTGTTGCTTCTTCTGGGGAAATGGAAGGGTCTCTTTTGAGACCTTTCTGGGGGAAGAACAGAGTGCATGTCTCAAATATTTTAAAGTTTCACAGGATCTAATTTGTTTTAGTTTGTGTTCTCTTGAATAAGAGAAGCCATAGCTGATACTGGATGTTCAGAGCTCTCCTATGCCAGCAGGTTGTCAAAGTGCTCACTTTGCAATGTTGCAAGGTCTTTTTGAATGTGTTTTAGCAACCATTCTGATGGTGGACTGCAGCTGCTGCTGTGGATCTTTCCTAAGTGATGGAACTGTTTTCATAGTGGATCTTGGTGATTTTGGTGATATCTCAGCAGTTCACACAATGTTTTCCAGCTTGAGGAGCGCCATGAGAAGCTGAGGAATGGCATGGCTCAGCAGATTGTCTTTGAGACTTCCATAGATCAGAGGAGTGAGGAGGAGTGGCGCAAGAAGAGCTTTCCTGACCCCATCACAGAATGCAAGCCCCCTCCGCCGGCGCAGGAGTTCCAGACAGCGCGCCTCTTCCTCTCTCACTTCGGCTTCCTCTCCTTGGAGGCTCTGAAGGTGATCTGATACCTCTTGGTGCTGTCCACTTCCCATATGGTCTGGCTTGACAAAAGGGGAAAAATAAGTTTTGTTAGTGGAAGACCATCTGTGTAGTTCCAACTACTGTTAAGCTGCAGTCTAATTCAAATAAAGTGATAGATTGCAGTATTCCAGGATTATGAGCAGGGTTGTGAAAGGCTGGGCCTCAAATTGAACATGCTCTGAATTGGTGTCTGTATCTTTGTTTTCAGTGGGTGCATAAGCTATCACAGTCAAATGTTCATGCTTAAAATCATTCCACAGCTTGAGTTGGGCTTTGGGGTGGTACTTGAAGACTCTGAAATATGAGTGCCATAAAAGTTTTGCTTCAGATATGGTTGTGCTGGTTTGTAGTAGAGGTTTCTTTTTTAAAATTAAAATAATTGTTTTTAGAGGTGATCCATATTCCTAATTTGAAATTCTGCCTCTTACCTGTGGATTCTCCCTTGTGTTTGTTGCTTTTCCTTCCAGAAAGCTCTCAGGAACAGTAGACTATAGAGCATGATGTCTGAAAGTGCTCAATATTAGATATTGCTGGTATTTAAGTGAATCTGGAACTCCACATGCAACTGTGTGCATAGCTGTGTTATTCTGAAAGCATCTGCTGTTTTTGTTGTATGCTCTTCTTGAGCAAAACATTGTCTCTCACTGGCAAAGTACCACTTTTATTTAATGAGAGTGGAATGCAACAAATTGTCAAACTGTTATGCTTGCTGTTACTCATTTACACTGACAAGATTATATCACATCAGAAATCCCTGTATAATTTTGCTCTTAGAGAAGGGAAATTGTCTTTTAGTATTTTAGCAGCTTGCCGTTGAAGCCATGAAGACCTTTCATATAACAAAGTTGGTTTTTAAGCTGTTGAACTCTGTCTATTGGACAGGAACCTGCTAACAGTCGTCTACCTCCTCACCTGATTGCACTTGACTCTGCTCTTCCTGGGTTTTTTGATGACCTTGGCTACTTGGATTTGTTACCTTGTCGTCCTTTTGATACTGTTTTCATTTTCTACATGAAGGCAGGTCAGAAAACTAGCCAGGAGGTAAGTGACAGTGTAGAGTGCCAACTAGTCTATATTGTCTTGTTTCTGGTAATTTCCAAGTGAGTAAAACATCACTGCTGGTGATTAGAGTGGAATGTCATAACCAGCACGAGCTACAAGTCACTGCATACTCTCTTCATCTGTAGGTTGAAATACATTGCTCATGCTCAGGATTATTGTAACAAATTTAATGTATTTTTAAAATATAGACAAGATATATATTAAAATATGAATAGCATTTTTATTATCTGTTCTGTCCTTATTGTCCTTATTTGTAGAGTTGAAAGATTGAGATCAGAAAGGCATTTCAGCTTTGTTGGCTCAGCTTGCAGGGAAGGTTGCAGTTTGTTCCAGCAATGAGCAATGTCAAGGTAGTTTGGTTTCATTCTAATGTTAAACACATGTTAAAGGAGTGAAAAACTTTCTGCAAGTAAGGAAGTATTATTGCATTTTAAGTCTTTTTGCTATAATATTTAGATTCAAAGGCAATTAGGTAAATCAGGTTGATTTGTGCAAATCTAAGTTGTGATTCTTTGTGACCTAGAAAGTTACTAAGAGGGTTAATGGGCTCATTCATAACTGTAGTAAAGAGTAGAAGTGTGGCTTCTGTAATAAATCATTGTGTGCCCCTCGTGTCACTGAATGCACAGAACATTGCAGCAGCTTCTGCTTTGGTGTGGGACACAGATATTGAAACCAGGGTGATCCGTCTGTGAGTGTTCACATTGTCATTCAGAGTAGCCAGTGCAGTCTTTTCAACTGCAAAGTCAACTATGAAACAAGATAAGCTAGGTTTGCCTTTGAGCTGAGACATGCACTTACTGAGCTAGCAGAATGTTTGTGTGCTCTTATGGAGCTCTCATGGCTTCCAACCCAGGCTTATCCTGACTTGTTCTGAAGCACAGCTGTGGTTTCAATTTGCTCAGTAATGAGGATTAATAATGATATTTCAATGCAGTGTGTCTAGTCACTGCTGAACACTGTATGAAGCATAAGGATGGAGTGTCAGGACTATGTGGCTACACAAAGCCTCCAGCCTGGAAGCTTTCCTTCCAGCACCCATCCCTGCAATTTCTGCTTTGTTGGGGCCTGTGTCCCAATGTTCTGCTGCCGCTCAAGCCAAAATAATTGATGCCTCTGCCACAAACCAAATTCCTGCATGGCCCAGAAAGGCTGAGTGGATTGTTTTTTCCACCAACCCCAGTGGTTCTGGTACACAAATGGACATGTCCTTGTGTGCTGTGTGGAGAAGGGCTCAACTCTGTCTTGGTCATAATGAGGTAAAAATTGCCTTAACATGTGGAAACATCCCAGAACTCTTCAGAAGTAGAATTAAAGTTTAACGTGAACAGTACAGTGTGATGTTTGATTGAAGTGCACACTCAATGCTGCTTAAAATTGTTTTTGAAAATCTGTTTCATAATTTAATGTGCTGTGAGGACTGCCCTTTAAATTGCTCTGTATTGCATACAGGTGAGTAGTGAGGAAAATACCTGTCTCCTCAAACTTTAACTCAGTCTAGTAGCAAAAACTGTCTAGAAAACTCTTTTGTTAGCTTTGGTGCCAATACAGGCTCTACACTGAGAGCTCAGTGGTTTTTCTGATGAGTACTTGAGTCTCAAAATTGCTGTTTCCAGCCATTGAATTAACTGTTTTTACAGGCTTTGAAAATTCTGGCAGAAAGTCAAGTTGATAGACTAGGACAAGGCCAAGCAGGACAGGAGGATGCTGAGGAGCAGGGAGTAGTGTCCATGTAGAAAGTCTGGGGTTCCAGGCTTGTTCTGTACCTACATTTGGGCAAAACCATGTTGGTGACAAAAATGTAATTAAAAAGTTGGGGAGGAGGAGACTTGTTTCCTGCCTCTGTACCAACATGGTGCTGCTGGTGTTTTCAGATCCTGAAGAACATGGAGTCTTCCAGAATTGTTCAGCCCCACTTCCTGGAGTTCTTGCTGTCTCTTGGCTGGTCTGTTGACGTTGGGAAGCACCCTGGGTGGACGGGTCATGTCTCAACAAGCTGGTCAATCAACAGCTGCAGTGATGAAGAGGGACCTGAACAAGGTAAAACATAGTAAATGTCTTTTGTAGTAGATTAAAATGTTTAGGCTCCTTTAGAAGACAATTTTCTTGTTCCTGTGTACCTGTCTGAACACTGCTATCTTTTTTTTTCTTTTTTTTTTCTTTTTTATAAATGTTTGCTAGAAAGAAATGTGTAAATATTAAATTAAGCTTCAAGTCAGAATGAGCAAAACTAATGTCTCTATGTTGTTGGGAGGAAGTAGCCTCAGCAAAAAAAATACCTCTGGGGTATATTTTTAAGATTTGATGAGTCTTTAATATATTATCCCAAACCCATATTCAGGTGAAATCAGTTGCAGATTGTTCTGTGTATTGGCAAATAGGCTTGAAATATTGGTTGTGTTTTTGGGGTTTTTTTGTTTTTTGGTTTTTTTTTGGGTTTTGTTTTTTTTTTTTTTTTTTGTGTTTTGTTTTGGTAGGTTTTTTTGGGGTTTTTTTTTTTTTTTGTTTTTGTTTTTGTTTGTTTGTTTTTTGTTGTTGTTGGGGTTTTTTTTGTTTGGGTTTTTTTAGTGTTCTGTAAGTAGATTAAAATGAAATATTGTCTCAAACTGCTATTTTAGGTGTTAGAGGTATTGGAACCCACACACAGCTCTCTGTCTTGCTTCATTGATTCTGCTGTTTTCCACTAGAGGAATTCCTCTCTTGAACTTGTCATACACCACCCTCTCCCCATTCTGTCACCCAAAATGGTCCTCTGGAATGTCATCTGCTATCCCAGGATGAGGTTGGGTTAGCTTCTCCCTTGTACAACTTGGTCAGTATTGGCAGTGTCTGGGCTAGTTTCAGTGTCACTGCTCCATTGCCCAGATGTGTTCTGGGTGATCCAGAGCCACAGCCACAGCCACAGCCTCTGGTGGGCCACCCAAAGGCAGTGGTAAGGCTGCTGCAGCTTGTTCAGCATCCTTGACCTAATGCTGGCATCAGGTGTGACACTGTCACAGGTGCAGATGCCTAAACAGCACTTGCTCTGCTGTCCATTCACTGTGTCTTAGGAGTGCCCTTCACCTCCATGCTCAGCCAGCTGGAGACTTCTCCTTGAAGTTATGGAATAAAAGTACAAACCACAGAAGGCTGGAAGTGTTGGGGAGAGGTTAGAGTACAGAGACATTGTTTTCTCTGAGCAAGTCAGGCTGGATTACAAAATGTACAGGTCTGGATTTAATTTTGCTTTAAGGACAGGATGAGGCTGTGCTTTCTCAGAGGCAGAGCCCTCTGACCTCCCTTTGCAGTGGCTGTATCATAAGACTGCAGAAGGCAGGTTCCTGAATAAGCAAAGGACCTGGTTTGATGTGGACTTTTCAGCTTTCAGCCATTTGAATGAAAGCACAGACCACTAAATAGCTGAATTAATTCAACTAGCTCGAGGAAGAGGGAAATAGAAAAAGCATTCAGAAATAGAAGGGAGGAAGGGCAGGTTGCTTCTAGTCTGGCTCTCCTGGTGAATGGGCAGGAGTGCAAGTCTGATGAGGAGCAGCTGAGGGAGCTGGGAGGGCTCAGCCTGGAGAAAAGGAAGCTCAAGAGAGACCTTCTCACTCTACAACTCCCTGAAAGGCATTGTAACCAAGTCGAGGTAACATCCCAGGTAATGAATGATAGGACAAGAGGAAACAACCTAGTGCAGGGTTATGCTGGATATTAGGGAAGATTTCTTTATGGAAGGGACCAGGCTCTAGCACAGGCTGCCCAGGTTAATGGTGGAGTCACTGTCCCTGGAGGGATTTAAAAGCTGTGCAGATGTGGAACTTAGGAATATGGGTTAGTGTGAGTTTGGCAGTGCTGAGTTAACAGCTGGACTCGCTGATCTCTAACCTAAATGATTCTGTGAGTCTAAAATAGCTTCCAGTGAGTTGTGGTTAAAATAATTTCATGGGAATGTTTCCCAAACCAGCACCCCCCAAAATCAAAGAAATTACTAAAGAGCTGGGTTCAAGTTGTGGTGCTGCTCCTTGGGAGCCTGTGCACTGCATGTTTGGGAATCTTTTCCTGATGCTGAAGAAATGGCTTGGAGTCCTCAACATGCCTCTGGCCACTTCTCTGTCAGTATGCTGAATTTCACTGCTCCAGTGGCTTTGCTGAGGCAGCTCTCCCAGGAACCCTTCTGTAAACTGAATCAGAGAAATAATTCATTTTAAAGTCCTTGCTAGTGTTTCTGGAGGTGACATGCGGAAGGAAAATTGGGGAGGGAAACTCTTCTCTACTCTGAAGGCCTGTATTGGCCAGCTGAGGTGAGGGAGTCAGTGGGGACTGAGAATGAGGAGCTTTCCTGCATTGACTGGAGGCAGACCTTTTTCTAACTCTGCTTGACAGAGAAAAGACCAAAGAGAGCTTGTAGAAACTGGCTTGAATTCTAGAATAGTATCAGACTGATGTGATAAATTTTAGAATCCTTCAGAAATTGAATGACTAACTAAATGATGTTGCTAGACAGAACACTCAGGAATAGATAGTAGAAATATTCTTGTGACAGATGTGCTTACTAGAGTACTTGGAAACAAAGAATCCAGTACATTGGAAATGTGTTCCAAGTGAAGCCACTTCCAATCCAAAATATCTTTCCTTCAAGATAGTAAAAACTTTTGTCTGAGAAGGGTTGTTAGCTATGAGATTTGACTCCTTGCATTTTAAAATGAGATTTGCATGATTTCTTCTCATTGATTGCACCTTGTATTTGGAGGTGATTCTGATACAGTGTGTAAAGAAGAGTTTTTAAAGAGTGTGTAAAGAAGTGGAGCTTCCTTCTGGCTAAATGTTCCTTTTCCATCCATTTCAGATGATCTAATTATCTCAGAAGATGTTGGGGCAAGTATCTTCAATGGGCAGAAGAAGGTGCTGTATTATGCAGATGCCCTGACAGAAATTGCCTTTGTTGTCCCATCACCAGTGGAATCTCTGAGTAAGATCTCTCTGTACATGCTCTATACAAAAATGAAACCAGCATTTTTTTGAGAGCTCCTTCAGAAGCAAAGCCTAAATAAACTGAGTGGTGTGTTTAGCCAGATTCTTGTCAGAAAGGTGTGGACTTTTAAATTACAGCATTCTAGTCGTTTGACTCCTTCCTGATGTGGCATCTGTTCTGTGCCTTTCTCAGTGTGAGCCTCAGTAGATGTCCAGGCATGAAAAGCAGTTTTGTTGTTGCCAGGGTGCTTTAGGTTGGATATGGAGTTCACCATCAACCAGTGATGGCTGTTTATTTTTTTCCTTTCGTGTCAGTGATGTGCTCCTGCAGCACATGAAGGAGTGTTTGTACCACTGCTAAGTAGAGAAGCAACAGCTTTCAATGGCATCTTTGGCATGCTAAAAGTTGCCTGGAATAAAATATGATGTAGCCATAGGGAGCAGGATACTGTATTCTCTAGGAAATTGCTGGGATGCCTGTAGGTCCATAGGGAGGGCTTTATTGCCAGTCTGCTTCTGGAGTAACTGGCAGTTGTCTCCTAACTTGTCTTCCTGCTTATGAGGACTGTATTGACTTGACCATACATCTATGCATGTCTAGTTTCAAAAGCCTTACAACATGTTTTTAGTATCAAAACCTTATATATGATGATAGTTTAAGTCTTTTGGTGGAAGAATAGACAAAACCCACCTTTTTTTCTTCTGGCTTACAGCTGATTCACTGGAAAGCAGTGTGTCTGACCAAGAAAGTGACTCCAACATGGATTTGCTGCCAGGAATATTGAAGCAGCAGCCTCTGACACTTGAACTCTTCCCCAATCACACAGACAATCTTAATCCCACCCAGCGGGTAAGGCAAAACTTGTATTGAAAAATGGTGCTTGCTTTTTTTTTTTCTTTCAAGAAGCATGCTGGCAATTAGGATTTTTGATAGTATATTATTTGTTTTCCTGGCATGTAGAGCTACTTGTTCCTTGCCATTTATCTCTGATATCTGCTTTGGTCCTGCCAGAATATGCATCTACAGTAGGAGATAGGAAGATTCCATTACTTAAATATACTTAAATATAAAACTTAGACTTGCTAAGTGGTAGTACTGTGTATCCTGAAATCTTGAGGTATGTGCAGGAAAAAGTATATGTAGTATTTACAGAGTAATTCAGCCTCAAATCCATGGCTGGAAATTGAGGATGGATAGACATGAACACTTTTCCTACTTACCCAGTTTAAAATAGTCTATCAGTTGTGCCCAAAGTACCAGAAGTTTATTTTGTACACTAACAAAGCAGAGAACCATGAACTGTTGTATCTGTAAGTGAAAGACTTACTACTGCTGCTTACTTGTTTAGAGTTCACTTCCAAATGTATATTTAGTTACTCATTTAAGATCTTCAGAAGCATTAAAAGAAAACTTTTGACTTCAGGAACATTCAAGAAAAACTTTTTATTGATTCAAGGTTGAATATATATCCACTAGTTTGCATTAAATACTGTAGGTTGGCAACCCAGATTGCAGAGAGTAGTTGCAGCACAGCTGCCCCTGCTCAATAGTTGGCAGAGGTTGTACCAGGCTGTGATATGAACAACTGAGGAGCAGCTGGAAAATGCTTATTGGCTGCATTATTTGACTCATGATGTTTGCAAATGCTACTCTTCCCTTATGTTCAAAACAGCTCAGTCCTACTTCTAGATCCAAGAGGATGCCTCAGGGCCGAACCATTCCACCAATGGGACCTGAAACCAAAGTCTATGTGGTCTGGGTGGAACGTTATGATGATATAGGTATGTACAAGTCCTAACTGTTCAATAAAGTAAAAGCAGAGCAGGAACCAGAGGAAAAGCTCTGATCCTTTTTAAATAAAATCTTAGATCATGGAACTACAGACTAAATTGGAGGGGGCCTTAAAGCTCATCTAGTCCCAACCCCCTTCTATGTGCAGGAACACCTTCCACTAAACCAGGTTGCTCCAAGCCCCATCCAACCTGAACACTTCCAGGGATGGGGCAGCACAGCTTCTCTGGGCAGCCTGGGTTGAGGTCTCACTACCCTCACAATCAAAATAAGTCCTTATTAATATTTGTAACAATGCTAAGATTCTGAATCAGTTCTTCAGTATTTGAGTTGTGATCCATAGGGTGAATGAATCAGTAGTCTGAAGTTTCCTTTAGTGCTGGCTGGTCATGAACCTTCTTCAGCTCAGCACCAAAGGCAGATATGTTCCTCTGCTTTTGAGTTCCCCTCGACTGTTGTCTCCTAGGAGTGGATCTGGTTTTCTTCCTTTAGAATAATGACTTCTGACACCTGCTGTTTCTGTGCTGGAGGGATCATCATCCTCCTTGATGTGATGGCACTGTTGTGATTCCATGTCCTCTCTTCAGGAGAGGGCTCCTTTGTTCTGCACTAGGGTTGCCTGGTCCCTTTCTGCTGTGTTGCAGGAAAGCTCCTGCTCCTCATGCAACTGTGTTTCTTAGTTTGGTGTTTCCTTTCTGCCTCAGGCTACTGCTGCTCTGGTAGAGACCCAGCCTTGCTTATCCTGTCACAGCCATGGTATGGCCATGGTGAACAGTGTTGAGGAATTCTTTGTCCCCAGGAACTTCTTGTGTGCTGGTTCCAAGCAATGACCTGGTCTCAGTGCTGTGCAAGAGTCTGTTAACTGGTCTAACCCAGAAATATCTGCAAGATTGGCCAGGACCTGCTGCTTTATTCTGTCTTTGTTTTCTAATCCTGGTTCCCAGCCTGGCAGTAAGGGTGGACCTTAATTAAGGCTTTAGCTCCTTCTAGAGTAAAGCAACCAAGGGAATAGGAGCAGCAATCAAGAGGAAGTTTTCTGTTAGGTGTAGATATAAATTCTGAGGAAGACCACCTTGTCCACAGCATGTTCCTCAGAGCCTGAGATCAGGAGGCAGGCACCAAGTTCTGCATCATCATTTCCTTCTCCAGACATTGGCCCAGAGTGTGTTCTAAGCTGGTGTTCCTGACCCACTTCCTTCTTGGATGGCAGCTAAAGCCCCTTTACTTGCAGGAGCAACAGCTGTGCTACACAGGCATGCTTCTGCTTGGCTGTTTCTTTCAGCAGCCGTAGGAATCTCCCAGAGTTTTGGGCCTGAAGCTGAAGAAATGCATCTGTGAGCCTCAATAAGCCTGGCAGTTGGATGGAGGGAAGGGCAGCTCTTGGAAGTGACTCCTAGCCCAGAGGCTCTGCCATATGCTCCTTATGTTCTTGGCTTTTACCTTATGCTTCTGGTACATCTTTGAGTCTGGACAGTGAAAAGCTGTCACTTTGTAGTCAAGGTTATCCCCCCCAGTGCCAGCTGCCTTGCCCTCCCTCCTGCTCCATCTGAGTGTGTCCATGGCTTGCTGTGCTCTCCCTCTGCTTGCTCCAGCTGCTGTGTACCCTTAGCAACCCAGCCCTGATGGCAACATCTGGGTTTGGGCCTTAGACTCCTGCTGGAGGTACTGTCCTGCTGCCTGAACTGTACTGCTGTGAGTAACTCTCAACATCTTTTAATCCCTGAATAAGGTGTTGGGGAGTGCCAAATGCCCTTAAGGGATTCAAATTCTGACTTTTTCTTCATTTGCCTTCATTATCTGGTCTATGTTACCAAGTGCATGGCAGCAGAGTGGTAGGTTATGGTGGAGGTTCTCAGAGCCTGGATATGAGGAATCATGGATATCATGTCTGTGGGATCAGGGCTCTAGGGAGCTTGTAGGTGTGAGTGGTTGGCATTGTTCAATGCTCCTAGCAGTATTCTGGAGGCTGATCACTTGTGGATAGGTGAAGATGAAGTGAATAATAATTTGAAAGCTCTTTTTGTGGTTAAGTAGTTCATCTCCTTCCTGCTTTCATGGTTCCTCTAGAGACTTTGACCTTTGGGTTGAGAGAATGATGTTTGGGACCTCATCTGTTGAATGCAGAAGGCTGAGGTGTGTGTACCCTCTGTGAATGCTGAAACTGGAAGCCAAACAAAGATACTAGCTGTGCAAGAACACTAATGCTATAAATGCTTGAGGACTGTGTGGTTTTGACTTATGATAAATAATCTTTCCTTGTACACAAGAATAACAAATCCAAAACTATATTAGATAAATTTTATTTGGTGCATCCTGTTCTTACAGAAAACTTCCCCCTCCCTGATCTGGTATCTGAGACTAGCACTGGTGTGGAAACCACAGCCAATAGTAGCACTTCCCTGAGGTAAGACTCCTCTTATTTTCATTATTTTTATTGGTTTCTCAGTGGACTGTTTTTTGGTTGAAAAAGTGAAAGGGCTTTTCATATCACTGCAGATAAAATATAAAGAACAGAAAATGTACAATTTTATCTGAGTCTGTGATGAGCCTCCCTCCTGACTGACTCCCTTGTGAGGTGGTTAATGCTGCAGTACACACTTATACCCTGGCTGCAGGGCTCTCCAGTCGTGTGGGGACAGACATCACAGGCACAGCACAAGTGACCGAGCCCTTCTGAGGATCCAGAGCATGCCCCAGGATCCTGCTGCCTAATGCATGAGGCATTTTAAAACTTTATTTTAACACTTAAAAGGGTCATTTTTCATCTGTAGATTAATTGAAACAGTGCTTTTAAACTGATTCAACAGTGGTGTTTTTCCCTTAAGATCTACCATTCCTGAGAAGGAAGTTCCTGTGATCTTCATCCATCCTTTAAACACTGGCTTATTCAGGATAAAACTACAAGGAGCGACTGGGAAATTCAACATGGTTATCCCGTTGGTGGATGGAATGATAGTCAGTAGGAGAGCTCTTGGTAAGCTAAAAGGTTTTAGGAGTGTTCATGATTTTTTTTTTTTTTTAATAACAATATATCTGCAAAGTACATGGTCTGGAATCTTTCTTTGGAAGAAGTGTCAGGCAATGCGGAACAAATGCAAGCCATGCTCTTTGCAGCAACAGTGGGAGCAGGAACAGCAGAGGGAGCAGGTGGACAGCACTTGGCTGCCAGGATAGCAGGAGAAAGCATTGGAGCTAGGAGCAGGGCCTGTTTAAATAGGAGAGAGCCAAGATGTGACCCTGGTGTTTATTACAGAGAAGTGAGGTGCCCCAGAGGGTGCTGTGGAATTGGTTACTTTGCTGGCATGGTGTGTGTTCCTTCTGGTTTAGAAGCTAGATAGGGATTAAAGCCACAGCAACTGAGGATTTTCTTAATTGTTCAATGAAAATACCATGCAGGTGTGTTAACAGGTTCTGTGTGTACCCTCTGCCTTTTCCTCTGTTCCTGGATGGATTCATGGACCTGCCCTGGTATTGGTGCTATTTAGCTTCAGTAACTGGGAAATCCCACCCAGAGAGAGCAGTACCCAGGACAGAGTAAAATGAAATGATGAACATTAGGATACATGTACATAACCATAAAGCTGCTGGAGGTGACTTTCAGGTTCTAGGGTTTGTATGCTTAATTCAGTGACTGGCAAATTGAAGCCAGACCTGGGCCCTTAAATAACATTTATTCAGCAGATGACAGTGGCTTTTACTGAAAAACTATCAGGTATGTTTTCCTAGAGTCGGGCTTTTTTTTCTGCTGCATCATAACTATTAATATAGTGAATTTTTTAATCTCTAAGTTCAGAAAGTGTAGTTTGTGTGCAGTGAGGTCCTCTAAATGTTTGTCTTTATGGAAGAGCTTGTGAAACAGCAAAGGAGTAAGGGATACTTGCTTCCTCAGAGGCATAGAAATTTCCTTTCAGAATAAAATAAGAGAAAGTTAGCTGCCAGCTTTTGAGTGCTACTAGTTCCATTCCCCCCCTCCTCCTCCATCTGCATCCAGCAGTGTGAGTTACAGAGGGGTGACAAAAGTGGCAGGGCAGTGAGGGGAAGAGAAATTTGTTTGCAGCCACAACCTATCAGGTCTTTCCTGATCTCCTTTCCAAGAGGAAGGCTCTGCAATTCCTACTGGAAAAAGGTACTGACAGGTACTTTTTTCATTCTCAAGGCTCCCCTGGAATTACTTGTGTGACCCCAGGACCCACCTGAGGTCCAGATGTGTGGCATAGCTGGGGCTGTGTTAATGTGACTCTTGTACTGGCTGCCCTGGGTTTGCCCTCTTGTCCTGAGGGTGCTGCTTGGCTCTGGCAAAGCAGAGAATACTCCTCCTCCTTCTCCAGCCAGTTTAGGGTACCACTGAGTTCCTTTCTTCTTTCTGTACAGTGGAGGTCTTTACAAGCCTGGGAACCTGGCTGTCTGTTATCAACTGTTCATGGAGAAAAGTTCCTGACTTGGTGGTGTTGAACATCTCCCTGGGTTTGGATGGGACAGAACCCAAAATTGTTTTTGGCTGGGAAGCCAACAAATGGATGTAGGACTGAATTTAAGCTTGATTCAAATGTTGTTTCTTTTTCAGGTTTTTTAGTGAGACAGACAGTGATAAATATTTGTCGGAGGAAGAGGCTGGAAAGTGATTCATACAACCCCCCCCACGTGCGCCGAAAACAGAAAATAGCAGATATTGTCAATAAATACCGGAACAGGCAGCTGGAGCCTGAGTTTTATACCTCACTTTTCCAGGAGGTTGGGCTCAAGAACTGCAACCCCTAGGTCATTATCCTTCGAGGACAATTAGATCAGAGCTTGGTGGCTACACTAATGAAAACAGTTAAATAACAACAACAAATCTTCTCAGCCCTCCGGAATTCAGGAAATCATGTTCTAGCACAAGTCAGCAGATACCATGTGGGAGGAATGAGCAATGAATCTGAACATTGCAGTTGGGATACTGACTTGATTCACCTACCCTCAGAAGATTACTGAATTCCAGTCTTCCTGGATGCTAGCAAAATAATCTCTTCACCCAGTCATCCTTTCCAGACTAATTAGGAACTGTAGGTGTCTTGCTGTGAGGGGAAAACAATCAAAGTAAAGCCATCTCTGCATATGAAGATGGAAATAAGAACACAAACAAACCTGCCATGAGACACCTTGCTGCATTCACGTGTCCAAGGGCAAGGGAGCAGGATCCTTCCTTGGAGAAGTAGCCTGTTCCAGAGCATTTACTTTCCCTGTAAGAGCTTCAGAGACATTTTCAGTCCCCCTTCAGTGCTCAACAGAAGATCCTTCACTGGGTGTAACCCGTCTGTGTAGCAGAAGCAAGAGGAGGAAGATTGATTGGAAAGAGCAGGCCCTGAAATCCAAAGCCAGATGTGTATGTGGCCACTCCCAGCAGGGCTCCCAGCCAGCCCATCTGCATATGAGACAGCCACCACCACCTGAAAGGATCTGCCTTTCCAAAAGGAGTTACTATTGGATAAGAGCTTTTGGTTATAGAAAAGTGAGGTTATGACTTTCAGATCTGTTGCAAAATGTCACATTTAATTTCAGTAGCTTGATTTTTATTTTTTAGGTTTTTTTAAATGCAACTATTTAATTTATTTTGAAGTGTCGGTATCACCTACTCACCATTTCCATAAAAAGCATAAACATCACTTGCCTTCCTTCCATTGGATTGAAGGCTGAAATTTTGGGGCTGCCTCCTCCCTGTTATTTATAGCATGAGCAATTTTTGCAGCTTCTACAACACTCTTCAGAAGCTCCTGTTAAGCAGACTAAACAACTCAAAAAGAAAATTCACAAATTCTTTTTTTCCCCGTTAATTTCAATGCCATGAAAGCCCCTTTAGAGTTGTAACTTCACATTGTTTTGAATCTCCTGTATGTTCTCACATTCAGCAGCAGCACTTCCTTTGCACCTGGGTCAGGAGTTTTCATCTTCAGCCTGTGGCTTTGATGTGTTCAGGGCTCAAAGGGTGTGCTGGGAAAAGATGTTTACAGCTGAGAGTGTGGTATTGGGATCCCAGAGGTGTGGTGGGTGCAGGCAGCCCTGGGAGCACCTCTGGCTCCTGGCACACCCCAGCTGCTGTTGCAGCAGTGAATTGTGGCTGACACTCCTGGGGAGGTGCAGCCTGCCAGCAGCAGAGATCCTGATCCTTCCAGCACTGGCTGCTGGAAGAGGATGAGTGAACAGGGATTTGGAGACCTCTTCACATTATTTCCAAAGTGGTTTTAATAAGCTGTGCTGTGCATTGCAATAATACCTGTCAGGCATTGAATTTTGATATTTCACAGCTACTTTTTGCAACAGTTCTGACTTGAAGCAATCTTAATTGCTTCATGACAACTTATCTGCCAAGGACAGACCTCGCTCCTGCCTTTCCCTGTGGTTTTTCACAAAAAGTTAATGGAAACACAGACCCCTAAAAATACATGTGAAAGGACTTTGTGATCAGCTGAGGTAATGTGTGCTTGTTGCAGGGAGCAAGTGCACTGACTTCTCAATTCAGGAGCTGTGGAATTTGATCCAGATGAATAAAAAGTGAAAAATTTAAACCATCCAAAGAAAACTCCTGTAGCAGATTGTGTGCTGGCTCGCCCATGCCTGTGTGCTGCCCAGGGCACAGGGCAGGAGGAGCTCCAGAGCAGCATTTGGGTGCATTGGCCAAGCTGTGCAGGGAACTTAGGCAGCCTCATTCCTCTGCCAAACTCTTGCCAGGGAGCAATTGAATGCATGGATGCTAAATTTACCCACACTGTATGTACCTATTGGACCAAAACCACTTGAGCCCACTGGTTTAAAAGGCATGAGCAATGCATGTGTAACCAATAAACATCCTGAGCACTCCCTGTGTCTGCACACTGATGCTGTAGCAGCAACCCCTCCTACCATGGCTGAGTGTTGCACAGTCCTGGCAGATGCTGCTGTCAGGCAGGAGGGAGCAGTCATGAATGCAGAGATGGGTGTTGGGGCAAACCATGAGTGGTTTCTGGCAGGGATAGCCAAATGGACTGCCTGAAAGATTTACTTTCTTTAACAAGACCTGTGCTTGGCTGAAAGGGTGTCTTGGGTCTCCTTCCATGTTCACCTAAAGCCACCCATGGGAGCAGTCACAGCTGTGAGGGCCATGGGACTTGGCAGGAGTCTGGAAAGAAGGGAACTTGGGCACCTTGTAGCTTCTCCCACTGCCAGGGGAGATGTTTAGAACATGTGTCTGCTGAGTTATAGAACCAGCTGGTGAACAGGTTACAGGTGCTGTGACCTGGCTGTAGGTGATTGGCTCTCTGGAAAGATGATCCTTCAGGAAAATCACAATTGCAGAGCTGTGCTGCCATCCCTCATGGTTTGGGTGCTGGTCACAGCACTGGGCACCCTGGGCAGACTGTGCCAGTGCAGGGTGCCTGCAGGCACTGTCCTTCCTTCCCTAGGATGTGTGGAGGTCTCAGGCTTCATAACAAAATGCACCCCACCAGTCTGGGAATTGTATCCATCTTCTCTCAAAGTATGACCAAACTAATGGCTTTAGCTAGTCCAGGGTACTACCTTGAGAGCTTTTCCCCTGAAGGGTCAGAGCAAATGAGGTTTATTCCCATGGTGATTACAAGAGTTAGCCAAGAATTGAGATTTTTTTTTTTTTAATATCACGAACTGCTGCATAAAATTTCTGACTTGATGCTTGAGTGGCTTGGGTCAGCATCCCTGTCCACCAGAGGGGATGAGCACTGACACCCCCCCAACCTGCAGCTGGTCCACAGTAATTAAACTGGGACTCTTCATCAGACCTTTCACTTTGGGTTCATAATTCTGCTTTAACAACAGGAGGTGACCACTGTCACATTGTTAAACACAGTGTTGAAATTCCATTTTAGTACCTTAATAGAGACTTCTGAAGAAAAGCCATTCTTTTAAAGGTACTTGTAGAAAGGCATTAGAACCTTACAGCAAGCAGGAGAGGGGGAGGACAGTGCCTGTGGAAATGGGTGCAAGTATGCAAAGCCTGCTGCCCCTGGCCTGTACCTGCTGGGTTCTCCATAGGTCACAGTGTTTCTTTTCACAAGGCTCTATGTGCCCAGGAAGAGGAGAAAACTAAATTTCAGCCTCACAGACAAATTTGATGCATTTTCGTGATTGTGTAATTGAATGATACCTTTGAAGGCAAACACAGCCCTTTTCCCCATGGATTTAGCAGGAGCAATTAGAAGTGAGAATGCCAGATATCATGTGCTTCAATCATAGACAATTTGTATGAATTCCTGTATGTTGCCAAGACATGAACTTCTGTTCTTATTGTATTTTTCTGTAAATATTCCTGGCGCTAAGTTGTAAAGTAAAGGTAAAATGTAAATATGAAGATGTGAAGTATGTTCTGTTGTCTCTAGTACTTTATCTCTTATTTGTTTAGGGAAGGCACAGAAAGGCTTGTTTGTATTTATGCCAATTCTTTGTCCAGGAGAAACACATCAAATATTGAATGTAACACAATTAGTCCAATAATTTTAAAGATTCTTATCTAGTAACTTTGCAGTGGTCAGTTTTTAGTATTTTCCAAAACCTTAGTAGAAATTTCCAGTGGAGATGTTTCCCTGGACAGCAGCATACAGAGGCAGCAGAATTGCACACCTTCTTTGCCATTGAGGCTCATGGGTAAGGAAATCATGTTGTGTCTTGATAGTGTGGGGAGTGAAAACATGAGAGACTGGCTTTTGAAGGAGCTTGGTGCTCCTGGGGTGAGTCTCCTGTGCTGCAGCCATTCCAGGCACCCCCCCAGGACAGGGAGAAGCCAAATGCTTCAGATGCAGAGTCGTGTAAGGGTGAGGGCTCTGCTGGCTGGGCAGAGAGGGGAGGAAGGACGAGACTCCACACCTTTGGGTTTGGAGGGGAGCAGTGGGGCCCCCAGAGAGCCCTGGGGAACTGGACTGGGCAGGAGAGAGGTTTTGCCAGGGCCATCCAGCCAGATCCCCACAGACCATCCCCGAGCTCCTTGAGGAGGGGATGGGTTCTCAGGGTGGGTCAGGGCTGCAGGATTTGTGCCTGTGCTTGCTGCTGTGGTGCAGGGGCTGTTCCTCTGGCAGGGGCCCTGTGCTGTCCCTGGGATCTCACCTTTGCAGCAGCTCTGGTGCTTTGCCCTAGCTGCCCACCTGAGGACTGGAACAAAAGCACTGGAGTGACTGGTCCAGAAACCTCAAGCTGTTTTCCTGCTGGCTTCATCTTCAGTAATTTCAGCTGGTGCCATCCACCCAAGTTCCTTGCCACCATTCTTCAGGGAAGGTTGGGGCAGGTCCCACAGGGGTTTCTGAAGAATCACAAACATGAGTGATAAACAGTTGAATATTTTCCTCTGCAGCCCCAAAGTGCAGGGCCAGGGGCAGGAAGGGCATTCTGGTGCTGGTTTGGAGCCTGATGCTTTCTTCTTTCCTACTACAGAGGGATCAATACTCCCAGCAGTTTGGGAGGCTGGAAATCTCACCTAAGGCTTTGGATTGGAAGTGGGTCTCCATCAGCCAGGTCTTGGAACAGGTGGTGTTTGGCAGATGGGGCCTGTGTGGGTGCACAGTGGGGAACAACATTCCTCTGTGAGCCCAGGAACTCAAAGGCAGCTCCAGTGGCTCCATGGCCTCCTCAGGGCAGGAGGAGCCAGCTGGGAACAGCTCCTTGGTCTCTGGGAAAGGTTCCCCATGCCTCAGGTGCTCCATTCCATGGAGTGGAGTGAGTTGGCACCACCAGGTGATTGCTGCAAGAACAGGAATAAAAAATGATGGGGTGAGGCAGGAGTGGCTGCAGTGTGAAGCAGTCAGGGCTTCTCTGTGCCCTCTGCCACAGCCAGAAATGAGAATTAAATTCTGATCTGTTGTTTACAAAGGAGAGCTGTTCTGTGGGGCACACATCAGCTGGCAACACCCCATGTCAAGCAGCGGAGCTGTGGCAGGCTTGGAGATGACTCCTCCCCAGCACCCTCTATTTTCATCAGCTGTTCCTAGAAACCTCCTGAGGAAGCAGAAGCAGAAACATGGCACACCAACACCCTGTTCTCACTGCAGCATGGCTGGTTTTGTCCACTGATGAAGCCAAATTGCAGTACAGATAATTGTCCAGGATGAAATGTAATTTAGTTATTGCTTTAAACTGAGAAAATGTTTAGCTGCCTGCATTGAACAAATGCCTGTCAGGTCTGGGGAAGAGGCTGAAGGTGGAACTGGGCTGAACCATGGCTGCTGGCATCCCCCAGCACACTTGCAGTGGTGAGTGCTGGCAGGGTGTGTCAGGTAGGTGCTGATGGTGTGCCCTGGGCTATTCAGTGCCCCCTGTGTCCCTGGACAGTGTCAGTGCTACTGGGCTGTCCCTGGTGACAGTGGTCTGCCCAATGGCCACATTGACTGTGTACCCCAGGGCTCTGGGAGCCACTGTGCATCCCAGGGCATGGGTCAGGTCATCTCCATGGCAACATCACAGCATCATAGAGGAGGCAGTGTGTTGCTGTGGCAACCAGGAGCATCCTAGGGGCCTCAGCCTTGGCTTTTGGCTTTTCATGCTGCTTTGGGGATCCCTCGTGCCCAGGTGCTCTCTGGAAGCTGTGGGCAGCGCCAGGGCACAGCAGCAGCCACGGGAATTGGGTGGAGGCTCACCTGGGTGCAGGTGAGGTTTAAACCTCTGTTCTCCTTTCTGCAAGAGCAATGTTATATTTATTTTTATAGATTCTAATTAAAATTATAAACAACAGATATATTCTATTTCTGCTGTACCAAAATCAGCCACCCTACACACAAGACCCGACTGTGCCTGGCACCTGAGTAGAGTGTGGCAAGAAGGGGTGACACACTGCAGCTCTGGGCTCACACCAGGGATCCTTGCAAAGGTGCTGCTGGAAGGGCAGAGATGGGCCACTCCATTGCTGGCTGTCCCCAGAGCTGGTCCCAGTAGGACAGGAAGATCCACAGCCATTGGGCACCCCCAAATTTGCCAGCTCTGGCTGCTTTTGGGTGGAAAAGGCTCCTGTCACCAGACAGAGCCCAGGCAGAGCAGGGGTGTCCTAGGAGGGATAGGCTGTGGGCCAGCATGTGGGGCTGGTGGTCAGTGTCCCAGTGGTCCTGGGCTCCCTCCCATGGTGTGTCAGCCCTGTTCCCCCTCTGGGCTTTGAATTCCCCAGCACAGGCCACCCTTGCCATGTGCCCAGATCCCTGGGGGATCCCTTCTGCCCAGGGTCCCACAGCCTCCCCCAGCCACCTGCAGGCTCAGGTGAGCCAGGGGGGCTCTGCCCAGCCCTCCCATCCAGTCCAGGAGGAGGGTGGGCTGCTGGGACTCCCTTGGCTGGGACCCTCCTGGCCAGGCCCTGCTGGCACAGGCTGAGGGCAGGCAAAGCCAGGGGGGCCCAGGGCAGACCCTCCATGGTGCTCCAGCCCCATCTGACAGTATCCCCAAACCAGCACTGGGCTACAGGTTCCTCCAGGCAGGGCTGAGGGCCCAGTGCCCTCCTGCTCTCACAGCAACCCCTAACAAAGCACATTTGATGACATTATTAAATGATTCAGTGCATTTTCTGCCTCTTAAAGTACTTAATACATGTGCCTGTGTGATTCATTATTATTATTATTATCTAATAAAAGATCATCTGACTCACTTTAATGTTTCTTCCAATTACAAATTGAAATTGTTCCCACTCTGACCTTGCAGCTGCTGGATTTTCTAAAATTAGCCATAATGATGCATTTTACTAAGATAATTAATTAGCTAAACTGAGAAAATTGAGTAGTAGAACTGTTTCACATGCTGCTAATTATCTTTTATTATGTCATCTTTACATGCAAATAAAGAAATATTGTGATTATTTTAAATACTGTTTTCATTAGCTAATTCACTCATTAGTGCAGCGACGGCTCTGTCTTCCCCAGCAGCAGGAGTCTGCAGGGACTTGCTGCTGATCAACTACAAGACTCTGCCTTTCAGGTTGAGAAAATAGAGTTACAGTCCAAATTAGGTTTATTTTATCCATTTATTTTAATGGTGGTTATGGGAGGCGAGCGGGAGGGGTCAGGGATGGTGGAGAGCCAGGAGCACCAAGGACTCCTGCTGAAGGTTGTGGGGCTCAGGTGGGGGGAGATGTGAGGTGGGGGTGCTGCCCCCCCCAGACTCCTCTCCCCCAAGGGTCTCCTTGCTCAGGATGAGCTCTGTGATCCCAAGCTCTGTTCCAGCCATGCCCAGCACCCGGAGCTGCTCCTGGCACCCTGTGGGAGTCTGGGAGCAGTTAGGGGGGCATCATTCATGGTGCTGTGCAGAGACTCTTCCTGTCCGACCACGGGGGCTCCGGGGCAGCAGGACTGGTGCAGAGGGAGCCCTGGAACCTCTCACTTCTTCCATCAGAGGTTTGCTGCTCCGAGAGCCAGGGGGTGGGCAGAAGATGGGGGGATGCTGAGACCCCCCCATGGCTCCTGGGGGCTGCAAGCTGCTGATCTGGTGCTGGCCACAGGCAGGAGCTGCTGCATTTGGGGAGCCCAGGCCACATTCACATACCTGCCAAGAGCTCCTGGAGCTTCTTCCCAGCTCCTCACTGGCTCCTGGGCAGTGGATGTTGGGGGTTTTGTGTTCAGCTTGGCTATGGCATGCGGGTCTCCTCCCTGGCACAGGCCCAATGGGCATGGGATGGATTTTGCTCCCTCCAGCCTCTTGTTCATAAATACCAGCTGTATTTATTGCAGTGGGGAATTTGGGGTGTAAGGGGGGTCAGCCTCCAGGCAGCTGGCTTTTCACAGCCCTATACCACTGCAGAGGCACAAAGAGGGATGAGGACCAACCACAGGCACGTTTCTGGCTCACTGCTGCAGAGGAGGAGCAGCTGGAGGTGGAGTGGAGGTGGCATTGCAAGGTGCCAAGGGAGTCATGGGCAGTCACAGCCCACTCCTCCCTGGCTGACAGCAGCCCTGGCACTGCCCTGCCTGCAGGGACAGACAGAGAGATGCAGCCAGCACTGGCTGCTGCAGGACCCTGGGGCAGGGGGACAGCAGCAGGGCTGGGATGCAACAGGAACTGCTCACCTGGCACAGCTGCCACATTCTGAGCTGGAGCTCCCAACAGTGTCGGCACAGCCTGGAGCCTCCTGGAGCACTGCTGTGTGCTGGGGCACAGGGAGCAGCTCAGCCCCAGCATGGCTGCCTGCCTGTAGCACAGGAACCACAGAGTTCACTGAGCCCTGTCCTTGCAGCAGAGATATTCCAAAATCTCTAGGCCCAAGACTTGTGTCCTTGAGGACACTCCTGCAGTGGCACAGGCTCCATCCTGGGAGATGTGCAGCCCACTCCAACCCCACCAGTGACCTTGCTTTGGGCAAGAACTGGAACTGAGCATCTCCTGAGCCTTAAAGGATCTCATCACCCATCATCCCATAATCCTGAGTCCCTCAGTGTGGAGGCCCTGGAGCCTGTCCAAGGGACAGCAATCTCCATGCCCTGGAAGGAAGGACCCTAAATTGTCAGAGGGACATTTAGGGCATGGACATGAAAGGCTTCTCCCCACAGTCCTTTGCAGGTTTATGTTCATGTACCCCAGTTGTGCTCTCCCAATTGGCCTGTGGGCCCAGACTACCCTTGTCTCCCTATGTGGCCTTTCCCTAGAACGTTCTCCCTTTCCCTGGTCCCCACTGGCCCCAGTTTGCTGCAGTGTTCTGCCCCTCTTACCCCATTGGCTCCCCTGATCCCTTGCCCCCCATGCACCACTTTCCCTACTCCCATTGGACCCTAATCCCGTGCTCTGTCCCTCTTTCCCCATATTTAAACCCAAACTCCTTCAGTTCTGTGGTTTTTGTCCCTGGACCCCTCCAGTGTGTGGTGATGTTTTACCCCATGGGAGCCCCTCCCATCTTTCCATCATTGGGCAGGCTGTGTGTGCCTCTGTGAGTGTGCATGTGCCTGCCTGATCAGCCTTCCATTGGAGGCTAGTTTTGGGAGAGTAGTGGCACCTTACCTCTGTCTGCTCACTGCTGAGTGGCGTCCAGCATGGGGCAGCTGATCCCTCAGAAGTGTCTCCAGTGACCCTGGCCCATTTTAAGTCAGGCTTGGGTGACCCACTTCCCCAAGTTCCTGAATTCATGTGGGAATTTTCCAAGGAGGGCAGCCAGCAACCCTCACTGTGGGGTTTGAGGATCAGTGGCCCAACAAGCCACCTCGAGATCTTTTTGTTCACCCAGCACTGGTGAGGGTGAGTTGTGTATTTTATTTCTGCAGTGCAGATCCCCTTTCCTAACACCTTCATTTTGCATTTTAGTCTTGGGGAGCAGGAAAAGGGCAGAATAGGTGGGAAGATGACTGTTCCACCCTGGGAGATTTATTTCCATGTTCAGAACATCTTTTTTGAAGGAAACAATTAAGTTTTAAAAGGGGGAGTTAAAAGCTTTTATTCATTTTCTGTTTAAGTTTTTTTCTGTTATTTCATGTGAAGCTGTGCTGTCAGTTGATTTTTTGAATATGGTGGGCAAAAAATAGATATTTTTTACGAATTAAAGGGGATTTTAGGGTGGGCAAGTTTTACCCTTTGTTCTATTTAATTCATGAGCAGGTTGAGAGTTTGGGGAAAGGTGGTAGTTTGGGTCCCCAGTTGTCTCATTTCTCCTCCTGCATTCCTTACAGCTCTGCCCCTCCTCAGAGAAGCTGGGAGATGGAGACCAACCTGTGCAGGATTGCTGCTGTTTTCCTGCCATCTCCCAGCCTCTCCTGTCCCTTCTCAGGGCAAACCCTGAGCCATCCTGGGTACCAACCTCCCTCTCCTCCCAGTGCCCACGTACCCCATTCCCCATCCACGTTTAAAGTTCAAGATGGCACGGGCTCCTGGGGGAACCATGATTTGCCCAGGAAAATTTCCCAGCACAGATGTTGACACAGAAAATGGTGCTGACCCCACTGAGGAAACAGCCATCTTGTGCTCCCAAACCAAGTCCTCCAACCTTCCTCTTCCTCCTCTTCCTCTGCTGGGCTCTCCCCTGTGACATGTTGCTCATCCCTTCTGCATCAATGGCTGCCCCAGCTTCAGCACCTCCTCTTTCCACTGAGACCCTCCCTTCCTCCCCCCTTCCATCTCTCCTTGGCTCCCCTCTTCTCTTTGTGACCCCTCCCTGGCAGCTGTGCCACTTCTGGTTCCCATGCCCATGGTGGGGATGGGAGGAGCCATGTGTGCTGCCAGTGGCTGGCCAAGGGACAGTGACACCAAGTCAAATGGCCACTGGCAAGGATATGGAAACAGGCTGCCAGGGAGGGAAACTGGGAACTGGCCGGGAAACTTAACATCCTTGCCAGGGTCCAGTGTCCAGTATAAGAGGTGAAGGAACCCTAAATGGGAGTCCATCCCATCTGGGGAGCTCAGGGACCTGTGCAAGGCCACCAAGGACTGTGGCTGTCAATCACTGTACTTCAGGAACTTCTTGCTGGTCACCTTCTCCTCACACACCCTCGTGCCTCATGACATCAGGCAAGTGAAATCCATCCTCCTCTCATCCACTGAGCTTCTTCTGTGGGAGACAGTGTGGAAACAACAACAACAACAAAAAACAACTAATAAAGACCTACAAAAAGGAGGAGTAACAGCCCAAATTAACTCTAGACCAGTTGTGCAGAGAAAGGGACTTTGAAAAGCCAGAAGATCAGGCTCAGGACCTCCCTAGAGTGATCCTGGAAGACATAAAAATGGAGGCTAAAACAGCCTTGCTCCAAACACCTGGTGGCCCCACCCGCTTTCACACATTAAGCAGGGCATGGACAAAAATTCTATCAAATTTGTAGACCACCTCAAAAGTGCCATCAACAGACAGTTAGAAGACCTGATGGCCTGAAAAGAGCTACTTCGTCAATTGGCAAGGTCAAGTGCAAACAAAGAGTGCAAAAACGCCTTGAGGACCCTACCATTCGACCCTGAGCCAGACTGAACAAACAGCCGAAACCTGCACCAGGTTTACCACACTGAGCACACAATTGCCCTGGCAGTCAGTGAAGGGTTGGCAAAGGCAATCAACAACATGCACCCCTTCCCCAAACAAGCACTGAGGGGCTTTAAATGTGGTGGGCTTGGACACACGTGAGGAGATGTGCAGCTGTGTGGGGTGGGGTGATGGTGGAGTGCTGCCACCTCCCAGAGAACAGTTTTGTAAAGA
Source organism: Erithacus rubecula (assembly GCF_903797595.1). Lineage (NCBI taxonomy): Eukaryota > Metazoa > Chordata > Aves > Passeriformes > Muscicapidae > Erithacus > Erithacus rubecula. The sequence continues at coordinate 991,963 of NC_136670.1, forward strand.
TGTCCTGGTGGCACAGGCTATACCCTTGCCCCAGGAGAAGGGATTGAGCTCTTTTGTGAATCCTGCCAGCAACACTGAAGAGAAGGGACAGGAGCCTCGTATGGGGTTCCAAAGAGCAGAGTTACTGGTCTTCTCCTCAAAGGGGTCCAGGGACAAGAAACTCTGAACAGGGCTGGGGGAGTAGGGTTCATGTAGGAAAGCTTAGGGGAGAGGTAGAGCAACAGACCAATTCACTGAGGGTGCAGGGGCAGAGCAAAGGGGAAGGGCCAATGGGATACAAAGGATCTGCCCACAGCAGGGAGGCATTACGGAAGAAATATTCTTCTCTATTATCAAAAGGGGGTGTCTAAGAGCCTCTCTCCAGGGGACAGCAGTTAGCTATTTTTCTGTCTGCTCATTGGCCCCCATACTCCCGAAAACTGCAAAGATGACAAAGACCCTTTTAACAATTATTCTTACCATCAGCAGTCTCCTCACATCCCACTCATCAGCAGCATCAGGGAAACCCATCTGAGAGCAGGGTGGCTCTGTGTGATGACACCAAGCTCCAGTTTCACCCTGTGCTCCTCAGCATCCCGGAGAGTCCATTCCCCAAACCTCACCAAAGCCTCCGAGGGGATTCAAGGTGGGACCTGACACTCACTGCTGAGTCTGCTCTCAATCCAGTTCGATGACAAGGGCATTTACCACATTCCAACAGGTAAACTTGGAGCCTTGGACTGGGAGCAGGATGTTTTGGTAATAGGAGACATATTTACCAGACCAGACAGTCTTCATATAATCTCTGAGGTCCAAAGAGCTGGACCAAGGGAACAAACCACCATTCAGGTGATTTGTGTGGATCCACCATTCTTTTTGCCAAAAATGGACCTGTCGTCACACAAGCCTACCTCCTACCTGAATGGACAACAGAAGTACTGGAGAGCCACACAGCATTTTGGGCTGAGACTGTGGGCAAAGACAAACCCATTGAAGTGTGTGGCCTGTCCTGCCATGGAAATGAAATTCAGAATCTGGAACTGATGGACACTGGAGTGGGCATCACCATCCTTGCCCTCTCTGAGTGGCCCCAGGACTGGGAACTGGTACCAGCTAGCAGGGTAATCTCTGGGACTGGGGGTGCAGACCTTACATAATTCAGGCACTCATCTTGTTATGGGGCAGGGATGCCCTGTTTCAATGGGGGCAAGACTGGAAATCCCTTTACCATCATGGGATTTCTAGTTGGGGCCGCTGCAGAGCACACCATCCCACCACTCACCTGGAAATCTGGTGTGGGTGGATCAGAGGGCCCTTCCAGCTGAGAAGTTAAAGGCTCTTCAGTCCCTCGTGGAGGAGCAGATTCCCAAGGGCCATATTTGTCCCATCTAATAGCCCTTGGAACACCCCTGTCTTTGTGATTAAAAGCCCTGACAAAGCCAGGTGGCAGCTCCTCCATGATCTTCATAAAATCAACGAGGCCATTGAGGACATGGGCCCCTTGCAGCCTGGTCTGCCCTAGCCCTTGATGCTCCTGGTGGAAGGGAGCTTGAGGTCATGGATATCAAGGACTGCTTCTTCAACATCCCCCTTCATCCCAGAGACACTTCACAATTCACATTCTCAGTCTCATCACTGATCAGGCAGGCCCCTCTCAAATGCTACCACTGGCAAGTGCTCCCACAAGGAATGAAAAACTCACCCACCATCTACCAGTGGTATGTAGCCCCATATCCCAGTGATTCTCACACCCATCAGAAGAGCTTTTCCAGGCACTGTCATCCTTCACTACATGGATGACATTTTAGTCTGTGTGGAAACTCAAACTGCCCTCAACAAAACCACTGAAGCCGTGGAAGGAGCTGGCTTTGAAATTTCAAAAGAGAAAATCTAATGCACCTGCCCGTGGACCTACCTTGGACTCCAGATTGGTGAAAGGAACATTGTACCCCAGCAGCTCACCATCCACAATGACCCAAGGACCCAGTGGGATCCTCACCAACTCTGCAGGTTGATCAGCTGGGTTCATCCACTGCTGGGGATCATGACCAGGGACCTCTCATCCCTCTTCAATCTCCTCCATGGAAGCAAGGACCTCAGTTTGCAGTGTTCCATCACTCTGGAGGCCAAGGTAGCCATTCCAAAGGCTGCAAGCACCATGTCCACATGGCAGGCACACCATACTGCTCCAAACTTACCCTTCTCCTTTGCCATCTTGGGGAAGTTCCCCCAGTTTCATGGACTGATATTTCTGTGGGACACAACTCTAAAAGACTCACTTCTGATCAATCATGGCCCAAGCAAAATTATTACCACACTGCAAGAACTGATGGCACAGCTGGTCATGAAGGCCAGGGCTCACCTCTGGGCTCTTGTGGGGTGTGACTTTACATGCATTTTCCTGCTATTGACTGTAGGGTGTCTGGACCATTTGCTCCAGATAAATGAGCACCTCCAGTTTGCCCTAGACAGCCCTGGACAAATCTCTATTCACCTGCCAAAATACAAACTCTTTAACTGAGTCTTCAATTTGGCCCCAAAATCTCCAGAAAGTCAAACATTTTTAAAGGCTCTGTTTTCACTTGTGGCTCTGGAAGATCCCACAAGTTAGTTTTGACTTTGAAAAACCCCAACACTCAGGAATGGGAGTCTGATGTTGAAATTGTTCAGGGATCCCCACAAATCACAGAACTGGCAGCTGTCGTTAGAGTTTTGAAAGGTTCAAAGAACCATTTTATCTGGTCAAAGATTCAGCCTATGCAGCAGGAGTAGCTGATAGGGCTGAACACACTTTATTAGAGGTTGCAAACCCAAATTTACATAAATTGCTCTCAAGACTTGTCTATCTTCTCTCCCACTGAGAGCAACCGTTTCATGTAATGCACACGAGGTCACACACCCATCTGCCAGGCCCCATTGCAGAAGGCAACCAGAGAACTGATGCTCTTGTCATGACAGTGCAGAACATCACCTTGCTAGATATCTTTAGTCAAACCAAGCTCAGCCAGCACTTCTTTCATCAGAATGTTCCCACCCTGGTACAGAAGTTCAAGTTGACTCAAGAACAGTCAAGATCAGTGGTGGCTTCATGCCCCAATTATCAGCAGTATGCCATGCCCTCCATGGGAACAGGGGTAAATCCCCGTGGATTTGAAAGCTGCCAGTTATGGCAAACCAATGCCACCCATTATGTCCCCCTCAGAAGGCTGAAATATATTCACTTCTCAATTGACACTTTCTCTGGGGCTGTGTTCGCCTCAGCCCATGCAGGAGAGAAGGCAAAAGATGTCATCAGGTACTTCCCTCCTTGCATTTTCCACCTTGGGCATTCCACAGAACATCAAAACAGACAGTGGTCCTGCTTACACCTCCCAAAAATTCCACCAATTTCTAAATCAATGGGGAGTGAAGCATGACACAGATATAACCTTCTCTTCCATGGGACAATCCATCATGGAGAGGGCCCATGGAACAATCAAGAGGCTCCTTGACCAGCAAAGAGGGGGGACAGAGATCAGCTCTCCCAGTGAGAAGCTCTGTAAGGCAAATTATGTTTTCAGTTTTTAAAATAATTCATTCATGGAGCCAAGCACCCCTGTTGTCTGACACTTCTCAAATAACAACCAAGCTAAGTCAAGGAGAAGCCACCGGTGCTGATCAAGGACCCTGAATCCAAATGGATCATGGGCCCTTTCCCACTCATCACCTGGGGGAGAGAGTGTGTCTGTGTGTCCACAGGATCAGGCCCAAGGTGGATCCCAGGTAAGAACATCAAACCACTGAACACAGTACCCAGAGAAAACCCATAACAGGAAAAGGAAGGACAGAAAGACCAGACTCACACGGGGTGCAGGAGATGAAACTCCACATGCCACTGAATGCACTGACTCACCATAACAGAAAAGGAACAGGAACATACTTAGCTGGCTCATGTCTTGACTTAAGCTAAGAAAAGAACAGACAAGTTTTTCCCATATGATGTTCACACCCTCCTTTGTGTGGTTGCTGTAACTGCTTCCTTCGCCTCATGCCCCACTTGCCTTTCCCAGCCCTGTTTCCCACAGTCACACATTCTCCCTGCTACCTTCACCTCTAATAACAATGTTTCATATTCCATTCCTCTACCATTAAGTTACATTTGCAATCACTTCTTCCTATCCTTTGATTTTAAGTATCCTTTTAATCCCTACAGAAAAATCCATCCACATCTCCTACCTCCAAGGCCCTGATGCTGCTGCTGCTCCAAGTCCATATTATCCATCTCTGGATGCTCCTCGCCCTACCAACCATTAGATGGATTGTCCCTCAACCCAAACAAAATATTTGGGTGTCCCTGCCAAAAACCCTCCAACAAGACAACTTGTGCCTGGCTGTGGGCAAGCTTGGCGATGCCCTGTCTACATGCCTGGTGGGGATTCCATTGACAGAAAGAGACTTTCCCTTCATGGGGAAGGAACCCAACCCAGTGGATACCTGGGATAAGTGGACAAGGATTCTGCCACACAGACCAGAGGCACCTCAAGAACTGGATCTGTTGGGGTCCCCCAGGGCCACATTCTGCATTCAGTTTTACTACAGGCCACCCCATCAGCCTCTCCCAAAATCCGACCATATTCGGTCCCTTCTCAGAAACAGTGAGCCCAAGTCAGAGGATCTATTCTACTGATTGGTGCAATTACACCAGTGCCACACTATCATTGCCCACATTTAATCCTCGTGTGCTCCCCCAGGAAGTGTTTCTTTGGGGATAGAACATGGGCTGGGATACCTTCCAGTCTCCAGGGAGGTCCCTGCACCCTTGGCCAGCTTACCACCCTCACCCCAACAATTTCCCTAAATCAGGATTGGAGAAGGAAAACCCAATTGGCTCGCCAAAAGAGATCTTCCATTGAATTTGATGAAAATTGTGTTTCCAAAATTACAAATTGGCACAAAGGAAAGAGGGTTATGGTACCCCCATTTCTACCTTGGGTAGCTGCCACAAAGGCTCTCGGTGACCTTTCTCACTTGGGGTGTTGGCTTGGTAAGCAGACCAATGCAACATCTGAAGCCCTCAGTGCTTTGCTGGAAGATGAGGAAACAACCAGGCATGCCACACTCCAAAATCAAACAACAATCAGCTTCTTGCTCCTTGCCATGGTCATGGTCAGGAGTTTGAGGGACAGTGCTGCCTCAGTCCAACCTCCCACAGCGAATCCATCCAGAGGAGCATCCAACTCTTAAAGGACCAATAAAGGTCATCAAAGTAGAAAAAAGCAAAGATTGGTTGGAAGGACTTTTCAAAGGATGGAGACTGAAGGGATGAGCACTTTCTTTTATTAAAGGCATTTCATTAATTTTATTCATTATTCTTATTGTTTTATTTATGTAAAACTTGTATAGTTTACTTGCTTACTTTTGTTTACAAAGGTCTGTGGAAGAAGCCTGTTTAATCAAAAGGAAAAGGGGAGTTGTGGAGGCCTTGGAGCCTGTCCAAGGGACAGCAGTCTCCATGCCCTGGAAGGAAGGACCCTAAATTGTCAGAGGGACATTTAGGGCATGGACATGAAAGGCTTCTCCCCACAGTCTTTTGCAGGTTTATGTTCATGTACCCCAGTTGTGCTCTCCCAATTGGCCTGTGGGCCCAGACTACCCTTGTCTCCCTATGTGGCCTTTCCCTAGAACGTTCTCCCTTTCCCTGGTCCCCACTGGCCCCAGTTTGCTGCAGTGTTCTGCCCCTCTTACCCCATTGGCTCCCCTGATCCCTTGCCCCCCATGCACCACTTTCCCTACTCCCATTGGACCCTAATCCCATGCTCTGTCCCTCTTTCCCCATATTTAAACCCAAACTCCTTCAGTTCTGTGGTTTTTGTCTCTGGACCCCTCCAGTGTGTGGTGATGTTTTACCCCATGGGAGCCCCTCCCATCTTTCCATCATTGGGCAGGCTGTGTGTGCCTCTGTGAGTGTGCATGTGCCTGCCTGATCAGCCTTCCATTGGAGGCTAGTTTTGGGAGGGTAGTGGCACCTTACCTCTGTCTGCTCACTGCTACACTTGAGGCCCCCTGAATGCCCCTGAAGCCTGGCACCTGCCCTGGAGGCCCAGCAGCTCTCAAAGACAGTGCTGGTCTGTGATTGTCGTGACAGCAGGAGAATCCAGTGGTGATAACATTGCCCCTGTCACCTACTCAACCCCCTGTCACTTTCTAGGGACAGATGGGCCTAAGGAAGAGGGAGATGTTGGCAGGCCCAGCAGCAGCTGCCTTCTGGGGAGCCTCATAGTGCATCCAGCAAGCACCAAGCCCAGTGGGCACAAGGCTGCCCCTGCTGCCCCCACCCAGCTCCAGCCTCTGCTCTCACCCACCACTACCCTTGTTTCCATGCACAGCCTGAAAACTGTCCTGTTGGAACCTCTCATTGGCTTTGGCAATCTCTTTCTGAGCACAGCTCCCATGAGTTCCCCCCTCTGCCTCCTGCGGCTGGCAGAGACCTGCACTGGCTCCCCATGCCCTGTGGCACTGCCTGGGACAGCAAAAATAATATCTTTAGGCCCCTGTTCACCATGGACATGTTTCAGATACTCCTGATAGCTCCATACCAAGGAAAGCTCCTCATTTTTTGGTGTCAGCAGCTGGGAAGGGAGCAGGATGGTGGCTGGCATGAGCATTGGGCACTCTCCAGCTCTGTAGAAGCCTGGACATTGGAGTTCATGCATTGTTACACCTCAAACACTGATGACCAGCAAGTTGGAACAGGACATTGTGGAAAGGGGGGCCCTACAGAGGTAGGGAAGAAGCTTTTTGGAGCAAATTTTCCTGTCTAGGTCCATGGAGATCACACAACACTGCACAAGTGCAGGAGTGGGGTCAAGGAGTAGGAAAGATGAATAGAGGAGGATCAGTACCACCAGTGATCCCCAGGTAGCCCTGGACTCTTTTCAGGAACTCTCCAGTAGAAAGCTGTATGTGCCCCAGGCTGTTGCATCAGACATAAAGAATCCCCTCCCTGGAGAAGGATATAGGCATTCCCATGGCAGCTTGGATGTATATAACCTGACTTTTTGTTTCACAGCTCCCACTCCCACTGGACCTGTGAACCGTACTCTGACCACAGACATCGAAACTAAAATGACCAAATCTCACTGGATCCACAAGTGGTGATATTTGTCCTCTCCACCATCTACTCTTGTCTTTTCCTCTTCTTTCTTTTGCTCATTGTAATGGTTTGAAAGCAAAACCAGTGAGACTTCAAGTCAGAAATACAATTTAGTAGGAAAAAAGAGTAGAAAAAAAGAAAAAAGAGGAAAAAAATTGCATAATAGTACAAAAGAAAAACAACTGACAGTCAGAATACAACCTGACATCCTGCTAGTTAGGGTGGGGGTAGCAGTCCAAATGAAGTGGTTTTGTTGAAGTACTGATCCTGTAGAAAGGTCTGGCAGCTCTTGTCCTCTGAAAAGCAGTGGGTAAGAGCTACATTGGTGTACCAAATCTCAGTTTTTATCTAGGCAGGAAATGTTTGGCTCCTCCCCCTGGGTGGAGCATCTCCCAGTGGGGTGATGTAATTTTATCAGTCACACAGTGAGCCACAATGACCCATTAAAAGAAGATACCTCCCTGGAGGAAGGATGAGTAGTGGGAAAGATAAAGAACATTGCCCCACCTGGTTTCAACAGCTGCCCCATTAGCAGAGGATATCTCCCAGAAAGATCAGGATCACTGTCCCACCTGGTTTTAGCAGATGGTGATAGAATACAGACTTTTGGGCACATCTTGACATTGTAACCTAGGACACTCATGTATTTTCTTCATGTTATTTTTATACTTTTATGGGAAAACCAAAATCAGCCCTTTACTGCCTTTCTGCTACAATTAAATTTTTTAAAAATTGATCTGCCTCGTATATACACTGGTCATTCAGTGTTATTTCATTCCAATTCACTCCAAGGGTTTAATTGACAGGAATGTACCCTGCCTTAGAGATGGGTCATGACAAGCTCCTGGGCTGCCCCAGACTCAGAGTTTCCTCACTGGAAATTCTGCCCCTCACATGCTTCTCCAGCTTAATGGGTGACGGATGATTCCTGATGACTGTATTGCTCTTATAGAGATGGACTCTGCATGGTCCCCTGCAAGGAGAACCTCCCTGGGCCAAAGAGCAAAAGGAATAAGCTGGAAGAATTACAAGGGAGGTTGTTCGGGGTTGAGTGTTTTTCTGTTACTGTGTCAATTGAAAGAATTTTTCCCATTATCATGCCAATGGAGCTGGCCGGGTTACACCCAGGGTCTCTGATGAGTCCAGACAAAGGTGTGGGTGGGGACGGCCCCCGGAGGGGCCTCTGAGGCTTCCGGGAGGGCACTCGCGTTTCCGGCGAGCCGGGAGGAGGACGCCTGGGATCGTTCAGCCACGCGGCCGAGCACAGCAGAGCCAGACCCTCTGCCATCACCTGCCCTGCATCTGCCCCGTTCCAGCCTCCTGCCTCTGCGGACACAGCTGATCACCCAGACACACACGGTGAGCGAGGAGCCGCCGCTGCAGCCCGTTCCCGCCTGGGACCGGCGTGGCTGCTGCTGCCCCTCCCCCCTCCCTCCTGCCTTCGTTCCCGTCTGCCCTCTGGCAAATCCGGGCTCTGGACTAAGCACAGAGACAGCGTGCTTGCATCTAAAGGGACTGACACCGAGTTATCTATTTCGTTCTGTTAGCAATTTTAACTGTTATTGTTTTCTGTTTGTATAGTTAGATATATTACTAAAAGAGCTGTTATTCCCACCCCCCTTATCTCTGCCTCAGAGTCCTTGATTCAAACAATCGTAATACTTGGGGGAGGGGAGTGGAACCAAAGTCTCTATTCCAAAAAGGGAAACTTCTGCCCTTACTGGCAGACACCTGTCCTTTCAAACCAGGACAGAGGTTTAACAAAACAAACAAACAAACAAACAAACAAACAAAAAAACCAAACCAAACCAAACCAAACCAAACCAAAAAAACCACAGGTGAAAGTTAAGTATCATGCTGGGAAGGTAAAATCAAGGATGTGGAGCAGTTTTCTAATCACAGTTTGGAAGTGGCTCTCAAGAACAAACAGCTGCAGGTCCAGGCAGGACAGGATGGGTTTCAGCCCTTGCCCTCATGCTTCACAAGGGTCAGGGAGGACACAGCCCAGTCCTGCACAGCTGTGTTCAGCTCTACCCATGTACACACAGAATCACAGATTGGTTTTGGTGGGAAGGGACATTTAAAGGCTATTTAGTACAAACCCCCTGCCCTGTGCAGGGACAACTTCCACCATCCCAGACTGCTCTAAGCCTCATCCAGCCTGGCTTTGAGCATTTCCAGGGATCCAGGGGCATCCACAGCTGCTCTGGGCAACCTGTGTCAGGGCCTTACCACCCTGACAAGGAAGAATTTCTTCTCAGAATCACACCTAACTCTGCCCTCTGGCACTGGGAGGCCGTTCCCTGTGTCCTGGCATGCCAGGCCCTTGTCCAGCCCTCTCCAGCTCTCCTGGAGCCCTTTTAGGCCCTGGCAGAGGCTCTAAGATCTCCCTGGAGTCTTCTCTTCTCCAGATGAGCACCCCCCGATCTCCCAGCCTGGCTCCAGTGCAGAGGGACTCCTGCTCTTGGACCATCTCTGTGCTCCTACCTGGACTGCCCTGGTTTGAAGGACAGGTGTCTGCCAAGGAAGGAGATTCCCACCTTCTCCCTTGGAATGGAGAATTCCCTCCAATTATTCTAACTTTGAAATGACAGGGCTTTCAGGCAAAGCTGTGGGAGAAGCAGCAGCAGTTGGTTCCCAGTGTGTGTGTACAGCAAGGCAAACAAACAGCAGCCCCAGCACAGCCCAGCCCGGCCCGGCCCGGCCCAGCCCGGCCGAGCCCAGCCCAGCAGGGCTCCCCTGTGAGGAAGCAGCAGCCAGGCTGGACTGGCCGTGGCAGTGAATTCTCCCCGCCCCGGCAGCGCCTCCAGCGTTCCCTTGGGACCCCGAGGGGAGGAGAGTGAGTGAGGAGCTGAGCCCAGCCCGCAGCCAAAACCTGTGTCCCAAAAAGAGCTTTATCTCTGCTCTTCCCAAGAGAAAAAGCCCCCAGCTAAGGGAGCAGACAGCTGCACCCTTCACCCCACTTAGACCATTTCTTTTGTCTCTCTTAAGCACCGGTTGTTATCATCTCTTAGGCAACAGGTTCCCTCAGAAAAAGAAGAAATCCTAGCTCCCAACAGGATTCTTTCCAGCAGGTCCATGTCCTCCCTCTCTAGGGGACTCCAAAGCTGAAGGCAGCTCTGCAGGTGGGGTCTTCCCTGAGAGGGACAGAGAGGGAGAATCCCCCCTCACCTGCTGCCTACACTGTTGGGGATGCAGCCCAGAACACAGCTGTTTTCTGGCACACCTGCCAGGAGCCATTTTCCCTTAAAAATACCAGAGTTCTTCTGCCTTAAATCTCACATCCACCACAAGTATGGCTGGTGCTGATGTTCCTGATAATTCCAGAATAATTCCAAGCTGGAATTACCCCGGGGATGGTATTAATTATTTGGTCCTGAGCAATCATGCACATCCATCTTCTGCAAATTTCTTGCAAGGTTGGGTTGCTGGGGACATGGGGACCACCCAGAGTGGCTGCTTGCAACCCACAGACCTGCCTTCATTCTGCAGAAACTTACTGCAGCAAAACTCTGCTGAGCTGTGTCCTGGTGCCAGCACAAACCCAGCACAGAAGCAGCTCCCTTTTCCAGGGAGAATAATACCTCAGTGAGGAGGAATTCACATCAGACCAGACCCTCTATCACTCTGAAAATAAATTTCTTTATTATTTTGTGTAATTAAGTAGTAATTCCCTCCATAAGCAGTTGTTGGCCATTGGGAGACAAAGCAATATTTCTGGCTGAGAAGTGCCATGAGAGGGAATTACTACAGAGAAAGTGTGGTGGGGATGGAGAGGGGTCAGTGGGGCTGTGGCTGGTGCCTGGCTGCCCTGGGACACTGAGGATGGCACTGTGGATGTCCCAAGGAGCTGCTCCTTGCTTGCTGAGGTGTCCCAGCACACCCAGTCCTGTGGCCACAGGAGCCAGGCAGTGGCTGTAAAAGCCACCAGTGTTTGTGAGCAGGGGAGCCGCAGCTGACAAGCTGATATTGATTCAGAGGGTGCCACATGCCACTGCCTCCTGCACAGGGAGCCAGGGTCACCTGAGATTAGGGGACAGGGAAGAAGGGGCACCTTTGGCAAGTATGGGGCAGCGTGACAGCTGGGGACAATGCCTCACAGTCTTGCATGGTGTGCCCCTGCATGCGCTGCAACCCTGAGCTGAGGTTGGGGTCATCCTTCAGGGTCTCCCAGCCTGAAAGGGTACTGGAGGTTCCCCAAAATACACTCACATTCCAAGACCCTCCCTCTCACTCCCCTGAAGTTTGTTCTTACTGAAACTTGCTGGAAATGGCTGCTGCTCATGCCCCTATTCCTCTGCACCTGCCTGACCAGTTCTGCAGGAAACCCGCATTTTTGCCCCAGAAATATGTGCCTGAAGTTTATCTTGTTTACTTCTGTCCTGCCTTAATTCCTACCCCACAAGTTATCTGTTTTGGGCCTGAATAAATCTCTTCCTCTCCCTGGCACAGCATCACTCTTCCTGGTAAGAAGTGCCCAAATGGGACAAATCAGGATAATCAGGATGATCGGGGCCTTTCCTCCATGCCAGCATTGGGCTCAGGAATGAACTGATACCCTGGTGGTTCTTAGGCTTGGGCTGTTCTATTGTCAGTGTTTCAGCACCAGCCCTTGACATGGTGGATACAAAATTTGGTGACACCTGGCTGCTGCCTGACTGTTTCTCCAACAATAGTGCCCCAGGGCCACATCACACACCAGGGCTGCACAGTGCCAGGGAGCCTTGGGCTGCTCTTCCAGGGCACTGTCTGTGGTGGTACCCACCCCTCTGCCCACACAGGGAACTGGAAATAGTCAGCACCATTAATTTCCACTAAATAATCATGTTGGTTCAGCAAGGTTTGTAACAAAATGGTAAGGAATAAATTATTTTAGTTCCTTAAGTATTGTTGTGATACATCCAAGGGTAAGAAATTATTTCTTTGCGTGGAGGAAAATGAAACTGAGTTTTGCTTTCAGAATGGAAACTTCCCTAACCCACAGCATTCAGCTCCAGCACAGACCTTAAAAAAATCCTCGTTTCCTTCCCTGTTCATCTTCAGTGGAGATCTTAGAATGGCAGGATGACTCTTGGAATATGGAAGCAGCCAGCCCCAGCCTGAGCGTTGCTTGCCCCAGTGTCTGCCTCTTGCCCCTTATCCCCAGAACCTTGTTCTGCCTCTGCTCCTGCAGTCTGGTGCTCTGTGGCCAAGCCACTCACTGGTCCCAGTTCCCTCCTCCCACCCCTATCAGCTCATATCCCCTGGGAAGAAAACAACTCTCTGGAAAGCTGTGGAAACAGCTTGGCTGGGGTGATGCTCAGGGAAAAGTGTTCCTCTCTTGGAAGGCCAGTGTGTACCAACAGCATTGTGCTTCTCTGCAGGGTGCACAAAGAGGGGACATTGGCAGCCAGGTGTCCCTGTGGTGGGATGATGCTGCTCGTGCCTGGGGGTCTGGCAGGGCCAGTGGCAAATCTTGTGCCTGGTGCCCGGCCTTGACCCTTGCCCTGGGCTGCTCCCAAAAGCTCACCCCTGCCAGTCCAGGGAAGGGCAGCACCCACAGGGGAGTGGGGAATACTGGGTAGCCCAGCAAGTGCATCTCTTCCTGCTGCCGGCCTGGCAGCTGGGCTTGGCTCTGGCCAGATCCAGGCAGCAGCTGTATGGATGCAGCAGGAAGGCAGGAGGCTCCTCACATTGAGCTAATGGCTGTTTAGTGAGCTCATTTTCCTTAGCACTATTGATTTCCCTGGGCTCTGCTGTGAATTGGTTTGCCTCTGGGAAACAAGGACTTGGCACCTCTGAGTGGGGCTGTGCCTTAGATCCATGGGATGCCCTGGAGTGGTGTGGGCAGGGAGCATCTTGCTGGTTGAGGCTGCTCCAGGCAGTGCTGAGTGGGCTTATTTTTCCATCCAGTGTTGATGACAAAGCACAAAGCTCCAGGAGAGGGCTCACACCCCTGGGAAGTATGCCCAGAACTTGGATTCACAGCAGATACTGACAATGTCCAAGTGCAGCCTTGTAGCTGGAATAACTCAAACATGGCTTTTCCTGGCTCTGGTGCTCTGTGCCTGGCTGAAAAGAACTCACATGCACATGGACACACGGACCCCTTTCTTGCACCATCATGGACTCTGCAGCCAGCACAGAGGGGCCTGGGAGTCTCATCCCTCCCAGCAGCCCTCCCCTCCATGCCTGCAGTGCAGACCATTCCCAGTGGCTGCTGCATGGAGACAGGTGCTGCTCAGAGCCCAGCTCGGGTACTCACTGCTCCCCCATACCCTGTTTCCTCCCTGGCCACCCTGGTGGAAGGGGTGCTAGCCTGGCAGCCCCAGCACATGAATAGGTGTGAAGCCACACACCTGCAGTCTGCAGAAGCCACAGGAGACCTGGTAGGGACGTGGCATGGCCAGCACAGCCCTTGGGCACAGAGGAGAACAGGAGAACTGCATGGCCACCCTGTTGGGGCACTCCAGAGGGATAAACAAATGGAGCTGGAAGCCTAAATGTGCAGTCAAGATTATGACTTAATTGGCATAACAAAAGCTTGGTGGGCTCAGGCTTATGACTGGAATATTAATGTAGAAGGATGAAGCTTGTTCTGGAAAGACAGGCAGTGGATTAAAGGGAAAGGTACAGTTTTGTATAGAAAGGCTGGATATATTTGGCTTGCTATCAATGAGAACCTGGGTGCCATCCTGCCAAGCTGAGCAGCTTTCCATGAGTAATTGCCAGGTTCACCCAAAACCTGGGACATGGGTATGATGGAGAATATCCCTACCCAAGCAGCTGGTGTGGCACCAGGACAACAAGGACAGACTGTCCAGAAAACACTCCCAAGGCTATAAAATTGTTTTTTTTTTTTACTTGAGAAGAGGCCAGTAGAAGAGAAATGCTATGGTTTTGCTTTCAGCCTTAGGGTGAAACCTGGTGGACCTGGATTTTGTGGGGAAATCAGGGGGATGAATGCCACCCAGACATGAAAGAGCTCCTTGTCTTGCAGAGCAGAAAGGGGTAGAACTTGGAGCTGGGAATAGGAACCTCTGGGAGCAGGGTGCTTGGTGCTTTGTTCAGGTATGGTTCAAATAGCTCCACATATGGACAACCCAAAGATCTGTGAGCCCAGGGCCAGGGTCTGGCCACCCTCATGGGAAAATTGTCCTTAGAGCAATTTCCCTGATCCTGCTGGGTGCTGCCCTTCTCCTTTCTGCACCTCAGGCATCTCCAGCCCCCCTGATACTGACCATCCCTGCTGTTCACAGCTCCCCAGTCCAGCTGGAGGGAAGCTGCAGGTCACAGCAATGGCCACACCAAAGGCCATGTCAGGATGGGGAGCATCCTGTGCTGTCTCCAAACTCCAGAGCAACTGGGAAGCAGGCAGGGATGTTTGATTATAAACACATCTACTCAGAATGCAGAATCAAGAAGATCAAAAGGAGTGGAGAAAGGATTCAGCAGGCAAGGCAGTGAGGGCACATGGAGAGGAAGGAGACAGGCAAAGCCAGGGCTGATGCTCTGAGATGAAAGGGGGAATGATGGATACTATGGTGCCAAGAGCATTTACAGCCTCAGTGCTTCATCCTGAAGCAGCCAGAGTGCAGTCAGCACCAGGGAGAGGCAACAATCCTGCCAGGAACAGGCCTGGAGAGACAGAGCAGCACAGGCAGGCTGGCAGCCCTATGTGGATACAGGCAGACGAGGCAGCAGGAAAGATGGGAGCAGGAGGGCAAAACTGGAGAGCTGGGACAGCAGAAGGATGTGCAGCTTTTTAAAAAGAGGAGAAACCTGAGTGCTCAGTGCTTCTTTGGATTTCTGGGAAACAGGAGGATAAGCAGCAAAGCAGCCCAGAACACTGCAAGGCAGCACACTGGGGAGAAGTTGCCAACTCCATCTTCTCAGGGCAAATTGTGGCAAAAACTGGTCTGGTTCTCTCCTTTGACAGAAGAACAGGAAACACAGTGTGTATGCTTGATGTTCAAAAGACTTTGACACAGGTCCTTAAAAACATCTCAGCATCAAGCTGCAGTTTATATCCAGCCTGGCCCTGGTGTGAAATAAGTGCTGGTCCCAGCTCAGGCTCCAGGCTGTGGCTGTCAGAAGGTGAGTCATGAGATACGCAACTGCAGGCACAGTAGGAAGACAGAAGTGTGGAGATTATGTTGGACAGCAGATTCCTAACCCCAAACTCTCCCTATACAACACCTCACTGAGAAATTAGATGAGCAGGGGGAACAGGACATCATGGAGCACAGTCCCATATCAGCAGCATCCCAGCACAGCCAACACATCATATAAACAAAGAAATTACTCACTTGTAAGAAGCAATTTTTGGGGGAGGAACCTGCTAATTAATTACAGCAGAGCAGGGGGCTAACAGCAGAAACACAGTTTTGGGATGTGTAACTGAGAGGGCTGTGGAGATGCTGGAGGCAGCTCTGCCCTTCTCCACAGTAGCTGGGAGCAGTGAGAAGGCAGCTATGTGTGGACATTGCCCTTTGGGCTGCTTGGAGAGGATCCAGATAAGGATGTCAGAGACCTAGAAAACATGACTGCAAGAAAACACAGCAAATGTGGGACTGCTTAATTGGTAGGAGGGAGTGAAGGGGGCTGCAGCAGTAGTCTGCTGGAATGTGAATGATTCTTGCAGCAAGGAATCTGCTCATACCAGATAACACCAATAAAATCAGGCTTAGATTATGACAGGAAGAATCAAGACAGGCAGTGGGAATAATCTTCCCAGTCATAATAAGAAAGGGCTGGAGTCTCCATTGTTGAGGTTTCTGAGAGAGCTGTGCCCACAACAGCATGGTGTTTCTCGGTATTAGCATTAGCAGGTCCCAAAGGCTCTCTTGTTTTCAGGATTTAACCATTTCTGGGTATAAGTATATGGGAAACCCTTATAGCAGGGGCCTGGTTGTCTTTATGGCCTGCAAAGAGGCAAAGGTAGAACTAGACAAGAGACCTAAAGGGTTAAACGGGTCTGTGTGGGCCATGGGAGCACCACTGTCACCTCACACAGAGCTGCACAGGTTGGTGCTGGGGATATCAAACCAGTTTCCCCCAGGAACTGACAGATGGAGAATTTATAGGAATGAAATGCTGGGGTAAAACAAAGCAGATGAAGCTCATGTGGGCAGCAGACCCCCCCTGTCATACTGTGTGCTCAATGGAAGCCTGGGAAAGGAGGAGCCTGGTGAAGAAACCTGTCTGGAAACAAAATCATCTGGGCACAGTGAGAGGAAAATGTGCCAGGTGAGAAACAAGGTTCAGAAAGACAAGGGCTGTGTAATTTGAATTCGGGAAATTATTTCTGTTGTCTCAGTCCTGGGGCAGTGATGGCTGATGGCTCTGATTTAGTTGCATACACTGGAGGAGCAGAGCACATGGAGAGATGGGTGATGTATGCTCAAGGACCTGGCTAATGATACACAGCATGTTAAGCACCCTTCACTCTCACTAACTGGGGGAGTGCTCAGAAGCGCCTCTGAGCTGGCATCTCCAAAGTAATAAGAGCCACAAAACTTGAATAAAATGTTAAGTCCAGGGGATGTCACTGGGAAACTGCTGGTGGTGCATCTTTCTCCACCCAGGTAAAGCTGCTGTGCACAAGGTACCCCTGGGATTAGGTCTGACCAGATTAAAGGGATAGCTTTTGCCACCACAGCTGACTTGGTAGTGCTATGTGGGGTCCACAGGCCTGGTACAGCACAGAGCAGGAGGATGCAGAACACCACAGCTGCCTGCTCAGCCCTCTTCCTCAGTCCAGGACTGCAGCTGCAGAAGAGCAGCAGTAAAAGATTAGGTATAAGTTCTCCATAGATTCGAAGTTTTATCTGTAATTTTTGCTCCACACTTGCCTGCAGGATAAGGAGGGTTGTGATACTGTGTTCTGGAGACAGTCCTGTGGCCCACCATCAAGTGCTCCAGGGCAAATCCTCCCAAAAACCCTTTGCAAATGTAACTGATGCTGGTGTGACCACAGCCTCTGTCTCCGTTTCCTGGCTCTTGTCTATGAAATGAAATGGCCCAGACTCTTCCACTGCTGAAAGAAAACCAGACAACAGCCATGGGACTTGTGCACAGCACAAAGAGTAGGAGTGCAGCTGCTCTTGGGATACAACAGCATGAGCAACAAGGGCTGGTCAATCTCTGTGCTGCCTGTCTGCAGAGCCATGGCCAAGCCTTGCTGGGTGCTGGGTCACAAGAAGCTCTTCCTGCATCTGGCACTGGGTCATGGGCCCATGGATGCCCAGCTTTAGAAAATGTCCCTTTCAAGAGTGGGAGATGGCTGATGAAGGCAGGTATGGGTTTAGCCAAAGTATTTCCAAAGGAATTGATCTTCACTTCAAGCAGAGCAAATCTTTCCCAAATCAAATGGCTTCTGTGATATTCCTGAATCACCTTAAGGGGGTTTGTTCGAGCAGAGAGCCAGATACATTAAGTTTTGCTCTAAAGGACATGATTTTATGTGACCTCTGGTAATTACTCCTCATCTCCCCTTTGAACACCAGTCCAGAGACCATGTTCATCTCCAGACCCCAAAATGGTTCTGCACTATGGTTCCCAGACACAGGATTCCTGTGCTGGGGTATGGCCACAAACCTGCTGGCCCATATGGAGGTGGCAGATGAGCAGAGGCTGAGCAGCCCAACAGCCCTGTCACACAGGAACTCCAGTCTGTAGTGACAGATTGGCACTTTCTGATTGTGTCTGTGCTGTGTACAGGGAGAGTATGCTCGAGGATACTTGAGCTGACCTGACTGCCAGGTGCAGCATGCCTGGTCTGGCTGTGACCCATGCTACAGCCAGGACATGGTCTGCTCATGCTGATGACTCCAGCACAACTCCGGTGGTTATGCCCAGGTTTTTATCAGCATAAGTAATCTCTATTGAATTCTGCATCTAGAGAAGCAGCATGTAGTAAAACCAGCACTGTCTGCTGGTGTATATCTTAACATATCTCATTTATGGTCCATTCAGAAACTATCTTGTGTGTCCACTGTAAAGTCTGCAGGACAGCCTCTGGACAAATGTACCCTTCTGCCTCACTTTACAAATGGACCATCAAAGAGGGATGGGAGAACTGAAGCTCCCAGTCCTTAGTTCCTTCTGACCTTCATTTGGAAGGCCAGGATGGATGTTAGACAGAGCAGCTTGGTGGCAATGAGAGCTAAGCTTCCCCTCCAGCCTGGACATGGTGCTGTGTGGCCATTCATTGGCATGAAAAGATGCCCAGTAGAAAGGAGCTGAGGGATCTCTGTACTGGAACAAATGGCACAGACTGCAGAGACTATTCTTTGTGTAAAAATCCAGAGCTCCAACAAAGCTACCAGCTTGTAAGGGGACCACAAGTAACCACTGGAGACACACCAGCCTCCCCAGATCTGGGCAAGTGAAGGATGTTCTGAAATGTGCAAACATACAGAAGGCCACAAAAAGCCAGGGGTTGCTACATCAGCAGCTGAGATTCATTTACTGATTTGGAAAAAACCCTGCAGCCTTCTACCACAAGATGACTATGGCTAACAGCAGTTAGCTGCTTCTTTAATGGTCTCTTCAGCCAGCTTCCAAAACCTGTCCTGGTCTCAAGTGAGAGCTGCCACCACAAAGAAACCTTTATCTCTCTGGGTTTGTGTCAGTGGGTTGGAGATCAGTTAAAAGGGACACCACCCATTCTGCCTGCCTCTGCAGAAACACAGGCTGCCCTGCAGGCATCTCTGGAGCATCCCTCTCTGTAAGGGAAGGAGACTAGCCTGGAAACATTTGGCATTTCTTCAGCCTTGAGACACTCTGTCCTTTCTGCTGCCAAAGCTGTCTCTGCAGCTGCCAGGGCCTGTCCCTGAGGTGGCAGCATAATCAGCACTGTGCCTGTGGATGCCTGAGGGCTGCCCAGACCTGCATGTGCCAGCTGGGCACACACACCTGCCTGGCTAAAGTGCTGCAGCCCCGAGGTTTGCCCGGGCAATCCACACTGCCAGTGCATCTTAAGCAGGGATTGGAAGTCTCTGGGGCTCCTGGCCAGGACATGAAGTGCCTTTGGCACTGTCTGCAGGCACAGCACAGAGCTGTGGTGCCTCTCAACCCAGTGCTTCTGGGGGGAGGCTGCCCCTTCTGCTGCAAAATCTGGGCTTGAAAATATCAGTGACATTTCTGAGTGGCATGTGACATTGGAGGTCCCCTGCGCCTGGTGACAGCTCAGCTCTTGCTGCTCCTCACAGAGCTGCATGCAGGGGCTGCCAGAGCAGAGTCACTGCACCAGTGACACAGGGAACATGATACAGGTCACAGCCACCTACCCAGGAATGCCTGATGCTGTGAATAACCACCTTGGTTCACATTTTGCTTTTCCTGATTACAGGGGACGTTGGTTTCAAGGGATGTACATAACAGTAAATGAGTTTCTCTTTCAGGGTGAGGGACACCTGTAAATCAGGGCTACAGTGGATGCTTGTGCATGTGATGGGCAGCAGCATCCACACAGCACAGTGCAGGTAAGGATGCAGGTAAAGATGCAAATAAGGATGCATGCTGGTGCAGGGCTGGCTGAGCTCCCTGGAAGGAGGCAGGTTCCATCTGGACAGTGAAGTATGGAGGTATCCTGAGTCCAGAGGAGTTTTCCCAGGGAAGACTGCCATAATCCCTATTTGTAAATGCTAAAATGTCAGATTATGATTATTTTACTACTATTCCTACAACTCTACCATTATTATTTCTTCAAATCAGAAGAGAGTTATGTCAAAGACTGTCTACAACAATGGGTGCTGGCAGCAATGCTGTGTTCCAGGTGATGCCTCACCCCAGCTCTGCTCGGCTGCACTCACAGGGGTTACAACCAGAGCCCAGAGGGATTTTGAAACAGCCAAACTCAGGATTTAATCTTGTTTTCCAGAGAGGCTGAGGGAGGGTCTAGTACTGGCATCAAAGGATGCTGAGGTCACTCAAAAACAAAGCTTATGCTGGCCTTGTGAGGGGACCAGGTGGGAAAGGCCACAGTTTGGACATGCTCCTCAGTCCTGTGTGGGGGTTGCAAGCACAACAAATTACTGACTCTGCAACAGTTCTCTCAATAACCTTGTCCAAAACACAGCAACCCCTCTCTCTAAATAATAAACAGGTCTGGATTAAGACTGAACTGGCAGATGAGTTTCTGTTATAAGATCATACCTTTTGTTTTTATTTGTTTGTTTGTCCAGTAATGGAACCCACAAAACTGAGAAGTCCAGAGAGACATCAGTGCTGGACAACCAAGGTAGGGGCAGGGGGCCCTTGAATACAGGTGGAGGAGCTGGGCAGATTTTTCCTGGTTAAGAGGTAGCAGGACCTGACCTAACAGCAATCTACAAGTAATGATAAAGCAATTTCAAGGATGATGTTCTCAAAACCTTCTTGGCAGTGCCTGTTGATGCACTAAGCAGCAGTAACCACAAAGTCCTGAAAAGCTAAGGTGAGTATTGGGGTGGTGCAGCCTTGACAGAGGACACCAGATGAGTGGGGGAATGTTTGGCCATGGAAGATGCTACAGCTCAGGTAGGCAGAGTCATGGCTGATCTCATCTTGCCTTGATCATCCATGCCCTGCTGAGAAGCAGCTTCTGGAAACCCCAGACACAATCTCCCATGGTCCCTCTCCTTTAAAACCCTTGCAATTCTGTAACAAAGGTGTTACAAGGTCCTTCCAAAGGATACTTGCGGTGTGAATCTGGCAAGGGAATTTGTTCGTGCCTTGCTTTATTAGTCCCTAACCTCTGGCCGGCACATTTTACATGTACAGCAATGAGCCACTCCTTTTGAGACCAACTGAGCAAAAAGTAGTTGATCTGCCAATGAGGTCTTTTGGTTCCCTGGTCATAAAGTACCAATTAATTCCATGTTAACAGGCATTCTTCACTCTGAGGCTGAAGTGCTGTTCTGGAGATAGAGCAGGTGTAGCACAGGATGATGCTGATTTGCAAAAGGTTGCCTGGTGCAGGATGAACACTATCAGGTAAAGGTAAGGCTGGTGGCTAGAGAAGGAGCAGGAAGGACTAGGGAAAGGGGAAGGTACTGGAGAGGAATATTTCACATGTGCTGGCCCTTTATAAGCAGAATCTGAACCCGGGGACAGGAGAGACACAACATACATGTGAGATCTCAGCAGTGCCCACCAGTGCCATCCATGGGCAAAGGAGGCAGACTGAGGGAGGGAGAAAGGATGGAGGGTGGAGATGTGGGTTGGAGCAAGCAAGAAAGGATAAAAGGGAATGTTGTGGAGACTGAAGACCTGTTTTACTGGGAAGACCACAGTACATTGGACTGCGTGGGGAACTTGGAGGAGCCCAGGAATGGGGTGGGTGTAGTTTTGTGACGGAGCCATGTCCCTTGTCTGGGTTTAATCTACAAGTGTGCAGTGACAGGTGCATGCAGAGGACACCAGCACTGCCCACTGTGCTGCTCAGCAGATCTCCATGAGCAGTGGAAAAGCTGCACAGCTCTGGGGAGAGCATCTGGGGAAAGCAGGAGGCAAAAAGGGAACATGCCAGCCAGACAGCACAAGACATCAGTGCCAGCTGCTGCTGAACAGGCCAGGACTTCAGCACAGGGCTCTGCCAGCTTCTCAAGGGGCCTGGAAAGCAGTATGGCTGCATGAGGACTCCCCTGTACTCAGTTAATCACTCTGAGTCTCAGCAAAGCTAATTATCTTCAGTAGTCTCTTTTGGTGCCATGGCATCTCGGCATCAGCAGGGAGGATGGAGTCAGCCCTGCTCCTCTTCCCCAGCATTGCCCCCTTCCCAGGCAGAACAGCAGGCAAGGCACTGCGGGCCACCAAAGGGTGCTGCTGGTCCCGCTGCAGGGTGCTGGGGACTGTGGCTACAGCGCAAAGTCCTCGACACTGTGAGCAGGAACAGGCACCCCAAAGAGCTTTGCTTGTGAGGAATTCCAGTGGAAAACCCACCTCGGCAGGCTCCGCTCACTATTAACTGGTACTGGACCAGAAGCTTGCGGGGCCCAAACTGTGCTGGTTGCTCCATGCCAGGTGTGTCCCTGGGGCGGTGGGCTACCCAGCCGAGCCCTGCGCCTGCTCCCAGCCCATCTCCTGGAGCGCCCTTCTGAGCAGCAGCATTCCGTCCTTCCGGGCCTTCGGCCTCCGAGGCCGCTCCCGCGCCCCATGCGGGGCCGCCCGCGGGCGCTTCGCACCTCGAGGACTTCGGCGGACCCGAGCGGCAGCGCCTGCGGGGACGGGGCAGAGGCAGCCCCACAGCAGGGCCGGGCGGTGCGGGGCGGGCAGTCGCGGGGCGCACAGGTCGGGGCGGTCCCGGGGCGGTGCGGGCAGGTCGCGGTGTGGCACGGGCGGGTCCCGGGGCGGGGCTCGGCCCCGGTTCACATCCGGGCAACGCTCGGCGGGCGCGGACGTGGAGCACACGGGCGGGGCGGCGGCGCGCGGGGGCGGCGGCGCGGCCAATCAGCGCCGCGCTCTCATCGGTGCAAACAGGAGCACAATGGAGCGAGCGGCGGGCGCGCTGCAGCCAAGCTTGGCGCGAGCGCCGCGCGGCTGACGGGCCGGCCCGCCAATGGGCGGTGGCGCGCGGCTCTGGACAGCCAATGGGCGCGCTGCGGGGGCGGGCCCGGGCGAGGTTAGGGTGTCCTTGCAGGGTGCTGGGCTAAACTTCACCAAATAAAAGCTGTTTGTGTTGGGGCGGCTGCGGAGCCATTTTGGGTAAGTTCTGTCCCGAACTTTGGGTTCGCTCGCCCGGCGGGGCCCGGCCGGTAGCGGGGCTGCGCCAGGGCGGCGCTATGAATGAACGCGGCGGCGGCGGCGGCGGCGCGGGCCGCGGGGCGGGCGGGGGCCGGGGTGGCCGCCGGCCCTGTCATGGCTCCGGCCGCGGGGAGGGGCGGCGGTGCCCCGAGTCCGTCCGCGCCGCCCTCCCCCGCCCCCCGGGCCGCGGCAGCGCGGGGGGGCCCGCGGCCCGTGTCGCCGGCCCTGCCGTTCGCCCCCGACCGGGCCTCGCCAGCTGTCGGCCGGTAGCGCGGGGTCGGGCGCCCCCGGCAGCGGCGGCGGGTCCCGGGGCGTGCGGGGCCGGAGGCGGGGCGGGCTCCCCACGGCACCGCGCGGAGGCTCCTCCCGGCCGGGGAGGGGGAAGCGAGCCCCCCCGGGTGCGGGGTGCCGGAGCCCGCCCGCGGGGCGCAGCTCCCCCCTGGCGTCTCGGCTGCGGTGCTCAAGAATATCGATAATTAAGTCTTTAAACTTGGCGGTCGGGGGGAAGCGGGTCCCTTTGCGCGCTGCAGGCCCCGGGGCGCGGGCCTCCCGCCGCCGAGCCCCGCCGAGCCGGGCGCGGGGATGCGGTGCAAGGGCCGCTCTGACCGCGCCGGGCCGCGGGCTCTCCCTGTCACCGCGGTTCCGTCCCGCCGCGCGCGGAGCAGACGCGGGTCGGCTGTGGCACCGCAGCCATGTCACAACAGAGGCATCGCAGGCACGGCGGAGCCGCGTCTCGCCGCAGTCATCGCGCCCGCTGCGTGTCGGCGGCCGGGCCGTGGGGTTCTCCTGTGTTCGCCAGTGGCGTTCACTGGCCGTGGAGGTGGATTTTGGGCTTGATCGATGGGGTTTGTGGGATGGGGGCTGTGAGAGACACGCATGCAAACAATACGGGAAAAGGAAGCGAAATCGTCAGCTCAGGTTGCTGCTGCGGGGGTGCACCCGCCTGAGAGCGAGTCTCCCTCTGGTTATCGATTTGCCTGCTGACAACTCCACTGAACTCCAGTGAAGTCGGGGACCGCGGGTCCAGGCAGGCTGCCTCGGTACAGGCAGCGTTGATTCTGCCTGGTCTGCTTCTGGCCTTTGATATGGTAGAGTATTTTGGTAATTTTGCTATGAAAAATGCTTGCTTTGTTTTCTTCAGGGAGTTGGGATTTTTCTAGTCAAAAGCCCAGTAATTTTACTTGTTTACGACTTGCTCAGGAAATGCAGCAAATGTTGTTGGGATTGGAGAATGATGGGAGATGGATGGAGGTGGTTGGATGTGCTTGTGCAGTGTCTGGTGGGACTGGGCAGCAGCCTCCAGCTCCCCACACTGGCACGGGGCTCCTGGGGGGCAGACAGATGCTGTTGTCTTGTTAAATGTTTATCCATGACCCCTTCACTTGCAGAGTATCCTTTTAAGTGCCGTGGAGTCAGTCGGATTAGAGTGTTGCTAGAGGAGAGGAAACACTGAGCTCTCAGAAGGTGTTTTCTCTGCTGTTGCTGTTGATTTTGGGCCCTTTTCAGGTGATGGTATGGGAAGAGGTGCTGTCTTTCCTCTCCTTGCTCCTTGTTTACCTCGTTTATGCAGGAACTCTGCTGTGCTCTATTGCAGAGAAATTACAGTTTTGGTCAAACTGTTAAAGTATGAAGCAATAACAGCATATTTTGCTCTGGGACTAAATTCTTCCTGGAGTAAATAAGTTGTTTCTCTCCCAAGTATTTTGGCCTTGAGCTGGGTTGGTTTTGGTTTAGGGCTGCCCCTGGGTTCCTTTCCTGGAAATTGCTTCCTCTTCCACTACAAAGTAGAAATTTGTCTTTGGGCATGCTAATTCAGCCTGTGTCTCTGAATTGGTACAGCTACCTGTTCTTGCAGGTCCTTCAGGGGTGCTGGACATACTGCTGCACTGCCTTCACTGCAGAGATGGGGGCAGTGGGCTGAAGCTCATTGCATGTTGCCCCTCAAGTGCTTCAAGCTGAAAAACACAGTAACTGGGAGAGCTGGATCCTGTCAGAGTGTGTGTGTGTGTGTGCCTTGTGCAGAACTGAAAGTACATGTTTCTATTCTTCAGACAAAAGCTGAAGTCAAGGAGAGGACTTTGAGTGATCTCTGTTTGCCTTTGATGAAGTTTGAAGCCCACCCTGCAGCCATGGCTGTTTATTATGCCTGTTCCCTTACTCTCATTCTTCCCAGCAGGAACACAGGCTGCCCTGTCCCTGAGGAGGCAGTTGCAGCCCCTTGCTGCAGGCCAGTGTGGGTACCCTGTGTGATTCTGACACTAAGGCAGCTCTTGCAGTGTTTATCCATGAATAATGCACATCTCTTATGGAGGGTAGTGCCAGGGGCTTTGTTACTGTGTTCTGAGTGTTGCTGTCTAGTTTAGTAGTATATACCTTCTTAATGGCTTGAGTTTACCTCTTTCTCTGTTATCCTTCATGGTGGCCTTAGGGACCATGCTGCTTGTCTTTAAGTAGCTGGTCCCAGGTGTTCCAGTGTTAGACCCAGAGGTCAGTGTTGTGGGTCTTTTTGGGGTCTGTTGATTTCTAGTGGCTTGGTGGATGAGGCTCTCAGAGGAGTGTCTAGTTTTCCTGACAGCTTTTTTACTGCAATTTCTTCAACTGGAAGTAAATCTATGCCCCCTCTCCACCCCAAAAGTGTAAGATCTAGTCTTCCTTGAGTGATCCTTAATATTTTATCAGGAATTTCTCCAAACACATAAGCTTCTACAGGTGGGTAATATAAAGAGTTTCACTACAGTGGTTTGTGTTATTTCAAGAGGGCTTTGTAGAAGCGCGTGAACTGTTTTTGTGAGCTGGGTGACTTTGTGAGACTTGTTTTTTGAGAGGCTGCCAGAGCAGGCCTTTGTGTTTTGCTGTGGTGTCCTGGCCCGTCTGGGCTTTGTGCAGATAAGAGCTGGTATCTCCTCATCAGTGCGCAGGAGCTTACCCTGGCTGCGGGAGGAGAGCTGCTCAGCCCTGTGCTGGGAGGGAGGAGGGCTGCTCAGCCCTGTGCTGGGAGGGAGGAGGGCTGCTCAGCCCTGTGCTGGGAGGGAGGAGGGCTGCTCAGCCCTGTGCTGGGAGGGAGGAGGGCTGCTCAGCCCTGTGCTGGGAGGGAGGAGGGCTGCTCAGCCCTGTGCTGGGAGGGAGGAGGGCTGCTCAGCCCTGTGCTGGGAGCGAGCGCCTGGTGCGGGAGCACAGGCTCCTGTGCTGGGCCTGGAAAACAGGCATGCGTGGGGAGGCTGCTCTCAGCTTCTCTTAAAGAGACATTGGCAAGCTCAGTGGTTGGATGTCTCACTGGGCCTTGGGCCACTTGAGAGGGCTTGTTTCCTTGCTCCTGCAAGTAGCAGTGGCTGCATTTCTCCTTGCTCATCCCCAGTTCCTGCTTGGGCCACAGGAGTCAGCCTCTGGTGTTGGTGGTGCTACCCTAATCTGTGAAAGCAGAGGTTGTTGAAGGCCAGCAAGTGCTGTCAAGGGGAGAGAAGATGATCAGGAGGGTGAAGGGTCTGTGTGCAGTGAGGCAGCAATGTTTGCTGTGGCAGAGTGGTAGTGACATGCAGGGTTTGTGTGGTGGGTTCTCAGCACCCTAAAAACCCATGGAAACAGAATTGCTCTTGACTGTGTGAGGTGTCATTGTCACTGCCTGTGTTGCCAAGCGTGGTGATGGTGGGACCAAAACCCTCTAAGGAAGTGCTGGGCCCTGTGCAGCACTGTGCTGTGAGTGCCATGCTGGGCAGTGCCTCTCCCACCTTCCAGTGATCATCTGGCACCAGCCCCTGGTGGAATAACAGAGCTGGGGAAAGCTGATCAACCTAGCAGCAAAAAGGGAAAAGTGTGCTTCTCTAGGTGTCAGCCTGTGACATGAGGAGACTCTGATTTTGCTCCTAACATCTCAGGCTGGTGCAATATGTTTTCCATGTGATAGGACAATGCCTTCAACTTTCCCTTATATGGGAAAATCTGGGATGCAGCCTAGCAATCTGACAATATGTGGCTAATAATTTTTAGCATTGTTACGTTGGATGTGTCCAGTCAGCCTAAGAATTAAGGTATACCTTAGACACTGTGGCTGGGCTTTAATACTTAAGGCCAGTCCCTGGCAGATATCTGGGGAAAGGTTATGTCTGTGCTCTAGGGAATGCCTGAGCATAATTAGCTCTTTCAGAAGTCAGCTAAAAGCTGGGAGAGTTTATGCCTGACTGTAGAGCTCCTGCTCTGTGCTGCCCTTGGGCCCATTGCTTAGGGAGGTGCTGGGTTATGTTAGCACCAGGTGGGGGTCATGGGAGCTTTTGACCCATCCTTTGTGTGTGGATCTTCTCTGTGTGGAGGAAATACTGCCTTGAGGTGAAGGGGTGCATGCTGTTTCCATACTGCAGCCTGTTGTCTCCGAGGCATTCTCAGCCTGTAGGGAGTATAAATCTTGCTCTAACAGGAGCAAAACATTCTTTTCCAGTCCAGGAAAGAAAATGAGAAGCATGGGAACCAAGTCTCAGTCCCTCTTAGCTTTTCGTGTGGGCGCTGGCAATGTGCTTGCAGAGGCGTGTTGGGTATGGTTCAAGGAGTGTGGATGTTACTTTGCGGGTGAGATGTTGGCTTGGCCGTGGGGTGCCCATCATATTTTCCAGCTCTGGTTTCCCCTTGAGAGATGCTGCTTCATGATATTATGAACGTCTGCCCTCTGAGGTACAGCATGCCTTCTGCAGGCTTGCCTTTTCCCAAACTTCATACAGGTTGTTTTGGGGTGGTTTGTTTTACTCTGGTGGTTGGGATTTTTTTTGTTTGTTTTTCCTACTAAGATTAAGTTTAGATCTCTTCTGGTGAAGTTTTCTGACATTTTTCTCAGTTGTGATGGGAAGTCTGGGTTGAAATGCAGATAATTCATTGGTTCCTTTTGGGGTGACTGTGCTTAAAGCAGGGAAAAGTTATGCTTGTCAGTGTTAATTCTCAGAGTATTTTCTAAATGTTTCTATAGAGGTGTGGGATCTGTGGAGCCCTGCTTTGCATTAGAGTAGCTGTATCAAGGGACAGGCTGGTGTTACTCTAGGCCCCCAAGCTCGCTGCATGTCCTGTTAATGTGCCCGTGGTTGCAATGGAGAGACAGATAGTAGTGGGCATGGTTGTTTCATTCACTATCTGATGTGGTCCTAAATTACTTGATTGAATTGCAGCCTGGGAGCTCTGGCACAGGAAGATAGGTGGGAAGGGCACGTGCATGTGTGGGGTACTGCAGCCAGAAGCCTGTGCAGAGCCCTGCTGGAGAAAGCTAAGTGGAGCTGTGTCCCTGTGGCTGCCAGCAGACCTGTGTGGAGATAAAACCTATTGCCTGTTGTGTTCAAACCCCCTCGGATGTAAGACCTCCCCCACCTCTTCCCCCAGGAGACACTTCATTTGTATTTCTTTGAAGGCAGAAGCAGAACTTTAGCTAATTGAGGGACTTCAGCTACCAGATGCTCCCCCTAAGCAACCACTGCTGGGAGTTGTGCTCCCTCTCTCTTGCGCTGGACATATGTATTTGTTTTATGGACATGGTTTCATTTTGCACTTCAACTTACACTGTATTGCTGCCTTGGAAAGTGAATTCCAGCATTAGCTATGTGCAGGAGCAAGGGTGCTCCAAAGTTACAGGGGACTTCCACTTCTTTGATATAGGTAGGGGAAATATTGGTTCTTTAAGAAACATTAATGCCTTGTTATATATGTGCATTGAGGCAGAATTAAAGTTAGTCCTAGATACAAGAATAAACATTAGTGCTTTGCTATAGATGTGCTGTGAAAGCTGCTATTTTTGTGTGAGCCACTGCCTTGAGTTCTCTAGGTCTTATGCACAGAGCGCTTTTAACCCCCAATCTTTCATCTGTTTTGGTTGAACTTAGAATATACTTTAGATAAAATGAAGTGTTGGATGTCTGTTAATTGAGGATCTGAAAAGAGTCATTTTTGATGACTTCTTTAAATGCTCGGTGCATCCTCGCTGTACCCTGAGCTTGCTTAGCCTCGGAAGGAGTGCGGTGGGGTGTGCGAATGCACAGCCCATTGCTCCTATTTGTATGCTTCCCTGCTTGTTGCTTTAGGGCAAGCAAAGCCCTGTTTCTCAGTGATCTTTCTGAGTCCCTGCAGGGTGCCCCTCACCAGAGTATCTGAGCCTTTCCCGGCATGCACTTTGGTGCATACATAAAAGCAGGTTTCTCTCCTCCACGCAGACAGCAGAGGCTGTGCTGTGTTTGCTGCGCAGTGATGTCGTGGGGAGGCTGGCTGAAGCAAAGCTTGTGCTTTCTGTGAGGTGCTGAGGTTTGTGGTTGCAGATTTGTGGGCCAGTCACAATGACTTCTCCACCTCCTTGCTCTGAAGGGTGAGAGTTTGTCAGACAATAAAGTTGCTGGTTTGGAGTTATGCCAGTCCCACACTGTGCTTTGAGTGTGTGGACCAAGGTCCTGAATCCTGAAGGCAAAGGAAGGAGTGTGTCACTGTGGGCACAGGTTCTTTGAGGCTTTGGTACTTGTAATTTCAATTCAGGGGCCTGAATTCAGGTGTGACTCTGCAGGTTGTAGGACCTATATGTTTGAATAGGTGCAGCTGTGCCCACATCTGACAGGGCATGCTAGGTGTGGAAATGTGGTTATCTGCAGATGCTGCTCTCCGGTTTCCAGACAGGCTCTCCATTGGCTGCTCTGCTGAGTGGAGCATGGCACTAGGGCTGAGGACAGTGTCCTTAAACCCTTTCCTGGATCTAGCCCTACTTCCTGCTCTTTCTGCTCCCTTAGCTGGAAGAGAGAGACTGAAGCAGAGCAGAAGTGGATTTCTGGATGTAACCTTGTTGCGTGATTGTTGCTCCAGAGATCCCTGCTGCAGGCAGGGTTCAGAATATGAGTGACTTATCCAAATACGGAGGGAGAGGGGATGTGGAAACCATTTTGGTTTGGTCTTTGGACAGGTATGTGCAGTAAGAGTGGACTAGGACATGAGTCAGTGAGAGCTGTGTTCTCCTGCTCTGTCTGGGGTTTGCTTACCTGGCTTCCATGTTGTTACGTGTCTGAGGAGACTGTCTGCAGACCTGCCAGGCAAACAGGGACAAGAGTTTCTTGGCAGCTTGATACAGCTAATGCTGTCTGTGTGCTTTCTTGCTGGCTGGCTGACCCCATAACTGTGCTGCTGATTGGCCAGGAGTGTCCAGGGCATCCTCTGTGTCTGTGCCCTGGATGAATGCAGCTTGAGTCCAGGAGAGATCCACAGCAGCTCTGCCTGTGTGCTATTGGAAGAAGCTTGGTGTGCTCTGGTGTCCCAGTTCTGTTTGGGTATGAGGACTCTGCAGCAAGGGTTAGTGACAGTGGCTTGGTATTCTTTGGCAGGAACCCCTCCTGCCCATGTGTGCCCATGTTCATGCAGCTGTGGCTCTCCAGACTGACAAGGTTGATGCTCTCTTCACTGTTCCCTGAGCTGATCTCTGACTAAAGGGCTTTATGAGCTGAGACAAGAAGGGGCTACCTCTCCATATGCACTTTTGGTAATGTTCTGTTTGCAGTGTGTCTGGGCAGGCCTTTGTGTGCTCAGTAGTTAAAAGGGCTAACCAAGTGTATTAAAACATTGCCTATAGCTGAGGATCTGGCATCACTGAACCCCAAGCATTTGCACAAGAGGAATTGAAGAATTTCTCATTGGCACTGCTCTCAGCCTCCCATACTTAAGTCTTTCTTCGTATGGTTTAAGACACAAATGCGAGGAATAGAGATAATTGAGAAGAATGTCTCATTACAGATGGCATCTGAACACTGGAGACTGTTCTCTCAAAGTACCTTTTCAAGTCTGGTCAAGAGCAGATTTTGTCTGTCACTATTTTGGAACAAGGTTTGCTAGATTTTGTGAGCTGTGGGACCTTCCTATGGCATACAAAAACTCTCACACTGTGGTTTTTTGGGATGTCATCTCCCTGGGTGCTGATGAACAGCTTGGCTCCCCAAAACCTGGCCCTGTTCCAGGCAGGGGTCTGCTAGCCAACCTTTCTGCCCTGCCCTGGAGTGGGTGGCCTGGGTTTGCAGTGCAGGCAGGAGAGGTACAGCCTGTGTGAGTGCAGGAGCTCTTCTCCAACAGGGCAGCATCAATCAAGGGGCCTCTGTAAGCTGGTGTTGGAGCTGCCCTGTGCTTGGGAGAGTGAGCAGTGTAGCAACATGTCCTTCTGCTCCTGGAGAACCTTTGTCTGCTCCCCCCAGCCTTCTCTGTGTGTGAGAGCACAGACCAAACTGAACATCCTTTATCTCCTGTTTTTTTAAGATCCCTAGGACCAGGATGCAGTGCTGCCTGGCCCAAAGAAGAGCTGCTCACTTATCACACACCAAGATGTACCTTGGATCAGCCTTCAATGCCTGTGCTCACAAGCTGTGGTCTGAGATGTGGCCATGGTAGGCAAAGCAAAGCTGGCCCTGAGCTCCCTTCAGTCACTGTACACCCCTTGCCACTCTGCCACCTGTGCACAGATGAGGCATTTGGCAAAGCAGTGGTGTCCATCCTGTTGTGAGGGCCTAGAAATGTTTAAAATGCAATTCTGTTCCTGTGGCCCAGCTGCTGGTCACTTGGCCACATTTCATTCAGCTCCTTGAGTGTTTCCTCAGGCACATTCCTGTGGGCTGCTCATTACATGAAGCAGGAGGGCACCAACTTTTTCTTTCACCCATTTTCTTTACTCTGGTTATAGCAGAAGAACAATGGGGAGTACCGTAGTCAGCAGGTAACAGGAGCAAACAGGGTTGTGGGGACATCAGGTGTGTGACTGGCAGGGGTAAGAGTCATCCACTGTGGAGGTCTGGCAGGGAGCTTCAATTGGAGCAGACTGACAGAAATTCCTGAAGAAAGTATTTTCAGCATGACTGTGCAGTGGGGTCTCCATCACTATATGGGGCTGTGGCAATTGCTGCTGTGCCTTCTCAGCACTCAGGGAGTCAGATGTGTCCTTCATATGTGTCTATAGCCAAGTCTTGAGGTGCATTGTGCTTGTTCACCTTCTCAGTAGCCCTGATGTAAATGTTGATTTTTTTCTGTCTCTATTCTAGCATTAGAAAATAGAGGCACAAAGGGCTCTGTTTGCCTCTGAGGAGCTGTTTGCAGTGTGGCAAAGCTGTTTTCTGGCACCTTGAGTTTGCTGTGTAAGATGTAAACAACAGCAAGAGAAAAAGATCTGTACTGTCAGGAATGCCACCTGCCTTGGGATGGATAGTATGAGTTTGGTCAGTTTGGTGTAAAGCTCTCAAACCTTATAAAGTGTTCTTTGGATTGGCTAGCTGTGAAGGTCTACTGATTGAGCTGGCTTTTGTATACCTTTCTTACTAATAAAGGTTAAATTATGTGCCTAGTGGCTTCTTTGTAGGGACAGGGACCTTTGAAGATGGACTTGGACAGCTAAGTGAAGCTTTGAGCACTTGTGTGAGGCATAAAAGGCAGCAGGAAAATGTGCAGAGTGCACAGGGTGCTGGTTTTTGCTGAAAACCTCTATATCCCTCCTGGTAGCTGGAGAGCAGCTGGATGTTTTGCCCTGATGCAAGAAGTCTCTGAAGCAGCTGACAGTAAGCTCTGTGCTCCCTTGAGCCCAGTAATTCATCAGAGCTTTTTTCTTACACTACTGGGAAGTCTGGCTCCTCATCACTGCTGGTCCAGGAAGCCAGCAGGAGCAAAGCCGACAATTCTCTCTCTACCCAGGGGTAGCAGCCAGGCACTTCAGGGAAGAGAGCCTGCTTTCAGCACTGAGAGTGTCTCCTCAGAGCTTCTTTGCCCATTTCCATTTAACTGTAGCTAGGGTTGTGTTGTCACTCTGACCAGAGGCTTTCCACAGCCTCCATGGCAGCTGAAGCACACCTGCCTTGGCATGTGGGGCTCCCTGCCTTGTGGAGGGTGGAGTGTCCCAGGCTAAGGGGAGTTGCCCACCAGGTATATTTTTGGTTGCCACCAAGCTGGTCATGCCACTGTGTTGAGCTGCTGTGAGCTTCTGACTCCCACAGGGCAGGAGAGGGGCTGTGAGCTGGCTGCCTCCAGCCTGCAGCAGGGTGCCAGAGGGGTGGCAGAGCTGTGGAAATGACACTTGGCTATAGGCTTTATTGTCTTTGGAGCTCAGGACATTCCTGTAGCATGTGGATACAGAGATTGCATTTTCCTTATTTTAAAGTAGGAAATTAGGTGCTGGGAGTGTGATGGAAGAAGTGGAAAGGCTTTATGGCCACTGTCACTATCTGTTCCCTGGACACTCCATTCATGTCCTTGTTGGCTTTCTGGTCAGTATGCTGGGACTGGTGAATAAAGTAGAAGGAGAATTTGGCTCTGGTGATGGAGGAATGACTTGTTAAGATTTGGTGGACAGGGCAGCTGATTTGGGCTGTGTTGTGGCCTGGATTGGAGGCCACACTGGAGCATGTTTTTGTTTAATGGGTAGCAGAGGTCACTGGAAAGTGCTGCATCAGTGACGTGCAGTGGGCTTTGCTGATGTGTCAGGAGCTTGGGCTGGGGATGCTCTTGACAAGGCACGTGAATCGTGCTGGTGGGATACAGCTCTGCAGGGAGCCACTGTGGAGCCTTGTGTGTGCAGGAGTGCTGCACTTGTTCCTGCACACCAGTTCACCATTCCCATGAAGCTATGCCTCTTGGCACTGAGTGTGATCAAGCACCTGTCCCTGTGGGAGCCCAGCCTGCTGGGTGCCAGCTACGGGTCTGGGCAAGCTTGGCCTGTCTCCTTTCTCTCTTGACTGTGTAGGTAATGCACTGTAGAGATTTGGTTTGGTTTTCCTCTGTTTTTTTTTTTTTTTGCCTTGCTGATATTGACGACTAAAATCTACTGCCTGAGGCTTATGATCAACTCTTTGGAGTCAGACTCTTGGCCAGCAGATCAGAAGGCAACAGACACAGGAGGTTTGAGAAATTTGTCTAGCTCCTGGTAGCTCCTGCATACCTGGGTACAGGATGATGGTGTGGTAAAGGGCACACAGATGATCCTGGGTGCATCCCCATGATGGGGAAGGAGGTACAGCTGACATTGGGTGCATCCCCACTCTGCAGACAGCCACCTTGCAACTCCTGTGCTTCTTGGGAGTAGCGTGTCCCCTCATTTTGGTTTGTTCATGAAGGTGATGAGGAAAATGCATTTTATGATAAGCTCAGATGTGTTTTCCCTCTCTTTTGCAGCAAGCTGGAGTGCTTTGTGTGAGTGTGGTATGGTGAGGAATGGCTCTGTGTTCATGATGAGCCTTCACTGAGCAAACAGAAGGAGTTTTAGCCCTTCTGTTGCTTTCTCTTCCCTTGTGCTGTTGGTCCCTGCTCACTGCTGGCTTGCTGGGCTCTGAGTGAGCCCTCAGTTCTCAGCCCTCTGGCACTGTGCAGCTGCTGAAGGTCATTGTGGTTCTGGTCTTGGGTTAGGAGCTGCATTTGAAAACCCTCCAAAAAGGAGCTATTGCTGGTTCTGCCACGTGAGCTTGTCATGAGAGTCATGAAGTGCAGCTGACTGAAGCTGCATTACCGGGGGCTGTATCCAGCCTGCGTGTGCTCTCTTGCTCTGTTGGGTGCCAACAGAGCATCCTCTGGGCAGGCAGTGGCACGAGCCCAAGTGTCTCCCTGGGGTCTCTGACATGGCTGTTGCTGTAGGGCTGAGCTTGGGAGCAGAGTGTTGGTGTTGAACAGGCTTTTTGGAGGGGAATGCTGTGCAGCATCACCATATTCCTTTTCCAACGGATGAGGAGGTTGTGGTGATTTATTGCCTGCCTGTCAAAGTCTTGTCTGTTTGCTGGTGGGGTGGTGGAGGTGGATATCCTGGGAAGATACTGCAGGTTTGTAATGTGCTTTTGGTGTCCTTATCAGCAGATCTCCAGGCTCCCCTGGCCCTACAGAGAGCAGTACTTGTTTCCCCCACCTTCTTTTGTTAAAGATTAAAATATTTTGAGAGCAGAAAATTGCTTCCAGTATGGATGTGTGCCTTGGGGTTGGCTGTTGTGTGATGCTCTGTCTGTCCTGGACGTGTGTACCTGCCTGATGCATATTTGCTCCCTTACTTTGGGTTATTTGGACCTCAGTATACTCTGCTTTTTCCCATTGATTCCTTCATCCTGCTGCGTGTCCAGCTCAGGATTGCGGGGCCGGTGCCCTGTTCCCCCATGGAGCCGTGGGGTGTTACTGCAGCTCTGAAATGCAGAGCACTTGGCTGCTTGGCAAAGCGTCTCCTGATGGGATGCTGAGGGAGTCTTGTTTTCTGTAGCTGTGTAAGCAGAGCTGGGAAAGCTCCACAGCCTCTGTTTGGGAAGGAGAATGTATGGCGTGCTGCCTGGCAGTGAGCTTGCAGACTCCACAGCCCCCTGCATCGCTGCCGCTGCTCCTCTCATGCTGAACTGCTGAGTTATTTTTAACTTGGAAAAATTACAAGCCGCGATTGGCATTCTGTGCCCCCAGCGGAGGGCTGGAGGCAGGATGTGGGGGAGGCGCTGCGGAGGCTGGAAATGCGGCTCCCGCTCCAGCGGGCCCGTTTCCAGGGGCTGCTGCCCCTCGCAGCCCTGTGCCCGCCGCTCTGTCGGCGAGGCCGCTTCTCGCTCGGCGCGATGGAGCTTCAGCCTGGATTCCCATGGCGCAGGCACCGAGCAGCTGCAGATACATAAACAAATCCTGCTGCAGCAGGCTGTGGGGAGAGAGCTGTGCTCTGCCTGCCGGGCTGTTGCGTGACAGCCCGCATACAGGTAGCTGCTGACAGGGACTGGGTGCCTCCTGCAGAGATGCTCTGGGGTGCTGAGGGTGGGCGGAGGAGGAGCAGCCAGCCGGTTGCTGTTTTGCCCACTGAAGGAGGCTTCGCTGGACCTGCAGCCCTTTCTAATTCTACTTGCAGAGAGCTGTTGGGGAGGAGCCAGGGAGAGCAGTGTCACTCTTGCGCTGTGGTTCTCCTTCACCACTCCCCTAGCTCTGCCTCTAGTGTTTTGCAGGCAATGGTGCTGTCAGTGAGTGTCTCCCCTGCCTGGAACTCCCCGAGTGATGGGAGCACCTCTCTCAATCCCCTGGCAGGGAGATGTTTCTGCAGAGCCTCTTTTCCATGCAGCCCTCAGGAATGTAGTTCCCCGAGTCCCTCTGGATTGCAGCAGACACTCAAGTTTCAAGCTCTGGCAGCTCTGCTGGCTGAGATGTGCCTGTGCAGCCCTGCTTAGGAACGGGGATTGATAAGGTAGCAAGGCTCAAACAGCCCCAGAAGACTGCAGTTGTGTCTCTTTGCTGTTTGGTCTCAGAGAACACTGTTGGTCAAGCCAAGCAGAACAGTGCAGATTCAAGGTTCTGCTCTTGGTCTGCCCCAGCCAGACCTGTGAGTCCTTTACTGCTGCTCACCTGTAATGTGGGAGAGTGGCTGATGCCTGGGCCCTGCTTAGCTGTCCGTGGGCTTGCTGTCTGCCTTACCAGCTGCAAAGCTATTGAGGAGGTTCCTCTGATGGGGGAGTACTGCCAGGGCCTGAGGCCTTCTCTTCCTTCTTGCCTGGGAAAGCCTGCCAGATCAGTTCTGATCTGTCATCTGCTATTCCATGGTTCTCTTAGTGGTTGGCCAGGAGTAGCAGGGGAACACAGCAAACCTCTTGGCAAGTCATGGCCATTCCTTATGTCCCTCAGCTGACTTCAGGCAGATGCAGGCACCCTTCCTGGCTCCTTTGGGAATGATTCTCATTTGCTTGTCGAGACTGGTCTCATACACCCAGCACTTTGATCCCATTTGGCATGATATGCTTTGTGCAGTGAGCTGGTGTGAGGCTCTCCAGGTTGTGGGATGACACCCATGGCATGGGGTATACCATGAGATACTGTGGCTGTTCCTCTGTCTCTGACCTCAAATCAGGACTCTGAGAGTTCCTGCTAGAG
This sequence comes from Erithacus rubecula, assembly GCF_903797595.1. Classification (NCBI taxonomy): domain Eukaryota; kingdom Metazoa; phylum Chordata; class Aves; order Passeriformes; family Muscicapidae; genus Erithacus; species Erithacus rubecula. Next base: position 1,028,606 of record NC_136670.1, read on the forward strand.
TAGCAGTACTGATGTCTCAGCTCTACAAAGGCCTGATGTGATGCCTGACTGTGGTAGAGAAATGACACAGCTCACGTCATCCCTGTATGATAGGGAATGGCTACTGGCTACTTCCTTTCCTCAAGACTGTAGGGTTTGTTATCAGGCATGAGACACTGCTCTGTGTTTGAGCTAAGGGCTGCTCCCACAATGACAGCAGGTGGTGGAGAGCAGAGCAACTCTTGGGCAGCCAGTGCTGGAGTAGCACCCAGAAGACCCTGAGAGAGCTACCCTGCAGCTTATGTGAGGCAGTGGGGTGTCCCCACCACTCCAGAATGGTGTGAACACACAAGGACAGCTGCTGACACTGGCACAGGGATGTGTGTGGAGCAAAAGACAGACCAGGACTCTTGGAAGACGTGCTTCTGAAAGCTCTCGAGTTTTCTGTTGCCCTTTGTTGCTGCTTTGTGTCTGGCAGGGCTGAGCAGGGCCCTTGTGCTGTGTCTTTGGGAGCTGCCTGCAGTCTTAGGAATAAGACTTCTCATCAGTCTGTACTGTGACCTCTGCCAGTGTTGTTAGGGCGGGTGAATACTTCCTCTGGTACCAGAGCAACAGGGCAGTGTTGAGCTTCCCAGGCTAGCTGCCAGCTATGAACCATGAACCTACTGAGCTGCAGGTTTGGACCTGGCACCCCTGACTAATATCTTTTCCTTCAAGCTGTGCCCAAGCACCGGGGAGATGCAGCACTTCTTGAGGCTCATCAGCAAAGCAGACTTGTTTGTCTGAAAATCAGTAATTTCATAGCATGGCTGTAATTCTTTATCTTCCTGCTTGTCCTTCAGGGCTGCATGCAAAATACTGTGTGTGTTTGAGATCTGTATTTTCAAGGGATCCTTCTTGTTATCTGAACTAGAGGTGGGAGGAGAGAGAAGGGCTACATGATGTTGAGGAGGTGAGTGAGGCTTACATACCTCACCTTGAAGGAAGTGTCACCAGAAGTCTGTTGATAGATGGAGGTTGGACACTTCTTGATACATCTGTCTCAAAGGAGCTGCTTGCAGTGAGACCTTGTCCTTGGCAGCTCCCCTCCCTGAGTCTGCTTTGTGTGTGCCAGGTGCTGCTCCTGCACCTGGGAAGGGGAACCCTCTGGCTGCAGGGAACACAAGGTCATTCTGGAAAGTGTACATCTCCAGTGGGCTAGTGCTAGGTAGTTTGGGAGATGAGTGAGGATGTGTGGAGCTAGGTGTACTGTGTTGGAGCACTTCTCTGCTTTGTAATAAGAAGGGTCTCCAGCCTGAAGTGTGGGGCTCCTGTTCCTCTTGAATGTCACTGATGAGCCACTAAGGGGTGCTTCCATCTGCCATGTAGGAAAAGGAGCTGGAAAAGCTGCTGATGTCTAAATCAAAGGATCATAGAATAGAATAGATTGGAAGGAATATTAGGCTGTCTAGTTCCAACCACTCTGCCATAGGCAGGGACACCTTCCACTAAATGCACCTTTAGCTCAGGGTGGAGAGCTGAGGCATGGACCCCAATCTGTGTTTGGAGAGTGTTGTGTGTCTGTAGTGTCTTTATGTGGCCCCAGCTGGCAGCGTGCCCTGGCTTTCCAGGAAGAGTATCTGCTGGAGAGCCTTGTCACCTCAGCAGTGGTGCAAGGTGCACTGCCAGCCCACTGGACCCAGCTTACTCTGCTTCAGGGGATCAGGGGCTCTCACTTCTGGCCTGGGACTGAAGTATTCAAGACACCTGATGTGAAACAAATGTGATCCCTTTGCTGTTTTTTTTATCACTTCATTGAGATGTGGGGGGTGTGTGTGCAGGGTGCTGAGTGGCTTGGTTGTGTTGTTGGATATCTGCCACAGGTATGGGCTGAAAATAATAATTGAAGTGTATTGAGTGGAGTCTCCTCTGAAGATAAGCAAAACTTCTCTCAATTCTGTGAGACTTGCTCAAGGAGAAGCCTGCTTTATCAGGGGACTTGGACAAGATGATCTCAAGAGATCCCTTTGAATTCCAACCATTCTGGAATTTTGTGTAAGTTTTGTATGTCTGCTTACAAGTTTGCAGTGTCAAAGGCTGTTTCCTGGTTCTGCTCTTTGCTGCAGCAGCTCTGGAGGAACTCAAGTGCAAAATTCCTATTTGGCCAGGGCAGAGAAAGGCTGCAGGTTTTCCAAATGGGTTATCACCAGTGTTTTTGGCACAGAGGTGGACATACCCACACAGGCCTGTGGGTACCCCTTGAACTTCCAGAGGTGGCTTGTGAGCTTTGCTTCTTTTTGAATCCAAGGTCCTGTTGTGCTTGGAGAAAGCCACATGCCCCTTCTTATTTGTCCTTCTGAAGGGGATCATTAAAGACCTGGGGTGTTGATTTTTGTTTCAACTGCACTTGTTTCCTAGCTGCAGTCTATTTCCACAGATAAAATCAGTGCTTTTTCCTCTTTAAAGAAGGCTGTCACCTCTTGCAGGCAATTGAACATGGCACTGTGCTGCAGGAATGTGCTCTAGTAAAGTAAAAAAAAAAATGCTGTTGTACCAAATAAGGTGTGTTCTCAGGTAAATGCCATTAGGTTCTGCAGATTCTGAGGCCTCTGCTTTGTCTGAGTTTATGGCCCTTTTGCCTGTTGGTGACAAGCCTATGGACATGTCCTGGGGGGGCAGACTGCTCAGGGCTGTGCTCATGTTGCCCCAGTGCAGCTCTGGGGCTGAGCTGGCCTCCGGGAACTTCTGAGCTGCAGCCAAGGCATGTGGACATGTATAGTACACCTGAGTATGGGCTGGGGGACCTGGGGCACCTGAACTGCCAGAGAAGAGAAGGGAGGACAGGGCTTGAAGATACTACAGACCCTGGAAGGAAAGGCAAAACAAAATTAGGACTGCATTCAGAGCTGCTGACTCCCACCTTCCTCACCGTGCAGTGGATGAGATTTCCCTTCAGGAAATGAAAGTTACTCTTTGGATAAAAGCTATGAATAAAACTTCCTTTCTGAAGTGCCTTGATGTGTCCGTGATTGAGGGGCTGTTGGAACATCTTGAGACAAAGAATGCTTGAAGGGATATTGGTGGAAGTCTGCAATGGAGGAATGCCAGAGATTGCACTCAGAGATTAAACTTCATGTGTCTGAAGAAATCTGTGGGCCCAGTCCCGGCAGTGGTTGTGTCCTTCTGGGAGCACATGCAGGTTTTAGAGAGAGGGAAAGGCTGAGATAAGTCTGGATGTATTCCCAGGGAAAAGATGGGGTAGCTCCTGACTGTGCCATGTGCCTTACTGATTTTGGGGGCTGTTTGGCAGTTTCCTGTGAACCATAGAATCAAAGTAGTTTGGAAAAGGCCCTTAAGGTCATTGAGCCTGACTGTAAGCATACCACTGCCAAGCCACCACTCAAACATGTCCCCAGGTAGTAAAGCCACATTTCTTATAAATCCCTCCAGGAATGATGACTCTAGCACTGCCCTGGGCAGCCTGTGATAGTGTTTAACAACCCTTTTGGTGAAATTTTCCTAAATTTCTACCTAGCCTAAAATTCCCCTGGTGCAACTTGGGGCTATTTGTTCATATCCTACTACTTGGTAGAAGACTCCACCTTTTTCCTGGTTTGAAAGACAGGTGTCTGCTAAGAAAGGCAGAAGCTTCTCTTTGAAATGGAGAATGCAAACCTCTTCCCTTCAAATTGTTGTAATTTTGAAATTAAGGGGCTCTCAGACAAAGATATGAGAATAGAAATAACAGTTCTTTATGAGGAAAATTAAGTAGAAATACAGTATTACAAAGAACAAACCCAAAACACTGACAGAGTCAGAATCCAATCTGACACCCTGTTAATCAGGGTGTTGGTAGCAATTCCATTAAATGGTGGCTGCATCCTCCTGCAGTGGCAGATGTGGTTCAGTTGAAGCACTGCTCCTGTAGAACGTACAGTTTTCTTCTGGAATCCAGTGGAAAAGGCTGCTTTGGTGTTCCAAATCTCAGTTTTTATCTGGGTAGGAAAGGCTTGGCTCCTCCCCGGGCTGGAGCATCTCCCAGTGGGATGATGTAATTTTATCAGTCATACAGTGGGACTCAATGGCCCATTAACAGATGATATCTTCCTGGAGGAAGGATGGGTTGTGGAAAAGATAAAGATGACTGCCACACATGATTTTGACAGATGGCTCATTAGCAGAGAATATCTCCCATGGAGATAAGGATCACTGCCCTACCTGGTCTAAACACATGGTGATAGAATACATACTTTGGTCACATTCTATATTGCAGCCTAAGACAACCCGGCTCCACTCTCCTGTCAGGGAGCTGTAGAGAGTGAGGAGGTCTTCTCTGAGCCTCCCTTTCTCCAGGCTGGTCTCCCCCAGTTTCCTCAGCCACTTCAGACTTGTGCTCCAGATCCTTCCCCAGCTCTGTTGCCCTTTTCTGGACATGTTCCTTAAAGGCCTTTCTTGTCACAAGGGGTCCAACCAGTGAATCCAAGCTCCATCCCCCTGCACCATTTCCCACACAGTGGTCTTCCTGTTGGAGAAGTTCCTGTTGGAACCCTGAGAACTGGTCCTGTTTGACTGACCCTCACCTGCATGTATGTGTTGTATTGCACAGAGGAATGCCTTTTTGTCAGGTATTTTCATGATCAATGGAATTATGTTGGGGATGCAGCCTTTTTTGGGGATGCACTACAAAAACCAGACAGAATTTGAGATGTGAGAGCCCACCAGCAGAGTCTCCTAAAAGGCAATTAGGATGTAAACTATGAATGGTGCAGATGCATCCTCTTTTCTGCTCTTGGAATACATAACCTGTGGGCACAGTCCTCTTTGCTTGTTAACACATGCTATGTTTTCAGCTTGCTGGCTGTGGAGACTATTGGATTTGTGGGCCAGACTAATTACAGTTCCTTTCTGCAATATATGTTTTAATGTGATTCACTCTTGGGTGGTGTTGGTGCTCTTTGTGATGAAGCTCCTCTGTGTAATCCTTGTCTGTCTCTCAGTCTATTGCAGTGCAAATCTGTGCAGTGCCTCAGGCTGGCTTTTTTTAAGGTTTCAACAAAAATGAGTGTTGTTTTTGAGATAGAGGTTACAGATTTTTGATCTTTTACCTGTCCTTGTAAAAATTCAGCTAGCCTCAGCACACCATCAGCCTCTGAAAACAAACATTTGATTTTAAAAAGTTTTCTTTGTTGACACCCTGTTGGAGGTTAGGATTTTTCTTTTTCTTTCAGGGAATTTTCTCCCATTTGTTGCCCAAGAGATGATAGCAAGGGTACTTAAGATACACAGAGGTGGCCGAGATGGGAGGAGGGGAGCTGCTGGCTGTAGGGTTTTCTCTTGGGAAGGGCAGAGATACCTGGAGATTTTGGGTGAGGGACTGGGCTCAGCTCCTGTCTCACTCTCTCAGGATCACAAGTGAGATTGGCAGGCTGCTGCTGTGGGGAGAATTTGCTGCCACCATGGGCTTCTGTCCTGCACTGCTTTCTGCTTACCGTGGGTAAAGTTCCCACCTTCCTTGCAGACACCTGTCTTTCACACCAAGACACACCATCACAGGCTTTGTGTTGCCTTAAATGGAGAAATACCTTTCTCTGCAACCTTGTCATCATTCTCCTCCTGAGCCTGGGACATGGACCCCCAGGCATTGCACAGATAAGAATTTCTCCATCCTAAGTGTTTGGCAGCCACCTTGCAGCCCTACTCCAATGGCAGCTCTCATCCTTCAGTATTGTCTCTGGTTTCCTTTTCTTGGGAATGGGTGGACATGGCCCTGAAGCCATGTAGGCAGACCTGAGACTTTTTCTAGCATGATTCTCCTGCCATTTTCTTTTGGTAGCTCCTTCCTGGCTCTGCCTGCAACTCCACTCTTTCTTTCAACCCTTGCTCTCCCTTTCTGGGGAAGCTCTAGAGAAGGCTGCTGAGCCATTTTCCAGACCAGAGGTTTCTCTAAGCCCCAATCTATTTGCAGGCCGCCACTTTGCTTTGGCAGCCCATTCTCATTCCTGTTTCAGTTGTATGTCAACCCTGTCCATCAGGGTTACTCTGAACCTCATTTTTAGCTGAACTTTTTTGACAAGAACTGCTGTACAAAAGGTGGTTCCCAGACAAGGGCTCCTAACAAATGAAAATAATCTTTGGCATACCATTTCTAATCCTGTTCCAAATGCAACCCTAAGCTTTCACTTTCTGTCAGCCTTAGCTGTAGTTCTTGCTTTCCATCTGAGCCTCAGGGCTGCAAATCCACATAAAGTTCTTCCAACCCATGTATCTTGGCAGCACCCACTTGGTTTTGGCAGCCCTTTTCCTGCCACAGTCCAAGTGCAGCTTTAGGCTTTGTCCCTCTCACAGCCCTAACCCTAATGCTGGCACTGGCTCTCATATTTCCACAGAGCAATTGAAAAGGCCCCACAACCATTGCCTGGATGAAAACTGACCCAGCCCAGCTGTCCTGCCAGCTCCTGCTTGGCTTTTGAAGCCTCAGCTCAACTGTAAGCTCTGGCTTTCACTCAAGCCTCTTTTTTTTTTTTTTTTTTTTTTTTTTTTTTGTGAAGAACTGCAGGGAAGACCCCTAACCCATGGCTCACACCAAAGCTTTCACTCTGGGCTGCTCCCACTTGTCCTTGGCAGCCCCTTTCCAGCCTTGCTCCAGCAGTAGCACCAGGCATTTTGCTTCTGAGCCCGACCCTGTGTTTGCCTGTGGACTGTGGGGAAGGGATATAAGGAAGGGCCTGCAGCCATTTCCTGGCTAAGTGTCTCACATGGGTCTCTTGGCAGCCCCTTTCCCTAGGTGAGTGCAACCTTAACCATTCAGTCCAGAGCCTGACCTGAGCTGTTTTCCAGCTGAACTGTAGGGAACCTTCTAAACCATTTCCCAGGCCAGCCTCTTTACCTTTTGCCATCCCTTTCTAGCCCCAAATGCATGCTAGATTCTGGGCCCTGATGCTGATTCCTTCTTTGCTCATGTGAGCTCTGCCACCTCTGCACCTTGGATTTTCTTTTTCATAGCCATAGCCCTGATTTTCCTGAGGAGCTGTAGAGATGTTTTCTACCAATTCCCTGGACTGATGTTTTCTCCCAGCTGAGCATTCTTGAAAGCTGCCATGTACTTTTGCAGCCTCATCCAGCTCCAGACTTTATTAGTTTCAGCATTATCCCAGTCCTAATCTTATTGCTAAGGTCATTCTTCAAGAAGGCAGGAAGGTGTCTGCAAACTTGGGCCTTTAGCAGTGCCTGCTTTCTTCTAGTGGGCCCTTTCTGACCCCACTCAAGCTATGAATTTTGGCTTTTCTTCAGCCCTAATCTTAATTTCACATCTGAAGCCCAGCCAAAGGCTCCCAGGGGAGGTTTCTCCCAGGCCAGGTGTTCTGTGCTCTGGCAGTGCTGTTACAGCCCCACTCCCACAACTGTCCTGTGCCCATGGAGGACAAGCCTGTTCCCCAGGCTTGCCAGTGATGCAGAACAGGGTTGAGCTGGGGTTCCTTAAAATTTTATATGCATACTTCTGGATTTTTTTTTTTTTTTAAGTCAGGAAACTGCTGTTTCAAAGTCAGTCAGACAGGAGTTGGGGACCTTAACTCACTTTCCCCCTTCTTGTTTGTTCCACAGGGATGCAGCCATGCCTTTTGTCAGCAGGGCTGTTGAAGGATGTTAGCACTGACTGGCTGCTCCTTCCCAGTTTTGCACCCAAGCTTCAGATTTGGATTCTGGCATTGCTACTAGCATGCAGCATTGATGGGCAGGACTTTTCCTGTGGAGCAGCTGCCTACAGAAGTTCAGTTAATAGTGCTTAGACGTTCACTGGGGTATTTTCATTTTGAGTGTTTCCAAGTGTCCTTTATATATGCTCCTGAGATGTGAGATGGTGTGGTTGAAACACAGCAAAGTCCATGGGCACCCCAGACATCAGGCTTAGAGAGATGGGCAGCAGGAGCTTCTGCTGCTGCCCTGGTGTGGAGGCAGTACTGTCTGGAGCTGCCATAAAGAGCTTCTTTATGGACACAAATAGTTTTTAAGCCTGTAAAACAGTTTCAGGCATCTCATATGGCTTTTAAAGGTACCCTGCAAAGATGTGATGGAAGGGGAGCCAAGAGCACATTGCTGAGTGCCTGTGATGAAGGGTATGAGCTCAGATCCAGGTTGCCCCTCGAGCTTGGCCAGCAGTGCTGCGTGCCCAATGCACCAGGGCTGCACCTGCAAGGACAGGTGGGACACGTCAGGATTGAGCCTCAGGTGGAAAATTTTCATAGTTTATATTTTCCTATAAAAACTATAGTCTGGAAAATGGTTTCAAGAAAGCAAGTCTGAGGTTTAAACCTTCTTGGAAACCTTTTCATTTCCTTGGGATAAGCAACAATGAGAGCATATAACAAGCTGTCAGGCTGTCCTCCCCCCAGGCTGGGTTACCAGCACCCTGCCTCTCCTGGCCCAACAGCACTCCCAGAAAACTGAAAATAGTTGGTATTTCCTATCCCCAGGATAATTATTTGATCCTCTGCAGCTGATCTGAGCTATTCTCAGAGCTAACAGCTGGCCTGGGCAGGGTCCTGGGCTGGGGGACCAGGCTGGGTTGTGGAAGGAGCTCCATTAGCACCCCCCAGTGCAGGCTGGCTGTGCTGGGTCCTCTCCTGCAGTGCACACCCTCCCCTGTGCAGGCTGGCTCGTGGTGCCATTCCCAAAATGATCTGGATCTCAGCAACCTTCACCCAGAGCTCACTGCCTCTGTCACACAAGGTGATAAGTATTAGAATTTATTTATTCTTCTGCAGTAATTTAAACACTGAGGGTTTTGGATGCAGAATTGTTGGGCTGACACTTTAGGGTTTGTCTGGAAGCTTTGTGCAGCTGGAGCTGATCTATCAGGATTTTCTTCTGGCTGCCTTCAGCCTGCAGGCAAGGAGGTGTGTGTGGCAGCATCTTCCCAGCCAGACTGAGGTAGCAAAACAATGAATGCTACTTGCTGTGGTTACAGACTGCTAGCTGTGCTGATGTAAATTTAATTAATGTTAGACAGTATTGTTGAAGATTCTGTTGTCTTTAAAGTTTCAAAACCTGGCCAAGAATATGTGTATCACATTCAATCGGGGGATTTCTTTGAGTTTTGGGTTTGAGACTGCTGTGGGATGTGTCTGAGGTTCTCTGAAATCTGTTTTTGGGCCAAAGGGGACCCTGAAGAGCTGTTACTTCCATGCTGTGACAAGTTGCAGGCATGCTAGCATTGTAACTATTTTTGCAAACCACATACTAGGAATTCCTTGGTGTCCTGTGGCAGTTTGTCATAGATTTCCTGCTCCCAGTGCTGTGACTTTACAATGCTTCTCACAGGCTCATGGTCACAGCAGCACTGGGGGTTTCTCTGTGGACCTTACATGCCCTGGCAGTGACTGTGGGACATGCTGGAGTGGGTGCACATGGGGACACTGGGACCTGCTTGGAGGGTGCTGCCACACATGCCTCTCAACCAGCCTGCTGTGGCCAAGGACTTCTCAGATCAGGTGGTAACAGTGGTATTTCTGACATGTTCAGCTCCTGAGTGAATGTGGGCCTGAGAGCAAAGTGTGCTGGGTCAGCCTGACACTGTGGAAACTCTGCTGGGTAGTCAGACTTACAGAGGGGCTTTGAAATGTTCTCCTGGGCAGAGGAGAATTGCCCAAATTGCTCTGGGCAGGCAGAGTGACCAGGGATGTGCTTCCAGAGGCTTGTTAAAAAGTAGGGATACTTCCTCATTGGAAGAGCACAATTGGAGAAAAGAGGCTGGAAGCTGTTGTTGGTAGGGCTGGGTGCCTCTTCTCAGCAATGTGCTCTGAAGTGAGGTGCAGTGTGTCCCCAGCATCCCTCATGCTGGACAAACTGCTCTGGTGAGGAGCTCTTCTTTAGGGCACCAATTACTCTGAGCCTTCCACTGCCTCCTGAATTAGCCCCATTTGCTCAGTCATGCCAGCCCTAGCAAGCACTGGATGTGCTGTGGAGTTACTGATCACTCCTAGCAGTTTTGTTTTGGATTTTCCTGAGGATTGAATGCAGAAAGGATGAGTGCTGTGTTTTTTCCACCTTCAGCCCTTTCTGACCTCAGGCTGGCCTTCCTGAAAGCACAGCTCCTGATATGCAGAGCAGCAGGAGAGCTGGGATCCATCATGTGCAGCATTCCTCCTTTTGCACTATGGGGCTGCCTGTCTGGTTTTTTTAGCCCCCTATACAGGATAGAAATAAAAATACAAAATAAAATAGTATAAAGACAGAAGCAAGGTAGGTGCAGAAAGCCAGGCTTTGTGCTCCAGCACTGTCCCTCATGGGAGCTAGGGACAGAGCTGGGAGAGGAGGCTCTCTGAAGCACAGAGGATCAGGGCCATGCTGTGTGACATATGGACAGCCCCAGTAGGAGCTTTGGTGTTGAATGGTGCCATAGCTTGGCTGTTGGAAGATGTCTGAGTAGAAGAATCATGAACTGAGGCTGGGGTGTCACCTGGGCAGTGAATTTCAAGAGAACATAGTGGTTTAGAACAATGGAAGAAGGTGCTAAGAGAACTGCAGCCTACGTGAGCTGCCTTGTTGGAGGAGCTGTGATGCTGACAAGGTATTGTCTGAGCCCCTTTTGCTTCACTTCCATGCCTCAGAGCTTCATAGGAACCAGGAAGGATGTTTTGCCTGTGCACCTGTAAAATCCTTACCTGGCATGTGTGAGGCTGTGTTTGCAAAGTGTACACTGCTGTGGGCTGCTGAAGGAACCTGTGGAACACCCAGGACAGTGATAGCAAGGTGCTGCAGGTATCAGGGCAGAGCAGGACCCTGTAGGAGCAAGAGTCCTGGGGGCCATGAGTGCTGCTTGCCAGGATCCTGCACTTGGGGTGTGCATTAGTGCCTGTTTATTGTGCTCCAAACTGAATCCAGCTACTTCTTAGACTTGATTCCTGCTCCCACTGTGTGCAGAAGGGTGCTTAGAACATCTCCTGGCTTGGCTTCATCTGAGTGCTCTCGTTCTGCTGGGTGGCTGTTGCAGCACAAGTTTCCTGGTCTAACCGTGGTGTAGCAGCTGCAGGTACAAACTGAGTCCTTGGTGCTGTGTTTGTGTTGCCCAGCACATGCATCAGTCGTGTGGCACCTGAGGGTAAGTGCACAAGTGTGCATTTTGTTTGCTCAGAGCTAGATTTTCAGCAGGTGTTGAGCCAGCAATAAATTGCATACTTTGGTGTAGAGACATGTTGTATGGTGGAAAGTCTGGAAAGACACTTTGGCTTTCATGCCAGCATCCACCTCTCCTTCTGGCATGCAGCAGGATGTAGGCAATGGGAATCTGTCTTTCCATCAGGTATGATCTTGAAAAGCATCCTCAGCAGTGGCCCATCTGTGATGGCTTTGTCCTGGACAGTCCTTGGGCTGCTCACAGCTGTGTGTGGCAGTTCCAAAAGGCAGTGCTACCTCCTGAGCACTGTGGTTTCCAAATGTTGTGTTCCTTCATCTCTGTTCATGTGTGTGAGTTAATGTCCTGCAGGGGTGCTGGGCAGCACACCCTGGCTGAGGCTCTGCACTGCCAAGGCTCCAGCTTGGATGCCCTGCAAGCACTGTGGCCAAGCCAGGCTGAGAGGAGTAGTTCACACATGCCTTTAGGTATATAACCCTGTTACCCTGTTATCCCTGTTACTACTGTAGAGCTTTATTCATTTTTATTCATATGTTTTCCCAGACTTGGCAAGCATGTTTCTGCAATGCCTGTTAAAAGTCCTTCTCAAGCCTTGGAAATCTTGTCCCTTTACAGGCTCACTAGTCAGAGCCACTGTGGCTTCTCTGTGCCTTTTCTCTCAGCTCATTTTCAGTGCCCCTTTTTCTCTGAAGATCATATTGAGTAAATCTTCTTCCATTTCTGAGGGAAAATAGAAGTGACTCACTGGCAGGACGTGTGCTGGATGGAGCTGTGTGTACAAATGAGACAGAAGATTGTTCCTCACAGGGAGGTGTGATTGTGTTCACAGAGTGATTGTGGTAGTGGTGTTGAGGCTGCATGCCTGCAGTATTGGGTATGGCCACAGGATACTGGGAGTACATGTTAGTGAGCCTCAGCCTTTGAAGTGGAAAATTCAGTCCTCCAGCTGCAGAGGAGACTTCAGCCACTCATGTGGGAAGGCTGGTAGAAGAGGGAGAACACAGTCAGTGCATAGTCTTGGATTGGTGTTAGCACAGTTGTGGAATTTCTGATAATATTCTTGGCTTCTGCACAGATGCTGCAGCTCCTGGAGGAGCCCAGGCAAGAGCAAAAGTAAATAATGGTGTGATGTGGACTCAGTCTGATGTAGGGATGGCTTGTGTCAAATCCAAGGGAGGAGGATAGCAACCTGATGTGCCTCAAATTGTGTGGCTGAAAATGCCATTGCTAGCAGCAGATGGCTGTGTAGAGGCTGTGCCACAGCAACTTGGGCTGCTCTTGGACAGGGACAAAGCACAGCTTTCAGCACTGCTCTGCTTGTCTCTTGAAGTGCAGCAATTCCACACAATTCCTAGTGCATGCTCAACCTGCCAGCATGTACCATGTTGGTGTGCTCACTGCATGTGTGTGGTGCCTGGCAGAAAGGACTTGCTGAGGAGGTTGTGCCATGACCTCATGGAGGACTTGTCCTTTCCTGCTGAAAGTGCATGATGCCTGCCTGGTGCAGGGGTGTTGCAGGCTGGCAGCATAGGGTGGGGCACGCATCAGTTAAAAGGTGTAAAATGGCATAAAAACTTGAGCATGGAGAATGAAAACTCCCCACTTGTGACCGTGGCGATAAACCTGCAGCACTTGCATGTGCAATCTTCATACAAAGACTGTAAGCTTATTTAAAAAATTGGGCTGTCTCATTTGAGGCTAGTTCTCTTTAATCTAGAGATTCTTAATCAGTATGAAAATAGCTTGTTAAGTGGGGCTCTCTGTGCATTTGTATCCACATACCAGTGCAGTGGTGCTCCTTAGCAGGCAGTGTGCTTTCCTTTAGGGTGATGGACAAGCTCCTGGCTCTGAGGCCAGGCAGGATGCTCTGGATGCAGCAGGCAAAAGCAGACCACAGCACCAGGCAGGTGTGTTTGTGTCCCTTTCCTCCTGTCCAGCTTCTTCCCTAGGAGATGATGGGAGGAGATGCTTGCTCCGCAGGGTTATCACAGAATCCCAGAATAATCTGAGTTGGAAGGAACCCACAAGGATCATTGAATCCACGTCTTAAATGAATAGCCTGTATGGGAGTTGGACCCACAATATTGGCATTATTAAGACCATGATTCAACCAACTGAGCATTATGAATAGTACAGTGTGTTAAATGCTGCAGGTTCCCTGGTGTCTGGGGTCACAGCTGGCCACAGTGCCTCTGGCCCCTGCCAGCACAGTGTAAAGGAGCCTTCCACACACCAGAATGGCATGTCATCCTGGGAGCTGGAGCAGGTCCCCATGAGGACCTGGGGTACTGCCATCCTCTCAGGGTACCCTCTGTGGCCAGCTCTACCTGCAGACAGGAGACCAAGGGCTCTCTCCTAACACCTATAGGGGCTTTGTAGGGCCTCTTCTTGTATTTGGAAGGCTTTGCACATGGTTGGAGTGGGTATCTTGGTTAGAATCATTGAATCATCAAAGTTGTAAGAGACCTTTAAGATCATCAAGTCCAATGGCCCACCCAGCACTACCACTGTAACCCCTAAATGATGTCACCCAGGGCCCAATCAAGCCCCTTTTTAAATACTTCTGGGAATGGCAACTCCACCTCCCTGGCAACTTATTCTGGTTCCTGACCACCCTAACAGTGAAGAATTTTCTTCTTGTATCTAATCTAAATCTCCCCTATGTCAATTTTAGGCCATTTACTCTTGTTCTCTCACTGCAGGCACAGCAAAAGAGACCAGCCCGCACCTCACTACAGTCTCCTGTCAGGGAGTTGAGGGAATGATGAGTTCTCCCTATGAGCCTTCTCTTCTCAAGACTGAACAAACCCAGCTCCCTCAGCCATTCCTGAAAAAACATTTTTTATAGACCCTTCCATGTTGCTCTTTGTTGGACATGCTCCAGGACCAAAATATCCTGTTGTTCCCTTTTGAAGTGAGGGGCCCAAAACTCGAGGTGCATCACCAGTGCCAAGTAGAGGGCATTGGCCACTTTCCTAAATGTGCTGGCCACACTGTTGTTGCTGCTGGCCTTCTTGGCTACCTGGGTACGCTGCTGGCACCCCCAAGTCCCTTTCTGCCAAATGGTTCTCAAGCCACTCCTCCCCCAGCCTGCAGCTGCAGGGGGGTTGCTGCGACCCAAGTGTAGGACCTGACACTTCACCTTACTGAACTTCAGTAATTGTCCTCAGCCCATTGATTGAACCTGTCCAGGTGTCTCTGTAGAGCCTTCCTACCCTCAAGCAGATTAAGTGGATATAACTGATATTCCAGCCTTATTTTATCTGGAGACAGATGGCTCCAATTCAGTGTATGGTAGGTGTGATACTGTTTTGTGCCTGTCGCTAGCTGGAATGAGAGGACAGAGCATACAGAGGACCTGTCTGCTGGTTTGGGACCACTGCTGAATATGGAACTACCCTGTTCTGGAGCTGGTCTGGCACTTGCTTTCCTTGCTGTGCCAAGCAGCTGGGTCAAGCAGAAATGAGACATGAATGCCTGTAATGTCTGTATAGAGCTTGGTATGCTCATGCTGGGCACAGACAGAAGAAGACCTATAGATGTTTCCTCTTGGCTCTTTGAGAGAGAGGAGGTTCTGCCCATTGTGTTCCTGACTGTCCAACTGGCTATGGCCTGAGCTGAGTATTTTCAGGGCACAGTCTGTCCTGGGCTATGGCCAGTGGTGAGGACTCCATGGCACTTCCCTTCTAAGAGCAGGTGGCTGTGCTTGTGGCTCTGGGTGGTGCTTGCTTCTGAGAGGAGAAGGCACATGCCTGGTAGCTGCCTTCAGCTGGTATCAGAGTGGACGCTGTGCAGGGGGCCCCTCTGGGTTTGGCTGTGTCCCCCACAGCTATCCCTGGGTGTGAGTCTGAGTAGAAACAAAGGTCTGTACCAAGAACTGGCTGCTCTGCTTTGGTCAGGGAGAAATGTCTTGTTTTTAACCTGTGCCCTTGTCTCCTCTGGTGTGGATGCTCATTCAGAGCATGCCAGTTTGCTGACCAAGAGCTCCCCTTGCATTGCTGTGTGCCAGTGCTGCCAGCCCTGCTGCACTCACCCAGTCACTGGGCTTCTGTGCTGCCTCTTGTAACCCCCAAAGCTGGGGTTGGTCTGCAGCCTGCCACACTCAGGGAACTGTGGAAGGCCTTCCTTGATACTGACTGCAGCCTGGGAAAAGTTATTGTGAGTCATGTTGTACACCCTGGAAAAAAGAGATATTTGGAATGGGCAGGTGTCCTGGTTTGAAAGACAGGTGTCTGCTAAGAGCATGAAATGGAGAATGTAAACCCCATCCCTCCAAATTATTTTAATTTTGAAATTAAGGGGCTCTCAGGCAAAGATATGAGAATAGGAATAACAGTTCTTTACTAGGAAAATTAAAATAGAAATACAGTAATACAAAGAACAAACCCAAAACACTGACAGAGTCAGAATGCAACCTGACACCCAGACAGTCAGGGTTTTGGTAGCAGTCCTCCTGGAGTGACAGATGTGGTTCTGTTGAAGCAGTGCTCCTGTAGAACGTGCAGTTTTCCTCTGGAATCCAGTGGAAAAGGCTGCTTTGGTGTTCCAAATCTCAGTTTTTATCTGGGTAGGAAAGGCTTGGTTCCTCCCCCTGGGTGGAGCATCTCCCAGTGGGATGATGTAATTTTATCAGTCATGCACTGGGACTCAATGGCCCATTAACAGACCATATCTTCCTGGAGGAGGGGTGGGTTCTGAAGGAGGTAAAGATGACTGACCCATCTGGTTTTAACAGATGGCCCATTAGCAGAGAGTATCTCCCACAGAGATAAGGATTACTGCCTCATCTGACTTCAACAGATGGTGATAGAATACATATTATGGTCATATTCTGTATTGCAGCCTAAGACAGCAGGGTATCCTGCCCCACAACCTGGTCCTAAAGTGCCTTGATGTTGTGGTTTGACATTGGCCCAGTGCCAGGCACCCATGAAAGCCACTTGCTCACTCTCTCCTGCCACTGCTGGGCAGAAGAGAGAAAAATTTAACAAAGGGTTCATGAGTTAAGGGACCGGGAAAAGTACTTCAAGGACAAAACAGGCTCAACTTAAAATTGCAAAGTGAATTTGTTGCTGAGTCAGAGAAGGATAATGAGAAATAAAATGAGCCCTTTTAAACACCTTTTCTTCCCTTGACCCTCCTCCCTCCTTTCCACTGACAGCCCAGGGGTGTTTGGTCAGTTCATCACTTGAGGGAAATTTTCTTCCACTTGCCCTGTGAGACAGTGGGGTCCCTCCCATGTGAGACAGTTCTCTGACAGTTCTCCCCTCTCCAACGTGGGTCCACTCATGAGCAGCAGTCCTCCCAAAACTGCTGCAGCATGGGTCACTTGTCCATGGGCTGCAGCCCTCCAAGGACAGGCTGCTGAAAGCAGGGACCCTCTCTCTCCAGCAGCTCTGGATCCACTGGATCACAGCCTCCTCCAGGCATCCACCTCCTCTGGCATGGGCACCTCCCTCATGGGCTGTGGAGGAATCTCTGCATCCCCCATGGATCCCCATAGGCTGTGGGGGAATCTCTGCATCTCCCATGGATCCCCATGGGCTGTGGGGGGAATCTCTGCATCCCCATGGATCTCAGCATCCCCCATGGATCCCCGTGGGCTTGGGGTAATCTCTGCATCCCCCATGGATCCCCATGGGCTGTGGGGGAATCTCTGCATCCCCCATGGATCCCCATAGGCTGTGGGGGAATCTCTGCATCCCCCATGGATCCCCATGGGCTGTGGGGGAATCTCTGCATCCCCATGGATCTCAGCATCCCCCATGGATCCCCATGGGCTGCAGGGGCACAGCTGCTTCACCATGGTCCTCACCATGGCCTGCAGAGCAATCTCAGCTCTGGCACCTGAAGCATCTCCTCCCTCTTCTTCTCCACTGACCCTGGTGTCTCCATGTTGTTTCCCTCACATATTCTCACCTCCTCCTCTTCTTGGACTAAAAGAAAAAACTATGTGTCTTTGTTTTGACTTTCTTTTTAAATCTGTTATCACAGAGGTGTTACCAACCTCTCTCATTGGCCCAGCTTTGGCCAGCAGCATGTCCATCCTCAGAGCCATCAGGGATTGGCTCTGCCAGACATGGTGGAAGCTTCCAGCAGCTCCTCTGCCCCCCTCTACCCAAAACCAGGCTGTGCAAAACCAATACACATGGGGAGAAGAATGTCAGGCTACAGGCAGAGGGCTACTTTGGCAGCAGGAGCCTGGCTCTCCTTTCTGCTGGAGAGCCCAGGAACATCCCTGTCCCTCACAGCCACTCCTGGGAGCACTGGACGTGTGGCAGAGCCCAGCTGCCTGCTCCCTATCCTAGTGAAGAAGCTGTGCTTGGTCTCCTGCCACTGCTGTTGAGACTCATGAAGCAAGGCTAAAGCTCACTTCTCTGGGCAGCTGGCTCCTGGCACTGGCTGCCCTTCCCTGCCTCCAGCCTTTGTCCTGCCAGCCCAGTGCTGCCTTCTTGGGATTCCGTCCTCCCTGAGTGCCAAGTGCCTGGGAAGGCACAGGTGGGGTGGTACTGGAACAGCAACCCCTGGGAGCAGGGGCCAGGGCTGTGTGACAGCCCCAGGGCAGGTGGCAGCAGGGCCCTGCAACCCTTTGGGCTCTGGAGGCAGCAGAGCTGAGCTGCTCACTTGCAGCACCAAATGTCTGGGCATCCTCCAGCCCTAGTTCAGCTGCTGCAGCTGCCTGAGCTAACACTGTACAAAAGGCAATAAGCATGCTGGGGCCTAGGCCACTCCATGCACGTGATGCACAATATATGTTTCTTTATTTTATTTTTTTTTAAAGCGCCCTGAAGACCTAGAGCTGAGTGAGAGGCCTCTTGTGAGCCACACAACAAGAGACTTCAGCCTGCGATTGACCCATGACAAGGAACTTGTAGCAGGGTATTTATCTTGACCTTAGTTTACCTCAGGTTTTGCTGCTGTGCAGACAATGTCTGAGCCTTTCTCCTTCCCTGGCATCTCTTGTGTCTCAGTGGAACCTCCTGTGTGCTCCATGTGGGATCTTGGCACTGCTGGATAGGAGCAGAGGGCTACAGCTGCCCCCCAGTCTTATGGGCTGGTGGTGGCCCTTCCCCAGGCTGTGGAGATGGACAGAGCTGCACTGGTGAGATGCAGTGGTTGCCAGAGGGGTGCAAATGGATGCTACCAGTGTCCTGCTTTTCTGCTGTGGGAGAGTCCTGTGCTGCTGAATTCTGTCCCCACAGCTATGTCCGCTGGAGACATGCACAGGCACCTTGGAGTTGTAATGCTAGGTGCCAGGGCTCAGCCTGCAGCTTGGAAGTTGTTTGGGTGATGTAAGTTCTGCTCTGGCAGCAGCAGGTTGGCTGGCCTGCAAAAACCTTTGGGGTGTGCCAGATACTTAAAGTGTCATGGAGTGATTATTGAGGGCAAGGCGGGATTGGGGAGACCTCCTTGAGCACAGAAGGCATCCTGTGCCTTGCCCGGGTTCTGAGGGACTTCACAGTCTTTTGATGGTGCAAAGAAACAGAGAGCAGGAAGAGATGAGAGTGCTAGTTCCCACAAGAGCTGGAGTGCCTCAGATCCATCTACTGAGTTACTCCAGCAGAAAATTGAAGTGGTCACAGCACCAAGCCTGTCCAATTTCAAGTATTTGAACAATGCTTTCAGGCACATGATGGGATTCTAGGTGTGATGTGTGTAGGGCCAGGAATTTGATTTGATGATCCTGATGGCTCCGATCCAACTCAGCATATTCTATGATTTGGTGTTGCTACAACCTGTGAGGGCAGGGCTGGGAAGTAGAGCTGGGGTAGGAGCAGCTCAGCTGGGTGGGTGCTTGCAGGCCCTGCTGGGGGCCAGGCTGAGGCAGTTGGGGGAAGGCCAGTGCACTCATGTGCTGTTAGCAGGGATGGGTAAGTTGAGCACCTTGGACCCTCCTGCAGCACAGAGCACTGTGAAAAATGAACCAGTCCCAGGTGTCCTACACATCTGGCTCCAGGCACACCCTTGGGATGGGACTGCTCCCTGTGGGATCCCAGCAGGATTATTCTGAGCTACTGCACCCACTTCGTCTGAAATCTCGGCGTGGTCCTTCCTGGAGAGCACCTCTACTGCAGCTGCAGTGTCTTCTAAGTTGATTTAGCCCTGTGTTTTCTGGGCTGTCTTAGGACACATCTGCAGTACAGGAGGGACTGTACAGGACAGGCTTAGTTTTGAGACAAATTTCAGGAGAAAATGCCCTGGAATGAGCATTTCCTCTGAAGAGAAAGGGCTTCAGTAACTCCCTTTCCCTCTGCCAGTGCGAGAAATGGATACCAGGGGGGTGAAACTGAAAAAAATCTATTTATTAACAGAAGGAAATAAGGGTGCCTGCAAGGCACAGGAAAAGAAAGAAAAAGAGTTGAATAAATGCTAGATATTGAAATTGTGGAGCCCTATCCTCCTCAAACCCCAGGCCCAGCCGTGTCCTGCCGCGAGCACCTTCCCCTGCAGTGCAGTTCCAGTCACAGGCAGCAGGGGCGCTGCTGGCTCCCGGCCGGGCAGGGCGGCTGCGATGATTCCCCCGCGGCTGCAGGGGGCGCTGTGGCGCGGGCTCGGCCGCCCCTCTCCACACGGGAATGGCGGGTGGGCTGGGGGAGGGATGGACAAGGGGCTGCCTGTGGGAACTCACGGCGAGCAGCCGGTCCCTGTGCACCTCTGGAGGGTGAAATGCAGCAGGAAACCTCAGAGCAGCAGTTGGAATGGCAGGGTGAGCTCACCCAGAGGTAGCAAGCAGGAGATTGCAAGAGCTCTGCAGCTGTAGCTGGACCCCCAGCAGGCCGGGGGTAAAAAGTGTAGCAAAATAGCCCAGAACAGTATCAAGGGCACGGTGAGGGTGCTGGGCAGCCGCAGCCCAGCTCCTGAACCTGGCGAGGGAGAGGCTGGGTGGGATTTCTCACCAAGGCTGGCTGGTCGCTAGGTCTGGACTGTGCAGGGGAGCAGCCCTTAGCAGGAAAACCAGGGTGTTCCCACGTCCTGGTGCCACAGGTGTTGGCTCCAGGCTTCCCACAGCAGAGCAGCAGAAAGAGCAAGCTGGCAAGTCCAATTGTGGGAGCCCAGGGCGCACCCCTGGCCTCCTTGGGGTCTCAAAACCCCTCTGGCGAGGGTCTCAAAGAACTCAGAGTGAGACCCTGGTGTCTCAGGCGCTGAATTCCACCCCTTGGGGGAAGTTGTCAGCACAAAGAGAATGGAAACAGGTCACCAAAATTAGTAAAGTATAAATTAGAGTTTTAGAATGTAGATAAATAGGTTTTTTTTAATGTTTATGATAAGGGACACGTGGCCAAGATGGAGAATTTGTGGGGTGGACACGTTTTCCTCCTTCTTCTCCATGTCATCCATGTTAAGTGACACACTGGCATTTTAGATTGGATGGGGTCAGGGCTGGACCATTTAATAAAATTGTACTGTATTGGGAAAATTTTGTAAACATGTAATACGTAGTAGAAACTATATAAGATAAGCCCTGCCTTCACCAGGGAGATTCCACCATGGACGCCAGGCTGAGCAGACCCTGCTGGCCAAGTAAAAAGTCCCTGAAATAAGATATAATAAACAATCCTTGGAAAAAGAGAAAACGGTCTCCGGCAGTCTCTCTTCGGCTGCTTCAGAGAGAACCAGGGTTTGAACCACCTTCATGTCCCTCTGGAGTGATCTCGGGGCAAAGGAGAAACCTCAGACTGGGACATCCAGTCACTTTTTGCTTTTTGCCAAAGCAAAAAGAAAAACCCAAAAGAAACAGTAGGATTTTTGGTCAGAGACACGAGCTGTGTGGTCAGTCCAATAGCCTGTGCTGAAAGGGCAAGAACTACCCCTCGCCTCCAACTCCCTCTGGAAACCCCAACCTGGTTCCATTCATGGTGATAGTGCTGGAGCCAGGGAGGTGGGAGAGGGGCAGGGACAGGGGCACAAAACAAAACAAACAGATCAAAACCCCTAAAAATTATGTAGGATAATAAACCATTCCCAAGACACTTGGTCATGAGAAGAAGTCCTGTGTCATACTGTTCCCAAAAGCCATGAAACTCCTCCCTGCTCATGTCATGGTGTGGGTGCCTTTCCTTGCTTGCACCTGGCTTGATTTAGATGTGGGCCAGGATGGCCTGGCCTGTGCCATGTGGCCAGGATTAGAGTTAGCAGCCTTTGCCTCTTTGGTATGGTGCATGAGCCATGGACCAGTGTCAGCATGCAGAATTGCTCACCTTGTGCATGAGCACGGCCCACCTGTAGGAGACCTGTTGGGGTTTGGTGTTCCTGCTGGGGAGGGAGGGATGGTGGAGTACAGGGAGGTCACTGGGCTGGTCTGTGGGCTGGCAGCAGTGCAAGTGTGCCCTTGTGCCAGCAGGTCTGACAGCTCATGCCTCATGGAGCAGGGTTTGCATGTTCCAGAGGGAAAGGAGTTTGTGGGATTTCTGTCTTAAAACACTTGTTAGATACTTTTGAGCTCTTTGGCACCTATTGCTGGTACTGTGGAGCAGACAACTGCTGAGGATTGGCTGCCCAAAAAGCGTCTACTGCTGTCAGCTCTGTTGAGTGTGCTGTGGCTGGAGCTGCAGTGGGGATGGCACAGACCTCACCCTGTTCCCTTGACTGTCACAGTGTGTTTATCCTGGGGAGCTGCAGCAGTGCCCCATCCACCCAGGACTGGGTGATTTCTGATGTTGACCCTGCATGTGGTGGGGCTGTTCCTGGCCTTCCTGCCACCACAGCACTGGTGGGAGGGAGGCAGTGAGTTCAGCTTTCTCCTGCACCTGGCAGTGTCCAACCTATACCCAGAGGAATAAAGCCGGGCAGGTGTGTGTCAGCTCACCATCTGGCCTGGTCCCAAGGGTGCATGAAGCCCCGGAGGGGGAGCTGGGCACTGTTCCTCTGTGTTTGGGTTTAGCTGCTCTGGCAGTGTCTGGGAGCTGTGGCCATTGCAGACACCAGCTAAAAAATTCTGCTGGCTGAGCCAGCCCATAGGCACTGCTGAGGGAGCCTGAGGGAGCAGTGCCCCAGAGAGCTGTCATGGTGCTGCATTGCCACAGACCCTTCCCTCACTGGCCCATAGAGGAGGACAGTGTGGGGTACCTGGTTGCCTCTGGCACTGAGTGCTGCCAAGAGCTGGACTTGCAACTGCAGCCCCTGTGATCAGGCCTGGTGTGGGGGAGCTGCTGGAAATGACCCCTCCCTTAGCCCATCTTCCCCTTGGGTTGCAGGGTGGGTGCCACTCCTGCAGGTCCTCCCTGCTGCAAGAGCACAGGCCTGGGTTCACAGCCAGCCTGGCCCAGCTCTGAGCCTGGGGCTGCCTGTGGGGAGACATGGCTCTTCTCCTTGCTTGCCCCATAGCAGCTCTTCCATGGACACAGTTATAGGGCTTGCAGCCCCTCTCCAGCTCCTGCATCCTCCCCAGTCTATTTCTGCTGTCCTTGCTGCTTGGCAGGGGCTGGTTTGTTTACTTCCCTCTGCTGCTGCAGGTCTGGCAGTGTGTGATGAGTGTCTCAGCAGGGCCTGGGCTGTCCCTGGGGCTCTGAGGAGTTGGAGTGTGTTCTGTGCAAGCCCCAGACATGCTGCTCTTGCTGAGCCTGTCGCTGCCATGTTGGTCTTGGCTGGTGGGTTTCAGGCAGCACTGAGCTGTGGTGATATCTGTGGTTGGGCTCTTGCCATGGCTCAGCAGAGCAGATGTCCCCAAGCTTGTCCCTGAGAGTGTCATTCTGGCAGCTTTGTTGGGTTGGTTCAGCCTCCTAGAGGCATGAATGGAAGCATGGAGTGCCTCAAATTCAGCAGTCTCGTCATTGTGAATTTTTTTTTTGTGTTGTGTCTTGCAGAAATAACATTCATCCCAGATTTGATGATAATGAAAATACAGAAAAAAGAAAAGCAGGTTTGTGACATCTCTCCTTCTCCCAGTTCAGCTGTCAAGGCCTGAGGACCATGTTCCATGTGGAAATTGTTGCAACTGATGTGTGGTGGGAAGGAGTCTGTGGGAGTGTTGTCTTGAATTTCCAGACAGGGCTGCAGCTCTGCTCCTTGAAATTTGACCTGAACCACACCCCAGACTGGGTGAGCCTGATGGGGCCATTGAACAAGGTGGGATCTGTCTTCAGTAGTGGAAATGCCCTTGACTTGGTGCTGCCCCCAGTGGAGGAACAACCTTTATTTTTGTCTCAAAGCCCATAGTATTGGTTCTTGCTGTAATGTCATTACAAAACCACGTGTTTGCTGTGGTTGTTGTTACTAACATGATACACCAGGACTAATACCAGCTGGGAGGTTCAGGAAGATCATGTCTGGGAGCTGTGGGAGCTTGGACAGGGGGGAATTTTCTTCCCTTACTCAGAAAAAATCCCATCTCACAAAGCTGTCATTTCTGAATTGCTACATTGGATCATAACAACCTGCTGCTCCCAGAGGAGATTTATGAGCCAGTGGTCTCTGTATTAAGTGTGTGCAAGGGAAGAGCCTGACCATGGGCACTCTGCTGTGGGGAAAGGACCTGTTACATGCACAGAGTGTCACTCTGCCTGCAGGGCTGAAATATGGCTGGAGGTATAAAACAAACTGGTCTGCCTGGAGCTAATTTGTGTCCATGCTGCTTTTAATGGGAAACTATTAAAGTGAGCACTGGGCTAAGGGATAAATCTGTTTGAGAGCACAAGCCTGTGCCATTTCTAACCAGCTCTGAAGCAGCATGTGCTGTTCAGGGCACCCCAGATCACACTGCTGTGGCAGGTTGATGGGAGGAGGAAGGGAGATAAGTGTTTTGAAGAGGTCAGTGTGCTGTTCTGGGCTTGCAGCAAGGCAAATGCTGCACATATTGGAAGGTGTGCTCAGAGCACCAGTACTGTAGGAAGTAATGAGTTTAGCAGTGTGTGCTGTAGATGCTGTGAAGAAGCAGAGCCAGCCTCAAGGTGAGGAGGAAGGGGTCATGGAGGGTCTTGTGTACCAGCATGGCTGGATTGTTCCTGATGGGGCAGGGCAAAGGCCTGGAGGAGAGCAGGGTGCCTTGCAGTGGGGGTCTGTGATCTCCCTCCTCTGATAGCAAAACCCAGATGAGAAATTCATGCCACTCATTGGGCTAATACAACACATTTGGATGCTCTGGAAATAGGATTGCTGAAATGACATGGGGTTTCAGCACAGCAAAACCATCCTTCCCCACCATTTGAAAATTTTAGAGGGCTCAGCTGACAAATTGTTTTCTATAGCTGTTGCTGCAGATAAAATCTGGAGGGAGATAGAGGCATGTGATGTGAGCAAGGAGGGGTAGAGTTCCAGCTGCTTATCTCCTGAGCTCTCTAAGCCAGCAGCAGTAGGACAAACCTTGCAGCATATCATGGGGTGGGATGCAGCATTTCCAAATTCAATGTTTGGAAGAAAGCCTCACCGAGCAGGGCTCCTGTGGGCATTCTGGGTTCCTGGTGAGGTGATGAAGGGGTGAGTGGCTCCCTGTAATGCTTAGATGAGCAGTACAGGGACAAAACTGGCAAGGAGTGGCATTCCACATCACTCTGGACACCTGATGCCAGGAGCACTCACACCTTGTAAACAGACTTCTCATGGCACCTAGGGGGGCTGTTGCCTTCCACTGAACAGTCTCTCTGGAAAGGATGAGAGGCTTACGTGGTTCCAAGGTCTGTGGTTCCAAAGTCATGTGTTTCCCTGTCAGCCTCTCACCTGCAGAAGCTCCCTGTTGGTCATCTTGTGGGTGTAGAATCAGGCCCAGGGACAAAAAGGCTGGTGAGATGCTGGTACCCTTCATATTGGTGAGAGATGGCAGGGGAGCTGTCAACTGCCTTTGGGAAAAAGTATTGGATGTAGTCTCTCCTTTCCCTAGCCCTTGGGTGTCCTAGGCCATGCTTTGTCCTGCCTGTGCCCATTGCCAGTGGAGTAGGAAACCCAGGCTGGAGAGATGGGGTCTCGAGGTGACCTGTCTGGGGAGGAGCTCCTCTCTGTCTCCCTTGGTGCCCTCTGCAGCAGTGCCTCTCTTCCTGTGCAAATTATGATGGGTTGGGGTTCAGGGCACTGCCAACTGGTTTACTTATCTGAGGGGCTGTTGTTAGCAGAGGAAGGGGCTAGTTGTGTTTCCACAACTCTTCTTCCTTAGTAATGCACAAAAATCTGGTACATTTGTCACCAAACTGTGACTAACTCGTGAAACCTGTCACTTGTCTCATGACTTGCAAGTTTTCCTGCCAGGGTGCCTTGTCTGCTGGTGGAGGTGGGACAGGAGTGCCTGGTTACCCCTGAGAGCAATGACAAGTGATGGGTTTCCTTTGAGAGCCCACCACCATCATTCCCTGGGCTGCCTCTCCTGTCTGTGTCCTGCTTGTTCCTGGGCACTGAAGGGTCTTCTACTCCTTATTTCTGCCAAACTCTTACTTCTTAAGTAACCAGAGAAATAATTAACTAAAATAAATGCATTTATCCCACAATGCCTCTAAATCTCCTTATTCTACAGCCATGGAAATGCTCCCATCCTGCATGGACTGTGAGAGCAGAGCAAAATTGCATTGGAGACAGAGAGATGGAAAGCCCTGTGACTCCTTAGCCTTCTCCTGGAGGGATCTTCTGACTTTCCAGCCTGGCCTTGGAAGTGGCAGGAATGGCTGGATCCCCTGCAGTGTGGGAACAGCAGTGGGAGGCTGCAGGCACCAGGGCTGCTGGGCAGCCCTTGCAAGAGAAGGGCCCCTGGGAGAATCTAGGGGAGCTCTGCTTGCCTTTGCTTCAAGCACTCACTATATAAAATGAAGAATTTTCCTGAATTTATGTGTCTGTTTATGTGAAAGTGAGCTTTGCTATCTCACCTACTGCAAATGCAGTTGGGGGTTTTTACCAGAATTCCCCAAGACTGGAGTGGGCTCCTGAGCAGTGGGATCCCACACAGGGGACAGGGCTGCCCAATCCCCTGGGCATTTGCAGCTCTGTCCCAGGCTGTATCTGTGGGGGTTTTTTTGTGTTATGGTGAGAATGTCAGGTCTGATGACTCCTGGTGCTGGGTGTGTGGAGGAGTTTTGAGCACTTGCTCTGTAAGGGTGAAGGGTGGGGGGAGCAGTGAGCTCCTGCACACACAGCCACAAGTGCTGGGTCTCCACCAGGCTCCAAGGGCTGCACAGGTGTTTCTCCCTGCCAGAGAGAACTGAGTGGAGAGGACAGCCTGGGCAGCCCAGGGGAGCAGCATTGCCCTGTGCTCCACCATTGCCTCTGTTAGGGTGGTGGGAGCACGTGTGCCACTGCCAGGGCTGGCCCAGTCACAGCTTCGTGGCTGTAGCTGTGGAGAGCTGCATTGTGCTGGAGCATCCTGGGAACAGAGCCAGGCCCCACCTCCATCACACACATCCCATGGTGACTGCACAGCCTGCTCATGATGGAAGGTGGCACTTGTATATTTTTAGCTTCTTTCTGCATTGGATTAAGAGCTGGAAACAAGGGGCAACCAGAGTACAACAGTCTCTGCTGTGCACATCACTGGTGGGGATGGGGCTGCTGGAGTGTTTGGCTCTCCAGCCTGCCAAAACCTTCTGTGTGGAATAAGCTGCCTGTTCTGCTCCTGTTGGAGCAACCAGCTGTGTGGGCAGACTGGGCTGCTGAGCTGGGAGCTGTCTCAGGGAGGCAGAGCTGTGTCGTGGTGCCCATCCTGGGTGCTGTTGGAGTGGTGGCTGGCTGGTGGCTTCAGTTGGTGCTGAGAGGGGAAATGGGCAGCCAGGGTGCTGGGCAGCCCCCAGGCATCAGGCTCTAAGAGCATGGAAACTTTTGATGACCCACAGTCAGGGTCCATGTGGACACTCCACATACAGGCTGGATCTCTGTGGGGCTTGATTACATGCCCTAGACCCAAATGCAGGCTTCTCCTGGTGTGCTGTGGGAAAGCTTGGCCAAGCCTGCAGCAAACTGGGCTTAAATGGTCCCTGCACTTGGGTACAGGGTGACATGTGGCATGGCCACTGCTGCTGGCTGCAGTCACACTGCCTGGCAAGGCTGTGCTGTGTGGTTGTTGTCTGAGCCTGGTTGCCAGGGGAGGTGGATTTGCTCTTGGTATCATGACCATTGGAAGGGCTCATTGCTGGTCTTCTTACTGGACAGAGCTGCCATTCAGATCCTGAGGCTGTGGCAGAGCTTTCCCCTGCTGGGAACACTGCTCTTGGAGGGGAAAGCCTGCAGGATGGATTATGGGGTAGGCATGAAACTTTTGGTCTTTTCTCCTTCCCACACCAAACTCATGGGGTAGTGCAGGGTTTGGACATGGATCAGGCTCCAACACCCAGCAGTGTGGATGCAGCATCTTCATCCCCACCCCATCTCCTGGCAGTGCTGGCATGTGACTTCTACCATGTGGGTCCAGAGGACCTTCTCTGCTTCTGCCCCTCACAAATATTATTACTATTACTATTATTATTGTTAGTAGTAGTAGTGTTGCTGCTGCTGCTGCAAGTACATAAATTGTGTAAATCAGTGCTGTCTTCATGGGGCAGCAGATGTTACTTCTTCCCCTCACCTTCTCTTTGCAGTTTCCCCTTGTCTGCTGTTGTTCCCTTTGCAGGTGCCTGGCACAGGCAGGAGAGGCTGCAGGCTTTGTCCCTGGCTCAGCACAGGCAGTGCCACTGGCCTTGCCCTGAGCAGGTGGGGGTGAAACATTGCTGAATTTCTCTGCTCTTCAGCTCCCATGCATGTGCCAAGGGCAGTTTGTAAACTGTCCCTTCACATCCCTGTGAGCCCGGCTTTGCTGCAGCGCTTGCAGAGGGTTGGGGTGCTGTGTGAGCCTTGTGGCTGGAGCAGCCAGTACATCCCACAGGCTCAGTGGTTTGGGAAGAGGGGAGGGAGCCCTTCAAGTAACAGGGGCAGGAGCTGCTTTGCCTTGCACCTCCTGGTGGTGTTTTCCCCCAAATCCTAAATAAAAACTCAGCATTCAAATTGAGACTATAAATGAAACAAAACAATTTCAAGTTCAGGAAACACACCACACCATGAAGGCCCACCCTGACCTTGGCATTGCCCTAGAGTGAGGCTGTGCAATTATAAGTGCCCTGTGTTAGCCTCTTCAGCTCTCTGGGGAGGTTTTAAACATTTTTTTTCTCCTGACCTTCTATTTGACAGTAGTTAGACACATGTAGCAAGACTTCATGTTCCAGCTGATGTTGAAGGAATGTATGAAATGTAATTTATAGAACATTCCTCTGTGAATAAAAAAAAAAAATAACATAAAAAGTGTATTCTGGAAATGTGAAATCATTACAATTATCAGCAAAAAAGCCAGTTCAGAGAAGTGCAAAGTCATAGTTCTAGGGATAAAAAGAGTTCTGGGTAAGCAGAGACTGCTTGGATTGTGTCACCACAGAGGTTCTGAGGTGGGCATCATCTACCAAAATCTGGAAGTCATCATCTTGACTTCTTTCCCAGTCTGAAATACCCAGAAGCAACAAAGCTGCTTGCTTAGGTGGACATGTAAAATGATATGTAGAATGGGCAGTTGAATGGGAAATTATGTTTCTATTTAGTTTAAAAAAATAATAGTAAGAAAAAGGACACATACTCTGTGAATTTAAAAGTGATCCTGTAACAGGGCTGGGCATCACATTAGGAACCACTAAAGACATGGAGTCTGATAACAATTATTTTTCCAACTCTCAAGATTTAAAAAGCCTTTAAGAGGAATCACAGGGTAAATATGGTGAAGTCAAGTGAGGGCTTGTGGAAACTGAATGTTGGCAGAACAGCTCAGTCAAATAGACTCTACCCAGAGCCATCTCTGATGCCAGAGGCATCAGAAGGTTGCCCTTGAAGGGTATGGCAAAGACATTTTTGAGCAAAGTAAATAAGCCTCCTGTTTTGAGGGTCTTTACTCTGGAATTGTAAAAGAACACTGTGAGATTTGGGAATTGCTAATAAATAATGTTAGACCATACCCATTAGGGCCATGGAAGGGGAGAGGGGAGTAAATGTGAAACTAAAGATAAATAGATTCGCTTAGGTGAGTTATTGAGTAAATAGGAAATATAATAAACACTTTGTTTCTGAAAATACTACACTGGCAAATAGTCAACATGAGTTTTGCAAAGCAGAGTCAGTCCTTGCAGTCTCTTGGGGATTTTAAAGATAACTGGGTCACAGGGCTGAAGTTGGGCTGGGCTGGTGCAAGGCTCAGGGGCACCAAACAGCAGCTGTAGAAGTTTCTCACTGAATGCTTGTTAACATGTGAATCATTGTCCTGATGAAAGGTCTTTCCTGTAAATTAGTGACTGGGTAAAGGCCAGGAAACCAAATACAGGGAAGATGTTTCTGCTTTCATAGCACAAAGGGAAGAAAGGTGCTGGCTGATTTCTGCAGTCATTTGGGATTCTGAAAAAGAGATGGATGCTGAAAAGTTGAGAAAAATCTCAAGATGCACCCAGTAAAGTATGGGAGAACCAGCCATGCATGTGTCATCACTGGGGGCTGTCCCTGCTCCTGGAGGAGACTGTAAAGCACTGGCAGAGTTTGGCATCTGCCTACAGGTTGTCCCCAGGTGCATTCCATAGTTTGTAAGAGGAAAAGGAGCAGAGCAGAAACCCTCCTACTGCTCTGTGGGACTTCTGATGCTACGTGCTTCCTACTGCCACCCCAGAGCCAGTGGGGTTGGAAGAAGTGCTGGGCAGGATAAGGCAGGTGGCCTGAGAGCTGGCACAGCCCCCTCTGAGGAGAGGGTGACTTGTCACCTGTGCTTTAGCTGGGCCAAGAGAGCTCTGCAGGGGGAGGATGGCAAAACTGAATGGTACAGAGTGTGTGACATGGAGACCCCCCTCACACCTTGAGAAGTAGAAGCCACTCAGAAGGGCAGTAGGATTTAACCAAATTTAGTGGTTTTCCCTAATACTTTATGAGTTTGTGGTAGTGAATACCCCCAGGTGTCCCTGTCAGTGTGACACCAGCCCTTCAGGCTCTCTCCCTTTGGAAGCAGAGGTGATTTCCCTTGTGGCACAGCTGATGGGGGCAGTGAGCTCCTGCCTGCTGTGAGAAACCAGCAGGGCTGCCACAGGCAAAGCAGAGGGTGCTTTGGAGCTGTGCAGCAGCACAAGCTGGCACTGCTTTCTTAGGCTGTTCCTGTTGACAAGCAGCCAGGATAAACTGAACCTCATCAAGGGGCAGTAGAAAAAAACCCATTCCCTGGCTCGTAGCAGTGTGCTTGGCAGTGCAGTCCACATGCATGGCCAGAGCTTGCTGTGGGCTTCAGGAGCATAACATGAAGAATTTTCCCCTCAAGATAGACCAAGCAGCTCTGGGAGTATGGTTTGTGGGCTGGCAGCACTTGGTGGGAAGCAGCCTGGTCTCCCCCCTGGCTGTGCCTGGGTCCCACTGGGGTGTTCAATGGCCCCTTCGTGGCAGGGCTGCTCCAGAGCTTCTGGCTGCTCCAGGTGAAGGCAGTCACTGCTGACTGGGACCAGCACTGCTCCTGGGACATGCCAGGCTGTGACACCTGATGGCCACAGGGATCCCAGGCCAAGGTGCTGACACTGTTTGGGAAACAGACTTCCAGCTCTTCAGGGAGATAGTCAGTGGGATTCCCAGGACACTGCCCTCTGGGACAAGGGAGTGGAATAGAGCTCGCAAATCTTTAAGAAAGTGTGGCTTGGGTATCAATCCCTGTATCAATCCAGACTGGGACAGGAACAGAGCAGCCCTGATGAGAAGGATTTGGGGGTGCTGGTGGATGAGAGGCTGCACACGCCTGGCAGTGTGTGCTGGCACCCAGAAACCAACCATGTCCTGGGCTGCATCTAAAGAAGAGTGAGCAGCAGGTCAAGGGAGGGGATTCTGCCCTTCTCCTCCCCTCAGGTGAGGCCCCACCTGCAGTGCTGCATCCAGCTCTGGAGTCCTCAGCACCAGACAGACATGGACCTGCTGGAGCCAGTCCAGAGGAAGCCACCAAGTTGACCAGAGGGATGGAGCACCTTTCTCAGGAGGAAAGGCTGAGAGAATTGGGTTTGTTCAGCCTGGAAAAGAGGAGGCCTAGGGGTAACAAAATCGAAGCCTTTCAGTTCCTATAGGGGGCTTACCTAAAGGAGTGATACTGAAATTGTCTGGATAGAGACTTTATAACACAGTTTTGAATATTAGAAGCAGACATTCTTTGTTGCAGTCTGCTGGTCACTGCAGGGGATTCTTCCTCTGTTTCAGTGGGATGAGTGTTGGGTAACAGGCATTTTATCATACACACTGATTACATATTCATTAGCTATCCCCACTTCCTTGGCTTTATTTTACATAGTCACACCCCTTATCAGAAGTCCTGACATGGTTCTTTGGGGTCCATCTTCACTTCTGGTGTCCATTTTAGGTGGCTGTTCCTCAACCCCCCCCTTTTGAGTAAATGCAGTATGACTGTTTTGTGTAACTTCTGCTTTGTCAGCCTTGCAGACCTGAGCTGGCATCCTGCTTGTGTTTTGCATGACTTCTGTTTGCCTAAGTTACATCCTTTATCTGTTTCTATAAGGCTGTGCTGTTGTGTTTTACTGTCCTTGACAAGAGTAAGTGTTCTTTTCTACTATCTTTATCAAGTGAGTAAAATGCTGTTCTGTTCTACTGTCCTTATCAGGGGTACTAACCAGAGAGGACTCACAAGAAAGATGGAGAGAGACTTTTTACAAGAGCATCTGATGACAGGACAAGGAGGAGTCGATTCGAACTGAAAGAGAGTAGGTTTAGATTAGATATTAGGAGAAAATCCAAATACATATACATATAAAATACTGAATATTAGAGGAAATTCTTTGCTATGAGGGTGGTGAGGCACTGGAAGGGTTTGCCCAGAAAAGCTGTGACTACCGCATCCCTGGGGGTGTTCAAGTCAAGGTTGGATGGGGTTCTGAGCAACCTAGTCTAGTGAAAGTTGTCCCTGTACATGGCAGGGTGTTGGAAGTGGATAGCCTGTGAAGTCCCTGAAGTCCCTTCCAAACCAGGCCATTCCATGATTCTGAATTGTTACAGCTGATTTCCATATTGCAAGAGCTGAGGAATGCAAAGGCTGATCCTGTTGCACAGCCAGTGGTCTCAGAAGCAGCATCAATAGTGCTGATTTTCTCCTGGTCTAGAATAGGTTCCCTTTAATTTCTTAGGTGCCCTGTGATGGCTGGTCCATGTGGCAGGATGGCTGCTCCCCCTTCCCAGGTTGCTGGTGCAGCAAGGGCCAGGGCTGGAGGTGCCTGATGTGGGCAGGGATGCTGGTGCAGCTGCTTGACCAATGCTAGCCAAGCCTGCAGCCCCACTCATGGGGGGCTGCAGGGGCATCAGGGGCTTTTCCACTTGCAGTTTGTTTCATTTAATGCTTCCATCTAATCCAAACAAGAATTCTGAGTGTTACAGAGCACCCTGTGCCTGGACAGCCCTGGATGGGCCCCAGCCTCAGCCTGTAAGCTGTAAAGATTTGCATTCTCTCCCACAGCTGGGAGGTGTCCTGAGGAACTGGATGGTGCCAGGGTTCTGCAGAGCCAGGGCATTGCTGCCACAGGTACTTCACATCCACCAGCCCCAGGGAAGGGGCTTGTGAAGGGAGCAGCACTCCTGGCCTGGGGCAGCCGTGGCTGTGAGGTGGTGGGGCAAACACTGCCCCTGTCCCCACAGGCACAGGAGATGTGCCTGGCACTTCCTGAGCCACTCACCAGCTGCCCCACAGCTTCCCTACGAGGAGCTGATACCACCAGGCTGGTGGGAAGGGCCTGTGTCTTTCTCATGGCACAGCCACCAGCCCCCAGTTGCAGGAGCAGCTTTCCAGCCCCAGTCACACTGCTGGGCTTGCTCAGGTGCTGCCCTACCAGCCCCCTTATGATGGTCAAGCCCAGCAATGGCCATTGCTTCCCTCTGGCTGTGGCTGAGCCATGCATTAGGAGGAGATGGACCTGAACCTGACACGTTCCTCTCCCCATCCTTGCAGCACACAGCTGTGCTTCTGCCTGCTCCTTTGTGCATCCCTTGCTCTCTCTTGCTCTGGCAGCTGCTGCAAGGGATGTTTCTGGTTCCCATTGAGAACTAGCACCCACAGCTCCCTTCTTGGGCTGTCCCCTGCCAGCCCTGCCAGCCTGGGCTGCTCTCCTGGAGCCAAGGTTGCTGCACATTGAGCCTGGGCCCACACCACAGGCACTCCTACTGCTGCTTGGGGAGAGCCTTGAGTGCTGCTGCCTGATCATGCCTGCTGAGGCCAAGCATGCCCAGGAGGTAACTCAGTTCCTTTCAGTATTCAGTGCTGGCAAGTTCACAGGAAATGAAAGAAGTGCTGAAGTAAGAAGAGCAGCTTTTGTTCTCTCCTGGCCAAGAGGGACCCCCCATCACCCAGCAGCCCCTGTGAGCAGTGCTGGTCTGACCCTTCTCTTCTGCCTCAAGCTCTGCCCCAGATGGACCTAGGAGCCCACTTTTTGCTTCTGTAGGCTGCAAGGCATCCCTAGTTCCCTCTCCTCGCCCTACCAGGCAGTCTCTGGCTCTGGGCAGCAGGCAGGAAGTGGTCTGGATGGCCAGTTTGCTCTTGTCTTAGCCAAGTAGAGTCTGGAGTGTTGGCTGGGGCCAGCCACCTCTGCTTGGGACCTGCATGGGCTAGGGGGGAGCCAAAAGCCCTCTGTCTGTCAGCCTCTGTTGGGCAGAGCAGGGAAGGTCCTGCTGTTGAGCTGTGTCTGCTCGTGGTGGCTGCTAGCCCTGGTCCCTGAATGCTGAGGGATGCTGCCATGCTGCCCTGGGTGGTTGCAGCTCTGGGGCTGCAGTTCCCCCAGGCACCTGCTGTGCACAACTGTGGCATTTGCTTCACCTGTCACCTTGTGCTCTCTCCACAGCCGCCAAGCTTAAAAGCACTGAGACTCTCCCCAATGTCGTCTGCCTGGGAGTGCAAGGCACAGGACACCTTTGCCAGCAGTGAGGAGCAGGACGAGGTGCCCCAGCAGGTGACAGTGACAGCCACAACCACAGGTGGCCAGTGCCAGTGCCCGAAGGAGGAGGCCGAGGGGGCTCCCCAGAAGCGGACGAGCACCCAGAATGGGATGCAGGACAGTGGGGGCATGGGGGTGAAGAAGAAACGGAAGAAAAAGGACCTGGGGGAGCAGGAAGGGGGAGATAAAGCAGCTGTGGAGGTGAAACCAAAGAGGAGGAGAGAGCCTAAAGAACCAAAAGAGCCTAAAAAGGTGAAGGAGTCTAAGAAGCCCAAGGAGCCCAAGCAGAGGGAGGTGGCTAAGAAGCCCCGGAAACCTCGGGAACCCAAAGCCCCGAAGGAGCCTAAAGAGAAGAAGAGTGGCACTGAGTCAGCCCCCAGATCAAGACCCAAGAAGAGCAGGTGGGTGGTGGTGTGGCCCTGTCCTTGTGCCTGCTGTGGACAGGGCTGTGGGCTTGCAGGAGCTGCAGCTGGGAGACAGCAGCACTGGGTGTGCAGGACACTTGGTCTGAAGGCTGGATGTGCTGGTGGGGATGATGATGAGCTCTCTGGCCATGCAGAGATGGGACAGGCGGGTGCTCTTCTGGGGATGAGACCCTGCAAAACTCCAGATCCATAAGAGGACCAGAGAGTCTTGGACTCTCCTTGGTCTGGCCTTTGTGCCAAGTGTCCTAGGGCAAAAGGGACTTCAGGGCGGTGTCCCACCAGGACAGTGAGGTGCTGTGTGGCAGAGGGCCAGTCATACATGATTTGGGGCCTGGTCAGAGGGTGTGTGAGTGAGAAAAACCTGGCCCTGGACTGTGTGCAAATGAGGGTCTCTCTGCACACCCAGGGCCAGCAGCGTGCCTCCCCTTGGCTTGGGTTTGGGAGGATGGTGGAGTGCATTCCATCCCCTCTCCCTCTCCTGGAAGACTTGTCCCTCCTGGCAGCTGTGGAGCTGTGTTGGCAGTCAAAGCCAGCAGTGGGGGGAGGCCTGAGGACTCCTTTGCACTGCACAGGCCAGCGCTGCCGCCTCTGGTAATTCCTCAGCCTTTTAATTAATAGGCTGGCTGGCCAGAAGCTCTGGTTTCTTTTTAATGGATAATGTGTGCAGGAACCAGAGCAGGTCTCAAGAGCATCAATATCTGTTGCTGTGAAGGAATTATGGAGATGTGTAAATAACAGCAGCAAGACACTCTCTTGCTTGGTGCAGAAATGAGCAAGAAAGAGCAATTTATTGAAGGAAGCCATTGCCTTAAATAATGCAAAAGAAAATGCAGACAAATGATTGGTCAGAGAAAGAGACACCTCTTCTCTCTGGCTTTCTCAGGGATCTTGCAGGTGTTTATCTCTGTTATGATTCTTTCTCTTGTGTTTACATTAAAGAAGGAGCCTCTAGCTTGTGAAAAATCCTAGCTGAGACTGAGAAAGTTTCATGGCCTTAGAACTTGAGAAAAAGTCCTAGCTAAAATGTGCCTAGGCCTTCACCAGTGTCCACAAATGTCATTTGGTCTTCCACAGCTCTCTAGTCCTTCAGAGTTCACTGGCAGCTGAATCCTGGGAAGGCCATGGCTGTGGAGCTGCCACTGGGGTGGCCTTTAGTGCCATTGGTGTGGCACTATTGGTGTGGTTGTGGACAAGAGGAGGTTGGGTTGCTCAGCAGGACAAGAGCTGCCTGCCACATCCCCAGTGGATCTCTGAGCCATGCAGTGCTGTCACTTGTGTTCTTCCTTGAGCCTTGCAGATGTTCATCATGGGCTGGTGAGCCAGAGCAGATGGGGATGTGTTGGGAAGTGAGTGAAGGGCTCCTCCAGGCCCTAAGGAAGGCTGCAGCAGAGGGATAGAGGTGGAGAGGGAATGAGAGGGCCTGAAGGCAAGGAAGGGAAGGATGAAGCTCATGTGAATGCAGCATTGGGCCTCAAGGAGGTCCTGGGATGAAGGGTACAACTATCAGATTTTCCTAATAATGCTTCTGCTCTGCCCCTGTTGCTGTGGGACCAGACCAAAGCAGGGGATCCCAGGGGAAGTGCAGGCCATGGAGCCTTGTGCTCCTGTAGGCATTCATGGCTCTTTTAGGTCCTTTGGATGCCAGAAGTGCCTTCACAGGATGCTGAGCATTACATACATGGCAGCCCATGACTGCAGCCTGCTGTGAGTAGCTGGTGGACAGATCACCCTGCCAGAGATGAGGCTCGTGGCAGGGTAATAACCCCAGCTGCAGATTTGGAAACCTTGGCTCTCCTACCTGGGTACAGCAGGTTCTGGGCATACCATGAGGGGCTGAAAGGCATCCAGCTTGCTGTGCTTGGTGCCAGCAGAGCCCTGGTGAAGAGGCCACGTCATGCAAACTATGTAATATAACTCTGTAACACAACGTGAAACCAGAAGAAACTGTGTGTGGGTCTGGGAGTTCCACAAAGCTCTGTGCATTCCTGATGCTCTATCCCAGTTTAGCCTGAGCCTGTTGTGCTTCCTCCCACTCATCTGCACCTTCCAGGGCGACCTAGTTCCAGCTCTGCTCCTTGGGGAGTCCAGCCCATGGGTCCTCCTTACAACTTCCTTGCCTCTGTAGCCCCTCTCTGAGCCTTTTCACAGACTTGCTTTGGGCTCTGGGTCAGCCACCAGCAAACCCCCTGTGTGAGGGGTGGCTGTGGGTGTCAGGGTGTCTGCAGGGAGCAGGGCTCTGTATCCCCCTGTGCCACCTGGCCAGGTGGAGCTGGGGAGGTGCCTGGGGGCCCTGGCAGCACAGGGAGGGGAGAGGAGAGCAGCAGGCTTTAGGTAGTTGGTACTCTGTGAGGATGGAATGATTGCTGGGACTCCTCTAAGTGGCAGATAATGGTGGCATAATTTCTTCTAAATTATTTCTAATCATAGTCAATGACTGACTCATGAATGAAGCAGTTGTTAATTGTGACTTACAAATCAATATCCTGGGAGTTATTGCTTGGTGGAAGCACTGCTCATAGAGCATTTTAGGACCTCTAATTTAGGCATGTGCATGGCCAGGGCATTTTTGGCCTGAATAACCTTTATTTTCTGCTAGTCACAAGCAAGCAGAGAATTTTCTCATTAAATAGAGCTAAAACCTTGGCATACCTTTGAAACTAATGGTTCCTCTGCCACTATGCCTGGGATCTGGGATATGAAGGGGATGAATGGTGGGGCTGGAAGTGAGGAAGGAGGCATTTCTCAGCCCTGGGACAAGCACCAGCTCTTTCCCTTAACAGTGCTCCTTGCAGAGGGTAAGGATGGACTGGCATACTGGGAGCAGCTGTTTTTACTGTGGTGCTTCCTGGTCCTGTTTCCTTGTGCAGGCAGGGGTGCAGGTGGCCCTTACCCTGAGAACATGCCTTGAGACTGGGCTTGTCTTCCCATGTTTTTCAGGAAGGTGGTGGGATTCATGGGAGCAGAGCCCAAATCTCCTCTGTGACCTGAGCACAAAGGACAGTTGCCTGGTAGGACAGAGCTCCCCAGTGGAGCCAGCAGTGCCTGCTGTGAAGGGCCTTTGTGCCTGTGGGAGTTGGAGCTGCATTCCCCTGTGTCCACTGCAGTCACTGGGCTTAACTCCCTCCAGCTGGAGGCTCACACCAGTCTGCTCAGCTGCCTCAGGAGGGGGCTCAGTGCTGTGATTCAGGAACACAAACCATGAACTGGAGCAGCTTGTGCTTGGTGTAAAGGTTTACTGGCATCTGGCAGGGCTCTGGTCCAGGCAGAAGGTGGCACCAGTGTGGCCAGTGCTACTCAGACTGGGCTTGAAGGTTTGTTTCCAGGCTGCCAGGACATGGGTTCCCTCTGGACTGCTGAACTTTATTTCTCAATTTGGTCAGGAACAGGATATGTTTGGGAGTCCTGTGATCAGTGCAGGCACCTTGTTGCCCTAGTGTACTGAATTTAGCAGTGAAGTGATGATCTTTGTGCCTGTGCTAGACCCCGTGAGCTGAACCCCAGCTCCTGCAGCCCCTCTGGGGTTGTTCCCCTGGCTGGTGTGAGCACCTAGCCTCTGTAACAGGCAGGGAAGGTGGACCCTTTCATCCCAGTGTTATGAACTAGGTGGAGAAACACTTGGTGTGCTTAATGAATGTTAGCAACTGGGGATTCCCAGTGCTGGGGAAGAAGCCTTGAGCTGCCTCTGGATGACCCAGTGGGAGCAGTGCTCTGTGTGGATGCCTGCTGCCTCTCCCCTGGGATCCCCAGGACATGATCTAACTGTCAGTTTGCTTGGCAGCAAAGACACCCCTGTGGAGAAGAAGAAGAAAGGGAAGAGGAAAAATGAGATACCAGTGAACAGCTTGGATTTGGATCAGGATCTCCTGAGTCCATCTGTACAGAGCCCAGAGGAGTCTGCAGAGTCAGCTGACAGCCAGGTATGTCCAAAGCCCTCAGCTGGCTGCTGCTGGGACAAATCCTGGCTGCCTTTCAGTGGGACCACAGCAAGGGCCTCTGGGCACAGGAATCAGAGACCATGTTCAGCAGTGTGGTCAGCTTCTATGAGCCTGAAGTCTGCTGTTGACCCAGGGTTGAGGGCACACTGTTGCCCTGGGCCCTGCATGTCTCAGCCTTGGGTGTTCCTCTCCACCACAGCTCTGGGCAGCTCTCTTTCCTGGCACAGCATAGGGGGACACGTTGGACCCCAGCCTGGGGAGCTGCATGCCCTGCATCTCTACAGAGCTCCTGTGCCTCACATCTTGGGGACTGAGGGGGTTCTGTGGGTCAGGATGGAGATCTCAACACCTCAAGGAGTGCCTGTTCTTCCCACCACCCCTATCCCACTGGGGCAGGGGAGGGCCTGGAAGGAATTCTGGCAGCCCTGGGGCTTTCTCTCTGCTGCTCAGGCAAGGAGGGGGTACTTGGTCTGCCCATGCCTCCCGTGCTGCCTTTGTTCATCTGTACAGAAACGACGCTCAGGACGGCAGGTGAAGAGGAGGAAGTACAACGAGGACCTGGATTTCAAGGTTGTGGATGATGATGGCGAGACAATTGCTGTGCTGGGAGCTGGGAGAACCTCTGCACTCTCCGCCTCTACCCTGGCATGGCAGGCAGAGGTAGTGCTGGGTGTGGGACTGGGGGGATCTGCCTCATGAAGGGTATCCCAAAATGTCAGTGCTGAGGATTGAGGAAATGGTGGGTCCCAGCTTAGGGGTGGGGTGATAGAGTGTCTGTCTGGGAGGGTTCAGGCTGACTTTTCAGGAACTGTGAGATGGACAAGAGGTGTGCTGGTCCAACTTTCCCCCTCCTGCTTGGAGATTAAGGCCTCTGGAACATGTCACACAGCTGGACATGTCCTACTCACTGCCCATGCCCACCTTTGGCTTTGGTCTCTGTAGCTGCTGTCCATGATTACTCTCTTATTTTGTCCCTAGTAGCTGAGGGCTTTGTAGGGGTCAGGTCATCATTTCCTGCCCACATTGCTGCTCTCCATCAGAGTGTAGTGATGCCAGCCTGACCCCTGCCAGCTGAGCTGATCTGGGCAGCATGACAGAGATCTGGGCAGCGTGGCCGGGACCACCCGGTGCCACTGTGGTTTGGTTCTTGCTGTTGTTCTGCCTCTGCCCACTGGGTCAGTGCTGGCTCCTGGTGGGTACTGGCTGCTCCTTCTGCCTGTCTGTGACTGTGTGTTGCATCCTGCAACTTATTCCATATCTCTGGTCACTAACAAAGCTTCCAGGTATTGATAGTGGTCACTAGTTGTTTTCACAGTGATTCTGTTACCCTCTCTAGTCCCCTCTTCCCATGGTTTTGGTGGGTATTAGCTCTGTTGATAAGCCCTGACCTGATGATCCGTGTGTGGCCTGGAGCTGTCACACGCCCACAGGACATGCTGCTGGTGCTGCTTCAGCCCTGTCTGAGGCTGTGTCCCAGCTGGGCTCCTGGCAGTCATCTCTCCAAGTGACATTTTCAAAGCAGCAGGTATGAGCTGCCTTTGGCATGTGTCCATGATCCCACCCTGTTCTCCTCTTGGTCTTGAACTTCTACCTCAGTTTGCTCTGTTCCAGATGGGTCATAAAGGCTGATGTCCAAAGCAGCCAGGTTGGGTGGTTGCTCTGGGGCTGGCCAGCCTGCCCAGCTGAGCCTGCCTGTGTCTGCTCCCAGGGTCAGGACTGACAGGCAGGGCAGGATGAGTGCTGTGACCTCAGTGCTTCTTTCTCCATGGCCTGGACTTGCAGCTTTCCCCCTGCATCTGGACACAGTCCTAAACAGCTCTTTGGGCAGTGCAGGGCTCCTCCTGCAGCCTTCAGGCAGCCAGCAACAAGCCATAGAGCAGTGGAAGGCTGTGAAGGGCTGTGGATGAGCATGGGAGCTCCCAGCACTGTGCTGCTGAGGGGCCGTGTTCACAGCAGAGCCCAGCACTGGATGCCTGGGCATGGGGGAACAGGCACTGCACGGTGACCGTGGCAGGAGCACTTCTGTGTGCTCCCTTCTGCTGTCTTAACCCAGTGTAGGGCAGAGTTCCCCAAACAGGGCAGAAATCGTGCTCTGGGCCTCAGGTGGCAGCCAAGAGGGCCAGGCAGACCTGCTGTTCCCTCCTCACTGTGTTATGGTGCTGGGTCCAACATCCTGCCCTGCACTCAAGGACAGTGCCAAGGCAGCAGGCATGTCTAAGCTGGGGATGGAAGGGTTTGCTGTAGCCCTGGGCATGGTCTTGGCTTTCTCAGACACTTTGTCTTGGTTTGAGTGACAGGTGTCTGCTAGGGAAATCAGGGCTCTCCCTTAAAATGGAAAAAGTAAACCCCTTCCCTCTGAGTGAGTGTAATTTTGAAATTAAGGGGTTCTCAGGCCGAGATATGAGGATGGGAATAGCAGCTCTTTACTAGTGTGTGCACAAGGCAAACAAACCAGCAGCAGCGATGGCATTTCCAGCGGCCAGAGCAGGAGCCCGGTGCCGGCGCTGCCGGCCGCGGCTCTTTGCCCTCGGTGCAGTTCCCGGCACGGCCGGCAGGGAGCGCTGGCGGCTCCCGCGGGGCGGGGCGGGGCGCTGATCCCCGCGCGGCTGCAGGGGGCGCTGTGGCGCGGCTCGGGCAGCGCGCGGCGATGGCGGCGGGGCCCGGGCGGGAAGGGATGGAGGAGAGAGGCTTTGCTCAGCAACCGGGCAGGGTCGGGCCCGCGGCTCCAGCAGGGCGCTCGCCAACAGCAAACTGAAATGGCAGCGTGTCCTGGCAGGGCCGGGGTGCGGGATCCAGCAGCAGAGGCAGCTCCTGGTGTTGGGATGGCGGCGGTAGCTGTGAGCCTCCTCTGGAGGAGAATCTCTCGGTGTGGAGAGAAAAACTCCCAAAAACCAGAGGAGTTCCCCCTGCCCCGTCTCAAGGACCTAGTCATCAGTGCTTCTTAGCATGTCATGAGAAAAATTCCACAGGCAAAGAAGAGAAGAAAACCAATCCCCAACACCCTTTCAGATGAGTGGTTGGGATGTGCTGTCTGTCTGTCCTTCTCCAGCCTGCCCTGTGCTTTATTTGAGGAACTTCTAGTCTGCAAAGTGATACCTCAGGTCTGCTTTGACTTGGTCCATATTCTGCCTCCATCAGAAGGGGATGAACAAAGTCATTCTGTTTTCTGCTATGCACTTTGCTTCTCCTTCTGCTGTACTATCTTCCAGCCAAAGCAGAACTAATATTTCTGGTGCTCAAGCAGGTTCTGTGTTTTTGATGTCTGTCATTTCTCCTGAATCTTCTGTGTGTGCCTCCTCTGTAGCATTTGGTGGGGCAGGTCCTGGTGCAGCTGCAGCTGGGAGAGCCTTCACCTCTCCAGAGCTGGCAGCAAGACAGCATCAGGGCCACCTGCAGCAGAGCCTGTGCTCAGCAAGAGGGGCTGTGCTGGGAGCCCCTGGCTGCCTGCAGAGGCTGACTGTGGGTGAGTCTCTGGGATCAGAGGGAAGGAGGCAGCCCTTGGAGCCTGCCAGGAAGAGCTGCATGAAGAGTGGTTGGGTGAGGTGCTGCTGCCCGTGTCCTGTGGTCATGAACAGGTGACAGCCTGTGGGTGACATGTGGCAGGGCCTGACAGACATACTGCCTGCTCTCCTGAAGCCCTTGGGGCAATACAGCACTATGGGGCTGTATAGCTGCCAAGGCATGACCAGAATGTGGTATGGAGAGTGCCTTGGAGCAGGAATGTGCACAGGAATGTGCATGTTTCCTTCCTTGAGTCCATGGGCAGAAGTACCCAAACTCCCTCCTCTTTCCTGGGAGACTTCCCATCCTCTCTGGCTGCTCCAGTGTAGCTGGAAGAACCCACACAGCAAACCCCACAGGGTCTGGCTGAGCTGAAGAGGACAGGCTATGAGTGTAGCTGGGTTGGCAGCACCTACACCCTTGGACCCAGCAGGGGTTCCCCAAGCACATCTCTCCCAGTTCCCAGTGCCAGCTCTGTCTGCCTGGCTGGGGGATTGGGAGAGAAGCAAGCAGCTGTTCTGTGCTGGGAGAGTGCCAGGAGCATGTGATGAGCCAGGAAAACAGAACTCACTTTTCCTGTCCCCAGGAGCCTCCTGAGGATGATGCCAATATCATTGAGAAGATTCTTGCCTCCAGGATGGTGCAGAAGGAGGTGAGTGGCAAAGCTGTCAGTGGGGCTAGAAGTTCCTGAGCAGAGGAGGGATGGGACCTGGCTGCCCTGTGCAGCAAGGACATGAGATTGCAGTTGGTGCACTTGCTCCTGTGGTGGGGTGCTGCGGTGTGGCCAGACTGGCACCTTTCTGAGCTGTGGATCAGTGTGATGCCTCTCCTGTCCTGGGCACCAGAA
Source organism: Erithacus rubecula (assembly GCF_903797595.1). Lineage (NCBI taxonomy): Eukaryota > Metazoa > Chordata > Aves > Passeriformes > Muscicapidae > Erithacus > Erithacus rubecula. The sequence goes on from NC_136670.1 coordinate 1,071,262, forward strand.
AGCCTCTGGAGAGGAGTCAGGCCTGGGCTGGTGTCCAGAAGGTGTTGGAGTTCGCCATGCTCAAGGGTAGTCTCAGATCATGTTCCCCAGGGCTACTGCATTTCTGGAGCAGCAGCACAACAGCCTGGCTGTCCTCTCCATCCCTGGGGCTCAGTCCCTGGGGCCTGTGGCCAGGCAGGGGATGGCTGAGCATGCCCTCCCCCAGCTTCTGCACAGCCTGTCTGTCTCTGACTCTCCTTCCCTTGGTTTCAGGCTCATCCTGGAGGCCTGGCATTTGAGACAGAGGAGTTCTACGTCAAGTACAGGAACTTGTACGTGCAGTGTTGTGGTGCTTTTTTTCTGTGGGCCCTGTGTATTCAGGAGCAAGGACTGTGCTCCCCACCTCCATCTCATTCCCTAGCAGCCCCAGCATCCCTGTTTTCTTGCTTCTGTCCTGAGCCAGCTGTGTGGTGGGAAGCAGGGAAGCTGCTGCAGCTTCAGTGCTTGGTCTTGGCCTGGTCCTGGGGCATGGCTTTCCCCAGTTTGGGGTGGCATAGGCATAGGCATAGGCATGGGCTGAGTGTTCTCTGGATGTGCTGCTCTGTGTGGTGCATGGCTTTGGGACCAAAGGCCTCTTGGTCACATGTTGTTGATTTTTATTCCCCCTGCAGCTCTTACCTGCACTGTAAATGGGCAACGCTGGAGGAGCTGGAGAAGGACCCCAGGATCTCCCAGAAGATAAAGCGCTTCCGGAACAAGCAGGCTCAGATGAAACATATTTTTACAGAGGTGAGAGTGGAGCACAGTGAGCAGTGGTGACCCCCACCACTGATCCTGTGCCCAGTGCCATGGCTGAGCAGGCCAGGAGCTGCCCCTGACACCTTGCTGTCGAGGCCAATCCATCTCCAGGGCCAAAGGACCAAGGCTGGAGCTGAGTGACATCTCTAGTGTCACTGGTGGAATTATGAGCAGGATGACAAGCGTCCCTTGCTGGGCACTGTCAGCTCTGGAAGAGTTGCTTGGTGGGAGGGAGGGCAGTATGTAGGGCTGTAGGTGCTTCTGTAGTGGAACAAAGATGCTGTGGGAGAGAGTGAGCTATAAATATCTGGGTTTAGGGCAGCTCCTGCCTGCTCTGCTCTATAAGCAGATTAATCTTGCTTAGTATGAAAGGCATTCTATAATTTATCTTGCTGCTCCAGAGATAGTTGTTGGATCTCCTCAAACTGCCCCTTACAAATGTAAATCAGGCTAGTAGGCTATGAAAATTTCTCCATTGTAGCTGGAAAGCTGGGGGTGTGTGTCAAATTTCTCAGTCACGAGACTATTTGGGGTGTTTCTCAGGATGCAAAAAAAAGAATGTGTTGGAACATTCTGTACTACTGACAGTTCAGCAAGGAGCATATGCTCTTTTCCTGTAACTTAACTGGGGCTTGGGGAGTTGTGATCATAGAAGCCTGATTTTTCTGCTTCCCAAACCCTAGGCCATGTCTCTCCAAGGACTATGCTAGGTGGGGCAGGAGGGAGGCAGAGACAGAGACCAAGATGTCACCCTTGCAGCCATGGGGTTCATTGGGTGCCATGCACTGTGGGGATCACAGCTCTGGCTGCTGCACATCAGCTGGAGCAGACAGCTTAGGACTTGTACCTTGGGGCCAGATAGGCTGGAGAGGACATTCCTGCCTCCCAGCAAGGGCAGCACAGAGCATGTGACTGCTCTAAAGAAAGAGCTTTGCCTTCTGCTGGGCTCCTGTGTCCTCCCTGCCCAGAGACAGATGTCTGTACCTGTGTCCAGGGCACTTGGTGTGTTGCACACATCCTGGGGACAGATACCCTGCAGCTGTTTACTTGTGCCCATCTGTTTAACCCTGAAATCACCTTGAATTTACCTCCTGCTTTACTGTTTGCTGTCACAGCCTGATGAGGATTTGTTCAACCCGGACTATGTGGAGGTAGACCGAATTCTGGAGGTGGCTCACACAAAAGACCCTGACACTGGAGAGGTGAGAGGCTGCCTCTCTTGCTTGCCCCATGGAGGGAAGGAGGGAGACTTTGCAGGAAGCCAGGCACCCTGAGCCCTCCCAGCCTTCCTTTGCACAGCTTTTGCTGTCCCCGAGGACCTCTGGCACAGGGCTGCTGACCCTCCCTGTCTCTGAGCCTGTCTCTCTCTCTGTGTTGCAGGAGGTCACTCATTACTTGGTGAAGTGGTGCTCACTGCCCTATGAGGAGAGCACCTGGGAGCTGGAGGAGGATGTTGACCCAGGGAAGATTAAAGAGTTTGAAGCCCTCCAAATCCCTCCAGAAATCAAGCACATGGTAACGTACCCTGAGGTAACGTTGAGCTCGCTGCCCTGGGTGCAGGGACTGGCTGTGTCTTGCCACAGTCCAGCAGTGTTGACTTGTCCCTGGTGCTGCAGTGCAAGCCCTGTATCCTCCCCTCCAGAGGTCTGAGGGTGGGTTCCAGAGGCCAAGCCCTTGCTATGACTCAGCTGTCAGTGACTGCTTTGAAGTGTTGTCCCTGTTGTGTAGCCCCAGCATCAGGATCTGCCTCACTGGCCATTAGTATCTCCCATGCAGCTTCTCCTGCTGTCCTTCCTAGGAGCGCCCAGCGTCTGAGGCCTGGCAGAAGCTGGAGAAGTCTCGGGAGTACAAGAACAGCAACCAGCTGCGGGAGTATCAGCTGGAGGGAATGAACTGGCTGCTCTTTAACTGGTATAACAGGTGAGGAGGGGCTGGAGCCCAGTGCTGCCATGAGCAGTCCTGCTGGCAGCAGACCTGTGTGATGTGGGAGCGGCGAAGCTGGGGAGCAGAGCAGACAAAACAGCAGCCTGACAGAGCAGCCACTGAGTCCTTCAAGTGCTGGAGCTGGCAGGCAGCTGCCAGAAACAGTGGATTTTCTTTAGCTTTGCAACTGAGTCTTTAGGAATGTTTCTCTCTGGTAAATGCTGATAAGTCTTTGAGATAATAGGGCTTAGCTGTGGTTCTAAGATACACATTTTTGTTATTGGCCAGGCTATTGGTGACCCATTGTGTGGCAGGCAGGTGAGAATATGCATGTTCTCAGCTGCAGCAGGCCATCAGATGCATCCTTCCCTGTTTCATGTGGACCTGGAAAACAGCATCCTTCATGCTGATTTTGAATCCACGGTCTTACAAGTTGGTTGGCTTACCTAGACAGATTTGGGCCACTATACCGAAGTCCCCCCACGCTCCATGCTGCAGGGTCAGAAGTGTGGGCAGAGGTGGTGTGCCTGACATCCCATCAGAGAGTTGGTGACAGAGTGGTTTGTGCCCCCAAGAGCCACATTGACCTGACCTTGTCCATCTCTGCAGGAAGAACTGCATCCTGGCTGACGAGATGGGCTTGGGGAAGACAATCCAGTCAATCACTTTCCTCTCAGAGATATTCCTGATGGGCATCCATGGCCCCTTCCTCATCATTGCACCTCTCTCCACCATTACCAACTGGGAGAGGGAGTTCCGCACATGGACGGAGATGAACGCCATTGTGTACCACGGCAGCCAGATCAGCCGGCAGATGATCCAGCAGTACGAGATGGTCTACAGGGACACACAGGTGACTGACACACACAGCCCTCCCAGGATGCCTCCCCCACCCTGGCTTCCTGTACTTGGGAAGCACTGAGCTGCCTGTGGAGCTTGTTCATTTGGAGAGGGAAAGGTGATTTTTACAGGCTCATTTGCTGGCATGGGCTCAGGTTGTGCTGTGTATGAGTGAACAGGCATAACTCATTCAGGATGAGGAGGGTGCAGCATTGCCCTGGATCTTGTCCAGCCTATGTGCCTCCTCTAGGGCAGTGTCTGATTTGGAGATACAAAGCCTGCAGCCATCAAGGAGGCTTGCAGAAACCTGCCCAGTGCTTAAGAGATTATTTTGGAGGAGTTCCAGCTCAGAATCAAATGCTCACACTAATACTGTCAGACAGGAGCTGCTGCCACCCTGAAGCCATCTCAAGCTCTGATTTCTGTTTTCCTAGGGTAACCCTCTCCCTGGGATCTTCAAGTTCCAGGTGGTTATCACCACCTTTGAGATGATCCTTGCTGACTGCCCGGAGCTGAAGAAGATCCAGTGGCGCTGTGTGGTCATTGATGAGGCACATCGCCTGAAGAACAGGAACTGCAAACTCCTGGAGGGGCTGAAGCTCATGGCCCTGGTGAGCATGTCCTGCCTGGGTTCACCTGGGAGCAGGGTGGGCTGGAGATGGCCATGCTGAACAGCCAGATGCCACTGTCAGTGGCTCAGGCCCTGGGTCAGGCTGGAGGGAAACTATCCATGGGGCCCCTTGATGGACAGGGCACTGGTGTCCTGCAGCCCTCACAAAATTCTTTTTGCCAGAGTGGAATATTAACTCCCCTGGGGAGTTAATCTTCCCACCTGGGGGTGCTCCCTGCCAGAACTCTGCCCAGCCTTGCAGCACAGTGTAAAGCTGCTGCAGCACATGGGGACAGTTTTTGGCCAGCCCTGCACAGCACCCCTGGCCATGGTGTACCATGTGCCCTACAGTGGGCAGGGCTGTGGTGTTTGAGCTGGTTTCTTACTACTGTACAAACATGGGAGCAGTCCATGCCAGGGGTGGGTTAACAAAGGGATCAGTGAGCTGCTCTGAGAAATTATTTGGATGTCCAGCCCTGGGAAAAGCAGTGCTGCTGTTAGCTGGACCAAGGTCCAAACAGGCCTTTTGGATCTTGCAGCTGTACAAGCTTCTCTCACACTCACCTGTAGCTGGGCCAATCCTCTGAAAATAATTAGTGTTGTGGCTCCCACAAGTTCCAAAAGACCCTGCTGTTTCCCCTGACTTTGTGTCTTGTGCAGCACCCTGCTGGGTTGTGAGCTTGGGTCAAAGCAGGGTTGCTACTGGTCCCCCTTCTAAACCATCACCTTCCTTTATACAAGTCCTATGGGAGTCTCCCACCTTACAGTTACCCTTCTTTCCTAGCTGGCCACTCCTGAGGACATTTCCAACACTGAACTGGGCAGGAGGATTAACCTGACAAGTGAGCCCAAGTCTCTGGCAGTGCTGGGACAGAGGAGCTGGTGCACTCAGGACCACCTGGTGGTGCCTGAAGCCTAAGCTCATATTGTCAGACATGGGAGGGAGAGGATTCTCCATGAGGGATCATCTGGTCCTCACACCCCCAGGACATGGGGGTTGTTTGGACCCCATCTCCTTTTACTGTACATGTACCTCCATGGTGAATCTCTAAGAAAAACTCTCCCTTGTTCCCAGTGCAGTCATACCTACCCTGCTGATTTTGGAGCCCCCTGCTGAGACTGGCCCTAGCAGCAGGTCACTGCTGCCCCTCGGTGTCCCAGGCTCTGGGCTGTGTTCCTTCTTGCTCTGTCAGAGCCCTGAAGACAGACATCCTGTCCCTGCACAGAAGCTCAGGCTCTGTCACTGTCCCTGTCCAGCACCAGCACAGCCCTTCCCAAGGGTCTTGTGCCACGCCAGGGCTGAAGGCTGGGAGCAAGTGTGAGGTCTTGGGTTTGGCTGTTGTTGTACAGAGCTGGACTGGAACATGTGCATGGGAGTCTTCTGGGAGCCACAGGACAGTGTTGTGTGGCAGTGGCTTGGTCAGGGCTGTCACCATGGCCAGGGAAGCCTCTCAGGGTGTGTGTGTGTGCTCCCAGGCCACCCAGAGTGCATCTTAGGCTGGAAGACAGGAAGCATTATGCTCTTGGGACACCTTTAACCCCAACTAATGGGGTTGAGCCATCAACCTGTTTTCTGTGTGTTCCCAGGAGCACAAGGTGCTGCTGACGGGGACCCCCCCTGCAGAACTCAGTAGAGGAGCTCTTCAGCCTCCTAAATTTTCTGGAACCACAGCAGTTCCCTTCAGAGACAGCCTTTCTGGAAGAGTTTGGAGACCTGAAGACAGAGGAGCAGGTATCTGGAAGAATGATACTAGTGACTTAGCACAGGCCACTGGGACACCTGGTGACCAAACCAGGCATGCTTTCAGACATGGGCTTCATGAAAGTGAAGTATACCAGGAGAAAGTTGTAACTGAGCCCCCAGTGCTGTTCTGGGGAGAGGAGACCTGTCCCTGTCAAAGCAGTGGTCTCTTCCCAACTGACTCCCTGCTGCTCTTGGATACCTGGGTAAAACAGCTCACCTGCCTCTCCCACCTGGTCTGTCCCTGAGACCAACAAGAGTGCAGGGAGAGTGGGGAGCTTGGTAAGTCCACGAGTCAGTCACCCTTGTCAGGTTCCCCTGGAGAGCCTTCCTCCAAAGTTCTCCTTGAGTGTGGGTTATGAGAAGCTGCTTCATTGTCTGGGCTGTCACACTGCCTTTTGAATGTGGAAATTGCACAAAGGTTGCCATTCTGTGGGAGCAGGCACAGGCACATGAAGTGACTACTATCTCAGCTACCACCCAAGCTCTCAGCTCTCCTCCTGCATCAGACACCTAAGGCTGCTGGCAGCAGAGGTGTGTGGAGTTCATAGCCTGAGACTGGTCAGGCCTGCCCCAAGGATCCCAGCCACTGAAATTGTCCTGGCTGGCTGCTGAGCAGCTGCTCCAGAGTCCCCTGTAGTGGGTTTGCAGTGTGGGGAGGCTCCAGTCTTGTAGACCCCTGTGCTGGGCCTGTGTGCTTGCCATGCAGGGAGGGCAGTGAGTGTCTACACTTGCTCTGCAGGTGAAGAAGCTGCAGTCCATCCTGAAGCCCATGATGCTGCGACGGCTGAAGGACGATGTGGAGAAGAATCTGGCACCCAAGCAGGAGACCATCATTGAGGTGGAGCTGACCAACATCCAAAAGAAATACTACCGGGCCATCTTGGAGAAGAATTTCTCTTTCCTTTCCAAGGGTGCCAACCAGCACAACATGCCCAATCTCATCAATACCATGATGGAGCTGCGCAAGTGCTGCAATCACCCGTACCTCATCAATGGTGAGGGCTGTGTGAGTTGTGTGGGGGGACATGTAGCTGTCACTGCAGCATTTACTGTTCACTCCCAATGGGACTTGTCCAGCTGGCGAGCCAGCTCAGTTCTTGTGCCATCTGCTCATGGTGTGCCCTGTTGCTTTCCCATGCAGCTCAGCTCCCTCCAAGGGCTGCTTGCTGATGGGCACCTCAGGGTCTCCTGAGGCTCACTGTATTTGGGGGTGTTCTGATACAGGACCAACATCCCAACCTGACTTGTTCTGCCGAGAGCTGATGTGAGACCTGCAGAAGTTTAGTCACAGGAGTGGAGGGTGTGCAGGAGGTCTCTAGCCAGCCTCCCTAGCTCTGACTGCATGGGTTCTGTTGCTCATGTGGTCCCTTGCTGCTACTCTGGGCAGCTGCACTGCTAGCCTTGCCAAGAGCTCACATCCCTTTTCACCTGGCAGGAGCAGAAGAGAAGATCCTGGAAGACTTCCGTAAAACCCACTGCCCAGAGGCACCAGACTTCCAGCTGCAGGCGATGATCCAGGCAGCTGGGAAGCTGGTGCTCATTGATAAGCTGCTCCCCAAGCTGATCGCTGGTGGGCACAAGGTGCTCATCTTCTCACAGATGGTGCGCTGCCTTGACATCCTGGAAGACTATCTCATCCAGAGACGGTTAGTACAGGGTCCAGCATTCACCAGGGCTCCTCCGCAGAACCTCCATGCACTGCACAGAGTGGCAGCAGCACAGGGTGGGGATTTGGCCATTCCATGCCCACGTACCAATGGATCTGAGTTACTATCTGCTGCTGGTGGGTGTGGAGACCCCAGAGCTAAGCACCTCAGGCCTTTCATTCTGTGTAGTCTGGGGCTAGTCCTCAGAGTGGCCATGTGGAAGTAGATCTTCCCTTGGTCCTGGTTCCCATGAGTCCCACATCCATGCATCATGCATGGGTTGTGTTGATTTTGTCATCATAAGAGACACAACTTTTGGGAATGACCACAGTGCACACAGGCCTTTGGGGGCCTGGGTCTTCACCTGGGCATGGGTCCTGCCAGTAAGTCCTGGCTGGTGTGCCCACACAGGAATTGGGGGATTTGAAAGCCACAGTCTGTTCAGGCCCCGCTGTGACTCTGCTCTGACCTCTCCCTGTTGGCAGGTACACCTACGAGCGCATCGATGGGCGGGTGCGCGGCAACCTGCGCCAGGCTGCCATCGACCGCTTCTGCAAGCCCGACTCGGACCGCTTCGTGTTCCTCCTGTGCACTCGGGCCGGCGGGCTGGGCATCAACCTGACTGCTGCCGACACCTGCATCATCTTCGACTCCGACTGGAACCCCCAGAATGACCTGCAGGTGATGGGCTGGGCAGGGCCAGGCTTTCAGGAGGTCCTGAGGCACAGCTCCTAACACTTGTGCCAGAGAGAGAGAGCTGGGCAGTAGCACCAGCTGTACTGAGCACAAGGTGCTGTGCCAGGACAGCTGGCAGGAATGTGGGCAGAGGGAACAGGACATGAGGGAGATTACAGTGTGGCTCTGAAAGCAGGGATGGGCCACACAGCGGGCAACACTGTTGTGTACCACATCTGCAGAGAGTCAAGGCTCCAGCCTGAGCCCTGTGTCTTTGCCTGGGGGTGCTGGGATCTCCCATTCCTGCTCCACAGCTGTGCAGGCTGTGCCAGAGCCCTGCAGGTCAGCCACAGCAGGGAGTGAGGGTGCTGTGGGAGGTGACTGTGGATCGGGTGGGTGAGTGTAGATGCTGATGCAGGGTGCCACAAGCCACACAGTCCCCATCCAGCTTTGCACCCTGCTCTGACACTGTGCCATGCACCGACAGGCTCAAGCTCGCTGCCACCGGATCGGGCAGAGCAAGGCGGTGAAGGTCTATCGCCTCATCACCAGGAACTCCTACGAACGGGAGATGTTCGACAAGGCCAGCCTGAAGCTGGGCTTGGATAAAGCTGTGCTGCAGGACATCAACCGCAAGGGCAGCACCAATGGGGTACGTCGGCTGCTGGAGCGGGGCAGGTGGGAGCCTGCAGGAGATCTCTTCTCTTTCCCTGCAAGTCACTGCCGGGTCAGAGCAGGGACTGGGCAGGCTTTGGAAAGGGAGAGCCCAGCCCCACTCACTTGCACTGCTGCTCTTTGGTCTGCCAGGCTGTTCCTGCACTGCCATGGGGACAGGGGACATGTGACGCTGTGTCCGGGGTGGCATGGACTGAACAGTCCCTGACAGTCCCTCAGGAAGAGTTTTGAAATGACATCTTTGCTTTAACAGCAGCAAGTGTGGGTTGTCTTGGGGCCCTTTCTCCTGGAGCAGAGGGAGGAACCTTCTCCTGTTGTGCAGTGGTTATGGCTGCTGGCCAGGTTGGTGATGCCCCTGTGCTTTGGGCAGGTTCAGCAGCTGTCCAAGATGGAGGTGGAGGACCTGCTGCGGAAGGGTGCCTACGGCGCACTCATGGATGAGGAGGACGAGGGCTCCAAGTTTTGTGAGGAAGATATTGATCAGATCCTCCAGCGCAGGACACAGACCATCACCATCCAGTCTGAAGGGAAGGGCTCCACCTTTGCTAAGGTGTGCTGTACTCCCTTGGGGGGGAAGGGGGATTTCCTTTGGGGGTCAGGGAGGGGGAACATTCAGGGCAGTAGCGATCGGCCAACCTCCTGCCTGTGTGTGGAGACATGTCCACATGGAGGCCAAGCTCTGCTGTCCCCCTGTGCTCAGGAGTGACAGACTCACTGTCAGTGTGCTGAGGTGCTGCAGCTGGTGTGGTCTCCTGTCTCTGGTGGTCAGCAGAGGATTGAGGAAAAGCCAGCAGCCTGGTGGGTGATGGAAGGCTGCCTCGGAGGGTTCAGCTGTGAGGTCTGGCTTTGCATAGGACCCCAGCATGGTGGCAGGACCCAGCTGCTGGGCTGCACGGTGCTCAAAGCCAGGTGCTGCTGTGCTATGGAAGCTGAGTGCTGTGCTGACAAAACCCCCAGATAGAGCCTGAGGAGCCAGCTCTGTGCTATGCTCTGGCTGGTGCCTGCTGGGGCCACTAAGGGCCATCTGTCCTTCCTCCTCTTGTACAACCCAGGCTCTGTTTACAGTGAGTCAGGCATGACTGTAGAACAGAGGGGTTCAGCTCCCTTAGACAAAAAAAGAGCCCTCTGGCATGTATCAGCTTAGGGTGTAACATCCCACAGCAGCAAGGCCATGCACTCAGACAGGTATGTGGGGCATCTCTGGATGGTGGGTTGCACCCTATTCACTCCTCTTCTTTCTTTCCTAGGCCAGCTTTGTAGCATCAGGAAACAGAACTGACATTTCCTTAGATGACCCCAACTTCTGGCAGAAGTGGGCCAAGATAGCAGAACTCGATACAGATGCCAAGAATGAAAAGGTAGGATGCAGTTTGTGACCCATGTGCCTTACAGCTGATCTGACACCATGTGGCCTGGGGTTCAAGTGAGAGCTGCATGCTTCCTCTGGGCTTCTGAAGAGGTTTGTGTTGGGCATCAGGAATTACTGCAAGGGAAGACTGATCCATGAATACTGGGTAAAGCCTGATTTATTTAGCCACATGTTGATCTGTGTCTCTCTGATCTATCAGGGTACTCAGTCTGTATTCCCAGCTACTCCCAACAATCCCACCCTCTGCTTGAGAGCATTGTCCAAGTGCTCCTGGAGCTCTGGCAGCCTTGGGGCTGTGCCCATTCCCTGGGGAACCTGTTCAGTGCCTGACTGGCCTCTGGGGAAAGAACCTTTTCCTGATGCAGCTGCAGTCATTCTCATGGGTCCTGTCCCTGGTCACAGAGAGCAGAGGTTGGAGCTGCCCCTCATGAGGGCAGACTGGTGCTTCTGCCTGTCAGGAGGCAGAAGGCTCAGGGTGCTGCCACTGACTCCAGTGCAGCCCCAGGGCTGCCATAATTCCAGCTAAGGCAGCAGTGTTGTACAAGATGGCTGTAGACAGCAGCAGGAGGGAGGCCCTACAGCTCTGCAGAGCTCACTGCTTAAGTTGGAGCAGTGGGAGAGAGAGAGTGTGTATATGTGTGTGTGTGTGTGTGTGTGTGTATTCTATGTGCCTGAAATCCTGGCAGATTTACATGGCATTAATTCATTCAACGAGGTGGGGTAAGGAGAGAAGGCAGGTGCATCCTATTTAATTTCATATTGCTCCCTCCTGCACCTTCTTGGAAGCTGCCTTTCCTGTTCCAGTCCACCTGTCCCCCTGACACAGAGATTGCACTGCCTTCAGCTCTGCACAGCACTTGGCACAGGCAGTGCATAGAGGGCCAGGAGTGACTCAGAGCTGAGTCAGCTGCTGGCAGTCAGCAGTTTGGACACAGAGGGGCTGATTTTCAGCCTGTTATCTGTCAGGCTGTTTTGTGCTGGTCAGGAGTTGTCCCTTGTTCAGGCAGAGCTGCACACATGTAACTTGAAGCTGATGTCTAGTGGGAAGGTGATGGTCAGCCACAGGGCTGGCAAGCCGGGAGCCAGAGGCTGAGCAGAGCCCGGGTGGCAGGGCCAGAAGAGCACAGGTAGGTGTTTGTGCCTTCACCTGGGAGCACTCTCTGCTCTGTCTGTCCCAGGAGAGCCTGGTCATCGACAGGCCCCGCGTGCGGAAGCAAACCAAGCACTACAACTCCTTCGAGGAGGATGAGCTGATGGAGTTCTCGGAGCTGGACAGCGACTCTGACGAGCGACCCACCCGCTCGCGGCGCTTCAACGAGAAGACGCGGCGCTACCTGCGGGCTGAGTGCTTCCGTGTGGAGAAGAACCTGCTCATATTCGGGTGAGTGTCACCCTGTGAGAGACAGCCTCAGCCTCAGCTGCCCCTGTGCCCCCGTGGCCACTCCCTGTCTGTCCTGTTTGCTATGTTGCCTCCTTCCAGCGGTGACTTCCCTGGTGGAGCCTGGCCTCTAAGCAGTGCTTTGGGATGGGAGAAGAGTTAGGAGGACAAAGCTGGCAGTTGGCACTTCCAGAGTCTGCTCCTGCCTCTGCTCTGTTCAGTCCTGCAAACCTTTCTCCCTCTTTGCTCCTGTAATGTGTGGGCAGAACATCCCTGCCTTAGGGGACCTGGCAGGGCTGTGCCCCTAGAGGAGCTCCTGGAGAGAGGTGACAGCAAGGTCTCTAATTGCACAGGAGTGTTTACTCTGTGTTCCTGCTGTTTCAGCTGGGGACGCTGGAAGGATATCCTGACCCATGGGCGGTTCAAGTGGCACCTGAACGAGAAGGACATGGAGATGATTTGTCGGGCCTTGCTGGTGTACTGTGTCAAACACTACAAGGGGGATGAGAAGATCAAGAGTTTTATCTGGGACCTCATCACACCAACAAAGGATGGCCAGAATCAGGCTCTGCAGAATCACTCAGGTATTGCGTGTTCTCTCTGCCATTGTAGCTGTACCCAATTGCCCTGTGCCAGCCTGCAGGACTGAGGCTGCAGAATTCACAACAGAGCTGATGGAAGCAGTCTGCAAGTGTTTGTGCTTCAGCACTGCAATTCTCTTCACAGAGAAAGGGGCTTCCATGAAGCTGACCTGCACATTGACCCTCAGAGCCAGCAGCAGAGGCTAGCTGAGTGAGGGAGGCTGTTTTCTAGCTTTCAGTGCAGAGAGAGCCTTGTGGTAGGAACAGAGGTACTGCTGTGTCTTCTCTGGCCTGTGAATAAACAGGAGGTTCCCCTGTGCAAGGAGATGCTGGGCAGTGAGCTTGTGAACACCTTATGTACATGTTGGGTGTAATAGGGATGAGACTGCTGATTTCACTCAGGGCATGGACATGCCTCAGGCTGCTGCTCAGGTCCTCCCAGGGCACAGCATGGACATGGTACAGGACTGCCTGTGCCTCTGGGCAGCACGGGCAGCTGCACCAGGGAAAGCTGGAGGTGCAGCTGGGCATCCATCTCACACCAAGGTTGTGGATTTGATGCCCATATGCACCATTCACTTAAGAGTTGAATTAAGAATATTCTGTGATTTTGTGATTTCCAGCTTTTGTTTCCCCTCGTCATGGTGCTAGTCTCAGACTTACTGGTCTGCAGTACCTGCCCTGATGGGTGGAGGGGCAGTGTCGGTTTGTCCTGAGATTTATGCAATGCATAGTGCTCCCCAGGTGATGCTGCCTTCTCTCACTGTGTGTAGCAGGACCCTTGTCCTAGGCCTGGCTATGCTCTCTCTACTCAGAGGCAGTGTGTCTGAAGTTCATGTGTCACATGTCAGATCTGTAATTGCATCTGTTGGCTAGAGGTGTCTGTGTTCTGTTGTGTAGAAGTTCCCAGTATATCCTCAGCTTCAGACAGGTCACCCAAAGGCTTCTCAGCACTGCTCTGGCTCTAGCTCTGCCTCTGATGGACACTGCAAATTGGCCTCCCCACCTGCAGTACAGTGGCTGCTCTCTGTAGGCTCCTCTGGGGCTGAGGCAGCCTTAAAGCCCACCCTGTGAATGAGGCAGCCATTGAGGGGCCTTTGTCTTCATCTGTGAGCCCAGAGTGGGTGCTGGCTCCCTGGATCTGGGCTTGTGGCCTGGGACATGTGGTCACTGTCTGCCAGAGGACTGTAGCTGACCTGGCAGCCCAGTGCCTGCATCCTGTGGCTGTCAGGACAGGTGAGTGGGGCTGGGGGAGGCCACAGTGTCCCTCAGCGAGTTAGAGCCCAGCAGCCACATGCTGCTTGTTCTGTACTTGTTATTTGTGGCACAAGGTGAGTAGTGAGGGGGCTGAAACTCTCCAGACTGCTTTTGGCATCAGGGAGTTGGGCTGAAACCTGGGACTTCTGTTCCCAGATGATGGAGCACAGGCAAGGCTGTTCAGGAGTCGTGATGCTGCTGAGTGCCAGGTGTATCATAACTGGTGCTTAAACCCCAACATCATCATTTCCTTCTGCTTGGAAGTGTCCAGATAGCTTTTGCAGCTTGAGGTCCAAGGATGTGCCTTTTGGTGGCTGCCATAAGTTATTCCAGTCACCTCCTGCAATGGCAGTCACTTTGGCAGTGCTGCTTCCTGCTCTTGCCACACAGCTGGGAGTGAGCTTGAGAGTCCTGTGGGGAGCAGAACAAGACTCAGAAACAAATAACTGGTATGAGTAGTCTTGATTTAGATAATATCAAGTAATGAGCAAGCCACAGTTTCAGCAGAGGGCCAGGATTGCTTTAGGGCAAGAACATTGAATATTGACCAGCAAAGCGACCAGGAGCTTCTCCACCAACTCTTTAGAATGGCTTTTCCCACCTGTGTTGTCTGGGCCAGAGGAGCAACAACATCTCAGCCTGACATCAGGATCTGGAGAAGAGCAGAAACAGCAGAGCACTTCAGGGCAGAGCAATGCTCCTTCCTCAGTCAGGAAGTCCTTGAGCTGTAACTGCTGTGGCTCCCCAGGCAGCCTCAGGTGCCACTGGTGTCTGAGAGAGTTGACTGGGCAAGTCATGCCCCATTCCTGATGTGCAGAAAGGAACAGCAACCTTCAGCCCTTGCTGGGGCATGCCGGAGCTCTTCTCAATCCCACATCTGTGGGATAACAGGGAGTGAGCACAGCACCCAGACAGTCCAGCTCAGAGCTCTGCTCTGATCCAGCACCATCCTGCCTTTCATCCTAGAACAGGCCAAGCTGCTGAGGAAGCAGCATGAGTTCATCAGGCCAGTTTGGTGCTGGGGACAGGAGGCCTGGTGCCTACTGCAGGCCTTCAGCTGGGCCACAGCTCTGGTCCTGTCATGGAGCTGCAGACTTTATGCAGCAGTTGATGACATGGTGATGCTTTGTCTTCTTTACTGGTGTCACAAGACCAGACAGATGGGATGAGACTGCTTAGACATCCTTTCTCCTTCATGCCTGCTGTTCCTACCTCAAGAGCAGCTGCCCAGGGAAGCAGCTTATCCCTCTCTAGAGATTCCAAAAACAGTGACAGCACCAGGAGCTGTTTCCACATTCTGCTGTGAACTTGCACCTTATTTCAAGGTTGAAGTGTGTTTAATTTTCATCTCCAGCCACTGGATCTCATTTAATCTTTATCAGGCAGATGAGACTGCATTCCCTTTCCCATTGGTACCTTACCCCCCTTGCAGCAATCCAGTTCTTCCCAGCCTGGCTCCTGATGCAGGGTGTGAGAAACAGCCCTTACAGATCAGATCAGCATGTCTGCTGATCATTTGGCAGCTTCTTGTTTGAGCTCTTATCCCAAGTAACTGTCCCCACAGGGTGGCCTTCAGAGGTGGCTGTAGTGTGTAAGTCAGTCTCCAAGGGCTGTGCCCAGGCCCAAGGTCCCTTCCATGCTTCATCCCTTCTGTGTGATATTTTTGCACATCAAGAGCCATGTTATTATTTGTGCTCAGCATTGCACTGAGAACGCACAGCAACTCACTTTCTGTCGTGATCCCCAAGTTTTCCACAGAGATGTGAAAATCCCATGCTCTGCATTTGCCCTGTGGTCTTCCTCTCCTTGGCTCTCCAGGCTGCAGCTGGGACCTCTGCAGCTCCTGGGCTCCTCCAGCTCCTGGCTCTGCTGCCCCACCACCTGTAGCACTGGAGGAGCCTGCTGGCAGTGCCAGGCCATGCCCACGGTGCCCGTGGTGCTCACTGGCTGCCACTCCCTGTTACAGGCTTGTCAGCACCCGTGCCCAGAGGCAGGAAGGGGAAGAAGACAAAGAACCAGATGCTGCTTCCTGAGATAAAGAATGCAGACTGGCTGGCCACCTGCAACCCTGAGGTGGTGCTCCATGATGACAGCTACAAGAAGCACCTCAAACAACACTGCAACAAGTGAGTCATAGAATCATGGAGTGGTTTGGGTTGGAAGGAGCCCTAAGGAACATTACCCTGGCCAAGGGCAGGGACACCTTCCATTATCCCAGGTTGCTCCAAACACTGTCCAACCTGTCCTTGAGCGCTTCCAGGGATGGGGCAGCCACAGCTTCTCTGGCAACCTGTGCCAGGGCCTCACCACCCTCAGAGTGAAGAATTTCTTCCTAACATCTATTCTAAATCTCTACTCTTTTAGTTTAAAACCATTTCCCCTTGCAGGAGCCCACATTGGCTCATGGAGACAGTGGGCTGAGGGCCTTTTGTGTTGAGAGGGTGGGAGGGGGCTGTGAAGGGCTCACAGCCCACAAAGGACCACCCTGATTCCCCTCCAGCCATGTCCCAAGTGCCCCTCAGGCAGCAGTCACAGGGCTGGCAGTGTGACACTTCATGGTCACTGCCCAGCCTGTGTTATGGAAGTGGGTCCTTGCAGGTGGGAACACGTGGTGTCAGGCAGGTTTCAGTGGCCTTGCTGACCTCTCTGCTGCCGGGACAGGGTTCTGCTGCGGGTGCGGATGCTCTACTACCTGAAGGCTGAAGTGCTGGGGGAGGCTGCGGATAAAGCCTTTGAGGGGACCCCTGCCAGGTAGGGACCTGACGTGAGCCCCTGCGAGGCTTCTCGGGCTTGAGCGCTGCCACCGGCGTCTGACCAGCCACATCTGGGCTCTCTGCAGCTGCAGATGGATCTGACCCCAGGGCTTCCTCAGGCTAAGCTGCACTCTCAGGCTGCCACCCTGCCTGTGCAGACACTGAGGCAGCTGAGACTGTAGCACCAGCCTGGGGGTGATGGGGACCTACAGGGACACCCTGCAGGAAAATGGTTCTGTGTGCTGCTTCGCAAATGGGCCCTTATACAAATCTCTTCACAGAGGCTGCTCCAGTCTCAGGGCCAGGCCTCAGAGCAGAGCATGCCCCATCACTGTGGCCTGCAATCCTTCCCAGAACTGGGAACAGTGGGACCCATAGCTCTGTAATGGCACTGAGCCTGCAGCCTGCCAGCTCCTGACCTTTCTGCAAAGACTCAGCTCTCAGGGCTTCTCAGAGAAGCATGATATGCTGAGCTTAAAAGCTTAATTTCCCCAAGTAGGGGCTGCTGCCTTCCCCAGCACAGCTCCATCAGCACTAATGTATGTGGGAAGACACCATTCTTTTGGGGTCGGAGGGTGTGAAATGTTTTGCCCCTAGAGATGCTGTTCAGGTAAGACAGTATCCTCAGTCCTCTGGTTTTGCTTGGGTGGGAGGGGAGAGAGGCTGAGTGCACCCATTGCCCTGGAGAAGGAGGAGCAGGAGGGCAGCAGGTTGTGATGGAACCAAGGCTCCAGCTCTTTGAGTGCAGGGAGATGTGTATCCATATCATGGTAGGGCCCCAGGCCAGTGTTCATTAGCTGTCCCCAAGCCAGCAAGTGATGGTTCCTGCCTCCCCCTGTCCCTTCTGAGCCATGCCCAGTGCCCCTCAGTGTATGGTGAGGCTGGGAGAGGGGTGTTAATACTATGTCTGCCACAGGGAGCTGGATGTGCTGCTGCCAGACATTGACTATGTGGAGATCCCAGTGAACTGGTGGAATGCTGAAGCAGATAAATCCCTGCTCATCGGTGTCTTCAAGCACGGTGTGTACCCAGCTGTCTGGTGGGTGCAGGTGTGTGAGGGAATAAGTACCTCTGGTACTGCAGGGGATGTCATGTCAGTGCAAAGGACAGAGCCATAGCCGTGCTCCACATCCACGTAGCACCAGGACAGCTCTCCCCAGGTGCCAGCAGCACATTTGGGTGGGGAACAGGCACCCCATGGTGCCCAGGGTGGCCATGGCAGATCTCGTGGTAGACTGTGATTTGCCAGGAGCAGTGTGCAGTTGCTGTGTGAGGGCAAGGAGAAGGGCACAGATCTTTTCTTGGCCTCATCATGGAGTCCGGGTGGGGTTTCCAGGAGACACAGGGCTGTGTGCCCCAGCTGCACAGGATGGGAATACTGACCTTTCCCTTCACCTGCTGCCCAGGGGCTGCAGAGCCATTAGCAGCTTTTGGGAAAGTGTTGTGAATTTCTAGGGGTGAGAATTGCTCTCATGGCAGCACAGAGGGAGTGGGAGCAGGTGGGGAGCTGTGTGCCAGCAGCAGGAGGTTTTTGTGAAGCAGGCTCAGGCTGTGTGTCTGTCGCGGCAGGTTACGAGCGGTACAACGCCATGCGGGCTGACCCGGCGCTGTGCTTCCTGGAGAAGGTGGGCATGCCCGACGAGAAGCTGCTCTCTGCCGAGCAGGGCACCAGCGACGGGCCACAGGACGCTGCTGAAAGGTGGGCAGAGCACAGAGCCGAGCTCTCCCAGCCTGGCGTTGGAGGGAGGGAGCAGGCTGTGCTTCTGAGCACAGAGGGGAGGGCAGAAGGGAGCTGGTCCCCACTCTGAGGTGGATGGATGGCATGAGCACCAATTCTTTGCTTCTTGGTGCTGAGAATAGCATAGCCACAGGGGCTGTGCTGCCACTACCAGGGACTGTTCACTCTCTCACCTAGGGGCAGTGTGGAAAAAGAAGAGAGCAGTGGAGAAAAGCTGGAGGGGCTGTCAAAACAGGAGGTGAGTGGGATTCACAGTGGTTGATACAAATCTGATGCTGCCCAGCCTGCCCTGCAGTACAGGCTTAGCTCCATGAGCTCTGGTGCAGGGCAGTAGGGAGCTAGCATGGCTGGTCTGCCTTGTGTGTGCCCCATCTTGTGTGCATTGCCTCTGCTGCCTGGAGCACAGCTTCTGCTGTACTGCTCTGTGCTACCTGTGACCTGGGCAGCATCTTCCTCCTGAGGAGCTGAGGGGTATCGAGGGCTGGGGATTCCCAGGAATGCTGGTTCTCACTCTTGGTTGACTTCAGGAGCCATGTGGGGCCCTGACAGAGGAGTCAGGGATGTCTCAAAAAAAGTGGCCTTGGGGGGAGAGGAAGATCAGGGAATGAGGCAGCACAGGGGAGTGCAGGAGTTGTTCAAACAGTGAAAGCAGTCACACTGCTACTGTCCTCAGCACTACAGCCTCTGTCACTGTGTGATCCTTCCCTCCAGGCCCAAAATGGCCTCTCTGAGCTGTCACCTCTGATCCCGTGTGCTGAGCACAGCCAGCATCTGCAGCCCAAGGGCACTGGACACACAACCCTGCCCATCCCACAGCCTACACCCTGCCAAGGATGTGGGTGCAGGGGATTCTGTGTGGGGTTGAACCTCTCTGATTGTTTCCTTTTACAGGACATTGTGGCTGCTGGGGTAGGTGAAGCCAGTGAGAAGCGGGACGAGCCAGCGACAGGTGAGGCCATGTCTCCTGCTTTGTGGTCCCTGGCTTCCCAGGATTTGGGAGCCTGAGTGCTACCCCAGGCACTGCTCGGTGGGAGGAACACATTGCTGGGCTGGAGGGACATGCTGCTCTGTGTTAGTGGGTAAGACAGCTCAACCTGGGCAGGGGCCCTCATGCACAGACTCACAGGTGACCCATGGATGGGCCTCTGGCAGGGCAGCCAGGGTTCCAAGTGATTCCAGCCAAAGCTACCCAGGATGACTGAAGCCATTAGCCTGCTCTTGTTCATGCAGTTGCCTGCATGAGATGAGTGTGTGAGGTCTCTGCAGCGGGCAGTGTTGGCGCATGCTGTGAGCTGGCTGGCCCCACTGCTAAGCAGGGAGCTGCAATCTTCTCCCATGCATGGCCTGGCCTAGAGCCATCATTCCTACCCTGATCTCAGCTTCTGGACTCTTTCCGAAGGAAGCTAAGACATGATGAGGCTGTTACCCTGAAGGCCCAGGGATGGTCACATGGCCCCTACTCATGACTGCGATTGCTGATGCTCCCTATGGGAGGCAGAAGGTGGGAGGAAGCTCTTGGAGCTCTCCAGAGGATGTGGGAGCCTGTGGCTTTGCTGTGTGCTAAATACTAACGTCCTTGCTGATGTTTGAAGCCCAGGATGGCTCCGACTCAGACAGATCCTGCTGGCCTGTCTCCTCTGCTCTCACGGCCAGGCTGCGGCGGCTCGTCACCGTCTACCAGCGCTGCAACCGCAAGGAGCTGCCCGCGCGCGGGGAGATGCTGGTGCCTGGTAACCATGGCTACTGGCTGCAGGATGAGATGTTCCGGAGAGCCTCCGAGGTGGACTCGCTGAACAAAGAGATGCAGAAAAGGTAATGCAGCAGAGCAGCCTTTACAAAGCTGGTTTAGCCCACTTGAATTCCTTGGCCACCAGAGCTGACCCAGGTAGATGACACCAGAGCTGTCTGAGCTGCCTGCTGCCCAGGGCATGGAGTTACATGGGTCCTTGCTGGGCTGGGAATGTGCTCTGAGTAATGGGAGCCTTGCTGGTCCAGCAGCCAGCCCAGCTGAGGAGCAGCCTCTAATGCAAACTGGAGTTCGTGGGTAGCAGGTGGTGACACTGAATGGAATTGAGGGGACAGCTCTTTGGGGTCAAATTCAGTGTCTGCTGGGCCAGGGGTCAGTCTCAGCAGAGGAGAGTTGTGTCCTTGGGACACACTGTGGATGAGAATGACTGATGAGCACTGTCACAGCCTGTGAACAGTGCCCTTCCAACCATTGTGGCTCTGACCTCTGGCTTTGCCTCCTGCTCATGGCCTCTGGAGCCAGTGGTGACACATCCTGGTTGCATTGTGCTCCCATTTCATTTGTGTCCCAGTATGTGGGAGGGGGTTGGGGCTGTCCCAGCACCATGGTTGGCTCTTTGCAGCCATTGGGAGGGTTTGCACAGGCTGATGCTGCTGCCGTGTCTGCCAGTCTCCCATGCCACCCTGGGTCTGGGACTCTCTGTGGTCACCAGCCCTGAGTGGTTTTGCCTCCTGTGATCCTGTCCCTGCAGCAGGACCCATGTAACCACATGGTATGTGTACTGCCTTGTGCTCTGTTCTTAGCCTCCTTGTGTAGAAGCTGTTCCAGCCCACCTTCCCTTTCCTCTTTTTCTGGACTTCTTCCAGTCATACCATCCCTTCTTCGAGTCAGGGCCATCAATGATTGTGCTGTGGATATCACAACAGCCTGGTATCTCCTGCTCCTCAATTCTCTAGGCTTTTCCTAGGGAAAATTGCCTTACAGCAGTTTTCCACTAGCCTTTAATTTGAGGCCTTCTGACACATTCATTGATCTCCTTGATTTGCATTATTAATATATTAATTAACTTTCTTCTTGTTCTCATTTTTCAAATGAAACATGATTGCAGCCCCTGGGTGGCAGTGCTGGCCCAGGTGTATTTTGGGCAGTTGGAGAGTGCTGTGGGTGTTGTCACCCTGTATACTGTCCTTTGATATGTCTCAGCTGCTTGCTGGTGCTGGCTCAGAGCTGCAATTCAGAGGCTGAGATGTGACTGGAAGGTTTCTTCAAGGCCTCAGTGCTCCCCTTTTTCTGCCCTTGCCTGTTGTGTGCACCCAGCTCTGTTCTCTGTGCTGTTTCTCTGCCTGGTGCTGTATTTGCCCAGGACACTTCACCATTTCTGTTCTTTGAGTGGTCCCCACAAGGTGAAAGCTCACAAGGTCCAAGCCAGCTTGAAAGTTGTGTTCTAAGAGTGCTGCAACTGAACTCCTTCATCACCACTGCCACTCTCCCCTGAGAGACGTGGGGAGCAGGGTGACACCCAGGAGTCCACAGGAATCAGGAGTGAGTTGTGTTTGTTATTGGGACTCTTACAGCAGCAAGCCCTCAGTTTCCCTCTGAAAGAGTCTGGATGAAAACTGTGTTTGCACATCCTTCCTTTGTAATTCCTGGTACAGAGAGCTGACCTTGCCATGGAAGTGAAACAGCTTGATGTGGCAGGAACGGGGTAGATGGGATAGGTTTGTGCTTGCACAGAAGCTATGGAGCCTGCACCCTGTTGGCAGTACAGCCCAGAGCTGCACTCAGGGGTTTATTGAAACAGCCAAGAGAGTATTTTCAGCCATGAGTTGAGAGCTAGAGGGTCTGTGCACCAGGGGGCAGAGCATCTTGGGCTGTGGTGGTCTCACCAGTGTGCTCCTCCTGGACACCTCCCTCTGAACTGTTGGTCAGGAACTAGACTGTACTCTCTGAGCCTCTGTGCCTGGTGCTTTGCCTGCTCTGGGCCCAGTACATGTCTCAGTGGTGTTCCTGTCTCCTCCTTGCTCCACAGGTGGACCAGGAGGGAACAGGCAGATTTCTACCGTACTGTCTCCTCCTTTGGGGTTATCTATGACCAAGAGAAAAAAATCTTTGACTGGGCCCAGTTCCGAGCCATCTCTCGACTGGAGAAGAAGACTGATGAGAGCCTGGAAAAGTACTTCTACAGCTTTGTGGCCATGTGCAAGAATGTCTGTGGTCTCCCTTTGTGGAAAGAGGATGGTGAGTGGAAATTGCATGGCCTATGAAGGGGTAATGGTAGGTCTATGTAGAAGGGCTCCCACTGCTCTCATGGAGCAGGAGAGCAACGGAGGAGCTTCAGAGACAATTGGAAGCAGTAAGATGTCAGGCAGGCTGTGGGCTAGCAGCAGTCATGCATTTCTGACTGCCATGTCCCCACCATGTAGTGCCTCCCTGGCACAGTGGGAAAGTAGAGAAGCCCCATGGACTCCTGCCTCTGCTCTCACAAAATTCTCAGAGTTCTCACAGGAAATCACAACCAGTTTTATCCAAGATGGCAACCTCTGTATGTGAGAGGCAAGTAGAGCTCACATAAAGCACTGCTCCGTGATGGAGCTGGGGGTTGTTTGGGTGAGCTGTATTGCTGTTCTCCAAGCATCCCTCTGGTGCTGTTGGACAGAGTCCACTCCATCTATGCCTGTGCTGACTGTGGAGCTCTGCTGCACAGTAAATGGAGCCTGGATCCACTGCAGGAGGCTCAGGAAGCCTGGCCAGCACACAGGGCATCCATTTCATTTGAGTTCTCTGCAGAGACTGTGCATTGGCATCATGGTGGATGAAGCCTTGGAGGCTATTTAGGCACAAAGCGATTTGTTTCCAACAGCAGCAGAAAACATTTTGCCTCAGAGCTGTCATGGAGTGTGGTCTTAGGCACAGTTGTTTGTATTTGTGTGTTATGCCTTAGGTAAGTGTTCCTTATCAGAAGGGCTGCACGAGGTGCCCTTCCCACACAATGGGCTGAAGGGCTACCAGAGCTCAGAGCACAGGTCCAGGCAGCTCCAGCACTGCTGCTGCTGATGGAGCAGAGCTCAGAGAAGACTCTGAAATCCTCTGCAGCTGGTGCTGCTCTTGATCCAGCTGCTCATGTCAGGGAGTTTTATTCCCTGTGTCCATTTGGTGGGATATGACTGGAATGTACTGAGACTGCAAAAAGAGGCCTCAACAGTGGCTCCAAGTACTGGTGCCACCTCACCTTCAGTACGAGCAAGAGCTAAAACTCAGCTTGCTCGCCACTGCCTCTGAGGAGTTCCTGCCAGCCCAGATAATGTGTCCTTGGCTTTGCTGTCCCCCCTGCAGGTGCTCCAGACCCCGACATCTACGTGGAGCCCATCACGGAGGAGCGTGCTGCCCGCACCCTGTACCGCATCGAGCTGCTGCGCAAGGTGCGCGAGCAGGTGCTCAAGTGCCCCCAGCTGCAGGAGCGCCTCAAGCTGTGCCGGCCCAGCCTCTACCTGCCTGTCTGGTGGGAGTGTGGCAAGCACGACCGGGACCTGCTGATCGGCACCGCCAAGCACGGCCTCAACCGCACCGACTACTACATCATGAATGACCCCCAGCTGTCTTTTTTAGATGCCTACAGAAACTATGCCCAGCATAAAAGAGCGGGGTTCCCAGGCCCAGAAACCCTGTGCTGCCTTTACCAGTCTAACTCCAAGCTCTACAGTTCCCCCGTGTACAGCCAGATGGACCAGAGCTGTGAAACCCTGGAGAGCGAAGCCGAGAGTCACATCAAGCTAGAAGCCGTGGACGGCGCCATGTCCCAGGCTGGGGGCAGCCCCCTGGATGCCAACTGTGAAACGTTCATGTCTGAGGTGCGGGACATCATTTCCAGCAACTACGACGAGAGCTCGCTGCCGGAGTCGCTGGTGTGCATGATGTACGACGAGAAGGCCTGTCCCAGCGAGCAGAGCTCCCTGGCCAGAGACAGCCCCGGCTGCACCGATGGCGGAGGCGGCATGGCCAAACTCTCCGAGGGCAAGCTGGAGGGGGATGAGGATCCATCCAGCTGTGATGCAGATGCCATGAGAGAGGCTCCCTTTCTGGAGGGTTTGCAGGTGGGCTCTGACCGAATGGACAATCAGAATGAGGAAGCTGAGCCTTCACCTTCTACTCCCAAGAGCAATCCTCCGCAGAGTGCTCCAATCAAGCTCGGCAAAGGCTTGGAACAGAAAGAAGCACTTGCCAGCCCAGCGGCAGGGCTGCCTGAGCATGGAACCATGGAAAGAGTCCTAGGTGTGGGGCTCTACAGTCCCAGTCTCCATAACTATGAGTTAAAGGTTCCTCCTGAGCAGAGGTTCATCAGTCTACTGCAGGAGAAAGGGTTGGAGGCAAAGTTGGGGCCAAGTCAGAGCCATAGCGAGGAAGATGAGGAGGAAGAAGAGGATGATGATAACTCTGAGGCTGCAGCAGATGCCATGGAAGACTTGAATGGTTCCAGGACCAGGGCAGATGGTGACACCGAGGCTCATGAACTGGGGGGTGAGGAGCAGAGCTCTGGTCTCCCCACACCTGAGGACACTTGCCCAGAAGATGTAAATGGCGAGAGGGAGTCCCTGGGGCTGGGGGAGCCCAGGGCAGAGGGCAGGGAAGACTGTGGCTTGAATGAGGAGAGCACCCAGCGGCTCTCACTGGGCCAGGCTCAGAGCCAGCCCTTCAGCCTGCCCACACCTCTGCCCCAGGGGGAACCTCGGGGGGCAGAGCCCCCCTGTGTCAGGGGAGAGCCCTTGGGTCGAGATGCTGAGGGGCAGACAGGCTGCACAGAGGCCCCACACCCTGAGCCTCAGGGCATAAAGCAAGAGGAGTGTGAGAACAGAGATGACGGAGAGAAAGCCAGCAGCAACCAGAGCCAAGGTACGGTCCTGAGAGCTCCCTCAGGTTGACAGTCACCTCTAGCTATGGTGGGAGGGACCTGCTGTCCTCCCTGCAGAGCCAGACCTTGCGACTGGCCAGCCTGTGGAGTGGCCTCCCATCTGTAGGAGTTGAGGTCCCTTTAGCTGCTGCAACTGTGGGCAAAAGGTGTTGGGGGTTGCATTTGCAGAACTCTTTCTCTGAGAGGGTTCTCTTTAAGAACTCTCCATCCTGAGCCCCAGCAGCCCTTCTGCTAAGAGCATGCCATGGAATGCAGGATTCCTTCCCCTTTCTGGCACAACTGCCTGTTGAGCAGCTCCCTTTGGAAAAGCATGTGCCCTTCTTTTCACCCACCTAGACATGGTCAGGGATGGGGGGCTACTGCAATTCAAACCCCCCAAACTCAGCTCAGGAGAGTGATGGCCCTTCTTGAGCAGTTTGGGCAGCCTGCCCTGATCCAGGTCTGCTGCTTCTCTTGGGAATTGTTTGAGACCTTTATGGAGCCAGCTGGGCATTGGGGTGGGAATGTGTGAGGAGATGCTCCCCACCTCTAGACAGGGAGAAAGGCAGGGTGATGGTGGGCTCTATTCTCTCATGCTTTTTTAGATGGTCCAGAGAAGTACTTGGAAGAAGAGAACAAGAATTCTGCTTCTGTCCTGCCCGGGGAGATTGATGATCTTCACGATGCCCGGGCACCAACCATTGCCCAGCTGCTGCAGGAGAAGACACTTTACTCCTTCTCTGAGTGGCCTAAGGTGAGTTTGAAATGAACACAGTTTGTATCAAAGTGTTCCTGGGTAGCCCTGGCCAGCAGTGGCTCATACAGCTCCAGCTCTGCCTCCTGCTCCTCTGCACACCCCAGTGGATGCTCTGGCCAAGGTGTTCTTCCTAAGCACCTGTGCCATGGAGATGCTTGCCCTCAAAGCAGTTCACTGCTGAGCTGAGATCAGCTGGGCTGGGCTTCACTTCAGTCCTGACCTGTCATACATGGGTCAGCCATTCCAATTTTAGCTTGCCACCACACAATTCTGTTTGCAGGACCGTGTGATCATCAACCGCATTGACAACATCTGCCACGCCATCCTGAAGGGCAAGTGGCCTTCCTCCAGCCAGCAGTTTGAGTCCCAGAGCCTGCTGGCAGCCCCAGCCATGGCCAGCAGCACCGGCAGCAGGAGCAGCTTCACCGAGTCAGAAGCCCCCGATCCCAGCTTCAACAACGGGGTCTTAATGTCACGAGTACAAAAGGTGAGGGGGGCCCTCAGGAGGTGACAGGCTCTGGAATCTGGGGTGAGAGAGCCCACAAGTACTCAGGAGCTTCTCAGGTGGGGCCCCTTGGTGCCAGGTGGGGTGTATAACACACGGCTTAAGCCACTTGCTCCCCTCCTGGTGAGTGCCCTGTGCTCTCAGCGCCCTGCTGCCCTCGCTGGAATGCAGCTGTTGTTGGCAGCTCCAGGCATCCCACTGGTATTCCAAAGGAAGGGGTGCAAGGAGCACTGCCCTGTCAAGTCCCCAGCTCCCAAGTCTCAGTGCCCCAGTCCCCAGCTGTCACATTGGACAGGAGCTGGTAGCCCAGGGCCCCAGCAGCTGGCGGGGCAGCCGTGATTATAACACCTTGGGATATCTGAGTGTGTGCGAGGGTGCTCCTGCACCATTCTCACCCAGGGAAAAAGATGTGCTATGCCCAGGGAAGGGACATCCCTCAGGGCTCCTTGAAGGGGCAGAGATGACCATTAGCTCAGTGCTGGTGTGAGGAGCTGTTCCCTGGGCAGGGCAGGAGCAGCCATAACCCTCTGTGGCTTTGGTACACACAGGAAGGTTTCCTGAGCCCTGCCTTTGCCAAAGACGAGCGGAAGCACAGGAGACCCTATGAATTCGAGATGGACAGAGATGCCAAACAGAGGAGCCTGGAGCAGCTGGCAGCAGCCCATGTCCATCCCCCCATTGTGCTGAACGGCTGGCGTGAGGCAGCGGTGGACTTGTCCAGAGCCTCTGATGGGAACCCAGGGAATTCCTCTCCTTTCCCCCTGAACACAAACATGCCCAAACTGGGGACCGTGAATGCCCTCCAGAGCTCCCTGGGCATGGACTTGTCTGGCATCCTACAGGCAGGGTTAATCCATCCTGTCACTGGACAGATTGTAAATGGCAGCCTCCGAAGAGATGATGCTGCCATGAGGAGGAGACGGGGCAGGAGGAAAAATGTTGAAGGGATGGACCTCATCTTCTTGAAGGAGAGGCCTCTTCCAAACAGGCTGCAGGTGGGTTGATGCTCCCCCCTTTCACATGGACCCGGTGGAGTCAGCACAGTTTGTTTCATGACCCAACTCTTCCCTCCAAGCTCTGCTGCCCATGACACTGTGCAGCTTCCTCCAGGACAGCTTGGTTTGTGCAGGATCAGTCAGGAGCAGATACTGCAGGGAGGAAGGGAAATTATCCCTCTGATATACAGCACTCTGGAGTGTTTGAATCCTTGTAAGCATTATCAAAAGTAGCTATCCCACCTCAGGGAATGTTTAGGTTTAGGGAAGATGAGGAAGAAAAGATCCTACTGTATGCTTTCTCCTTCTGTCCTGGGGTCCACTCAAAGAATGAAGCAATGCCAGTTCCCCTAGAGCACTTTAGGAGTGATCTGAGGGGAAGTTGGTTTTCCTGGTGATCAGAGTGTTTCCTTGTGAGTTCAGAAGTATCTCCCAGCTCTCTCTGCCCTCCCTACCACCAGAGCTGGGGATGGAGTGGAAATGTAATGTGGTGGTGGGTGGTGATTTAGGGAAGAGGCACTGGGAGTACTTGGATGAGTCTGTGTGATGGGAGCAGATGACCTGCCTTGGGAGCTGTGCTTCTCAGGGTGCACAGGCAGCATTGCATGCTGCTGATGGGCTCTCCCTGCTCCTCCTTCCACAGCAGGATGTTCAGGAAGACCAGCCACAGCCCCCTCAGAACAGTCCCCTCCCTGATGGGCCAGTTGCTGCTACCTCAACTCCACAGCCAGTCCCAGCTGCAGGCAGCCAAGAGAAGGCTGTCCCGAATAAGAGTCTCCTTGACTGGCTCCGGCAGCAGTCTGACTACACCCTCGATGTTCCCAGCTTTGGCACAGTAAGGGTGGCCTGCAGTGGCACGTGTGTGTGTGTGTGTCTGTGTCTGCCTTGTGTGCTACCCTTTGTGGTAGGTTTTTTCTTGTAACATGGTTTGTGATGTTCATTGGGGCTGTTCAGGGTTTCATGACATGTTGAAGAGGTGAGCGCTGTTCCCCTGTACAGCAACAAAAAGCACTTGCTGCTGGAGAACACCTTTCCCCCAGAATAAACATGCCCAGACAGGGGACTGTCAGTACCCTCAGGGCTCCCTTGGTGTGTACCTGTCTGGCATTCTCCAGGAGCTGAGCCCTGTTGCCCAAGGTTGGTTTTCCAGCTACAGTGCATCCATCTGCCCAATGCACAATGTTTTCCAGAAATGCCAGGGATGAATGGGGAAATGAGAAAATGGTTTTAAGGTGCTCAAGGTCTGTCAATGTTGTTCTTTTTCACCTGGGGTCATTTTAGGCAGTGCTATTGTACTAAATAAAGTTCCCAGGCAAAAGGAAACCTGCTCTCTTTTAAGAGTCAGACCAAAGAGGCTGTGTTGGAGGCTGACAGGCTGTGACCATATGGCTGTGGATGCTCTCAAAACGCAGTAGCTCAGAGTGAGGTGCGCAGTCTGATTCTTCCTGCTGTCTCATAAACCTCCACCTCTTGGTTTCACAGGTTAGTTTGATACAGGTTTCAACTTATTTAGCCTGTTAGACCGTGTGGTAGGCAGAGCACAGGTCATGAAACAGAGCAGAAAGAAATGTGGTGGTAAAATAGAAAAGACTGCATCTTGGTCCTGGAGGATCATGTGCCTGAGGCAGGGATTTCCTGGAGCTTGGAGTACAGGCAAGACATTAGCATTTTGAGGGTTACTGGAGATGAAGGGTGAGGAGCATTTGCTCAGCAGGTTGGCCTTCACTTTTCAAAGCCCAGTGACACATCCAGCTGTGTGCCCAGGGCAGACTCGCAGGAGCAGGTGTGGAGGTGCCTTCCCACTCCTTCCCAACACCCTTGCCTTCCAGGGAGGTACTGGAGCTTACCCAGTCTGACCATGCCTCTGGTGAAGCTCTTGCTCCCAGCAATCCAATGTCCCAGGCCAGCCCTGCAGGATCTATTCTCTCAGGGTAGGATGGATTGAGAGAGGCTCTGGGGTACTGCAGTTGCTCAGTTCAGAGGATGAACTGCATTCAGGGTCTTTTTCTGACTCTCAGGAACCCGTGCTGTCCAAGCTGTTCATCATAATGCTCCATCCCTGCAGGCACATCGACAGTGGGACTTGGTGCATGCAGTGGGTGTGCAGTGACTCGGCTCTAACTCGGTAGGTTGCAGTTCAGAGGGCTCTGATCCCAAAGAAACATGGTGCAGCATCTCTGTGATGAAAACAGCTAAAAGAGGAAGGAAACACAGCAGAGCTGAGCTGGTGAGAAGCAAGTGGCCGTATGAGAGTGACACAAGTGGCACACACAGACCTGTTCTTTCTTTACTGGCTGTATGCAGTGTCCTGTTTACAGATGCAGGTACAGGAACCTGCAGCATCAGGAGTGAAGGGGAGTTAGAAAGGGCAAGAGCACTCTTAGTGAAGTATACTGCAGACCCCTTTATATCTACCAAAACCAGTTTTACTCATTTGAGAGCTGGTCCTATGGCAGGGACCAGTTTGTGCTGCTGGCGCTGCTCCTGCCCCAGCCTGCAGGGATTCCCTGTCCCTTGGGAGCCCATCCATGCTGCTCTCCTGCAGGGCTTGTAGCCAGCCAGGCTCATTTAGCCATCTAGTCTCATTAACATTGTCTTGTTTGCACTCCAGAATTTTTCAGACAAGCCCAAGCAGAGGAGGCAGCGCTGCAAGGACCCCAACAAACTGGACATTAGCTGTCTGACGGGAGAGGAGCGGGTGCCGGTGGTACATAAGGGTACCGGACGGCGGGTAAGCCAAGGCCTGTTCTGTGCTCTGCCCTCAGTGTCCCAATGCTTAGCAGCCCTTCAGCTCACCTGTGGGGGAGATTTAGTCCAGAGAAGCCTATGGATGAGACAAACATCTGGAGTAGGTCTCTAATCTACATTATCCTGTGACACGTGTGTGCCCAGGTTCATGCAGACCTGTGAAATAAGTGACTGTGTGAAGAAAGGGATGTGGGAGTGTTGTCCCTTGCCAGGGGGTACAGACCCCTCAGTGGCAATGAGATGTAGCCTTTGGCTTTAGAGCCACTCTCAGCACAGCCCTGTTGTATGCTTCCCATTCTGGGTTTGATTGTTCCCTCTGAGTTCATTGCAGTATGCCACAAATTGTAACATTGCCATATACCAATACCGTTGGTTTGTTCCTCCTTATGAGGTACAGGCCAGAGCACAGCAGTACCCATCCCTCTGCTGGGATTGTAGAAAGTCAAGGGTTGGAAGGGCTTTTTCTTGCTTTCTGAGCAAGTAGGTTGGATTTATTTGTCTGCAGTTTAATCTCCAGGGCACTGATATTCCCTTCTCTGAAATAAGAAGGGGTGTTCGAGAGTACTTTGCACCAAAATTTAGTTCTTAAGCACACCCAGGACTGTACAAGGTCAGAAGGTGTTGTGACATTAATCACATCTAAAAGCAAAATTAAAGAGTGAGGCAGTAAGATTGTTTCAGACACATCTGTGTTCCCCTTTGTTGCCCCCATGCTGACCTTTCCTGGGTGAGTTGGGGACTTTGACATATTTTTTCTAAATGTGGCTTTTACAGAAGCTCTGTCCCCATCTGGTACCTGGAAGGGTAATGGGCTGGGCCACAGAGGGTGAACCTGCCTTTTCTCCCTGGCCTGTGTGTCTGGAGGCAGCAGGCACACACCAAATCCTGCAGAAAGGCAAGAGTAGCAAGGCAAGAGTCTCCACCCCAGCCAATTTGCAGCCCATAGCAAGAAGCTAGGGGAAGTGTAATCATATTTTTTGTATTCTTTTACATAACTCTCTCTGCAATAGAGGTCATCCTTCTGTTTTATAGTTAGGGGGAGCCACGGCACCAGCATTGAAGGAATTGCCAAGGTGGCTTGATGCAAACTTGGAGTATGCTGTTGCAGCTGACTGGGCTGACATTGTTAAGCTTTCAGTAAGTTAGAGCTTTTGGAGAAATCTGTATCATGTCATCTTTTCTTTCCCCTCCCCATCCCCACAACCTTTCTCCAGTGAGGATCTGGGAGCTGCAGGCAGGCCCTGGGCTGGGTGTGTGGGAGGGGATGCTGCAGCCCCAGGGCAGAGTGGGACTGGGGCCGTGGCCAGGCCACAGAGAGAGGGGCCAGCACCTGGGACTGGGGCTCAGCATGCCTGGCTGGAGAGCCTTGGGATGCTTAGGGTAGCAGGGGCAACAGGAGTGCCTTAGGAGCTGGACAGCAGCGTGTGCACAAAGCATTCTCATGGGTCAAATTTTCAAAAGCACCTCTAGTTGACGCTTTTACTCAGCTCCTGTGAACTCTGCCTGCACAGCCATAGGCCCAGCAAAGGCCTGAAGGGTCAGGCACAGACAGGGAGAGGGGCAGGACAGAACCTCCTGTGCCACATTCATCCACCCTGTCCATCCAGCAGTCCCTGCCCCATGTGTGCCAGAGGGCAGAGCTGTGCAGAAGGAGTGCTCTCCCCTCTGGCACACATGGCACTGCCAGATCACCCTGCCCTGCCCCACTGGCTGGCCTGATCCAGACTTCTCCCTGCAGTCCCTCTCACCTGCTGCCTGTGTTTGGGCTGCAGTGGTTTGTGTGACAGTCTTGAAGAGGGCTGGAGGGTGAATCCATTGGCTTAGAGGTTTGTACTGCTCTCAAATTGGTTTTTCCTTAGCTCTGGACATTTAGCATGGTCTGTCCCACTTCCCTGGAAACAGCTCCATGTGCAGGCTGGCATCAGGGCCCCATCTGGGCAGCCAGCCCCAAGTGAGCTGACAGCTCTTCTTTCCCCTGGTTTAAGGGAGCAGTCTGTTTGCCACAGAAACCACTGTGTGCTTTGCTCTGCCTGAGCACCTCTCCTGTGACCTGCTCCTGTGGCTGCATCCCATGATCATTCCCACCCCATGGACACTGAGCTTTTGGTGAATGCATACCTGTCCTGGCAGGGCAGGGGTGCCCAAGGATGGCTGGCTGCTCTGGGCACTCAGGCCAGCAGGAGCTGGGGCTGGCTCTGCCCACTGAGCCCAGGGGCAGCCATGGCCCCATGTAGCTTCTTCCACGTGCTAGTGGGAGATGCTCCCAGTAGGTTCTCCCTCCTTGGGCAGATGCTGTGCTTAGCAGACTGCCAGGTGCATCTAATTCATGTTTCTGCACTACAGCTGTCAAAAGGAAATACTTTTCCTACCTAAATTTATTATTTGAAATGGTTCAAAGAATGGTGATATTGAAATGCAAGGGAACCACGAAGGGAAATGTTTAAATGTCTGTGTTAAGGATGCTGAAAAAGGGAGTGTTAAGCTGTGCTGTGGATTCCCCTGCACTGCTCTGTGTAACCAGCTGGTCTCGCCCACTTCTGGCTGCTAGGTTTTGGTCCCATGTCTATTTTGTAAGGAGAGCTTTCTGAATTCTCCCTGGCATCTCCATGAAACTCTGACCAGGAACTCCTCAGACAGCATGTCCACTCTCTGTGTCATCCCATGAGCTTTGCTGTCCTGCAGAGCATTGAAAATTTGGCCCTTCCCATCTCAAAGAGGATTCTTTCACCTGTTGCTGAAGGCACAATTAGAGCTGGGCAGGGAGCTGAGTGAGCAGCTGACACCACACTGCCCTGGTGCTTCTTGGGCTGTGAGCAGCTGGTGCTGAGGGCTGGGGTGAAAAACAAGGTAAAAACATGCTTCCTCCTCCCCTCCCTGAGCCTTTGAGATTGCAGGATCCTGCCTGGGCAGAGCAAGGGTGTTTTGCATTTGGCAGCATCCCTTGGGGAAAAGTTGTGTGTACCTCTCAAATTCCATATCATGTAGGCAAATATTTCTGTGCCAACACCATGTGGGATGCAGATGTGGGCACAGACAAGCCAGATTCCCTTTGCTGCAGTAGTGACTGTCGGGTGTTCTCTGTTATGTCTCATTTTCAGGGCTACTTACCCGAAAACAAATTCAATCGCGTCCTCACCGAGCCTGTGCTCCGGGACACCGGGCCGCGCCGGAGAGGGAGGCGGCCCCGGAGCGACCTCCTTAAAGGGCCTGGTGTTGTAGCAGATTCTTCTTCTGGAATGGGACCATTGTTCATGAACGGACTAATTGCTGGGATGGATCTAGTGGGACTCCAGAACATGAGAAATATGCAAGGGATCCCCCTGACCGGGCTGGTGGGGTTTCCTGCTGGCTTTGCAGCTGTGCCCGCCGGTGAGGATGTGAAGAGCACCCTGAGCATGCTGCCCATGATGCTGCCGGGCATGGCCACCGTCCCCCAGATGTTTGGGGTGGGAGGGCTCCTCAACTCCCCGATGGCCACCACTTGCACCGCCACCGCTCCCACTTCGCTGACAAGCACAACGAAAGGCGGCGCAGGTGGCGCCGAGAAAGCCGGCGAGGAGAAGCAGGGCAGCCAGGATGGGAAAAAAGAGCCTCTGGCCGAAGATAAGCCTGGTCCTAGTTCATTTTCTAATCAGACAGAATCCGCAATAACTACCAGTAGTCCTGTAGCTTTTAACCCGTTTCTTATCCCAGGGATGTCTCCTGGACTGATCTATCCCTCCATGTTCCTTTCCCCTGGCATCGGCATGGCGCTGCCTGGCATCCAGCAAACCAGGCACTCGGAGGCGGCCACCCTGGAGAGCCAGAAGAGGAAGAGGAAGAAAGCAAAAGGGGAACTGGCAAACCCAGAGCCAGAAACTGTCTCACTGCCGGAAAAAGAAGCTGCAAACAGTCAAAACTGTGTGGAGCAGAGCCAGCCAGCAGCAGCAGAGAAGGAGCAGGATGGACCAGCAGAGGAGGAGCGCCAAGCTGCTCACGACACCGATTAGAACTTTTGTTTCATTGAAAGAAAAACACAAAAAGATTGTGGCTTGTGAGTTTCTTAACCCATAAACTCTTTGTTACTTCCCCTCCCACCCCGCTCCACCTTCATAAACCTGTGTTTCCATGAGTAATATTATCTACCTAATTCCCTGTCAGAAAAAACTGGTGACATACTACATGTTAATAGTTGCAGGGTCTTGCCACTTTATTAGATAAACAGTGTTGTCTAGCTAGTATGGGAGGCACCGAATTCTCATTCTGTTTTTCCAGTCCATCATCCCAGCCAACAATAGCAAATGCAGTACTTGGTCACCCCCTGCAAATTGCTCACTCCTTTGAGAAGAAAAAGCAGCAAAAAAAAAAACAAGAGCGAGAGAAAAGTGTTTATCTCTTGGTCTAACACACAGTCAAGGGTATTTCTGTCTACAGCGACACTGAACGAAAAAGCCTGTGTTGGGGCTAAAAGCACAGCTATAGTAAGTGCTAATGTGTATTTTTGATTTAAAGTATTTCCCTATTTTATCATGGTTACTAGAAAAGTAGTATAGACAGAAGTATATAACTAATGATTGAAAATGCATATATTCATTTCTTTGAAAGGAAACACATAACTGGTAGTGATATAATTTCTTGATCACCCCCACCTCAAAGGTTTGGAGACAAACTGCAGAGAGTGAAAAAATGATGTAGACATTCTTTTGTATTATTTAAAACCAACGTTTGGTTTTATGTTACGTGGAGTTTAGTTGCCCTTTCCTTGGTAGTTACAAGAACTTTCCAGCTTGAGCTGGAAAGATTTTGCACACTTGCATGACTTTTCTGGGGTTACTGTATCTGTAGCAACCAGTTCCTTCATCATTCTGCTTGTCTTCAGTTCTCCTCTCTGGCGTTAGTTCTCAGCTATGGCATTACAGGTGCTCTAAAGGTATTTTTTTCCAGCCGTGAACAGACCACACCGATTTTATTGCTCTGATATGAACACTGAGGCTTTCTGAGTTGTCATATTTCCCTCTGCTTACCCCAGAAGCGACGTTCTCTCAGCAAACACGGAGAAGGCTGTAGCCAGCTTCCCTACTTGGGGAGTCCTCTGAGAAGGACCCTTGAGACTTTCAGAGCCCAAGTTTCTTACTTTCTAGTGGTGGACTGTAAAGAGATGACTTTGGCTTCTTCCCATTCCGTTTGCTGTTGAACAGTATTTCCAGTCCTCCAAACGATTTCAGCATCTGCATTTCAAATGGATGGGTTTTAATGCTGCCAGCTCCCCGCTCCAGCTCTGGGTACTGAGACTCCTCCACAGGCAACTCTTCTGATTTCTCCTTCTCCTCACTCCCTTAATTCGTCTTTCACTTGGGGTTGTTCTTACTTGCAGCTCATGGTCTGAGAATTGAGTGAAGGCACAGTGGTGCAGTGGTGAGCGAAGGGCAGGCTGGGAGGGAGTTGGAGTGTGCTACTCATCAGTTTCACACTTGGTTGTCACAATTTACTGTATTTTTTACTTTTTTTTTTTCTGTTGCAGTTTTGCTAATTTATCAGATGGTCCAAATGTTTTGACATAACTATTTCAGTTTGCATTATTTATTTATGATGCTTTTTGTCATTGTCTTTTATACATTTGGGATTATAAATTATGTACATGTTAAAATTAGCATCTCAAAGAAGTCTGTTACCCGTGGTCAAAAAAACAGTTGGTTTATATTTTCACTGAATTTATTCTCAGTTTACTGGATTGGATTATTTTTTTTAAAGTGTGTAGCCAATCATAATGCAATCCTCCT
Source organism: Erithacus rubecula (assembly GCF_903797595.1). Classification (NCBI taxonomy): domain Eukaryota; kingdom Metazoa; phylum Chordata; class Aves; order Passeriformes; family Muscicapidae; genus Erithacus; species Erithacus rubecula. Next base: position 1,106,624 of record NC_136670.1, read on the forward strand.
CCCCCCAATAATTGTGTTCTATTTAATAACATTCTTGTAGCATAGATACTGTATCACTATCGACAGATTTCTTAGAAATGCTGCTATCTCTATTTAACTAACATTTTGTTCAGTTTTTGCCTCCAGTGGAAGCAGAAAGGGTTTTTTCAGCTGTTAAATCCAAAATCAATATAATTTATTTATGTAAAAAAAAAAAAAAAAAGTCACGATTGATATATTTTTGAACCTTTTAAGTACTAACTTTGTTTTTATTCAGTGGAAGAACATGTACTTGCCCTAAATCCTTAAAATACAAATGCTATAAAACTTCATATATCTTCAAAGCCTTACTGTGAATGGATACAGAAATCTCTTCCGAGTCTATTTCTTGTTATGGGATGGTTTTTCCAGGGTTACATGCATAAGGAACAGGGTTTAAAGTGAAATTTATTTAATTAGCCAGCATGCTCTATACCTTGTTCTTTCTTAGCAGACATGTATGCTACGTCTCTGGGTGTTTAGGCTTCTCTTTGCTACTTTGTGACCCTTTTGCAACCCGATATACTCTGTGGATTATTTAGACTGTAAGGCGTTAAGTGGCTGCTTCTTCTTTTCCATCATATCCCAAACAAACGCCAAATTTTCACCGGTTTTCATGGCTATTCACACACATACATCCTTCACCAAATGTGCTAACAAAATAAACTGTCTGTGCTCTTGAACATGGATAAAAAGCAAAAGATTTAAAAGTCAGATTTTTATTTTTTTAATTTAGTGACTAGATGATGCTTATCTTTCAGACTTGGGAGAGCCTTGCTACAGATGTATATAATTTTTTTCAGCAAATATATGTGAATGTTTAATTCACCTGACTCAGTGATAAACGTGGCTTGCCTTTTTCTCAGCATGAATGCCTTGAGCAGCTGTTGAAAGCAGTGGCCTGGTGGCTGCTCTAGGCTTGCTCCCTGTGTGTGTCTGAGTCGCTGCCCTGCTCCCTGCAGGGGCCAGACCCGCAGCTTGCGGCGCCTGGGGGAGCTCGTGTCCCAGGGGACACCATGCAGGAGCAGCCCGAGCTGCAGGGACACTTCAGGCACAGAGGATGCACAGGGTCTCTCTGCTGACCTGCTTTTTCCACAAGGGTGGGTGGAAGCCCAGAGATCTCCAGAGTCATCACCAGCCCCAGGCAGTTACCCGCCTTGGCACTGGCACAGCCCCTCCAGCAGAAGGGGTACTGGGCGTGCTGGGCTCCTCTCCCTGCAGCTCCAAGTTTTGTGAATTGCTTGTCTTAGATCTCTGTGTAAGGATCTCAGGCTTTAGCAAAGCAGGCCTTCCTCACTGTTTTATTGGAATGGTGTGCATGAGCAGCTCCATTCTTCCAAGATCCAGGAAAAAAGAGTAAAACCAGTGCTTTCACTGCTCCACCTGCCCTGTGTAAGCACCTTGTCCTGGTATTTTGTTGCTGCTTTGGGGAAGAAGAAGAGAAAAGCACCCAGCAGAAAAGACTGGCAAAATGTCAGTGTGAACTATGAATTTCCAGTTCCAGAGCCTCCCTTTAAATTCTGGCTCCACACACTGCAGCCTTGCACCTTGGCATCCATAATGCAGGATATTTGCTGGCACAGTCTGCAGGAGGAGAGCCATGGAGGAGCACGTGCTGGCTTTGGGCTGCCACATCAGTGGTGGCTGCAGTGTCTCTCTGTTCAGGCAAGGTGTGTTACGTGCTGGTGGCAGGGAGTGGAGGATGGGCACCATGGGGACAGCTTGCTCCCTGTTGTGTTTTACAGGATACAGGTGCAAATCCTCACTGCTGTCCTGCCTGGGTTTTATCTGACAGGACACAGAGAAGTCACATATAGACAGGATCTCTAATTCCTTTTATGGTCACAAAAATTGGAGGAAGAATTTTCCTCAGCTCTGAGCTGTGGTTGGGGGAGCTTTACCTACCCTAAGTGTAGATGTCCCCACTCTGGGCTCTCCAGCTACAAGAAAGCATTTGGGGTAGGAAATCCTGGCCCGCAGTGAGCTGAAGGCAATTTCTCTAATGACATCTGGTTTGCATTGAATAAAACTTGAACTTTTCAGTGCAGTTTTGCTTCTCACCTCTTCAGGAGCTACTTTGGCCCCAGGGCTGGAGCATGGGCTGAGTCACGAGATCAGGAATCTCCTTACGTTTTACAACCTCAAAGCAGTTTCTGGGCACTGCACTTTAGGTAAAGTCCCCAAATGCCTCACACCCCATATGTCAGTGCACAGCTGCCCGTGGCACCCCTGCTCAGCCGTGGGCACTGGACAGACAGGCAGTGCTGCCAGGCAAGGAGGCAGCCCAGCCACCCACAGAGCAGCAGCTCTGCAGAAGTGGAGGGAAGAGAAACCAGCTGCTCTCATAACCCCTTTCCTGTCAATCTGCACAGTGGGCCCTGTGCATTTGGCCAGCAGGCCCAGGAACATCATCCTCACCCTCCCATGTGGCTTTTTGGGATGCGGATTGTTTCATGGTGCTCCCAGGGGTGGCTGGAGACCATCAGTGCAGTGCCATAGCACAAATTCCTGAAGAATCAAAGATTTCACCTCAGAAGGTATAAAACAATGCAAGATCTTCAGCCCAGCAGGAGATCAGTCCCACTCCCCATGTAGCCTTGTTCTCTCCAGTGGGATTTTAATTCATGAGCAACCCCATACAGCACCACTACCTGGTTCCATTTGCCAGTGATCTGGATGGGATGTGACATTACTGCTTTAACTTGGAACTCAGTCCCAGCCTGCCTGAATGCATCAGTGCAGGCAAGCCCAGCATGAGCCTTCAGAGTCCTCCTGTTGCAGGAGCAGTTGAGGGGAGTGAGAGCCATGGCAGATCCTCCAGCCTCTCTACCTCTGGGCTGCTCCCAAGCATGGGCTGTCAAATTTTTCAGCTGGCTGTGCTATAGCATAGGGAGACATTGTACAGGGATTGCCCGTACTGTCTGGAAAAATAAAATTTTAAAGGAAAACCTCACAGTGACTTTTTCCCTTCCAGAGAGGGAGATTTCTCGTAGAGGAAGAGATGCATAAAAAACAAAGCTCGGCTCACCCAGAGGAAGAGATGTCTCTGGTCCAGAAGGAATAAATGAGCCTATGGGACCCATAGCTTCATTACCCCAAATGAAACACATTTCCTGTCTGCTCATGATAGGCAGTTGTCCATGCCTTTATGGCAAATCTTTTTCCAAATAGATTCAGATGTTGGATTAAGGCTGGTTTTTATGGAAAGTAACATTTTGGAAAGCACGGAGCTGATCTGGTTCTCGGTGAGGGACGAACCCCACCAGCCTGCGGATCCCAGGAACTGATCCCTGCGCTTTGCAGAGGGCGTTTTCAAGTAAACCAGCCCCCGGACCTGTGAGTGGGGTCGGAGGTCGGGACAGGACAGGACTGGAGGTGCCGAGCGAGCGCCAAGGGCGGGTCCTGAGCGCGCTCTGAGCATCCTCGCATCGCCGCAGGTACCGGGCGGGGGATCGGCCATCTCCGTCCCCCTCCCTCCCGGCACAAGGGATCCCCCGTGACCGTGGCGGGCGGGCTCAGAGCCCCGTTCCCTGTCCCCGAACCAGCGCTGCGGGACTCCAGCCTCTTCCCGAGGTGCGGAGCCGCTCCCCTGCCCGCGGGGGCGCCCGGTTGTCCCCAGGCTCCCGCGGCTCCCGACGGACACAGCGCTGCTACGGGGGCTCGGTCCATCGGCGCCGGTTCAGTGGAACCGGCCGCGGGAATCGCTCTGAGCCCACCGGGTTGGAGGCGGGGTCGTGCCGCGGGCGGCGGGGAGCGGCTCGGGGGGTGCGCGGGGCCCGGAGGCCCCGGAAGATGCTGCAGCCGCCCCGCGTGTCCCGGGCGTGCGGAAACGCCGCTCCTGCCGCGGCTTCCGGAGCCGTGCGCGGGAACGGGCCGCGAGCAGCCGCCAGCACCGAGCGACACCGGGTGAACCCCGCGGACCCTGGCTGACACCGGCTGACCCCGAGTGACCCCGGCGGGCCGCGACCGCCGCCCCCGCGCGCGGCCCCGGCCCCGCCCCGCGGCGGAAGCGGCCCCGCTCTTCCGGCGGTTTTGGCGCGCGCTCCGCCACCATGTCCCGCGCGGGGGCCGCGGATCCCGGCGCCGCCGTGGAGCGGCTCTGCCGGGAGCTCAACCTGGACGCGGCGAGCGCGGCCGAGGCGCTGCGCGAATTCACGGCGCTGCGGGGCACCTACAGCCTGGAGGTGAGCGGGGCCGGGCGGGCCTGGGCGGGGCCGGGGGCGGGCGGGCGCGGCGCTGCCCCGGTGACCGCGGCGCCCGTGCCCGCAGGGCGAGGCGCTGCACTGGTTGGCCTGCGCGCTGTACGTCGCCTGCCGCCGGAGCCGCGTGCCCACCGTGGGGAGCAGCCCGATGGAGGGGAACGGCGTCTCCCTGACCCGCATCCTGCGCTCCGCACGCCTCAGGTGAGCGCCCGACCCGGCCCCATCCTGACCTGACCTGACCTGACCTGACCTGATCAGCCCAGCCCAGCCCAGCCCAGCCCAGCTCTACCCTACCCTACCCTGCCCTGCTCTGCTCTGCCCTTCCTGCCTGGCCCTGTCTTGCTCTCCCCTGCCCCTCTCTTCCCTGCCCAGCCCAGCCCAGCCCTACCCTTCTCTCCTCTGCTCTCCTCTGCCCCTGCCCTGCCCCTCCTCTGCCCCTCCTGCCCGGCCCTGCCCTGCTCAGCCCAGCCCTACCCAGCTCTCTTCAGCTCTCCTCTGCCCTGCCTGTGCCCTTCTCTCCCCTGCCCCTGCCCCGCCTTGCTCTCCCCTGCTGTGCCCAGCCCAGCCCTCCCCTCCCCTGCCCTGTCCTGCCCTGTCACAGCCACGAATCCTTTGCCATGCCTTCGCCCCCCGGCGCTGCCAGCCGCGGCGGGGGAAAAGCAGTAAATCTGCTGTTATTACAGATGGAAATTGGATGCAAATATGTAATTTCTAACTTCAAGCCTTTAGGAAACCACCTCTGTCGGACCAGCAGATGTTCTGCACACGCCAGTTGTTTCTCTCTGTAGTTAATTTGACCACAAACAGCTTGGTGTGTCTGCCCTGGGAACAGGAACCCGGAATGTTGTTTGTTCCATTTAAAGACCCATGTCCCACTGAGCTGTGTTATTTACATCGCAGCTGACAGGTTTTTGTGCAGGTAACTGTGACAGGCATTGACTCTTGGCTTGTTTTGTTGCCTGTCCTGCCTCCACCTCAGCACACACAGAGCTATGCCTGCACTTTGCTGTCCACACTGCCCTGCTCCAGCAGTGCTGGCAGCCTCCACACCAAATTAATGTTCCCATGCCTTAAAGAGGATCAGGAGAAACCCCAGAGTGATACAAGGCAAAAAAATTGTAACATATACAGTTTGAGAGTCTTATGAAGTTAAATTGTAAATCTATGTAGTTATCATGTCAGTCATTAAAAGAGTAAATATGTCGCATTTTGGCTTTTTTAAATTTTAGAATAGAAGTCAGTTAAAGCTCAAAGCAGACTTTTCTTTTTTTTTCTCTTAAGTTTAATTCAGTTTTTTAGCAAAATGAAGAAGTGGATGGACATGTCAAATCTGCCCCAGGAATTCCGAGAGCGAGTTGAGAGACTGGAGAGAAATTTTGAAGTGTCAACTGTGATTTTCAAAAAGTTTGAACCAATATTTTTTGATATATTTCAAAACCCTTATGAAGAAACTGCCAAACCTCACCGAAGCCGGAAGCAGAGGTATTTTGTAGATTTGATCTGACTTCCTGGGAAAGAATTATACCCAATATAATTTTATGAAAATTAATTTCCAAAGTGATGGGGTATCTTTGACTCTGAAATGCAGCCAATGCAGAGGAATTCCTGCACCCTGTTGGGTGCAGCTCAGGTCAGCTGGGACTGTCCCACATGAGGATGGCAGGGTGTGCTGGGAGAGCCACCCTGGGGTGGGTTATCTCTGAGTTCAGTGAGATCAGCACTTCAAAGGTTCAGCAGAAATAGCTGAAGCAGCACAGGAGTGGTTTGTCTTGGCACAGAGCTAGCAGGGGGTTGGTGTCACATCCCCCAACCTCCACACTGCCAGATGAGTGGTAGCACCAGCTGGGAGGAAGTTGCAGCTGATGTGCTCATTTTTGTGACAAATTTGGGAGTGTGTGGTGTCATCTTCCACTCACACATAGAACATTTGCCTTATTGAAAGGAGTGGCAACTTTTTAGTGAGAATGTAACCTTGGGGATGAGGGAGCCAAGCTGTGAATCTGCAAGGTGTTTTTGTCAGTCCTCTGGATGTGAGGGGGGGATAACTGTTCTGGTACAATGCTCCAGTGTGGTTCCACATCTCCAGGCAGAGTGCAGGGAGAGATGCTCTATTGAGTGCTCTGTGGGCTGACTCATGTCTTCCTTGAACTCCATGAGCTTGGATAGTTCTCCAAACAAGAATCAGCAGCTGAGCTGTAGTACAACCTATAATTGCCTATTCTGAAGGGATGGCTGATGCTTTAGTAAAATATTTCGGAAAATCCATCCCTGGAGTTTATATAGCCTTTGTCACCTCCCCAGCTGTGGCTGCAGGAGGGTTCTGTGGGAGGTGTGACACCAGAATGTCAGGTGGGAGGGTCAGAGGCCAGAGGCAGCCTTTGGCTTGGGAACAGGGCTGGGAAGTTGTGGATGTGTGCAGGACTCTCTGTGGAGCCAGCTCAGGCACTGTCTGTCAGGCAGTGAGAGCTGAACTCAGGACATGTAGCTTGGGCTGTGCCTTAGTGTGGAATGAAGACAGCAGCTCCAGCTGTTTTGAGCAGGGAAATGGACTGAAATTTGTACTGTAGAATAAGGTTTGGCTTCCTGGACGTGAAGAGTAACTTCTCCCCCATTTTTCTTGTTGACAGGCGGGTGCCATGCAGTGTCAAAGATCTCTTCAACTTCTGCTGGACTCTCTTTGTGTACACTAAGGGTAGGCTGCTTGCTTTGCCTGCATGGTTTGTATCCATTCCCAGCTGTGAACTTCTGTTGTCTTGCTTGACGTGATGTGCTGTCTCTTAAAGGTAATTTCCGTATGATTGGAGATGATTTAGTAAATTCCTATCATTTGCTTCTGTGCTGCTTGGACCTGATTTTTGCCAATGCCCTTCTGTGTCCAAACAGAAGAGATTTGCTAAATCCGTCGTTTAAAGGTACAGTGGGGACAGATTATTTGCAATCAACTGTGCTTTGTTCTCTTGGCTCCTTTGAAGTGAAGTTGAAGGTTGGTTGTCTTCCTCCTCCTCTGCTTGGCAGGCTTGCCAGTGGAGCTGCACACTCTGGAGATCCAGGGCTCCCAGGAGCCTCCCTGCATCATCGCTGCGCTCTGCGAGCTGCACGACGGGCTCCTCCTGGAAGCCAAAGGCATCAAGGAGCACTACTTCAAACCATACATTGCAAAGCTCTTTGATAGGAAGGTACATCTCAGGAGTTTTATCAGCACTTGGTGGTGTCACATCCTGCAGCTTCCACAGGGGAGAGCAAAGGAAATGAGCAAAGGAACTCAGGTTTTGTTTTAGCAAGTGCAGAATTCCCTCACAGTTTTGATGCTGTGTGCTGTAAAGTCTCCTCTGTTTCAGCTTTTTATGTCAGTGAAGAATCTTTGCTTTCCTTTCTTGGCAGTGTGAAACTGAAACATGAAGGCTGGTGCCTTCTTCTGGCAAAAAAAGAAGTGATCTCCTTGTGAAATAATTGTGTGGGATGTCTGTCATGGGCGTGTGGATCCTGCTGCTTGTCCTGAAGTTGAGAATAATGCTTTGGAAGGAGAGGCTGAGGTTGCAGATGTACAAATTGTCCTGTCTAGTTCTGCTCCTGGAAATGTTTTCCAAGCTCTGTGGAAGCTTCTTTGTAGTTGCTCATCAAGCCAGTCCCCATCCCAGCAGTGAGCAATGTCACATTGCAGGGCTAGCCCTGAGCAGTGGATGGTCTGGAACTTTGCTGGGCTTTGCACACTTGTAGCCCTTTGGTCTTGGTAAAAGAAAGAGTCCATATATGCATCTAAACCTCATTTCCTTTTTGGCTAAAACCATCATGCCCCCACACTTGAAAGAGTTTTGGTTTTATTATCTAAGATATTTCTGCTTTTTATTCTTAGATCTTAAAAGGAGATTGTCTGTTGGATCTTTGCAACTTCACAGAAAATAGGTAAGTTACAGCTTTTGCTCTTAATCATGGGGCTTGGTTCATGTCTAAAGCACAGGCCCTTGTGCATTGAATCTCAGTTTTACTGTTGCTTTGTCTTGCCATGTCTAATGGCTTTAATTTGACCATCAGAGCTGCTCTCTGGCTGAAACTTTCTGGATCTGAGGTGTGGCCAATGTCAGGGGTTCAAGTAGCAGAGATTCTTTCTTGGTGTCAGGTTTTCTGGTGCTTGCCCTGATTTTCTGGCAACTGTAACCTTTGAATAATGTAATGCAAATCAAAACCTTGGCTCTGAAGGTTGCAGATGTATTCTGCCCAAGTAGGGAAATCTCTAAATTTATTTTTCTATCTCTATTTGAGTGTATAAATCTGTGGGTGTAGCAGATGGACTCAAAAGAAAAGGAAGCAAAAATTGTAAAACCACAAAAAAGAGATGAACAGTTTCTGTCGGAGGCAAGTGTAGTTGTTTCAGAAACTTTGAATTCACTTCTGAAAGCTACTTTAAATGCAAATTATAAAAAATCCTTGTCAGATTTTTTTGCCTTTTGCAAAAACACCTATTAATTTGTTTTTGACTTTTGTTTGCAAGCTTTTAACTTGTTGGGTTGCTTTGGGAATTTTGAGCAAAGTCGCAATTGTTTTAACAATGGAGATAACATCTCAATTTAGATATAAACTCATTTCTTTGATCATTGAACAATGAATTTCTCTTAGTATTTCTACTTTAAAAATAATAGTATTCCTTCAGTAGCACTGTTGTATGGAATGATACAGTAGTCCCTGTTCTTTTGCAAGTAGTCTGGCATCTCAAAGACTCTTGTAAGCATCTCTGGGAGTTTTCTGGTCCAAATTTCCACAGACCTTTTTCCTAAAAGACATGAGGTAGCTGAACCTATGATACAGTCAGGTTTCCTGTGGGATCAGGAGCTGCTTGTGTCATTAATACATTGTCACATTCCATTATTACACATGCTGGAACTGCATTCCTGACCCAACTGCAGGCAGGATCATTGGTGCAAGCAATTTCTGATTTTCATCCAGAAGTTCCATTCTACTTCCCAAGTGTATGTTTCAAGTTTTGCAACCTTGGTGGGATTAAACATTTCTTTTTTCCAGCTGGGTTTGCTGCAATAAAGAAAATGAAGGATTTGTTTGGTATGTCAGTGGTGGTTTCAGAAATAAAAGCCAGGCAGGTAGCTCCTCACTTTTCCCTCCCCTGCACCATTAGGAAAATTATGGGCTACAGAGCAGCAAACACAGAAATCCAGCCAGGGGCTGGGTGCAGTTCTCCTTGGTTGCTCTGTGGGCACAAATGTAACCTCTGACAGCTGCCCACTTCCAGGCTGGGTTATTCACAATTGGCATGAAAGCAAAGTTGTTTTTTCCCCCTTTTACCTGAGATCCCCATGCTGGTGGAAGAGTGATTCCTGCAGAGATCCTGGGGAGGTTTTGGGTCCCAGGCAGGCAGGGATGACTGGGGGCAGCTGCTCAGGGAGGTGGAGCAGCACTGCTGCCCAGAGCACGAATCTCTGGCCCTGCCTTGGTTTGGGGTTGTACCTGGGGCATCTTTGTTTCTTCAGCAGTGAAACCTTTGGTATCAAACCTGAGCTTCTCTTTCAGCAAAGCACTGAATAGAGAGTATGAGGAGTATGTTCTGACTGTGGGTGACTTTGATGAGAGAGTTTTCCTGGGAGCTGATGCTGAAGAAGAAATTGGCACTCGAAAATTCCCTGCAGATGTGCCAGGAGAAAAAACAGCAACAAGAGCTCACATGGAGTGTCACCTGCAGCAGCATTTTGAAAAGGTGATTTATTTAACATGGCAAGCTTACTTGAAGTTCTCCTTCAAGTTTTCTCATCCTTACACACTCTTTGAATCTTTGAAGTGACTTGAAATTTCTTCTTCCTGAGAGGAAGCTGGTGAACACAGGCTTCAGTGTTGTCTTGCTAAGAAGAATAGGTGATATGTTCATATGAATCATATGTCTTAGCTTTTTCTCTCAAATGTTAATGTATTTCATATTCAGGCAAGTTGAAGACAGGAGTTTGGAATGGGTTTCATTAATTCTGAGCTTCAGTTTCTGTAGTAGAATAATATTACTGTTTATGCATAATGACTGCAGGCTTAACCTTTTCTCATTATTTGCCTTGTATCTTCAGAATGTTATCAGTTCAGATAATTAAGTACAAAAACTTTATTGTGTCACTTCCAGAGAGCAGGATACAGATCCATCAGTGCCACTTCATCCTTTGGGTGAAGGCAGGACCATTTCCCAGGGAATGTTCTCCTGTCAGCCTCTCCTGAGCAGCTCTGCTCCCCAGTCCTTGTGTCACCCAACTGATGCAGAATGGCACTGAGAAAGGAAGTTTGTGCTTTCTCTTCCTCACCCTGTATTTTCAATGTTCAAATGATCCAAACATTTACAGGTTTTAAGATTTTAGGTCTTGTTTTGGTTGTAAAATCCCTTGGAGTTAATTTTTGGCTGCTCCAAGATGTGTTATATTTTATATTTATGGAGTCCTGGGAAGTCTGGGGCTCATTTTTAGTCACTTCTGAGCTCACAGGTTTGACGAAGCCTTCACCTGATTGTATCATTTTAATCCTTGAAATAATTTTTCAGGAGATGCTCATTTGGAAGGTAATTAAACCAGTTTGTTGGCTGATTTCTATTTATTATTTTTCTCTGCCTGACAGAAAAGGTCCTTTGCACCTTCCACTCCTCTGACTGGCAGAAGGTACCTGAGGGAGAAGGAGGCTGCCATCACTCCCGTGGCTTCGGCCACGCAGAGCGTCAGCCGACTGCAGAGCATGGTGGCTGGGCTGAAAAATGCACCAAGTGAACAACTCACAGCTATTCTTGAGTGAGTGTGTCCCCTTCAGCTGTTCTCACCAACACAGAAAAGCATCTTTTGGCTGTTTTTTTTTTTCCTTCAGGACAGAATATTTGGGTCTTTATTATATCTTGTTGGAGGATCTTCTGTTTTCCAGATGATCTCATCTGCAGAAGGGTGGCTGAACACACCCCCTCCATCTGACTTGTCACCACCATTATGTTAAATGCATTTTGCTAATGTTGATTTGTCTGTCGGCTTGAAAGCCAAATGCCTTTTTTGTTTGTTTACATTTTAAACAAGTATTTGTCAATTAAAAGATGTGGTGACCATGTTGGCAGAGGTTTTGGAGGAGGGTGGAAACGTTCAGATGAACAAGCTGCAGTCTTCACCCTCAGCTGGGAAAATAAAACTAAAAGCAGCCTCTGGTTGCCCATTTTTCCATTTTCCACTTCAAGGTGTGTTGGTGTAACCCCATGGCATAAGGATGAGCCTTGCAGTGACCCTGGTCACTGTCAGTGCTGACTGGGATCACAGAGCTGCATTTCCCACTCAGGATGTTCTGTCCCCTGAGCAGACTTCAGATTACTCCTTCCTCCCTGAGCACAGCTCAGAAAATGCAATAATTGAATAGTAAATACCTGTGAGGATGCTGGGTGTTTGCCTAATAACTTTCCAAGTTAAGATCCTGCTGTATTACAGTGTAAGGTCTCCAGGTGTATTTTTACAAAGCAGAATGGACATTTAGTATTAGCACTTAATATTTGAAGTGCAGAAGCAATGTTTTTTTTTAAAGTAACCATCATAAACAGGTGAAAAATATAACTTATCATTCTCATCTTTGGAGCTATGTGTATTTGAAAGTTTTGCTAGCACTAGTTCTTGAAAATTTACAACTTTGCTCTGTGGGATGCATTTGTTTTCAATGTTTCTTTGATTGTTTTTATAAGGATTGATACTGTTTATACTATAAAATGAAGACATTAATGTGTCTTTAATCTCTAATAAAACATGTGTTTGTTCCAAATAATAAACCGGGCTGTCAAGAGAGAGGTAAATTTTTTAATGGGAGCAAGAATTGAGTTAACCTTTGGCAAGAGCTGTGATGAGTACTTTACTCATCTGCAATACAAGTTCAGCAAGCACTGGGGTATATATACTGTGTCCCTGGAAGAAATGCAGGAACTGTAGTTTGGACTGTGTAATATTCTATGCTTTTCAGTGTTTTTCAAATTAAAATTCCACTGAAAAAGCTTTGGAGTTAATTAGAAGGCTTTATTCAAAGATAAACCCTAGCTGATTTTAGTTCTAGCTTTTCAGAGTAGTTTAGTGTCTTAATTTGACACCAGCCATGGGCCACTGTCCTCTAAAACAGAGTGGCTGTAAAATTCAGAAGCATTAAGAAAGAGCATCTCCAGCCAGAGGTATTATGGCCCTTTTTTATGACAGTGACAGTGTGGAGCTCCTCAGTTCTCCCAGTCTTGGTAGGAAATGGGGAAGATGCTGCTGTCTCTTCCTTCTAAGCTTTTCTGGGCTCCCTCAAACTGAGCCTGGCCTTTGTGGTGTCATGGGTGCCTGTTGTAGCATCCTTACTCCTTACTCCTGGCAGGTTTATCTTCTCACTGTGCTGCTGCAGTTCTTGTTGTCTCCTGTGGTTGTTCCAAGATCTGCATTCCCTCCCTGGCCCTGTTAGGAGCAGAGGACACGATACTTGTGTATGTTTTGTTTTCCTCTGTCGGTGTAAAACAGGTTCTTGCTGATGAGGAATACTCAGTATAATTGGCTTATCTTTTTATTTTGTTGTTAGGGTTGTTGTTTCTTGATATTTATTTTTTTTAACTGGATATTAATTTATACAAACAAGGCTTTCTTTGCCTTTGGCTTCAGGTCTTGTGCCCGCAGCCCCTTGGAAAGCATCGTGAGCAGAGTGAAGGAGATTGGTGAGACCTTCTGTAGCAGCTACACCCAGTCAACAGATGAGCAGCCAGGATCTCACATAGGTATGGGGTGTTTCAAAATACTAAACCAGGGCAAACAGAATGCATACCTGTACTCCTTTCTGTATTTAATGCAGTGGAGCTGGTTTTATCCCTGGATACACCCAAACAGAAAACTGCTGCTGTCAAATAGAAAGAATAAGAAATTTATAGCAGAGTAAACCCAAGGTTGCAGTTCAAACTGGGATAACCAGGAAGTCATGGAAAATCAACTCTTAACAAATGTAAACTTGCAGTCTTGTTAGCTTTAAATTTTAAAGGAAACTGAAAGCAAATAGGAAAATTATTATTGCAAAATGACATCACAAGAAATATTACAATAAATAATCCTTTAAAATATTTATGGAATTTCATGCTGTACTTGGGACTAATGGATTTCTGATTTTTTCTTTTTTTGTTTGCGAGGTCTGTATGTATACACATGAACTATTATTTTGAATGAGGGCAGGTGTTGGTCAGTTTAGTCTTAACCCTGTTTGTGCCAGTGGAATTGGACTTTATGTCTGTTGATTTTAAATTTCAGATTTTGCTGTAAACAGATTAAAACTGGCAGAGATCTTGTACTACAAAATCTTGGAGACTATAGTGGTGCAAGAAACACGGAGACTGCATGGGAAGGATCTGACTGTAAGTAGAGAACCAGTGAAAGATTGGAACACTTTTTTAGCTGTTTCTTGGAGTTTACCTTCGGCAGTTCCAGGAAAAAAGCACTGTAAATCATTCTGTGTATATAGTTAATATTAAAAATAGGAAATACAGGGGAACTTGCCAAAAATGTATTTTTCTTCTAATATTTTAACCAGTATAAGTGTCATAACCAAACACCTCAAATTGTGTTGCCTTCTAGAATCACAGCTTTATAGACAGATTACTTTCATTGGATAAAGAAGAGAATAAAAGTCTAAGTAGTTCATGTTAGACTGCTCTGCTTTGTGATGCACAGCAGGGAGGCCAATCCCTTTGTCCATAACAAAATGTGATTGCTTAGGTGGTGTCACTTCTGCTGTCCTCAACTTCTGTGCACAAAGCAGCTCGTGTGGGAGAAGCAGGCAGCCTCTTGCCAGCATTGGTGTGTTCAGTGGCAGTTGCACTGTTTGCCAGCTGTGCTGTGTGTGTGTGTGTGTGTGTGCAGGCACTGCTGGAGCAGGACGTGTTCCACCGCTCGCTGCTGGCGTGCTGCCTGGAGATCGTGCTCTTCGCGCACAGCTCCCCGCGCACCTTCCCCTGGATCATCGACGCGCTGCACCTCCGCCCCTTCTACTTCTACAAGGTAAGCAGCCCTGCTGGGCAGGCATTAAACATGCCATGGCCCTGCATTCAGGCAGGGCATGGTGCTCTTCCTTCCAGATAAGACAAGGATTGATGTTGACTGTGCATTAGGCCTATTCTAGGTTCTGCCTCTCTTGAATTGTATTGCTTGGAAGCCAGAGCTGAAGCTGAGATATAAAGAAAAAAATCAATTTTGTAAATGGTGCTGATCTGTAACATACTGCTGATCAGTTTTTACTAGACTAAAGCCTTCAAACATATATTTTCTTGATATTTATTGACTGCAATGTAATCCTGAAATAGCAGATACACATCTGAAATATGGCCTTTAGCACCTGCTACGTATCACAGGCTTGCTTTGCTAAGTTTGGGGATTTTTCCTTTATGTAAAAGAACACAGAGTATCTTTTCTAGGCTACTCTCTGCTTTTGCTCTTTTTTTAACCACATTTTCCCCACTTTTAGTGTTACTTGATTACTTCAATCCTTTTATCACCTATCCATATGCCTTCAGTTTTTCTGGATGCCTAGCAGATTACTGGGGTTAGTTCTGAATAAATCAAATAACTCTGTTTAGATGACAGCAACTAAAAAATTGCAGCCTTTGGGAAAGCTGGTTCATATTCTGTCCTTTTTCCTTTAGGCCTCAAATGTAGGATAGTAGTGGAGATGTTAACTAAGCTGTCAGTATTGCTGTGGCTCTTGGTAGCCTCCATCCAACCTTGTGGAACAAATTTATGTTTGATTTGAGTTTTCTCAGCTATTCAGCATATATTCTTGAAGCACTCTTATTTGGATAAAAATTGCCATTGCAAAAGTCTCACACAAGAGAGAGCTGTGATATTTATAACTTTGCTGTCTGGGTGTAGCAGGACTAACTAAACATGTCAATAGGTCTTCCAGGGGACTTTGATGGCATTTCCACCTTTGGAGCATTAGATAATGAAGCTGAATTCTCCTCTGACAGGAATAACTCAGGGTGGATCTTGTGTTGGAGTATGATACTGCAGGGGATTGGTCAGCTCTGTTCAACCCCCATTTGTCCATGTTAGGGGTTCTGAGTGCTTCTTGAATCAAACTTCAGAGCAGTGGTTTTCAGCTCCTCATGTATGGGCTGCTTATTTGTGTGGAAGTAGAGCTGAAACACTGGGGCTGTCACATCCCCTGCTAAGCAGCTGTACCTGATCACATCTCCCAGGTCACTGCTGTGTGTGCCCAGTGCTTCCACTTGTGCACAGGTAGCAGTGGTGAGAGGGCCCCAAAAACCTCTGGAGTGGATTGTGCTGCTCCCAGGTTGCTTTGGGAAAGGGGGTTAAAAAAGAGGGATCAGAAGAGGGTTGGGGAAGATGAAGATGCGAGGAGAAGGCTGGAGCACTCCGACCTTTTGAACAGGAGCCTGAAATAAATAAAGTTGGATGGTGTTGAACATGAGCAGTGTGACATTGCTGTGTGTGTGTCATTGCCATCAGGTTATTGAGGTGCTGATTCGGTCTGAGGAAGGACTTTCCAGAGACATGGTGAAGCATCTCAATAGCATTGAGGAGCAGATTCTGGAGAGTCTGGCCTGGACTCGAAACTCAGCACTCTGGAATGCACTCGAGGCCTCAGAAAACAAAGTCCCAACCTGTGAAGAAGTATGTGATCTTGTTCCTGTTACAAGGAAATTCATGTTCCTTTTCTCACTTGTTTTATACAGAAAACTGTTCAAATGAGACCATTAGTGCAGAAAATCTTGTGTTAACAGATTGTCACAGAGAAGGGAAGTTGTTATCTTACACTGATGTTTCTTATTTCTCAGGTCATATTTCCCAATAATTTTGAGGCCAGCAATGGAGGAAGTGGGTTTGGGCACTTGCCTATGATGCCATTATCTCCCATAATTCATCCTCGAGTGAAAGAGGTTCGGACAGATCTTGGGGGGAGTTTAAAACGAGGTATGTTCAAGGCTTCTGACATTATTTGAATGTGTGAATATGGGGAGAGGGATTTAAAACTTCGTTGTAATTGCAAAAAGCAACCTTGAATCTGAATTGAGTGTTTGGAATTGTGAAGTTTATTTGATGATGGGAAGGTCTAGATGCACCAAGTGAAACCAATGCTGTGACTCACTGGCAGCAGACAGGGTGACTGTGCTTCCCTTCTATGGTGGAGCAGATTTTGCTGCAGGTTTCATGCCTGGGTGACATTACACTGAGATGGGTTGTCATCTAATCAGTTGTTATATAATGATGTTCAAATTTTTGCAGGGTTTTTTTTGTTTGTTTTCTGTTAGTTTATGGTCAGTAATTTCGACTGGATTTTAGGTGACTTTTTTTTTGTTTTAATGTAATGACAGAACTACACTTATTATTGCTTCCTAAAGAACTGTTTTTGTGCAGGGGGGAGGACAATGCTTTGCCTACAGTGTTTTGTCCTCTGAAGAACTGCACTTGGCAGATTCCTGGGTTTCACACAGAACTGTCTCCTGAAGTGAGGGTGCAGAAGCAGTGCCAGCACTGCTGTTTCTCTTGCATGCCTCTCTAGTTAGGAATTGGTGCTTTAGTTGTATCCCAGACACTGCTCCATATGTTCTTGCAGGTGCAGCATGGACTGGTGGGTTGTGTAATGTTGTCTCCTTTGGTGTTTGTCTGGCAACAAACAAGGCTGGTGGTTTTTTAATATTGCTTAGGAAGGAGATGTGCAAGCAGTTGCTGCAAGTGTTAGGGTTCACTGATGGAGGAGGAACTAGATTGGAGATGGTGTCTTATATATGGGGAAGGCTTTGTGAGACACAGCTTTGTGTATGAGAATCTGGTACTAGAGGCTTCTCCTAAATTCACTTGGGAGGATGGTAGGGATAGGAGATGTTCATTTGTCTTTGGTACCAAGAGAACCATCTTGAAAGAGTTAGAAGTAAGGTGTCCTGTGAGAGATCAGGCAGCCACAGAAACTGAGCTGGGTAGCACTTCTGACCTCCTGGTCCTGGTGGAAGCAGTAGGAGAGAGAAACTCAAGATGAGAACTAAAGTGAAGACATCACTTAGTCTGGTCACTCTGACCCTCTGAGGAGAGAAGATGTAACAAGGACATTTCTGGTGTAAACAAATGTAACAGGGACCTGATAAATGAAAAGATTGTGTTGCTACGGGAACAGGGGCCAAGGGGTCTGGATGGAGCACTTTGTACAGGACTTAGGAAACTATAAATATTGGTGACCAGTGTAATAAACTGGCTTTGCTTGCATAGCATGGCCCATATCTCTCAATCTCCACTGTCTCCAATCAATCTCACCTGGCCAGTTATTCCATGAATTTCTGGTTCATGTGAAATAGGAAACTGTTGTCACTGTTAGTCACAGACTACAGCAGAAATGCAAAAAGCCTGTGAACAGAAGCCTATATGTCAGTGATTTGTACTTCAGGTTTACTGCTGGAATAAATGTTTGAAAGCAGCAGAAAAGCCTGAGAGGAACTAGGTCTGTGTGGGAGTGGAGTCCCTGACTGAGAGAGTTTGAAAGCCAGAACATAGGGAAGACATCATGTCCAAGGAATATGGTCAGGGTTCCTGTAAAGGAATTGTGTTCACAGGAGTAACACTTGCAAATATTACTAATTGCTAGGCTGGCTGGAGTAAGATCCTGTGTTTCAGTCTCTGTGGATCAGAGGTCTGCTCAGCTTCCATGTGATACCTGGTGGCAGAGCTGTGCTGTCTGGGGTGACTGCAAAAGGAGTCAGTCAGACTATAGATCTTGTTCTTATCACTTCAGAACAGTGAACTCTGAGAGCAGGCCTGAGCTACAGGTGATCTCTGCTGGTGTGGTTGGCATCCTTTCCTCTTTTCTGCAGAAGTATTTCAATTAAGTTGCTGTTGTTAAGGTTTTGTTTGGTTAATTTTTTCTTCCTTGACATGCCAGACATGCAGCCATTGTCTCCAATCTCCGTTCATGAGCGTTACAGTTCTCCTACAGCTGGAAGTGCTAAGAGAAGGCTCTTTGGCGATGACAGCCCCAAAGAAATGCAGACAGAAAAAATCTTAACAAAAGGAACTAAGCTGACAATTGCTCCAGCATCAAGTATTGGTGCTGAAAACATGTCAGCGTCTCCAGGCCAGACAGTGCTGACCATGACAACCACTACAGGACCAGGAAAAGCAGGACAGAAGGTCACTATCCCACTGCATGGTAGGAATTACTGCTGTTTTTCTTCACTACTAGGATGTTTTCTTTAGACCAGCTATGCATCTTGAAAGCATGCTGCTTTTTATTGCTAAAAAACCAGTTACTTTGTCAATAACAACTGTCTTCATGTGAAAGACAGGTCTGCCAAGGAAGGTGGGAACCTCCATTGGGATGGAAAATATGACCCCCTTCCTTCTGAATTATGATAACTTTGAAATGACAGGGCTTTCAGGCAAAGCTATGGGAGAAGCAGCAGCAGTTGGTTCCCAGTGTGAGTGTGTACAGCAAGGCAAACAAACAGCAGCCCCAGCACAGCCCGAGCAGAGGCAGAGCCCCAGGCCCAGCCGTGTCCTGCCGCGAGCACCTTCCCCTGCGGTGCAGTTCCAGGCACAGGCAGCAGGGGCGCTGCTGGCTCCCGGCCGGGCAGGGCGGCTGCGATGATTCCCCCGCGGCTGCAGGGGGCGCTGTGGCGCGGGCTCGGCCGCCCCTCTCCACACGGGAATGGCGGGTGGGCTGGGGGGATGGACAAGGGGCTGCCTGTGGGAACTCACGGCGAGCAGCTGGTCCCTGTGCACCTCTGGAGGGTGAAATGGGCTGCAGCAGGAAACCTCGGAGCAGAGGCAGAGGGGAGCACAGCCAGGGTGGCAAACAAAATGTAGCAAAGACTCCAGAGCAGTGCCAGGAGCCCCAGTGTCCTGGCAGGCCAGAGTGCAGGGCTACAGGATAGCAAAAAGCAGAAAAAGCAGTGGTGAAAGAAGGGCAGGGCAGGGCTAGCCCTGCTCCTCTGCAGCAGCTGCCTCCCCCAGCCACGGAAATGCGCCCTCCAAGAGGGGGTCAGGGTCCAGGTCCTTTTTCCAGAGGCACACAGAAAGATGGCAGGGCTCCTCTCCAGGGAGGCAGGGTGCCAGTAAGGTCCCAGTTCGTGGCTTCTCCCATGGCAGGAGAAGCAGGACAGGCTGGGCTCCTGCCCAGTAAACAGCAGCTGGACCATCCTCCTCTGGAGCCTACAGCGAGAGGGGACAAGGAGCCCAGCCCAGCCCCTCACCACCCGGCCAAAATCTCAGGGTATCTTTTCCCTTCCAAAGAGAAACCCCCCCCAGGTAAAGACAGTATCCAGAATGGCAACTTGTTTTGTCTCTCTTAAGTACTAGTCTTTGTCTCAGCAACATATGAGAGAAAATTCCCTGAGAGAGAGGAAACAAAATGAGCAATCCTAAGTTACAACAACAAACAAAGCCTAAGTTTATATTGACATCATCTCCTTGGAGACATCCATCTGATCACTGTCAAACACACTGAGGATTTCTCCCCTTGAAGAAAAGATCATGGAGTTTTGCTCCTTACAGTTATACTTCACACATTAAGCAGTACTTTGGTTCTCAGCTCCACTAATGATTTACTGCAATTTGTCTTAATTGGATGTGTTACAATCTCAAAAGTCTCTGAACTTCTGGATAAGGGTTACATGTTAACATTATCAAAATACTGTTTTGTGGAAGTTGAGTGGTACTTGATTATTTCTGAAAATTATTAATGAGCTATGAGTTTATAGCCATTTCATAACTTAAAAATTGGTTCTGTAGTTAAAGATGGAAAGAAAAATTCTGCACTACTCACATTTAAGGTGATTTTCAGCAAGAGAATTTGATTAATGAGGACTGTATAATGAGGGCTGTATAGGATATGCTGCCAGTTTTGCAGAATAAGAATAATAATATTAAAAAAAAATTGCCCACCTTCCCCCAAAAGAGTGGAAAACCAAGTACAGAAAATGTGATTGCTTGTAAACTTTGTACTTTCAGATAAGCTTTAGAAAAGAATATTCACGTTCAGATTGTCCTTTTAAACCTTTACCAGAAATGTAATTTTTACCATTTCTGAAGACTCTGAGGGACAGAGTCATTTCAGACTGTAGTACAGAGGATGAGATGTCTTTAGTGTCAAATGTACATACATGAGTTTGTTTTGTCCTTTGACTCTGCGACATGAGAAGAGCAACCAGTTTATTTCTGGGTATGTGTGTCCTGTCCAGGTATTGCAAATGACATGGGTGGAATCACCTTGATCCCCATCTCAATGAACTTAGGCCAGCCATGTCAAGTGGACACACAGGCTCCCTGCTACCCTCCTGGGAGCCAGGCACAAGAAGTACAGCTGCCAGCAGCCAGCAGACCGAGGAGGACGGGTTCCTTGGCACTGTTCTACAGGAAGGTGAGTGTCCTTACTCACAAGTGCTGCTCTACTGGTGCTCATGACCTGCCTCCCTGTGCAGCTCCCATTACCTGCAGTCTTCTATGGCATTGCCCTAAGCATGTGCAGTTCTGATATACCTTGAAGAAGGGAAAAGATGTTGAGTGTTGCAGGGAGTCCAGATTTCCCCTTTCCACCCATGAGGTTTTTTTTTCTTTTTAATTAGGAGCTTCTATAAATAAATATCGAAGGCATACTTTACTTCACATTTTACTTCTCTTGGCTATTTTGATTGCCCTCACATTTGCAAGGGTTAGAGAGATCTGACATGAGATGATTTTCCTGTGTCTTCCTCATTCAAAGCTGCACTGCTGTGGATCCAGCATGTGGACATGCCCCTTTGCCACTTAAGTCCACCCAGCAGTGCTGATTTTGCTGGGCTGGGGGCTCAGAAAGCAGTAGTGAATAACACAGTAGCTAAAGGTTTCTAGAAAGAATGAGTTTGAAATAATGCAGTATTTAAAGATTGAGTTAAGAACTGGGTGTGGTTCAGAGAAACTTCAGATGATTTACTTCTAGTTGCTTTCATTTTCAGTGTGAATTTTGTGAGGGGTCCTCAGAAGAAGCAGGGTTACTTGCCTTGACTGCAAAGAATATATCCCTAAATTAGTCTCTCTCAAAAATATTAAAAGGTTTTTTTTTTTCTGCTGTTTTCATACTAGGTAAGTTATTTTCAGAGATTTTCCTCTTCGAGGGTATCTGTATAGATAGAATAGAACTTTAGAAGTTCTACCATGAACAATCTTTAAGGTAAATCTTAATACAAAAAATAATTTCTGGAAACACTTGTAAGCCACATCATTTGTCTGAACTACTGGTTCTTTAATTTTGCCAGTGACAGGTGATTTCTCTGAGAAAGGATTAAGAATTGATCAGCCAGTAGGAAACATTTCATTTTGGAAGGTTTGCTCCCAGCTGGGGAGTATTTCAAGTGTAGCCATGTCTTGGACTAACCATGTCATAGTCAACATAGTTTCTCTTAGTTGTGAAGAAGAACTAAAACATTGACTTATATTTGTCTTTAACTTTCCATTTACTGTGATCATCGTACTTACAGTTATAGTTTTCCCCTACTTTCCTTTCTTGTTCCTGTTCAGTAGAGTAGGTGAAAATGACACTATCCCTTCCTGCTTTCCAGCATGAAGAAAGTGCCTAATTAGTTAACAAGGCATAGGGTATAGAAGCTGTACACATCATGTTTTTAGGTGGCTTTTCTGTAAGTATTAGAAATTCAACAGCTGAAGAATGGACAGCTTAGTCTTTGAAATCCAGAATGGTTTTGGTTGGAAAGGACCTAAAAGATCAAGTCATTCCACCCACTGCCATGGCCAGGGGCACTTTCCATTAGACCAAGCCCCATCCAGTCATGCTTTGAGTACTCCAGGGACCCAGGGGCAGCCACAGCTTCTCTGGGCAGCCTGTGCCAGCTCCTCCCCACCTTCACAGGGAAGAGTTGCCTCCCAATATCCCATCTAACTCTGCCCTCTGGCAGTGGTAAGCCATTGGCACTCCAGGCCCTTGTCCCCAGTCCCTCTCCAGCACTCTTGGAGCCCCTTTAGGCACTGGAAGGGGCTCTGAGGCCTTTCTGGAGCCTTTTCTTCTCCGGGCTGAACAATCCCCACCCTCCCAGACCTCTCTCATGGGAGAAGTGTTCCTTACCTCTAATCGTCTTTGTGGCCCTTACAGAATGACTCTGCTTTGAGATTTTTATTCTGCAGGCCAGGATGAGCTTGCCTAGCTGCTCTCCTTACCGTGTCTTTCCCTTGCAGGTGTATCATCTGGCGAGTGTGCGCTTGCGCGACCTGTGCCTGAAGCTGGATGTCTCCAATGACCTGCGCAGGAAGATATGGACGTGCTTTGAGTTCACCCTGGTTCATTGTGCTGACCTCATGAAAGACAGGCATTTGGACCAGCTCCTCCTCTGTGCATTTTATATCATGGCAAAGGTAACGTGTGGTTTTACAAAATGAATGGAATTTTATGTTCACTTGAAAGCATCAGGTGTGTTCAGTATTTAGAGTGGGATTCATTCATGTCAGATTACTGGAGGGAATAGGAAGGTCCTTCCAAGAAGTGGAGATGAAGTCCTACTATGGTTTTTTCCTTGTTTTGCATGTCTTAGCTCACTGCCTTGTTGACAGAGTTTTTCTTCTCTTCTTGAGTGCATTCACAGTGAGCACTGGTTAACACAGGCAAAGCACTGTGTGGTCTTATTGCCCTGTATTTGTTTTCTGTCCCATTTGTCGTCTTGATGATCTGTGTAATCTGAACTAAAAATGCATTACAATTACAGAATTAGGCAGGTGCAGAAGTTTGCAGGAGCAAAGATGGTTTCTATTCCCAAAAATCCCTTTAGCTTTTGATGATTCAGGCTGAGGAATTTAGTTGGTTACCTGTTGGGCTTCATTTCTTATTCCATTTGCCAGCTTTAATTTAAGGTGGTGTTAAATTGGATTATGAAGCTGGACTATTGGTGTGACTCAAGTTTGAGCTGATGGTTACAGTGTCCATCAAGTCAATTCAGACACAAAATTACGGAGGCTGGATTGCCTTTTTTGGGGGCAGATGAAGATGAGCACTATATGTGAAGGGAAACTGATGTTTAAATTGTGACTACCTGTGCTCTTAACTGCAGCATGGGTTAGGCTCATCTGATGTCAACACTGAGAGCAAAGCCATTTAATAGTCATGTAATAGTGCTCTGTATTTTATCATGTAATTTGTCAGTTGTTTGGGGGTTTTTAAGAGTACAGGCTTTTGAATGCTGTCTCCAGTGCAGTGTGAGACCTGACAGTTTAGCCAGAGATGTTGATACATTGTCTCCTGGCTCCTACTACAAAAACTGTTGTTTGTCTGCTCTTAAAATTACAAATGTATGGCTGAAAAACAAAGCTCTTTAACAAGTGAGCAATTTTGAAATAAAAAAGCAAAGAGAAATTGCATGTGTGTACATACCTGCCTAATGTCTTGTTCAGAATTTCCCCACTTTCTGTTTAGAAAAGTTGAGTGATAATTCAGTTTCTGAATTTTTCAGAAAGAAAGTCAAAATTCATTTTTGACTTTATAATATTTCCTTTCTTTAATTTTAAGTGTAACTGCAAGAAAAGTCTGGAAAGGAGTAAATGCCTAAGCATCATAAGCAACAAAAAGCTTTAGTAGCTAAGAAACAAAGAATTCCAAGAAAAATCTTTCCTTTTTCATGCTCTCATCACCAGAGATAAATTTTAAAATTGTGTATTCATAGTAATACTCCTCAAAAAGCTACCTGGGCCTGAGCAGCCTGGCCTTCTCACTTGTGCTTGATCTTCAACAGCTTTTTCTTTTCCAGGTAACCAAAGAGGAAAGAACTTTTCAGGACATAATGAAAAGTTACAGAAATCAGCCACAAGCAAACAGCCATGTAAGTCAATAGCATTGCCTTTACTTTCTGTAAAGCTCAGAGTTGGCTTTTGAAGTCTTTGTATTCAGAGAAGTCAAATCCTCTGCAGTGTAATTCTTGTTCCTGTTCAGTTGGATTTCATCTAGTCTCCTGACTTCCTTGCTTTCCTTGACAAGAGTGTTTTTCCCTGGTGTTCTGTAGGTTTATAGGAGTGTCTTGTTGAGAAATACTTCAGATGATGTCACATTGGACAAAAATGCAAACCCAGATACAGAGATGACAGAAGGTGAGTACAGCAAAGGAATCTGCTCTTTTCAATAACATACTTGGCGTTTAAAAGAACTGGACTATCAAGTAATAAGAAGTGGAGCAAGTTTTGCAAGTTTTTTAAGTATATGAAAGGAAAAGAAATGTATTGTTGAAAAAGAAACCATCTTGTAAGTAGCTCTCTTGTGTATTAGATATGGAACATACACTTCCTAGCTGGAAAGAATGTTTAATTTCATTTACTTGAATTTGGTGGCTTAGGATGGAAGTATTTTCTATATAGTATGTCAATGATACTATAGCTCTTCTTGGATGGCAACACTGATACCAAAGAAGAATGAAGATAATCTGGAATATTATGGTGGGGTTTTTTTAATATCACCTATTCTGAAGACTGGGAGATGTAGGGAGAACTTGTTTCAGAAAATAAAAATGCTAATTCTCCAGTACCACCATTTTCTTATATTCAGGTTTCTTTTAAATAGGTGATGCTTTCTTTGCTCTGGGTTAGAGAGGAAAAGGAATAAGAATAGTGTGCGAGAAAAACATGAGAACTGTGTCATGTCTGTTTTGAGTGACATGTCAGGAAAGTGAGATCACAAGCCCATGTATGAACCCATGAATGGAGCAGATCATATATGAACCCATGAGCAGATCTGTAGCCAGGACACACATGGAATTTAGTTTGTTCTTTGTGGCAAATTCCCTCTGGGTGGGATTCATCTGCCTTAATGAGTATTAGAGCTGTTTTTAAAGGCCTTTTGAGGATTTTACCAGGATCTTGAAAAGTGCTGATCTCATCTAAACCTTGTCTGACATCTCGACTGGATGTTACTGGATGACTTGGAGTATCTGAAGTCACACTGAGCTTTGGTATTTTGTCAGACAAATATACTTGGTTACAAAGTTCTTCAGTGGCTTTTTCTACCAGACTTTCTTCAGTTTAAGGACTCATGTCTCCTTTGCACAGATTTAACTCCTGCTCTTTTGACACCAGTTCACAGGAGCTGTTCTTGTGAGAGAAGGAAGGCAGACAGACAAAGGAGTCCCTTAGGGGTGTCAGCTGGAGCTTTGGATGTTTGTCTCAGTGCACCAATTGCAAGAGACTTCGTTGTGTGCTGCTGATTTAGTTGGCAGACAGCAGAATGGAGAAGAAACAGAAGTTTGTATTCAGTAGCACTTCAGCTTAATTAGAGGAGAGCAAGCATTAACAGAAATACTGCTGTGTGGCTCAGCTTTTCCCACTTAACAAATTATGCCTGAACAAATGGTGTAATGACTTCCTTGCTGGAGATGTGAGTTGAGCACCAGGTTTTTCTTCACTAGCTGATCACAAGAGACTTTCAGAGAAGCCAAAAGCTGGGAGCTGGTCAGACTGCTTAAAACTTAGTTTTAAGAGCAGGTAATGGCTTTGTACCACTCCCCAAAATAAGCATGGAAGAAGGGGTCAGTTGTGCTACAGTTTCTTGCTACAGCTGCTTCCAAGTTTGGAATAAAGGTTGATACTGGCTTTTTTAGCCATAACTCACAAACCTGTTCACATCAATTGGTAGCTCCTCCTGATGTTCATAACCACCTGCAGCACATCCTGCTCCCAGCTCAAGCATATTTCTTGAATTCCTCTTATTGACTGGTCAATTTATGGACAAGTTCTTGCCAGCTGGACATTATAAGTTCAACTCTGAAGTGCCTGGTTTGCCAATGCTGTAGTTTTGAAATCTGAAGCTCTCTTATTGCTAGACTCATCTGTGAAAGCTGGCAGCTCCTCAGGACGATCAGCAGAGAACTCGAGTGAATCAGAGGAGAGAGGAGATCTTATTAAATTTTACAACACAGTCTACGTAGGAAGAGTCAAGTCATTTGCACTGAAGTACGATATCACAAACCAGGATCACGTGGTAAGTAAAGTATTTTGGAATTAATAGTCACAGTCACTTTTCCTGGCAGTTAAACTTATGTAAATAACTTTGTCTAGTCACCTGGCATGGGTCAAGTCAGACAGTTGGAGGTAATGGTATGAGCACTTTAATAGCCTTTCAAGAGGACTAACATAGATGCTGGCCAGTTTGCAAACCCAGTTCCAGCTTCTTTACATTGGTGCAATATTGTTTAAATGCCTATGGACTGTCTGTGTAAGCATCTGGAAGATTAATTGTGTAGCTTGATGGTTACTTGATCTGTTGTTTCACTGTCACAAGACAAAATACTCTAAAGAAGAGCTGGAAGAGCATTACCCTTCTCTGGTGAGAAGTGCCTGCTCGCAGAGCTGTGAGCTGCTGTGCAGATGTGTCCCTGTCTGGCAGGTGGAAGCGCCCCCGCTGTCGCCGTTCCCCAGCGTGCGGCAGCAGCCGGTGTCCCCGCGACGCATCTCGCAGCAGCACGCGGTGTACGTGTCGCCGCACAAGAACGGCGCCTGCCTCACGCCCCGCTCCGCCCTGCTCTACAGGTTTAACGGCAGCCCTTCCAAGGTACACAAACAGGGCTGCCAGTGGCCACTCTGAGAAAGGGTCAGATGTCAAGGCTGGCAGTGGTCACTTTGAGAAAGGGTCAGATTTCAAGGCTGGCAGTGGTCACTTTGAGAAAGGGTCAGATGTCAGGGCTGGCAGTGGTCACTCTGAGAAAGGGTCAGATGTCAAGGCTGGCAGTGGTCACTCTGAGAAAGGGTCAGATGTCAGGGCTGGCAGTGGTCACTTTGTGAAAGGGTCAGATGTCACTGCTGAGGCGGGTGTGACATACAAACAGACCAGATTTCAGAGGGTTAATGTCCCATTTGTTACAACAAGCAGCTGTCTTTTATGCCCTCTGCAAAGTTTACACTTTGTTCATTGGTTACAATAAATCAATAATATTCATTGGTGTAAAAACTATCACCACCTCTGTTTTTCTCAAGACTTTTCTAAAAATACTTTTCCAAAAATATTTTTCCTAGCTGCAGGTTTTCTTTCCCGCTTATCCCCTTCTTCTTCTCTTCTTGGTCTCCAGGCCAATGGCTTTGATAAGATTCCTTTCAGAAATAACCCTTATTCATTAACCCTCTCTGGCTCACAGGTCAGCTGTAAGCCTCTCCACAGTTAATTAGTCTTCTAATTAGGATCTGGTCTAGTACAGTTCTTATGTGTTGTAATAAATAGTCTCTCACTTCACACTGAAAGGTAGAATTGTGTATGTAGACTCCATCACTCAGAGGGGTAGAATAGCCTGTTGTCCTCTGATATTTCAGATACAGAGCAAATTTGAAATGGAGTCAGAGTAACTCATTATTTTTGTCTTGATCACAGAGTTTGAAGGACATCAACAATATGATAAAACAAGGTGAACATAGGAGTAAGAAGCGAGCAATAACAATTGACAGTGACACTGAATCCCCCACCAAGCGACTCTGCCAGGAAAATGATGATGTTCTACTAAAACGTCTGCAGGATGTTGTCAGTGAAAGAGCAAATCACTAAAAAACTTGTTTCCTGAGGGATCTCTAAATTACAGAGCTGGATACAGCTGTTGTGCTTTTTATTTCTTGGTTTTGTACATAGAGAACTTCCAAGTTCCTTCAACGCTGAACTTTCGCCTGACTTCCACAGGATGCAAAAAGCAAGAACTATGTAGGAAATGCCAGTGATCTTCATTCCCAAAGAGCACACTGTGCTGTAACTTACTCTGAGCTATCTTAGCTGAAGAGTTTTCTGTGAAAGCCATACTGGATATTCTCAAGCCTCATTTGGAGCATCGTGAGTTCTGAGCGTAACTCAGCTTGTAATGCCGGTTTTATTGTTGGAACAACAGTGATAAATGAGTGAAATCAGTGAAGTTTCCTTTTGCTATTTGGAGAAGAAACTTGCAAAGTGCCTTATTTGGAAAGAATAATGAATTTTATGCATTATTTTTCTGTGGAGTAACTGGAGGGAGAAGAAATTAATTATTTAGCTTCAGGAAGAGCTGATCAGTTTTGAACTGTCAGAACTTCTGTTGCAGTGTAGGCTGTGACATGTCTCTGACAGCTTTTGCAGTAACAAAGGCAATAATCTAAAAATACAAATAGTGGTGACTTAGGTTGGACTCTGGTAGAGCACTGAGATACAGTTCTGTGAGCCTGAATTCCCTCTCTCTTGAGCCAGTGGTGCTCCACCTTGGAAGCCACAGAGCAACCTGCCCTAGGTGCTGCTCATACATGGCAGCTCACCCATGAGGAAATAGTTACAGTTTTCAGTTTACATTTTCAGTTACAGCTGAAATCAGCAGCTGGGACTTGGCATATCTCAAAGCTGTTCAGATGCACAGATTCATTTAACAAATTTAATCTCTCTAATATTTTCCTGAAGACTGTTAGCCTCTTGTGTAGTATCTACACTGAATGTAAGTCCATCACATAAGCAGGTATGTATGTGTGAGGGTTTGTAGCTGTTGAAGGCTTGGATTCACTGGAAAGGTATTGTCCTGGTTTGAAAGGACAGGTGTCTGCCAGTAAGGGCAGAAGTTTCCCTTTTTGGAATAGAGACTTTGGTTCCACTCCCCTCCCCCAAGTATTATGATTGTTTGAATCAAGGACTCTGAGGCAGAGATAAGGGGGGTGGGAATAACAGCTCTTTTACTAATATATCTAACTATACAAACAGAAAACAATAACAGTTAAAATTGCTAACAGAACGAAATAGATAACTCGGTGTCAGTCCCTTTAGATGCAAGCACGCTGTCTCTGTGCTTAGTCCAGAGCCCGGATTTGCCAGAGGGCAGACGGGAACGAAGGCAGGAGGGAGGGGGGAGGGGCAGCAGCGGCCACGCCGGTCCCGGGCAGGAACGGGCAGGAGCGGCGGCTCCTCGCTCACCGTGTGTGTCCGGGGGATCAGCTGTGTCTGCAGAGGCAGGAGGCTGGAACGGGGCAGATGCAGGGCAGGTGATCGCAGAGGGTCTGGCTCTCCTGTGCTCGGCCGCGTGGCTGAAGATCCCAGGCATCCTCCTCCCAGCTCGCCGGAAACGCGAGTGCCCTCCCGGAAGCCTCAGAGGCCCCTCCGGGGCCGTCCCCACCCACCCCCTTTGTCTGGACCCCTCAGGGACCCTGGGTGTAGCCCGGCCAGCTCCATTGGCATGATAATGGGAAAAATTCTTACAATTGACACAGTAACAGAAAAACACTCAACCCCGAACAGGTATAAATTCCAGCATCCAATTCTCATTACTGAGTTTTTAACCATGAGGATTTGGTAGGGTCTATTTTACCAAAATGGAGAAAAGTCAGGGTTTACTCATTACTGTAAAGCAGTAGTTTAATCTTGTTTTATAATTGTATTTAAGGTTAGAGCCATAGAGAAACTTCTCAGCACTGTAATTTTCAGTTTCTGTGTAACTGAACTAAAAACAAACAAAACAAAACAAAAAAACAATAGAATAGGACAGGCACTGATGTGATTTTGAGCAGCTTCAGTCAGTGAATCTAGCCAGTGATGAAGGAGAAATTGATTACTAAGTGTAGGTGTGCAGGGGTGCTACTCAGCAAGGAGTAAAAAGTTTCCAAACTTGGTTTTGAGTCATTAACTACTTGAATATTTGATTTTTTTAACTTTTTTACTTTCAAATAAAGGTGCTTGCCCTTGGAGAGCTGCATTATGAGGAAATTGCCATGCCATGGAGTAGATTTCATGTAGATATTTAATTTCCTTTAAATTTATTCAAGTTTTAATGTTTGTCTTCAGATTTTGAGATAAAAACTGGAGTATTGCAGCCTTTCTGGATAGGAAATGTATGGTTAGGCATGACAACATCAGTCTTTCCACAGTATTGTACAATGAGAGTTTAGGTGACACGGTTTTAATTCAATATTGTGTGTAAATCTGGCTCTGCTCCCCATACTGTCACTGTCTTCTCTGACAGTAGGCAACTAACAGAGCCATAATCCTTATTAACTGTTGATAGGTGTAGTGTTTTTTCATTAGGAAAATGAATGTACTGCAACTGGATGCAGTTCAGAATTCTTCACCTTTTCAGGTGATCTGAAAACTATTTTGGGCTCGTTGAACAGCTAAAGAAATAGCTTACATGGAAATTTTCTAACGGTTTCAAAGTGCCTTCACTTATAAGTCTGTATTTTATAATAAACAGCTAAAAAGTATTTTAACCTGTATTGCTGTATTTCTTATTGTTTTGCTGTGCTAGTTCATTAAACAATGCCTTCTATCTGCATTTTCTTAATATCAAAGACCTTCATCATTCTTATGTTCCCTCAGATTTCTTTGGGATTTTTTTCTCTTTGAATTTATGATATTTCATGTGTTTTGTCTGAAGTTTCCTCCAGAGGTTTCTTTATTGTTTGTGCTTCAATCAGGTGTGGATTCTGGGAGGAAGTGAGTGATTCATTGCATGCAGTTCACCAAAAAGCACCAAAAGGGAGAGAACCCTGCAGTGACAGGTGATGTGCCCATAGAATCAGATGTGACTCCAGCAAAGCTGAGCTGTGAGCTCCTAGTTAATCTCTGAGCACTCCAGGTGTGATCTTCAGGTGCTAGTCCTGGCTGCCTTCCTCCCAGATGTGTTTCAGAACCAGCCCTGGACAGGTTCAGAACTGTTCCAGCTGGTGTCATGCTGATTTTGTCACTCCAGGTAAGCTGGCTTAGACTCAGCTTTTCAAATAACTCTTGCTCATCTGCTTTACAAGGTAAAAAGGCCAATTTGTGCAGATTCTGCAGATTCAGTAATGACTTCTTTGTTGCCAGAGCTTTTGTTGACTAATCTGTAGTTTGTAGAATCACATAATCATGGAGTATCCTAAGTTGGAAGGGGCCCACAAGGACCATCGAAGTCCAACTCATTGTCCTGCACAAGACACCCCAACAGTCAGAGAATGTCTTGGTTTGGAGAGGACCTTCAAGAGCATCTCATTCCTCACCCTGAGCCTGGGAGTGTTGCCCAAGTGCTCCTGGAGCTCTGGCAGCCTCAGGGCTGTGCCCATTCCCTAGCAGTGCCAGCACCCTCTGGGGGAAGAACCTTTCCCTGATACCCAGCCTGGCCAGCTCCGTTCCCTCAGGTCCTGTCCCTGGTCACAGGCAGTAGAGATCTGAGCTGCCTCTGGGGGGAAGCTGCAGACCCCATGAGGGCTGACCTCAGTCTCCATGCTGAACAAACCAAGGGACCTCACATGTGCCATTCACCATCTGTAGCCCTCTGTATGTGCTCTTCAATAGCTTTATACCCACACCTGGAGGCACCTCAAACTGCCCCCAGGACTCGAGGTGAGGCCCCCCCAGTGCAGAGCAGAGCAGGACAGTCAGCCCATGCTGGGCCTGATGTCCCCAGGACAGGGCTGGCCCTTGGGGCTACCAGGGCACTGCTGGCTCCTGTTCCACTTGCCCTCAGCCCAAACTCCCAGGTCTCTTTCTGTGGTGTTGCTCTCCAGCCTCTTGTTCCCCAGTTTCTCTGGACATCCATGTCCAGTCCCCGGTGCAGAAGCTGGCACTATTCTTTGTTAAACTTCATGTCATTGCCTATCTCTGTGTTCCTCCCTGACGTGCCCAGATGTGAGCAGCAGGCCTCAGCCAGAGTTGGCTTTCAAGATGAATTCTGGGCACTATAGGACTAACACCATCAGTATGATTTAGCTAAAAATGGATGACTGAGGTGTTTATGCCAGCTGTTGAAGACCAAACTGGCTGCTTTAGAAACATTAACATTGTGTAGTTCCCTGCAAGAAATGTATCATTTTAAGAAGCTTTCCCAATTTACATGAATATAGGTTAGTTTTAGGGGTATTTTAGGGGAAGACCGTCCCAGCCAAGACCTGGGCTCTGGCCAAGCTCTGGCCCCTGCTGGTAGGAAGTGTGCCATCAGATCCAGGAGTTTCTGTGCTAAAAATATCACTTTGACTTGGTGATTTGAGCCTATAAAAGCTGGACCTGTTTTTGGGGTGAATTTGTAGACCTCACCTATGGGTGGATGCACTATGTGGGATTTTCCCAGTTGCTGGGAAGGGTTGTCACTGTAAAACGGGGCTCCCCAGTGACTGCAGGCTCTGGCTGATGGTGGAGTGTCCAGGCAGTTGGTGATGGATCTTTCTCAATCACTGTCCTTTCTCTCATATAGTAATCATTAGCTGCATTATCTTGCTTCTTTTTGCTTGTTGCTGAAGCTGATCATGTCGTTGTATTGAATTTATCATTTCACTTTTGTGTTACCTTAACATTCATAGTAAAACAAAACCATTCTTTCCACTGGTGCCTGTCCTTTAAATCACCCCAGCCAATTGGCAGAACATTCCAATGGCACCAAACTTGTGCACACTGACTATACTTTGTTTTTTGCCCTAGCTCCAGAGGAAGATCTGTGCTTGTCTAAGCTGGCCCTCTGCCTTGCCTCTTGACTTCTGATACTTGGGAATTGCATGTTCCTGTGCCCTTAGGGTGTGATGCTTAAAAAATTACCAACATGGAGGGACCCCAGCACCTTCAAAAACATTTCTCCTGACAACCTTACTGACTTAATTCCTTGAGCAGGCTGAACTCTGCTCTCCTCCTGGCCAGGGTGGAAATTTTGCTGACACTTTTCCTGCTGTCATCAAAGATTTTAAACTTGATTGCTTTGTGGTCACTGTGGCCAAGACAGCTGCTAACCACCACCTCCCTTACGAGACCCTCTCTGGTGACAACAGATCATGCAGGGCACCTTTCCTGGTCAGCTCCCTTAGCACCTGTACCATGAAGTTGTTATCCAAGTGTTTTTGGAATTTTCTGGACCAGTTTTACTAGCTATGTGGTGTTCCCAGTTAACATCTGGCAAGTTGAAGTCAGACAAGGACAAGGTGATGGATTAACAGCTGTTCCTTAGTGTCATGGTCCTAGCTGGGCAGCCTATGGTTGTTACCAGCTTTGTTTGTTTGTTTGTCCCTTAATCTTACCCAAGGATTAATTACCAGGCAAGGGGATGATGAGGGTTGTATAGCTGTGAAAACCTGGCTGGCTTTTGGGTTTTATCTTTGTAAGCTTCCATCTGCATGTAAGCCTGCCAGTGAGGGGACAGCACTGCGGGCAGCCTGAACTCAGAAATTAGGCTCTTGTATTCCAGACTGGTGAACCATCCTGTCTGCTAGGAGGTGAGGGATTTCACCAGTTCTTCAAATTAAAATATCACCTCCTTGATGTTCCTTGAAGTGGATTCAGAACTTCCATGTTTACTACAGCTCAGCTTTTTAGAGTCAAAGGTTGTAAACACCTCTGCAGAGAATACCAAAAAAGCTGCCAGCTCTTTCCATATAAGCACTATGTTAATAATAGTTTGGTATATCCCAAATGTTGTACTAAGATGTGGCCTCAAGGAAAAATTGTGGTTAGACTGCAATTAAGCAATTCAGGAAATCAAAACTGATTTTCTCTTAGCTTCCTGTTAGGAATTACTCTTCTTGTGTTGCTGCTTTGTGACTCATTAGGGGGTTTTTGTTGATTTTTTTGTTGAGGAGTGGTAAGAATTGAAACTGGGGACACAGTACAAACCCGTTAAGAAGCTGTAAGTGTGTAAGCAGTGCTGGGATCTCAGATGAAAGAAGCTGAGTAAACAGAGATTACTCAGTTTGATTGCTTTGATTACAATAATCAAAGTTTGCAATAAGCACATAACTTGTCTCCCAAGTAGCAGTTCTTGAAAAACTGGTGTCAGATAAACACAGTGCCAAAACCCTGAAACTTTTTAACTTCCTTGAGTGACCCAGAAGTGCACTGGAGGACAGGTACATCAGAGGCAGGTTACATAAGTGGTTCCCAGCCTGTCTGCAGCCTGGGATCATGCTGCCTTAGCTCCATCTGAGCCACAAGGCTGGGCAGAGCTGAAGGGACACAGGGCTCATGTGGTGCCTCATCCTGAAGGTTTGCACAACTGAGCAATGGGGAACATTTGGTTAAGGGAGCCCACTTTCCCTTGCACAGCAATGCTACCTCTCAGCTGAGGCACAAGGAACTTGGGCTGCAGCAGCTTTACTGCAAGCACCTCCTCTGTCTTCACTTACATGTCATCCCTCATGGTTCCCAGCCACAGAAAAACAGCTCTGCAAGGGTTTAGTCACACAAATTTCAGGTAGTTAATGTGTAAATATGGGGCTCAAGCAGCTGAGGTTGTAGAACAAACTGGTGCCAAGTCACAAGTGGCTTTGCTGTGAACTTTTCAGTTCCTTGGTAGCAAGTTTGTAGCACTGCTTCATGGAGTCACCAATGGGGTCCAGTGGTGGATGCCCCAGCCCTGGAAGTGTTTGAGACCAGGTTGGATGAGGCTTTGAGCAACTTGGTCTAGAGGAGAGCTCACCTGCCCATGGCAGGGACAGTTGGAACAAGATAAGGTTTTAAGACGCTTCCAATCCCACCCATGAACACCAGGAAAGTGCTACAACATGTAAAGTGAAAAAATAAAGAGCCTTTACACAGGGATAATTCCTCTGCAGCCTGAATTTCACCATGTGCCTTGAGTTTTATTTGCCATTGCAGGGGAATTTGTTGGTATAATTTTGCATTGTGCAGCACATTGCTTGAACAGAGATAACTGTGTCTCTTGTGTGTGCAGCAGCAGGTGGGGAGGCACTCAGGTGACCCCTGTTGCACACAAACAAGTCTAAAAATAACTTCTTCCTCCTTTCTCCTTTTTCATGTGTCAAGTTTGATTATGAAGTAATTTGTGGGATTCAGAACAACACCCTAGTGCAGTATTTTTTTCTTTTTCTTCCTGCTACCCAAGAGTTAAGCTAGTAATCCCTGTCCTCTTGCTGTGGCATGTGTTCAACTCATGTTATGAAATCAGCAGTTTTTTGATTGCATCCAAAACATATGTCCAGTTCTTTCAGAATAATCCTCCCTTGCTGTTTTTTAAGCCACAAATGCAGTGAGTTCCCTCTTAATTTTATTTTTTTTAATAAACTCTCCAGATGTATTAGGCCTGTGGATCCCATCCCCAAAAAGCTTCTTTAGGTAGAGGTACATATATAGGGCAGTTTTTGACTCTGCTTAGAAGTAAAGAATGGATGGTGATCAATTATTCCTTAAAAGGCCAAACACCAGTGACATTTGTGTGTCACTTGTGTAGGACAGAGGAAATGGAGAAAATTGGACATGATTTTGTATGACTGTATTCATTAGTGGATCTGGCCTGTCTCCTCATGTTGCTTCCAGGAATAAAGTTTCCTCTAAAAGGGTGGGACTCAGCCAGTTTCGTTTCAGTGCTGATGGATCAGCACTGAGATGCCCAGAGGGGATGGAGAGAGACTCAGCCAAATGAAAATCAGACAGCAAACCTAACATGTACTTTGCTAACAAAAGCCAAGAAGTGAGAAAGCAGGATCTTGCTTACAAGAGGAAATTCCTGTAGCATGACAGTAGAACATGCGAGCTTTGCCCCTCAGAAACAGAGACCTCAAGAAAAAAATAAAGGACTTTTACTATTAAGGTGATGGGAGGTTTTTGCAGTTATTTTTTTTTTCTTCCCTCTACACATCTGAAGGGGAGAAGGAGATGGAGAGGAGGATGCAGCAACTCCAGACATGTATTGTGTTGGCTTGTGGCTGGCTGCCAGGTCCCACAGCCATGCTCTCACCTCCCCTCCTCAGCAGAGTAGCAAGAAAATACCACAAAACAGCTTTGAGATAGAGACAGGGAGATCACTCACCAGCCACCACCATGGACAAAAGACAGGAAATGAGGAAGAGAAATTGCTTTCCAATTAAAAATACAGTAGTATAATGTGGCACTGAACCAAAATTAAAACCACTTTCTCTCCACTCAGCCCTTTTGCCTAGGCTCAACTTCACACTTGACTATCCTACCTCTTTTCCCCTGTTGAGGGGGATGGGGAAGGAGGATGAGATCAGTTTGTAATGCTCTGTCCCTGCTGCCCCTTCCACCTCATGCTCTGCCCCTGTTCACAGCTGAAGCTCCTGCTGGGAGCCTGCTCCTGTGTGGGATCTCCATGGGCTGCAGCTTCCTCAAGACCATGTCCAATTGCTCCAGGGTGGGGTCCTCCACGGGCTGCAGGGTGGATCTGCCTCATCATGGCCTGCAGCAGGGGCTGCAGGGGAATCTCTGCTCTGGTGCCTGAGCATCTCCTGCCCCTCCTTCTTCCCGGGCCTTGGTGCCTGCAGGGCTGTGGCTCTCACATCTTCTGGCTCCTCCCTTCCAGCTGCAGCTGTGCCACACTGGATTTGTCTTGGAGGCCTCTTGAGCCAGCTCTGCCCAAAACAGGAACAGGTTCTGGTGTCAATGTGCAGAGGCCAGCACTGCCCTCCTTGTTCCCTAAATTTATCCTTGCAAACCCACTACTACACACATACTACATGTATGCATGATGTTGGGGGATAATGTGTAACCTTCCCCGTGGGAGCCTGTGCAGCATCACGGTGAGCACAGCATGTGCTGGCCATCACAGAACTGCAGGGTCGCACAAGGAGCTTGAAGGTGTCTCGGGGTCAGGATCTCTGGGATGTGCTGCCAGTGCTGGTGATGGCAGTGGAGCGACAGGCTTTTCCCAAAGAGGAGTGCCTGGCACGCCGTCCGTCCATGGGGCTGCTGGGAGTGTCCCGTCCATCGGGAATGTGCAGCTGCACGTGTGGCAGGCACAGCTCTGAGAAGCTGTCGGGGGATCAAGGCAGCAGGGATTTTGCCAGCCTTGCTCTGTGGGGTCTGTAATGAGAGCCAAAGTTTTAAGCCCCTTCTGGGGCCGGCATGGTACTCAAAGGCCTTGGGCAGCTGAGCTGTTTTCATGGATATGGGGACACTACAAGTGAACGAGGTACATAAAACGCAGCCCCTGCGTCTCCGCCGGGGATGGCTGTGGTGTCCATTACATGGCTGGGAGCAACGGGGCACCTGGCAGCTGTGGTGAGGCTGTTTCCACGGCCCATGATGTCTTGGGAATGAGATCTAGATTGAGTTCAGATTTGAGTGTCTTCAGCAGTGTTGCCTGAAGGCAGCAGTGCTGTGGCATCACTTCTTTTGGGAGCACCATGTGGCAGCCGGCGCTCATGACGACGGCTGGGATGGTCACCGGGCAGTGCCGGTGCAGGGCTCTAGGCAGCCCACGTGAATGCCCTAGCGCAGGGCCGCCGCCAGCATGTTGCCATTTTGATACAATAAATTGTATTAAAATAGTAGTAAGCCTAAGTAATCGACATTAGTTGACATTAGTAGTAGTTATGCTAAGGCTTAGAAGGCCGCATGTAACCTGCAGATGAACTTTATAGCAAATTTTGTAATGTAAGCAGTATAGCTGAGAAATAATTACTTATCTTAAGGAGTGTATCCATTTATCTAGGGAATGTACCTTTTGGCAGAATCTTAAATGTCAGAGAGATTATGGTACCAGGCATCGAGAATGAAGTAAGAATTTGTTAAGATGAAGAAATCATGTAAAGAAACATATAAAAACCCTGTAAATTTTCTGTCAAATGGGGCTCTGTCTCTGGACGCTAGTCCACAGGCTCCCGGGCCCTCAATAAGGCACCGCATAAACGACTTCGGTTGTTTGTGTTTTCTTCGGATCGGGCAACAAGCACAGCGGGTCGCCGCGGCGAGCAGGCAGCGGCGGGCCCGGAGCGGACCCCGCCGCCCCGCGGGCTGAGGCGGGCGCTGAGGGCGGGCGGAGGCTCCTGGGGCCGCCATGCCGAGGGCTGAGGGGCCCAGGGGCGGTGACGTCACCGCGCGCCGGACCCCCGGCCTGCGGCGCCTGCGCGGTGGCGGTGTGGGATGGGGAGCCCGGCGGGCGCTCCCGCCAAGCGCGCGCGGTGCGAGGGACCCCGCGGCGACCCGCGGCTGTGGGACACGGAGCGGCTCTGCCAGCACCTCTCCCGCTGCGGCGTGGGCGACCCCAGCCTGCTGCGCCGCTTCCGAGGTACGGCGGGCCGGGGCCGGGACCGCGACCGCGACCGGAGCCGGGGCCATGTGGCCCCGCGGCCCCGCCGCTGGCGCTGGCGCTGACGCTTCTCTTGCTCCCGCAGAGAGCGGGGTCACCGGGAGGATGCTGCTGGACCTGCCGGCCTGCGCCCCCGAGCTCATCCGCGTCTGGTGAGCGCCGCCCGCGGGGAAGGGGAGGCGAGGCCTAGGAGCTGCGGCTCCACACGCGCATGGCCCGGCTTTAGGCCGCGGCCGCCCCGGCGCCTCCTGCGGGGCTGTGCGGGGCCGAACGCGAGGAGCGGGCTCGGTGGGGCCGGTCTCGGACCCTTGGAGCAGTTCCTGTTCCCTGCTAATCCCAACACAGCCAAGGCGTGGACGCACGCTACCCAGATAACCATGAGAAACAAAAGAACTCGGTCCTTTAGAAGAGGTTTAATGAAATTCCCCTGAGTAGCACAGTGAGCTTTGGAATGTTGCTGGGAACACAAAGGGTTCTGACAGGAATTTACTTTTCTGCCTGAAGTTGCTGCTGCTCCAGCTCCAGGAACGACAGCGGCCCCAATGTTTGACAGAGCGGGAGGTGCTGCTCAGGAGAGGCCGAGTGTCACCCGTCTCCCTGGGAGATATCCAGGGCATTGACAGGTCAGCCTTGCTGAGACTTGGCTCTCTGTTGTGCCTACAGGAGCGTGGGTTGCTGTGGAAAAAGAAGCGGTGTTGTGTGTCCTGGCAGAATAGGGTCTGTGGGTGAGTGGCCGAGTCCTTGCTGCTGTGAGCCTCTGCTGCCCTGAGCAGTCTGGAGCAGGCAGGCTGGTAGCAGTCACCTGCCACAAACACAGACTGGATGCTGTTCTAAAGTGTGTAAAGGATTGTTCCCGGCAGTGAGGGAATGACTGGTCCCAAAACCCTTGTAATCTTTCTAGTGGTGAATATGTTTTCTTGCTTTTCTGGAATTGCAGAGAGTATGAATCTGTCCTGCTATTTTGTGTGTTAGAAACGCCCCTTTGCCCATTCTCTGCCCCACTGGGGATCCTCTCTTGCTCCCCTCTACTGGGATGTGAGCCTGCTTGCTCACCACATACTTCCTGGTGGTTTTTAATCTTGTAATATCTTTTCTTTACTCCTTTGTTAACCTTGTTTATACTGTTTCCTTCAAATCTGTCTCACAACCCACCTGCTGGCTCCAGCTGTTTGCTGATGTTGTAGTTGGTAGCCCTGAGGCAGGCTGGGGTGTGTAATCTGGCAGGTGCACACAAGTGCAGAGCTGTGCTTTCTGCTGGGGATTAGAGCACTTTGGTGTTGGCTCCTTGGCTGAAAACTCATCAGAGCTCGTGCTATGCTGGGGGTGAAGGGCTCTTTCCCTGTTTTATTGAGACATCAGCATGCAAATGGGAGTGGGGAAGGGCGGGTGTCTGAGCATGAGTATAAAGAGCTGGTGTGACACAGCGGGACAAGGCAGAAGTGCTGCATTTTGGGCAAGGTAAGATGTGCTGGAGTAATTAATGTATTTTTGATT
Source organism: Erithacus rubecula (assembly GCF_903797595.1). Classification (NCBI taxonomy): domain Eukaryota; kingdom Metazoa; phylum Chordata; class Aves; order Passeriformes; family Muscicapidae; genus Erithacus; species Erithacus rubecula. Next base: position 1,146,242 of record NC_136670.1, read on the forward strand.
TCTCTTTTTGTGGAAAAGCAGTTTAACTGCAGCTGTTTGAAGTGTGCAGATAGAAATGCTGTGATGTCATGGAAGGCAGCTGAAGGCTTTGTTTATTACTGAAGTACCAGGTAATTTCCTGACTGAAATGACAAGCTGGTGTTTTATTTAGCGCTTGCCAGGACACTGCTTGCTTCTAACAGGAAAGGAGCATCCAGGACATATTGGACATGTGCAGCCAGTCTGGGGAGTCAGAGACTGTCTGTCAGTGCTGAACAGGGCAGCAGGAGTCCCTCAGCATGAGATACAGGTGATGGGGGCACATGGCTGTGGAGAGCTCTCAGCTGGTATAGAGAGTGGATAGTGATGGGTTTACAGGCTTGTGGGTTTTCTTTGTATAAGATACTGTTAACTTTGTATAAATTTCCTTCTGTGAGATCTGACATCTTGTTTCTATTAAGCTGAAACTGTTGGGAGGTGGATGAGAAATTGCTCAAGCATTCTGTTTTTTGTAAACATCTCATCTTTGCACCGAGAACAATTATTTTGTTGTCCACTGCACACTGTTCTGTAGTAACTTTGATCATTTCTCTGTGACAGGCCACTGATGAATGTCTTTTTATGTTCCCTGGGTTCCTGATGTTTAGAGGGAGAGCTGTGGTGCCTGGGGGCAGCACAGTGGGTTTCTCAGGCATTCTCATGTTGCTGGCAGTGGGTGTTTCATGTGGTGTGCAGTGCTGAACACAGATGATGAGTGAGACTCTCTGGCTGACCCCTTCTGACACGGGAAAGGGATCTTCTCATCCTTGTGACCAATAGCATGAAGAAGGGTGTGGACAAAGCAGGGAAGGAAGTGGATAAGGAAGTGCCAGTTGTCACCACTTCCAAGCAGTTAGCAGTAATGCTGCTTTGGCTGTTGGAAGAAATCTGTCTGCAGAACCCTGGAAAACTACAGTTTCCTATGTTAACAGGATTTGTCTTGCTTAGGGGAGTCTGACATTGTAGACTTCAGATGAAAAATGCCCTGCAGCTGTTTTCTATCTGAAGGAGGACAAAGAGCAGGGAGGGTGGGTGGGACATCTAGGCATTTGGTCACACCAGGATCCAGCATGCAGCGTCTAACCTTTTCCTGATGCCACCAGAGCAGCTAGCAGCTGTGTGGGACCGAGTTCCCTGCCCATCCTTGGTGCCCAGCGTGGGGCACAAAGGGTTGTGATTATGACAGATCTGAACAGAACATATTAGGAAATGATTCTTCCCCTGTGCTGGTTGTGCCACTGGTTGTGCCACACCTTGAGTACTGTCCAGTTCTGGGCCCCCCAATGTAGGAAGGATGTTGAGATGCTGGAGCATGTCCAGAGAAGGGCAACAAGGCTGGTGAGGGGTCTGGAACTCAAGCCTTATGAGGAGTGGCTGAGGGAGCTGGGGTTGTTTAGCCTGGAGAAAAGGAGGCTCAGAGGTGACCTTTTCACTCTACAGCTCCCTGACAGGAGGGTGCAGCCAAGTGGGGCTGGTCTCTTCTCCCAGGCAACAAGTGACAGGACAAGAGACACAAGCTGCACAAGGGTGAGTTTAAGCTAGACATTAGGAAAAAGTCCTTAGCAGGAGTGATTGGGCACTGACAGGGGCTGCCCAGGAGGGAAGTGTGTGTCACTTAGTGCCGTGGTTTAGTTGGTGAGGTGATAGGTTGGACTTGATGATCTCAAAAGTCTTTTCCAACCTGGTTAATTCTGCAGTTCTTTATGAAAAATAAGTTCTTAGAAGCATTCATTATATAAGTTTAATAGTTGCTGGTTGTAGTGTTGATTCCTTTGCTCTCAGAGTTGTATCATGAAACACATGGTGGTCTGGGCATCACCAAGATGCTTTTCTTCTTAGAACAGTGGAATAGTATTGGTTAGAACAGACCTTAAAGGATCATCTCATTCAGATCCCTGCCATGGGCAGGGATACCTTCCACTATCCCAGGCTGTTCCAAGCCCTGTCCAGTCTGGCCTTGGACACTTCCAGGGGTGGGGTGCCCACAGCTTCTCTGGGCAACCTGTGCCAGGGTCTCTCCAACCTCACAGGGAACAATTTTTTCCTAATACTCAATCTGACCCTGCCCTCAGTCAGTTTAAAAACATTGCCCCTTGTCCTGACAGTATCCACCTGTAGAAATACAGCTGGAGAGCAAGGCTCAGAGCTCAACTCATGACTGAAGTGGATGTACTAAGTTTGGTAGGCAACAAGCCCTGGCAAGCCAAAGCAGAAACCTAAATGGAGAAGGAAAAAAGTGTGCTTAGTGTGCTTTGTTTAAAATAAATCATGCAATACCCTATGTCCCTGTGCTGGTCTGTGTAGAGCTCTGATTAAGTAATGTTACTTAGAAACACCAATCGTGTAGTTGTGCTATTTTTAGCTGTAGTTGAAAAGATATATATTGATGTGTGCAATCAATAAATCGGCTTCATGCTTGCATCAAAGAGGGATCCCTTCTCTGTTGATTGCCATCATCTGCTCTTATAAAAAGTCCCTCTCCCTCCTTTTTATTGGTCCCCTTAAGGTATTGGAAGGCTTCAGTGAGGCCTCCCTGCAGACTTCCCTTCTCCAGGCTGAGCAGCCCCAGCTCTCTCAGCCTGTCTGCATAGGAGAGGTGCTCCAGCACTGCCTTGTGACAGTCTGAGCAGCAGCTGCAGCCCAAGAGCTCCCTGTTAGGGAAAGCAATACCAAGTGGTTGAGAGTAACACTGCTCACCAATAGCTCAAACATCACATGCCTTTCATATTTTGGGGACTGTGAATTATTAAAAGATTTAGATGAGGACAGGTAGTGCTTCAAGCAGTACTTTTTCCTAGTAGTTGATACTTTATAGTCTTGTTTTCTGTTAAATTTTATGTTGAAAGGCTTATAAGCCAGTCTCAGTGGTTAACTGGTAGAGAAAAGGTGTTTTCTCATGATAGTCTTTGCTGTCATAGTGAGGCTAAAACCATTTAGCTTCAGAGCAAGGCTTGCAGACAGAGTTAATAAAAGTAGGTGTGATAGACCATATTATCTCTCTCTCTCCAGACTTGTCCTGCCTGTGCTCTTAGACTGATGTGGCTACAGCAGAGTATCTGCACTGGAAGTTTAGCTGTGTGTTGTGAAGGAAACCTTTAATAATTTATGAAAAATGACAGCAAAATACCTTTGCGAAATAAAAGAATCTCTCTTAAGAAAATTAGAACATGTTTTAAATTGCAGTAGTTTTGCTGTTGGAGTTGAAATTAATTTTTGTAAAATTCAAGTTAATTTGACAAAATTAAACTTTTAATACAGAGTTGACTAACTGCAAGAGATTTTTATAAAAATAATTTGTTGCGACTCTGACATTTTAGTTTAAGGACTTTTTGCATCCTTAAAAAATGTCTGTTGTTCAGGTGCTGCATGCTGTCTTTCCCATAAATTTAAAGGGTTCCAGGTGTGGCTTGCACAATTTTTTTCATCAGTTTTGTGGTAGTTTTATTTCTTAGTTCTGTAAGTGGTAGAAGCACTTACATTGCTCTACAGACATGTTCTGTGCCTATTTGTTTCCTTCCTAATATACTTGATTTTAGAAGGATAAATACTTTCAATATTTTTCTGAAAAAGCTGCAGGTGCAAACTTCTTCTGTCAAGGAATATCAAAGTAATGTGAACTCGCATAAGTAGTTCCATACGTACTGCAAATTGTAAATGAAGTGCATTGCAAACTTTCCTCTTAGTGTCTCTTTTTCCTTCCCAGCTGCCCAGCTGAGCGACTGGAAGTCCTGGCGTGCCTGAGACAGCCACGACAGCAGCACATGGAGGTGATGAAGGTAACCCATGCTATGGGGGCACCATGGCCAGGTCTTGACCCAAGCCCTGCACGGGACTCTGCTTCCCCTCTCTGCCTCTCCCCTCTTGGCTAGGTGCTGCCAGCTGGTGCCTTTCCTTTGCACAGCAGCAAGCTCTGGGCCCTTGGTAGTGGTGGTCTGTGAAAAACCACATTAACTAGAATACTAGAATCATCATGTGGAAGCTTTGAGTGGGCACCTGCAGGTGGTGAGGGATCAAATGAGCAGAAGAGCTGTGTCTTGGATTGAAAGACAGGTGTCTGCTAAGGAAGGCAAGAGCTTCTCTTGAAAATTAAAAAAATATAAACCCCTTCCCTCCAAATTATTATAATTTTGAAATTAAGAGGCTCTCAGGCAAAGATGTAGGAATAGGAATAACAGTTCTTTACTATGAAAAATTTAAATAAAAGTACAGTAATAGAGAACAACTAAACACTGACAAAGTCAGAATCCAAGTTGACACCCTGTCAGTCAGGGTGTTGGTAGCAGTCCCATTAAATGGTAGTTGCATCTTCCTGCAGTGACAGATGTGGTTCTGTTGAAGCAGTGCTCCTGTAGAAGGTGCAGTTTTCCTCTGGAATCCAGTGGAAAAAGGCTGCCTGGGGAGTTCCAAATCTCAGTTTTTATCTGGGTAGGAAAGGCTTGGCTCCTCCCCCTGGCTGGAGCATCTCCCAGTGGGATGATGTAATTTTATCAGTCATACAGTGGGACTCAATGGCTCATTAACAGAAGATATCCCACTGGAGGGAGGATTAGTTACGGAAGAGATAAAGAACACTGCTCCACCTGGTTTTAACAGATGGTAATAGAATACATATTTTGGTCACATATTGCATTGCAAGCTAAGGCATTTATTTTATTAGTTTGTCCCCAGGTTGGGGTTCACAAATTCCTCCTCGCTTTCACTGTTTCCTGTGTCCAGCTGTTTCTCCTGGTGGTGTGTGTTGGTTTAACTGGGGCCAGGGCTGTCCACATTCTGTAGTAGTCTGCATATCTCCCAGCCCAGAGCCCTCCCAGCTCAGTCCCCAAGGGGAGAGAGCACAGGAAAACCTTATTTGCCTTAGTATTTTATCAAGGTATGTGTCTGATGGAGTGGTCTTGCCTGCAGTTTGACAGCAAGATTAAAGATTAAATGTGTATACATTCTCTACTGAGTCCCTGTAGTTACTGAGATGTCTCCAAAAATGTGTGCATATCAGGAAGCACTTCTTTCATATTTTAGTCATCTTGAGGGTTTGCATTTTGTTTTAAGAGAAAAAATAATAGTCATAATGAAGCAAAATAGCATTTGAGTTTACAAGCATGAACAGTACCGGGTGAAATACTTCTGTTGAATAGCTCAGACGTGCATTTTAGTATCCTTCTTTAATTGGAATAGCAGATTAATAAAGACAGCAGTTTTCACACATGTTAAGTTTTGGAATTGCACAGGTAGAGGTAATATTTTGAGGCATTTTGACTTTCCTACCCTTACTATGTGAAATAGGCAGTTTTATCTTTTTGGTGTCAAGCTTTAGTAGTTCTTCAAGATAAATTTAGTTGCATAGAGAGGTTGAGGGCTCCCTCTGCCTGGGAAAGGTCAGATTGGACAGGGCTTGGAGCAACCTGGTCTAGTGGAAGGTGTCCCTGCCCATGGTAGTATGTTGGAACAAGATGGTCTATAAGTTCCCTTCCAACTCCAGCCATCCTATGATTCTGATATATCTTCATATAGGATTGGCAGAATATGTCTGTTTTACAGAAGATGAGCATTCTCTCCCACCAAATACCTGACTAAATATCCTTTACCTTGTTTCCTTTCAAAGTCTTTCTTTTTTTTTTTTTTTTTTTTTTTTTTTTTTTTCCCTTCTGTAGGTTTTTAATGATCCTATCCATGGGCACATTGAATTTCATCCCCTGCTGGTTCGGATCATTGACACCCCCCAGTTCCAGCGCCTCCGGTACATCAAGCAGCTGGGTGGCACCTACTTTGTTTTTCCAGGAGCCTCTCACAACCGCTTTGAACACTCCCTAGGGTAAGGTGGTGGTGCTGGCACACACGTCTCTGGCATCTGGATATTCCTGAGTCTGCTTCTGCTGCTGTGGGGTGCCAGTCAAGGGGTATTGCTGTCTGAGTGTTGGTGAAAACTGCCAGGGGGGTGTTTCTGGTCTCAGATGCTCCTGGATATCCTGTGTGATTGTGGGTTGTTCCTTTGAACTTCTTTTAGTAAAGACAGATAAAAAACCCTACAAGATGGATCAATATTAGATTTCCTTCCCCACCCTTTATTATTCTAAAAATAATGTTAGCTAAAAACTGTAAGTGCTTTATAGTCCCCCAGTCAAAATACAAGTTTTAAGGCACAAACTTAGGAAGTGTACCAGGGCTACTCCTATGATCTGCCAGACAGTTGTAATCCCCACATATCATCCAGCACAGCCTAAAGCCATTTCATCTGTAATGTTTGCTTTTGTAGGGAGATGTGCTTCATGCAGTCAGTGGTATCACTTGCCAGGCTGATAGCTGTAATTCCATTTAGCAGAAATATAATGGATATAAGGATTCATAGAATGTTGCCACACTCCTTAGGGAAGCTGGTGAATGACAAATTTGAGCTTGTTTTAAGGGTATTTCTCAAGGTTCTTATTCAGGTGATCTGGCCAGACTAAAGTTGCTTTTGTTGGTGCTGAAATATTGTGAAGTAAATCTGGCTTACTTATAACAAGATTCAAAATGGCTGTTTGCAAAAGGGTCAAATGAATTGCCTGGATTGATTGCATCTGGTTAACCAAAAAGACAGAAATTGAATATAAACAAAGTTTCCACAACAGAAGTCTGAAAATGCCAGTTGTACCAGCAACTTTTCTTTTGAACAGTTCATTGATCTATCAAGTTAAATTTAGGACAGTTGTTCTCCACTTGTATATCATTTCAAAGATTTCTACAGTGTTACAAATAGAAGAAGTGAGCTTTGTGTGCTTATTGGTCTAGTAAAAAGCCATCCTCAGTGAAATTTGGACTAACGAAATAATACTGCCTCATCATAGAAAGCCTTGTCTTGCTTTAAGCTGTTCTGAAAGGGGAACTGTTGAGGCAGGTGGGTTTGTGTAGAGGTTATAAACAGTTTACAAGAGTATGTGCCATGTATTTGCTCCTGCTGGTTTTGTGTCATGAGAACAGAGGGTCCCATTCAATTAAATCAAATCTCAAATCTAAAATGAATGAGAAGAAGAGAAATAATTGTCATGAGCTGTGATTAAAGCAGCAGTTTGAGAGAAATATGAAATGCTTTGGTGGCTGTTGTGGACCTTTGCAGTTTGCCCTGACTGGAATTCAAGGATTTGGTGTAAACTGAGGTTCTTAGAGATTCTCACTGTCAGTGGTGCACTACTGTTCCCTTACATAGCTATTGTGGAATTGTGTGTTATGAAATACTGCAGGATCCTGTAGAGTCTCTGTGTTTTGGGCATGGTATCCCATTTGGGCATGGTATCCCTTGCTTTTTTGCTTTCAGAGGACTAAAACTCAGTTACAGGAAGCAGTTTGTGATTCTCTGGCAGGTCAGGCTTTGGATATTCCTTGTATCCTGCTTCTCAGACAAGGACTGTGACTTAATGGAGCAAAACACAATAGGAGAACTTCTCTTTTTCTGTTCATCCTAAACCAGTGCAATATATCTTTCTTTTCCCCTGTAACAGGGTTGGCTACCTGGCAGGATGTCTGGTTCGTACACTGAAGGACAGACAGCCAGAGCTGGGTATAACCCAGCGAGACATCCTCTGTGTAGAAATTGCTGGGCTTTGTCACGATTTAGGTAAGGAACACCTGGGATGGCTTGTTGCTCTTGGAAACATAACCATGTTGAAAAGCTGGCTGTGAGGTCAGAACATGTGAGCTGTTTTGGGCTGCTCAGTGCACGGGCCATATTCCAAGAGAGGTTTTATCAGTTTTGTTTGGTCTGGAGTACATCTCTGGAGACAGTTCACTTGAATCTGTGGCCACTCTTAGCTTGTGTTTTGTCCTGTTTCCAACTGATGCTTAGAGTTCTGCCCTCAGTGGCTGAAATGTCCACTTCCTTCTGTGTTTTCTCCAGGTCTCTTAAAACATTTCAGAATGTTTCAAAAATTTTAACATTTATTTCATGATTACTTCTTTTCTTTAGTGCTGACACAGAGTAATTAATATTCTCAGTGTTGCTGCAGCACTTGCCTGTGGGTGCTGGAATTGGCTCTTAAGTGCAGTAACATTGAAGTATCTTAGGAAAGTGTGCTAGTTATACCTGAGCCTTCCTCATAGATGATGAGTAAGGAATTTTCTGGATGGTTGCACTCAGAGTTGTGGTTACAAGCTTGATGTCCAGGTGGAGCCCAGTGATGAATGACCCACGTGGGGGCCAGTGCTGTTGGATATCTCTGTCAGTGATGGGGACAGTGGGATCAATGCACCTTTGGGCAGTTTGCCCTGAGCTTTGTGGTGGGGTCACATGATGGAGGGAAGGGATGGGGCATCTAGAGGGACCTGGACAAGCTGGAGAGGTGGAGATTGAGAGCAGCCCACAGGAGAAGAACGTGGGGGTGTTGGTGGATATGAGGCTGGACAGGACCAGAGGCAGCCCAGAACCCCACATGTGCTGGGCTGATCCCCAGCATGGGCAGAGGTGAGGGGGAGATTCTGCCCCTCTGCCTTGCTCAGGTGAGACCCCCCCACCTGCAGAGCTGCCTCCAGCCCTGGGTCTCAACGTAAGGATGGGGTACTGCTGGAGTGAAGTCTTGGAGATGCACCAAGGGCTGGAGCCCCTCTGCTCTGGTGCCAGGCTGGGAGGGCTGGGGGTGTCCAACCTGGAGAAGAGAAGGCTCCTGAGAGGCCTTAGACCACATAAAACTGATTCCAGGAGAGCTCAGAGAGACCTGGGACAAGGGCTTGGAGTGACCGGACAAGGAGAAATGGCTTCCCACTGGCAGAGGGCAGGGTTAGGTGAGATATTGGGAAGGAATTCTGGGCTGTGAGGGTGGGGAGACCCTGGCAGAGGTTGCCCAAAGAAGTTGTGGCTGCCTCACTTCTGGAAGTATCCACGACCAGATTGGACAGCCTGGGACAGTGGAAGGTGTTCCTGTCCATGGCAGGGGTCTGAATGAAATGATCTGCAATGTCTGTTCCAGCCCAAACCAGGATAAGTCTATGACGTGTCAAGAAAAGTCATATACAGAAGAATTCAGATTCTAAGCTTTCTCAAGAAATTTTTGCTGACAACTATGTCTCAAACTAGACCTGTTAATCTTTATATTTAAGGTCATGGGCCATTTTCACATATGTTTGATGGAAGATTTATTCCACTTACTCGTCCAGATTTGAAGTGGAAGGTAGGCTTTTCACTGTTAAAATAAAAATATAAACCTGAAATATTTAGAGGCAGAGTAATTAATCTTTAAAGAATTCCAGTGCTTGTGAGGCTATAGTGGCCATCTGGCCTTACCTTGTTGCATCATTTTGATGGCTTAATTGAAAACCAGAGTGTTGTTTCCTAATCTTATGATGATATCTTTATTAGGGCTGCACTGATCATTTTTGGCCAGCATTGTGCCCTAAAATGCATATTGAGAGCTCTCTGCAGAATATATTTTACATTTGCAAAACACCAACTGGAGACTTCCTTTCTAGTATAATGTTTTAGTTCAAGGCCAAGATACTCAATAGTGTTTAGAATTCAAACTTGCCAAAATTTTGAACAGATTTTCAATGGTTGTTTGCTGTGAATGAAGTGCAACATAGTCCTTTCAGGCCTCTCTCTGCTTGTAGTGTCTTAGCAAAATCAGCAGAGTAAGCTGGTTAATCTTTTACACAGCAAAATTGATTATTTTGTCTTTTAGCATTGTAGCTGCTTTGCTGCTGTTTGTGAGCACGCAGAATTAACAGTGCTCTGCTGTGAAGTGTCCTTCTGGACTGTAGACTGAGTGATTTCTTGTTCTGTTCAATGCAAAATGACTAGCAAAGTACCTAGGTGCTGTACTTCACACCAACCTGCCCATGTGCCCTGCCAGGCAGTGCTGGTGACCTGGAGTAAAGCTGTGACACTGCAGGAAAGATGCTTAAACTACATAATACGATATTTGGATGGGTTCTTTTCACAGCATGAAACTGCTTCTGTTCAAATGTTTGAGCATTTGATCACTTCCAATAACCTAGAAGAAGTCATGAGGTCATATGGTCTTGTCCTGGAAGAAGATATGTTGTTCATCAAGGAACAAATAGGAGGGCCTGTAGATGAAACTGCCTGTGTGAAATCGGTGAGTCAGTGTGCTGCCCCTGTGGTTATCCCAAGAAATATCTTTATTTCACTGAAAGAGCAGATAGTTTTGACTTCTGCTATATGTTACTTCTAGCTTCATGGAGTTCTGGGAATCATGTCACTATTGATGCTGGAGGAGTATTGTGTTTATTTTTTACAGTGCTGGCAAATGTGTTAATGTGCTTACAGCTCCCTGAGAATGCTTACCCAAAAACTTCCAGATCAGAGGAAAGCTCTAGAAAGTTACTTATATTTAGGGAACCTAACTGCTGACTGGGATCCCCTCAAGGGTACTGAAGGAGTTGGAAAAAGTGCTCACCAAGGTATTTTCCATCATTTACCTGCAGTCCTGGGTGGTCCCAGTTGACTGGAAATCAGCAAGTGTGACTCTGTGTACAGGGATCAGAAGGATGATCCAGGGAATTAGAGTGCTGTCAGCCTGGGTTGGTGCTAGGGAAGGTCATGGAGCAGATCATCCTGAGTGCCATCATCCAGCACATACTAGGCAATCAGGCCCAGCCAGCCTGGGTTTAGGAAATGCAGGCTGTGCTCAGTTGAAGAACAGGAAGGCTCTACAGAGGGATCTGGACAGGTTGGATCAATGTGCCTAGGCCATCATGTGAGGTTCCACAATGCCAGGTGTTGGGTCCTGCCACAGGCTGGGGCCAGGGCAGCTGGAAAGCAGCTGGGCAGAAAGGAGGTGTTGTTTGGTTGACAGTGGCTGAAAATGAGCCAGACATGCCCGGGTGGGCAAGAGGCCAATGGCATGTGACCTGTACCAGCCATAGCATGGCCAACAGGACCAGGACAGTGACAATGCCCCTGTGCTGGGCACTGCTGAGGCCACAACTCAAATTCTGGGTTCAGTTATGGGCCCCTCACTTGAAGAAAGACACTGAGGTGCAATGGAGAAGGGCAGTAGAGCTGGGGAAGGGTCTGGAGCTCAAGTATGATGAGGAGCAGCTGAGGGAGCTGGGGAGGCTTGGCCTGGATTAAAGGAGGCCTCTTCCAGTCTGGATAACAAAACTGGCAGCAGGGAGGCAGTGAGCAATCTGAGCCTGGCCCAAGTGCCAGAGCCACAACAGCTTTGATGACAGCAGCTAAATGCTTGGATTTATTGCAGAAGTAAACATAGAGGCAGGGATAAGGCTTGAAGAAATTACTTGCCTCAAGAGGCAAGCAAGAAGAGGTGGCAGTTTTAATCATTGCAACTCTGTGAAAGGCTCAAGTCCTCTCTCCAGTTTACAGCTTTTGTCATCTCTTCAAGGACAATCATTCAGTTGCCACTGGAGTAAAGAACTGGTAGCAGCTGAAGTCAGTAGGAGATTTGTCAGGGCAATCTGGTCCTAGCCAGAATTTAAATGTAGTCCCAAACAAGTAATCCACAAATGTTCATACTTGCCCATTATTTTCTGCTGCAGGGGTCGGTAGCAATCCCATGGCAAATATAGGGGACTTGGCATAGTGAAATTGAGTCTGAGATCCTATAGAAAGGGGACATTCATTTGCAAAACCCACAAACTGATTTTTATCCTGCTGGGCTCGTTTGCACATGCATCTTGGTGCCTGCCACTAGCATTGATCTTGTGCCAGGTTCTTTCCCTGTGTCTGGTTTGCCTTATTTGGATTCTGTGCCTGTTTTCCAGCAGAATGCCAGAAGAGGAGTGCCACACACGATACATGGCAGCACCCTCCTGGTGTCAGGCAGCAGATTGCACTGCCAGGCTGAGCACTGTGGTGCAGGCCTCTGTCATGGCATTGACAGTGGGTGTTCAGGCACCAGACACAGTGTCCTGAGCATATCCCAGTAGCAGAGCTCTTTGTGATCATGGTATTTTTATCCATTATATGCTTTCTTCCTGCTGCATACACGTTTCCATTGCTATTCACATCAGTTTTAGTATTTCTGTAGTGCAGGTAACATGGAAGCTGTATTTGCATACAATGTTTTCCACTTTCAGAATTTCAGGGCCACTTAATGGCATTTTTTTAGGTGAAGGATCTTCAAATTTTCAAGGAAATGTGCACCCTGTATCTTACTATTTTGTTGTTCATTTCCTATTTACCTTATGGCTGAATTGTCTCTTGTGAGGTAGGAGTTTAAGTAGCTGACTATTCAAACAAATTTTGCTTAAAATATCTAAGTAAGTGTTTTTAAACTCTGTTCTATAAAGTTGTAGATTGCAGAAGATTGCAGGACAGTGACATGTTTGTGTAATTAATTCTCTGAGAATTAAATAATTCCAAAATCTCCCCTTTGTTGATACGTTCTTTTTTCTTTTCTTTTTTCTTTTTTTTTTTTTTTTCAGTAGAGTATTGGGGCAATGAATACTTGTGTTCCATGGGTTTTATTCTTCTTGAGATTCTGAGAAGTCAGCTGCTTAGGCCCTGTTGTATTTCTAATGCCTGATAGCTTCTGGAAGTTCCTTCCTTGTCTTTTTGTTCTTCACCACCTCAGTGTTGGATGTTTGTCACAAGCAAAGTCCAAGTGTATTCCCTCTGACTTTAAAAAGCTGTTTGACATTGTTGGTACTCTTTAATTTCCTGTTGTTTCTGATGTTTTTCTTCCTGGTTCCCATCAGTGGCCCTACCGTGGTCGACCAAAGGAGAAAAGTTTCCTCTATGAGATTGTAGCTAATAAAAAAAATGGCATTGACGTTGACAAGTGGGATTATTTTGCAAGGTACAAATCTTACATTTTATGATTAATTCCTATTGACAAAATGCTATTGTATGTACAAAAATTATCATATTGTTAAACTCTGTGGAATATTTGTAGGGATTGCCATCACCTGGGAATCCCAAATAATTTTGACTATAAGCGATTGCTTGTCTTCACTCGGGTCTGTGAAGTGGAAAACCAGAAGCACATCTGTACCCGTGACAAGGTGAGCAGGGTGTGCAGCCCAGGGAGGTCAGAGCACCTGGGGGCACACAGGGGAGCTGCCCCCCATGCCTGGGTCCTGGGGGTCCTGCCCCATGCTCCTTTAGCCCAAAAGGAAGAGAAGTAGTTGCTGCTCTGAAAGTTTTTCTCTGAAGTTACGCTTTGGGGGAGGGACAGAGCAAACCACTGTTTGAAAGGATTTGTGGCAGGTCCTGTCAGGGGAGACTCTATAGACCTGTCAGATCTGCTCCTGTCAGGATCCTGCTCCAGGTCTGCTGGGCAGGAAGTGGCTGTGGCTGTGGGGAGGGGCTGCTAAAGGGGTGAGGAATCCTCTTTGCTGCCTGGGGTCACTGTTAGCACTCTGCTCTCCTACGGTGGCCTGAGCCACTTCCAAAATTTGGAAATTGTGAATAATAATCATTCTGCTTTATGCTGTAAATGGGAGGAGACAACTCATTTCATTAATTAATTGATTGTTTTAATTTTCCTAGTAAGACAGTGGCCAAAGTAAATGTTGATAGGGGTTCTTTGTTTCAGGAAGTTGGAAATTTGTACGAGATGTTCCACACCCGGAATTGCCTGCACCGCAGGGCATACCAGCATAAGACTGGCAACATCATTGAAATAATGCAAGTATATTTTCCTTTCCTTCCTTTTCAGTTTCTTTTTTGATTCTTGAAACAAACATCTGTTTAGAATATTTAGAAAATCAATAGAGTGTGACATAGAATCAAAACAACTTCTGATTCTTGTGAAAAAACTAAGTGCTTAGAGTGTCATAGAGACTGTGATTAACAAAGCAAACAAAACTGAAGAGAGTAGGACAAAAACATCCTTCCACATAAAATTAAATTTCTCACAGAATTTAATTTTCAAAGGAAAATTACTGAAGGCCTGAAGAAACACAGGACCAGGGTGTGCTTAAACCATTTGAATTGCTGACAGCTGAAGTAAAATCCTTATCTGCAAGTTAAGAGACCACTTAGCTCAAAGTGCTTGGTTACTAACAGGGTGAAGTCATGAATGGGCTCATATAGCTCAGCTAAGGCCTGGCTTTGTGTTTATGTAATGCAAGATTTGTTCAGGACCAATTCAGCTGGCTACCTGCTGTTTTGCCTCTCTTGTTGATGTCTATAGAATTTTCCCTATAACATTATTCTCTTTACTTTTCTTGAGGATCAGAAATACTTGTATACCCAAATATTTTTTCCTTAGAGTTTTGTCTGGGTAACTGTCTGTTGAGTTTTGTAAAAAAAGAATGTTAAGGATTACACAGTACAAGAGTGATTTAGATTGCATTCATTTCATAAACTTCAACACCTGATTTAGGGATCCTCTGAAACTCAGATTAAAACTGCTCGGGTTTGACAGTACCTACATATGATGAGTAAAACATATTTTTTAGTTTAGAAAAACCCAGTTCTTGACTTCCTGTAAGTATAGCAGCCTTTCCAAAAGAGTGTCCAAGCTGGAAATGATAGCAAGATACATGGACATCTGGAAGAACTTCATCTTTAGAACATAATATTTTCCCATCTGAAAATCCTACGTGTTTGTGATGCTTTCCCTTTACAATGCTTTGTACCCTCTCAGCTAATTCAGGAAGCAGGGAGTCTGTGAAAGGGTATGGTCATCTGTGAAGAAACCTTGCTGCAGCTCAGGGACCATGTTACTATATTGCAGGGTACTGCAATTGTCTCAACAGTTCTAAACACAGTCTGAAGCAAAACAAAGTGAATTTGCTCATTCATCTAAAGGTTACATTTTGTACTGAACCTGTCTTCAGGAAATCTCTGTTGGAATGTGCAGTGACAGCACAAGACAAGATGTTGCAGTGATCAGTGTCTGCTCTGTCCTGGGGATACAGTTTCATCTGTTGTCTTCTGTTTATAACATACTAATTTCTTCCATTTTGCCTGTTGACCAGTGAGGTGTTTCAAAATTATACTATCCTAAAGTCATAATTTTGTCTCAAACCAGGATAACAGAAGCCTTTCAGAAAGCAGACAGATTTTTTGAAATAAGAGGCTCTGGAGGAAAAGTGTATCGGATTTCTACAGCAATGGAAGACATGGAAGCCTATGCTAAACTAACTGGTAAGAGGTCTCAGAAATATTTTTTTAAGTAAAAGAGCATGAGTACTTGTTAAAATGCTGGTTTTACTGCTTTTGTGCACAGAAGGTGAGGCAGGCCTTGGCTGTCTAATGCTTATGCTCTCAAATCTTGCTGGGAAAGCAAGACCTTCTAGTTTAAATCACTTTTATGTTAAGAGAGAGAGAGAAAGCAGCACCAACTTTATGTTCCACATATGTTCAGATTCAGCTGTGTTAGAAGGTCCTGCCCGTGCCCTGAGTTTGTTGCACTTGTCACAAGTGGGGTGTAAGTGAGCTCTAACTGATACTGCAGGTGGCTCTGTCAGGTGAAGTACTGGATGTGTGCTGTGGTGTGAAGCTATTCCCAAAGCAAGTTCCAAACAGCTCTCACAGGGTCTCAGGATTGCTGTCCAGCTTGCCTGCCTCTCCTGGTCTGTGCTGTGGGGCCCAGTGTTCCCCTGGTTGTGTTCAGAGCTGCACTGTGGGCCAGGCAGCCCTAGTGCTCCAAGGCTCTGTGGTTGGCTCTGTGCATGTAGGGCAGGGGTGCTGCAGGTCCTGCTCAGGACTGCTCCTGATTACTGGCAGCACCTTTCAGCTAGAGCTCACCAGGACTTCCAAGGCAGCTCTCCTGAGTTTCCATCACCAAGCCTTAGGTGGCCAACAGAGGGACTAGAGAACTTCTATCTTTGGCCCATGGGTGAAATGACAGGGCCTGAGGGCACTGTTGCAGAGAATCCTGTGTGCCTTAGCCTTTGTCATGCTGAAGGTCTTCTGCTGGCAGTCCTTCATATGCCACAGTCACCTGCAGTGATCACACTCCTGCTGCTGAGCTGAGGAGCTGTGTGTCCCCTCTGTCATTTTGTGCCTCTGCTCAGAGCAGGACAAGAGGGGCTGGCTTTGAGGGGCAGCAGTTGTTGGGGAAGGTGAATTGCATTGCTGAGCAATAGAAGGCTAGGAAGAAAAGAAATAACTGAGGTGAAGTTGTTCCTGGGCTGGGCCTGTTCTGGGGGCTGGCTGGCCTGGCAGGTCCTGCTGAAGCTTCCTGCTTACCTGTGGGACCTGCTGAGGAGCTTAGCTCAGGGCAAGGACAGCAGGGCTGTGCCCACCTCTCCCAGTCTGCCACAGCCAGGAGCTGCTTGCTGGGTCCATCTGTTCAGCAAGGAGGGCTGAACAGCAGGGACAGTGATGTGAGGAATGTGCTAGCATCAGATGTACAGTGAAGCATGAAGGGTGAGTATGTTCTCCTCTTAAATCTCCTTCATGCCTCTAGTGCTGTGGAGGGTAGGACTTTTCCTTTTTTTTTTTTTTTCCTTTTTGCTCAGGGAATTTTCTCCCATTTGTTGCCTAAGAGATGGGAAAGAACTACATTTAAAAGAGATAAAATAGGTAGCCAAGGAAGAGGGGGAAGGGTGCAGTTTGCTACCATCTCTGGGGTGGGGGGGCTCTGTCTTGGGAAGGACAGAGGTACTGGGAGATTTTGGGTGAGGGACTGGTCTCAGCTGCTGTCTCACTCTCTTGCCCTTGGGACCAAAGGTTGACCTTGTCCATGAAACCAGTTGAAGGTGTTCTGGTACATGGCTCAGAAGTTGTTCTGGGGCGTGTTGGGAGCTCCTCAGCCTGGTTGCAGCTCTGAGTGGGCTCTCACAGGGCTGTGTTTGCAGCATGTGTCCAAGGTGCTCAGGTGTCCCTGGCCAGGCAATGCAGTCGTGGGGTGCAGATCAGGCCAGCAGCATCCTGGCAACAGCAGTCTCTAGGACAGGAGTCTCAGCACTCTCCAGTCTCTAGGAGGAGTTTCTGCTCTGAAGCCACATCCACAGAAACCTCTGTCTTGCTCCAGTGGTGGGAATCTCACTGCACGTGTCACTGTCATGTGGAGACAGGAGGGAGGATTTTGATGCTGGCATTCAAAGTCAGAGAAAACCTGAAGGCTTAATGGCTATTTTTTATGGTTTTTTTACAGGGCAGAGTATCCATGTCCTGAGCTAGTTAGTGGTGGAGTTCAGGATAGTCTGCTTAACAAGACTGGCTAAATAAGAGGAGAGAGTAACTTCTAGTGAAATAACAAAGTATGTTGCCAGGGTGAGAATTGAGATTGTTTTTCTGCCAACAACCATTGTGAATCTAATGATGATTAGGATAATACTGTGACTTCTCATTGTCAGACTTAGTTCCTTCCTTCCCTGGAAGTGTTTTTCCTGAACCAGCAGTTTTTGTGATTGCTTTAACCTTTGGCCCTGTTTGTTCATTTTACTGTGACACTGGATTGTGACATATGTAACAGAAGTCAATGTAACTTTGGCAGATTGTATCTACCTGGGAATTCTGCACTCAAGTGATGAAAATCTGGAGGAGGCACGAGAAATTTTGCGTAGAGTGGAACGACGAGAATTATACAGATTTTTAGGAGAGACTCGACCTAAATCAAAGAAAGAAATTGTAAAGGTAAAGTCCTTTAGTGGAAGGTTCTGAATTCTGTACCCATAGAAACATTCTAGAAGTTGCTGACCATCCATTTATATCCACCTCAATGTGGGCTTTGTTTAGTTTGAAGGTTTGGGTTTTTTTTGTTATTTGCTATTTGAAAAATAGAGTCAAAAGTTTTCTTCCCATCTTTAAGTAGCTGAGCCATGAAACATATAAGAAATTGGGGAAAGTTTTATCTACAAAGAGTCAGAAGAATGGCAACAGGTAGACATTCAGAAGCTGATTATTACAGAAATATTTTCAGGAAAAAGTCTGCTGAGAAATACAAAATTTTATAAAAGACTTTTACAGTCCAGTGATTTGGAAGGTTATTACATCATTTGATGATCATGAAAATTTCAAAATAATGAGGAGCACATTTGCTTTGAACTTTGTAATTTGTATGTTTTGGTTTGAGTAATATTTACTGAATAATAGGTGCTGAATTTCTTGGTGTTAAATTCTATACTAAGCATGAGCATGCATGTACTTTTTCCAGTCTTTTTCATGAGTGCTTTTCAAAGCAGATAGCAGTTTAATTCCTGTTATCTTATTTCAAATACTGTGTTGTCAAATCATGAGTTACTTATTCCCAAACTTCAGCCATAATGCTGAAAATTTTCTATGCCTGATTTCCAGAAGTGGATGTCAGTTTCTAGAAAACCTTCATAAAAATAATTCAGCTCTTTAAAAGAATAAGGTTAGACAAAGACTACTAGATGTAGCTGTTCATATTTTTGTTTGAAGAGAAGGTTTGCTTGTGTTCTTTGTCTAAGAAAAAGTAGTATTAAGAGATTCTGTATTACAAAAACTGAAGGAAATAGGTGAAAGCAAACATGAAATGGTTGTACATGGATTGTCAAGTTTCTGCCCTTCTGAGGAGAAGGTTGAGATAGGTGGCCCAACAAATAAGGAGGCAGGTATGAGAGCAAATGTTATGAGTTCCACCTTTAAACAGTTCCTTTTAGAAGCTTAGTTAATGAAAGGAACAGCTCCCATTTTGACAGTCTGGCCAGAGGCATTGAATCCTGGGCTGTCCAGGGTGTTGCTTTGAAGGGAGACTGGATCACTGCTGGTGCTATGATTATATCCAGCCAGTGCTTTGCAGTCTGGGGTGCACAGCTGAGGGTTGAGGGAGGATGTTTCCTCCTGTGGTGCCTCTGGCAGGAATGCCAGAGGCTCAGCCTCCTCCTGGCCCTGCAGGGGAGCAGTGGCTGCACAAGACAGAGCTATTTCTGCTCTGCTTCTTCACACACTGGTTATGTTAAACAGGTTATCTTTAGAATCACAGCATGGTTTGGGTAGGAAAGGACCTTTAAAGGCCATCCAGTCCAACCTCCTGCCAGGGACAGGGACAGCTTCCACTAGACCAGGCTGCTCCAGCCCCATGCAATTCTGTGATCCTCAAACTGACCAGAGCCAGGGGGAAATCCCAAACAGCTTCAGAGTTCTTAAATTCAGGCTGAGTTTCCAGTTATTGCAAACCAGAAAGATAATTTCAAAATGATGCAAGCAAAGATTGGAAGTAAGTTAAAACATACACATTCTGATGTGGAATACAAATAGTTACCAACAGGCTGCTTCAAGCCAGTTCCCTGCTGGCAAGGTTTTCTTCCTAGCTTACTCTCAGTCTAAATAAACCTTTCTTTGGTTTCTTGAGCCACCTCAAACCACACACATGCCTCAGCCTGGCAATGTGTGTGATTTTCTGCTTGTCAAGTCTTCCCATCTCTGCAATGAACAAATCAGCAGCAAAAAAAAACCCCAAAACCAATCCAACTGCTCTAATCATTCTCCTCTTTGTGTTGGCCTAAGTGTCAGCAGGGAATATTCCCTTGGGGCCAAAACCAAACAAACCCCCTTTGTGGGTTTCAGGTTTTGTGGAGTACTTCTACAGAGTACTTTTTGTGGGGTGTTTTCTGTCATTGTCTGTCTCTTGTGTTATTTTATGTTTTGCTGTATAGATGTAAAAGCTTTATTAGAGGATAAGATCCTGCAGCCCTTCATTTAAAAAGTTCTGTGAAAATGTCCAGTATTCAGCTTTGGGGAACTTCATTGCTGCACATTTGTATTGATAAAACAGTTGGTTGAGGGTACTTACTTTCTGTTTTCATGCTTCAGCATTCTGGATGGCACACTCCTGCTCTCCCCCTGCCCCATCATCAGGTGTAAAATTTCTGCACAGACTGGCAGATTTTGGGTTTGGATTTTGCCTAAGCCTAGTTTGTTTCTAAAAACTGGGTTTTGTACCAATGGCTGTGGTGTACAGTAATTCAGACAACCAGATTGCTGCAGGAGTCTTGTCAAGCTGTGAGGAATTGAAAGCTTTAAAAACATCCTGTGTCTTGTGACCTAGACTTGAGAGTACATAAAAGTAATCTGAGTTAATCTTTTGGTTTGGTTTCTTTCAGAGTAATATCCTGGCAGAAGGCATTGCAAATTCCAAGCCAAAGAAGGACCCTCCAGACGTGGAGCTAAAGGCTGAGAATTTCATAGTTGATGTAAACACCTCTCAGAGCGGGTTCAAGTAAAAACTGCTGGATCACAGAGGGCCCTGTGTGCCCTGGAGAAGGAGCAAAGCCACAGGGTGTCTGTAGCTGGAGCCTGGTGCACTTTGAGGGCTGAGGGCAACGAGCTTCCCGTGGGAGGTTTGCTGTGGTGGGAGGGTGTGGGGAACCTCACTGGGCTGTCATCTGCACACTGCTCCTGATGATAAATGGCTCTCCTGCCACTGTCCTCACTCCAGCAAGGAGCAGTGGGGAAACCCCTGGGGTTTGGTATATGGGTGTCAATGGCCTGGGGACCACTGGGTGGGTCAGGAGGGCAGGAAACCTGTGGGGCCAGTGGGAAGAAAAGAGGCACAGTGACCTCCAGGCTCCTGGTGTTGCATACCTGGTGCCTGGTAGGTGCTTTGGGGTTTGTCTGCTGCACAAAGCACCTGCTGCCACAGCAGACAGCAGTGTTGGCAGGGAGGGAGCCTGAGACAGAGGAGGGGGCTGGGGTAGTCTGCAGGTACCACACAGCTTAATCCCTGTTCTCAGTTCATTCTGGGCAGTGCACCCTTGCACTGAAGGTTCACTTCTCTGGGCAGGACTGTAGCAGTTCACTGAGCTTTAAAAAATTAGCCTAGGCTTTTCCCATCCCACAAACTGAAACTGTAGGGAAGTGGATCCCTGCTGACCACAGAAATGATGGTGTGCCAGGTTGATGTAAATACTGTTGTCTGAACCTCATGTTTATAATTGTAAGCTCTGCTGCAGCTTGTGTGGGTTGTGTGTTTTGGGGAGGCCCAGACTGGCAAGGGACTGGTTCACTTCCAGTGCTGGAGACTGGAATGTTTCAGAGCACAGCTGGGAGCTGGTCACTGTAAATATGAATATCCACCTGGCAGCATGAGAGCAAGAGGGGGTCGAAGAAACTATGCAAAATACAAACATCAGATTGGTTTTTTAAGTAAAAATTTGTTAGTTACTGTTTCATTTGATTACTGTAATTTTCAGGAGTGGAGTGTTTGTGGCCTTTTGTAATTATTGTGAGAAAACTAAAGACAAGTATTAACAAATGTCATGTACTTTGTTTTACTTGCAAGGTTATCAGCATGGATTATGGAATGAAGGAACAAAATCCAATTGATAATGTTCACTTCTATTGCAAGGCTGATCCTACCAAGGCAGTCAAAATCGCTCAAGAACAGGTAGATCTTTACTTTCCTTCTTGCAAAGCATTTTCACCAGCTGTGATGGAGGTGATCACAGTCCTCTGTGGTTGTTTGTGCAGGATTTGTGGAGAGGTGGGAGGATCCATGCCTTGCAGGTCTTCAGTGTGTGTTGTGGTATGACAATCTAGAGCCCTCATGGCCTTTGCATATGAACAGTGTTTAATTGGAATACACTGCAAGTTGAAATACCACAATTGCTTTGGATAAAACTAGTGGATTGTAGTGGAGCTTCTTACTGCTTTCCTTTTGTATTCCAAGAAATACTAAAGCTTTTTTCTGTTTTATTTCAAAGGTTTCAAAGCTTTTACCCAGAACATTTATGGAGCAAGCTGTCCGGGTTTATTACAAAAGTCAGGATCCACTTATTATTTCAGCTGCAAAACAATACTTTGTTCAGTGGTGTGTGCAGAATGATTTCACCAAACCACAGGTAACAAATTCACTTACTGTATTTCTTGTTTACAGCTCATCATCTTCATTCATAAGCTTGCTTTTTCATTAAAAAGTCTGACATTCAGGCCTTGCCTTTGTGGCAGAGGCTCTCACTCAGTCACCCTGGTTTTATCCTGGCTCCCATCTGGGCAGGCTGTGGTTTCACTGAAGTAGTGCTGGTGACACCTGAAAGTACCATAGGATCATAGAATCATGGAATGGTTTGGGTTGGAAGGGGACCTTGAAGATCACCTTGTTGCAAACCTTGCCATGGGCAGATACACCTTCCACTAGACCAGGCTGGGGGAAGAGAGGCCACTCAGGAAATGAATGTTCTTAGGTGGGGATACAGGCATGGAAAACTGTGTAAGGCCTGTTCTTAGGTTATTTTCCTGGCATCTGTCTTTTAGAGCAGTTAATTTTAGAAGGGCCATTTACAAAGGGATCAAGCAGCAGCTCTCCTTGGTTGTAGAGTGTGGTTGTGTCCTGTTAGCACATTGCTGAGGTTCAGGCACATCCTCCCTGCAGCCCTGGCACGCTGCATAGCACAGCAGTGTGCATCTCCCCTGCTTCTGAGCTCAGGCAGCTGATTGTCTGTGTTGGCAATGCCTGAGCACAGATGAATGTCTGTGTCTGACTGGGATGGCCTTACAGCCTCAGCTGTACCCACCTTGCTTGTTTCAGACAGTGGAAGGCACATCCCAGCACCAAGGGTTGGTTGATTGCAGCAGTGTCAATGAGGTACTGTGGTGAAGTCAGAGGAAACACTTAATGATTCTGTTTGTAGACCAGTGGCCAGGATTCAGCCAGTTGACCTTCCAGATTTTCTGATAATAATATAGGAAGAACTGGACTGCAAATGGTGATACCATCTCAGGCAGGGCACTTTTGTCTCTCCACCACTCACTGCAGCAGTTTCCACCCCTGGGATGCACAGACACCAGTATTTATTGATTTACAGAGATTCTGGGACCTTGGATTGATTTTTTTTCCTATTAAATCTGCTACTGAGCTGCTTTTCCTCTGCTTCAGAATAGAAAGCAAAAGTGAAATGATGTTTCCTGAATTTTAATACTAGGATGGTGATGTTGTTGCTCCTCATCTAATTCCAATGGAGGAAGCCTGGAATAACATGACATCATGAACACAGGAGAGCATCAGAACCCAGCTGCAAACAAAGGCTTTCTTTTGATGGGTAACAGGTTTCTTTTTGGCACTATTCAGTCTGCTTCCTCAGAAGATGAGCAAATTGAGCATCAACTCTTCTAAAAGCTGGTTGGACAGACTGGAGGAATTCACAGAAAAATGCAGAATGCATTTTACAACACAGAATGTTTTAATGTAGATACTTAAAGTGCATATTCTAGATGGACTTCTAAAAAACAACATTACAACAGAGTAAACTCAGTTCTCATTTAGTTTTGAATGTATTGGCACTGTGTAGCAAGAGTAACTTTAAAAATTGCAATTCATTGTTATTACAAGATTTCACTACTCCATCCAGTCCTGATCCTTTCCTTAGCTGTGCTATTGCATGACTTAGCAGAAAAAATCCTAACCAGGTTTGATGGGGATTTTGAGAGCATTGGGGTTTTCTTAGTGTCTGAGAAAGAGAGGGGTAAGTATGCTTCTGAAAATGCAGTGGGGTAAAGAAGAAATTGCCAAGAGTAGCATCTTCAAAATTAGAAAAAATAATTTCATTAAAAAAAAAAAAAAAAAAAAAAAAAAGGGACAGGGGAATCTTTTGGTAATCAAAGATTATTTTTCTGCTATTCAAAAAGCTGGTGCAGGCCTCTTGCTACAAGTGACCATAATTTTTATTGAAGTTACAATGCATTGCAGTGCCATGCAGCTTTTTATTGCCTTATGTATTTTTGATACATGGAATGTTATCTTTTTTACTGTCTGTCCTGCAAAGACTGCTCAAAAGGCTTGTGGTGTGAGTGGTTGCAGGAAGACTGAGCTGCCCAGGTGCTTGCCAGGGCTCAGGTGTGCAGAGAGGGCAGTGCCAGCAGGGTTCTGCCCTGCTCTGCCCATCCTGCACCAGGTGCACTTGGCTCTGCTTCACACTGCACTGGGCAGATAAATTCATCAGGAATCCCTCCATTCTTGTAGCCCTGCCTGTTCTCCTGGATCTCATGGCCATCCCTATGTCATTTTTCTGTCTATTGTAGATCTGTGAGGGTTGTTACAGTTTTCCTCTGCTGGCAGTACTGGTGTGAGTATTCTGAATGTCTGTGCTGTTGAACAAGTGACTGAGGAAGACCATTTTCCTCCCATCTTTTACTCAGGTCTAAGAGGAAGGCTGCTGCCATTAAATAAAACCTCAAAGCTTGAAAAAGTCTGGACACAAAACAAAAAACATGAAGTGAAAGGTTCAGTAATGCTCAGGAATTGGAGCAGTCTGTGGCCTGATATCTGGGATGGGGAGAGGGGTGTTGGCCTGGCTCAGGCAGTCAGGTGTGGGTGGCCAGGGTAGTCCTGAAAAATAACCCAGTGGGAAGGTGCTGTGAGAGAATCCTGAACTTCTGTCATGTCTCCTTTGCTCTTTTTATCCTGGGAACTGATGCTGCTGGACAGAGGGAGGGAAAATGAGTATCCATGTACTTCTGCTGCTTATGTATCTGTTGTACTCATGTGTCTGAAGGTGTAACCTCTGGTGTTCCTGTCTAACAGTATTTCAGGTGAACCAGGTAACTGGTTAGAAGGGCTTGTGACCTCTTCAAAAGCTTTTAAAAAACTACTGTTCCTCAAGAAACGATATCTTAGAGCAAAGCCATTTAAGATTAAGAAGATCAAGTATAGTTTTGATATAATTTTGTTCTTGTTGATTGGATTTATTTTTAATTTGTTACTAACTGTGCACTTTATACTTGGGAAAGATCTTTTGCTTACGTTAAACCAAAAGTTTATACTTAATGTTAAATTCTGAGAGCATTTCTTTTCTCAACATGTTAATCTGAGCCTCTCTGAAGAATAAATTTATAAACAATTATTTTACTATTCTTTTAAACAATTGCAGTGTGTGGACTTTACTAAAAATGTTCTTACTGTGCCAAGTATTCCTACCTGCTGTCTGTGGCAGAGCTTCCCTCATGAAGAGTTTCTGGTTCACATCTCCTTGTGGGCAGTGGGGCCAGGGTCCCACCACAGTGGGGCCACCTGGCCCTGCCA
Source organism: Erithacus rubecula (assembly GCF_903797595.1). Taxonomy (NCBI): domain Eukaryota; kingdom Metazoa; phylum Chordata; class Aves; order Passeriformes; family Muscicapidae; genus Erithacus; species Erithacus rubecula. The sequence continues at coordinate 1,171,084 of NC_136670.1, forward strand.
CACCTGGACAGCAGCCACCTCCAGGGTGCTCCAGCCCCAGCAGATGCTGCTCCAGCTATTAGGGAGGGGAAGTGAAGTCATGCCTGACCAACCTGGTCACCCTCTGTGCTGGGGGCTGAGGGGAGAGCAGTGGTGGTGCCAGCCTCAGTGAGCTGCTCAGCAGGGTTGGGGTGAGCAGGCAGGGCTGGAGCAAAGCCTGGCTGGAGGACTGGGTTCAGAGTGTGGCTTATCAGTGTTGTGCTGGGGGTGGTGCTGGGTTCAGTTCCTGAAGCCTATTACTGATGGGCAGGGTTCACCCTCAGCACATTTGCAGATGCTACTCCAGAGGGATGTGCTGCATCCTGAGGGATCTTACCAGGCTGCAGAAAGGGTCTGACAGGAACCTCCTGAAGGATCAGCAAGAGGAAGTACAATGTCCTGCATCTCAGAAGGGTCATTTCCTTCACCAAGATGTGTTGAGGCCACCCACCCATGAGACACTGCAGGGGAAAGGATCCAGGAATTCACTGTGAGCCAACAAATGTGCAAACAGCTCCTCTTCCAGCCGAGTGTTCCTGTGGTGTCCTGGGCTGCCTTGGGCTGGGTGTTGTCAGCAGGTAAAGAACTGTTCCCTCTGCCCCACACCAGTGAGGCCAGCCCTGGAGTGCTGGGCCCAGAGCTGGGCTGCCCAGTACAGGAGACAGGGACAGACTGGACAGAGTCCAGCACAGGACCAGGAAGGTGATGGAGGGACTGGAGCACCTCTGCCATGAGGAGAGCCTGAGAGAGCTGGGACTGCCCAGCCTGGAGCAGAGCAGGCTCAGGGCAACTCATCACTGGGGATAAATACCCAGGGGGACGCGGCAGAGGGGACGGGGCCAGGGACAGCCCCAGGGGCACAAAGTGACACACAGGAGGGGCCCTCTGAGCTCAGGAGACACTTCTGCACTGGGAGGGTGGCCAAGCACTGGGGCAGGTGCCCAGGGAGGTAGTGGAGTCTCCATGGCTGGAGAGACTCAAAAGCCACATGGACACATCCTGGGCAGCTGGCTCTGTGTGGCCCTGGGGGAGCAGGGGCTGGGCAAGGTGACTCCAGCCCCACCCAGCTGCAGATCCTACCCCAGTGCTACTGGCAGAAATGTGAAATGGGCCTGAATCAGGGGCACTGTGTTGGTGGGGGTGAGGAAATGCTGGGAATAGGAAAAGGTCCTGATGGACATGAGGGTGAGGTCCCCAGGGGGATGGTGCTGTGCAGCCACTTTTAGCAGGGAGCATTGGGTGGCACCAGGGCACAGAGGCCAGGGGCCCTGAAGGGCTGCAGGGGACTCCAGGCACGTGTCTCAGGGGGTCTGGACAGTGGCACTCTGCTGGTGGAGGAGGAGGGAGATATGAAAGGATAGAGAGAAAAGGGTGTGAGGGTTATGTTGGAAACAGGGCTGATCAGTGTAGCATCTGCCTGAGCCCTGCATCATCCTGTCTGTCCTCTTAAATCCATTCTCACCTATCTGTGAATCTCCAAGCCTGTGTGGATGTGTACTGCAAGGAGTGCCAGCTGCTGAAGAGATGCCACAGCTTGGCCATGGGAGATGGAATCAGCAGACAAATGAGTGGTGAGGTTCAGCACAAGGTACTCAAGGGCTGGGAGGGTTGGATGGGTGTAAAGCACTGCAGGTTGGGGCACCATGGGATCCAGGCCTCACAAAATAGCAGATTTAGGGACAGGAGCTGACATAACCTGAGGTCATGGAGTGACACTTTGGTGGAAGCTGTGTTCCCAAAATAAACACATTGAATGTGGTCAAACCAGTCAGACCCTTGGCCTCCTATGGAACCCCATGAACCACCTCTGCCTGGAATCCCCCTGTGGGCCTGGTTCTGCTGCTTGGACAGGGGTGGTGGACAATGAGGTGGAGAGCTGGCTCAGCCTCCAGGAATGAGAGGCTAAACCCCATCAGCCAGGCAAGAGGCAACAGATTGTGGAGCCATGGGTGGGAAGGGCTCTTGTCATCCCCTCACAGGTTGACAGAGGGTGTGGACTGTGCCAGAGGGGGGGTGGGTCCCTGAAGCAGTGCCCTGGGCTCATTCCCCCCTCTTGTGTGACACACAGCCCGGGCTGGGACAGGACATGGCTTTCACAGCTCCCCACCACAGGTCCTGCACACCTCCACAGAGCTGTTCAGTGCTTCCAGGGCAAGGATGAGGCCAGGAGAAGTTTATTGAGGAATGGTGACTGTGCTGTCCCCAGCACTGCCAGAGCTGCCCCGGGGGCAGAGGCTGCTCAGTCCTACAAGCTCTTGAAGCATTCTTCTCCATGTGGGGCCCTGCCATGTCCAGCTCTGCCTCCGCCCTCTTCCTGGGGCAGCTCTGCCTCATCCCAGCTATGTGGGTTGGGTTTGGGATTAGGATTGCAGTAGGGTTAGAGTTAGGTTTAGGGTTAATTGTGCAAATAATGCCTTGGGTTTTAGCTTTTATGCCACTGTGGGCCCATGCATACACTCTGGGCTCCCCAGACACATGGCAGCAGCACTGCAGGCCTGAGACCTCACTGCTGTTTTTTCCAACAACACTGCCCCCACCGGCTGTTCTTTCCCCATGAAATTATGGGGATATTATTTGGAACAGCTGAAAAGAGGAGGAGTATGGCTGGTAGCATCCCCAGGCTCTTCAGGTACTGCCAGGGAACAGCTGCGCTCGACATCAGTCCAATCATCCCCTCTTTAGCACCTTTTTTCTTGTGTGTCTTTGTCCGGGTCAGGCCAGACCCCACACTTCCAGGTCCTGGACGCAGAACTCCTCGCGGTGTGAGAGGGGCTCGTTGTCGAAAGTGTCGCAGGGCTGGCTGCCCCCGCGGTGCAGGTCCCCGTCCAGCCACAGCCCAAACCTTCCGCTGCGGAGGCGCCGAGAGCGCGGTCAGCGGCGACCTCCTGCTTCATGGAGACCTCCCACGGCACCTCCCGGGCCACCAGCCACCTCCCGCCCTCGCTCTGTCCCAAAACGGGCATGAGAACGGGACAAGCAGCGGGCCCGGGCCTGCAGGCAGGGAGTGGTTGTGGGAGAGGACTGGGGGCGGGATGGAAGCGGGATGGGAGGGAGCGGGCATGGAGCGGGCAGCCCTCCCAGCAGGCAGTAGGGGTAGAGAATGAAAGCCCAGTGCTGCTGGACAACCAGTGCCAGTGTTTTGGGGTTCAAACCATCACCGTGTGCCTGGACCCCGCTCCACAGGCCAGCCTGGGTTCCCGTGATGGCACTCATGGCCATCGGGGCAGGTGGCCCTCTGAGCGCCTGAAGTTGCCGGCACAGTTCCTACCTGCCCCCACCGACCATCAGAAGATTCACATCCCCTTTCACGAAGAAGTCGTTCCTGCCCGTCCACCTGAACACCTGCGTGGGGACAGCACGCAGTGGGGACCGTGGGCTGGGGCAGTGTCCCCATCCCCATTCCTGTCCCTGTCCTGCGAGGACCAGTTGAGGGCTGCTGAGCCAGGCTGGCTCTACTCGGGCACCTCCGTGTCCCACGTCTCCAACCTGGCCGAGCCTGTGGCTCTGACCCATCCCTGCCAACAGCCCTGTGGGCCCTGCCAGGAGCTGGGCTGGGACCGCCCTGCCGTGCGGAGGGACCGCGGTGACACCCAGCCGGGAAAGGTTCCCTTCCCCGAGCAACCCTCCCTGCACGCTGCCTAGGATCCGCCTTCTTCCTCAGCCCCGGACAAGCCTGGGGGGCTGCTGCCCCCGGCTGCTGTCCCCACCCCGGCCAAGAGCAGCCGGGTCCCCCCAGCTCCCCAAGCACGGCGGGGACCCCCGGGCTGGCCGGTTCTCGGGTCACGGCCAGCCCCTGCCCCACGGCGGGCAGCCGCACCTTCAGCTCGGGGCAGAAGGAGAACAGGAAGGTCTCCCCGGTGCCGTAGAAGCCGCTGCTGCTGCGAATGGCGCTGGCGGAGAAGGCACCGAAGGCCTGAGGGGGCAGAAAGGGGAGACTGACTCACGGCTCGGCGCTCAGGAGCGAGAAAGGTGCCCAAGCCTCCGTGGCCGGGGCAGCCGGGCCGGGGAGGGCACGGCCCTACCTGAGCCTCCGTGTCCCTGATGAGCAGCAGGGCCGGGGAGTCCGGCCGGGCGCCGCTCCGGTACAGCGTCCGCAGGCTGAAGCCGTCCCGGGCGGTGGAGTAGAGCAGGTGCCAGGGCTGCTCCGTCAGCCGCGGGGGCAGCTGCGGGCCCAGCTGGGGCACAGCGGCCTCAGTCGGTGCCGACCGGCCGAGCATCCCCCCTGCCCCAGCACAAACCTGAGATCTCATCGAGAGACCTCCCAAGAGCTGGCCGCACACATCAGCCCCCTAAGCAGCCTCCCAAGGCACCCACTGAGCATCCTTTCGACAGGTGGTCCCAGGCACCCTCCCCTTCAACACGGTCCCAAAGGGATGTCCTCAAGCCCTCGGCCCTCCCAGCAGCGTCCTGGAACACTTCCCTCAAGCGCCCTCACCCTGCAAACCTTCTGAGATGGCTTCGCCCCAAGAGGTGTCTGAGGGACATTCCCCAGGCACAGGGGACCGTCACCCATCGGGCCTCACAGGGGGCCATTCCCGTGGGGCGGCGGTGGCGGCTGTGGGCAGGGGGCAGAGGAGCGGAGGGCGCCTCACCTCGCCGATCTCCCGGTCCCGCAGGATGCTGCTGGCTGTGCTCAGCACCAGCCGGCAGGGCTCCTCCTCGTCTGCTGCTGGGGCTCCCTCCCAGTCCCCCTGCTCTTCTCCAGCTGGATCCTCGCATCCCATGGGCAGGTCCTCGTCCTGGTCGGGCTGGGGGCAGCGGGAGGTGAGTGGCCCCTCATCCCTGCGGGCCTGAGGGAGCAGCAGCTCCCCCCCCAGGTGGGATCATCATCTGTCAGGGGTTGGGAGAGGGGGCCCGAACTCCACGGCAGTGGGCACCAGGCTGAGCCTACAGCCCAGCTCCCTGCTGCTCCCGACAGCCCAGGAGCCGCGCCATGCCGTGCCGTGCCGTGCCGTGCCGTGCCGTGCCGTGCCGTGCCGTGCCGTGCCGTGCCAAGCCCTGGCACCCCGCCAGGCCGTGCCACCGCTGCACACGGAACTTCAAGGGTGTATCGCCACCCCAGGGGGAGGAAGGAGTGGAGGAGGAGGAGAAAGAGAAGGCAGGGAGGGCTTCGACAGCTGCAGACCCTATAGAAGGGGTGAAGCCTTGCCTTTCCCCTCTTTGCCCAAGGCCAGGCTGACCCCACAGCGTGGAAGGGGTCCCGGTGGCCGCTGGTGACAAATGTCTCAGCCAGCACGAGCCCAGGATGGCTGTGGGTGCAGCCCGTGCCCAAATTCCCTGAGGGGGCAGAGGGGTGAGCGAGTGCAGCCCCGGGGTGCCCGGATCCTCGGGAGGCAGCGGCTGCAGGGGCAGATCCCACTCGTGCCCATCACTCCCCGCACCTCCCCAGCCCCTCACTCTCCCCTCTGTCCGTGCAGCCCGCTGTCCGGCCTGGCTGCTGCCTGCCAGAGCTCATTCCTCGCTGCCACGATGGACCTACCAGGAGCTGGTAGCGGACTCGGAGCCCCCTCATGGCGGGTGTTTCTGGGGTGCTGGGACTGCGCCGCCAGGGAGCCCCGGACACCGCCCCGGGGTTAATGTTCAGCCGCGCCGGCCCCTCCCTGGCCATCGGTGCGTGACGGTGGCTGTGGGTGGCAGCAGCCTGTCCCGGCTCGTGGGGGTTCGGAATGTGTCCCCCTGCATGGTGCTGGCAGCCCCCTTCAGCCAGGCGCCTGGTGGCCGGTGGCTGACGCCTCTGTCGCGCCCCGAGGCCAGGGGCTGCTTTGTTTTGGCATCACCCGGGCACGTCGTGCCGAGTTGCTCTTTGCAACACAACTATTGCAATGGTTGTAGCAACTGCCAACACCTGCGTGCTGGGGTGACCCTGGCTGGACACCAGGCACCCGCCAAAGCCTCTCTCACAGCTGGGCAGGGCAGAGAAAATACAGCAAAAAGTTCACGAGTTAAGGACTGGGTTAGATCCCTCATCAAATACTTTCAGGGTAAAACAGACTCGAATTACGGATATTAACTGAACTCATTACTAACAAAATCCGAGCAGGATAACGAGAAGTAAAATAAGACCTCAAAACAGCTTCCCCACACCGCCCCCCTTCCCAGCTGTGCCTCCGACCTTCCAGCAGCGCAGGGAGATGTGGAACAGGGGTTATGATCAGCTCAGCACCTGTTTCTGCTGCTGCTCATGAGAGGAGCTGGAGTCCTTCCCCTGCTCCTGCTGTGGGCTCCTCCAGGGGCTGCAGGTGGATCTCTGCAGGGCATAGCTGCCTCCCCGTGGGCTTCTCCACAGAATCCCAGGGGAATCTCAGCTCCAGCTCCTGGAGCAGCTCCAGCCCCTCCTCCTGCCCTGCCCTGGGTGTGTGCAGGACTGCTCCTCTCACGTATTCTCATTCTGCTCTTCTCTGAGTGCAATTACATCCACGCAGTAACTTTTTTCTTCTACTTAAATCCCTGATCCTCGAGGCATCACCACCATCTGTGCTGGGCTGGGCCTTGGCCAGCAGTGGGTCCATCCTGGAGCCATCTGGAGTTGGCTCTGCCAGACACAGGGAAGTTTCTGCCAGCTTCTCACAGAAGCCACTCCTCTAGCCACCCCACTGGAAACCCAAAACCTGGACACACAAACCCAGTACAGAAGGCCCTGGTGGCACGTGGCCCTCTCTCTGAGGGAGCCAGCTTGGGACTGGCAGCGAGGGAACTGCTGGCTGAGGACCTGCCAGCCTCAGGTGCCCCTGGAGACCCCTGCAGACCAGGGTAGAGGTGCAGCGCCCTGGTGTGGCCCCTTCTCACTGATGGCACCCCAAACCCCTCAGCCTGGCTGAGCCAGGGGGCCCAAGTGCAGCAATGCTCCATTTATGCCAATTGCAGGATGTGCATTGGTAGCACATGGCCTTGACACCTAGCCAGGCCCTGGGCCCACTGCAGGCGTGTTTGGGCTGCTCATCTCCACAGCAGGCCACTGTGGGGGAAGGCTCTGTTGTGCCCGCCAGCCTCTGACATCAGTGGGAGTTTGGGAGCTCCTGGTGCCTGGCATTTGGGCACTGGCAACACTTGGTGGGGACCAGGTTTGGTTGGCCCCAAAAACTTCCTCTGGGACCCAGGTCAGGAGCCAGGACAGGGCCCCCAGTCCCTCCCTGAGCTGCCTTAGCATGGCAGTCTCTGTCCCTGCCCCTGGCCCTACCCTTCCATATCCCTGTCCCTGATGCTGTGCCTCTTCCTGTCCTGTCCCTTTACCCCTTCATTCAGCCTGTCCTTGCCCCTGCCCTTTCCTTTTCTCTATCTTTGACCATGCTCCTGTCCCCCCCGCCTCAGTTCTGAGCACACAACTTTCCTCAGGACTGCTTGGGTCCAAATTTGGGATAGCTCCTGCAGGATGCAGCCCATGGGGCTGGGAGTGAGCACGGCCCAGGCACAGCCCCAGCTGCTTCACAGGACAGGGCAGTGCCTGCAGCCTCAGCTCAGTCCTGCTGCCTCCTGGCACCATCTCTCTGCTCAGGGTTAATTATTGTTGGCTTTGTGGAAAGGGGGAGGGCTGTACACCACCCTGCAGTCACCCTCTCACTTTCTGTTACACTGCACTTACCTGTCCATGCCTGGCGTGTGCCAGGGGTGTTTGAGCCGCCCCAAAGACAAAAATTCCTTTTTTGCCACTTGTTTCCCCCTCCCACCCCCTGCATGTGACTCTCAGTGTCCCCCACACCTCCTCACCCTCCCGCTACCACAGGCACAGAGCACACGAGGTGTTCAAAACTCGGTTTATTTGGCTCCTTGCCATGCCCCGCCGGCCCTCCGGAGGCTCCCGCCGGCCCCGCCCGGCCCGGGGGCGGCTCCACCCTCAAAGCGCCGACAGCAGTGCAGTAAGGCAAAAGTTTGAATTGTCCGGAAAGAAAGAACATCAGTTTCCACACCTGCCTGGGCACATCCATCTCTCAGCTGCTCGGTACCAGGTGCAGTTTGGCTTCCATGCCACATTCCCAGCCTTTCGGATGTGCCGTGGGAGCAGAGGTGATGCTGGAAGTGGCTGTCACACTCTGGTCACCCCATCTCAGTGCCACCACAGCCAGCAGGGCTGGTGGCTTCATCCCGAAGTGTCACATTCGGGGGGCAGCATCAGCAGCTCCGAGGTGAGCAGGTCTGAGCACAGAGAGGAGCTGGGGGGACCAGGGGAGCTGATTGAAGGGAGCCCCTGTGCACAGCCATGAGCCCAGCACTGACTGGCACAGGGGTGACACAGACAAGTGCACATCCAGTAGTGAGAAGCAGCTGTGGAAAAACTCCGTAACAGCAGTGGCTGAGATTCCTCCTGGATTTGGTCCAGGGCCTTGAAGGGAGATTGTGACACCTCCTGGTCCCTGCTGCTGCCCCAAGTGATCACAGCAGCACGGTGTGAGCCCAGCACTGCCAGGCTTTCTCACCCAACAAAAAATGGGAGCAGTGGGAGTCCATCTCCTCAGCAGAATTCCTTCCGAGACCTGCAATGCCTCTGTGCAGCTCCTAACATGGCTGTGTTGCTCCAATGAGATAGAGCAATTACTGGTACCCACCCTGCTCCTGATTCCATCCCAGTTTTGGTTCCTTCCTGTGTTTGAGTGCTGAGGTTACCAGGTGTAGCAGCAGCTCCAGCTGTCAAGTTCATCATCCTTGGTCACCCAACCCTTTAACAGTACTCATTGTGACTGAGCACACGAGATTCTTCCAGATTCTTCAACAGCAGAAACACCAGGAAATGGAACCTGCAGCCAGGGTTGGGGCACCAGGTACCAAGAGATTGCCTCGTGCCAAGCAGGAGGGTTACTGGTCAAAGCAGTGAAGGGGAAGATCCCCAGAGAAGCAAACATCTCCAAGAAGCAGTGGTGGAAAACAGTTCATGGTCTGAGCTCCAGCTTCAGGTTTAGCCCAGGCACTCTTGTTCCTGCTGGACTGGCCAGAGCTGATGGCTGAGGTCGCAGTGAAAAGCACAGCTGAGGGGGGAGGCACTGCAGCTCTGACAGTCTGTGCTGAGCCTGCAGCTCAGGGGGGTATTCCCAGAACCTCAGCCCTTTCTTTCAGTAGGCATCATTCCCAAAGTCAGGCCTCATTCAGGGAACCTTCCCCACCCACCCCACATACCCCAAGCTTTGCACGTTCCTCAGAGTGGCCCAAGTCCCAGGAAATGGTGGCACAGTCCTTATTTCAGAACCAGCATGGCCTCTGTGCCATCCTGCCTCGTCAGGTGCAGGCCGTGGGTGAGGTAGTACTCCCGCCGCAGGAAGGCGTAGAAGTAATCCGAGACCAGCAGGATCTGTGGAGGGACATGGTCACACACATCAGTGGTGCTTCAGAGCAGGGACTGAAGAGGCACACACAGTGCTGGTGCCAGACCCTGTCAGGGGTTTAGCAGCTCATGGTGCTGGAGGAGCCACTGTGACCTTGGGAACACCTTGTCCATCCCCTTGCCATGTTAAGCCAAGGGAGACTCCATACAGTAGCTCCCCAAACTGGCCAAAATGTCCCACAGTGGCAGGTCCAGCTGTGCCACAGCTGCACAGACATCTCAGTTGCACCCACAGGACTCCTTCTGTCCAAGTGCTGTCCCAGAATCACAGGGTCATTTTAGCTGGAAAAGACCTCTGAGATCAGAGTCCAACCTTTGACTGTGATCCTCCACCATGTCACCCAGCCCAGAGCACTGAGTGCCACATCCAGGCATTCCCTCAACACCTCCAGGGTGGCACTCCACCACCTCCCTGGGCAGCCTCTTCCAATGCCCGACCATGTGGAGAAATTCCTCTTCATGTCCAACCTGAACCTCCCCTGGCACAGGTTGAGGCCATTTCCTCTCATCCTGTCCCTGTTCCCTGGGAGACCAGGTGGAGAGCAGGGGAAAGAGAAACAGGGCTGCAAACTGCTGAGGTTGGGGAGAAAGTGTGAAGGAGAACAGACCCAGGGAGAGAGAAACAGTCATGATCTATCTGCTTGCTTTGCTGAACTGCTGACAGGTTCAGTCAGTGAAGGTGATTTTACCTTTAACTAAGCTTCTCTGCAGGTATCTAAATGGGAAAAGAGAGAGCTGAGGTGGGTGGGGATGAGGGCCAGGTCCTTTCTCACAAGGAAATCAGACAAGAGGCTTTTGCTGTCTGCATTTACACAGAGCACAAGACCTTGCAGGATCTGCTATGACTTTCTCTGGTAGGAAATAAAATCCTCTGAGAATATCATTATAATCCTAAATAAAGTTTTACTATTCCTTTCATTCCATAGCAGGACACATAATGAACCATTTCCAGCTTCCTATCAGCCCCTCTTGCAGAATCCCTATTCTCCTTCATACCCTGTGCAGTCTCCTTTGGTTTCACCACATGAGTGTTTCCCCCATCAATCAAGGGTAAGAACAGGTGATTTTCTGCCCCTGGTCAAAGTGCTCCCCTGGCTTAGAAGAAGCAGACAAGCATAAATGGCTGAGGCACATTCAAAATAAAGGCAACTTTAACATGAAATGAATGTTCTGCACACCCACACATCAAACTGCCCCAGGGCTCAGGTACATGACAAGCAGCACAGAGAAGAGGAAGGACTTACAAAAGGTTGTAACACCTGTGTACACTAAGTTCCACCTTTCAAGGGTGCTAAGCTCTGCTTTCCCTAAGGCCAGTGGAAGCCACGTATCCAGAACGGCCCCAGGAGAGGCAGGGATGGCAAGTCCTGGTATCACTGGGACCCTGCATGTGCTGCCATGTCTCAGACAACCTCAGCCATGTGCTTGTGCATGGGCAGGTCTCATTTGTTTGTTTTCTGGCCCCTGAAGTTTTTCCATTTCCCCTCTTAGCTCCATTCTCCATTCACTTGTGCTTGGTCCTGCCATACTGAGATGCTTTTCCTTGGCCATCAGCAACAGAGCACAGAACCTGCAGACAGCCAGGTTGGATTGTTAAACTCAAATATCACAAGAACTCTTTCCTACTGGTGTGCCAGGGGTTGAGGAACAGGGAGAATCCAGGGGGAGAGTCAGGAAGCTGCTAGGCAGGACCACACAGCAGGCAGAGAGGATTCACTGCTGCTGACAGGCCACCCCATCCAGCAGCCTGCCCACAATGCAGCTTCATTTGCCTCACTCTACTGACCTGCCCTATGTTGAAAGTCAACGTGATGGCATAATAAAAATTGGAGTTGGCACTTCCTGCATAAATCCATAGATGCCACAGAACAGGGAACAGGAAGGAGCAGAAAATGAGCACACATGACAGGATGATGTTCCGGAGGACTGTAAAAGAAAACCAGCTGTTAAAATAATGTTTTACTGAGCAGTCATGGTCACACAACCAGCAATGGTATTTAGGGTGTGTGCAGGGGGTGAGAGGCACTTGCCAAGACATACTTCCCTCCAATAACCTTCCACAGGCTGCTTTAGTAGCTCCCTGGATAGTGGTTATAAGAAATCCACTGTATTTCCCTTCAAAATAAATCCTTCTGCCTTTGTTGCAGTGTGAAATCCCCATGTGTAGCTCTTTCCTTCTAGGTCCTGCTTCCAAACACTCCTCCTTGGATGACTCTGGCTTTTTGGTATCTACACCACAGTAAACCAGAAGCCTGCAAAGGGGCCTTGCCAGCAGCATCCCAATTTGGAGAGCAGAGCACTTTAATCCCTTGTCTCACCAAGCCAATGACAAAGGAAAAAATGAATCTGTACGTTATAGGAAAAGAGACTTTCTTGGGAGGTGGCAAGGAAATGAAAGCACTATAAAAGGAAGAAACTCATACAGGCCAAATGCACCAACAGCCACAAGACATTGGGAGGTGCAAGAATCCAGCAGGAATGTGTCAGGTGGACAAAAACCAAGCACAACTTTGTCTAGAAGAGCTGGGAACTACCAGGCCAGGAAAGGTTTTGTTTTCTGTGAAGTGCTTATGCCTGTCCTTTGGCAGCAGTGCTGCAACCCACCCTGACACATGTGCTGCTGTGCTTGGCTGCAGCTCAGCTCATGCCCATGACTCTGCAGCTGAGGACAGCAGTTGAGGGCAGATGATGTTTTGAGAGCACTGTCACATCCAAACCTCTTCCCATCTATTTTAAACCCCTTGCTCAGTAGGTCTGTTCATCCACTGCAGGGTGGGACCATGTGACACGTGACTGTGCAACTGAACTATACTGAGCAAGGACTTTCACAATTCATCACCTGCTACAGCTGTGATGTGCTCAGGGCCAGCCTGGGGATTCCTGCCCAGTTTGATCACAGCTGCTTTGGCCTCAGCTCTCCTGAGTCTGAAACCCACAGGGCAGATGGTCTCCAGATCTCCAAGAGATCTCCTGACTCCTGATTATGTCTCCTACAACAGGCAGGTGAGCTGTCCATGAACACTTTTGGACTGGCTTGGAGAAGGCTACAGTGAAAGGCCTGGATAACTTGACAGTGTTGATCAAAGCAGTTGGTTTAAGCAAGAAACATCAGGAAAAACACAACACTTTCAAATCTCTCAATGGAAGCAGGTTCTATAGACTGAGCATCCAAAGGAAGCTTTCTGGTGATTTGAAGAGCTAAGAGGGTCTTTTTGAAGCACTTAAGAAAGACTGGACACTTGCTTGGAGTAATTCAGTTACTTTTACTCTAAGCAAACAAGCAGATGGAAAACAAAGCACAACTGCAAGACCCAGCACTTTAAGGCTGGAGGACTCACAAATTGCAGGAGCACTGTTCAAATTACAGAGCCTTAAATGGGACTGAAGCATCTGGAAGGTGCAGGACTGCAAGAGGTTCTTATAAAAAAGACAATCCTCAGAACAAGTTGAAGAGAGGGGGAAGTTAAGGTACAAATGAAAATTCCCTCCTTGACGAATTTCAACCCAAGTCCTAAAGACATTTGGGGACTGTATCACCAGACCAAAAAAAACCTCCAAAATTCTAAACACCCTATGGAGACCAGGACAGCCTATGAACTTGGGTCTGGTTTGGTTTAGTGGTGACCATTTAATTATTTGGCAGGCCATTTTCCATTCTGGATAAATAATAATCAAGCACAAAGGACTTACATCTGTAAAGGTGGCTCCAGACTGGAAGGAAGGCCATGTACAGTGCAATGTCTCCCACAGTGGGATAGGACTTGAAGATAGAAATGATGGCGAGCTGCACAAACATGAAGAACATGGGGTGTTCCCTGCAAGGGAAAACAAACAAAGGCTAAGGGGATGAGGCAGGGCCTCTTAGAAGCTTCCACTGCATAACTTAAGACTAAAAAAAAAAAAAAAAAAAAGTAGCAGAAAAACACATTCTTACGTGTTAAGTTCCTCTATACTTACTTTAACTTTATTGCCAAGGGAATGGTGTAGAAGAACACATTGATTTGAAACACACATACGAAGAAAAGACTGAAGTGTTCAAACATCTCTGCAAAGAAGTACCAGAAAAGGCCAATATTGGGTGTCAGGTCTGGAACAGAAAGGCTGAAATTTGAAAAGAAAGTCACAGTAAATTTTTAAATTGTTGTTATTTGCTGCCCTGATCTGTTGCATAGTTAATCATTGTGTGTACCTGGATCTAGGACTTAAATTGTAAATCCATGAAATAGAAACCAAATGGATGAAAATGTGGAGAGCAGGATTAAATTCTGCTGAGAAATCCTTCCTGATGTCCCAGCAGGATTTAAACCATTCTCAAGCAGACATTTTTCTAGAGAGGAATATTTCAGTCATGGTACCTCAACAATTAAATCAATTTCCAATCACTCAGTGGAAAACAGGTCCTGTAGTTAATTTTTGCTATTATTTACATAACAGAAGTTAGAGCTGGCTAATGGTTGCTCTCCTCCACAAAGTTTTTTTTTTTTTTTTATTGCATTGCCAGTAAATCACAGACCCCACACTTCCTGGGTCAAACACAAACCTGTGTGTAATGGGCAAGCCACAATCTGGGTGGAGAGGGTGGGGCCAGACAGAAAACCATCAGTAAGAATCCTTATACTTACATAAACCCATAAACAGAGGGGATAAAATCCCAGGAGTTGAGCAGGAAGAAGGAGAGGCAGATGATCACCACCAGGCTGCACAGATACAGGGATGCATACTGCATGGTGTAGAGCCAGAAACTTTTGCTTTTCAGTTTGATAGGTATGAACTGACGCTGAAAGAGAAACAGAAGCACCTGATCAGGTGGAGAGCCACATAAAGTGTGAGTGTCCAGAATATCATTCTAAATTGATGAAAGAAAACAGCTACCATTGGCACTATGGCATTTGAAGGAGCAGCTTTCAAGCACAATTTGCCTGCTGCTCTTCACTCTGGCCAATTAAGTCCCACACACTGCACATACTCCCAGAACTGTGTTTGAAAAGATGGTAGCAAAGCTGGTCATTTCTGCTTGCAGTGAGCCCCTTGTGTGAGTATACAGGCAGGGTAAGATTGACACACCCCTCCTGAGCTGCACTGGCACCTCAGAGGTTTGCACTGACCCCACTGCACAGGGTGAGTGAAAGCCCTGCCCCACAACCCCACACTGTGCTACCTCCACTTGTGGCCACTCCTGCTCTGCTGAAATCAGGGAAAGAGAACATCCATGAGTTCCTTCCTCAGACAAAGTCCTGCCACTGCCACATGTCCTTGTCACAAGTCAATGGAATGTGACAGGGATATCTCACTCCAGACAGGCCCCCTACATTTGCAGACAGGGGCCAACACCTTTGGGAATCACTCAGCATTCTGCAGCTCCAGGACAGTGATGTGGCTTTTCCATTCAGCCCTGGGGTTTGCAGTGGCAGAAGATGTGCAGAGAACCTGCCCTGACTGCTGTGGGCTCTGGGTTTTCTCAGTTGGAGTGGGTTTAATGACACTTGCTGGGACAATGTAAGCAACACTACCAAAAATTTTGGCAGGACAGACTGAAAAGAGCAGGAGAAAAGTGATTCTGTACAAAGAATAAAGGAAAGTTCATTTACAAATTTAGATAAAAGGACACACACTGGCATGATTGCCTATAAATGTTGCAAATTAGGCAATCACACATGAAAGCACTTATTGTTTGTGAATTCAAAGTACAATGCTTGCACTTCACTCCAAATTTACTTTGACTGAAATCAGAAGAGAACAAATGAGACCAAAATATTAAAGATATAAATTCTCCTAAAATAATCAAACTGAAAAAGTAACACTGACTCTGCAGTTCTTCTCTTGCAAAGACTAATAATAATAAAATTCCAAAAACAAAGTAAGAGACACTCATGTCAGATAGTCAGAGAAAGAAAATTAATGAGAACTGACTCCCATTCTGTTTGGAAGCTCAGAGATTTGAGAACAGGCTAGTTAAGTAAAAATGAGCTACAAAAATCACCACCAGAAGCAACAAAAAAGCAGTGGTGAAAGGCACAGCAGCAGCATTTCAAAATTACAAAAATTTCAAATAAAACACATTATCACAAAGTGATCTGTGAAGTGAGTTGAGCCTCTGCTGGCATCACAGCCTCACCTTGCTGCTATAGAAGAATAAAATTAGCAAGAGCAGTCCTGGTGGGATTCAGGGTCTTGTTAATGGAGAGGAGAAAGAACAATCAGCTTCTTTCAGAACATGCCTTCTGCCATCCAGCCCCAACTCAGCACTTTCAAACTTCTCTGGGTCTGAGCCCCTCACTGCTACTCACACAACACAAAGAACAGCACTTATTTTGGGCAAGCTAAACACCACCCAGTTCTGCAGACTTCCTGCTCCCTTCTCTCTCCAAACACAGGCACTCCCATTCAGGGTTCAAGCTTGCCATGGCTTGAGGAGAGTAACTTTCTGGAACTCTGCACTTGTCTGACTCCTCTCCCCAGCACTGTCCCTGCACAGCTACAGGAAGACAACAGGTAGCAAGAGTTAGAAATCACCTACCTGTAGAAGGTAAAGCAGTGCTGGAGCAAACAGTGTGAGAGGATAAAGTGACTGGTATGTTGCTAAGGCCAGGAACACAGCACTGAGGAAGGCACTACCTGCAAAACAAAAAGAGTTGATAAAGTACTTTTAGTATAAACAGCTAGACAGGAAGTCCAAATGGGAAGAAACTAATAACCCTCTGCAGAGGATTCACAAATTTCAGGACACCACTTAAAGGAGCTTTTAGCAGAATGTATCCTGCATCCTCTTGTTAATGACATTTTGAATGGAGAATGACTCATTCCAGAAGAAAGAACCACTGGGTGGTTTATATCTCCTGTCATTCACACACGGAAAGAGATTCATATAATTCAGTCTATAGAAAGCCCATGGCTGCTGTTAATGCATGGGAATGCATTCACTTAAGTAATATCTGTAAGAGCTGCCATACTGGGCTTGCTGGATAACCCCATCACCAGAATGTGCTGCAGCCTCAGCAAAGCTGTGTGCAAGAGAGCAAAGTCTGCAGCTGAAGGAGTGGAATGGCATTAGCTCTGCTTTACTGATACCAAAGCTGAGGCATAGAAAGGACTGGCATAGCTTTCCCAAGTTATCTTATAAATATGAATGTCTTTATTTGAAGTGTCTCAGTGTTGAGCACTGACACTTTTCAACTACCAGTAACAGAAATAATGTCCAAAAGATCTCAGGTTAAACAATAAAAATACAAGCACTCAGTGCAGCAGACTGGTTACAGTTACAGCCTTGATGGAAGTCCTCTGTAAAAATACAGCTCAGCAGCAAGAGCCCTGACTGAGTGCATTGAACCAGCTGTCACCCTGCTGACAGCAAGCACTCAGAGCTCCTCTCTGCTCCTCTGAAAGGGAAAATACAGGCTTACTGGTGATGAGCCCTTCCTCTCTTCAACTACACTCTCCTGACAGAAACCTCCCTATCCTGTATTTTATCCAGCATTCTGTTCTGCACAGATCTAAATAAGTGATTCCCAGAAATCACAGCCATAACCTGATATCCTCTTTACTCACTTAAACCCCAGACTGCCACACTCCCTGAGTGTGGCAAACCACGAGACAGCCACAGTTCTGTCTACAACCAAACTGTTGGTTTCAGGGCATCAGTGAACAGTCAAAAGTCAATTTAACTAAACAGACTCCACCTGCTTGCTATTGCAAATGCTTTTAAATTAAAACAATTCCTGACTCAATTAGCCAAAAATTATAGGAAAGCTTTCTTTTGGAAACACTGATAAAAACTATTTATATCAGCTTTTGTTTTTACAGTGCCTGGGTCTAGAGACAAAAGATCAGACTCACCTTTCATCTGATCCAGCAGAGAACTACTTAAAACTTAGGTGACTATTACAAATCATATAGGCTAAAAGATTTTAGCACTGGGGTGTCATAAAAGAAACAGAAAGCTGGCATTCTGCACAAAATGAATTAAACAGTGATTCTGACAAAATTCGTACCACTGGGCTGGTTTGTGTCTCTGGTTACCGCTTTTGCTTCCCCAGAGTTCAATTAATTCATTTAAAACAATGCTTACAACTGTCAGTGAAAGTCAAATAACAGCTCCAGGCAAATGCTTGCTTTTGAATGAAAGTTCAAGGATAAGCTTTGAAAAGAAATTGTGTATAACACTTCAGTGCATATTCACATACAAAAGAAGAGCATCAGAGCTCAACATTCTGCAACACACAGACATATTTCTTCCTGGACAGGAAAGTATTTAAAGCCAACCAGGAAAAGCAGTCAGTTTTCAGAGTAAAATCTCAGGTACACTGAGGTGAAAGTAAGTTTTCAATTGACTATAAAGTCTCTTGATCTCACAAATTCAGGTAGAATTTTGACCTTGTTCCACTCCTATTTGTGCCATGTTCCACTGAGATCTTTGTAGCAAACATATCTGTAAAGTTCCTCCTGGATTTATTTGTTGCTGTATTTCTAATCTTTCTAAAAAGTCATAAAGAACCCTTTTTTCTTCACTGTGTTACCTTTTATTGTAGCTAAAATGAAGAATGCAATGACAGAGTTGTTGATGGCGCAGGTGGACTTTGCCACACAAGACATCACAGTGTAGGGGTTTAACAGGTAGCTGAAAAAGAGCAAAGCTCAGGTTACACTCAAAGGAGCATCTAATTAAAGAGATGTTCAAAGAAAAAAACAAAAATCAAACAAACCCACATTTTGCCTTTTCTTTTTGTTTATTTATATTTGATGGGCTCCTCTCATCAGCAAATTAATTCAGCTGAACAAGTTCTACAACCTGAAGCAAAAACCAGAGCTCTGGATTGCTGACTTGGACACAGGGGCCACAGGGAGCCTACTACAGAAATGAGACTTTGGGAAGATGTCCAAAATGCAAGTTCTGACCTAGATGATGACTACCAAAAATGCTCCTTGCTTTGCAGGAGCAATGCACATTAACTCAGTCTAGGATTACTGGGCCCAAACAAACCTTTTTCTGCTATTCACACCTCCTACTTCTGAAGAAGAAGAAAACATGATGGAAACAAATCTGAGATATAAGCAGAGTTTCCCACAACCCAACCAGTCTCACCACAGCACAATCTGATCACAAATCCAGCCAGCTATGCAAGACTGGCACATTTTAATAGGAATTACAGAAAAACTCTTTAATGACTTTACATTCCAGAATTCAGTTACACTTTAGTTAGCAAGGATGTCAGCTCCTTTTGGAAATAAGAATTAGAATAATCTCATTTAAATAGGTTCAGAGCAAAGAAAAAGTTTGGTGGATTACCAGTACAGTAAGTATTATAATGTACAGGTCAGCCTTGTCAATAACTAAATTAGTCATCAGAATTACTAGATAGAGCTGATGATTCTCTCTATATTTTCCTATTTCTCTGAGCCCCAGTCTGCCTTTTTCAGTGTTTCCAGAAGGCAGCCTGTGGCAGGACAGTTACAATTTAATGCCAACTTCACTGTGGCAATGTGCAAAACAGTCTTTAATTTACCCACTTTACCCTTCTGACCACAGGGAATGTGCCATTTAAAAAATTCATATGAAAATAAGAAAAAATGGCAATTTATCTAATGGAGAACTCTCTTCAATACAGAACAATTTGGATAAATTCTTTGTGTCAGAATATCAATTAAAAAATTTGTAACTGTAGGCACCTTGCTTGTATATTAGTTAGTTGAAGCATTTTGAAATTCAAAAAATGTTTAGTATACAGAAGAACACCAAGACGTGAAATTAATAAAATGATGACATGAAAACATTCTTTACCTATTATAATTTGGAATATTCAAAGTTGTAATATTCAGCACACATTCAGGTATTTTGTCCAGCTGCTGAAAAATTCTAACTTTTCTAAAATTACACCATTTACAAGGCACAGGATCAATTTTGATAACATTATCATATAGGCAAAATAAATGTTGTGCTGGCACAACATTCCTGTTATCCAGATAATGGCCCTATGCTTCTGAGCCCATCTCAAAGGGCCTGAGGGAATTTACTTGTTGGCAACAAGCACACATAAATGCATTTCACTTTCAAACTGAGTATTTAGGGCCAATGGGGAATTCAGAATTTCTGCAGGAAAGAAACCCAACTTTTGACAGTTTTTGAAGGCCCAAATGAGACAAATAAACCCCAAAGGGAGCTGAGGGACCAAAGCAGCCCACTGCTGCCTACAGGAGCAATACTTACAATAGTGCTACCTTGAGGGGGATGTAGTGCATCTCCATGGGTGTCTGGATGAGTTCAGCCACATCTGGTGCATATTTGTCCAGTTCTATCAGGAGTTTCTGCTTTTTAAACTGAACAAGAGAGAGTGATCAAAGACTGCCAGAAGAGGAAAGTCATTATTCTGTACTATTGTGTAATTCTATTTCATATTACTCAGCCAGTTGCCTGGGATTTCTATTACCATGGAGCATATTCAAGCCCCTGGTGTGAGCTAAAACTTATGTGAGGAGTTGTAGAGAATAAAAAACCCCTATCTTTTCCCAAATACTTAACAACTGAAGTGAGAGTCAGGAGGAAGCAGATAATTACTACTTGTTTAAACTTCCTTAATTACCTGTGACTACATCTTGACACAGCTACCAGTGAATTCATCACTAGAGTCCAATACTCAATCCTCCTAACACCTCCCCAGATCTCTAATGAAAAGCTAACTTTATAAATTCACTGTTCAACACACAAGCCCCTGAAAACACTAACCCTATACATATGCAGTCCTTATTGTTATAAAGATGGAGACTTCTATGACAAATCTCTCTTTAATCTCTTTTGTTTTACAAGGCTGTCTATGGAGACAAAAGAGAAATCTGAAATATGAACTGACTGTTATGGTGAGACAGGACAGCAGTAAATTCTCCACAACCAAAGTAACTCACATGTGGAATTCTTATGTGCTTGCAGCTCTATCCTGGATTTTTTCCTTAACCTCAAAGTCAGAGGACAAAGAAGAAGCACATAGCTGAGTGGGAGACCACAGAGATGCTGTAGAAAATGTAGTCCTCCCTGCTGATTTTGATACTTAATCCCTGCCCCTCTGGAAGTACAAAGAACACAGCACTGCTTACACAAAATGTTCTTTCAGAACTGGGAGGAATCACTCACCGCCAAATACATTTCCTTATAATTTGAAGGGAATAAGCAGTATTTGATGTCAGACTTTCACCACTCACAAGAGTGATCTATGTCACTTCAGAACTGCTGGAAGGTTTTACTCCCTCCTTTACAGATTTCTAGTCTGTGTATTATCTCATGCTGTGTGCAAAGAAACCCTCTCCAAGGTAAAACACCCAGGCTGTAGAAGATTGTACACTCCTGTGATCACCACTCAGTGTGTAGCCACAGCCAAATTTAAAATGCTTCACTTGTATACCACATTCAGTCCTGTTTGTTTATCATTAATGTATGACCAGATTTACTGCCACAAGGACTTGACACCACATCCTCTGGCACATCTTTTCTTTGGCCCAAGATAATTATATTTGCAGGGAGAAAAAGACCAGCAACACTGGGAAGTCAGCTTACCACAACTTTGTTGAAGTCCTGGATTGCCAAATAAAGGGCAACTGCAGTTAGCACATCAGTTATCTAAAAAAGCAAGGGACAGATTGATTGTAAGCAAAATAAACAAATGGAGAAAAATACACTGGTCAGCATTTGACAGGAGCTCTCATTTGAGCAAAACACAATCTTTAAAAATCCTGAAAGGCTGATTTGTACAGTGCTTTCAGACACCACCACTTGAATCACACATTGCCTTGAAGACATGAGCTGCATCAAAAATTATATATTCACAAAACAAGAGAATGGGGAATTAAGAGGAAAGAAATTGTTCATGGAGAGCAGCACATGAGGGTAAGAGTACTGTTGTAAGGGTAACAGTACTGGTGTAATGAGAGCACAGCAACCCTGAGGTAGTGCCCAGCTGGTTAAACCCACTGGCACTAGGGCAGCAGGACAGGGCACACAGCTGCTGCCTCTGCACAAGCCCTGCCTGGCAGGGACCTGGGCACAGAGGCTCCACTGGCTGCTACGTGCAGCCAGCTACAGCATTCTGTCCTTCTGAACTGTGCAGAAGAACTCTGGGAACAATTTACCAGAGACATTTGGGGGATGAACCCATTGATGCTCCTTGCAGGTCTGGGGTTTGGCAGACAGAAACAGCAGTGTAGGCATTAGCCCAGGGGGACAAAGTGTCTTGTTAACTAGAAGAGATAACTTTTCAAATTTGAAATAAAATGACACCTTCCTATCCCTGTGGGATACTTAAATGAGTACCTAAGCAAGAACTCCTAAAAAAGAAGGAATATTTATAAGAAGGAAGAAGCCTGAATGTGAGTTTGTGCAGGCAAAGCTGCTTTTCTAATTGACTGTGAGCTCAGCAAGAATTTGAGCTACAGGGAGGCTGAAGGACTCAAAAGAAAGTCACACTCAGTGTTTCCCTGAATGGGACCTTTAAGGAGAAGCTTACCATGAACACCAGTTCAGCATATTCAATCAGGAAGTGAAAGAGATAGATTATCAGTGGGGTCTGAAAGAGAGCAAAAGGGAAATCCATATCAAATACTGTCCAGACAAAAACCTGGTGATTTGATGAGACAAACTACAAGAGTTGAGCAGTTCCACAGGACACTGCCAAAGGTAATTTTCTTTGGCCTATTCTATAACCCAGGTATTTCAGAGCAAAGTGATTATCAAAGCACACTTACTGGTCTTTTTCCTTGCAAAGTCCTCAATGCACTTTATAAAAAAGACACCATCAACTCTGAAAATTGCATTCTACTCCAACTTTTCAATTCTACTACATTAGTGGTATTCTTACAATAGAAAGCATACAAACACCAGTCTTAGAAAGTAATTTTTTTTCTAGAAAATCTATTTCTCAGGTCTGCAAGCACATTTGAAATATTTCCAACATTGCTGGCTCCCCTGCTGTTTAGATGTGTCTTTTGTAATGCAAAAAGAAGAAAGCATGTTAAAAACATAAAGCAGTAGGGTTATAATCCTGCCATTCTCTTACTCCTAGAGTTTTTCCCTTCTCAGGTAAGAGGAAAAGCATGTTCCTGAATTATTCCCATAAAAACTCAGTCTGGAAGTACTATATTTACATGCTGCAAATTCAATCTTCACTGTGAGAAAATAAATTTCTTTTTAAAAACTTTAAAAATAATGTGATGGTCTAAATAAGCATGTGGAAATATTTCACAGTCTGGTAGAAATTCTGTCTGAAGAAGTAGAGTTTATTGAAAAGAACCCAGTTTTCAGAGGATACCAAGTACCTGCTTCACCCCAGGCAGCACTACTGGATTTCCTCATGCTGGTCACTCATAACCACTGCTCAGACAAACCACACAGCTTCAGGTTCTCTGCAGTCTTTGGGATGAAATAGGCCCCCAGCAGCCAAACTAAGACCCCTGCCATTGGAATATCACATTCAAAACCAAGAATGCAAACCAACCTCATGAAAAATATCTCCAGAGTATGGCGAGACCCCTAAATCCAGCAGAGCCAATCCTTCGACCACTGAAACAGACAAAACACCTGCATTAGAACCCTCTAATGTGGGAAGGGAGAGATCTCATCACATGCATGCTATCTCCTCCTTTTGAGTCACCTGTTTAGTGATATATGGCATCTATGGTGGAGAAATACTGAATTCCAAGAGGACAACCACAACATAATACAGAATTTCAACTGTTTTGCCTTATTAGATGTGGAGAGGCCTCAAATGTCCAAAATCACAAGGGAAGAACATAAACAAACACATATTGCCAGGCACAGCTAAAAGCTTTACCTCTCATTGAAACTACATGACATTTTATAGCTTTAATTCAGCTCCTTTGTGCTCATGGAGTTACAGCTTGCCCTGCAAAGCATGTGTGGGCTTTTCCACAGAATCTCCACCCTCCTGAGCACAGAGGTTCCCTGGGACTGAGCAGTGTGCAGTGAGAGGAGCTAAGGGAAATGAGCCCATTTGTTCAGAGGGAAATGGGCAGGACACTGCAGGAAAACACATGAGGTGCTCAGTTCAGTGACATGCTGGAGAAATAGATTCTGGCTGCCACCAGCTTCCTGTATGGTGACAACACAGACTTTTCAAGATGATCCCACATTTTCCCTTTACTATCTAGATATCCACCTTGATGTGCTAAGGTGATATCTAGGCAAATTCAATATCACAGGAAGCATGTGGAGCAGAAGCCTCAGGTCAGCAAATGCCTTGTACCTTCGACTTTTATTACTTCTGGCCCCTCTTTTCCACCCCAAAGCTGCAAATGACTTTACGTGCATATACTAAAGGGACGTCTTAAAAACAAATTAATGTTCCTAACAGGCTCAGATGATACACTGGAAAGCTCTGATTACCCTGTATCTCGCTCAACCTTCAGAAGAGAATGTGAATCGCTGCTAAGGTGTGGGACACGAGCTGACCAAGGGCAGTGACCTGGGGCGATGCCACTCTCACGGAGCCAGTGCAGGGACGGCGGGCCCGGCCGAGGCGATGGAGCCACACGCGCCCTTTGTGTCCGTGTGGGACAGCACCGCGTCCCGGCCCGCGGAGAACCGCGAGCTGTGCCTCAGCCCCGCGGCCCTCCCGCCCCCGCAGCCGCCGAGCCCCGGCTCCCACCGGCTCCTCCCGGGCACAGCTGCTCCTTGTGCAGCTCTGCTTCGGGCCCGGCACCGCTCCAGCCCGGCCATGCCCGGGCTCCTCCGCGCCGCCCCCGCGGGGCTCGGCCCGGCCAGCGGCGCCTCGGCTCGGGCTCGCCGGGCCTCACCTCGCTTCCAGGCGTTTAGCGGGGACGCCACCTCGACCCGCTCGGCGATGAAGTTGGCGAGGCTGGAGCGGTAGAGCGCGGCGCGCACCGTCACGGCCGCCAGCACCACCAGTACGAAGGGGGCCGCCATCCCGGCGCGCGCTCCGCCGCTACCGCCGGCTGTAGTTCCCGGGCGGTGCCGGGGAACACGCCGCCAATGAACCCGCCCGCCCAGGCGGACTACATATCCCAGCGGCCCTCGCGCCGCCGTCTCCCGGCACAACTCGGAACTACGGTGGCCGTGGAGAGACTAAGTTAGCAGGAGCGCGGTTAGGGCGGCCAAGTGAGGGTCCCGCTCAGTCCCCCGAGCTGTCCTGTTCGGGTCGCCCTTGCCCAGGGCGGCCACACGGGACAGCCCCTCCTCAGCCGGAGGACAGGGATGGCTATGTCCTCGAGCAGCATCGCGCTCCCCGCGGCCATCCCTCCCTCTTGTGGATCCGAGGTGGCTCTGGATGGCGGCTGTGCCCAGCCGGGCACGGGGAGCGCCGGTGGCTTCTGAGCTGTTTGGAATTCCCCTCAGACAGTTCTTTATTTTCCAGGTATTTCACAGACGCCCGCGGTATCTGCTCCCGTGTTTGCAGTGGCTCTGGTGAGGGACTGAGTGCTCGTGGCCGTGTTTGGTTCCAGAAGGCTTTTGGCAGACTCAGGTTCTCAGTCTGTGGTTCCAACAGCCCCAGAGCTTAGGAGCTATGGGGAGACTTTCACTCACCTGCCTTTCCAGCAAGGACTTTCCTGCTCTTCTCCAACAACTGTACCTCCATCCCCATCCCTGGGCACGTGCTCAGCCTGTTCACACAATCTCACACAAAAATAGCCTTTACCACACTTTGTCTGAATAGAGGCAAGTGGAAGGAAGATGTGATAATCTAAAAAACTGAGCGACAGTGAAAACACATTTCATGTGGTATGTAAGACAGCAATTTTTCATGTAATTAAAACTAGGATTTGCTGAGTGTCCTGGGGTTGCTATTGAAAAGAGCTGGATAATGTCCAAGTCAACATTTATGTTGTATTTATGCAGCCTCAGAGCTGTAGAGTTGCACCCACCTGCAGCAATGGAGAAAGGCTGAATTCCTCTGGGACATGTCCCCAAAGGCCCAGGTGACCCAGCATGTACTGTCCCCCCGACTGGAGAGACTGCTGGGGTTAGGTGGTCAGTCACATAAACTTTCTGGACCATGGCTGCCTGGAACACGAATTCCTTCATGCTACAAAACCACCTTCAGATGGTTCCTGGACTGTTTCCTGCTGTGCCCACTCCCACCCTGGGGTTCAGATGCCTCCTCTGCAGGGCTTCCCCTCAAGTGTGGTCTCATCCACTGCCCCAGGACAACACATCTGGTCCTGAGGCCACAGGGAGAGCTTCAGTGCTCAGCCTGTTCTGTGGCAGCTCCTCTGCTCTCAGGCATGAAGGTGTGGGTTGTGCTGGTAAAGCTGCTCTGTGAGTCTGGCTCTGGCTGGCCCTGGGACTTGATGGCTCCAGGACATCCTCTGATAAATCAGGGTGAATTCATTCACAGTAATTTATTCATGTAAGTATCTGTAAGTAGGAAGCCAGAAATGCTGATTCTTCTTTGCAGCTGTTCTCTTGAGTTTTCTGATCAGAAATGTTCTTTTTTGTGTGCTGGTTCTCTCCAGATGACAGTTCTGATGCAAAGTACTTGACAGCCTTCCTGTGACTGCTGCTTTCCTGAGTGACTGGCACACAGTAGTATGGTTAAAACTGCACTGCTCCAGGAGCTGATTTTGCCAGTTTGAGCTGTGCCATGTGCTGCCCAGCACTCTCTGATGCAGCCCTGGGAAAATTCAGATAATCTCCAAAGGCAGCAGGAATTAGGTATGGAGTCATGCCACTACAGTTCTGTGTTTAACTGATGTGCAAAGACAACTAAAAAGAAAGCTCAAAGAATAACTAATGACAAATGCAGCAATTCTTTCTGGAGCATGAGTTTGCTCCAGAATGTCTCCAGGAGGAGATTCCAGGGCTAGAAATGCAGGGAAATTCTTAAACTAATTGACATATCCGGCCCTCTCAAAGCATGAAATATGTCAGAAAAATATGAGAGGGTACAGTATCAGTTGCTGTCTGGTGGCCACTAATTTGGGGGGTTAGAGCTGTCATTAAGGAGCTGCAGTAAACATGGATGCTGTGGTGCTGCCTTTTGTCTGGCAGGAACTTCTGAAGCCACTCTCAGCCAAATGAGACAGAGGAGCAGACCTTTCAAACCCTTGGAGATCCTACAGGCTTTATGAAAATCAAGGGAAGTTTCAGGAGACCCAGGCTGGGGTGGGTTTTGCATAGGCAATAGTTTGGGACCTGGTCAGCAGAGCCAGCTGCTGCCCCAGCTGCAGTGAAGGGGCACAGAGGGATGACAGCAGGACAGAGGAGAGATCTTGGGGCTGTCAGAGGCTCATACTGAGCTGAATGGAGACTTCCAGCAAGGACCTGAAAGGACACAAACCAGAAACTGAGAAAGCTCTGGTTTGCTTGGTTAGTGCAGCAATTTGTTTTTTTGGTTTTTTTCCAGAGACATAAACCTGATCTTCTGTGTCCTGGTGTTTACCCCAAACTGATGGTAGCTTTTGCAGCACTGGGGATTTACTGGCTATCCTTTCTTCCTGAAATTCCTTGGCCTTCAAGTGATTTGGTAGGAGCATGCACAGAGGGCTGGGAGTGCTAAGGCCTGGGAGCAGTTTGAGGAGCTGAAGTCTGGGGATCTCCTGCCGTGGTGCCACCAGCAGTGTGACAGTGGGGCTGTGAAGTGGTTGTTGGTCCACACAGGGAGCAGCAAATGCAGCTCTCAGGGGGACCTTCACACTGCCAGCCCTACAGCCTCCAGGTTTTGTTGCCTTACAAAAAGCAGCAGCTGTAATGGAGCCAGAGCCACAGCTGAGAGCTGCTGCAGGATCTGCACTGCCTCCATGGCACTGCCCACGGGAGGCACCCACACACTGCTCAGGGCATGAATTCAACCTGGGGATGTTGCATCACAGAACTTTCATAAAACACTGTCTCTGAGACTGAGCCACTTCAGGGATGATTCATCTTTGTTCCTGCAAACAGATGCTGGTTTGGGCACTTCTTGTGTGCCCTGCTGGAATTATGCAATGGTGACATTTTTTGAGGTAAACAAGCCACTCCTTTTCCCGACTTACTGTACAAATTAGGTGTTCTGATTCCTGAGGCACCCTCCAGTCCTCCCTGGCCACTCTTCCAGTCTAATGCAGGGCTTTTGCATTTGGGAGACCACAGCTTTGTTGTTATTCTGAGATTTCATCAGGGCCCTGTGCAGTGACTTTCATATCTCAGGGATGTTTCCTGTTCCTGTGGGATCTATCCCACCCTATCCCATGTTCCAGAGTAGTGATTTTCACACATTTATTTTGATTAGCTGTCATGTATTTTCATAGTCAACCACTTCAGTGTTATACTATATTTCCATCTGCCTTTCTCACCAGAGACCTTTTTGCACAGCAGTAGTTGCATTGTAGTCATTAGTGGTCCTCAGTGGCTTTGGTTTTCCTTAGAAATTCACATTTACATACTCTGTCTCACTATACTGGGATCCTTTACTGATAAACATTTGAGTTGCTTTTGCCTCTTTTCAAGTTGTCTTCTGTTGGACTTTATTGGCTAGAACACCTGCCACTTTTGGGTTTGTCAATGAAAAAATACTCATAAATTCATATGCCTTTAATTTCTGTGGGCTACATGACTTCTCATTACTTTTTTTGGGGGGGGGGGGTGGTCATGGGTAAAAGCTGCTGTTAAACACCTTTAGGGTATTGGTGTTTTTACAAATTGCTGGGAGAAAGGTGCTTGCCTTTTATTTATTAGTTTGGAAAACAACAGATTTTCCTAGCAGTCTGAAATAGCAGTGCTGTAGGTATCTTGCAGTCTTTCTGCTACTGACTGATGGAAGACAGCATGAGGTTTGTAGTCTTTTATGGAGGTTAATAGTGGTCTGGATCAAAAACAGAACCTGAGTGGTTTTTCTTGTGTGAGTTCAGAGATAGGAGAAAATAAACTGCACTTCAGATTTCTGTGACTGGCTTCATGTCCCAGAACTTCCTTTGCATGAAAGACAGATATCTTTGTAAGAAAGCACATCAACTTTTCTCAGCCCCCACAATCATTGTATTTCTGCTTTGAGTATTTTTCAGAGTGAGCTTTAAATGGCAATGTTAAAAAAAAACACCCTGAAGATGAAATTCCTGCCAGCTAAGTTAAGACAATTAGTCATCTAGTGGAACCTTGTCATCTACACGAGGGGGAGATGGGCTTGTCCAGAGAGCTACAAACTCACCTCAGACATCTCTCCTGGGTGGGGAAGGGATGAGCTGATGATGTGAGCTGAACACTGAAACTCCAGACACCTGAAGTTAGGCAAGAGGAGTCAAAGGTGTCTGATAAACAGCACTGTTCAGCTTTTGGGCACTCGCTAAACTACTCACCTTGACAGCAGCATCTCTAAGAAATGGGCTGTCCAGATCTGGTGTCCTGAGGACATGGCTGAGCATTCACAGCCAGCAGCCCCATTTTCTTCATTTCAAGAAAAGAAAATCAGGAGGGTCTGTAACAGCTGGAGCTAAGAGAGACAGGAAAGGCAGAGTGGGTTATGAACAGCAGCTCTGTGTGTCACACTGTTTCTTTGCCATGTTTTCCTCTATGGGAAGCCAGTAGGAAGCAGATCTGTGAATTCCACTTGGATCTGCCCTAGATTCCCAAGCTCTGCACCGTCCCAGTCGAGCAGGAGGTG